>NC_135784.1:125289427-126574427 GCF_051106095.1 Pogona vitticeps | reverse complement strand
CCCAAAGGGCTCCACAAGGCTTGTGGAAGCTAAGGAACACTTTTAATCTCACCTTGCAATGTCGGGTATATAGCTACCTTAGGAAATCTGCTGATTGTAGTGCATGAAACCCTAACATGAATGAATGCAGAAACTGTACACCTTAACTTATAAAACCTGTATGTGGCAGACACATGTATCATGTAGGTACACCTAGAGGTAATCATTTTCCTATGGAGTTCTGCACTGCAGCAACGGGGCATGGCAAAAACTGTGGAGTCAAATCTAAAGTTGAATAGATTTATGGATGTCAGTCTTACCTTTGTTTACTACATAAATATAACCGAAAAGAAAAAGAAAAGAAAAAAAAGCTCATTTAGATACAGACATACCTCTTTGCCAACTTTTACAAGGTCGCTTCCTTCAACCATTTAATTGATGGGCCAAACAAGAGAGAATAAATAGTATCAATAGCCTGAAAACGAGTCAGCAGAGGACTGTGGGCTGGGGAAAGTCCCAAGGTCCAGACCAAGTGGCCCAGAAGTCCACATTTGCCTGGATATTCTCCATGATTGTGGTATACCCATCAGGATGTCACGATACTGCAACTCCTTAATACATGGACAGTGAGTGGTAGCTAAAGCCTCCCTCCATATGACGTGTGAAAAGGTTCTCAGCATTTGGGAGCTGCACCACCTTAACCTTAGGAAGTTTGAGGGAGTCTACTTTTCAGCTGGCAGATAAAGAGGCTGTTATGGGTTAGCATGACCCACTACAAATAAAAAATCTAGAACCTATCACCAGTAAGTAAGGAATAAACCATTATATTCTGTTTCTCATTGTGGAGCTGCAAGAGATTTTCTCATCATCACACTTGTGTTAAAAGAGGGACAGAGTTAAGGTATCTGGACATCATTATTCATTAAGGCCATACTTTCCCCTATTTAAAATCAAAGTACTGTACCAAGCCCGCCTGATAGTGTTGGAATAAACCTCCCACCATCTGTTGCCAGTGGTCATGATAACAAAAGCTGAAGGGGATTGGAGTCCAGTGTCTGGGTAACCGCAAGTTCTCTGCCTCCAGCTTTATTGCATATATTTTTCAACATCAGCCTCCTTTCATTTGAGAGCAGTTCATGACCAGAGCACAGGGAGAGTTTCCGCTCCCTGCAACCCCCTTGTTACAATATCAAAAGCCTCTCCTACTATCAACACTGCAGGATTTTGCTATTAATATAATCTTAGAAATATTAGAGCTGCAGAGCTGGAAGGGACCCTGTGGATCATCAAGTTCCAGCCCCTCTTAGGGAGATACAGTGGGGAATCGAACTTCCAACCTCTATCTAAACCACTCAGCTATCCAGTAGTTCAATGCCTGGCTGTACACAACATGTTGATGGACAGTCTGAGGGGGAATTGTTTTATGCATCTACTTCACAATGCACTTAAATATGAGAAAGGACTCTTATGCAATAAGGTGATTCTTCCACTGAAACTCTCTGTAGTCCATTGATTTGCAACAGTAGAGTCAACAGGGCCAGGCAGTTTCTGCTTTGCAAACACTGGAACTACCTCCTCTCTGTTGGTTTATGAGTGATTGACATATATGCGAAGCTCCAGAAAACGAGGGGGGAAGGAGGGAGGGGCTGCCCTGGAAGCAGACATTAAGATTTTCACACTCGCAATAAAAAACAGAATTCCACCATAAGGCTGCAGACGAGCCTCTTGGCTGCCTGGGCCAGGCGTTGATGTCACAGCAGGCTGAGGTCTGGCTGGCCTTCCACATACCTAATTTTCCCTTATATGGGCAGAGAGAACAATCGGACCTTCTGGCAAGCAAATCAATAGAACCAGATGGTGGGCTCCCAATTAGAGATTAGGCGCATTCCGATCCAGCACAAATAGACCATCAATCATACCGGAAAGAGATATTTATAGCCTCTATCACATTCCTTAATTAATTCAAAATGGTCAGGGCAGAAACACCATTACAAAAGGGCTGTTTCATTCCGAGTTCTCCCCTTTCTTTGGCAGAGCTACATTCCTCTCTCAGAGGGAAAGAAATTGGGAAGCCACAAGACAGATGTTGGCTAGATTGCAATACGCTACTTGGGGAAAAAGGAGAGCTGTGCGGCAGGGGGAAAAGAAAACCCAATTTTCTCACTAGGTTGGTACATCCAATCCACATAGATCTTCTCAGAAGCCTAAGTCAAAGACTTTGCAAATTCCTCCAAGACGAGGTCCAGATATCCCCAAGATGTGTGAACAGAAGACTGAGTGGAATGCAACACCCCCAAATGAGAGGAGAGGAGCCCTGTTTCTTGGCATACCCAGAAGGCTGTTTCCAGGCGGGTCATCCAGTGAAGAACAAGGGCTGGGAAAAGCAGGTTTTTGGACTGTGACTCCCCAAACCCCTGTATAACATACTCAGCTCGTAGGAGTTGGAATCCAGTGTCTGGAGGGTTGCAGGTTTATTTTGCACCAAAGAAGTGAGTTTTCCACCTCATGTCGAAAAAGGCTATGTGGGAAGTATTCTGAAGAAAGGCAAGATACATCACACTGGAAAAAAAAAGAAGCCAATTCTGCAGACTACTTCAATAATTTCCATAGGTGAGAAAGATGCCTCATGATGTAAGACTTTCTGCAGGGAGCCAGCTCTGCCATTAACTTTAGTTAGGTGGTGACCTTATACAACAGATGCTATGGGAAGACGCCAATGGTGAGAGACTAGAGAAGAGTTGTGTTTGGCAGGGCAGGATCCTTTCCTGTTTACTGCAACAAAGTATTGGCCCAACCCTGATATCCTTAGAGTGTGTGCTACAGAGAATGGATTAAATCAAACAGCCTCCCTCCTTTGTGAAACAACAGCTGTAGGAATCTGTCTTCTGACAAAGAGTGAGGAGGGTCCCCCAAAACCAGCAAGGAGGGAAAGGGAGACAACACAGGGATGAGGAAGGCCTTCGGTGATGCCGTTTGCCACGCCTGGTGTTCAGGAGTGTTGCCTGAGGCGGCCACATCACCCTGACCAAAGGATAGGCTAGATCTGTGCCTGGTAGTGGTGCTAAGTGGATCTCCAGGCCTGGTTACTTGCAGAAACACGAGGAATGAGGGCAGCACCAGAAGATGATGGTGCCAATGAGTTTAGGGGCCGTGGCCTGGATTGGGCCTAATTCTACTGCTTTGGAGTTTTCCAATAACTAGTTGAGCCATGATGGAAACACATACAAAGGAGAACCAGGATGGGCATTCTACCTAGTGTTGTCTTTGAAGACAATCCAGAAGCTCCAGTCAGTTTAGAATGCCACTACTAGACTGAGGCCAGGGACCAGGTACTGAGCCAGGAAAGTTACTTATTTGGGACTGCAATTCCCAGAATCCCTTGCTCAGCCTGAGTAACCCTGCTGAGTTTTAGTAAAGAAAAAATAATAATTTCACCAACCTCTGGTTCAAAGCACATCTGCTGGAAAGAACTTCAATGGCTCCCTGTTCACTTCCTGGCTCCGTTTAAAGCACCAGTGTGGCTTATCTTTAAAGCTGTACCTAGCTGGACTCACTTCTCCCAGTTGTGCACTGAGATCTACCACATATCAAAGGCTCTTCACTTTCCCTGTGAGTGGCAATCCGAGAGATGGCATGACTGTGGTGGCTGTCTCTCCTGAAAGGTCACCCGGCACCTATTTTGCTCTCACAATAGGGTCAAGCAAAGATCTTTCCATTACAACATCCTTTAAATGGCTGCTAACCTTGAAAGCTTTTCATTCTTTTAAACTGCTTTGACTTCATATCAATTGGGATTTTTATTTTGTGGTGTACTGTTTAATGTGTTTTATAATATTTGAAGGTGTGTTTGTTTGTAATTCTTTTATACAAATGATTTCACCTTTTGATAGACCTTTGGGCCTGATACTATTAGTTCCCATTTTCCTTCAGTGGCAGGTTAGAGCCATATTAATGTTGGCCCTGCTGGGTCTCTCTCTCCTCCAGGTCAGGCTCTGCTCCTTAATCCATGCACAATAGGGGCTAAGTTGGCCATTTATATGCCAGCAAAAAGAAAAAGAAAAAAAGAGAGAGAGGATAATATATCACTCAAAAGAGACAATTAAAGAAGAATGCTAATTTGCACGCAGCACATGCATATTTATGTACAACTACAATTTTAGGGGTGATTAATGTAATGTAAATAGAACTACAGTTCAACCAGGGTGTTGAAGGATGAGATTGAGTGATCTGTGATGCTCTGTCACTGGTACAGGTGCTGGCTGCTGATGGCCTCTGTTGCTTCCACTTTGTATGCATCTTTCTCTCTAAACTCTGGCTGGATAGACCTACAAGTAGAGCACGCCTTCAAACAGATATCTGTTACACAGGGCATGTGGACAGAGCATTCCTATTATCCCTTCTGAAATATGCTAGAGAATTTAAAGTGATGACTTGTCTATTGGTGTGAGGTATACAGTATTAGGTAGGAACACAGGGTTGCTGCAGAAAGGTCATCTCTATACATTGCCAGCGGCCAAAGTGTCTGCAGGCCAGTAAGCTGACCATCTGTGCAGACAGCTTGCTGCGCCCTCTTGTGCAAAGGGATTTTTCCCCCAATGGGCTCTTAAAATGCTGTGATCAGCAGCAGCATTTCTACAGCATTACCCTAGGGTAAGTACAACTCCTCCTAGCTCATGCCCCGATTCCCTTCCATCAGCATCTCTCTGCTTATCCCTTCCTTACAGGATTTCTGGCCAAAGTAAAAGAATAGATGACCTGTGGCTGCTCCTTCCTTTGTCTTAACAGGATGTTATTAAGGGTTGCCAGTTTTGCAGCGTGTATTATCAGGAATATTTCTGGAACCCAAGAGCAAAACCAAGAAGGGAGGAGAGAGGAAGGGCTGTCTGAGAACAAGCAGCTGAAGCAAAAGCACCCCAAGAGAGGGAAGGCAACTAGCCAAAAGGGTTAAGTTGGCAGGCTGCTTATCAAGAGTCAGGGGTCAGAACAGGGTGGGGCATGGCTGGGAAGGAGGAGCCCGGCATTCAGACAATGTGGGTGCTATTTCTAGCTTTGCCACAAACTACTGGACTGACCTTGGAGTCCACAGTTTATAAGGCGTCCTCTAAAAATCTTATTTTGCTGCAAAAGGTTTTTAAAGTGTGAGATGCAGTTGTCTTAGACCAGTTTCAATTATTGCGTCATCAAGATGTCTAGACCAGGCCTGGAATCTGTGGAGGATTCTTTTTGGTGTGCATCATCTTTATTTCCATTCGTGCCAGAGTTATTTCCACATAAACCTGTCTTTTTGCACTGAGAACATTGCATTGCTTAAACATCAGCAAAGGAGACGGCAGCCAGGCCAGTTTCTGCGGTGGCCCCATCAATATGCAAAGAACACATTAGAAGCCTTGGTCCCTGAGAAAAGAAGGTCACCTGAGAGAGGAGGAAGGCTGCAAAGACAAGAGTGTGGGAGCAATGGCAGGCCTGCAAATGCCGGAACAGCAGAGCAGACTCATCCTTTCCACTTGGCCCTCCAGCTTTCTGTGGGTTCTGTGGGCCCTCTTGGTAGGACCTTCTAATATGAGTAGCAAATAATCGATGGTGTCATCATTTCCGGAGCTAACCCAACTCATTTTGTTGCCCAAGGCAAACTCTTGTTCCTTGTTCAAAAGCTGAGTAGATAAGCAGCTGCATTTTACTTCAACATAAGGGATCAGAGAGTGACACCATCAGCTGAGGCTGGGCACTCTTGGACCGTAGCTCCCAGAAACCCCAGCAAGCACAGCTAGTGAGGAAGGTTTCTGAGCGCTGCAGTCCCAGGGTTACCTAAGGTCAGGAACCACTGAGCTGAGGGGCTGCAGTGCCCATTGTATAGCACAGCTCAGTTTTCTAGTACTTCGTTGCTCCCTTCCAGCACCTCCTGCCTTGCTCTGCTTAATGGTTGAGGCACCCAGGTCAATTCACTGCAACTAGGAGCAATTTGGCTTCCCTTGGCTGTCTTGTCATATGGAATGCACAAGATTTTATTAGATTTTGCAGAGAGCCGGTTCAAACTATCTCTCCTGAGCCATATCACCGCATGGAGAGGAGTAAACAAACATAACATTGAGAGGCAAGGCTCTGCATCTGCTATGTAATATCCACATGCAGCTTATTTATAAACCAAGTATGATCTGTGGATGGGGAAACCGCGTGGTCCATGGATATTGTTTTCAATTGTGAGTAACAAAGGCAACATGTCACACATTTACATGGGCTAAACTATATGCGCATGCTATAGCAAAAGGCTGGGAGAGCATATTCTATAGGCAAGAATTAGATGAACACACCATCCATTCATTCATACATATATATACGTACATGCCTCAGCTTTCCACGGAAAGATAGCACTCAAGATGGCTTACAAATGTCTTAAAACAATAAAAACAGATAAGACCCCTGTGGCGTTCACCCTTATTATGTTAAAAAAGTCATGCATTATTCATGTTTTATCCTGATATGGTTGAGAGGTGGGGCCACTTGAGATGTTAAAAGGTGGAGAGCCAGAGAGGAGGAGTTTAGTTTACAGTCTGGATCTGAGTTTGAAGGGGTCGGGGAGAGAGTTAGTTTGGGAATCTGAGGAGTGATTAGTTTGAGGAGTGAACTGTAACCTGTAAGATAATATAGAAGGTTGTTATTGATGCTTGATGAACCTGATGAAAATATGAATTATTATAGAAACATCTGTAATTAATAAACCTGTTTTATTCAAAAGACGGTGAAGAATGGACCTTCTTCTTTCCTAAGTAAAGTACGTTGATTTAGTAATCAACTAGTGGCAGCGTGTGAAAAGGTGTTTTGTTTTTATTTTTGTTTTTTGTTTGCCTTTGTGTGCTCCGTGTTTGGAAGACAAACAGGGGCCATGAGGGGCAAATGTCACAACCACAATTAGCTAAACATCATAAAATTACACAACCAACCCCACTGTAAAACCATTAAAATCAAGTAAATACATTAAAAACAAATAGTAAGGTTAAAACGATCCTATAGGGCAGGTTAGACATCATAAACCAGTCTAAAAAGATGGGTTTTCGACTCTTTTCTTACAATCAGTTAGAGAAGAAACAAACCACAACTTGTGATTAATCTGGGAGCTACACAGGGGACCCTCTCCCAGACCTCTAAAACCATGGGTATTTTTAAGGGATCCTCTCCTTTAGATCTTAAAGTTCAGACAAGCTGATAGCTTTCTTCCTTCTACACATTGGGCTGAAGGAAAGGCAATGGAGTCAAGCAATGTGATCTGACCCAGAGAGCAGTTATCAATATTAGCAGAATTGTTATTTGTTTCTTAAACTTTTCTTCTGCTCCTTAGTTTTTAACAGCAAAGAGAACAGTTTAGATAAAAGTGATGAAGGAAATGCACGTTTTTTTTTTCATATCAGGTGAATATTACAGACATAGCAGCAAGGCCAGGAAAAAGTTCACAGGCTGAAGAACTGTTGAGGGTTCAGACAAGCACTGTTGGAAGCTAAAAAACAAACAAAAAATGAATGTGTGGCAAAATGATCCTTAATGCTTTCATAGTTTTGGCCAGCTGTGATTCTGCCTCAGGTCTAGGCTTGTCAACCTGTCAGAACTTTATAGGACCAACCAAAGTCTGATTCTCCTCAACATTTCCAGAACAGGTAGTACTGCTTGTGTGTGTTTTCACAGACACATGGAGAAATTCTCCCTTTGACCCAACTCTTGTGAGACAGAAAACCTATAACTTTAAAAACAAGTCTGAGAGATTTTTTTGAAGTGATCTAAACATAGCCCCAATAATTAAATAATTAAAGTGTGATAACCATTTGAATGATGGACCTTTTGCTACCCTTTAATTGCATTGGAAGATCATCTGTGTCAAGCGGGTCACCTCGCCTTGGCTCACAGGAATGTTGCCCATGAATATTTCCTTTGCTTTTGTTTTTGTTTTGTTTTCTGTTTCATGTTGAAATGTTTGCACAGACTGACACAGCCACACCTCCAAAAATAATGACCTGGTGACTCTGTTTGCTGGAAAGAAACATAAACAGATGTTTTGTGAAAAATAAATGTTTTGTATAAACTGACTCCCTTGTTTTCTTTTTAAAATTTTGATTGCCTATAGCTAAAGAGAAGTAAATTACTACAGGTACTATGAACTAGAACTCTGAGGCTGGGATCCAGAAAGATCCTCTTGTGCCTTTAAAAACTGACAGCTGAATCTGGAGATGAAGCAGACCTGGCTTAGACTCCCCATTTCACCCAGTTCTTTGGTCCACAAAGCAGACTTTAGTGCTGACACCCCAAAAGCAATTTCGAGTATGTCTGTTTGAATCCCATTTCTTTCTAGAAATAATAGCATTTGTATTAAAATACAGGAGCTTGTACTTGTTGAATTTTGTGAAAGCACTGAGGAGTCTGACAGAACATAGAAGGAAAGCACCTGGCTTCCACCGTGCTGAGGGAAGCAAAGAAGACTGTCACTAGATATTGTGCCGTCTCAGCTACCTGGTCGACACAGTCAGGCCACTTGCCTCCCATCTTTTAGGAGGATGTTATAGAATGTCTTGTTTCAAGAGGCTTTCATAGACATTCTCATCTAAGTTAGTTTTGCATCTGTTTCACCACTATTTGGGCTTTTTATTTATTGTCTTAGCTTCTTACAGATGTTTCATGTTGGTATGTTGGGTGGAAGGTTTTGTTGTATTACCACAAACTGCTTAGAGTAGTGTTTTGCACTAAGTCACCAGTACAGAAATTTATGAAATGAATGAATGGATGGATGGATGGATGGATGGATGGATGGATGGATGGATGGATGGATGGATGGATGGATGGATGGATGGATGGATGGATGGATGGATGGATGGATGGATGAATATAGCTCTGATGTCCTTTGATGACCATCTAGGATAGGGGTTCCAAGTCTTAGATCCCCAGATATTCTTGAATTACAAGTCCCAGAAATCCTGGGCAAGGATAGCTAGTGGTGAAGGCTTTGGGGAGTTTTAGTCCAAGAACATCTGGGGACCCACAGTTGGGAACTACTGCTCTAGAGCAACAGAGGTACAGTTGTGAGAGGAGCTGGAGGAGGAAGACACATAAAGACCATTATCACTGAAGCCCGTTATAGACTTCTTGTCTGCTTCCTGCTCCTAAATGGTGTTGTGCATAGCATTCCAGGCAGCTGAGGGGCAATACAAAGGCCACGTAGAAACTGGCAGATGCCACAGGCATTTCTTGATTAATCTGTGAATTTAAAAGGGCATGGAGGATCTCTAGGTTACTGTATCACAGAAAGGTGTCTCTTAGTGAGTCAGACCCTGCGTTCATTTAGACCAGTATGGCTGACATGGGTGAGCGAAAGCCCTCCAGAGCTGCAGACACTATTCTTTCCCAACCTTATCTGGGGAGGCAGGGCTTTGAACCTGGGATTTTCTGTGCCGATGACCCATAGCCTTGCTATAGGGGAGCATCTGGAGACTTCTCAGACCTACTTTTAGATCAGAAGCTGCTTCTCTTACAGAAGGAAGGCACTTTGGACCAGCTCAAAGCTATTGTTTGTGACACATTTTTTTTAAAAAAATAACACGAGTTGGATTTTGCCAAAAGCTCTTGTGGACTTGTATACACAGAGTCTTTTTTTTTATTGGGGTGGTGGTGTTGGTGGTGTTGCATTGCCTCTTTTGGGGTCTTCCAAGCTGGGACTTTGGGGGCTGGCTCCGTATTGCTGCTATTCAGCTTTTCACGTCTGGAGCTGCAGTCTGGCTTCTTTCATCTTATATTAAATCACCCAAAGAATCTGCCTTGAGGAGCTATTTGGGGGCCAGGAAAGCTGTGCTTTCTCTGTAAGATGTGATAAAAATCTTCCTTTATCTTACTCCAAGGAGAAGCCAGTCACAATATTGACATAAGACTTATGCAGCGCCATTGGTCCCTATAGCCACAACTTTCTGAAGCAGAGGCTGCAGCAACCCTGCCCCCCCCTCTGGTTTTCTCTTCCATGTCCCCCCCCCCCCCAACCTGCCCCCAGCCTCCAGCAATAGCTGGCTGGGATTGCTCACATTCCTGGGTTTACTACTTCACTTTACCACCCAGAGACACAGGCTGCAACAAATCATATCTCCCAGGCTGTGTGTGGAGAGCTCCTGTCTGTACATGGAGCAGCAGGGCCTGTGGCATTTGTATGACTCTTGCCTTTGAATGTCATGAGAAAGCAGGAGGCATTGCACTGAGCCTGTGCAGACGTTCACAGTGAGCAAGGGCTGTGGCTGCAACAGCAAAAGCCTGCTACCTTTGCAGCCGATGGCACCATACTTGTCTTATGAGTAAGAAGCCACCTAGTTTACTTAGTTGTCTGCAGGGTAAAATGCTTTGACTATAAATATAACACATCTCTGTGCAACCATTCATGTTCTATTGCACATTCCCGATATATGTTTGAGTACCATTACCTCCCAATAACTGTTGTGGCGTAACTCTAACGTTCAACTGACCATGCACTACTGCAGGGGTCGGGCAATTAATTTCTATGGGGGGGGCACATGAAAAATCTGAACTGTGTTCGGGTGCCGAACCAATTTTAATTAAAAATAAAATGAAACAGTGATGTTATGATTGTTTTTAATTTTAAACTTGTTAATCTTCACAAATACTAAAGAGGTTTTTTGTAGTATGTTAAAGATAAGCAACTGATTGACTTTAGACGAAAAGTTATAAATGGTTTTGATGTTCAAAACTGTCCGCGGGCCGGACAGGAGAGGCTCGTGGGCCGTATGTGGCCCTCGGGCTGCACTTTGCCCAGGTCTGCACTACTGGCTTATGACTTAATTAGTCACATTACTAATTTAGAATACAGTTTTTAAACAAATCATGTGGATCTTCATGTGCATGTCAGCTAGGCGTCTCTCTTACTGGGCTTCCCAGAAGATCTTTGGAGCCAGCGACTATCAATTTTAAAAAAACATTGTGGAACCCATTCGTATTATTCTCCTGAAGAGGTTTGCTTCAGTAAGAAAAAAAAAAAGATGGATGCAGCCATAGAATAAAAATGCAGAAAGGATAAAAATAGAAGATGACCTTGGGCTCCCTGAAGGTCCCTCAAAAAGGCAAGATGGCTGCACAATCAAGCCTTCATCTGGGAGCCCCTTCAGTCAACTTTGTCCACAAGCAGCCTCTCAGAGATTCCTGATGCCAGTGTTGGCTGGGCGTGCATTATTTTGCTGTACAACCCAGCTCCAAGAGACAGAGTGATGATAATCCTCCCAACGGCCAGACAGAATTGAGAAGAGGAACTCTGAGTACGATATAGCCGATACCCAGACTAACGTCATGAATGGAAACACAATACAGTACAAAGCAAGGCTTGGGTACCTTCTCTTATTCACCTCAGAACTCTGGAAACATTAAAATCACACCCATTTTCATGCTTAGAAACAGTGGTGGTGGGTGATCCTTCATTAGAGTTTTTCAACTGAGGCTGGATGACAATCGATCGAGAATGCTTCAGCTGTGCATTTGCTACACTGGCAAGGGGTTGGACTCAATGACCGTTGGGGTCCCCATCCAGCGCTACAGTTCTGTGATTCTTGAATCCTCCACCATTTTAAATCCTTGATCTCCTTCCAAGTGAACATTTAGAAATAGGAAAGCTCTTTGGCATGTGAGGGATGAGTTCCTCACATCTCTGCATTAATAAAGTATTGGGTGGGAAGGAACAAAAATGCTGGGGTATTAGATCTGTTTTTAAAAGGCCATCCATTTGCACCGTGTGCTCAGCTCTGAGGAAGGAGAAGAGAGAACAGGACATTGCATGGTATATTTCAGGCTTCTGGTGGCAATACAGAGACTGCTTGGATTTTTGAGGCCCCTGGGAAATTCTCGCACATGAACCACAGCCCTTAAGTCCCTTGATTTCTCTGGCTGAACTCGCAGTAAGCGATCCTGCATAACAGGAAACTCCCTTGACAAATACCCTGCCTACTTTGCATTTATTCCACTTATTATAGGTGCCTCATAAGAAACAGAATTTTGACTTCCCACAATAATCGGAGAAAAAGAATGCACATCTGGACACAATCAGAGCTGAAGCATCTGGCTGACCTGGTGAGAACAAAGGGAACAATACCTCCCCGTCAACTGTGCGCGCTCTGCCATAAGAGTGAAGCTGGGGCCCTTCCTGACACCAAAAGTCTAAATCAGTCACAGAAGCAGAGACAGGGTAGGATGGATGCTGCTAAGCACTGGGAGAGACCTGGAAACCCCCACCCCCCCACCCCTAAGCTGGTTTGTTTATTTCCATCAGCATGGAGGAAAAAGGAAGCAATTTTCACAACCAGCAGAACCAGAAGCCCAGGCTGGGCAATGTGAGGTCTTCCAAATGTAGCTGGATTGCAACTCCCATTAGGCAGTGGCAGCCAGCATATTCAGTGTGTGTGTGTGTGTGGGGGGGATGATGGGAGCTCTCCTCTAATGACATCTAGAGGGACATAAGATGTTGGAGGGCTCCTGTGTATATCTATCTCTCCCTCTCTCTTGCTCCTAGGCGTCTTGGGGGCAGCACTTTCCCCACTTGGGACTACAAAGTGACAGGAATCTCCTGAATTGTGTTTCAAAAATATTTACCCTGAAACATTCCTTTTGTCACCAGGAGGCTGTGCCATAGGAGGCTGAAGTCTTTGGTTACTAAAAGTTGCCATTGCTGGGATGACTTTACCGCTTGGACCAATTTTTGGTGGTGGAGGACTTCTCCCTGCTGCCGCCCCCCCCCCCCACATCCCCCATCGCTCAGCTCCCACCACTTCCTGATGTTGGGAGGTTTAGAAGAGACATAAGAAAGGTTTGATTTCAATAAAATAAAAGAAAAGAAAATAATCACCAGCACTGCTGATGTCCTCAGACTTAAGCAGCAACAGAATTTCAGCAGTCAGAACGTAACCAGTTACTTTAAAAAATAATTTGTTTTGAGTTACTCATTAAAGTGCAGGGCAGATAATTTATAGTTATTGGTCATTACTCTTTCAATTGTTACTTTTTGTTTTTAAAGAAATATTAAGGTTGGCATAAAATTTATGTTTATACTCTCTTTTTTTAGCATGGCATTTGTTTGATCCTTTTAAATACTTATATACCTACTGTTGTTAGCTTTAATACAGTATTGTCTTTTAGTGATGTAAGCTGCCTTGGGTCCTTTTTAAAGGGGAAAGATAGGGTAAAAATATTTTAAATAAATAAATCCCCATATCCTGTGCATAAGGAACTAGTGTAGGGGAGACCCGAGCAAAAAGAAGCCTTCTTCCTCCGGGATACTTAATGCCCATCGAGTTTTATGTCCAGTTTCAGAATTCTGCACACCTCTGATATTGAGGGCTGATGGGTAAATGAAAATAATTAAAAACATTAATTACTCTTTTGTATCAGAAATATATTATAAGTATAGCATGGTCACAATAGTTCACCAGCTGTGTATCAGGTAAAATCAGTGTGAGAGGAGGCAGGCTTGAGAGGAGACAGTGTCAGAAAGGTTTGATTTGAAACTCTGTGCTAGAGTTGAGGGGAAGGGACACGGAAACCCTATACCCGCCCACTTTCTCTCCCCTCCCAAAGTTCTGACTCACGGGGAAAAATATGGAGACATTCATGACATGATCCATGTCATGTCATGAATGTCTCCATATTTTCATCTCTTGAACAGAACAATCTCTGTTCAAGAGATGAAAATTATCCTCAAGGGACCACTTTTGAAATGTAGCTATTAGGGCTTCCAACAGCTAATACTAGGAGAGGGAGATATTAACCATGGAGCTAGCTGTGTTTGGGGATTACTTCCTTACCCCTTGCACAGTTATTTTCAATTGAAAATTGAAGAAGGAAGGAAGGAAGGAAGGAAGGAAGGAAGGAAGGAAGGAAGGAAGGAAGGAAGGAAGGAAGGAAATCCATTATCAATGAAAATCCTAGCTTCTCATTTTACACAGATGAGACCACTAACACCTTATGGGACTGTTTTGTGGATTACCTAGCTTTTAAATAGTTTTCTGAGGACATGAAGAATTTAGGATTGCCCTGAGCTTGCTTATACTTCTATGGATGGACGGTGCAGTCTTGGCTACATTTAAGCAGAAATACTACAAGAATATGGCGACGTGGGTGGCACTGTGGGCTAAACCGCAGAAGCCTACTATGTAGCGAACAGCCCTGCCCTCACCTGTCCGTCACAGCTGAGCAGTGGAGAAGGAGCCAATGAGTGGACGGAAGGCGGTGCCAAGGGGGGAGGGGTTTGGATATAAAGGCTGGTGTATGGGGTATGAGAGAGTTCAGTGAGTGAGTGAGAGAGTTTCTGTGAGTGAGAGAGATTCTGGTATTGAGAGACTGTGTGAAACTTAAGAGTGAACTAAGAGTGATTGGGAGATCTGTGAGAACGCTGAATGGTAGTACTGATTCAGATTCAAGTGATTATCAACCTGTGATTTACCTAATGTATATTAATCAGATGTTACCCTCCCTGATCAAATAAATAAGTTAAGTTTCAAAAGTACACACATCTCCTTGAGTGAATGGTATTGAGACAGCAATACTTGGTGGCAGGGAAGCAGGAAGAAAGGCGAGAACCTTGTGAAGGCCTGGGGAATAGGGGCTTCAGAGGAGACCGCCACAGCCTGTGCTGCAGGGTCAGAAGACCAAGCAGTCGTAAGATCGAATCCACATGACGGAGTGAGCGCCCGTCACTTGTCCCAGCTCCCGCCAACCTAGCGGTTCTAAAGCATGCAAATGCAAGTAGATAAATAGGGACCACTTCGATGGGAAGGTAACAGCGTTCCGTGTCTAAGTCGCACTGGCCATGTGACCACGGAAGATTGTCTTCGGACAAAAATGCTGGCACTATGGCTTGGAAACGGGGATGAGCACCGCCCCCTAGAGTCTAACACGACTGGACAAAAATTGTCAAGGGGAACCTTTATCTTTTTACTACAAGAATATAGTACATATTTAAATAGAACACATGAGGTCCTGCAACAAAATGTTGTCATGTGGATTTTTTTCCTGTTTTAGATTCCAGCCACTATTTTTTTGTTTGCGTTTGGATGAAGGTAGATATACTTGTCCAACATCAGTAACAATAAATTCCCAATTACTAGACCTTCAGGGTACACCATCCATCCTTCTGTCAACATTTTGTGGCATTAAAATAAGCAGGGCTTCTTTTGAGACCAAAGCACTTGAGCTTCGGAGTGAAATGGCAATGCAACCCACAAGCTTTCTGCTTGGCTGCAGCAGAGTCGAAAACCATAGGTAAAAGTGACTTCAAAGACTGCCTGTGCCTTCCCCATTTTCTCATGATGATGTTAAACAGACTACAGAAAGAGGAGAGGAGAGGAAAGAAAGAAAGAAAGAAAGAAAGAAAGAAAGAAAGAAAGAAAGAAAGAAAGAAAGAAAGAAAGAAAGAAAGAAAGAAAGAAAGAAAGAAAGAAAGAAAGAAAGAAAGAAAGAACTAGTACTGAAGGATGTGGTCTGATGGTCGTTCATTACTTAACAGTGGAATTTGAGGAAATGAAGAAATTTGCAACACAATGCTGTATTGCAAATACAGCTGGGCATTTTTAAAAAACAATTTAAGACCTGGTTATTCAAACAGACCTTCCCTTCTGGCACTACTTAAATTTCTTCTTCCCGTCTTGAACTATTGTTTTCATTGTATACTGTTGTAAAACTGTTACTATATAGTAACTGTTTTTATCTTGTCTGTTGTGAGAGCCGCCCAGAGTAGACAATATCTAGATGGGCGGCATATAAGTGCAATAAATAAATAAATAAAAGTATATCTCCAAGCAAGAAGAGGGATATAACATATGCACTTTGAGAATTTCTTACTATTATCCTCCTGCTTATGGATCTGAGCTATGTATAAATAACAGGCCTGAAAAACATGGCTTATTGGTTTTTGCAAAAAAAAAAAAAAAAGCATGCCTTTTATTCATAGGCATCCTTCAGTCTCGAGAGACTATGGTATCGTGCTCTGCATGGAGGACTTGGAACAGCGTCTAGTGTGGCTGAGAAGGCCAATTCGAGAGTGACAATCCCTTCCACACTTAGGACAAATACACTCTGTGCCCCGTCTAGCTCCTTGATTTTGCTGCTTTCATGATTGCCTCTTTGTCTCAGCCTGCTGGGCGAGGGTCTCTTCAAATTGGGAGAGGCCGTGATGCACCGCATGCCTCCAGGCTGAACGCTCAGATGTCAGGGTTTCCCATCTGTTGAGATTCATTTCCAAGGCCTTCAAATCCCGCTTGCAGATATCCTTGTATCGCAGCTGTGGTCTCCCTCGGGGGCGATTTCCCTGCACTAATTCTCCATACAGGAGATCCTTTGGAATCCGACCATCAGCCATTCTTGCAACATGCCCGAGCCAACGTAGGCGTCGCTGTTTCAGTACAGTGGACCCTCG
This sequence comes from Pogona vitticeps, assembly GCF_051106095.1. NCBI lineage: Eukaryota > Metazoa > Chordata > Lepidosauria > Squamata > Agamidae > Pogona > Pogona vitticeps. Next base: position 126,558,022 of record NC_135784.1, on the reverse strand, counting down.
ACTTACAGACGGCTCGACTTACAGACTTTTCGAGTTACAGACTTCTCTGGCCGCAAAATTTAGGTTCGACTTGCAGCCAGAGAATCGACCTACAGACCAGGAAAAAAAAATACCCAAACAAAATGGAACAAAAATGGAACAAAAATGGCCAGTTACGGCATTAATCGGTTTTCAGTGCACTGTATGTCAATGGAGACTCGACCTACAGACTTTTCGACCTGCAGCCACCGTTTCAATACAGATTAATTCCATAAGTAGAGGGTCCTTTGTAGTGTATACATGCTAAAAATTCCAGCTCCATCTAGGACTACTCTATTTGGAACTTTGTCCTGCCAGGTGATACCAAAAATGTGTCGGAGACAACGCATATGGAATGTGTTCAGCTTTCTCTTCTGCCATGCATGAAGGGTCCAGGACTTACTGCAGTACAGGAGTGTGCTCAGGACACAGGCTGTATAGGCCTGGATCTTGGTGTATGCTGTCAGCTTCTTATTGAGCCATACTCTTTTTGTGCATCTAGAGAACATGGTAGCTGCTTTGCCAATGCATCTATCCAGCTCGACATCTAGGGACAGAGTGTCAGAGATCGTTGAGCCAAGGTACACAAATTCACGGACAACCTCCAATTCTTGCATGGAGATGGTAATAGAGGGAGGTGAGTCCACGTCCTGGCCCATGACTTGTGTTTTCTTCAGGCTGATAGTCCAAAGTCTTGGCAGGCCCTGCTGAAACGATTCATGAGTTGTTGGAGGTCTTTGGCAGAGTGGACAACAATGGCTGCATCATCGACGAAGAGGAAGTCCCGCATGCATTTCAGCTGAACTTTGGTCTTTGCTCTCAATCTAGAGAGATTAAAGAGCTTTCCATCTGATCTAGTCCGGAGATAGACACCTTCTGTTGCAGTTCCAAAGGCATGCTTCAGCATGACAGCAAAAAAGATCCCAAACAGGGTCGGGGCGAGGACACAGCCTTGCTTTACTCCACTTCGGATGTCAAAGGGATCTGATGTTGAGCCATCAAAAACTACAGTGCCTTTCATTCCCTCATCCACACTGTGATTCTGGATAGACTCTGTCTGCAAGCACCTGGAGCCTCTTCAGCACAACACGGGCAAGCAGCTTCCCTACAATGCTAAGAAGAGAGATGCCACGGTAGTTATTACAGTCACCCCTGTCTCCTTTGTTCTTATACAATGTGATGATATTTGCATCCTTCATGTCCTGTGGTACTCTAACTTTGCTCCAGCAAAGATGAAAGATTTCATACAGTTCGATGGTGATGGTCTCTTTGCAGCACTTCAGCACTTCAACAGGGATGTTGTCCCTTCCAGGTGCCTTGCTGGGAGCAAGGGAGTCCAAGGCCACTTTAATTTCTGTGAAGGTTGGTTCACTGTCCAACTCTTCCAGGACAGGGAGGCACTCAATGTTATTTAATGCTTCTTCAGTTACTACATTCTCTCTGGAATACAGCTTAGAGTAGTCTTGCACCCAGTGGTCCATCTGCTTTTCTCGGTCCTGGATGAACATGCCTGTAGCAGACTTCAGGGGAGCAGATTTCTTCTGTACTGGACCTAAAGCCTGCTTGATCCCATCATACATTCCCTTGATGTTACCTGTGTCGCTGCTAACTGTATCTGAGAGCAGAGCTGAAGCCAATAATCATTGGTGCATCTCCTGGCAGTCTGTTGGACTTGGCTACGAGCAGCTCGAAGAGCTTGCAAGTTGTACACACTAGGACAGGCTTTGTATGCTGCTAGAGCTCTCCTCTTATTCTCGATGGCTGGAATCAACTCCTCTGAGTGGGCTTCAAACCAGTCGGCCATCTTTTGGGTCTTCTTGCCAAATGTGGACAAGGCAGTGTTATAAACAGCATTCTTGAAATGTTCCCAATGATCAGGTGCATTTGCCTCAGCTGGGCCTGGAAGGGATCTGTCAAAGAAAAAAACTTCACATTCTTCTGGCAGGGAAAACCACCGAATGAGACCAGGGAATATGGTGTTGGCTTTGCAGTCAGAAATACCCTGCTGAGATCCATTGTCCCACCTACTATGGGGAGTGAAAGAATCCTGTCTCTGCAGCTCCACTCATCAGCGGGACTGATCACCCTCATTAGCGCATATGCACCAACACTGTCATCCACAACAGAAGTCCCTGAGAGACAGCCACTGTTCATTCTTGGAGACTTTAATGCTAGAGTTGGTGCTGACCACAATTCTTAGCCCACTTGTCTAGGCCATTTTGGCATTGGGAAGATGAACAAAAATGTCCAACACTTGCTGGAGTTTTGCTGTTATTATGTTCTTTGTGTCAGCAACACGTTCTTTAAAATGAAGCTTCAACACAGAGTTTCATGGAGACATCCAGGATCCAAGCATTGGCATCAGCTTGATTTGATCCTCACTAGACGTTCAAGCCTTCCCAGCATTAAAATCACACGCAACTACCAGAGTGCTGATTCTGATACTGATCACTCCCTGATGTGCAGTAGAGTAAAATAGCGAACAAAGAGACTGTACCACACAAAAAAGGAAGGAAGACCACGTATTGACATCAGCAAGACTCGTGATCAAAGAAAAGTGGAGAAATTTGCCCAAGCACTTGAGGAATTCCTTTTATTAATATGCATTTAAAAAGAACAGTGTGACTACAAAACTGCAACACATGTAAAGAGTAAATACATTTCTAGATGTGTGTGCCATAATAAAATATTCATGCACTATATCTGCTCACTGTCATATATAAGAATGTTGGTGAGCACATCTTGTGTAAGACAGGAGAGACTGATATGCTCAGGTATCATTTTACAAAGTGCCTGGTATGGCAATGTCAGTCCATGCACAGAAGTGGGTAAATCTCTTGGGTGGCAGACAGCCCTTACATTGCAAAGAACAGCTGTATTCATTGGCAAGGACTTTGGAAACCAGGAAACCATAGCATGACTGGGGGGGAGGGGCTGCTGCGTTTTCTTCTTCCATTACTTGCTCCATAAAAAGAGACTTGAGCTCATTCAAACAAATAGGTTTTATTGAATAAACAGGAACATCAGTAGTAGCACCAACTTGAACTTTCAATGAACCAGCAATAAGTAAGCCCTGAGTATATATTTCACCTTCCTGTTCCTTCAACAGGAGGGCTTTGATCTTAGGATCCTCTACAGGCTTGGCACCCCCAAGTTTTATCAATGCTCCCCTCATTTGGAAGTGAGATGGGGTGATGGCTTACATGCCCTCACTGCATACAGACCTTTGGTTCCTTATGACAACTCTTCCAGTGTGGCTGTTCCTAAGGGGTCTGGCAGGCTTTCTTTTTGATATCCGTCCATGGTCTACTCCGAGCACCAAGCTTTTTTTCTGGCTGTTACTTCTTGAGCTTGGCATCTTCTCTCTTTCATCTTCCTTTCTCCTCGGAAGGAAGGCTTCTGAGGAATCTGGGCTTTACATAGCCTTTCTGCTTCTTTTAAGGGGACCCATGGGTCCTCCTTAATCACAAATGCCAGTTCCTTTGGGGGTTCAGTCTCTTCCCTGAGCACTAGTTCCAACAGATAGGTTTCAATCCCAGGGTCCTCTACAGCAGTGGTCCCCAACTTTTTTAACACTGTGGACTGGTTGAGGAAAGCGGGGCACCTCTGTGCTCATGTGCACTCATGAGCATGTGCGAAGGAGCGGGGGGTGCTTGCACGGGGGCACTCGGGGGCATTTGTGCACATGAACAAAGGGGTGGGGTGCTCATGTGGGCGCATGTGCACTCACATGCATGCGCAAAGAGGCATTATTACATGTTCTGCACTCTGGGATGATTGAGAACAGATTCTGTCCCTCTTCAAATCCCTGAAGAATCCTGTCATATCTACCTTCAGTCTTTTCTCAGGGCTAAACATGCTCAGATCTTTCTTCATAGGGCTCGGTTTCCAGTTTCCTGATCATCATGCTTGCTGCCCTCTTCTGAACTTGTTGTAGTTTCTTGGCATCCTTAAAAGTGCCGTGTTCGGAACTGGACACAATACACAAGATGCAAATACCAAGCAGATAGTTACTCTTAATGTATGTGTTTGTTTTATTCATTCTATTTATATTTCGCGTTACATCAGTATCCCAGGAGAGATAACAAGTGATAAAATAAACAAAGAAAGCAATAAAATATACTGAACAGGCATGTAATAAAACAAAACAAAAGGAAGCAGCACCAATCGGTAGAGAGGAGAAAATGATGAACAGTCTTTCCAGGCTTACTCAGTTACTGTGGCAATTAACAGTTCATAAATGCCTGCTTGAACCTCAGCCTGCTGCCAAAATGTCAACAAATTTGGTGCCAGGCATCCCTCCAAAGACACGCCACTCTCATGGAGGAGGTCATGTCACCACCTGATGTCCTTCCCATAAAGATAGAACACTTAAGTTCTCAGCCAAAATCTGAGAGCCCAGGCAGGGAAGGTCAGACAGAAAGAGAGGCATTCCCCGATCATTTACAACATTATTCAGGACTTTGTTGCCCCTTGAATTCAGCCTGGAAACAGGCACTTTTTTTCAGGTGTTATGGGATTTCAGGCATGGCGGCCCCATTAAACAGCTGTTGATTTCCAATATTTAAGAGCAGCTTCACATTGTAATAAACCCAACAAGAGATTACCAGACCATGGCCAAACTACCCGTGTTTGGGAACAGCCATAGCCAGTGTGCCAGATGAACCTGGACAACACCAATGCATGTATTCTGACTTCTAGTACTCTGTTTCTGTGGATGGCTAGGTCAGGACACATAAGCAGGTCAATATTTTTGTTTTCAAACACTTATTAGACTCCTGAACTTCTATCAGTCAGAACTGACTTGATGGCACTTCATTACTAAATTAATTAAACCAAGATTGTGTAACAACATAGGTACATAATCAAGCTACAAATAGCTAATCCTTGGTTTTAAAAGTCTTGGGAGAACAACAACAAAAAAGCCTTACCTTGACATTCAATGCAAAGCACTACGAATACAAGGTAGACTTCTCTTCAAGGCAAACTGGATGCTACTTAACTATGCTGCAGCAGCATGCAAGAGATCCTTGTCTGCTTCATAAATCCCATATAAGTGTGCCATGGGCTCACCCACAAAGCATGGAAAAATGACTTTTTGGCTCAACGTCCACAGACTCCTATACCCAGCATAGTCACTGGTTACTTTTCCAATCTCAGCTGGGTAAGCTAGACACAGGACAGAATTGGGGGAGCTGGAGTTTCTGGGGAGGAAAATTAAAGCTTCCTTTACCTGCTGGTGGCAGGACATAAAGCAGATCAATACTTACTTGGCAATAAACAAAACATGGGAAGCTCCTCTGCATGCCACATCACTCATGTAGTGTCTAGTTTAATCCTTTGGCCTGATGGTTGCTTGATGCTGCCCAAGCCCTTATGTTCAAGATATGTGGGTCTTCTTTACAATAGAGATGAGCAGAATGAAGGTAGATCATGGCACTCAGCCAATTTCTGGTAGACGACCATCTGCTGATGGCAACTAATGATGATTGGGTCTATACTGATCCAACAGGCTGCAATTACCAGATGCTTAAGCAAAAGTGAATTAAATAGCTGAGGGCTTTTCCAGATGGGGCAAAAGTTCCACCCTCATTTGACACTACCGATAGTTGTCCAACATGGAAGAAAGCAAAATGGATGAATACTGAAGAGTGTCTCCCACCAGGACAAGACTCTGGCTGGACTGTTTGGAAGTCACTTAACAGATTTCAAAGAGAAGTAGGAAGACCAATGATAAATCAAGTAAAATAGGGCTACTTGAGGTACAGGACAAATTTTCTGTGACTGTGGCGAAATTAAGTCAATGCAGCATTTATGTGAGTCCAATTTATGTCTCATCACATGTACAAAAAAAGACCTAGTAAATGGCCAAGAGAAAGCTATTGAAGTAGTCTGTTTCTGGTCAAAAATAGTTTAATTATTTTAATATTTTAATTTTTAAAATTTTAATCTATATTTCATATATGTATGTCCATAATTTTAAATTGTGCTACACTCTAATATGGATAAAGAAAGAAAGACTGGGATTAACATCCATATTGTATTGTAGAAAGTCATTGCTTCTCCTCAGGACCATCTGAAACATTCAGGAAGGGGGGTCATTCTTAAGAATTTATGTTGGCCTCCTAGCAGCAAGAGCCAGAGAAAAATTCAGCTAGGTAGATGAGGATTGCATCCTCAGTCCCAGTGGTGGGATTCAGCAGGCCAACAAACGGTTCTGCAGAACCAATAATACATTAGCTACCGGTTCTGTAGAACTGGTGCGAACCTGCTGAATCCCACCACTGCTCAGTCCCCCCCCTGTCGTTAGTGTATAAGGAAATGGTTTAGTGCTAACCCCATCCTTTTTAAATTGTTTTAAAAATAAAAAGTATCACCCACTCATACATTTGTAATCTTAGGGAAAACACATCCTTTTCCTTGTTCCTTCCCACCAGAGGCTGTGACTGCAGGAACATATGGCTTCCTCTGGGGGAGGAGAAAAAGGCACAGGAAGGCATGGATTTGTCACGATTTTGATTGAGACATACATGTTGTCAGTATGGTGGGGAAAACACTGAAACCACCAATGATGAACCAGGTATGTTTACAGGAGCAAATACTCTGTCTGGATACACCTAATTATTGAGAATTAGGAAAGTGCTGGGTGGTCCTTAAGACTACACAAATATAAGAGTGGGTGATACTTTTTATTTGACCACTAAGAAATCAAATGAAGTGCAAGCTTTTGTGGAGAATATTCCATTTCATCAGGCTAAGTATCACAATTTCATTGATAAGAGGAAGGGGCCTTTCTGTGACCCCAGAGAGCCAAATAATGTCACCATCATGCCCTAGCAAGCCGCTGGACAGGATCGCTCACACCCACCCCAGAGATCTTTCTTTCAGCTCTGCACTGGGCTTGTGCTGTGCCTGGCCCTTCAGTGATTCCCTATGTTAAATAGGCAGTGCTTGATTTATTCCTAGTGACAAGTTGCCTTCGTAGGATCACCCAGGCTATTAACCCCTTCGCAACACACAGGCATAAGCATGGCATTGCTTTAACCTGTACATTTGCATGGAGCTGGCATCAGAATGGTTAAGCTGCTGGCTTTTTCCAAGACAGAGAAGCATAACATTTGATCAGGCTGGAATTTGGTAGAATTGCACCGATGAACCGGAGTGCTTGATGGCAGCTGACCTTGAGCAGGGATGTGAAACAGCAAATATTTATTCACATGGCAGCAGACCTGGCCCTCTCCAGCCAGGCTCTAGAAAGCCAGGAGGAGAGGGCATGGCTTCTTCAGCACCATCCTGACTAGCACTGGGAGAAGGGAGAGCAAAGAGATCACACTGCAACTGAAACAGCTGTGGGAAGGATGCTTCAAAGCAAAGGGATGATGTCAAAAAAGGGAGGCAATGGGGGACTCTTGCCTTGATTGCCACCCTTACCCTTTCAAATTGTAAGCCTGAGGGCAAGGGCTGTCCTTTTTTAAAGGGCTGTACACATGCAGCTCCAAGATACATTTTGGCAGAGGAACAGGACAGGAATGCTATGAATACATTGACATACCTGTATGGAATGATTTTGTGAAAGGGACAGTGAAACTGTTTCCCCCCCAGGGCAAACAGCAAGGGGTCATTCTGCAAATATGGCGGGGCCTGGAATAGATATTGATTTGAGAGGAAGATGCTCCGGCTGTCACTGGCAGACCACCCCTCCCTCTTGGACCTGTGTGTGACAAACCCAGACCTACTGGGATATGTCACACAGTTACACTAAGCTGCCACCAACCATTCCCTTTAAGAAGTCACACAGACCAGGGATGGATTTTCAAACAATAAAAAGAATAAGGTTTATTTTAAATACACACAGGGAAAAATAAACAATCAGGTGAATAATATAAAGTAACGTGGCTTATTCTCACTCATACAAGCATACAGTTTGGTTCACACAGAACCCTTAACTTGAAGCACAGACCCTGAACCTATCAGTTCTGGCTAACCAACAGACACCTGAACCTATCAGGTTGGTACTCTGACACACAGAAGTACCCTGTCTGACACACGGACTCCCACAACAGCTTCTCCTTCCCAGCTGCTGCTTCGTCACAACCCAGTGTCTCGCAGTGTGTCTCTTAGCATCTCCACACACGCATCACATATATATACAGTACAGCCCCTCCTCCTGATGTCCCGCCTTCCACTCCCCATAGGATGGAACTTTCCCTCCAAACCCATGACAGACAGGTAACATCAGTGCTGTATGTAACACCTCCCCTCTTTATAAGTTGTTTTGTAGGGGGAAAGCTAACGTGCTTTTCACCAAAAAACAACCTGTATAAAATACACAAAACCAGTTATACATACCATATAATACTTACTTATCCTTACACTCTAAGTTAACCATAGCAATTATGCATTTAAACATTTACCATTAACATTACATCAATTTACCTTTATTCATACAAACCAAATTCAAAACCAGGTACATTTTACTTTTGTCATCATTATATACACATAGTCCATGTTTCTTTCGCCGTCTTCATTCTTCAGGTCTTCTTGATAAGGCGTCAGCAACACAGTTCACTGACCCTCTGACCACCTTCACTTCAAAGTCATAGTCCTGTAGGTTTAAAGCCCACCTCATAAGTTTACTATTGTGGGATTTCATTGTCTTTAACCATTGCAATGGTGAATGGTCAGTACACAGAATAAAATGTCTTCCCCAGATGTAAGGCTTGGCCTTCTGGATCGCGTAGACTATGGCCAAACACTCCTTCTCCACGGTTGCCAAATGTCTCTCACCTTTTTGAAGTTTCCTACTCAGGTAGGACACTGGATGCTGGTCACCATTCTCATCCTCCTGGCACAGAACTGCTCCTACCCCGCTGTTAGACGCATCGGTGTAGATGATGAACTCCCGGTCGAAGTCTGGAGCACGCAGGACAGGATAGTTGATTAACGCCTCCTTCAACCTCTGGAACGCCTCCTCACAGTCGCTGGTCCACGGGATGCGGTCATCAGCCGTCTTCCTCGTCAGATCGGTCAGCGGAGCCGCAATCTCGCTAAACCTCGGGATGAACTTTCTGTAGTAGCCCACCAACCCAAGAAATGATTTGACTTTTTTCTTGGTGTTGGGTCTAGGCCAATTACGAACAGCTTCTATTTTGGCCTCCAGGGGTTTTATCACTCCTCCCCCTACCATGTGACCCAAGTATTTTATTTCTGGGCTACCCAGCTGACACTTGCTGGCCTTTACTGTTAGCCCTGCTGCACTTAACCTCTGCAGCACTAACTCCAGGTGTAACAGGTGATCTTCCCAGGTATTACTGAAGATCCCTATGTCGTCAATGTAGGCCACTGTAAAGTCACTGAGCCCTGCCAAGGTCTGGTCCATCAGCCTTTGGAATGTGGCTGGTGCATTTCTGAGACCAAAGCTCAGGACTCGAAACTCATAGAGACCAAAAGGGCTGCAAAAGGCAGTCTTTTCTTGATCCCTGGGATCAATTCTTAATTGCCAATATCCCTTTACCAGGTCCAATGATGAGATGAACCGACAACCCCCTATGGTTTCAATCAGGTTGTCTAGCCTGGGCATTGGGTAGGCATCAGGAGTGGTTACACGGTTTAATTTCCTGTAATCGACACAAAACCTAATGCTCCCATCAGGCTTGTCCACAAGGACTATCGGAGAGGACCAAGGACTAGAAGAGGGGACGATTATGTTCTCCCTCAGCATCTCGTCCAGCTCCTTCCGCACCTTGTCCCTATAGGGTCCCGTTACTCGGTATGGGGATACTGCCTGCGGGGGTGCATCCCCTGTGTGGATCCGATGCATCACTCCCTTCACTATCCCCGGTTTGTTGGAAAACACCTGTTGATATTTACTAAGCAGCATTTTTAGTTCTTGCTGCTGGTCTTGGGTGAGTGCAGGACTGATCTTTACCTCCTCTGGGTTGTATTTTACTTCCCCTCTACCCTCCCAGAAGGGTAATTCAGCTTCCTCACTCTCAGCTGCTTTTATCGCGAATAAAACCCTCTGTTCCCCTCTGTAGTAGGGTTTTAGGGCATTCACATGAACCACCCCCCTTGCTTGGTTCTCCTCCTGCTCTATTAGGTAGTTCAGGTCTGACATCTTGGAAATGACCCTATATGGTCCTGCCCATTTGAGCTGCAGTTTATTCTCTCTGCAGGGCCTAAGCCAAAGCACTTCCTCCCCTGGGTCAAAGTGCCTCTCTCTAGCTTTGTGGTCATACCATGTTTTCTGTCTGACCTTCTGAGCTTGCAGGTTTTCTGCTGCCAGCTCTAGATTTCTCCTTAGGTCATTCATCAAGGTGTCTATGTAAGTCACAACGTCTTGTGGGTCATCCTGGGTGATCTGCTCCCAATTTTGTTTGATCAAATCAAGGGGCCCTTTCACCCCTAAGTGTGCAGCAAACATGTCAGAGTGACCCCTTTGTAAGATCCTGGGGCGATACGTTTCAGGTACCACCAGCTGACTTCTGATCCCATCTCCCCCTTTTGAGATATTCCTCAGGGTTTCTCTATATAAAATCCCCTTTTTCTCCATAAATCTCACTGGGGTTTCAGGTGTTAGCTGGGCGTCAGTCACCTGTTCAAAACACTTTTGGAGAGTGGCGTCTGCCTTTTGCTCCTGTCCAAATCTGCTGTCTGTGGTTAAGGTTTCCACCACAGCTTCTGAACTCCCCTCTGCTTCCGTCTCTGGCTCATCATTACCCCCCTGAACTGTCCCTGTGGTGGCTTGTGAGCGTGTAATCACTAGCACCCGTTTCACATGTTCAGCCAGGTCATTTCCCACGAGCACGGCTGCTGGCAGAGTCGATGAAATTGCTAGCCGCCAAGCTCCCCTCCAGCCTTGAAAATTGACAGGTACCTCTGCTACTGGCAGAGAGATTACCTGCCCCTCAATCCCTGCCACCTTTATGCTCCCATTTGGGATTATAAACTCCCTAGGAATAATATCTGGATGGCACAGGGTTACCTGGGAACAAGTGTCCCGCAGCCCCCTATACTGACGGTCAAGTATTCCTACGTCCACTCCTGCTGTCTCAAACAACTGAGAATCTGTTTTCACCAGCAAGCAGCGCTTCACCTCCACAAGAGGACCATTTTCCTCAGCCTGATCAGCAGAGGTAGCTGTTCCAGACTGAGTAGCCATGGCAACAGGCTCCCTCAGTGACACTGAGCCTTGCTCTTTCTGGACACAGAACACAGCTTTTGGCTTGGTCCCACTAGCATTCTGAGGCACCATTCCTTTTAGCTGCTTTAATTTCTCACATTCTGAGATTAGATGACCCTTTCCCTGACAGAAATAACATTTTCTGGTGTATTTTGATTCTCTCTCATCTTGTTTTGGTTTTCCCTCCAAAATCTGAGGTCTTGGTTTCATGTCTGAGGGCTTCCCTTCACCATGGGCCCCTCCCCCTTGCTGGCTTTTCCCTGGTCCCTGAGAGTACTTGCTGTAGGTTTCTTTGGGTTTACCTACAGATTTCCCCTCACCCAAGGGCTTTCTTATTTGGGAAATAAAATCTGCGATCTCTGCGGCTGCTGCCACAGATTTAGGTTTCCTTTCCCTCACCTGGAATTTCAATTCCCCATGCAGGACTGAATAGAACTGTTCCAGTGCTATCAAATCTTTAAGCTGCTCATAGGTCTCTGTCCCCTCCTGAGATAGCCATTTCCCAAGCAGCCTCACCAATTGGGCCCCCACTTGGGTAAAAGTCTGCTCTGGTTTTTTGGTGAGGGACCTGAATCTTTGTCTCAGCTGCTCTGCATTTATCCCATGTCTGGCAAACACCAGTTTTTTAAACTCTGCAAAATCTTTCATCAGTTCCTCAGGCATCTCGGCATAAACCTCAGCTAGGCTACCACTGATTAAAGATCGCATGATGGTCATCTTCTCAGTTTCCCTCACTGAGAAGTCCACAAACGCTCTTTCCACTAAGGAAAAGAACACCTCAGGACAATCTCCCTTGTGGTACACAGGGAATTTCTTCAGGTCAGCTTTAGACAATTGGCCTCCCTCAGAATCCCTATTGTTATTATTGTTCTGGTTCATCAGTTCCAGTTTTCTTAATTCAAACGCCATTTTCTCTCTCTCCAATGTCAATTCAAATTGTCTCTGTTTCTCTCTTTCCCTTTCTTCTCTTTCCCTTTCCTCCATTTCAAATTGCCTCATCCTCAGTTCATGCTGTTGGGCTATGAGCAATTTTCTAAGTTCTGGGTTCTGCTCTCCTGTGCTGTCACCCTGCACTGAGCCAAATTCATCCTCAGAACCTTGGTCAATCTGGGGGTCTTTCACTTCACTCATTTCGGCCATCTGGCTTCGAGTCAAGGGCATAATCCCCCCTCAGAACAGGCTGCTTTAAAAAGTCAAGCCTCAAAATAAAACGACCACTTTTTTCCTTCTTGCCTCAGAACCAGCTCTCCCTAGAGATTGCTGCTGTTCTTCAGCACTAACTTGCAACAGTATCGAGTCAGAGCCTACCCCCCTCTGCTGGGCCTCTCAGCTGGCAAGCTAGATCACTGTTACTACGCAGTTTTGCCTCAGCTTTTTCCCGCCAAAACTAGGCTGCCTCAGAGCACCTTAATCTAAGTCTCCCCAGTTGGCACGTTCTTCTACTAGCGCACCTCCCCGTGAGGTACACCTAGAAGATTACCTACGCGCCTCAGACTGTCCCTGACTAGACCCCCCTTGCTCTGGGCACACTTGCCAAGGCTTTGCTGGACCGCTGGACAACTGGACCAGTCGTATCCCACACGCTGGACACCAATCAATGTGACAAACCCAGACCTACTGGGATATGTCACACAGTTACACTAAGCTGCCACCAACCATTCCCTTTAAGAAGTCACACAGACCAGGGATGGATTTTCAAACAATAAAAAGAATAAGGTTTATTTTAAATACACACAGGGAAAAATAAACAATCAGGTGAATAATATAAAGTAACGTGGCTTATTCTCACTCATACAAGCATACAGTTTGGTTCACACAGAACCCTTAACTTGAAGCACAGACCCTGAACCTATCAGTTCTGGCTAACCAACAGACACCTGAACCTATCAGGTTGGTACTCTGACACACAGAAGTACCCTGTCTGACACACGGACTCCCACAACAGCTTCTCCTTCCCAGCTGCTGCTTCGTCACAACCCAGTGTCTCGCAGTGTGTCTCTTAGCATCTCCACACACGCATCACATATATATACAGTACAGCCCCTCCTCCTGATGTCCCGCCTTCCACTCCCCATAGGATGGAACTTTCCCTCCAAACCCATGACAGACAGGTAACATCAGTGCTGTATGTAACACTGTGCTCCCTGGTGCACTTCCCAGAGCCCCCCTGGGCAGCAGGGTGGCCTGAGGACGTGGAAACCAAGGGAAGGGCCCCAGGTGGCTGTACAAAGCTGGATGAGCCACCCTTGGAGGGTGCGGTTGGAGCCAGGATGGTTAGTGGGAGACAGATTTAAAGGGGGAGGAGAGAAAAAAAAAGAGAGAGAGGGCTTGTCATGCTCCTCAGACTTAGAGTCAGAAGGCTGGGCTGAAGCCTCTGAGGAGCCCCTTCCGACCTTCTGCGCCCCTGGTGAGTACCAGCTGCTGCTGCTGCTGCTCCAGGACCTATGAACAGGCAAGTGGGTCCTCTTCACCTCAGGTAAAGGAAATGGGGGAGGAGCATCAGCTTGGCATTACCTTCGCTCCCTAAAGAGCATTAGTTGGCTGGGATCAGTGTCGGGAACTGGACCCCTGCCCCAGACTAGAGATACGGGTGGCCCAGTGAGCAGAACTGGGGCCCGATGGAAGACAGAGAGCAATGGGGGAATACATGAAGGTCACTGACCCACTCCTGTGGATCGTCAGGGTGGAAAGTACAAGGTGCCCAATCAAACTCTTCCCCTACCCTAATAAAGACAAGCTTCAACAGCAACAAGAATTCATGGAGCCGATGGTTCAGGAGACCCACTCAGTCATCCCCACTCTGAGGGTGGGGTGGGGGTGGGTAGGCAGCAGTCAAGGCTCTGCAAAACTCTGCAAAGCACCGCACTTTGAGAACTTATCTCTTCTTGTTCAGAACTTTAGTATCTCGGGGCTCTTCCAAATGGAATATTTGTATCCTTCTACGTACCAATTTTTAAACTGAAGCCCCCCCTTCCTGATTATGTTCTTCTTATCGAACTTTGTACCACTTTGTTTTTTAAAAAAGAGTTTTGGAACTTTTGGACGCACCCCAAACCTTTGGTCTGTTTATATATATATATAAACAATATATATGCAGTGCAGTGGGAGGGGGAGATGTCTAGCACTTATGGCCTATCCCAGGGAGGCAGGACCTAAGTATAATGAGAAAGAGAGTTGGCTCAGGCAGTCCCCAATTAAAAACAAAACTGGATGGGAGACGAAAAGACATGGATCAACTGAGATGGAACCGGCAGGAAATCATTCTGAGATGAATGCCAGCTGATGACAAAGGTAAAACAATATCAGGGCAGATGCTGGATGTTTGGCTGCAAGGCAATGATGAGGAGGAGATGGGTAGAAGCTGCTTCCTCTGGCTCACCCTCTTGTCCGTTTGCTTTCTCCGGAAATGTGGCTTTTGCCCAGAACAGGTACAGTCGCTGCTGCCTCTCCTCCACTTTTCTCAACTTCAAGCCAGCCACCCCAGTTCATGCATTGTGTGGTGAAGCAATTTAATGCTACACAATAATCTGGATGCAAATCCCAGTCAATCCTGTGCTCTTTCAAAACTGAACAACATGAAGAAGAGAAGAACAAAGCAACATAAATGGTCTCTCTGGAAGACCCTTCATTTAACTGTGTAAGGCAGCAATGACACTAGTTTCATTTGCAGCCTGTATTATGGTTGAATTTGCAGTAAGTGATTGCATGGGAGCTGTGGATTCATTTGAGAGTTATGAGATTTGCACGCATGCACGCACGCACGCACGCACACATACACACACTTTTTTAAAAATTCAGAGAATGTTTGGGGGGAAAGAATGGTGGGGGGGGGACACAGATGTTCCTGCAGTCCTGAACACCAGGCCTAAACTGCCTACATTACTAAAACACCATCCAGAAATATGATTTTTGTCTTTAAAAGAACTAATCAACTGATCACACAGGATCACATCTGTCTGAATTGTTCTGGCTTGAAAAAAGTAGGACCCCACCCCTCCACCCTGTGACAGAAAGAAGAAACAAAGTCACATTGGGATCAACAAGGGCTGGATCAATTCAATTGCCCTTTGTGTCATATGATCAGGGGGAAATAGTTTGAATTCAAATTACAAACAGAGCAAATCTTACAATATTTGACCATGTGGTTGCAGCCTACACCTATCCTCTTAATTTAATCATCAGTCTGTTAAGGGCTTCTAGGTATAAAGTACTCACAAGTAGTTTACCACTCCCACCTTCAGGAAATACTCTAGACTGCGTTGCTCACCTTACATCCTACAGACTGGCTCTTCTCCCACAAGACACAATGAGGAAGTGAACGGACAACTCTTGGCTCCAGAGCCAGGTACACCACTTCTGAGTACACCTCAGAAAACTCTTGGCACAGATTGCTATAATTTATAATAAACTTGACGGCACATAATTATTAGCAGTAAAAGGTAGTTGACTTCTAAAGTAAAGAGCAACTGCTAGCCCCTTCACACTCCCTTGTAATCATTTCTAGTCTGTGGGAGAACAGCTGTTTTCTAGAACCTTTGGACATAAATATTCAGAAGAAAAGTTAGGTTGAAGGTATTGTGTGGATAATTTTAGCTGGCACAACTGAGGCTTCAACAACTGGAGGGGTATAAGCCAGGCCCTGCCTTACGGCTACCTTAAATGATATATTTGGCAAGGTGTTTTGTTCACAAGTCTCTTTTCCATTACAGGATTACCTGACTCCTGGGCACAGACATTGCTTACTGCTGCTCTTTCTCCCCAAGCATGTTTCAGTCTCAGACACATCCTGCTGTATCTTAACTCCTGTCAGAGCTTAACCGTGCATTTCTAGCAGTCGAGGTTTGGGCCACAGCCAAATGTTGTCTTAAATGTTACCAGAAAGGGGCTGGCAGGGATTCAGCAGTAATTCATTGCAGATCCCATATACATTCAGCTAGGGATGGCAAACAGCCTCTTTGGGACCCTGACAGGGAAGTTAAATTAAAAATAACAGAACTGGAAAAATAAAATTCTTGACATGTATGTGGATATTAAAAAATGCCACTCATTTCCCCTAATGCAGATCAATGGCCACTTTCTTCATCACACGGACCACAAGGATAACCATTTCGCTGAGGAACTGCCATTGGACCATTTCACTGCCACAGATGTAGTTCACATGTTCCATCAAGTGTTTCCAGTATTCTAAACATAACAACATTGGCCTTCTTTGATTCTAGGTCCGTCTTTGGTTTGCAGCATCAGGCAACGGACAAAAATCTATTATGGGCATCGAGAATACCACAGTTGCCTGGTAGATATCTCACAGACAGAGCACAGGGTCGCTATTGGCATCCTCACATCTACATACTTTGTCTTCTCACCCACTTGGTGCACTGAAAGGAAATCCTGGTAAGTGGCCTAACTGGCATTGCAAGACGCTGGTAAGCACAAGTAAGGAAAGGTAAGGCGAGCACAGCACAGACAGTAAAACTATGAACTATTATCAAGAAATTTAGGTCTTTCCACCTTTCCGAACACAAGACATCCTAAAATGTTGGCTAAGAAGACATCATGATAAAGATAAGTTTGAGGCAAGACTGTGTTGTATTTTCCATCTAGAAATCGCCTCAGTAGGCTGTTGCTTAATTCTGACTGACAGGACGTTGTCATTCTGCCTTCTAACCACTGGAGGTCCTGATCTAATATGAGAATTATTAGATGACATTCTGTTGTTTAACCTAGAAAGTTTCAACAAGAGTAGGTCCATTGAATCAGTCAGCTCCCCCATAAGTTTCACTAATTCAGTGAGCCTTCTCTTGTCGTTACTTATTATGCTAACCAACAGGATTTCTATCATTGTGTGTCTTATGTGCCATTAAGCTGGAACCAACTTACAGTGACTCTAACAGAGTTTCCAAAGTAAGTGAGATATTTAAAATATAGTTTTACCAGTTCTACCCTCTCCTGCAGCTCAGAAAACCTTGAATTTTAGTCCACCATTCTACCCACTACACCAGTTGTCCCCAACCTTGGGCCACCAGATGTTCTTGGACTACAACTCCCAGAAGCCTTCAGCACCACCTCTGCTGGCCAGGATTTCTGGGAATTGAAGTCCAAGAACATCTGGAGGCCCAAGGTTGGGGACCACTGCACTACACCACACTGGGTACCTACATTCAGGTAATTATTGTTAAGTCAATTCTGACCTATGGTGACCCCTTCCAGAGTTTTTCAGGTATACAATATCCAGAGGTGTTTCACCATTTCTTTGTTCTGGGAGTAACACAGGCTGTTTCTTTTCCCAGCAGGAACAGTGGGGGAATCAAGCTCCAATCTCTGGCTCTGCAGAGTTATTACCTTAAGCCAAACCTTTAATAGTTTCATATGAAAATAAAAAAAAAAGGGGGGGGGGGGAGAAAGCAGTGAAAGATTTTAAAGGTCAAACACAATCTAATAATTCTGCAGTAATAAAATAACTTTTGGCCTGGTACTGTTTGATCCACTTCCCTGTCACACTCCACCATTGTTCTAAAACCGTTGTAGAGACAGTGCGCAGCCCAGAGCTAAATATTGGCTTGCTAATTAAACTGATGTGATTCAGTCAATAGCTAAATTGAATTAAATTGTTGCTGTCAGCTCATATTTCAAATGGAAAACTCAAGAACCTGAAGTTCCACCCACTTGGATAGCTTTGCCTTCTCGTGAAAAGAATGGGAAATATTTCAGATCCCTCGCTTAAGACAAATGGGATTATCATCCAGTATAAGGGAGAGGCATTTTAAAATGGTTATTGAACTAGCTAAAAATGTTGAAATCACTTTAAGATACCAAGGCAAACATGAGATAAAAACAATGTTTTCTTCTTCTGCTGCTTTCTTGAGACGGGCATTCCGAATCACCACACAACCACAGTGAAGGCCTAGTCTTCTGGAAATGCAAAATGTGCTTCTGCCAAACGTCATGTTGATGTGGGAAGAGAGGCTTCCATGGATACTGTACTTGGTCCCCGAGCCATCTAGAGTTTACAGGTAAACACCAACTTCTTGAGTTGGGCTTGGAAATGAAGGAGCCTCAAATGTAAGCCTTTAAAGATCAGTATGAACTGTTGCCATATGATTGTAACAGTCCAAAATTTAATAGTCAAATTCTGTACCACTTGCTGCTTCAGAGTCATCTTCAGGACACCTCAACTTATAATAATTTCAATAATGTTTGATTTTTCTTTATTAACTTACACCCCACCCTTTTTCCAGCAGAGGGACCCAGGGCAGCTTATAAAGAATTTTTACAAAAGGATGATTAAAACAATTAAAATGCAATACAATACAGTATCAATCCAACCGCCAACCCCAACCCCACCAACATATAGGTCAGAAAAGATGACTAAATAAAGCCTAATTGAAACAATTTGGAAACACACTTTAAAAGTTAAAAAAGATAATTCTTCCAATGAAACCACTTCCTTAGAAGCAACTGCCTTATTAAAAGCCTGCCTTAAAAAGAAAGGTCTTTGCCTGCTGATGGAAGGACAGAAGGGAATGGGCTGGCCCTGTTTCCTGTAGAATGCAATCTGAAAATGATGTATTACCAAAGTCAGGCTGTCTCTATTCAGGAAAATTTGCAACTGGGACATCAGCCAAACTTGGCAAAAGCTTCTCTAAGCCATGATGACCACTTCTGATTTGATTTGATTCTTTTAGACTTCTAGACTGCCCATCGGACCCATGATCACTCTGGGTAGTATACAGCAATAGAAACAATATCTCAAAACATATAGGTATGAAAACCATACAACATGCAGCATAGAATAACCCATATAACACCAAATTCCAGAATTAATCGAGTTGCTGTAGAAGTTAAATTCAACTCAAAGCAGAGTGTTTAAATGATGGAATAATTTTAAAAGCCCGCAAAATAAGAATGTTTTTAAATTGTTCTTAAAACTCTCCAGAGAGGGGGTCAGATGGATCTCACGGAGCAATTCATTCCAGAGCAACTGCTGAGAAACCATAGTTCCTTGTTTCCTCCTCCCAGGCTAAGGATAAACACCCTCAGCAGCGAGGCCTGAGATGCACAGGATGGGCACGTTCTGCCATGTATGGAGGTCCCAAACCATTTAGTTCAGAACCAGCACCTTGGACCTGATATGGAAATGGATAGGTAACCAGTGTAAAGCAGCCAGAATCCAGGAGGTATGTTGATATTTATTTGCTCCCCTAACTAACATGGTCACTTTGTTCTGGACCTGTTGAAGTTTCTGGATCCATCTCAAGGGCAGCCCCACACAGAGCACATTACTGTAGTCAGTCCTGGAGACTAACAGTGCATGGACCAATGTGGTTAGGAACATGCTGTCAAAGTAAGGATACAGCTGTTCTATCTGTCTAAGATGGAAATAGGCTGATTGGAATTTGGATCCATGCATATTCCCAAGCTGTGAAATTGCTTTTTTGGGGGGGGGGGGAATGCTATTTTATACAAACCAAAATAGCAATCTGCCTTGTTAGAGGTAGGCATTGCCTGCTCCTCAGTATTTCCAGTTTGTTGGGATTCAGCTGCAGTTTCGGCTATCATCCAGTCCACTACTGTACTGAGTTCAGCATCTACATAGACTCATCTGAATCAATCCAGATTCCATTGTGATTATAGCAACACTGTCATAGCGAAGATCCATCACAATAACAAACCACATGGTAGCGCGTCATTACATATCATTCTAAAATCAGTTGAGTGGATTTGTTGTTCTTATTATGGAACACACTTATATGGACACTTCACCACTAGTGGATTAGAATATGGCACAACAGCTTAGATAGCATAAATAAGCACAGTCCTTAAATGGTCCCTTTTCTAAGGATTGTATGAAACCTCACTGATAAATCTTCTTGGGGAAAATCATTTTTCATTCCCACACTTGGGCAGCAAACATAAATGTTATTCTCAAAGGGAGAGGAAAAAGCTTCTGTTTAAAGCAAAAAGTTATGACCCTCAAAGTAAATCAATTCAAGCTACAAATCTACCGCTCTCCAAATACACAGTCAAAAAATTGGCGAACTGATTCAATTCTTTTGTACCATAACTTCCATCCCGGGTAAACACTAAAGCACAATCTCTCTTGCTGCCCCTCTTCCATATACATAGGGCATTCCTTCTGGTGTGGAAGAACTGAAAGAAAATGTTAGCAACATGCCTTACCTTGATTAGTCAGCTTTAGAAAGGGGAGAGGTTATCTTGCAGTCAGAGAGGGCCAGTGAATAGGAGGAACTTAGTGGCCCCCAGCTGACAGCATCCCCAAGGAAGCATTGGAGAGAAGGGCTGAGGTCAGTTCTCCTGGTCAGACATCAGATGATGAGAAGAGGATGGCAGATGGTACTGTGGTTCTGTTCATTCTTACAAAGTTGGTACTGGGGGATTTCTCTTCAGCTCCCTGACATTTGGCCAAGAGAAAGACAAAGGCTTAGCAAAAGCAGCATCAGCATCTCTATGTCTCTTGATAACGAACTGAAATGGCTGGATGTCTGGGAGAGTCATGTTGAGAGCTTTACATTCTGTGAGCTAGATCGGTTAGTTTGTAGGAAACAGCTCATTAACATCCTGTCACTTGTACCATTTTTGTTTGTTTGTTTTACCTATATTCCTTTAAATGATTTAGGACCTGGACTGTCTAGCGACCTGCTTTTGCTCACTCCCTACAATTTAAAGCAATGAATTACTTGCAAAAGACTTTTCGACTTGACCAATGCTGATGAGCTCTCTTTTCTAATTGGACTGGCTTCAGAACACAGCCCAGCACTTGATGCCCACAAAAATAACAGATAGCACCAACATCCAAAAGTCACAGCTTTGCAGCACAGTCCTATCCACAGTTATATGATCTTTATTACCCCACTTCAATTTATCCTTACTTAGGTTTAGGAGTCTCATTGGCTTAGTCTCAATGGCTTAGTTCTAAGTAAATAGGAAACCTTTTTTTCTATTTGGGGAATCAGAGCTCACCTTTAGCGGTTACTTGGGGTAAAAGTTAAAGTACTAAAAGCATTTATTAAGGGGGTAGGTGTTGATCTTGTGGCCCGTATTTCTCAACTCTTGAGCTATAATTTCACCATAACTTCTTTGCTTTAAGCCTCCCCTCCTTCTTTTAGAATTCCTCTGCTTTGAAAAATATAGGAACATACAGAGATCAATGTTGTGAAATACAAGTCTGCCTTTACTGAATAACTTTTTATAAGAAGAATTTTTTATTTAACTTATATGCCGCCCAGAGACCTTTGGGTAGTGTAATAAATAAGAGGAAGAAAATAGAGGCTGCTGTATAAATAACTAGCAGTCAATGCTAACATTTTTCACCTTGAATTTACCATACACACCCTATTCTTCAGGCCAATTCTATCTGGATCTCAAAGGAAATTAAAGGTAAAGGTAAAGGTTCCCCTTGACAATTTTTGTCCAGTCGTGTTTGACTCTAGGGGGCAGTGCTCATCCCCGTTTCCAAGCCATAGAGCCAGCATTTTTGTCCGAAGACAATCTTCCATGGTCACATGGCCAGTGCGACTTAGACACGGAACACTTTTAACTTCCCACTGAAGTGGTCCCTATTTATCTACTAGCATTTGCATGTTTTTGAACCGCTAGGTTGGCGGGAGCTGGGACAAGTGACGGGCGCTCACTCTGTCACGTGGATTCGATCTTATGACTGCTTGGTCTTCTGACCCTGCAGCACAGACTTCTGCGGTTTAGCCCACAGTACCACCATGTCCCCACCAAAGGAAATTACATCCACTCAAAAAGGACAAAGTTTGCTAGCTAAGTCTTAAAGATAAGGGTTAACAAAATCAGGGATTACATCTTCCAATTTAGTTATTGCAAAAGGTCATTCTCAGTTGAGTGTAAGTGATCATATTTTCTCCATGACTGACATGGATTGGTAGATTTTTCTAAAGGATCTGTGGTTATAAGGACACCAGGGTTTATAGCTTGTTAAACTGGTCCTTATCATAAGTGGCCATAGTCTGGAAAATTTGATTTGTAAAGTTTAATATGTACTCTTTTCATGAGTACAGACCACAAAGTACCTTTATATCATAAGACCAGAACACAACACCTTAGTTTACTCTGAGCCTTTTGTGGGAAGCAGTGTGGAATGGCTGTTTTCAATGTTATCATAAACTGTGTAGGACTCTTTAAAATAGAGCAGATGGTGAAATAATGATATTCTAGAGAAGCACAATATTATGAGAACATGTTTGAGAGGAAGACAGTCTTTCTGTGGAACGGAAGATTCCAAAAAGTTTCTGATGGGAAAACACTGAGATAAAATATTTTGACCTTTACAAATATTTTTTTTAAATGAAATGACTTAGAATATGTATAATATTTTGTTCTGGCTGGCTTCAAAGATGCATTACAATGACATTTTCATTGTTAAAGAATCCATTGCACATTGAAGTGTGTGTATTCTGCCTTTGATTTCCAAGTAGGAAAAAAAAATAATGCTTCATTCCTGCCAAAAATGTGATAGTGGTAGGAGTGAAAGAACAAAAATTCATTCCAATAAAGGCAAGGGTCTTTGTCAGGATAATTTCGTTGGCTAAATATTTCAAAACCAGGCCTGTGGGATTTTTCCATTTTTACTACAACAAACCATGTATGTTCCTTTCAAGATGTTATACGACTAAAGTACTTCTTAGAGTACCCTAAGCAAATCCTATAATGGCCCTAGCTGCTGTGTGACTGGTTTCCATGTTATTTCCACCATAGAAATGAATGGTTGGGGGGGGGAATGCTTTTGTCAACTATTTCATGATAGCCATTATTCACAGGTGCTGCTATTCTGCCTCTCAGGTTAAAGGTGAATTCACCATTACATAAAGAGATATCCCCCTTCTTGAATGCACACCTTAATGTGGTGACGGGGTTTGAACGTATCAGAAAAGCTGAGAGCCATGCCATCTGGGGCTAGACTCCCATAACCAGCCTGGGCTCCTAGGAGAGAGCCTGTTTCCAATGACAGTAAGAAATGCTGTTGACTCAGATTTATCTTTTAAAAAATCGATTTTAAAAATCCTGAACTACATGTTGCAAATGGACAGGCAGATTATTTGCCTGGAAATTGTGTTACAGTGGGGTCTTGACTTGAGAACTTAACCCGTATTGGAAGGCGGTTCTCAAGTCAAAAAGTTCTCAGGTCAAATCTGCATTTCCCATAGGAATGCATTGAAAACCATTTGATCCGTATCTGCTCTTTTCCGTCCATAGAAACTAATGGGAAGCTGCTATTCCGCCTTCGACCACTAGAGGGGGATATTTTGTTTCTTTTTTTCTTAGGTCAAGAAAGGTTCAGGGAAGGCAGGGAAAATACAGTCCAGGCAGTACAGTACCAGGCAGTCCGAAGACTGTCTCCCAATCCACTCTCTAAACGCTGGGAGGAGTGAGGAAGCAGACAGGCACCCTTTTCACTGGCCAACAGTTAACGGAAAGTTCACTTTTTGCACTTTCCCTGCCTCCCATGTGGGTTTTTTTCAGTTCTTAACTCAAATCTAAGTACGTAAGTCAGGTCAATATTTTCCTATGAGAGCGGTTCTTAAGTCAAAATGTTCTTAACTCAAGACGTTCTTAAGTCAAGACCCCACTGTATTTGGATCTGAATGGTGGTATTTTACCATGCCAGCAGAGGGGAGTTCGTTTTGCTGTGGATGTAGAACCACATTATTTCTAATAATTGTGGCAAGTGAATGTATCTGCCGATGTAAACCGTCTTGCCCATGGCAGTGGCTAGAGCCCTGGAGGTGGAGAAGGAGAAACTCAGAGAGTCCAAGTGGCCCTTTCTGGCTCCTCCTACCGCCGCCAGATAAATAAAGGGTGAAAGGAGAAGGAGAAGCCTTACTTTCCCCACCAGAAGCCTCCTCAAAGCTGGGTTGCTAGTGCTGAACACATGCAGCGTACCTGAAGATGATTCTAGCAGAAGCTCTTTCACAGATGACGTCAGTGTCACTCAGACTAACGTTTGTTAGAACTGCGTAGAAGAAGGCAATGCTAAACCCCTGACAAGCCTTTTTTTTACCTCAAAAGTTCTATCATGAGATAGTCCAAAATGAAACAAGAGATAGTGCTGGAAGGTGAGACTCCCAGGTCAGAAAACACTCAATCAGCTACTGCAAAAGAGCAAAGGACAAGTACAAATAACACTACTGGTAATGACAAAACCAGATTAAAACCAAAAGGACATCTACTGGCTGATGTGCACAGAGGTGAAAGGAGACTCTGAAGCTGCACAACAAATATAATTGGAAGATGGAACCTGGGAAATATGAATCAAAGGAAACTGGAAACAGGAATGAAAGATTTATTTTATTTATTTATTTATTTATTTTATTTATATCCCGCCTATCTAGTCACTTAAGACCACTCTAGGTGGAATGTTTATATATTGAGCTTAGTGTCAGTGAACTAAAGTGGACTGGAATAGGACATTTTCAGTCACACAACTACAAAGTGCTTTACTCAGGACATGACAAACTCAGAATAAGTTTGAGTGTAAATAAATTTAAATTAGAGTGGCTCTAATACTGAGGAAAGATGCAGCACAGGCAGTTAGAGGCTATCGTGTAAGATCTGACTGAACAGTATTGATAAGACTCCATGGAAAACCTATTAATATAACCATCATTCAAGTCTATGCTCCAGCTACAGATGCTGAAGAAGATGAAACTGAACACTTTTGTGCAAGAATCCAGATGAAAATTGATCACAGACCAAAACAAGATATGATTATAATCATAGATGACTGGAATGCAGAAGTAGGAAATAAAGGAGAACCAAATGCCATTGGAAAATTTGGTTGAGAGGTCAGATATGAACAGGAGAATGTAGAGGTCTGTGAAGCCAGCAATCTGTTTATCACAAATACATGCTTCAAGCAACTGACTATAGACATGGACATCTCTAAATGGCCAATATAGAAATCAAATAGAAGTAGGAATTGGAGAAGCTGTATTCTCTCTGCCGAAATAAGGCCAGATTGTGATACTGATCATGAATTTTTAATATCAAATATTAGAGCAAAGCTGAAAAAGAACACTAAAAGAATCCTAATGTCAAAATATAATTTAAACAACAATCCTGATGAATTTAAAGTCCACATAAGAGTAGAGATTTGCATCACTCAATTAAATTGACTGAGAACCAGAAGAACTGGGGATTGAAACAAGAACTCTTATTAGGGAAGAATACAAAAAGACAATTCTTGTAGTAAAAAGAAGAAAAAAGACCCTGGAAAAAACACTTAAAATTTTTAAGGACAGGTGAAGTTAATATAAAAGCTGGCAGAAATAGGGTCAGAATCTTGAATGCAGCTTTTCAGCAACTTTCATGTACAAAGAGAACTACAGTATTACAATAACCAGTGCAAAGAAATAGAAGAGCACAACGAAAACTTTAAAACAAGATATCTCTTCCAAATGATTCAAGAATTCAAATCGGAATTTGACTGTACTATATTTTGCCTATATTTTGGATTTGGATATTGTAGCGATCAGCCCCGCCCTCAACCTGTCCGTCACAGCTGAGCAGTGGAGAAGGAGCCAATGAGTGGATGGAAGGTGGAGCCAAGGGGGGAGGGGGCTGGATATAAAGGCTGGTGTATGGAGTCTGAGAGAGAGATTCTGTGAGTGAGAGACAACGTGAAACTTAAAAGTGAACTTAGAGTGAGTTAGAGATCTGTAAGAACTCTGAATGAAAGAGAGTGTTAGTAGAAGTTTTAAAGTTAAAATAGAACTGATTCAAATACAAGTGATTAGCAACCTGTGATTTACCTATTGAATATAAATCATATGTTAACTTCCCTGATCTAATGAATGAGTTAAGTTTTAAAAGCACACGTCTCCTTGATTAAATCATATTGAAGCAGCAATACCTGGTGCAGCGAAGAAAGAAGAAGAGCGAGAACCTCATGAAGACCTGAGGGAATAGGGGCTTCAGAGGGGATCGCCACAGATATGACTCAATTTTAGCTTGAAGTTCCATTTTCATATATTTGAGCATTTGTACTGAGTGTTCACTGGAAGGACAGATCCTGAAGCTGAGGCTCCAGTACTTTGCCCATCTCATGAGAAGAGAAGACTCCCTGGAAAAGACTCTGATGCTGGGAAAGTGTGAGGGCAAGAGGAGAAGGGCACGACAGAGGATGAGATGGTTGGACAGTGTCATCAAAGCTACCAACATGAATTTGACCCAACTCCGGGAGGCAGTGGAAGACAGGAGGGCCTGGCGTGCTCAGGTCCATGGGGTCACGAAAAGTTGGACATGACTTAACAAAGACTAAACACCAACAAAAACAACAATTTACAGTAATGGTAAGAATGGTGTTTACAAAGGTATCAGACAAGGGTGCATTTCATCCCCTTAACTGCCTAATCTGTATGTAGAACATATATGAGAAATAGGACTAGAGTCAGATGAAGCAGGAGTGGTAGAAGGAAATGGTGGATTAATCAATAATTCAAGATGTTTAGAAAGCAGAAACAAATTAAAATGAAACTACCAAAGCAGGACTCCAGTTGAACATTAAGAGGAGCAAAATCATGACTACTGAAGAACGACACCACTTTATGAAGAAACTGACATTGTTAAAGACTTTGGGTACATTGGTTCAATGATGAATTCAAAGGGAGACTAGAAGGAACTAGAAGACACAAAAAGGCGGCAGTTATCGAACTAGAAACGATAAAGTATAAGGATGTGTCCGAGGCCACAATAATTCACCCTCTTGTATATCCACAAGTTGGAGGGAACTTGATGGCACATAATAACAACAAACCCTAAATTATCAGTCTCAGATAGATCTATTGAGTTCTGCGTTGAATGGTAAGTCAACACTGGTGAAAACCCCACTGATTCAATGAATGGATTCCAGTTGGAAGCTGTGATTGGATTTAGATCACAATACCTATAATCTGAGTAGCAATAATGTAAACTTTATTCAAACAACATATCAACTGAATTGATTTTTGATAGGCACTGGGGCACTTCATCAGCCTTTGACACTACTTATTATGCCTGACAAATGATCCAGCCCTATTTGTCACTGCCATTTATGTACATGGCAACAGTTAATCAAATGATCAAGGATACTGATTTCCACTTTGGAAAACAATACATCTGTCTGTCTGTCTGTCTGCCTGCCTGCCTTGCCTGCCTGCCTGCCTGCCACCATTCTCCCAAGAAAGGACTTAAGACAGCTTACATCATTACAGCTAAATACAGTGAATTATTCAAATATTAAATGGATTCATAACATTATATTAAAAATGTTAGGTAAAGCATTACAATAAGGAAACAAATAAGGAAAAGACTTCCTGAAGAGAAAGACCTTCACCTGCTTCCAGAAGGGCAGCAACGATGAGGCCATCCTGGCATCCTGTGGAAGGGAGTTCCAGAGTCTGGGGACAGCAGCTGCCTTCTTATTCGGTTGTTTATTTCCAAGAGAGGCATCTGCTGAGATTCTAGTGATCAAAGCTAGCATCTGTCAGTACTTTGGGGACAAATGAGCCACACCCAACCCATTAATAAATTTGCTGGGCAATTTACCATATGCAAATTAAGTATTTACTCCAGATTAAATCTACACTGGTATTGGGGAGCAGCCTCTGGTCCTTTCGTCATGCTGTTGGCAAAATGCACAATCTAGGGTGCTTCTAGATAGACAGCTCCCAGCACAATCCATCAGAGGCAAGAGGAATTGGGCCTTCTTGTGGAAACAGAAAAAGAGGCAGAAGAAACAGCAAGAAAACAAAGGAGACTTGGAAGCAGAAGATGAGGGCTGGAATGCCTTTAACTTTCCATGAATGAAAGAGGGCAATTGCATAGTAAAAGCCTTGGTCTTGGAGCACCTCCTGCCTGGAAAAAAGCCCAGCACAGTCAAAGAGCTGGCCAGTGGCCACTTAATCTGTCCCTTCCAAAACATGGAAAAGAGAGTGGCTCAGAGTGCATGTAGGCTTGGCATGCTAGGGATGCATATCATTAGCAAGATGCAACTCAAGGGTATGACCAGGAAATGCCCTAGCCTGGACATTTATGTTCAGATCTGGGCAGCTGACATCCAACAATGGGCAACTGCTGCCACTGACGAATAACTCCGGTGAAATTCCATGCTCTGGCCCCTGCTGCTTTTACCCTGACTCACTGCCTGCTTGCCCTGTGTGCTATTTTTGCCAATCTGACCTCAGTTTTGCAGAAGTATGTCCCACTGCTATTGTGCAATCCCCGGCTTGAACAAGAAGCAACCTTTCCACTCCTGTTTTAGTTGTTATGCAAACTTTCGGGGAATGTACCAGGAGGAGGGTGTCTCAAATATTTCCCATTTGATACAATAGGGCAAAGATAAATTGAACAGGCTTAAAGTCCTGAAATAAAGTTGATGATATCTAAGTTATCCTGAAGAGAGATGTCAAGTCGGACATTCAGGTGTACAGGGAGAGAGGATGTATAAATTCCAGTCCTTCCCAGTCTGTAATGTGAAATCCTATTGCCTCGTATTTTTATAATATTTTGGTGCAGGATTGGGCAAATTGTAGTTCTGTAGGTACAATGGTCTGAAAATCCTATCTGATGTTCCTAATAAGTGAAAAACAGTTAGAGTTGCAGGCCAGCAGCCTCTGGAAAGGTGCACTTTGCCCACCTGCTTTAGCAATGTGTCTTACTCCAAAGCCAAAAATGGCCATCCAAATCTTCTCTTGGGCAAGCCCCATCCTGACCTGATCACTTGCGAGACACAAATAGCATAAAAACATTCCAATAGTTTGCACCATAATCTTGAATTAATACTTGTGATTCAACATTCTAGGAAAAGAAACTATTGGTGGAGCAAAAAGTAAAGTGACTCACGTGGGCTTATACACCAAGTCATGACAAAGCCACGAATCCTGATCCCCTCGATCGCTTTGTAACCTCTGCTTAATTCTTCACAACATACTGAGGACAGGCCGTTCCTGTTTAGTTCCAGAATGATTTCAACTCGGTTATTATAACTACAGTAGTTCAATAACTGAAGACTGAGAGTCTGCATTTCTGTGTGTATGAGGTTATAAGTACCTTTGATGTGATGAGCCATGTATTAGAACAGGAATATATCAAACTTGGCAAGTTAAAGAGATAGCCTTTTCACTGAACTTAGTCTGTAAGGACTCTCCTTCAAAAAGCATTTTAACTACTTTCTCTTTTTTTCCTAGAAAGAGTAAGCATATTTTTAGTGGCCTTAATGTAGGGGTAGTGGCGATTTCCAGAACCATATGAAAAGCACAGATGAATGTGGGTGCCAGACATGCTTCTCAATAGTTTTATTCTATTTTAACAAAGTAGCTTTCTGGCAAGGGTACTAGTCAATATGACTGGGAAAACCTGGGGAAATGGACAGTTATGGGACTACCACTCTCTCCTGTTACACTCTTATAGAGGAAGACACATTGATCGAAACTTGATTAAGAATATTATGAGAATATAACTGTTTTGGACAAATGAAAACACAGTGCATCCAGTTGGGTCTACTTTGTATCTTCTCAGTTCATGGATTCATCTCTGGCTGTCCCACAAAACAAACGTGTATACTGCACAGGGAATTTAACAAAGCTTAGATCCCTTCTGCTTTTCTAAGCCCTTTATCTCTAATAAACTTCCTGTAAGTTAGTCTCCAATTTAATCATAATCCAAAGGGATCACACTACTGGTCTCCAGGGTCTGCATGATGGTGCCAGCACTGGAATGTGACGAGAAGGAAACCCTAGTTCAATCAGGGAGCTGCAAGAGTTTTTCCCGTCAGCTTCTGCATCAAGCACAACTGCTTCTTCACCTATGACTGGCTTTAGACAGTAGAGAAGCAAATGCCCCCACCCTGCAAGTACAGAGTACTCACAGACATGCTCTTTTAGCTCTTGAAGCAGAGAACGCCACAAGCTCTTCTACTAATCCGGCCCAACATAACAGTAAATTACAATAATAATAAATGTGCAGCCCTCTCAAGAAACTCAACATCAGTTGCCTGAAGAAGCCAACTTATTTTGCCTGCTAGCACGGGTGGCCCTGCAACCCCTCACCTTGTACCCTAGTATAGATAAACAGATCTCTTTCTACAAGAAAGTGACACAACTTGCAATGATTTCCTCTATCATTCTTGCTTTTTCTGGTTGATAAATCTAGGTAGCTGTCATTCCAACTGGAAACAGAAAACTCCTGCTGAAATCAACATTGTATTAAAAAAAACCCCAACACCTTAGCATTTATGGGCGCACAAAAATGGAAAAAGAAAGCTGTTGTGTCACTTCATACCCTCTCAGGAATGTTTCATTCAAAAAAGCTCTGTTCTTCATTTCTTTCATTTTTGTTAGTCTCAATTGTTCTAGTCCAAAATATCATCAACAGGTCAAGTGTGGGAGGTTGTAAAAACAAAGATTCCGCAAAATTATGCTTCGACCAAGAGTCAACTACTAATGATGAATATTAGCTCCACATATATTGTCTTGGCTGGAAAGCTTAGTGCGTTGGAATACCTCACCAGTCTGTGTAGCCATAGGTGAGCCGCAGACTCATGGAGAGCCCCCCAGAAGAATGGAAAGATAAACCAGTTTTTTTTCTACTTCAGAAATAAAAAAGCAGAAAGGAAATTGGAAGTCATTTGGTATATAAGAACAGCATGGTTACTCTTTGAAATATTTAGGCATTCATTTAGACCAAATATTGACATATAAAAAACATTGCTTGAACATCAAGCATCCAATCACTGCCAGAAATAGCCTATCAAGAACTTTTTCTGGAATTAACAGGGAGGCTTGCACCTAAACTATATAGTCTCTTAAACTATATATATATACATATATTTGGCAGCAATATTATATATATTGCAAATATTTGCTGCTAAATATGCTCATCCGGGTGTGGTACAAATTTGCATATGCTAATCATGTAGATACAAGACTAAATAAGATATGTATTATTACTGGGTGTATGAACGCAACCCCTATTTATAAAGTATATTATCTGATGGGTACTGTTGCTGACTAAATACATCAGGAAGTGAAAGCAAATATTGACAGAAGCGAGGTAGCAAAAAATGCAGCTCATCTTCCAATAAGAAGATTGAAGTCTAGAAAGGGCTTCTTAAATTCTACGCTACTAACCACTGGACCTGAGGAGGCCAGACTCAGTCTACAGAGAGCTAGAACTACCCATTTAATGGAAAGGATGCAACCAGCTGAGCAGCCAGTGCCAGCATATAATGCTAGATGGGATTTGTGGACGTCTCTGGACAGATTATGAAGAAGTCTTTGGTGATCCAAGGACAATTTAGATAAATGAAGATATTCATCAGCTGTAGTAACGACATGTGAATGTGGAGAAAACCAAACCACACAACAACTCTGTCAGTCCTGCAATGTGAATGGAAGAAAATCTTTTCAGGGGAAGAGATAATGCAATTGACACAGCATAATTTTGGTCCACATGCATTTACTTCTTTTAATATATAATTAAGCCATTGTATTTTAAATGCATCTTTGTTTAATGTATATATTGGTTGTTTAATGTCTTATAAGTGAATAATAAAACAGTCCTTGCCTATATTTCAACACTTTGGTTGCATGAGTCAGAGTTGGTTTGACAGCATGTAACTATTAATTGAACCTTACAACCAGCCTGTAAGGTAGGGCAGCAGTATTGTCATTTATACATTTAAGTGGAGAATATGAGTCTAAGACCACCCAGTGAGTTCAAACCAGGGATTTCCTTATTTGCAGCCCAGTCTCTGACACACTAGTGTGTGATGTGAGTGTTGAGGGTGGTGTTAGGAGGAAATCTGTGGTGGAGCAGCTGCTATACCTAAAGCCCTGCCAGATGTTTTTGTTTTCCTTGCTTCAGATTCCAAAGGGAGATAAAATATGACACCAGCTCCAGGACCGGTGAGGTTTTGAGGGAAACATGTTGGAAAATGAGGGGGTATTCTAAGAGCCTCATAGTGCAGTGGTTAAACTGCTGTACTGCAGCCAAAACTGTGCTCACAACCTGGGGTTCAATCCTAGGTAGTCAACTCAAGGTTGACTTAGCCTTCCATCTTTCTAAGGTTGGTAAAATGAGTACTCAGCTTTCTGGAGGGGCAATGTGTAGCCTGCATAATTAACTTGTAAACCACCCAGAGAGTGCTTGAAGCGCTGTGGGGCGGTATATAAGCAGCACACTTTGTTTTTTGCTTTTTATTCAGCTCTTGTAAGAATCCTTGACCAAACTAAAATGCTTCTCTGTTTTAGTCTGTGCTGCAGGTTGATATCAGTGGAGACAGGGGCCTGAGCATCAGAAGTGGCATCAGTGGATCTCCTTCTCTGCTGGGGGGAGCAGGACCTATAACCCTTTGCATGGCCTATCAGACAGCTACATGAAAACAGTAGTTTGTATCCCTTCTCTTTTGCATGTTCAATGTTACTTACTCCCACATAAATGTAGTTCCGGCTGCAGACAGAGTTAGCATTTTATCGTAGCTCCAAAGCTAGGAAGTAATGGGGTAGGTTTTATGTGCCACCAGATCTGTTTCATTGAAGTAGTCCCCTTTGCCTTTCTCAATGCTACTCCATTCCCACCCACCCCCTCCCCCTGCCAGGTTGTTTCTTTAGCAACAAATGTTTAATACTCAAATGAAAGATGAATTTATTCCTTTCCCCTAAATTAGCATCTATATTTATCAAGGCAGAAAGTACCGTGGCTGTTTTAAATAGCACATTTTAGAAAATGGTTGGGAGCTTTCTAAGGGCTGGGACTTCACAGTGTCCTGTATAGTTTCTTGTCTTTTCTGTTACTTAGAAGCATGCATATTACACAGGTGTGTAATTATATATATATACTTGCAAATATACACATATTGGTATAATCTATAGATATTATAGTATTTGGATGTTTGTAGATGCAGAATATGGATAAGTTGGATTTTTGTTTTAGTTCTGTGTACATATAATTCTGCTAATAGGTATCATCTGATCTGTCTTCTTACAGCCAGATCCAATTAGCCCTGTGAACTCTCACAGTGAGCTCAAGTCCTTTCTAAACAGACATTCACACAAGCCAATCACATTGCCAGTCTACTAGTCACAATGTTATGATCATTACGTTTTAAGAACATACTCTTGCTCAGTGCTTCGTGCACAGTATTTTTTTCCCTGGCATTTGCCTATGTTTTTGTTTTCTCTCTATTTAAAGATCAGTTACTTTTGCAACCTATTTCAGTTCGCAGTGTGTCTTGAAAGCAGAACAGTCTTTTTAAAGTGTTAGAATCAATCGTCTTCGATCACTTCAAACCAAAACGCCAGCATTCAGCCACAGAACATAGATGATGTGTATGCATTGCCCACTTGGCACAGAGCGAGCGAGAAGTCAGCCGTCAAAAGACATCTGAGGTGTGCAGACGGTTCCAAATGCAGGTGCAACGTCCTGTATAACTCGGCGTAGGTCCCGACGCTAAGAGGGGGGAAAAATGTCGCAGAGGAAATGATGGTGCCCGCGTGACATTTACCTGAAGTCCTCCGTAGTACCTGTGAGCTGCAAGGCATAGTTACCCAAGATAAAGACATAAGACATAAGACATAAGAAATTTATTTGTCATTGCGCTCACAAGTGGGTGCAACGAAATGAGGTGCTCTTCCCCAAGGTAAAACTGGAGGTGGGATGCTATTTTAAGACACCGAGTAAGGTTCTGGAAGGCGCTTTGACGGGATACAAGGAAGGGGGCCAGTGCAGATAGTGCGTCAACGAGGGGAGCTGTACATAAGGGTGTGGCCAAAGCAGGATCTGACCAACTGCAGCGCCACAGCCTTTCTGTGGTGGGAAGGGTGGTCTATTCCTCACCCCACCACCACCCTCCTCTCCTCCCCGGGGAGAAAGCACTTGGCAACGGCTGTTCTCACGCCTTGCTCAATGCAGATTTACACCATAGGTATAGCACAAGAGTCGGTGGTCTCGTCCCTAATGATGCAGAAAGCAGGGAGGGGGGGCGTTCGGGTGCGGCAGCTGCAGCTCCCATTGCGCTGCAAGTGGGCGGGGTACGGCATGCATCTCCTCGCGAGGTGAAAGTCCACATACATGGATTTCTAGCTTGCGCCATGCTGCCCTTGCCCTCACGTGGCACGATCCAGGTCTGGGCTACCCTTGATCCTGACCAGGACAGTACCTTTGAGAGTGTGTGTGGGGGGGAGAAATGGAAAGAAGACCGCAGCTGTTCCCGCCTCTCTCTCCCAGCAGTAGGGACGAGAGTAGGGGCCCGCCATTGGGAGACTAGTATCCTCTTGATAGGCATGAAAAGGCAGCCAACCGGAGCTTTCTGTAGAAAAGACGGAGGCGGAGCAACGGAGTAGTTTGCGAAGGTTGCTATGATCCTGGCTTGGGGCGGAGCTGCGAAGAGGCCAATAGGAGGTAAGTGGGGGGGGGGAGGTCGATGGGTGGGCGAAGCGACCAGTAGGAAGCTCAGGAGCGCCTGGAGAAGGCGGGCCCGGAGAGGAGGTGGGGAATTGCTCTGTGTGGCGCTAAAGGCGCCCGGAGGGGGGGCGGGGCGGTTAGTGCCGAGTCGGTTCGAGCGCGCGCTGGAGAAAGGGGGTTCTCCGTGCAAGAGCCGAACCCGGCGGGTGCCTGAGACGGAGTGCGCGCGCTCGCTCGCGCAGGGTGCAGGTGAGAGATGAGGAGAGAAAGCCATAAGCTGTGTCTGTGCGTCGGGGGTGTGGGGGGGGAAATGAATGGATGGATGAGGGAGGGTCGCCGTTAACGGTCGTTCTGTGAGCCTCCCCTCCGCCTCCTCTGTTCCCACCATTTCCCGCCCAGTCGGGAGCCTCGTCTTGTGCCGTGGTTTCCCTGCCCCTTGATCGTCGCCTTCTGTCTTTTAACTTCTCTCTTAGTGCGACCCCCCCTTCCTCTCCCCGCCCCCATGGTTCACACCCTCCTCCTTTTCTCCTTGGAAGGGGTCGTTTGAGACTGAGGGAAATGAATGGGCCTTCTCTCCCTCTTGGAATTGTGCTGAATGGCGTTGGTTGTAATGGTGGCTCCTTTCCCCCCCCCTCTTCTCTCCCCCCCCCCCCCGCCGGTTAGAGCCAATGTGTGTCTATCAAAGGGCTGTCTGGCCGCCCTGGCCAGGTCGCAGGGGAAAAAAGAAAACTGCACGTGTCCCTTTGTTTAAGGGAGGGGGTGGTGGGTGGGATTGTCTGATGGATCAGGGGCCGGTGGTAGTGACCAGATCCTCTCTCGCTCCCTGGGTTTGCACCCGAATGAGGTCATTGTTCTTTCACGGCAGGGTGAGGTTTGGGGCCGGAGGTGCTGCTGCCCGCTCGCCCTTTATGGAGCTATCGGGGATCTCGGCTTGTTGTGGGTTTGCCGTATCCCTCTCTTTCCCCCCGATTATTTCCCTGGTTTCCCTGCCCTTTCGCGGTTTCTGCTTCTCTCCCGTCTGTTCCGCAGTGGAGACTGGGAAGTTGTCGCACCGCCGCTCTCTTGCCCTTCAAAAGGCGGGCGATGGTCAGAGCTGGCCCTAAAGTTGGAGCTTGCGTCTAGCCGATTCCTTCCGAGACTAGCCGGTTCATCTCAAACCAGCAAAACTGCTTAATCTGTCGAATGTCTTGGCATAGCCTTGTGCTGCCTGTGTACGTGGCATGTTTTCAGATGTATGAGGGGGCATGCTTATCTCTTTGGAGGAGCAGCTCCTTAGTGTCCTCCCATCGCCACTTCTGCGCTCTCCTTATTCTAGACACTTTTGTTCCAGAACTGAGAAGTGTGCCAAACAACTCAGTTAAACACTTCTTTGTTTAACTGAGGAGAATGCTTTCTGATACGTTTTCTGTATGATAGGGGGCTTTTCTGAATTGCACTCAAATAAGATTGCCAGGTAATCCGGAGAGCAAGAAACCAGGATGTGGCTGTGTACTGTATGCTCTTGTAGGCCTTGGTGGTGGCTTCTTGTTTGTTTGTTTGTTGTTTGCAAGAAACTAAAAGCGATGGGACCCTTAGAGAAAGAAAGTTGTTTTTCACTGCAGATGTGGCATTCTGAGACTAAAAAGACACCTGGACCTGTCTTAGTGATACGGTGTTTAGACAGAGAGGAGAAAAAGATGCTAACCAGTGTGTATTATAAAGAGCAGATTAATGAAGGGCAGCCAGATGTACAAAGTCTTGTTGTAAAGACATTTCTGTTGTAGAAATGTTTATCAATTTCTTTAAATTGCTCTCAGGTATATTTTCATCCATTTTTGTTTCCATCTCGAAGTAAATGGCTCATGCTTTGTACATTACTTTGGGTTCAGGTGGCAGCCATAGCAATATCACCAAATGCTTCATTTCCTCTCTGGGTCTGGCTTTGTAGACAGTATCTCTTAAAGCCCTGTGCCATCTTACTGTAATCGGTTTTTGGTCTAATGATGTGAATTCAACCGGTTTTGCAGCAAGTGAGGATGGCGACTTCACGGCCCCCTGGTGGATTGAATGACTTCATGCTTGCTTTGCATTTGTTAAACTTTAGTGGCTTATCAGGCTGATGTGCTATCAGTGTAGATGCTAGTAATATATGTTACTGAATGCTCACCTGAGAAGGAATGCATTGAATGTTGTTTCAGTTAATCAGCCTTAACTTTTCCTATGTCGTTGTCTCATCTATTAAATAATTAACGTACCTTTTCCTCCTTAAAAGACTGTTGTTCCCTATTCATGTTAAGGGGCTAGACTTTGTTTAGCTAATCAGTTTGCCATAAATTACCTGCACGGCATAGATTTTGAGTTTGTACCTGTTTCTGTTGAAGATTAAGCAGATAGTGGAGGAAATTCTGCAGGGAATGTGGCACACTATGTAGATACTGTAGTTATCTTACAGCTAATTGCCTGTTAGAATACATGACAGATATGTAAAATGAATGTTGTGGAGAACAGTTTTTAATATGAAATTTTACCGTTTGGTTCTAGTGAGTGTACTTCTGTAGATGGATCTTATATGAAAAGAACAGCTTAGCAAATTGCTGCATTCGGAGGTTGTCCCAACTAGACATAACCAGCAAAACAAAGTTGCATGATTAGTAAACCTTCCACTCGTGATCTCTTTCACAGAGGATTGTTTTTCCATGTTATCATTAATTGTGTTTTTGAACACATGGTTAGATATCATAGTTGTGCAATGCACAAATTAAATTAAGCAGTGCTTTTGCTAGTAAGTTTAGATAATGTCCTCTGTACTGTTAAATTTGATTTCATAACAGAGTTCTCAGACCTGATCTTTTGTGCAGACAGAATTTACTGTTCAAGATCAGCAAAACTTGGCTTGATTATGTGTTAAATTTCACTGAAGTTGATGCCATGCTGACAGTGATAAACTTCTAAAGTGGTATCTGTCTTGGTTATATTATTGAAAAATATCCTTTTTCATTAAAATTACTTTAATTATTCTGGACTATGAGGGTTTTTTGTCAGATTACATTTCTTGATGTGATTAATCTTGGAATGTATAAACATCATTAATATTTCTTCAGTAGTCATTTGAAAATTATGTATTCTTTTCAAAAATAATGTTTTGCTATAGGTTAATATTCCTTTGTTTCTACATTTCAGTGCCTCATACCGTAGGGTTCATTTTACAGTAATAGCTGTTGTTCTAATGTGCCATTAAATAAGTTCTGATTTATGGCAACTATACTTAGGGTTTTTGAGGTCTATGAGATGTTGAAGGATTGGTTTACTGTTGCTTACCCCCAAAAGTCTCCAGGTCTCCTGATTCCTAACCTGAAACTCTATCCACAAGACTGCACTGGGTTGTAGTAATAACTGGTGATCTGCGTTTATTTCAGCACTTTTTTCACACTGTAAAATTTACAGTTAAACAGCTCTTACAGGGATTTTATTTGAGACATTGACTTGATGTTTAAGAAGTAGTGATAGTGAGCAGTGCTATCAGAAGAAGAATTTATTAAAAAGGTCATTTGCGCGTTTTCTATTTAGAGGGGAAGGGGCTTGAACTGAGAAGATGTGTGATCTGTGTTGTACAGGAATTCCATTTAACATCTTTGAGCGATGAAGTCTCAGTTTTCCTTACCT
Source organism: Pogona vitticeps (assembly GCF_051106095.1). Lineage (NCBI taxonomy): Eukaryota > Metazoa > Chordata > Lepidosauria > Squamata > Agamidae > Pogona > Pogona vitticeps. Next base: position 126,519,759 of record NC_135784.1, on the reverse strand, counting down.
GTCCCATTCAGGATACAGCTGAAAACAGAGCAATACATACTTAGCAGTGGGGAAAAGTAAATTGAAGAAAGGCTGTGAAGATTTCAAAGAATGGAATTCCAGTTTTAACAGACTACAGTTCCATCTTTTTCTAGGTGTAAGTGATACTGGAGAATATATGTTCTCACCCTTCCCACCTGGAAACACTATGAAATTGTTATTCATATGGTTTTCTTTTTTGTTCTTGAATTAACCCTTGATCAGAATAGTGAAACTCTTTCATTTCATTATTTTTAGCAAGACCTAACTGAGAAGTTATAGATTGCTCTTCAAAAGGCAAACAGCTTCTCCTTCCTCAAAAAATTGCTTGAAAAGTCTTCCCCAATTCTTCCCTTTATAACACAGAAGATGGTTCCATTTCTTGATAAGCTCTTAGCATACCTCAGTCCAGGCAAAATCTGATTTTTGTGCTTTTCTCCCCAGAGGGATTGTTTATAAATCACATAGCTCAGTGAGTTAGGTATCTGGCTGTGGAGCCAGAAGTTGGGAGTTCGATTCTCCACTGTGCTGCTAGGGAGAAGAGCAAGCCTATGTGGCCTTGGACAAGCTGCATAGTTCCAGGATATCCACAGAATAAGGGAATAATTTCTGAATATTGTCTACCTAGAAAACCCTGAAAAGTGTTGTTGTGAGTCAAAATTGACTTGATGGTACATGATTGTCATAATCATCTGTGGCCAGGAAATTCTGCTTTGCGAGGTTTTTGAGAAGGTAGAGATTTGCAAAGAAATAAAACTTAGGGTTACTGTATAGTCATTTGTTAGCTTGCCTAGTATATTGGCCAAATTCCAGTAGTAACTCACAGCTAGAGAACATCCATGGAATCAGTGGGGATCTGGTAAGTCAGCTCCTCTATAAATTTCATTACAATGGTGCCCCGGTTGACAACTACCCCATTAGACGACGAAATTGCTTTACAATGATTATTTTGTGATCGCTGTAGCGATTGCAAAACAATGTTTCTATGGGTTTTTTTCTCTTAACGTGGATTCGGCCCCTGCTTCGGAAACTGATTTTTCGCTTCACGACAATCTTTCCAGTTGATCGTCGGGTTTTCAAAATGGCCTCCCGCTGTTTTCTGGACCTATTTCTGGAAGACAGCAATTGAAAATGGCTTCCCCTATGGAGGATCTTTGCAAAACGAGCAGGTATTTCCCCCATTGGAACTCATTAACCGGTTTTTAATGCATTCCAATGAGTTTTTTACTTTCGCTTGACGACGATTTCGCTTAACAGTGATTTTAATGGAACGGATTATCGTCGTCAAGCAGGGCACCACTGTAATTCAATGGGCTTGCCCTAATTATGATTTACTACTGGATTTCAGGCACTGTACTGGCATTCATTAATCAGTGTTATGAAATATACAGTGGTGCCTCGCTTAACGATGTTAATTAGTTCCAAAAAACATCGCTATGGGAAAACATCGCTAAGCGAAACATGTTTTCCCATAGAGATGCATTGAAAACCGGTTAATCCGTTCCAATGGGAACGGATTACCGTCCTTAAGCGAAAATGGCCATAGGAAACATCGCTAAGCGAAACAATGTATCCCCCATTGGAATGCATTGAAGCCTATTCAATGCATTTCAATGATTTTGCAATGTCCATTTTTGCAATTTTAAGTGTGTCTTAAAAGGTTCAAAAACGGTTGTAAATGCTTGGGATTGTTAGTGCACCTTCTAAAACTTGTGCAAACTTAATTTGGCTTTGTTCTGACTCTTCGTTAATTTTTGGTGAATTTTTTTTCTCCCCCATTGGAAAGCATTGAACCCGATTTTGACAGCTGTCAAACAGGCACTTCAGTGCTTTCCAATGGGGGAGAAAAAATTCACCAAAAATTAACGAAGACTCAGAAACTGTTTTAAATGCTTGGATTCGTTAGAGCACCTTCTAAAACATGTGCAAACTTAATTTGGCTTTGTTCTGACTCTTCATTAATTTTTGGTGAATTCCCCCCCCCCCCATTGGAATGCATTGAACCCGGTTTTGACAGCTGTCAAAATCGGGTTCAGTACATTTCAGGGGGGGGGAAATTCACCAAAAATTAATGAAGAGTCAGGACAAAGCCAAATTAAGTTTGCACACGTTTTAGAAGGTGCACTAACGGTCCCAAACATTTAAAACCGTTTTTGAACCTTTTAAGACACTTTAAAAATAGCGAAAATGGAACATCGCTAAGTGAAACGGGACCTAAAACTCATCGCTAAGCGAGGCAAAGTCCTGAACATCGCTATGCGAATTTTCCCCATAGGAAACATCATTAAACGGAGCGCAAAATCGCTCCAAAAACATTATCGCTAAGCAAATACATCGTTAAACAAGGCAATCGCTAAGCGAGGCACCACTGTATATTTTTTGTGGGGGAATGAATATTTAAATTAGAATAATCTTGTTGACACATAAATATTATGATGTATCAAATACATACCATATAATAAAGTTTGTGAAAGTCAGAAGCACAGAAAGTGCTTTTTGATGAAGTGTCCTATATATTGTGAACTGGAGAGGAAGTTGTGGAATTATTATTTTTCTCTTCTTGCATTAAAACAAATTGTCCAGCTGTGGATGTGTCTAATATAAAGTTAAACACATCTATGCATTCTGCATAAGTATTTTGACATGAGAGATTTAGCTGTGTTCCTGTGCATTAGAGAGCAACACTGGATCTACTGAAACTGGCTTTTGACTAAACTTGTAGAGGGAGAATATTAACATAGTGGAAAAACGTGAGACAGAACAGGCTTGATGTGCAAGCATTTTGTGCTCTACAGATTGGATTCTTAGTAAGCCGTGTGTTGCAGTAGTTACGTTTGCTGTAGTGTTGACGTGTAAACTTCATAACCTATCTGCTTTCATAGTATGATCTGCTTTCAAAGTGGTAAACTATAGTAGATAATGCTGAATTTTTCCCATTGGATTATTTTCAACATCACATTACAATAGCTAGTTTATCTATAATATATGGAGTATCGAGAGTGGGGTGGATTAAAATGGAGTATTTTAAAAAAATTTAATGATTTTTTATTTAAATTAGATTTTTAAAATTTAAATCAGATTTATTTTAATGAAATGCTTTTGGAGCAAAAATCTATTTAAAATACATTGTAGTTCAAATGTTATTCAGTATGAAATAGAGCTTAGTTATTCAAGCAATATTTACATTTTTGGTAACGTAATTCAGTTAATCCATGTTATCCAAGCAAAGATAACCTGCTTTTTTCCCCACAATAAAAATGGTATAGAATAAATAACGTTCAGGAAAAGTCCTTAAACCTATTGTTGTTCTTCAGATCTATGTACAAACAATGAACACATTACAGTAGGGCTGTGGTATCCATGGGGGATTGGTTCCAAGCATCCCTGCAGATGCTGAAAAATGCTGCTGTAGTGAATGCTATACAGTGGTGCCTCGACTTACGACCATAATCCGTTCCAGAAGATGGACGTAACTTGAAATAGTCGTAAGTCGAAGCACCATTTCCCATTGAAATGCAATGGAAAACAAAAACAAAAACCATCCCCCCCCAAAAGCAAGCCCCATGGGAAGGCGCTGGGGCTTAAAAAAATAACCAAAAATAAACAACACAGCAAGCCCCATGGGAAGGCGCAGGTGCTGAAAAAATAAACACACAAAAACACACAAAAAATCACAGCACAGAAACATAACCCCCCAGCCCAAACCCACCCTGCAAAACCCTGTAAATGTACTTATTCAGAACCAGAAAGCAGCACCAGGCACTCTGAAGCCTCCTCCGACGCACACACTCTAACCATTGAGGTGAAAGAGCTACAAAGAAGCTCTTCGCCGACCAACAGTTAGCCCTCTAATTTCAATTCCCAACCTTTTTCCCCTGCCTCTTTTGATCGCAGCTCAAAGCTCCGGCTATAAGTTGAAGCATAATTTTGCAGCCGGAGCTGGTCGCAACTCCAAATGGTCGTATGCCAGGATGGTCATAAGTCGAGGCACCATTGTACATGACATGGTGTTTAGTGGCCAGTTCTGATAAATGCACCCTGGAACTACATATAAATACATATTTTGCGGCGGTGGGATAGGGTGGAATTCGGTATTTTCCGCAACAGATGTGTATCAGCAGATTGGGATCCCACAGATAGGGAGGGTCCTACTGTACCTTAAATGCTAGGTTTCAGTATTGTTTGGAAGATCATTTTAAAAAAATATTTGTTTAAACACTTCAGTTTATAAATATTGATGGTTAAGCAAATACAAGAATATGTATCCTATCTAATGTTATTGTTGTAGTGGAATAAAACAATTTAAGTAGCTGTCCAAATATGAGTGATTAATTTATTAAACTAAAATCAGTTCTAATCTGTTTTACTAATCTGACACGTTATTATTCTAAATATGACATCATCTGGTTGTAAATATTAAAGATTATAAATACCAGGAAGAATGATTTAAATCAAATCCATCCTGAATGAGAGGCTAAACTATTTGTGTTTTTGGGTCATTATTTCTGATAACAATTTTGCTTTCATTTTATTAGGTGACAGTTGTTGAACATTTCCCAAATGATGGCACAGAGGACAGGACAGGAAGACCCTGAGAGATACCTCTTTGTGGACAGGGCAGTAATTTACAATCCAGCTACCCAGGCTGATTGGACTGCTAAAAAGTTGGTGTGGATTCCTTCAGAACGCCATGGTTTTGAGGCTGCCAGCATCAAAGAGGAGAGGGGAGATGAAGTGCTGGTTGAACTGGCTGAGAATGGAAAGAAAGCAGTTGTCAGCAAAGATGATATTCAGAAGATGAATCCGCCCAAATTTTCCAAAGTGGAAGATATGGCAGAATTAACCTGCTTAAATGAGGCTTCAGTTCTGCATAACCTGAAGGATCGATACTACTCTGGACTCATATATGTAAGTAACAATTACTTGACTGGTGTTTGTTTTACTTTGTAGAGCAGTAGACAAAGCTAAAATGTGAAAAAGGAAGTGCCTGTGTGAGCTTCAGATCTGGCTGACATTCAAAGTTTGAGTGTCTTTCTTGTAATGATTATTGTATGTTTCCCTTTATTAGATTTTTTTTCTCTGCCCCATAGTACCTTTTTATTGGGGTACAATGCTTAACTATGACTTTGGATTGTGTAGAAATTGATGTAAAAATACATTTAATGCAGGTTTTGAAAGCCAGGGTGTTTATTGGTTGTGTGCCTGAAACCTTTTCAGTACTACCCTGTCAGTGATACTGTTGTTATTTTCATGACCCCTGTGGATTGTTTGAGGTGACTAGCCAGGACTGCTCAGATAAGTGGTCGATGTCACCAATGTCCTGGTGTTACAGTGTTACCTTTTCCCTCCAAACTGGGATCAGCAGGATGTGTTTTCAATGTTTCCACATCAGGGTAGTAACTGCATATAGGTATACCAGCTGAAGATGTGGTTGATCTGAGCTCTTTCCAAAGCTCAATAGTTAGGAGTCGCGGCTGTCAATTTCTTTCGGCTTTGGGGTTTCCTTTTTCTGCTACAGCAACTGGTGCCAAGTGGTTTTGTTCAAATGACAGTATTCCTGAAAACATGGAAGCAAACTTCAGTCTTTTGTTGGGGTGCCCTAACCAACCTGATTGAAAATGGGAGCTTCTTCAACCATCCTGCATCTGCTCTGCTAATACACAAATATTCTTGCTTCTCACCATTTTGACACCATTATTCCAAAGCGAAAGGAGATAGCAATTTTTTTGAAAAATTAGAAATGGCCACCTAGTAGCTTCCTGTTTTTTTCAAAGGCGTGTTGAAGCTTAAAATTGGGCAAAATAGGATTTAAAATGCACATTTCCCCCTGTTTGTAGGGGCATAATTTTCATTTTGGAACAAAAATGTGGAGGGAGACATGTTCTGGTGGACTGGGATGGTCATTGGGGATATATAGCTCCTCAAGCTCTAGAGCAGTGGTTCCCACCCTTATTTCACTTGTGTACCCTTTGGCAGCCCATGTTGATAAATTGTACCCTTTATGTTGTGCTGGACTCACAAAATTGGTTGAAATGTCTTCTTATACATATTCCAGAGCTGGTGGAACACCATTTGAATGTTTGCAAAGTAGAGAATGAAAGCTCAATCTGTAAGGGCTGTGTCACTGACCAGGAGCGCTCAAGTGGCATGTTTGCAATATATTGGTTATGGATGGACTCCCCATCATTCATCAAAATAGCAAATGGAGGGAATGTGGCTTTTCTCAATGTCCTGGTTTGTACCCCTGAGAGTACAGGTAGCCTAGGTTGGAATGACTAGTCTAGAGCACTGGTTCTCAAACTAAGGTCTCCAGATGTTTTTGGACTGCAATTCCCAGAAGCTTTCACCACTTGCTGTGCTGGCCAGGATTTCTGGGAATTGCAGTCCAAGAACATCAGGGGACCCATGTTTGAGAACCACTGGTCTAGAGGAAGACACAAATGGTTCTTTAACCCTTGAAAGTTACATACTTGTGCTGTAGAAGTTGGTTCGTGAACACATTTTTAAATTTTCTTTTGTCAAACAATATAATGCTTGTTTTGTGTTATCTCTCATAATGTGAATTTTCTGTTGCCAGAAAAAAAAATCTGATGAGAAATAGAATGTATAATTATGTATCATTAAGTCAATTCAGATTTACTGTTATCCTTTCCAGGGTTTTCTAGGTGTAGAGTACTCAGCAATATGTTTACTGCTCCTTTCATCTAAGGGTGACTTTGCAAGTTGACCAAGAGTATGCAGGCTAACTGTTCTCCTCCAAGGCATAGTGGGCAAACAAACTCTCAGCCTGTGACTCTGCAGGTAGATACCAACGTCTCACTGAACTATCCAGCTGGTGAGAAATACATAGGGGATTTTCTGATTGCTTAACTGCTGGATAGCTCAGTGATTTAGGCATCTAGCTGTGAAGTCAGAGGTTAAATTCCCCACTGTGCCTCCTTGACAGGGGCTGGACTTGATGATCCATAGAGTCCCTTCCAGTTCTGCAGTTCCAAGTTTATTATGTGGAATTTTTGAAGTACTGGGATGTGCATGGTAGTTGTGTTGTAGCAGTGTTTTCAGTTATATATCCTGTGGTATTTTTCCTGATATTCAACTGAAATCTGGCTTGCTGCAACTTGAGCTCATTGTTACATGTCCTGCACTCAGGGATGATTGAGAACAGATCCTGTCCCCCCTCTGTGTGACTACATCTAAAATATTTGAAAAGTGTTATCATATCTCCCCTCAACCTTCTTTTGTCAAGGCTAAAAATACCCACTTCTTTTAGTCTTTCTTCATAGGCTTGGTTTCCAGTCTGCTAGATGAGGTCTAACCAGTGCCAAATAGAGGGGGACTAGTACTTCACATGATTGGGAGACTATCCATCTGTTGATGCATCCTAAAATAGCATGTGCCTTTTTTTTGCAACAACATTGCACCACATATTCAGTTTGTGGTCTACAACAATTCCAAGAGCCTTTTCCCTTGTATTAATGACCCAAGTATCCACCATTCGTAACTGTGCATTTGGGTCCCCCCCCCAGGTGTAGAATCTTATACTTATTCCTGTTAAATTTCATTCTGTTCTTATTCAGATACATAATGCTACTGTTTTGGAGGTGATACATAGTCATCATATCTGGTAACCATTAATAGCTATGTCTGCCATGAATTTCTCTAATCTCTTTTTAGAGCCACCCAAGTTTACAGCCATCTTTTGCTAGTAAATTCAACAGTTCAAAAGTGCTATAAGAAATATATGTTTGGAGAGGATAACAACTTCTCTTTGTCAATTTTTTTACCATTAATAATTCTATATGTCTGTATTATGTCTCCATAATTATATCTTTCTAAGCAAGAAAGATCCAGATGTTGCAACTGTTCTGCGCAGAGGAGCTTGCTTCAACCTCCTTGATCATTTTGTGGCCCCCTTTTGTACTTTTCCTACTGTGTGATACCCTTTCTGAGATATATAGAAAGATGTATTTCACAGCTATAAACAGTATTCCAAATGTGGCTGCATTATGTATTCATTAGTGGTCTTTTTTTGTCCCTTTCGTAAATCCCAAAATAGAATTCACCTTTTTAAAAACAACAAATGCATTATTAACCATGCTTATGTCACTGCTTTTCCCCAAACCCCAGCAGCATTCATTCCAATTGAGCTTTCATTATTTTGCTTAAGAACCTAAGAGCTGGGCATTGGGAATAGAGTTGGGAGCTTCATAGTCATCTCCTGGGATGAATACGAAGCTCGCCACCCCAGGTGGCCAGTCTGATTGGATACTTCCCCCCCCCAAACTGGGTGTCCACTTCCCACTTGTGGCATGCGAGGTCGGCATCCTTTGTCCCGCACCAATTGCAGAAGTAGCCCAGCTGGGGCTTCCCTGCTTCCCTGCACTGCTGACCAATCCTGTGAGGAGGCAGGATGACAAGCCTCCATGCTCAGCTGCTGATTGGTCAGCAATGGAGGAAGGCAGGGAAGCCCCAGCTGGGCTGCTTCAGTGATTGGCATGGTGCAAAGGACAATGGCCGCAAGCGGTTTTTTCTGTTGTTCAAATACAACCCCAAAAAATATGAACATGTGAATACCAAAACATTTGCAACTGCAACACTTTTCTGAAAGAAGGGTTGCATTTTCTGACAGAATTGCAAGGGTGCCAATATTTATGGCCATGACTAGAACATTCTAAATAATCATTAGCTCTTGAGTGTATGGTACCCTATTTTTCAGTGTAAAAGACAGTATTTTTCCCTAAAATCATTGGAGGAAAAATTGAGAGTCTTTTACAGGGAAGTAAGTCAAGGAGAAAACTGTGTGGTAACAAAACTGCCTACCCTATGCTCATCATTGGGGGCTGGAGGCATCTCCGTGCCGGGTTTCACCCCTTCCATTTCTGTGGCTGCTGCTGCTCCACAGATCTGAAGCAGCAGGTGCTGTTCCTCCTCGCCTGCAAATCAATCCAGAGTGAGGTGCGTATGCACACTGCGGGGCTTAGGAAATGGGGGGTGGCTAAAGCAGCAATGAAAGGGCTGCAGGATCAAAGGGCTGTGATCCTGCAGCCCTTTCATTGCTGCTTTACCCTTCCACTTCCTAAGATCGCTGCTTTCCCGCTCTACTTCTGCTGCCGTTTGATCCTGCTTTCGTGGGGATTAGGAAATAGAGGGGGAAAGCAGCGATCAAATTTTCTTATCTGGGGTTGGAAAAGTGGGGGTCGTCTTATACATTGGGTTGTCTTAAACAGAAAAATGTGATATATCTACATGCAATAATTTAACCTATGTTGTTTTAGAGCAGTGGTTCTTAACTTTGGGTTACTCAGGTGTTTTTGGACTGCAGCTCCCAGAAGCCTTCACCACCAGCTGTGCTGGCTGGGGCTTCTGGGAGTTGCAGTTCAAAAACACATGAGTAACCCAAGGTTAAGAACCACTGTTTTAGAGTACTGTTGTAAACATATTCCTCCAGGAGACAGAAAACAAACACCAGGCCTGAGCAAAGATGAGGGGAAAGAGAGCAGAGGGAGGAGGGGTGTATTTAGATTTGAAAGACTGGAGACTCAGTTAAAACTCAAGAGATGAGAAAAAGAATACAGTGGTACCTCACTAGATGATGACCCCGCTGTACAACAAATACACAGGTTGGTGGCTTTTTGTGATCGCTATAGCAATTCGCAAAACAGTCATTCCTGTGAGGGAATTCTGCTGGACGTCGATTAGGGCTGTGCTTCGCGGACCGTTTATTCGCAAGATTATGATCTTTACAGCTGATCGTTGGGTTCCTAAAATAGCTGCCCTGTGTTTTCCGGACCCATGCTTCGCAGGTCAGCCATTTGAACAGCTGATTGGCACTCGGAAAATGGCTTCCCTTATGGGTGATCTTCGCTGGATGACAAGGTAATTTCCCCACTGGAACGCATTAAATGGGTTTCAGTGTATTCCAATGGGGAATTGTTTTTCGCATGACTACAATTTCACTTAACAGCAATTTTCCCGGAATGGATTATCGTCGTCATGCAGGGCACCACTATATAAAAGTACATATGAAAGTGAAAAAAGATACCAGAGGAATCACGCATGTTAATGTAGGTAATAGTGACAGTTTTTACCTTGCAGTGAGAGATGGGCTTAGTACTTATGAAGAAAGCAACAATGGCAATAGATAACAGGTGAATGATTACACTTGGTAATGATTAGAGATGGCATGAATCAGAAAAATGGTGATTCGTTTTGATTTGTGATTTATCAAGGTCACCAAATCACGAACTACAATTTAACAATTTTTTCTAATTGTAAAAAAAGTAATCTAATTAATTACTTTTTTTTTACTTTAAAACCCTATAAAACTGCCCTCCAAATATGTGGAGACACCAAATTCACAGGAAACTTCCCCTGACAGAGTTGGCATCTGGGTCTGTGGCAGAGTTTAGTCCCCTTGTCCATGTTGCTGTTGTCTAGGCAAGTATGGGTCTCCCACCAAGGGCTTTGGAGAGTGAAGTGTTCTAAGCAAGGATGGGTTGGGAACCACTAAAAATACATGTGAGTGGTCTTAGTTGTGGACACTAAGTGACAACTAGCAGTGTTCTACTATTTTGTCTTCTGCGTCTGTCTTGCAGTAAGTTACTTCTGGGTATGTGTACAGTGGGGTCTTGACTTGAGAACTTAATCCGTATTGGAAGGCGGCTCTCAAGTCAAAAAGTTCTCAGGTCAAATCTGCATTTCCCATAGGAATGCATTGACAACCATTTGATCCGTATCTGCTCTTTTCCGTCCATAGAAACTCATGGGAAGCTGCTATTCCGCCTTCGCCCACTAGAGGGGGATATTTTGTTTCTTTTTTTCCTTAGGTCAAGAAAGGTTCAGGGAAGGCAGGGAAAATACAGTCCAGGCAGTACCACGCAGTCTGAAGACTGTCTCCCAATCCACTCTCTAAACGCTGGGAGGAGTGAGGAAGCAGACAGGCACCCTTTTCACTGGCCAACAGTTAACTGAAAGTTCACATTTTGCACTTTCCCTGCCTCCCACATGGGTTTTTTTCAGTTTGTAACTCAAATCTAAGTACTTAAGTCAAGTCAATATTTTCCTATGAGAGTGGTTCTTAAGTCAAAATGTTCTTAACTCGAGCCGTTCTTAAGTCAAGACCCCACTGTACTTTGTATTGTATTACATCAAAACTTCATGCTCCATGGCAGACAGTGCTCTGATAGCCATGTCTCTATTGGAGAGCTGCAAAGTAGGTTGACAAGGGAATGATTCGTGATGAAGTAGCAGCAAGTAGGAAACGAGTTATATGATCCTTCCTTGACATCAAGGTTCTGGGTTATATGTATGTTGTATTATACAGGCAGAGGCAGCTGAGACATAAGGTCTGAGTGGTAACAGGACTGTCTTAATTCTAAGAAGACTGTGTTCTGGTCATTTCCTTCAAAATTTCTATTGCCTTTTTAATTTAAATATTCATCTTAGACACTAGCTTCCATACAGGTCAGCTACAAAATTTACTGTTTGTAAGGTTTGGGAGAAACACATGGCATTTTAAGGTCCACCACAGTAAAAGTTCCCTGGCAAACAGGGTGGATTTGATTAAATAAAATTCATTTGACCCTGCTGGCAGATGAGAGTCTTTTGCTCTCTCCCTACCCCTACTCTCATCCTATTAAGCTAACTTCAGATGCAGAGATCCTTGTTTAAAACATGTTTGCTTGAGTCTGTGGTGATACATAAATCAGCACTTTTATCAATACTCTAGAGATAGTAATATTACAGTTAAAAAGAATTCCTGGAATTCTATTGCCTTCTTAATTTAAATTATTCCGGAATGGGAATCTTTTGAAAACAAAGACAGTTTAGTTTTTAAAAAGGTTTCTCACTATTACTTTTTCAAAAGGAGTAAATATTTGCAAAATATGCATGTTCTGTGCTGTATACAAAACTTGTGCTTGGAGTCTAATTCAGAGTGAATTATCATCTTATACAAAGTACTGTAGTTGTTGTGTAGTATACTGGTGTAGAAGTTAAGGATTGAGAAGTTAAGCAACACAAATAGCACCTAAAAGATAAATTTCTAGCAATCCAAGCAGTCTTCAGTTTTGGAAACATTTTAAGCACATGAGAACTTGAAATTTAAATTTTAATGTTAATGAGAAACCATGTGCTTAGCACATAAAGTTGTGTTTGAAAGTGGAGTTATAGGAGAAACACAAGAATCAAAATGAAGTGAATACAAGAATCAAAATGAAGTGAAGAATCAAAATTCTGCACTGGGAAAGTTTTTTCAGAATAAACTGTGGAATCAAAAAGGGGTTTATTTATATTATACTCTTCTGGTTTTATTTGTCCAGAACCGAATGTCCTTTGTAAGCTAATGGGTATGTACATAGTGGGTTAGAGGATATCTTTTAGGAAATTAGTGAAATTATGTAGGGAAAATAAACTTTATGATATAAAAAGTTGCTTTTTAAAAAAGGGTTATTGATTCCATTGCAGTAGGAAGAGGATTTCTATGACATTTGGTAAGAAAGGCTATTATTCAGAAACATGTTAGAACTTGTTTATGGGTTCAAATGTAGGTTGCAGTGAAAATGTGAAATGTTGTAGAAATCCTCTCCTAGAAGCAGTCACTAAATTCATTAACTTGAGCAAGCTTGAATATAGTCTTTAAGTACAGCTGCTGCTAGGATAGATATGCAGTTATAATGCTATAATTTTCTATAACAACATTGTGTTCTGAAATTATTAAATTGTTTCAAAATTATACTTGGATCTTTTCCCTGCCTTTATGATAGCAAGTACAGAACTCTGCAAAACTTAATTGGTTGATAGTTCCTATTGCCTGAAGAATAGGTCATAGGCCTTGTTGCTCAAAGGGAGCTAAGGAATGCTGGAATGTGCTCTGGATAAGGTTCCACAAACACACTCAAGTGATACTGTGATAAATTATACAGTTGTTTCCTTCAGGACACTAACAGTGTCCTGCCTGAATGCTTCCAGATGCTTTCTGGGCTTGAAAACACAGAAACTTCAGATTACTAAGCAAATCTGTCCAGTAGTGTTTTATTCTAATGCCGGCAGGAGTTGGCTAAATTCTGAGTTACATTTCAAAAAAATGTCTTTCTCATATCTTATTATGCAAATTCACTTTTTCGATATGTACTTTGATATGTTCTTCTCTTAATGTTTCTTGGTCCTTTAAGACTAAATTATTACAATGACCTAACTTGTAGAATACTACACAATAAAATTTCTTATACGGTTCCAATTTCTGATATAATGCTATGGTTATATGAGCTTGCTTTTCTCTCACCAAGTGGAAGAACCAGTTAAGAGTCTGATTGGTTCCAGAAGTATTACCTAAAATTGAGTTTTTACACTCATAGCTTCAACTGTCACTCAGCAAAGTACCTTTCTTCACTGAGTGACAGTTGAAGTTATGGGCCTACATACTATGAAAAGAGCTTAATTCATCAGAAGCTTACAAGAGGTGAATAAAAGTATTCCTGTATTGCACCGCTGATGGTAATACACTCCTGCTGTTACAGACACATAAAATATAGTTTCCTCGCTGAGAGGGATGTTTAGGCTTGTGCTTTCCTGGGCAACATAAAGTTCCTAGAATGGATTTAGATATGGGATATGTGGTTGCTGTTGTATATTGGGCTGTAGAAATTTAGTTGCTGCTAGTCATTTTCCCCACCCCCATCCTTACCTCTGATAAACAATTTATTTTTAAAGAGGGTTGCTTTAAGAAGAGGGTGGACACCCCATAAATTCAATTTTTGAACTCTTAAAAACTTCATCTCTACGTGGTTTTCCAGCAAATATTTTTACGACAGATGACATCCTTGTGTTCCCCCCCCCTCCCTGGCTTAATGATGTGGGTTTGTGACAGAACTTTGCCCAATCTGCATGATAACAAGGGGAAACAAGGTGGTTGTCTAGGTGTGTGTGCAGGTACCCTTCCTGTCCAGGAGAGCCTGAAGGAGGAGGAGGAGCCTGGAGAGCTGGAAGGTGTGAAGAGGAGTTAGAATGTACCTGAAGAGGGGAGGTTGTGTTTTGGGCAGTTGGGCTGTAACCGAAGAAAAGTTGACCTTGAAATCGGTTTCCCTATACTGTACTTGGTTACTTTGTAATAAAGGTAATATCATTTGTTTCATTCTTTAATTGCTTGGTCTAATATGGCTGAAGTCAAGCCCTTTAAAGCAGGGATGTCCAACCTTTCACCTTCCCTGGGCCACATTAGAAGATGAAAATTTGGTTTGGGCCGCATGGGGGGGGCAGCCCTAGCCGTCCTCCGCGGCTCCGCTCCAAGCGCGCTTACCAGCAGCTGCAATCTCAGACAGCAGAGGCTGCCAGCTTCAACTCCGGTGGCTTTATGGGGCTGAGAGGGGGTCCACCTATTGACAGGGATGGCGCAATGCAGTCACGCAGCCCCCCTGTCCCCTCCCCTCCCGCTCCTTCCTTCCTTCCCTCTCTCCCCCTCTACTGTTGCAACATGCCCCAGCCGCATTCTGGCCGCAAGCGGCAGCAGTGTAACTTAAAACTTTGGAATTTCTTTAAAAATAAAAAATTCCACTGGGCCGCATTATGAGCTGACCTGGGCTGCATGCGGCCCTCAGGCCGCAGGTTGGACAAGCCTGCTTTAAAGGAAGGTTGTTTTTTAAAAAGTGACAAGCCTGGGTAGGGGCTGGTCACAAGGTTGAATTTTTTTCTGAAGAAAATGTACTTGGAAAAATTTTCGCCCCCCCCCAAAAAAAACAGAAATATTTTTTCATAACATTGATTAGTAATAGTGAATGGATGGCAATACAGTGCCTGAAAACTAGTAGTAAATCATAATTAGAGTAAGCCTGTTGAATCAGTGGAATTTATAGAGGAGCTGACTTACCAAATCCCCACTAATTCTGCAGGTGTGTTCTAGCTGTGACTCACTACTAGAATTTGTCTAATACTAGGGAAGCTAACAAACGACTATAACCCTAAGTTTATTTTTCTTTTCAAATCTCTTCCTTCTGAAGAAGCTTGCAAAGCACCATTTCCCTTGTCCACAGATGATAATAATTGTGTGCTGTTGTGAAGTGGTATATGAGTGGCCTCCCTTCGGTCTCTCCCCTCCCCTCATGTAATCACTCCAATACTGTTTTCTTGCTTATAACAATCAGCATTTATTTAAAACGGCTCAGCAGGGCAATAGCTATCTTGTCTACTTGTAACCCCCTAACCCTCCAGCTGGGAAAGAAAGGCCCCAAGACCTTAGTTCCTACTTTACATTCTCTCCCTCTTTAACAGTCCAAGATTCCTCTGCCTGGGGTATCGTTCCAGGTGTTGATTCTAGTGGCAGTAGCATTGATTGCATTGGTTCCTTTCTCCGCCACTCATCATCTCCTGGTATTTCTCATAATTCTCCTGGACCCTCGTGGTTGATCTCAATCTATTCTCTGGCTCACAGTCCTTCTCCTTATTTCTTTCTGTGCCAAGTCTTGCTGTCTCTTCCTCCTTTGGCTTCTCTTTCCCCCTCACCCCCATAAGAGGGCTTCCAAGGAACCTTCTCTCTCCTCCTCCACTTGGTTTTCTCCCTGGTCACCATCATCTTTTCCCATTCTCCTGTCCAAGGGTTTTCAAGTTCAATCCACTCCCAACCCTCTAGCAAGACCGTTTTAATTTTCTTCTCTCAGTCCACTCTGACTCTTCTGCTTATCTCTCCTTTTTATTTCATCTTCATGTCCTTTCTCCTTCAACTCCCCCTCCTCCTCTCTCTACTCCTCTGCTTTTCCGGCCTTATCCTTTAAACCAGTGGTCCCCAACCTTTTCCCAACGGTGGACTGCTTTGGGGGGGTGGCATGCTCACAGGGGTGTGGTGTGCTGGAACGCATGGACGTGACGGTGCTTGTGGGGGGCACTCTGCATGCGTGCAGCACACTCGCAGGGTGGTGTGCTTGTGGGGGGGGCAGGAGATCTGTGTCTGCGGCCTGGTCCTGCCGAGGCCGCAGACCGTGGGTCTTGCAGGGTTTGTTTGCTTTTTGGCTTTTTTGTTTGTTTTTTGCATTTCCGATGGATCTTGCAGTCTTTGTTTGCTTTTTTATTTTATTTATTTATTTATTTATTTATTTATTTATTTATTTATTTATTTATTTATTTATTTATTTATTTATTGCATTTCCAATGGATCTTGCTGTCTCTGTTTGCTTTTTGGGTTTTTTCCCCCTTTGGCCGGAATGGATTCATTGTGTTTACAATGGGTCTTGCAGTGTTTTTTGTTTGTTTGTTTTGTTGGTGATTCCCCCCCCCCCCGGGAATGGATTAATAGCATTTCAGTGCATTCTTATGGGATATGGTGCTTTGACTTAAGACCATTTCGAGTTACGACCATCTTGTGGAACGAATTAAGTTCGTAAGTCAAGGCATCACTGTAATCCATTCTAGTTGTTTTAAAACAGTTCTATGCTAGTCTGAAACTGAAGTACATAGAATTAGTAGTTCTGCAGACACTGACTGTGAAAATAGAGGTGATCCAGTGATTTCTGAGGAAGACAGTTAAACTGTTGAATGTAAATGAGTACATAATAGCTGCATGTCCTATACAGTTTACTGCATTTACTAAAATTAATGTCAGCAGTTTTCAGTTGCTTTTCCTCTTATATATAATCAATTTAAATTTAATACGGTACAAAACAACTACATCTTGGTAATAGGAAATTAAAGTCAAGTTACCAGTCAAGTTGGAACAAGTTCAGATTAGGGCAACAAGGATTGGCAGCTGGAAACCAAGCCTTATGGGTAAAGTCTGAATGAACTGGGCATGTTTAGCCTTTAGAAAAGAAGACTGAGGAAAGGTATGATAGCACTTTACAGATATTTGAAAGGCTTTCATACAAAGGAGGGGCAGGATCTGTTCTCAATCATCCCACATAACAATGAGCTCAAGTTACAGGAAGCCAGATTTTAGTTGAATATCAGGAAAAATTTCTTAACTGTTAGAGCAGTACGACAATGGAACCACTTACCCCAAGAGGTAGAGAGTGCTGCAACACTGGAGGCATTGAAGAAGAATTTAGGCAACCACCTGGCAGATATCCTTTGATTTGTGCTACTGCACTGAACAGGGAATTCTGCTCTAGAATTCCTCTTGGAGCTGGCTTTCAATGAGCAATTAATAAGCCTTTTTTTTCTACTTTAGAATCTATTATGCTTCCAACTGAAGAGGCATTTTATTTCCAGGATTATGTTCAAGAACCACTCCAGTATCATGTGGGCTAATAGTGTATGTATTTCTGAATGCAGTGAAAGAGGCTAACCTTCCTTTTTCCCACTCCTCCCTATAGACATACTCTGGACTCTTCTGTGTGGTGATAAATCCTTACAAGAATCTCCCAATTTACTCTGAGAATATTATTGAAATGTACAGGGGGAAAAAACGTCACGAGATGCCTCCACACATTTATGCAATATCTGAATCGGCATATAGATGCATGTTGCAAGGTAAGACACAGATATATATGTTCTATTACTCACTTTGTCTTCCATTTTAGAGTTTCTAGTAAACATAAAATGATTATGGATTTCTTATCTATTTCTGTGAGAATCATATTGAACAGTCCTGCACTCTCCTATTCATAAGATATCTAATTATGATCTACATTTCTGAGTTTCAAGTATGTGGAGTGCTTCATACAGTATGTGGTGTCTATTTGCAGGCCGTAAAATCCTGTGAAGAATGCCATTATTATCCCAGCTAGTTGTAGAAAAAAAATGAAAACTGAGATACATGTATTAAGACTCAAACACAAACATTCAGGCTCTTTGCACTATGCTGTGGGAGTCATTATAGGGCTACAGTTGCAGGCCAGTGTTAAGGGGGATTTAGAGGAACTGTGATTCTGCCCTTACAACAAGAAATCTAAGGTAGGGGCAGACCATCAGGTTCTGTGACTTAGAAGATTATTTAGAAGTTTTGGGGTCTCAAAATCATTTTCAGCTCCCTCAGCGGGGAGGGCTTGGTGGTACAAACTTAGAGAATGTCTGATGGTTGTTGTGGGTTTTTCGGGCTCTTTGGCCATGTTCTGAGGGCGCTCACTACCTTGGTACATGCGCTCGTAATCTCCAGATTAGACCACTGTAATGCGCTCTACGTGGGGCTACCTTTGGGGTTGCTGCGGAAACTACAGGTGGTGCAGAATGCGGCGGCCAGATTAATCAGTGGTGTGAAAAAATACCAACATATTTCACCCACTCTGGCCGCCTTGCATTGGCTGCCCATCCGTTTCCGCATCGACTTCAAAGTGTTGATGCTCACGTACAAAGCCCTAAACGGTTTAGGGCCTCGATACTTGGCGGAACGCCTTCTCCCGCCAAGATCTACCCGTGTCACTCGCGCGAGCCAGGAGGTGAGGTTGAGGAGCCTAACGCCGAGGGAGGCCCGGAAGGAGAAGACAAGAAATCGGGCCTTCTCGGCGGTGGCTCCTCGCCTCTGGAACAACTTACCTCCTGTGATCCGCAGGTCTCCCTCGCTGGGTGCCTTTAAGAAGCAATTGAAGACTTGGTTGTTCCGGCAGGCCTTTCCATCATACTCCTCTTGACCCCCCTTTTTTTTGTTTTTGTTTTCTGTTTTGTATATTATATGATGTAATGTAGTGCCTTCTTTTTTTAGAATTGTCTGTTTTCGTTGTTTATATTATCTTTATGGTTGTTAGCCGCCTAGAGTGGTCCGTTTGGACCAGATAGGCGGGATATAAATCAAATAAATAAAATATAAATAAATAAATTCTTCCTAACGTTTCGCCAGTCTCTGTGGCCGGCATCTTCAGAGGACAGCACTCTGTGCACCATACTCTCAACCAGACATTAGAGAATGTCTGGTTGAGAGTATGGTGCTAATGATGCCAAAATTAGGCTGGGACATTATTCTTCTTTTTGCCCTCTCTGTCGATTGCTTCAAATATAAGCATTTATCTCCCTTTCTCTCTACTGCCTGTCAGTCTTTGAAAATTGCTAGAAGAATGTTTCTGAGCATGGCAAAGTGTCTTTCCAGTGTTTCCAGACAGAGAGGGCACCACGATAAAGTTTTGAGCCCAGTATTTCTTATATTTTGTCAGATACCTTGGAATCCAGTGTCCCATCTAGAAACATATAGAAGAAACTGCCCTACACTCACTTTTCTCAAACTTTTTGTTGTATATCACAGATACCGGTTGCCAATTAAGTACTGATAACGTGAGTGTCAGCTTATGTTCTATAACAGCTTCAGTTGGGTAACACTGTACATTTGTTTTTATGAACAGATAAATCTGACACATATGCTCACCATTCAGTTATTGTTAGCTGTCTAGCTCAAATCATAGTACAGAATGCTATGAGCTATGCATATGGCTTAAATAATGCAACTGTTATATGCATGGCCTTTAACAACTTCAATGCTGTGGCATTTTGGAGTTTGAGTGAACATAGAAAGCTCTTAACACAAGGCAAACCTGAAGATTTTTTTATTGAAAATGAATATCACGTTACCTACTATTTAGGTTGATTTTTCCCTGTGCATTAGCTGACTTTATTAAAACTAAAGAAAAGAGAAATAATGTATTCCATTCCTCTGTTCTTTGTCACTTACAAATACTCTCTGAGGTGCAAGACGTATCACTGTCTTAAGGGATGGATGCATCTCTTGCTTGCCCTCAAATCTTTCCTTCCCTCTCCACTCCTTTCCTCTTTTTTCCTTTTCTTTCTGTAGTGTGTTTAACATCATCATGAGAAAATGGGGAAGGCACAAGCAGTCTTTGAGGTCGCTTTTACGTATGGTTTTTGACTCTGCTGCAGCTGCAGGTTACATTGCCATTTCACTCCAAAACCCAAGTACTTTGGTCTCAAAAGAAGCTCTGCTTATTTTAAAACCATGAAATGTTGACAGAACAAGAGAGAAAGAGCTGATGACCAAGAGGGAGGAGAAATTAAATGAATTGGCTTGGCAAATAAGAGGGAAGAAGGGACAGATACACAGAAGGATGGACGGCGCGCCCTGAAGGTCTAGGTGTGATGCCTGTAGACCTCAGTGGAGTAATTGGGAATTTATTGTTACTGAGGTTGGATATGAATGTATCTACCTTCATCCATAACCAAACAAAGAAATAGTGGCTGGAATCTAAAACAGAAAAAAAAATCCACACAACAACATTTTATTGCAGGACCTAATATGTTCTATTTAAATATATATTATATTCTTGTCATACTTCAGCATAAATGTGGTAAAGACTGCACTGTCCATCCATAGAAGTATAAGCAAGCTCAGGGCAATCCTGAGTTATTCATGTCCTCAGAAAACTATTTAAAAGCTAGGTAATCCACAAAAAGTCTCATAAGATGTTAGTGGCCTCATCCATGTAAAATGAGAAGCTAGGATTTTCATTGATTATGGTTGATGGAAGCTGTAATCCAGAACAGTGATTGTGCCACATTAAGAATGACTGCATGGGTATACTAAATTTTGTGTTAAATAAATAATGCTTGACATTAATTATAAATCAACTAAACTAAACTAATTGGGTCCTTGACTTTTGGATTTTTGTATAGAAATAAGAATATATTTTTGGACAATGGGCTTTCAATGAATAAATGTTCTTCAATTTGCCAAGTGAATAAAGAGCTACAGAATGAACTCATTGGCAGTTGCTCTACTTAAGAGTTTGGCATTATTTTAACTGCAGTTGTTGTTTCTGGCAGATGAAAGGAAGAGCACTGAAAAGCAGTGCTCCCTCTGCATCTGCCTGTGGTTATTATTGGGCACTCGTGCACAGAGAAGGGAAGGAGGGCGGCTGTGCTCTGTGTAGCTTAACCCTTGAGCTCAGAGGAGCATGCACTTAGAAAAAAAAAAATTGAGAAACCTAAACTATTCTGAGGATTGCGTCTGGCTGCAGAGCTAGAGGTTGGGAGTTCAATTTCCCTCTGAGCCTCCTTGATAGGAGCTGGGCTTGATGATCTATAGAGTGTCTTCCAGCTCTTCCGGTTTTCAGTGGACTTCTACTGACATCTAATTTGGAATTTTATGGGGATGGGGTTGTTTTGTTTTTTGTGGGTATTTATTTGTGTGGCTCTGGCCCACTAATGTTGCCTAGCTGTGTGGTAGGTAATACACCACAGCCTGGATACCTCCGAGCTAATGTCTGTGGCCCAGTAGAATGGGACTTAAACTACACTGGGACATGGTGGTGCTGCGGGTTAAACTGCAGAAACCTCGGTGCTGCAAGGTCGGAAGACCAGCAGTCGTAAGATAGAATCCACGTGATGGAGTGAGCTCACATCGCTTGTCCCAGGTCCTGCCAACCTAGTACAGTGGTACCCCACTGTACGGAAACATCGTACAGCGAAATTAAAAAGCCCATTGAAACGCATTAAAACCTGGTTAATGCGTTCCAATTGACTAAAAACTGGCAGGGACAGGGTGGGTGGGGGATCCCGAAGGCTTCCAGGCAAAAGCCTGGAAGCCTTCAGGACCCCTCCACCCTGTCCCCGCTGCCCCGCGCTGCCTTTCCTAGCCCAGATCGGACTCCCAGGAGCCCGATCCAGGCTGGGGAAAGCAGCGAGGGGTGGCTGCCAGCTAAGGGGACAGGGAGGAGGGTGAATCCCGAAGGCTTCAGGACTCCTCCTCCCTGTCCCCGCCGCCCCGCGCTGCCTTTCCTAGCCCAGATTGGACTCCCAGGAGCCCGATCCAGGCTGGGGAAAGCAGCGAGGGGTGGCTGCCAGCGAAGGGGACAGGGTGGGGGAGGGATCCCGAAGGCTTCAGGACTCCTCCTCCCTGTCCCCGCCGCCCCGCGCTGCCTTTCCTAGCCCAGATTGGACTCCCAGGAGCCCGATCCAGGCTGGGGAAAGCAGCGAGGGGTGGCTGCCAGCGAAGGGGACAGGGTGGGGGAGGGATCCCGAAGGCTTCAGGACTCCTCCTCCCTGTCCCCGCCGCCCCGCGCTGCCTTTCCTAGCCCAGATCGGACTCCCAGGAGCCCGATCCAGGCTGGGGAAAGCAGCGAGGGGTGGCTGCCAGCGAAGGGGACAGGGTGGGGGAGGGATCCCGAAGGCTTCAGGACTCCTCCTCCCTGTCCCCGCCGCCCCGCGCTGCCTTTCCTAGCCCAGATTGGACTCCCAGGAGCCCGATCCAGGCTGGGGAAAGCAGCGAGGGGTGGCTGCCAGCGAAGGGGACAGGGTGGGGGAGGGATCCCGAAGGCTTCAGGACTCCTCCTCCCTGTCCCCGCCGCCCCGCGCTGCCTTTCCTAGCCCAGATTGGACTCCCAGGAGCCCGATCCAGCCTGGGGAAAGCAGCGAGGGGTGGCTGCCAGCGAAGGGGACAGGGTGGGGGAGGGATCCCGCAGGCTTCCAGGCAAAAGCCTGGAAACCTTCGGGACCCCTCCACGCTGTCCCTGCCGCCCCGCGCTGCCCAGCCCAGGATGCCTGACAGGCATCGGGTCTCCCCACCTTCCCCCCGCGGCTTGGATCCGGCTTGGATCCGACCCGCGGGGGCTACCCCGGGCATGGCTGGACTCTTGGGAGTCCAGCCATGGCAGGGCTAGCCCCCGCGGGTCCGATCCAAGGCGGCGGGGGGAGAGTGGGAGAGCGGGGGGATCCGGATGCCTTTCAGGCATCCCGGGCTTGTATCCCACCCGCCGCCGGTTACCCAAGGCTGGGTAACCGGCGGCGGGTGGGATACAAGCCCGGGATGCCTGACAGGCATCGGATCCCCCCGCCCTCCCCCCGTGGTGGCCTCAAAAGGACCCTTCGGAAGGGTCCTTCTAAGGCCACCGCAGGCATTTTCCCCCAGCTGAGTGGCGGGAGTGCTCCTTTGGAGGCTCCCGCCGCTCAGCTGGGGGAAAATGGTGCTTACGGGGAAAACATCGCAAAGCGATTTTTCCCCATAGGCACCTTCGTTATACGATCGCAAAAGCGATGGCAAAAATGCCATCGCTATGCGAATTCGTCGTTAAACGGGGCACTCGTTATACGAGGCACCACTGTAGTTCGAAAGCATGTAAAAATATGAGTAGATAAATAGGTACCACCATGGTGGGAAAGTAACAGCATTCCGTGTCTAGTTGCACTGGCCACATGACCACAGAAACTGTCTCCGAACAAACTCTGGCTTTATGGCTTCGAAACGGGGCTGAACACTGCTCCCTAGAGTCAGACACGACTGGACTAAATGTCAAGGGGAACCTTTACCTTACTTAAGCTACACTGACACAGAATCACCATTCAGTAAGCTAAGTTCTTGCTTCTTGGATTCCTTATAAAGTTCTGACTGGATTTGTAAGCTTGCTATCAAATTCAGTTTTTTGAAGAATTTAGCAGTACTGACATTTAAATAGAGTTACTAATCCCACAGACTGGTTAAATTAACTAAATTTGTTGCTTCCTTCTATGAGTTGGGGCTGCACATATTCTGCATATTATATTTATATATTGCTTCTTTGAAATCAACTAGTAGTGCTTCTTCTAACATTTTACTTTTCAGAAACCTAAAAATTCTCAGACCAACCTGAGGGTGTTTTTTTTAAAAATTATTTCTCACATTTATATACCAGCCATCAAGTGGCAATTCAGTATTCTGGTCAGTTCACAACAAATAAAAAACTCCTGACCCCCTGAAGAGAGATATAATCCAAACCAAAAGGAAAACCTTGATAGCAATGACCAAACAAAATAACAGCCTAAGGCTGGTAACATAAAAAACATCTACCACAGGGAAAGGATCTCTTTAAAAATCTCTTTTAAAAGCTGTTTTTACAAGCTTTCTCCATTCTTCCATGTTATTTTCCATACATGAGAGTAAGTTTCAGTTGGCTGCTGTTAGACTTCCAGCCTCGTTGAAGCCTCATTTACCTCTTCAGTTATTGAAACGTCAGTGAATACAGTGGTGCCTCGCTTAGCAATGTTAATTTGTGCAGAAAAAATCGCTGCTAAGCGAAAATAAGCCCATAGAAATGCATTAAAACGCGATTAATGCGTTCCTATGGGCTTAAAACTCACCTTTAAGCGAAGATCCTCCATAGCGCTGCCATTTTCGGTGCTTCTAAAGCGAGGAATCCATGCCTGAAAACAGCCGGCGGCCATTTTGAAACCGCCAATCAGCTGGCCAAAAATGGGAGCTTTGCGATGATCGCTTCCCTGCGATCATCACAAAGCGAAATTTCCCTGTAGGGACCATCGCAAAGCAATCACTTTTGCAATTGCAAAAACAGCATCGCTAAGCAATTTCATGTATGCACCAGTGTATAGGAATTAATAACCAAAGTCTGCTTCTTTAAAATTTAATGATAGAGTACTTGTGAATTAGAATTAGACTAGATTCTCAAATATGTATGGAAGAGCTGGAAAATGCCAAATGAGTCATGTCTTTGTAGTATGGAGCAACTAGAACAAGAGTTTGGCTGTTCTCCTGGCTGGTATGTCAACTGTTTCTAATATAGAATGTTCAGTTGAAAGAAATCGAAAATGTGCCTTTCTGGTCTTTGTACAGTTCCACGTATGGGGTCTGTGTCCATAAAGAGCTGGATTTGAAGCATTTTTGAACTTTAGTCATACTCCTTATGTAGGGAAGGTCCTAAGTGTGTAGCTGATGACTTGTAGCTTTCTAGTGCTTCATGTGAGTGTGTTTCTAGATGCATGAAAATTGAGAAGCAGAATATGGAATAGTATGTATCAGATCCTAGAGTTGCATCTTGAAAAATTGCTTCAGTGTGAAAATTGCAGTCTTACTCATGATTGAATGTCTGTCTCGGTGAAGTAGATGATGATAATCATTCTCATAATTGAGTCGTGTGAAGGAGGCACAGCGGATACTCACTCCCAACCTCTACCTCTATAACCAGTTTGATAACTTTTTTAGATTTAGTAGTAATAGTTGCCTTTCTGTAAACAGTGGCATAATTTTGCAGGAATTTGTATATGTTTCTTGGGCATGCTCAAAGTCTTAATTATTACAGAAATATGTTAATATTGAATTAGTTTCCTATAAACCACATCATCAGATTGGGCTCATAAATAATTTAAAATGCATCATTGTTATCTTTTGCTCTTTGATATATAGTTGTCAGTGACTATAGCCAAAAATACATGCATACAGTTTTGCTTAATGACATAATAGTTTGGATAGGTACTGCCCATATGCAAAGAGCTCAGGTCAAATATATATGAGGTTTTTCCACTTCCTCTTCCCAATATTTACTATGAAGTAGTTAGGGTAGGAGTTAGTGCCTGGCCTAGGATCATCTTGGCAGGACATCTTCCTCACACATTTGGATTAACCCTTTCCTGAACTCCTGAATAGGGCTGTCGACATGTCCTTGTTCCAATACCATCACCGTTAGACTAATGTTCGAAAAGCAGTTTGTTTCCTGTGTTGGATTGTTAAGAATCTCAACATTTTGTTACGTATTTTGAAGTATGTATTTGAGGTAGTATGACTTAAGAGTGTTAGGAATATGAAATGAGTGGAGTTTAGCAGTAAAAATGAACAAAAAGAAGAGTATTGTCTGTGCCAGTGCACGCAAAAGGTCAGGTGCAGTCCGTATTTGTCATTTGACACTGTGCTGCACCTCACGCTTTTTGTAAGAAGCCTTCCTGTATTTCTCTCAATGAGCCTTGCTGGCATTTCTCTCAATTTGACCACCCTCACAGGTGTGGGACGTGGGAGAGGGCCTCTTCTGTCACTGCTCCCAGACTCTGGAACTCCTTCCACAGAAGGGCAGGCTGGTCCCATCTTCACTCTCCTTCTGTAAGCAGGCGAAGATCTTTCTCTTCAGGCAGGGTTTTCCTTAGTAACTGACTGTCTAGGACAGAGGTCCCCAACCCCCGGTCCACGGCCCGGTGCCAGTCTGGGCTTCCTTGAACTGGGCTGCAGAGATGGATCTCCGCCCCACCACATGCATGGTGGGTGCGTCACGCTCGCGGAGGGGCCCCCAAATGGTCCGCGGTCCCTAAAAGGTTGGGGGCCACTGGTCTAGGAGACAATGAACAGGATGGTTTATATTTTGTTGCTTCTAAATCTATTGTTTGTAACATTTTAACTTAACATTTAAAATATGTTATTAATTCTTCTTTAATATTTGAATAATTTACTGTTTTTAGCTTTTAATGTTGTGTTTGTAGTTATGTAAGCTGCCATGGGTCCTTTTTAGGAGAGAGGTGGGGTAAAACTATTTGAGATAAATAAATAACTAAATTTGTTTGCACTTGCTCTTTGTGGCCTAAGTGTAGCCTATTATTTTGCTTTTCTCCTTCCGTATTAGAACCTTTCACATGTTTATGGCAGATTTACATAACTAAAAACTTGTTATTGCTCAGATCACAAGTTAAATTTAAAGAACTGATTTGTTGATTTAAATTGTCAAAAATTTCAAATTTTTAAAACTTATATCAATTTCATTTAAATCAAATCCTCCCTGTTTAATGCTGAACACTACTCTCAACAGTTAGACTAAAATGCAATAAGTGATAAGCAACAAATCATAAATTGTCCACCCACACCAACAAATTTCAATGAGTAAGATATATACAGTAGTGCCTCAACTTATGAACATCCCTATTTACAACCATTCCAAGTTATAACCAGCTCCGGCCGCAAAATTTTGCTTCGACTTGCAGCCGGAGTTTTGAGTTGCGACCAGAAAAGGGCAGGGGAAAAAGCGGGAAATTTAAATTTGCTAACTGTTGGTAGGCGAAGGGGCTGCTTCTTTGTAGTTAAGTGGTTAGAGTGAGTGCGATTGGAGGAGGCTTCAGACTGCATGGAGCTGCTTTCTGCTCCTGAGTAAGTACATTTACTTTGTTTTGCAGGGTGGGTTTGGGTTGGGGGGGTTATGTTTCTGTGCTCTTTAAGTTTTTTTGTGTTTTGGTGTGTTTTTCCCCCAGCCCCATCATGCTTTTGGGTGGGGCTGGCTGTGGGGTTTTTTTTTTTTTTTTTTTCCCCAGCCCCACCGCACGTTTGGATGGGGCTCTGTGTGTGTGTGTGTGTGTGTGTGTGTTACTTTTTCCCCAGCCCCATTGCGCATTCGGGTGGGGCTGGCTCTCTGTGTGGGTTTTTTAATTATTACAGTGGACCCTTGACTTACAGACGACTTGACTTACAGACTTTTTGAGTTACAGACTTCTCTGGCCGCAAAATTTAGGTTTGACTTGCAGACTGAGATTTGGCTTACAGACCAGAAAAAAACCAAAATGGAACAAAAACGGCCTGTTACGGGATTAATCGGTTTTCAATGCACTGTAGGTCAATGGAGACTTGACTTACAGACTTTTTGACTTGAGAACCGCCTTCCAATACGGATTAAGTTCTCAAGTCAAGACCCTACTGTATTATTATTTTCCCAGCCCCATTGCACGTTTGAATGGAGCTGGCTGTGTGGTGGTGGTGGTTGTTGTCGTCATCATCATCATCATCATCATCCAGAACGGATTAATGGGGTTTCAATGCATTCCTGTGGGAAATGGTGCTTCGACTTACGACCATTTTGAGTTACGCCCATCTTCTGGAACGGATTAAGGTCGTAAGTCGAGGCACCACTATACCACACATTCAGAACCTGAAAGATGATGGCCATAAATTTACTGTACATTTAGCATGGAGAATAAACATCTGGATTCTGTTAATGTACCCATTTGCTTAGACATCATGAACGATCAGTCTCCCAAAGTGTTTATATTTTGTGGTCTCTGCGATTCACACACATTGACTTGTTCTTTGCCTATGCAAAACACTCTGGAAATTTCTAGGGCTGAATATAAGCATTCTGGTGGTAGCCCAGCTCTCTTCCACGCACATTACTAGGTCCGCCTTATTTACTTTAGCTCAGTTCATTTTCCTCTGTGGCAGAAAAAAAAAGAAATCTCCTTGCTCCTCATCTTTTGTCTTTATTTTCCATGGGTGTTTGATTCTCATTGTGTCTATGACTATTCTCATGTTTCTTCTTTTACCTTGGCTCCCATGGCTTCCACATGATGAAAGGGATTACACAGGAGCAATGGGAGCCACAGCTCAGAAGTAGGAAGTGTTCAATTTCCATAAATCACCCTCTCTGATTATGTCACCAGCCTTCCACAACCATAGTTGCACTAACAGGATTAAGAGTCTGCAACACAGACGGATTCAGATTGCCTTTGTAAGACTGACCAGCTTTGTAAAGTGAATGTGTTTAACTTGGGCTACTTCAGGCTTGACTGGGTTTGCCTTTGGTTAAAAGCAGAGCCTTACTTTTGAAAACTAAAGGAAATGAATAAGCAGCTATTCTGTTTTTGATAGAATTACATGAAGTTTAGTAGCATAGTTGCCCCTTCGAGTTGATGGAGTCTGTCAAAATCAGAATGAGTAGCTGTGCTTTTTGTGAGGGTTTTTTTTTGTTGTAGTAAAGAAAATGGCTACATATTTTTAAAAAATCTTGGGGGAATTGGGTGAAGTTTGAACGTTTGAAAGTACATATAGTTTTCACATCTGAAAATGAAAACGGTTGCAATAGAGGGTGCTATCGGGTCACAAACTCGTATTAGTTGGCAGAGGGAATTGTGACTGTGTAGTTGTGGATGTGTTAGTTCACAGTTGAATTCCGTAATTGTTTTTGGAGCCTTTTAGCATATTTTTGAATTGAGTGTAGTATGCAGTGTTTATATCCATAAAAAGAAAAAGTTGAAGATGGGAGCTATCTTAGGGCCTTTTAAATGTAGCATTAGTTTTTAACTTCCAGTATAGAATTCAACAAGATAATGAGAATTTTCTTTAATTTGCTTTCTCTGCATGCATCACAGAAAATATGTGGAAAAAGTAGATTTGATAAAGTAGAAAGAGGTCATGATTTAACTTTGAAAAATCTGCAGATCTTCTGTCTCTAGGTAACTTATAAGCAAAACACCTTTTAAAACTTATCAAAGTATAAGTGCATAGGAGTCCCTATCATTATTTATTTATTTATTTATTTATTTATTGCATTTATATGCCGCCCATCTAGACATTATCTGTATTAAAACATATTTAAATATTGTAATAGAACAATCCATAACCGTTTTCAGAAAATTTATATCGTGGTCTAGAATCCTTTTAATGTCATGAACTGTGAACATGCTCATTATGTACTTAAATATTCTTGAATGATATGTGGAAAATGTTATTTTTTTCCTTTTACAGATCGTGAGGATCAATCAATTCTTTGCACGTAAGTAAATATATTTTAGTGCTCACCTTTTCTGTATGATTATATTTTGAAGAGGACTATTGTATTATAGATCAACTTGTACACTTCCCAAAATAGTTAACTTCTCATTAAACAAACTCAATGATTTTATGGAGAATAGAGATAATTACTACCCTGTTTCCCCAAAAATAAGACCTAGCCTGAAAATAAGCCCTAGTGTGATTTTTCAGGATTCTCGTAATATAAGCCCTACCCCAAAAATAAGCCCTAGTTAAGTAAAATCCTGCCCTCCATCATTGTGCAGTATTGTGCAGCAACCGGAAGAAGATGACATGACTGTATTTGAATAAATGTAGATTGACATCCCCTGAAAAGAAGCTCTAATGTGTTTTTGGAGCAAAAATTAATATAAGGCCCTGTCTTATTTTCGGGGAAACATGGTACCAAATTGTATGCTGCATTTCTATGGAAATGCAATGGATTATTCTAAATGAAATGAGCATGCCTTGATTGTCCTAATGTGTAACCTATATTGTGGAGAAAATGCTAATAACAGAATAAGGAGAAACAGAATGGATTCCCATAGGAAAAGGTGTCTAAGTGGCGGATTATAAATGTCTTGAAACAACTCCTAATGAAGCTGGAAAAAGGGCAGAAGGTGTCTGTAGGAATACCACTAGCCAGTTGGCCACTGTGGATGGTCTGACGAGACTATAAAGCATTAAGGATCTGGTAGGGTTTCTTTTTAAATAGAAGTTGCCTGTACAGAGCTTAATAGGCAGTGATTACTCCACCCATAACCCCTTGCAACTCCCAAAGATTTTAGCCCCCGCCTGCACATTTCCTCTGTCTCTTCCACAAGAGGAAAATGGCTTCTGCAGTCTGAGTTCATTAGCTTAGGAACTTAAAATTACCTGTCAGAAATATGTTTTCTTTATTAAAGCCACTAGAGATCTATCTGGGGGAATTCCTGCAGACTTCTGGGATATGTAGTCCATAAACTTCAGATTTCTGCAGATGGATAAACCTCAAGGAAATTGAGGTTTTTATACTTTGTGTATCTCTGAGAAATCAAAAGATGACTGAGACTTGCAAAGGTAACTACTGTATGAAGGTAACAGAGAGGATTATCAAGTGTAAGGATGTGTCACTGAGGATGAAGGCTAAGATCAACCATGCTGTAGTTTTCCTGGTTGCTGTATATGGATATAAAAACTGGATGGTGAAGAAATGCAACAGAGAATTTTTTTTGATTCATTTGAAATATGGTGCAGGAGGAGAACTTTAAAAGCACCTTGGACTGTTGAAACAAACAGGAAAGTTCTAGATCGTACAAAGGCTGAACACTGTAGAAATAAAAATAGCGTTTGCCATGTCTTGGGCCTAACCCTTATGGAAAGAAAAAGGAAATTGCGTAGTGCTTCCTGAGAAGACAAGGTCTTTGTGGGAGGTGTAGCTTTGTTGACCATTAGAGCACGCTCTAAAAACAGTGTCTGGCACAAAGACCTAGGCCTCCCAGGAAATGCTGGGGCAGTTTT
The DNA here is from genome assembly GCF_051106095.1 of Pogona vitticeps. NCBI lineage: Eukaryota > Metazoa > Chordata > Lepidosauria > Squamata > Agamidae > Pogona > Pogona vitticeps. The sequence continues at coordinate 126,489,080 of NC_135784.1, read as the reverse complement.
CTTTTTGTATAGGAGATAAGTCAGAGGCAGCCTAGAAGACAGAACCTGTAGGTGTGTGTCTGTTGGCAGAAATGCCAACAATTGTGCTTGGAGCATTCTTAAGAAAATCCCCAAATTTGGAGTCCAAGAAAACGAAATGGCATACTCCTAATCAGTATTGTCCATTATATTGCACTTGCCAGTGGACCCAGCTTCAACTGGGATAAATCCCATGATCCCACCCTTGCCCCAGTAGCCTCTCTTCTCCATGTACAGGGGCATGGAGTCTGCTTTTTGAGTTGATGTGGTGTGTTGGTTCCCCCTTCTATAAATCAACCACTTACTCTTAGAAATAAACATATATCTCCTGCTCAGGTCTGGTGTAAAAACTCTTTAATACAGTGGTGCCTTGCATAGTGACGTTAATTCGTTCTGCAAAAATCGCTGCAGAATGAAAACGTCGCTATGCGATATTAAAAAGCCCATAGAAACACATTAAAATGTGATTAATGCGTTCCTACGGGCTTAAAACTCACCATTCTGCGAAGATCCTCCATAGTGTGGTCATTTCTGGTGCCTCTTAAGCGAGGAATCCGTCCCAAAAAACAGCGGGTGGCCATTTTTTTTAACCCGGTGGCCATTTTGAAACCGCCAATCAACTATTAAAAAATCATCGCTTTGCAATGATCGGTGCCCGAAACAGGGAACCGATCATCACAAAGCGAAATTCCCCCATAGAGAACATCGCAAAGTGATCACTTTTGCGATCGCAAAAAATGCGTCACAAAGCGATTTCATCATAAAACCAAGTGATCGCTATGCGAGGCACCACTGAATTTGACTTATGGTCCTGGTTCAGAAGAAACCAGTTTTTAAAAATCTAATTTAGTGAGAGCCTTCCCCCCCCCTTTAGAGCAGCAGTGGTGTTTTGAATATTATCATAATCTAACAAAGAACTGTGCCTGAATTTCTTTAAGAAGTAAGGCATGGAGTAGAAGAGTAAACTTTTGCGGGAGGAGAGGAAGACAGCAAGATACCTAGTGCACTACTATTCAGTTAGAACAACAACAAAAAGTCTTGTGACAAGTTAAAGTTTAACAGATTTTATGAACTGGTACTAATGCCATAATACACTGCCTAGTCTTTAAGATTCATTGTTTCTGCAGCAACAGACTAACATAGCTATCTCTCTGGAGATCTTCAGCTGTTTTCCATACTTCTGTTTTCCTCCATACAGCTGATAAGCTCTGTTATCTTAACTATAAACTGCCATCTTCTCTAGCTTCAGTGGTAATTGACATGCTATGGTTGATGGCTAGATGAAAGCAAAATAATTGATACTCAAGTAAGACTAGTATGACTGTAGTTCTCTAGGTTTTATGTTCCATTCCAAATTTGTAGACTTCTCCATTATAACTATGGAAAAGAATGCAGACATCCCATACTCTGTTCCTGGACCTTATTGTACTTTAGAACTATTCTTCAGAATTATTCTGCCGGTGCAATGTTTTAAACATTTTATTTAGATATGGGGATATTCGTATATGAATACCCCCTCACAGGTGGAGATAATGAGGGGGTTCGCTATCTGCTGCCGGGAGCTCCACGCTTCCTTCCAATTGCTCTGGAGCGCCACGTCTGTGATCTACTCTTCGACCTGGCAGGGAGGCTTGTCGTCCCGCCTCCTGCCAGGAGTGACTAGCCAACTGTGAGCGCTGGATTGATAGGAAGGGAGTGCGGAGCCTGCGGCAGCAGTGGAAGGGTGAGTGGACAATCTGGCTGGACCCTTGTTATCTCCACCTGCGCTGGGGTATTCATATTCTTATACGAACATCCCCATGTCTAATTTTATTGTTTGCAAAATAAAATACAGACTAAAAATGTTTTTCTGAATTTTCCCATTTCCTCCCCTGAGTTTTTGTATCAGTCCTTTAAAATTTTGCCATAGTCACAGGTATCCTTGGTAGGTTCTAATTTTATTACAGTCTGGCCTTTGAGATATGTTTCCTTGGATCAGGTTGACTTCATCAGTTCAGACTCCTTCATTGCCTTCCTTTTCAATTCAAGACTGAGGCAGATTTCACTATAGGGTGATATTCTACAATCATCCCAATCACTACTGTGATTTAGCAGCAAGAGGGCCACAGAACCTTCTAGTCTCTAGTGGTTCTTCGGAAGGTGAATTTTAAAGGTCTTCGGTGCACAGCACAGACTGAGGCTACGTTCAAGAGTCATTTTTGAATTCAACAGAGATATTCATCTGAGTCCAAGCAGTCTGAGGAAATCTATTCAGAAAGATTGTCAAAGAATCCAATCCAGAACACCTTGTTGGTTTCAGTCCTACTTGAGCTTACCATATGAGTACATATCACACCTTGCTACACCTCACTTTGATGTCTTGTCTTGTTACTGTTTTCTGAAGTATTGTACAGTAGTTGGTTATTGCTTAGTTCATTAAGGGGAGATTATTGTGAATTTTGCGCTTCAATAAGCAGGCATGCTGCTTGCTGTTGGAGCTGCTAAAAATACCCTAGCCAACATCGAAATACCCTAGTTAGTGGAATATGCTGCCTCGAATGTGGTGGAGTCTCCTTTGGAGGTTTTTAAGCAGAGGCTGGATGGCCATCTGTCGGGAGTGCTTTGATGGAGTTCCTGCATGACAGAGGGTTGGACTTGATGGCCCCTGTGGTCCCTTCCCACTCTGTGATTCTATGAACAGGCTCAACCACTTCTATCTGTTACCATCTCTAAATCAGTGATTTCAGTGCTGACATAAGGATCAGTTTTGACAGTTCATGTTTTTTCCCCTCAGCGGACTCTTCAGCAGTATTAGTCTGAAAGAATTTACTTCCATCTTATCTTCCTTCAACTGTTGAGCCATCTACACTGATTCCTTCCAGTCTTTAAGTCAGAGCTATCTCAGCTTGTCTTACAGTGGTGGCACTTCCTGCATTGGTACACCTGCTTTCAGATCTTCGTACTTTGCTTTTTACACTGAAGTACTCTGCACTACAGTTTGATTCTGGTCCTTCACTGCTAACTTGGGATGTGGACCAATTCTCTGACTATTCCTGCATCCATCTTGATGACTCGGTTTCAATACCAGATTCTCCTTCAGCTCTTGTATGAATCTCACATCTGAATGTCTCAATACCACTATCTGCTTTGGAGGATATTATGTCATATAGTGACCAGATCATTTGAATGTCCAAGTCAACTTGAAATTAACAAGCAATCTCCTCACCCTCCTCAGAGTCCTCACCCATTCTTGGATAGAGTGCAGACCACCTTCTTAACAATGAGGGGAAGAAATTTGACTGAATTAAATGATGGTTCTAATCTTCCTTTGCCTTGGGCATTCTCATAAGCAATTTCCAAGTTGCCAAGACAGCATATCAATAAAAATTCCTCTGAGTGAAATTAAGGTATTTCCTAGCAGCTCTAGTAGAAGACCAGAAAGTTCCAGTTCTCTCTTTCATCCAGGAGCCACACTTCCTAGCAGCACAGCAAATAACATTCAGCATCCCCTGTTGCAGATTGTACTTTGAAAGTAATCTTTGCAGATATTGCCTTGTGGCACTGTGTGTAACTAAAGTCAAGAGGAGTGATTAAGGACACAAGAACTCGAATAACTTAATTTTGAGGCCGCAAACTTCTTTAATGCACACATTGATAAGGCCAGCTCCTTTAGATTTAACCAGTAGTTTAGAACAGAAAGCTGGAATAGGTTCATAACAGCAGCAACAAACAAAACAATTTAAAACTAGTTGGCAGAAACCATTGCTTTGTACTGAATCATTGTTGTAAGCATCAGAAGCAATCTTACTAATCTGGACATTCCATGTTACAATACCAACATCAATAGACAACTAAGTAAAAACATTGACCCTTCATTCCTTCTTCAGAGAAAGCACAGTTCCAAGCAAAATGTTTGCTTTTTGTGACATGAAGATTTTCTAGTACACTCCAAGATGTTTCCCATGTCAGTGGGAGATATGAGCACCTTACCTGGCATATCATCACGCTGACTCATGGGTACTGGTCATCATAACCCATGGATATGTGATAGTTTGCTTCTCTTCCTTCAGCAGGACAGTTTCATTTCAAACCACTGCATTGTTGAAAGTTCTTGAATATAAGATTTCCACTCGTCTTCAGAAGACTGCTGTGTAGATTGTTCATTGTTGATAGAGGTACAGTTATATTGCTTCCAATACTTCACAGTTTCAAAGGAAGATGGTGGTCTCCCTGTCTCAGAAGATTCAATAAATATACCAAAAAGAAGAAATTTTGGATGGTAATGTTGGCTTTGATTCCCCCCCGCCAAAAAAAGAGAGAAGATGGTTTTGCAGTTATATACCTGAAGAATACATATTTTCATATTTCCATAAAGGCCAAGTCATTACTGGTTTCTCTGGTTCATGATAGAACAAAAAATATTTCATTGCTTCTTTTGGTTTGACAGTTGTCCTGAGTATTCATCAAATGCATGGCACTGGTGGCAACCTGCCAGTGCATTTATAGCCTAACAATCTTTCACTACACTGTCAGCTGAATATTGATAACCGATACGTAGCAAACTCACACCAAAAATTTCAGTTTGCCCTTGCTCTCCCGATTCAGTTCTTAGGAGCAGTTCTCAGTTCAGATATGACTTCTGAGTTCCTACCCAAGAAAGGCACACAAGTACTTTCTTCCTTGCTCTTTTAGGTGGCAGGTCGATCTCTTTCTACAGCACTTACCATTCAATGCCTACTTGGTCTTGTAACTTCCAACAGTGCAGTAGCTCCATGTGCTTCTCTTCACATGATGGTCTTCCAGTTGTAGTTCATGGCACCCATTTATTTATTTCTATGTTCTATGTTCTATTTCATGTTCTATGCAGACTACTTGCCTTACCTCATTCATTTCAATTGGACTTGCTGTGGTAGGCATCAGAAGTCAGTTTACGTTTGAGTGTGCCATTCGAACTTCCCTGTTATTGATGATGATCACAACTAGAAATCTACATGGTCTTTGGACATGTGTGCAGAAATGGAAGAGATCAGTTCTTGGATACCTATGGGGCGGAACTGTTTACCCTTGGAAAGGAACCTAATCTCAATGGAACCTTTGCACTCCACTTGGCATTTTTAAGATTAAAGAGATGCTCACCAGTTTGAATTAAGGAAAGGTGAAATTAAAGATAATACAGTAGATTAAAGTAGTGCCAAAGGGGAAAGCAAGTGACAGTTTGAACCCTATAATAAAACCCGAGATCTCCCCTGAACACTCTGGGGCACTAAAAAGAGTTCAGACTGAGGTCTGTGCAAAGTATGTATATTCCTTTGCAGTTAATATTCTGTCTGTTTTGTAGAACAGTACGAAAGACTTGCACCTCTGTTTCGGTGGAAATTTTGTTTTCTGGAATTTTCTTTTTTCTTTTGATTTGTTATATTTTCTGAATATATTTCTGAAAGCAAAGCCTTTTCAGGATTGAGTTTTTGTGTGTGTGATTGTAGAAGGATGGTATTTGTATAGCCTTTGAGTGGGTAGGTCTCACAATTAAGACACTGTGTAACCTCCTAACTTATAACAGTTTGTAACAACCCCCGCCCCCTTGTGTGTGTGTTTTAAACAGAGAGCTTATGGTGGCCCAGTTTCAGTCTTTACTTTTTTTTGGCTACAAAGTGGGTTTGGAGAGTTCTGCACACCTGGACTTATAATGAATGCTTCTTTGATTTTTAATTTAATTTGATTTGTTCAGGAATGTATTGCTGCAGTCACCAAATTCATAACACTTTGTCCTTAGCAGCATGTCACTCTCACTTCAGTTTATTGGAGTACAGTATCTCACATTTGTGATCTTTCTGAGAGGAAGGCCCAAGTAGCTACAGACAGTACAGTTACCATGTACATTATCTTTTAAAAAATTGAGCAAATGCCTAATTAAGCTTATTGTTTCACAGTAACTCTAAGGTTTAAAATTTCCTTCTTTGGTCTGTCTTGGCTAGATTCTACTGTTAAAAATTCTCTGAAAGCATCAAACCCAGGAGTTCTGCCAATTTTTGTCAAGATTTTGTCCAGATTTCAGATTTACTTATTTCCAATACTTTATCAATACTTAGTATGATAGTTTGTTGTGGATTGTTACCATCAACCAACTTATTAATGCAGTCACCCTTTGTTATGATTTTACTTTTTGATGTTGAGTATCAAGGAGTTATTCTCATCCATCAGTTTTGGATGTTGTTGCTTACTAACTCCATCTTTATATGCACATAAAGTGAATTAGATCTCCAAGTTTTCTGCTTCTGTTGGAACCACTCTTGCATTCCTAATTTTGTTTTCAGTGTTTTTGTATAATTCTCTGTGTTTGGTATCTTTTTCCCCTATTTTCATCTTTCTTCCATTAGCTCTAATATTTACTTTGTCATGTCTGTGTATACAGTCTCCTTGGTGATAGTTTGAATGTGATATTGGTAACTGTAAATTCTTCTCCACAAAATTGTATTGTTTATTCTCCAGATTTATTTTGTATTCCTAGCCTCTCTAGGTTTGTACAAAATCGGCAGGTTCTTTTGCCTTTTTTAAAAAATTAAACTGCTTTGTTATATGATTTAGATCATACTTTTTGTATGTTTTATAGTGACTTTGAATTCTTTATAGTTTTTTTTCCATTTTCTTATATTTTCTCAACTGTTCGGTGTGTTCTTGCATGATTTTGACATATGTGGGATTTATTTTTATTTAGATAAGCATTACCTGGTCTGTAAATGGAACAAACTTTTTAACGTATTTTTATGATGATGATTGTAACTCCATAATGATGCAATGTGCAATTAATAATAATAGTGTGCTGTTAAGTTAATTCTGACTTATGGCGACCCTTTCCAGGGACTTCTAGGTAGAGAATATTCTGAAGTGGTGTTCTATTCTCCTCATCTTGGAGTGCCCTGGAACTGTGCTGTTTACCCAAGGCCACACAAGCTGCCTCTTCTTCTAGGAGGCACATTAGGGAATTGAACTCTCAACCAGATACTGTACCTAGACCACTGAGCTATCAGTTTAGGTATCTGTCTGCGGAGCTAGAGGTTGGGAGTTTGAGTCCCCACTGTGCTTTCCAGAGGAAGAGTCAACCTGTGTTGTTGGGCAAGCTGCACGGTCCCAGGGCGTGCCCAGAAGAAGGGAATGGTAAACTGTTTCTGAATATTCTCTACCTGGAAAACCTTGAAAAGTTTTAAAGTCACAATTAACTGGAAGGCATGTGATACACCATTACAGCCCAAATAAAACATAGTATGCCATCAGTCTGTAGCTGGCCAGATCAAAGGATCAGAGCATTCATCTTTTTCATTTGTTTTACATTATCATGAATTTCCCCCTCCACAAACGTATTCTGTACATTTGAAGTTGCTCATCTAAATTTTATTCAGAGATTCTTAACATGATCTGGCCATGAGGGCCTTTTCACATTTCTGTCTAGCCTTGAGAAGAATATGTGGAAGGTACGTAGCAGGTTGCTCTTGCATTCCTCATGCTGGTGTTGCAGTCTCTTATTATCACTACCATCATGCCTTAGTTTTCCATATTAAAAACCAAGCAACATCCTTTGTCTTTGACATTGCTGCTACCCAAGGTTGGATCGTGTTAGGCGTGGCTTAATTCTTCAAAGCTTCATGGGCTTTCTTGCCAAGCTCTTGACTCTTTCAAGAGTTGCTGAAAGCCATAGACATTTCCAAGGGCTGAGCTAGTTAATTATCACCATGTGGTTGTGGTGCATGGTGGTGATGCTCACCAAAGGCAATCACAGACTCTTCTATGATTTAGTCTTAGGATGCCTAAAATACACCCTTTTTTGGATAGGCTTTTTCTGATATTACTCCATAGTTGGGACACAACTAAGAAGCTTGAAGAACATATTTTTATTTATTAGAGACAATGAGATGCCTTATTAGGCTCTCTGATTTAGAACTAAGGCAGTAGAGTAAAGAGAATTAGTGGTGCTTCATTTGTTCCCATGTGATTTTAGTTGAGTGTCTTACATCAGTACGTGGACTGTCCCACTAGAGGGGAAAATACCTTGGATCAGGTATATAGTAACATCATACATGGATATAAGACGAAGCCATTGCCTAGCTTGGGACAGTCAGATCATATATCTCTTTTTTTGATTCCATCATACAGACCTCTTGTTAAAAGAATCAGACCATCAATTAGAGAAATACAAGTGTGGCCAGTGGATGCATCTGAGCAACTTCAAGATTGCTTTAGGAGCACTGATTGGGCACTGTTTGAGGAGGACAATGTTGATACTTATGCCTCAACAGTACTGTTTTATATCAAAAGCTGCATCAATGCTGTTACTACTACCAGACAAGTACGAGTGTTTTCTAATAACAAGCCTTGGCTAAATAGAGAAGTGCGCCTTTTATTAAAAGCCAGAAATGCTGCTTTTCATTCTGGTGATGAACTACAGTACAGAGAGGCTAGAGCTAAACTGAAAAGGGGCATTAAGGATGCCAAAGCTATGTACAACCAGAGAATTGAACAACACCTTGAAAGTTCTGACACTCGCCGAGTGTGGCACGGCCTAAGACAAATCACTGGTCAGAGTAACAAAAACAGTCTGTGTAGCAGCAGTGATTTTTTGGCTGAGCAGTTAAATCAATTTTTCAGCCGTTTTGAGGTGGAAACAGGAACAACCATTATTACAGCACCTCCTGTCTATAATACATCACTAGAATCTACCATCAACAGACAACCACTAGTACTGCAGATTTCAGATGTGAGACGCGCTTTCCAGAATATTAATGTTCGAAAGGCAGCTGGACCAGATGGAATCATGGGACGAGTTATTAGGGGCTGTGCTGCAGAATTAGCTGGAGTTTTTACGGATATTTTCAATCTATCCTTGTTGCAGTGTTCAGTCCCCACTTGCCTGAAGACATCTATTATAGTGCCAGTCCCCAAGCAGTCAGCTGTGGTATCTCTCAATGATTACAGACCAGTAGCTTTAACATTTGTTGTTATGAAATGTTTTGAGAGATTGGTGCTGGATTACATTAAGGCTAGTCTTCCACCTTCTTTGGACCCATGTCAATTTGCATACAGGAAAAATAGATCTACTGATGATGCTGTGTCCATTGTACTCCATACTGTATTGAGCCACTTAGAACATCAGGGAACTTATGCGAGGCTGTTGTTTGTGGATTATAGCTCTGCTTTTAATACCATTCTACCAAATAGGTTGTTTTTTAAAATGATCAACCTGGGATTACCTCAGGAGATTTGCATGTGGATAAAGGATTTTCTGACAGATAGGCCACAGTCAGTAAGGATGGGATCTCACCATTCTTCTACCCTGGTACTAAGTACAGGAGCTCCCCAGGGCTGCGTGCTAAGTCCCTTCCTCTATTCCCTGTACACACATGATTGCACCCCACTGTATAACACCAATGCAATTATTAAATTTGCGGATGATACGACAGTGGTGGGGCTCATAAATAAGAACAATGAGTCTGCTTATAGAAAGGAAGTACAAAGGTTGATACTTTGGTGTAAAGAAAATCATCTCACACTTAACATCAAAAAACTAAAGAACTCATAATTGATTTTAGGAGGAAGAGATATGTACATTTACCACTGTACATAAACGGTGAGGAAGTGGAGAGAGTTGGTAGTTTTAAATTTCTGGGTACTTACATCTCAGAGGACCTCTCATGGACTATAAATGCCAACATGCTAATGAAGAAGGCACAGAAGAGGCTGTATTTCCTGAGAATGCTCGGCAAGTTAAATTTATCTCAGCATTTGCTTCTGTCATACTATCGTAGCACCATTGAGAGTGTCCTAACCTATGGCATTCTGGCATGGTTTGGGAGTAGCTCTGTAGCGGACAAAAAAGCTCTACAGAGAACCATTAAAATTGCCCAGAATATCATCGGGCTCCAGCTACCAACCCTGGATGACATCTTCACATCCCGCTGTCTAAGGAAATCACATAGCATCCTGAGAGACTCTTCCCATCCTGCTTATAACTTTTTTGAACTGTTACCATCTGGCAGAAGATATAGAACAATTAAGACTCGGACCACACGTTTTCTCAATAGTTTTTATCCCAGAGCTATAATTGCAATTAATAATGAGCTTAAAGACCACCAATAGTGAATAATTAGTTGGACTGTGTAACTTGGCCTGCGGTGTAGATGTTTGTATTTTTAGTGGGGGACTTTTAGTGGGTGGGGAGTGTTTGGGGAATTTTATGTGTGTGCATGTGTCTGGTCTCTGGGTGTCTGTGAATTTCGTTGTATGTGTATATACTTACAATGACAATAAATTATTATTATTATTATTATTATTATTATTATTTATTATTATTATTATTATTATTATTATTATTATTATTATTATTATTATTATTATTATTATTATTATTATTATTATTATTATTATTATTATTATTATTATTACATATCCTGTTAAATGGATATATTTATTTAAACATTATCTCCCAGATGTCACTACATCTGTTACATTAACATATAGCAGTTAGTCTTTACGGTTTCACAGTGTGTATCTTTCTTTCTTTCTTTTTCGTTTTCCATTTCTTGTTGAAATGCTTGGATAGACTAACATAGCTACGATTTTGAAAATTATTAAATAGCTGTTGCTCTTATGACAAGGTGGTTTTGACTGACAGAATACAGTTTACCCAAAGGGGATTATCCATTGTAGTAAATTTGACTCCTTTTCAGTTCCAGAGCTGGTAGGAGGTGTGGTGTGTGAAACAAGAGAACATAGCATGCCATACCTACCAGATACAGTCAGTCTTTGTTCTTACTGAATACTTCTGTGGTGTAGCAGAATCTCTAAACAAATTTATCTTTGTGAAAATAATCCTTTTAGCACGAGCAGTAGCGACACCAGAAGACTATTTTAATACACCATGAATATTGTGTGTGTTGATTGAGCAAGGTATATCACAGTAGGATTGCATAAAGGTTATGTGCCTGAGCCCTCCTGAATGGCTCTCATGTACAGAGGTGCCTCGCTTAGCGATTGCTCTGTTGAGCGACGAAATCGCTTAGCGACAGAGTTTAAGCGATCGCAAAAGCGATCGCTTAGCGATGATCCCTATGGGGAAAATTCGCTTTGCGATGATCGCGGGGAAGCAATCATCACAGAGCCCCCATTTTCGGCCAGCTGATCGGTGGTTTCAAAATGGCCACCGGGTAAACAAAATGGCCGTCTGCTGTGTGTCCTCACTTTAGAGGCACCGAAAATGGCCACCCCTATGGAAGATTTTCGCTTAAGGTTAGTTTTGAAGCCCATAGGAACACATTAATGGTGTTTTAATGTGTTTCTATGGGCTTTTTAATTCTGTTTAGCGATGAAATCGCTTAGCAACGTTTTTCCTGCACGGATTAACATTGCTAAGCGAGGCACCACTGTACTTGCATCTGGGAGGTAATGGATCTTTTTAAATAAAGCACCTAAGTTTTTCCTGAGTACTACAGATAATTTAAACAAGAGTCCCTTTCTGCAGACTCAGTGTAATAGATACAGTGCAAAGGATGGATTAGGTAGAATAGAACAATGTGTCTGGATTTATAGATCAGATTGTATATACAGTATGTCACATTTAGATCTTGGAGTGAACAGTTCTGCTGCAGCCACTAGTTGAAATAGATAAGTGTGGACAAATAATCCTTATTTAGCCATTTTCTGCATTCCGCTGTATTCCATGTGGTATATACCTCCAGTAAGGTGCCCAACAGAGCAGTAATGAAGGTAAACCAGATGAAGATTTTAAACTACTGAGCAAGCTAAGAGTTGGCTAAACTACATTTTGCTACTTGAATTAACTGTAAAAAACTGCTTTTGAGACTTCTTATTCAAAAGTACAGTAATGAAAAGTACTTTTGAATGCCATCAGTATCTGTTGTGCGGCAATATGTATTCAAATGTGACCTTTGAAGTTACACTATTGTGAAGGCTTGACTATTTCATTTCTATAAAACTGGCTTTTAATTATATATATTTTTGCAGAGGTGAATCAGGTGCTGGGAAAACAGAAAACACCAAGAAAGTCATTCAGTATCTTGCACATGTTGCTTCTTCTCATAAAGGAAGAAAGGACCACAACATTCCTGTAAGTTTTAACTGGCATTTCTTGGTTAATTATTTGTGTTTATTGAATACTTACTGTATGTAATTAAGTTTGTTATTCTGTTGAGAGATTAACTTCTAACTCCTCCCTGCCTCCTTCCTTGAGAACTACCATTTGAAAAAACAAGCCATTTAGTGCTTGAAACAAGGATGGGTCCCAGTTCAGTTTGCCCAGATACACCAAGCCTTGTGAAAGAATTTTGGAAATCCATATTGTAGCACAACCAACATTCTGAGAGTACTAAGGTGTGAGAAAAATTGAGAAGACTCTGGGAGCCAAACAATAGTGTGTGTTGGTTTCCAAGGGTCAGGGCTTTTGAGTGAGAGGGGAGATGGATATGGAAAGGAGAGTTCCCTATCTGAACTATGCCTGACATACATACCGTATTTTTCGCTCCATAAGATGCACCTGAGGATAAGACGCAGCTAATTATCGACATTGGAGGAAGCCCTTTGAGACCTCTGAAGGCAAAAAGGCAGGGGGACAGGGCGGGAAATGTGAATTTCCAGCCCTTTTCCCCTGCCTTTTTGCTTTCGGAGGTCTGCAAGGGCTCCCTCCAATATTGGGGGTTGGATCGCGACAGCAGGGGACCCCCAGGAGGTCTCCACTGGCTTGGAGGAAGCCCTTGGAGACCTCCTGGGGGGTCCCCCACCGCTGCAATCTGACCCCCAGGAGGTCTCCAAGGGCTTTTCCCCGACATCAGAGGGAGCACTTGCAGAAGTGTATTTGCTCCATAAGACGCACACACTTTTCACCACACTTTTTTTGGGGGGAAAGGTGTGTCTTATGGAGCAAAAAATACATTAAACTCCCAGCATTGTGTTGGTCTTTGCTGTTGCAAGCATTATCTGTTGAGGTAAGAGCAGTCTGAACTGGGAGGAATACAGGGGGTGGGAAGAAATATGACATGACATGTTTCCCCATTTTTTTTATAGTTACATCTCATAGCAGCTAATAGTCATAAATGAGTTGATGCCAATATGATAGAAAATGTATTTGAAATTTAACAGTGTTTTCTAATTTGGTGAATTCTTAGTCTGTATATATCATTGGTTCTAAATATTATTGAATAACATTTCTTTGTAGGCCCAGTTCTCTACTTCTGAATGATCTTGGATGTTAAAATATATCTTGATGCTTTTGCTGTTGACATAAGCATTCTTGTGATGCATATTTAAGATACAAGCAAGTTTTATGTAACCCTGTCCAGCCTGTGTTCATCACAGCAAGCATTTATTCCAGAAAGGGTTAATTCTGGTATGAACCAGAAGAAAATTTGTACCCTATACAATTTACTCTCTTCTTTTAGACATTATAAAAGTTCTTTGCTCCATGGAAGTCAGTTAAACTGAGCATCCAGAAAAATCTCTAGTTTTTCTTTCTTTGTTTATTGAACAAGCATATGTAAGCAGATATATGTGTGTAATATTGTTCTCTATGTATTGAATATTAAAAAATTGTAACTACAAAATCTAATGCAATGTTTTAGAAATATAATAGAGTTTAATAAGCTGAATAGAAAATATAAGTACTCTAATCAAATTTAATATAATGCTTCAGAATGTAATAATAAGACCTCAACTGAAGTGTTACAGATACTTAGTTAATATACTTCTGTAGTACCTTTTGGTTGAGTTAGGCATCCTTCAGTCTCGAGAGACTATGGTATTGTTATTATTAAGTTTTTCTTTAAAAAACCTCACTCATTTAAGTCAGATCTTGATAACCTCGTGCCATGTGGTTTATGCTGCTACTGTATGCAGTTAGGTGATTTGTAGTGGGAAGATAAAAAAAAATCTTTGAGGCATTTGCCTTCCTATGTCTTCATTGCAATAATTATTGTCATAATTTTTATAAATATAAATGCTAGTTCTTAAGATTCTTTTGTATTCTTGCATCAAAAATGGGATTGAAGGAGGGGCTGTGCATGGAATCCCAGATCCTGAAGGCTTTCATCTGAGTTCTGTGAGTTCATCACAGCATCCACAGTAGATAAGAGGGTGCAAAACAGCTCTTTACTCTCCGCTAATAGTTTAGTTTCATACCAGAATGGTATCTATGAGTGTCCTGCTTCAGTTACTTTTAAAATGCAATTGAGTAACTGATTATGAATCAAGTTTTAAGACAGGATATAGTTGTATATTTGGGACAGTGGTGTAGTTGAGGGCAAAACCCACCAGTTACTGGCAGCTAACTGCTTGCTCTCTGTTGGTGATACTTCATAGTTTGGGCACATGTACATTGGAGATAGAGCCTGCATGCTGTATTTCAGCCTAGGCGAAAATTCACATTGGCATAACACAAATGGCTTAACTTTTGGAGTAAACATTGACTCGGGTTAAGAAATAAGTTAGTCTCCAAAGTTTACACCATTTAAATTATACTTGTAGTCATAACTAAGAGGATTTTGCTATAGTTTTATATAGTTCTGCTGCCTATGGGAAATACATGAAGCTGTACCTTTTGCAGTAGAGGGTATAATTAAGAGTGCAGCCTTTTTAAAATTGCTTTTTGGTTATAATATTAAAATCCACATGTTATTTCAGTTGACTTGTTATTTTTTGGAATTTGCTGCGTATGGTCTTTCCCCACACTTTTTTGTGCATTTAGTAACCATATAATAATGGCATCCATTTCAGATGCTCAAAATGTGGGCTTAAATTTGCATCATAAATTATGTTTGGTTGTTTTTTATGACATGTGACTCTTTATGGTAGTTACCTTTTATTTCCAGTATCTCTAGTCTACATAATTAAGTTTGTTTTAGAAGAGCAGAGAAAAATGCTAAGTGTGACTGCTAGGCTTCTGGCAGAGATTTTTTTTTCTGGGGGGGGAGTAGGGAGCATTATTTTGGCAAATGATGAATTACGTATAGTAAGCAGGTTTAAGAAAAAATCCAGAATGCTTCAGAGCTCCAGTACATTTGTAGCTCTGCATATTGGTATTATATTTTCTACGGAGAATTAGAGATTCATCTGTGTGTGGAGCACACTCGCTTTTGCAATCTTCTGTCTCATAAAAGATATCTGAGTAGCTTCTGAGCACCTTACAGTTGTATGCATCTGCTACATCCTGCTACAGGCATTCACAAAAAATAGACCCAAACCTTCTTTGTAGTCTAGAAAGTGAATATTGTAGTTTAACAGATTGATAAGGGTCTCTTGGAAATACTAAGAATATTTAAGGCTGAAGAAACTAGTGTCAGACCTTTTAATAAATGTAATGCCTAAACTATGAATTAATAGTAAAGAGCACTTTTAGGTATTTCATGGGATGCTATTTTGTCTTGGAACAAAAAAATTAACATTTTATTATCTGGCTAAAGTTTAGTTCTTGTTATGAAATTGAACACAGTGAAATCTTGCAGAATGGGGAGAGGGAAGGGAAGGTCGGACTTGCTAACATGTGAATTTGTTTATTTGCAACAAACAGCCCGAGTCACCTAAGCCAGTGAAGCACCAGGCAAGTGTCTTTTTTATGCTTCTAAACTTTACATAGGCTTAATCTTGCTCTCTCATTTTACATTTTTAGGAGACTACCTGTCAACATCCAGTATAAATATACAAGTAATTTCTGGTACAGGCATGCAGCTGATAGTAAATTTCATTATTGCATATGTACAGAAACACAAAGATATAACTACTCTTCAGAGAGCATGTCACTGCAATATAAGTGACAAAACAGTGAGCTGTGAATTTCCAATCTTACTTGGCATGCTTGTTCAATATTTCTGAATTTTGTTGGGAAAGTGGAATGTTTAGTGCAAGAGCACCTAAGGATTTCCTGTGATCCTGGGTAAAGGTGATATCAGAGTAAAGCTGGGATGAGGCCCAGTGAAGTGTAACTGCAGTGGCTTTTCTAGATGTTTTGGTTAGTCATGGCTGTTGGATAACTTCTTGCGTAGAACCTTCTTGATTCTTTTTCCTTCTCTCCTCATAATCCCTACCCCACTGTGGTAGGTCTCATCAGACAAATGAGACCTCCCTATTAATATTCTGTATAATTACTTGAAATGATGAGATGCAGCAGAAACTGTGAACCTGGAACTGAAAGAGCTGCTGTCAGAATGGATCGGAGTCTGTCTGGTGACTCCTGGGAATATACATTGGGGATTCATCTGTGGAACCAGCCATGGTTTGCTTGGTGATAGATTGGTAAACTGTTTGGTCTAGTATATGTTTATCAGGCTGCAATGGGGAAACCTGCTGATTGTAACTTATTTACTGTGAAGAAGCAAGGAAGCAACTGATTACTTTTAATACCTTTTCTCCATAATTTTGATGGATTAATGTTGGCCAATATGACATCTGGCTGACTACTTTTCCATGTATCTTTTGGAGTACAACTCCTATAACCCCTTTTCATTTATTATGCTTGCTGGGGGTAATTTGAGTTGCAGCCTAAAACATCTGGAACTTGCTAGAATGAATTCTTGGTATAGAGCAGAGAAGTTGGATTTTCATGGTGACATAGCCAGAGTAGTAAAGACATACAGTGGGGCTTTGACTTGCGAATGGCCTGAGTTGCGTACTTTTTGAGTTGCGTACTTCTCCGTCCGCAAAAATCCATTTTGACTTGCAAACGGAGAATTGACGTACGAACCAAAAAGTGGGGGGGAAAGGGGCGGAAGAGGCGGGGAAAGCGGGAAATTCAAACTGCTGTCGTTCATCGACAGCGAAAGCCGAGAGAGTCAGACGCTCGCACCTGGATTTCTAAAAAAAAGTAATAAGCAAGTTGTCCTATAAGAACCCAAAAATTGTTTTTAATTCTTAATCCCAATGTGTTTCTGTAGCAGTCATAAGTTCATAACCATTAACATTCTGTTTCATTGTCATTTTAAACTGCAGAGTGGATCCCTATTGTATGTGAGTAGCATGTAGCTCTTTTAGCTCTTCACCTCGCTCTCACAATGATCCAAATTACAGGGATGCTGAGAGCAATGTCTCTCTTCTTTACCTGTATTTACACTGTTGATTTGCATGAATATATTGCATGTTATCACACAGTCACAATATTTGGATGCTTTTTCCAAGATTTCCCTGAATCTATACTGTGAAGATTGTGCAAATCTTGTGTTTAGTTTAGTGCTTCTGTGAAATCCTGCAAAAATGATGATCTTAAGATTATCTAGTCTTGATTGTCATAATTACGACAATAAGGGGGTATACCAGGCACCATAGATGCTCATGAAATAGGAATCACATGAGAAATATATTTAATTGTGTTTATATATGAACTTTTCAGGTATTTCTAGACACGAGATACTTAAATGTAGCTTACAGGTTACTTCTTCTGGTGGTGCTCTGGAACTGTGCAGGGACTGAACTCTTTAGCTCCAGACACTCCAACTTAATGACACCACAAAATTGTTAGTATTAATTACACATGCCCCAGGCTTTTGTCTCATGGCAATTAAATAACAAATAGATTAAATCTTTCATGTTGTTCAGACCTTTTGTTGTACTGAAGGAGTTTCCTATTTCACTTGTTTGAAATGTGAATTTCCTTGTTCAAGACAACTGAAGGCATGTTTTGCTATTGGGCTTGTTCTGTATTAGGAGATAGCATCAGCATTCCATGGAATAATTTTACTTGCTCTACTCAAGGTTTTTAGAACTGTCCAGGGACATCAACCCCTTTTCCTCAGACTCTCCAACCCAGACTTAAAAGACCATTATTACAGTTCATGCTGTTTATACTTTGAGATGCTTTTACTATCCAGTCCAGATCTGCTGCTATGTGAGCTGATCTCTTAAATTTGGTTCACATATGAATGGACTATTTGTTTGGACTTCTAACTGGATTCTATGTTGTATTTTAATTTTTGTGCTTTTTCACTTGGAAGGCTTTTTTCCTCTGCAAATTAGGCCAATGATCTCTTATAGAAGCAGGGCTAACAGGAATATGACACACAGAGTTACAGTGCAGTAAATGACATGTTATCTCTGTGTGAAAGTTTGGATCATGGATGTTAATAAAGTATTGGGCAAACTCAAATTATTTTAATATTGAAGATACACTAGTTAGTATCTTAGTCAAACATAAAACTGCTGCACTTAAGACATTATGACTGTTAAACAGATTAAAGTTCCATTGGATATTCTGAGAAAAATGAATAAATTTGAGAAAATTAAACTATTGAAGCTTCTCCCAGTATGAATCAGGGGAACTTGGCTAGTAAAGAAAGAATATTCCATCAATAGATTGAGCAAGAATTATATTCAGAAACATATGTGAGAACATGAAAAACACATAGGCAAAACTGTGTAATACCTCTGTAATGAATGACCAACCATAATGTAAATCATAATCAGTATTTAATGTCAGTTCAGTTCAATAAATGGAAAGTATTTGAGAGTTATTTGTGTTCTATAAGAAACAAAGATTGACTGGAAAAAGCAGGCCCGTTAGTGGAGCTAATAGTAATGTTGCGATTATATCACAGATATAATTCTTCTTCTCTTTTGTACCCTTGGGTATATAAGACAAGTCAGCAATAGCACATCTTCCACTAATTTGTCTCTTCACTGGGCTGATGGATACACACAGGTGATAGCACGGGCCAGATGTGCCATGGGATTTTATCCAGAAATGCCTATTCTACTAAAGCAGACTCTTTTTAAAAATTTTGGATGGCTTTTAAAACAATGTATGAAATTAGATCTCTGTTCCATCCATGTTCTTGTGAGAACATTCTGACTTCAAGTATGAGAATGGTTGGAGCTAAGGCAATGAGCAAAGTTAAAATAATATTCCGTAGTGAGTATCAGCTCTAGCCCAATCTGATGGCAGAAGGCCAAGCTCTGTTTCATGAGCAGGTCTATCTAAGTTGCATGTGACAGTAACAGACATACGTTGCTCTGTACAGGTGCTAAATAAAAATGTTCAGTGCCCACTTTGTAAAATGTTGCTGATGACCTTTGTACTATCCTATTTTTTTTTATCAAACCATTTAGCCACCCAGATTGCTATGATTGCAGTAAAAGGGTGAGCATGCAATTTCTAAATACTTTTTTTGTCTGAAATATGCCAGAGTTTGTCAACCTGTGCGTTATTCATTAGCCCTAACTTTAAATTGATATTTTTCTGTGTTTAGTGTAATGCCATACTGTTCAACTACTTATTTTTTAATAAGTCATTCTCAGCTGTTAATAGCATTATGCCTATTTTGAAGATGGTATATTGAGAAGACAGATGGGATCAAGACAGTTGGAAAAGGAAACCACACCTGTGAAAGTATGCTTCTTTTGGATTGGTTTTGCATAATTTTCTGTTTCTGTGTGTGTTTTCAGGGTGAACTGGAACGTCAGCTCCTACAAGCCAATCCTATTCTGGAATCATTTGGGAATGCAAAGACTGTAAAAAACGATAATTCTTCTCGTTTTGTAAGTCTTTTTTCTCCAAATCCTTAATAAAATGCTTGGCAATTCTTCTAAAGCAAACTCCCTTTTAAGAAGTTGATTAATACATGGTTCATCTTTGAAACTTAATTCTACACTTAACGGGTAAATCATAATGGAAATAACCCAAACTTACAGTACAAGAATAAGTAACTCTTTATCTTTCAGACTTCATCAAAAGTCTATTAGTTCATTTTTGTTGAATCTAAACTGGAAAAAAAATTATGTTATTGGTTTACAGAAAGAGTTAGTTTAAACAACAAAGTACCGGATATGGTACATTCAATTGTTCCTGCACAACTACAGTCAGAATGAGCACATAAAATTAAACTATTGTTTGGGAGGACTGATATATTTTGAATATTTATAAGCCTATAGTTTTCTGCCTTATCAAGGATGCAGATGTCACGGGTTGAACTAGAGACAGACATACCTTATATAATGGTGTTTGGTTAATGTACAGGTTATAGCATATAGAGCGGTGTTTCCAAACCTTTTAAAAGTTTTTTTGTAATAGCTAAGTAACCTGTGACAACACACACCACTGCATAAAAAGCATTTTTAATCGAGCAAACTATTGTGAGAAGACAAACTTCCCTGGAAAAGACAACAATGCTAGGAAAAGAGGAAGTTAGAACTTGAGATGGAGAAACCATGGCTTTTATTTTATAAGACTGCACCAGGGGGAGTGAGGTTTTTAGGGGTGGGAAAGCATCAATTCATAATCCCCTCAAAGCAGCAGCAACATACATCTACTTGCTTTCCCCTCTGCATAGCTAGGCTTGCAGTTTGGCTTCTGCCTGCTTCCACTTTGCCCTCCCAGATTTTCTTAGCCTCCTTTCTAGCCCAGCTGGTACAGACTCACCAACATCACTCCCAGAGACAAATGAGGAGGGAATCCCTAGATCCTAGAAGGGAGAGGCAGCTCTTAGGGGAGAAGAAACCCCATGTTTCTCTGAAGGAAGAAAAAACAGGAAGGGACTTTTTTTGACTTCACATCCCAGTCTACCTACCCATCTCCTGGCACCCTTCCTCTCTAGGAACCCAATTCATTGCCTTAACCCTTCTTGAGAAATCACAGCAACTAGTAACCTATTAGCTTCATAATAGGGATATGGATAGACACGCCTGCTTTGCTTAAGCCTGACAACTCAACTCCCCTGCCCCCAAGGAAACACTTAATGAACATGCAGCATGTATCCGGTGATATAGATATACATGTAAGAGACATAGGACATGTTTCATTCATGTATCCAAAACAGTTCAAATGACTTTAAAGTACTAGAGAATATTAAAAGGGCTTTGCGTCTAATTTTTATGCTCTAAAAATACAAACAGTCGTGATTAATGTAACTCAGTCATGTAATGTACAAAATATATTGTCATGTGGTTTGTATAGC
The DNA here is from genome assembly GCF_051106095.1 of Pogona vitticeps. Classification (NCBI taxonomy): domain Eukaryota; kingdom Metazoa; phylum Chordata; class Lepidosauria; order Squamata; family Agamidae; genus Pogona; species Pogona vitticeps. The sequence goes on along the minus strand of NC_135784.1, from coordinate 126,468,150 downwards.
AAATAATAAAAAATATACTTGCAAGTTATTTTCAATATACACTCCCATTTATTTTTTTATTCTACATCTACTTCATACTATTTATTGTTGATATTTACCTGCAACATTCCCCTCCACAGTAGAAGTAATTATAAAATATGTTTTAGTTTTAAAATGTTATCATAGGAATAAGGTGTTTGGTTGTATGCATAATCTTTGTTGGCTGGAACTATATCAAAAAAGTAACTCTTTTGACTTTCTGGTTTGGAAATACAGTGGAATTAACATTAACAGATCAGAAATGGTCTCTAGGTTGTGTATGCCTGTCTTCCTTCCAGCCAATTTTAATGTTGTGCTTCTGAGGAGGGTGTTTTTCTGTGCTATTCAGATCATAGGTTTCATGTGATTAAAATGAAATCAAATATGCTTTTAAATACATGCTGAGGGTGTTTATTAAATTTGTGATTACATTTATATTAACAAGATGTGTGCTGGAGCACAGCCTGTTCTGTTTTAACCTGGATGTATTGTTAGTCACACAACAACAGAAGTGTTCAATAAGGGGAGAGTTGCATTCTCGAAGGCTTTCATGGCTGGAATCCTATGGTTGTTGTAGGTTTTTGTTTGGCCGTGTTCTGGAGGTTTTTCTTCCTAATGTTTCGCCCGCCTCTGTGGCCGGCATTTTCAGAGGACAGGAGTTAGAACTCTGTCTGTGTTCTGGTGTAGTGTGTGGGATAGTTGAGTATTTGTAGCTGTGGGATCAGCTTTTTGTTCTTTTCAGGAGATTGGGTGATTGTGGTGGTCAGGGTGTTTTTTGTTATGGGTATATTGTTGCGATAAGGAGGAGATGATCTGTCACTGTGGTTGATGCGTGTTGTTAGTTAGTCTTTTGTGTGCAGTGATCACCGGTCCTTGTGGCTGGGTAGATTTTGTTGACCTTTTTGCAGGCTGTATTTTTCAGTGCTATGAGCCAGGCTTTGTTGAGTTTTGGACATTCTTCTTTTTTGTTGAAGCTCTGCTGCTGTTTGTGGATTTCAGTTACTTCCCTGTGTAGTCTAACATAATGATCGCTGGTGTTGTCCAGTGCTTCTGTATTTTGAAATAGGATTTCATTTCCAGCTTTTTTCAGGGCATGTTCAACTACTGCCGATTTTCTCAGCTGTTTTAGTCTGCAGTGTCTCTCATGTTCTTTGATTCTGGTGTGGATGCTTCGTTTTGTGGTTCCAACATATACCTGGCCTCAGCTGCAAGGTATCCAGTATACTCCTGCAGTGGTGAGGGGTGTCTCTTTGGTCCTTTGCTGAATACTATTCATAGGTTGTATTTTTTCAAAAGTTTCCCCATGTGGTCTGTGACCCCTTTGATGTATGCCAGAAATGCTTGTGGGTGGCTGTTTTTCTTCTTTAGTTCAGTGTTGTTTTCTTGGTTTGATTACTCTTGTGATTTCATTCTTGGGATAGCTGTTTGCCTGTAGGGCCCAATTCAGCATCCCCAGAATTGCTACACAGAGGGCTTAAGAGTCCTCATGAACAGCAAAGGCTGTGTGAATGGGATCCTCAGGTCAAGTTGAGGCACATCTTATATGCCTTCATCTGATTTTTTGTGGAACGTATTCATTCTCTGCTCAGCATGATGCTCTGTGACATTTTTGGAAGGATTGCTATAAAGCAGGAAATGTTGTAGAAGTCTGCACCTGCTAGCCCACTTATACCTGCCCAGATCTAGGTCTAGCTCTATCCCATTAGCAATTAACTTTACAAATTCCGCTGCTCAATATTCTGTTTTGTTCAGTTTTATGGAAGCCTTGAAAATTACATGCATGCAAAGAAAGATCTTTTTCTGTGAAACATTTTGCCATCTGTTTCCTGTTATCCCTCCCCCCCCAAGTCTGCATTGATGTTGTGAACATAATCGGAGCAGTGTTTCTGGCATTATTTTTTTAATGAGTAGCTTAATGCGTACTAAATTGTGTTTTATTTATGTGTAAAAATAACTGCCATCCTGTGAAATTTTTAAATTCTGACTTGAAATGAAATAATTATTTCCCTAATTTTTCATTTTGTTGAAATGTTGTATTGATATGCTAAGAATGCAGCAAAACATTATTGCTGAGAAACATCTATGGTGCTGATAAATTCTGAATGTAGGTTTGACAATTTGCCTTTGTATTTGATTGAATGGAGCCTATATGCAATTGAGAAAATGTCAACCTGTCTGTATAGTAAGACAGTCAGAGGAGGTCTTTCTCTGTATTCCATGTGTAATATAATTTTATCTGCAAAAGAGAAGTTATTTTGTGCAGTGGTGCCCATATTTTGGAATATCCTCCTGCAAGAGGTATATTAAGTACTAACATTATAGCCTTACGTTAAAACATTTTAAAATTTAATTTGGCTTTTTAGCTGGTTGATACTGTTCTTCTGCCTTCCAATTTTATTGTATTGCTGTTCAGGTTTTTATTATTGTTGTTGTCCTTGTAAGCATTTAGTGAAATGTGTTCAATCCCCATTCAGCATATATGTGAAACACTGTTTTGAGTAGAGACTTAAGTCTATAAACACTGAAAATGAGTAAATATGGTGGTTTTTCACCTCTATTTCCCTGCAGGGCAAGTTCATCAGAATAAATTTTGATGTTACTGGCTACATTGTTGGAGCCAACATTGAAACATGTATCCTATTTTAGAACTCATTTGATGAATTCAACCATGATTTGATATTGATGACTACATTAAAATGCAGTAGACAGTTGCATTTATGGGCAGTGTTGCTGAGGAATTTATCTAGAGACAGTCAGATGCACTGAAATCAGTGAGGTTTAGGTTAGTCAGGACTAACTTCCGTAATGATTTCAGTTGGTCTTCTTTAGGAGCAACAGATCAACTTGATAAGGCATAACAGAGTTTATTTAGAACTATAATATTTAGAGCTCTGTAGCAGTGTATAGTGTACATTATATAAAACGGGAAGGTGTCCAGATTTAAGGGTAACGATACGGAAATTGGGATTTCCATTGGAACAAGAGTACAGTAGCAGGAAGCAAACTACAGTAAATGTGTTTTGGAATACAGTGGGGCCTCGACATATGAATGTCCCTACTTATGAAAATGTCGAGTTACGAAAAGCTCCGGCTGCAAAATTTTGCTTCGACTTGCGGCCAGAGCGTCAAGTTAAGAACAGAAAGAGGCAGGGGGAAAAGGGCGGGAAATTCAAACTGTTGGTGGTGAAGAGGCTGCTTCTTTGACCCAGCTCTGGGAGGCAGTGGAAGACAGGAGGGTGTGGCATGCTTTGCTCGATGGGGTCATGAAGAGTCGGACATGGCTTAACGACTAAACAACAACTGACAACAGTAACAGTAGCTTAAAGAAGTTCTCTTCTTAGAATTAGTGCTAATAAAAACATAATAAACATAAGATGCATATGAAGAGGAAGAAAATGGTAAGATGTTATTTTAAGATTAGTTTGTTTTCTTTTCATGACAAGATGCACATTTGCTCAATAAATTCCTTAACTACCCTGGTTCAGACTTATTAGAAAAGTCACGTGCAGTTCGTCAAGCCAAAGATGAACGGACTTTTCATATCTTCTATCAGCTTCTAGCAGGAGCAGGTGAACATTTGAAGGGTAAGTCCACAAATATTAGTATTCTTAATTCATAAATTAATAGAACTTAAACAGAAGCTGAAATGACACCATTGTTTAGTATTTCTTTATGTATGCCATGGAAAAAAGATAGCTCTGTTCCCGAATTGCAGTTTGTTGTTTGTACTTTAGAACAAGTACTAATTATTTCCAGAACAGTCTCACCTCCTCTCAGTATCACTGCCATTATACATTTGATGCCCTTTGATAGATACACCCATATGTCTGTCTTGGAGTGTTGTCTATAATTTTCTCTTAAAGGTTTTCCCTCCAACCTCACTGTGCAAAAATGAGTCTGGTTTTCAGGATTGTGTTGTCTGCTTTGTTTTATTTTTTATTTTTTTCAAATAGTGATTAATTCTAAGAAAATTGTCAAGTTTTAAATGATGTCATTGTTAACAAATAAAGTGCTGTCCTAACATAGCTTCTTCTGAATCATTTAAACTTGATATTACTAGCAAGGGATCCTGTTGGAAGCCCTGAAGAGCCACTATCAGTGCAAAGTTGACAATATCAGGGTAGATAAAACAGTGGTCTAACTTGTTTCCTATATTCTGAGAGAAAGAGAAAAAAATCTGTTTCCTCTTTCTTGCTCATTACAGCTGACTTACTCCTTGAAGGCTTTAATAACTACAGATTCCTGTCCAATGGCTACATACCCATTCCTGGCCAACAAGATAAGGACAACTTCCAGGAGACTATGGAAGCAATGCATATAATGGGCTTTTCTCATGATGAAATTTTAGGTATGTTTGAAAAGTTTCAATTTTGCAGCTGGAGATTTTTCATTGTTACCTGTAAGACCTGTCAGTCTTACTGAAAGCAGAACGCGAGTCTTGTAGTATGTCTAGGAATGTGTGATATTCCACGTGAATATAGTGTCCTGGATAATTTGGATTAATAAAAATGATTTGAGTGTGCATCTGTGTATATGTGTAATGTCAAAAGCTAAGAGAAGTCCTAAGCAGGCATCTGTGGTAGAGCTTCCTTAGCATGCATATCTTACTAACTTTCCCTGCAGTGGCAAAATTAATAATACAAAATAATCATAAATTTGAATAATGGCATGTGGAGGCAAATGAATCTTATCAGCTTCTCTTATGTTTTGCATAGCTATGTTGAAAGTGGTATCCTCAGTGTTACAGTTTGGTAACATTTCCTTCAAGAAAGAACGAAATACTGACCAGGCATCTATGCCAGAAAATACAGGTAAATATATTTTCAATTGCAGTAGAACTGTACTTACTCTGTAGATCTTACTTACTGGTTTTTAATACTTAGTACTGAAACAGTTTACTGAAATTCCTTTGTATAACTGTTTGTCGGAGATTAATTAGTCGCAAGCATAACATAATCACTTAAGTGCTGTGAAACTTGTATTGTTCGCTATTGTCTGTGGAGCTACTAAAAACGCCTGCTTGCAGAATCTCTGTATCAAAGTATTTATTTTTTTGGGGAAAGTATTTGAACTATAACCTCATTAAGGGCTTATCAGCAAAGTCTCTAAAGCCCCAAGTAGAAATGGTATGTGTAATTCAAACAGTTTATTTATCTTGGGTCTATATAATGTTTATGCTGCCAGGGACATCAGTTCTGGAGCCAAGCACAGCTTTCTGGAAAGAGGAGACTATAGGTGCTATATTTAGACAATCCAGTTATTGAAATGACAGGGTGGTATGCATAGGACCGACATTATCATTTAGTAATATCTGTCCTGTTGCCCTATTTAATCAAGAAGGGAAAATCCTCTGACATCAGTAAAAAAAAAAATCTAGATATTATTTTGATTTTGTCTGGCAAGGACATCTACACAGTTTAAAATTCTGCAAAGCTAAGTTGCTTTCTTGCTCTGAGTCTTCTGAAGAGAGGCAGATATCATCATCTGCCCAGATTTTTAAAAACTAATGCTCAGAGTGGGATGTGATTGGTCGTATGACCGGATGAGCGGGATATAAATCAAATAAATAAATAAATAAATAAAATTAGCTTTACGGACAGAGGAGGCTTGTTTTTTCCAAGAGCCCTGAGTTAACAATGTTAAATGAGCAGCACTCATTGTTCTGTAGCAGATATTTGCTGAGGTTTATTGGCAAACAAGTTTACATGAAAAGGGCTCCTTGATGCTAGGAGCTTGGGAAAAAAGAGAATTGTTGGAGTCCTTGCTGAAAGAGGCTCTGGTAACCGACAGCACTGTTTGTTTTTATAGTTGCACAGAAACTCTGCCACCTGTTGGGAATGAATGTAATGGAATTTACTCGAGCAATACTCACTCCACGTATTAAAGTTGGCAGGGACTATGTACAGAAAGCACAAACAAAAGAACAGGTACGTTCTCACAAGCACAAGGGTGATGTTTTCTGTAATTAACGTAGCCATCAACTTCCAGCCTGCAAATTTTACACCTCTTTACCTTGGGAGGTCATTGAGCACCTTTTGTGTGATTCTAAAACTGTATGTGAGGAATCTGATCTGAAACTCCTTGGAGCTGCTGGCACATTAATTTACTGTTTCAGAAGTAGCTGCTGCAGGGATCATTGTCTCCCAACTGAACTTCCACTTTGGCGTAGGTGGTCAGGTCAGCTGCTTTGAGCCTGAATGCCATTGCGCTGGGTAGGGAATGAAGTGTTTGAACAGTGATGAAAATTGGATAGGTAAACAGACATTGGGCTGTGCAGCTTGACTGAAAAGGGCTGCCAATATGTCATAACTCCATTTTTCCTATTTTTTTTGTATAATCCTTTTGCTTGTTTAATTTTCAGGCAGACTTTGCAGTGGAGGCATTGGCAAAGGCTACTTATGAGCGCCTTTTCCGCTGGCTTGTTCATCGTATTAACAAAGCTCTGGATAGGACCAAACGACAGGGAGCTTCCTTCATTGGCATCCTGGATATTGCTGGATTTGAAATCTTTGAGGTATTAAAAGCAGCAACCAAGCAAACCTCCCAATACAGTGGTACCTCAACTTACGAATGTCCCTACTTGCGAACGATTCAAGTTACAAATGGCTCCGTTCTCAAAAGGTTGCTTCGACCTGCGAATGGAGTCTCGACTTACAACGCCCCCCCCCCCCCAAAAAAAAACCCTTTCCTGCCCTTTTTTTTACCTAAGTTCACCTTAGGTCAGAAGAAGAAAAAATAAAAATAAAAATTCCCCCCCTAGTGGTAGAGTACGGATTAACCAGCTTTGCATTAGTTCCTATGGAATTAATGCCTCTACCTACGAATAGCGCCTCGACGTATGGACGAAAAACAGCAGATACGGATTAAATGGTTTTCATTGCATTCCTGTGGGAAATCTTGCATCGACTTACGAACTTTTCGACGTGCAAAGTTAATTCCAATACGAATTAAGTTCGTAAATTGAGGTACCACTATACTTAACTGGCTGAATTGTTTGTATGTAGCTCCCAGTAGTTTTTCTGTGACAGTACTTTTAATTTCAAATTATAGCTAAAATATGTAATAATGGACTAGAATTATAAATTCTAATTCTGTATTGTAAGACAAGGACTGAAATCATGTCTACATTCTGCAGAGCATTTTTAAAGAAATTAAACATTTCCTCCTCCCAACCGAAGGCCTTCATGGTCCTAAGTAATCCCTTCCATTGTTGGGAACATATGGGGACTGTGGGATGGAAGAGGGTAGTCTTTAATTATAAAAAATCACCAAATCACCATATATTTCCCTCACCAAAATATATGGTCTCTCTGGCACCATTTGAGAAGTGCATTGATCATGGGGTGAAAACTCCCTATAGTCACTGACGGTCTACTGTGTGTGTGCAAGACACATTTATCCCAGAACTGCTCAATTTGAAAGGCATTCATCAAGATCACTCCAAAAAATCAGCAATCATAATTAAAATTGTATCTTTGGCAAAAGTATATTTAGGCTGTGAACTCTGTTGACCGACAAAGAGACTGGGTTTCATCCTCCAGTATGCTGGCCAACAAAAATACAAGTGAAACTCATGCTCCTCAGAGGACATGTGCAGACTTGGTACTTCTCTACTTCGACATCAATAGAGATAGTGCTCTCAAGAGACTTGCACTGCTTTCAGAACTAATTTTGCAATTGCAGTGATAGATGTATCCATCCAGTCTATCAGTAGGAATTCTTTAAGCAGCTGCAGCTGTTGATCCTACTTACCATGGATAGCAGCAATTTAGGTTGGGGAGCCCCTTGCCTGAACGCCTCCATTCATACAAAGTGGTCTCCTCAAGAGAAGGAAAATTACATCAGTTATCTCATACTCCTAGACATCTTCAAATTTTGAAAGCTTATTAGCTTCTGGTGAGAGGTCAGGTGGTACGGATTATGACTAAATGCTGCAGCCCTTCTCTACATAAACAAGCAAGGGAGAACTTATTCCGTTCTCTTCTCCATCTTACATGTCTCATGTGGGATTGGTGCATATGCAGACACATGGACATCATAGAGATGACATAGCAGGATACAACAACCAGAAAGTGGATTGTCTCAGCAGTAAAACCTCCCAGTCTCATGCAGCATACCCTCTAATTTTCAGCCCTGCTGGGCGGGGCTCTCCCTCTTGTGTGCACGACTTCACCTCTGCATGTATGTGCAACTCCTCCCTCTACATGCAGGGTTCCGTAATGACCCAGAACTAAAGGGCTTGAATGTGATCACTGCTCAGAGTGAGGTGGAGTTGCGTGTGCCTGCATGCATGGCTTAGAGCCCAACCTTGGGCCCCCAGATGTTCTTGGACCTCAACTCCCAGAAATCCTGGCCAGCAGAGGTGGTGGTGAAAGCTTCTGGGAGTCGTAGCCCAAGAACATCTGGAGGCCCAAGGTTGGGGACCCCTGGCTTAGAGGGAGCCTTGGTCTCATGAATGGGAGAAATCATGTTGAAAACATCTGGAGCTAACTCACTGGAGGGGAATGCCATAACTCTTGATATATTTGCTTCAAAGATCAATTGGAATGCCATAACTCTTGATCCAGGACCAGAAAAGGAATTCATCCATGAGGGATACATTCACCCAGATTTGGAATAGGAGTTGGTTGTATTTGTTTTCCCTGTTCCCACCCATTCATTGGGTAATCATGTAGATAACTCAGGATGAGACCAATGCAATTCTTTTAAACCCATGGTGGCCTTGGTAACTTTAGTTTGCAACCCTAGGGCTGATGGCATCTGAATGTTTTGTACTTCCAATGTGGGTTGATTTATTAATGCTTCATGAGCATTGAGATTGACATCCAGACATGGACAAGTTAAAACTGATGGCATGGAGGATTTACTCTCCTTTGAGATAATTTTGCTATCCTCCAAGAAACCATCCACTAGGCATTTCTATATTTAGAAATAGAAAATGTTTTTTAGTTCACAGAATCTATTCAGGCTCATGCTCAAGCAATGGAACTCCATAGAGTACTTAGATTTCTTCTTCATTTAAAGGAATCTGGCTTATAGCGTTCATCGTTAATGGCATGTCAGCCTCTAAACCACCCAGCTAGTAAATTGTTCCAGGACAGAGAGAGAGAGAGAGAGAGAGAGAGAGAGAGAGAGTGTGTACACACATATATACCCACACATAATTTTAATCATGTTTTTCCTCCAAAGGTCTCCCATAGTGGCAGGCAAGGCCTGGGAGACCTCCCTGGGGGTCTCCACCGCCGCGATCGCCACCTTTGGAGGTCTCAAAGGGCTTCCCCCTGACATCTGAGGAAGCCCTTTGAGACCTCCAAAGGCAAAAAGGCAGGGAGAAAGAGCAGGAAATTCGAATTTCCAGCCCTTTCTCCGATGTTGGGGGGAAAGCCCTTTGAGACCTCCGAAGCTAATTTTTTGAAATGCTGGAACTGATTTATTTCGTTCCCATGCATTTCAATGGAAAATGGTACTTCGACTTACGAACTTTTCAACGCATGAACGCTGTTCCAAAATGGATTAAGTTCGTAAGTCAAGGTACCACTGTATATATATAGGCACACACACACACAGAGAGTAATCATTTAAATCATGATGCACGTGAGTTTGAGACAAATCTGGAAACTCCCAAGTTGTAGTGCTGAAAATGTGCCATTAACAGAGTCTGTTGCAGAGATGGTCACATTCCCCAAAAGCTGGTCCTGCCCTTAGTAGTCTTTTCAAACAATTAGATGTATTTTCTGTGTTGTAGTATGTCTCACTTGATACTTACACCTTTTTTCATGTTTGGTCAGACTCTTTTTTCTTGATGTTTTCCACAGTTAAACTCCTTTGAACAACTTTGCATCAACTACACTAATGAGAAGCTGCAGCAATTATTCAATCATACCATGTTTATTTTGGAGCAAGAAGAATATCAAAGAGAGGGTATAGAGTGGAACTTTATTGACTTCGGATTGGATCTACAACCTTGTATTGATTTAATTGAAAGACCTGTAAGTTCATAATGACCTTGTAACAGCTGAAAGCATTCTAAATCAGGATTTTCTCAGTATAAGTCATTCCATAAAGCTTACTGAGCAGAATACCCTATCAAGTAAAATTTTTGCTACACTACAACTCGTTTGGCTATTCTTTCTCTGTTCAGATCTTGCAGTCTTACCTTTTTGATACGTAGTTGTGCTTTTATTATTGTGCTTTTCTCATTCAAAATTGAGCTACTCAAGATGACTAACATAGCAAATTTTAAACAATCAGAACCTGTGGAAAGTATGCTAGGTCTTAAGCTTAATTTATGGAGATAATATACAATACTAGCATCCTGAAATATGCCCATGGTGTGTTTAAACTTATGTGTCAAAGCCCATTTTGTAGACAAAAGAAATTGTGAGGAACCATGAATTTTTGAGTCAGTGAGTCCCCCCTCCCCCATTATCTTACATGTGTGCATTATGTGCTGTTAAATTGCATCTGATTTAAAATAGCTCTAATAGGGCTTTCAAGTATGTGAGATGTTTATAGAGTAGTTTATCATTGCCACGTCTCCCCCACTGATTACACTGAGTTTCCATGACCAAATAGGATATTTGAATCCTGGTCTTTAGGGTCTAATACATCACATGGCTCTCGTCTCAAGTAATACTTATTAAATACGTTCTGCTTAGGTGGCTTTGATTACAATTAATGTATGTGGTAGATAGTTACATGTTGTGAAACAGGAACTGTTTATGAGTAACTTGAAATCAACGCTTATTACTTGGTAATCGTATATTCTCCTTTATCTTTTGTTGAAATATGGACATGGCTCCCTTACTCTTGTATATACTACAACTTCTCCATACTTGTCCTGCTTAAGGTACAGTTTTAAGAAACAATTATAGGGTGAAAGAAATATTGGAAAGGAGAATGTAAAACCAAAATGGAAATTAGTAGTGGCATCATCATCATCATTATAATAAAAAATCCTTTCTAGGCAAATCCTCCTGGTGTACTGGCTTTGTTGGATGAAGAATGTTGGTTCCCTAAAGCGACTGACAAGACTTTTGTGGAAAAGCTGGTCCAAGAACAAGGTACTCATTCCAAATTCCAAAAGCCACGGCAGCTGAAGGACAAAGCAGATTTCTGCATCATTCATTATGCAGGGAGGGTAAGAATTATGCACCCTACATTTTAAAAAATCTTTCAGAACGTCCCATTAAATGAAATGTTCAGAGTGCATAGGAACCTATGTACTTTGTGGTTCAGAGTAACTATTACTACCTGTGAGATTCTGATCACTTGTTATGACTGGAGGGAAGCGTTAGAGTTTGCACAGTGAATATTTTTGTTTGTTTCATTTCATGTTCTTTTGTAGGGGAAGACTCATTTTCATATTTTTATGCACAGATCTTCTTGTGTTTGTTTTGGATTTTCCATTTGTGTTTTTGGTGCTGCAGGAGCCCTAAAGAATCCTTAAAAATTACCCCCCCTCAAAAAAAAAAAACCCTAGAGAGGCAAAGCAACAGAAAATCAGTCATCTCCAAAAGCAAGCAACAGTATAGAAAAACAGATTTAAAATAATCAAATGATTTAAAAATCAGTCAGACAGGGAAAACACCCAACCACACACCGAGGGAAAAATAGCAAAATAAAAAAACTCACACACATAACCCCTCTCCCAAAACCAGGAAAAGGAAACAAGAAAATAAAGACAAAAAATACAATCGGAGCCCTGGCAAAAAAAAATCACTAAACTATGAGAAGATTTCTTTCTCTTTCCCCAACTCCACTTGATGTCTTATCTCTTCTGTGAGTCCAATAGGCAGCAGCAGCAAAAATAATTTAAGAAAAGAAAGCCCCTCCCCCCCAAAAAAAAATCCCTAAAGAGATCAGAGGTGGTGGCAGCATCTGGACAGTGATCCTAAGGAGACATACTGGCACAAGTAGGTTGCCTGGCAATAGCAAAAATAATCCCCCCCCAAAAAAATCAAGAAAAAAAGACAGCAAAAGCCTGTAAAGCAAAATAAACTTTAAGAACCTCCTTGCTGGTTTCCAGGCTCTTCCACAGATGCAATTTTTCCCCATCCCCTAGGCATTCTGTTTGATAGGGATAGTCCTCGCAACACTGTTGGATAAAAAAATGTAAGGTGATTTGATAATAAGTCCCATCCCTAAATAGCATATATATTTTTTCCAAACTATAGTTCATTTGATGCTTTGCAAAGCACAGTCAGTGTATCAGTATTCCAAGGATAAATGTAACTAATTGATTGATTATTTGAGGCAACAAAATGTTAAATAGACAGCCCTCTTTGTACACAGGTGTATCTAGGAAAGTTAGAAGTGTCTGTACCTTCAGTCTTTGCAGAGTATTTCTGTAAATCTTTATTCCAATGGAAATCTCAGTAGAAATCTGTTACAGATAAGGAATTATTGGGTCAGGGGAATCATCTTGCCATTCATTGTTTTGTGGGCTTTTTGAATAAAGATCTAAAATAGAATAGAATAAATCAACCTTTTTAGTCAAGAAAGCCTTGCCATTTTTGTTCACTGTTATGTATTTGCTGCTTGTTGCCAGAAGTGAAACCCACAAAGTCTGTTTTCAAACATTATGTAGACTAGTTAGTGTCAACTCCTGTTCTTTTGCAACTTCTGTTCTGGCTCAGAATTGCACAGGCTTAGAAGGAAAATAGTCTCTGTCAAATATGTCGCTGCCCCAAATTATAATGACCCCACCATCTGTGAAATAAGTGATACTTTCTTAGGAATAACATATTGTGATGTAGGCTTTGATGAAATCCCTAAAACAGAACTTTTTTTTGGAGAAAGACATATTTGTAAAAATAAGTAACTGCTAAAGTTTCTGCACCTTATGAAATGATTCACTGTTTTGAGTGCATACATTTACAGTTGCAAAACCCGATCAAAATCACTGTTCCATGTATTCATGCCATAATTCTATGTTAGCCTAACAGGTATTCAGTAAATGCTTACAGAATGACTAAAATAACTGTTCATATTTCTAAATGTTGGCTGTATATTCCATATCATCTATTTGCTGCATTCTAGGTGGACTACAAAGCAGATGAGTGGCTTATGAAGAATATGGACCCTTTAAATGACAATGTAGCCACTCTTCTGCACCAGTCATCTGACAAATTTGTTGCAGAGCTTTGGAAGGATGGTAAGAATCTGCTCTAAATTTTATAAGGCAAGCTGCAATTTTCTCTGTGTGAGTTCATATTTAGCACTCCAGCTAATTGATGGGGTGCTGGATTACATCTTGGCTGTATATTCGATTCATGACCAGGCATGCAACCAAGACGATCCTTGCCACCATATCAGTTAGCAGCGGCAAACTTATGTGAACACCAGTAGGATTCTTTCTGGCCAGCATGATCAGCTCTCCATAGTGTTGTCAGTATAACATATTACAATAGTGAGTTTTTTCTTGTATCAGTATTGTGTTTGTCAGGTATAATAGGCCATAGGTTTGCTTAATCATTTCTAAGTATAGTTACTTTTTTTAGTTTGTTCCCAAGATATATACAGTAATTTAATATCCTTTAGTATTTCCTCTGTTGTTTAGTTTCACACAGAAAATGATACAAGAAAAGTGTTGCTGGATCATACTAAAGACCTAGCTAGGCACATACTCCATTTCCGACAGTAACTCCCTAGAGAGCGCTTGAGAAGCCAGCCAACAAGCAGGGCATGAGGGCTGTTACTCTGTCCTGCTGTTCTTCCTCATATGGTATTAGAGGCAAGCTGTGACCACTCCATATGCCCATCTTCACTACTTCCTATTGGTAGCTTTCTCTTTCATGCTTTTATCTTTTGTCCTTTTAAAACCACCTATGCTAATGGCCATCACCACATTCTATAGTAGGGAATTCCATAATTTTTCCCATGTGCTATGTGAGGTAGTTTTGTCTGTCCTGAATCCCCCATTATGCAAGCTCTAGTACTATGAGAGAGGAAGAAAAATACCTTTCCAAATGATGTATATTTTTATAAACTACTATTGTTTTCCTTTACTTAGCTCTCTTCTAAATTGTAAAGTCCTCAAATTATAACCTTTTGTTGTAGCAAAGTTGCTCTTTTCCCCTGGTCAATTTGCTTGGCCTTTTCACCCCCCTTTCCTGCTTTTGTAATATTACGTTGTATTAATATTAATATTTTTGTGGTGGTGCTAGTGTTACTCTAAGTCTGGGTGATATTGGCAATTTTACTTTGGATCATTTTTATAATGGCAGCTTTAATAAATGAAAATAAATCAGATGAAGAGTAGTTTGGTACACTTGCAAATTTGTAAAGCCAGATTCAGAACATGTAGTGGTTATGCAATGACCAGCCTTTGTGAAATATTGTATATCCTGTGGAGCAGCAAGGGTATGTGTGCCTACCGAGAGTATACGGCATCTTACCTGGTGTCCAAATTTTTGCAGTCTCTCTATTCCTCAGTGGAATAATCATAAAGACTGGACAAATTCATGTATGCCCATGCCATAGTGTAAACACAGCAGAAGGTGCACATGGGCTTGTTGCTTTGCTGTCCTACAACGGTTTCATATCTAAGATGTTATGAATCAGCCCTAAATATATGTTAATACTGCTAATCTTGTATATTAAAATGTTTTTCAGTAAAATTTTCTTATAAGACATGAAATTCCTGTTTTATATAGAGTTTACTTCTAAATTGAGTCAGCCATCAACTTTTTTGTTCAGTCTTTGAGTCCATGATTGAATGCACTGTGGTCCACAGTGGCCCATGTACTTGGTTAAAGCTTGCTTGCAATTCTAAGTGGTGTTCTTTTTACTAACTGGACTGTCTTGTATATCTGCTCTTTATTCTTGCTGTTTCTGTGCCCTAGAGATTCACATTATTCAGAGAGCTTCTTTCTATGACAATGTTACTGGTCTTCCTGATGCACCAGGTGAATGAATGAAAAAAATGAATAGGTCTCCTAAAACAGGACTTGAACCTGCAGGAAAACCATTTTTTAATTTTTATTTCCAATTTACTTATTTATTTATTGCTTATAGGCCAGCATGAACCCTTTACATTTCATTCTGACCTTAGCTTTACCTCCACAAGGCACGCCTTCTTGTGTGCATATTATTCAGTTGCTACTGCATACATCTAGTGTCTCATTTTATGTACTGCACTGCCACTGCTTTGCAAGTGAGTAGCTGCATTTTGAAATACAGGCTTCCTTCTCCACAATACCCTGATTACTTTGGGGTATTTGAAAGTAGAAGGGTTGTGGATTTATTATGTTTTGTAGATATTCACCTTGTCTGTATACAAAATACATGCAAAGCTGGTGGCCTACATATAATAAATTGCATCTTTAGAATTTGATATTAAATAGCATGCTGAATGATTTTTATTTTATAACCTGCTTAATTAAATTGTTACCATCAATGAATTTTAAATAATTTGTGGGAGAGGTTCTTCAGTACTTGGACCAAGTAGATAGGTTCATTTAGCTGCTAATGTTTTCTCTGTTAAGAGTACCTCTGGACTTTAATTAATTGCACTTGTACTATAATTATAAAATCCCCCTCCTAGAAATTAAGCCTAGTTGAACATAAGAAGAATGACTTCTGAGTAAACATGTAACAGATTTCATGGTTAATGAAATTACTGGCAAGCTTACATTTTCTGGAATGCTTTGATGTGCTGTCACACTGAGCATTGTAGCAAATTGGGCTAGCATTTAAAATCTAGGCAGTATAGTAGTTTTTCAAGACCCCAAGGTAGAATATTGCACATTTTACAATTTTCTTGTTGTAAATTTATCTGCAAATGTAGAATGTTTCAGAGTGAATGTGTTGGAATTGTTGCAAAGCCAAGCATGGCCATGTGTCTCCTTCTTGTTGCTTTTTATGATTGGATCTGCTTGCGTGCTTTGCATCCTTGAAACTGGTATAAGCCTCTGGTCTACTCTTAATAGAAATTGTGTCTCATGTGGAACTGAGCATCATCACACTTACATTTAAACAAGTCGCCCATTACATTATCAAATGTTCACTTAATTTGGAGGAAATGGTTACAGCTTGATTCATTTTTCATTGACAGATAAGGAATAAATTTATATATATATTTTGCATTAGTAAGGATTTTGATAGAATAAAATTTATTTAAAATGGGAAATACTACAAAATTTAGTCATATGAAGTGGTATTGTGTCAGCTAGTTTCATTTTGTATTTGTATATGTCTTAGGCTTGGGGAAAAGTACTGTCTGTACCTTTTTCAAATGTCCCTTAATTCTATGCCTGTTACAGACTATACTGATTAAAGCTAAAATATTTTGATGGTTGTTGTGGGTTTTTCGGGCTCTCTGGCCGTGTTCTGAAGGTTCTTCCTGACATTTGGCCAGTCTCTGTGGCCGGTATCTTCAGAGGAGCATGGTCCACAGAGCATGGACAGAGGTCCTACTCCAGTCTTCTGAAGATGCCAGCCACAGAGACTGGTGAAACGTTGGGAAGAACAACCTTCAGAACACGTCCAAGGAGCCCGAAAAACCCACAACAACCATCAGATCCCGGCTGTGAAAGCCTTCGAGAATACACTAAAATATTTTATTCAGATTTCACTCAAAGGATAGATATGGAATATGTTTGGGCTAAAGAATTTCAGGAGTTGGCACAGATTTGCCTTCCTGGGAAGGAGTATTAAAGATCTCTTGTGCAATGGCTGAGCTAATTAGTAAGAAAATGAGTTGCAGATTTTAATGTGTTTAGTTTCTTGGAATACCCAGCGTAACAACTGTCCTAAAACCTGTTTATTTATTTGCATTTCTGACTCACTTTCAGGCCAAAGCACAACCTCCCAATTACTTGATTATTTTCCATAATTGTCAAAGATGCTTTTTAGAATTTGATTTATATCATCTGTAGAAAGTAGTTTACTAAAATTAGCACTTTTCTAAGACATTGGTTCCCAACCTTGGGTAACCCAGGTGTTTTTGGACTGTGCTGGTTGGGGTTTCTGAGAGATGCAGTCCAAGAACACCTGTGTTACCCAATTTTTGGGCCCCCTGATCTAAGGAACTGATCAGGAATTGATCAGTGTCAAATATGGAGAGAAATTTCAACTCCATGACTATGTGCAACAAACCGTAGAGGCATGCACTACTTGAACTCAGTATGATGTACTGGAGAAAATTTTAGTGAAGAAGGTAAATTATTTTGTTTTAATCTTGTAGTTTTATTTGAAACTATTCCATATTTACATCAAGTTAAAAAGAGCCGAAAAAACCCACAACAACCAAATTGTGTAAGGGCTGTAAAGGCTGGTTTCTAGTGCAAAGTTTTAGAACATTTACTAATGTAAGTGGTAAGTGCTTTACTATATTGAAAGTTCTTCCATATAGCTCATGCTATGTCCAAACTTGGTTCCTCATGGTTCTTGGTCAAAACCTTCTGTTAACATATGAAGAGGGAATGCCTTTGGTGCACTTAGTAAAATTGTCAACTTTATGCTCCCTACTGTATAAATGCCAAAGCTATAATATTCTGCCTGGTGTGTTGCTTTCAACTGTGCTGCTTCCATACATGCCAGTTGCTTTGCTACAGACAACACCTACCATTTGTCACAAAAAGCATTGGCTGCGCCCTTTATTTCTTCTTTCAAATTGCCTCTGTTACTGAAACAGGAGTTACACTTAATTTTATGTTCTTGATTTTTGCAGTGGACCGTATTGTGGGTCTAGATCAAGTCACTGGGATAACAGAGACTGCATTTGGCTCAGCCTACAAGACCAAGAAGGGCATGTTTCGTACAGTGGGGCAGCTATACAAAGAGTCGCTCACAAAATTGATGGCCACACTTCGAAACACTAACCCAAATTTTGTTCGCTGTATCATTCCAAACCATGAAAAAAGGGTATGTGCTATTTAAATAACTGCGTATTCTAATTTGACTTACAAAAGATGCTTCTGATTTCTTTTTGGTCAGTTTAAGAAATTTGGTGTTTCTTTATTTGCTGATATACTAAAATGCTGGTCCTACATTGTAGAACTCTTGGTCCTTATCAGTGGTTCATGCTAAAAGTAATAGGCTAATTGCAAACAGCTTCTATAATTTTCCTTCAATATGGTTTTTTCTCCCTCAATAATTAGGCTGGAAAACTGGATCCACATTTAGTTCTGGATCAGCTTCGCTGTAATGGTGTTCTAGAAGGAATAAGGATTTGTCGACAAGGATTTCCAAACAGAATAGTATTCCAGGAATTTAGGCAGAGGTACTGTAATAATCAGATTTGTTGTTACTGAAATTGAATTTGTGGGAGGTCTGTCTCTTCACATAATTGAAACTAATTACTTCTCACCTCTTCTAAGTCTTCTGTAACTTAGTCAAAATTGGTTTGGTTTAGGAAAAATGAAAATTGCTATCTTTCCATCTTGCTAACTGTTCATTTCTGATTAATTTGTAGGTATGAGATTCTGACTCCTAATGCAATTCCTAAGGGTTTTATGGATGGGAAGCAAGCATGTGAAAGGATGGTAAGCAAATTAATGCAAATTCATTGTGAAGCATTTTATATTTTTAAAATGTTTTAAAACAGGGTTTAAACTAGTGCTTTTTATAAATAATATGTTAATTTGTTAATAACGCAATTTTTATATATGTAATTGGATTCATATTTGTTCTTACATCCTTTGTGAGGCACCTTGAGTCCCTCAAGTGTGTGTGGGGGGGATAGGAATTAAAGAAATAAACGAGGCATTCACAAGCAGTCCAATGTTGCTAAAAACTACTTGCTTGCTTGTATTTCCTATGTGAAACAAATGGGTTTGACTTTTGCATAGATCAGAGCATTGGAGCTTGATCCCAACTTGTACAGGATTGGACAGAGCAAGATTTTTTTCCGAGCTGGTGTATTGGCACATCTAGAGGAGGAAAGGGATCTGAAGATAACAGACATCATTATCTTCTTCCAGGCAGTCTGTAGGGGGTACCTTGCCAGAAAGTAAGTAAATACAGTAGCCTTGTCAAAAATGTCTCCTTAATCTTTACAGCTAAGATTTAGTGGGAATCTGCAAAGAGCTTAGTTTAATTGGAAGGACTGCATCCAGAATAGGATGCATGGTTTCTTAGTTCATAGCAAACTTGGTGAGTTTTTAAACTGTTAACATTTCTGAAATTGTTTTATATCTGATCGGAAGCTGGATCATGGAGGTGATTCCTTACTGCCAGAGTTGGAGCCATGGTCATTTGTCCTTGCAACTAAACTAGCTTCATTATGGGTATATAAAATGTTTTGATGTAGCTGCTAAAGTGCAAATATTCTCAAACTTTTAATTTGTGATTGTGCATAGGGCCTTTGCTAAGAAGCAGCAGCAGTTGAGTGCACTGAAAGTTCTGCAGAGAAATTGTGCTGCTTATCTGAAATTAAGGCACTGGCAGTGGTGGAGAGTGTTCACAAAGGTATGTTGCCATTGTTCCCCTCCCATTTGCACTATATGCTGGAATACTCAACACTTAGAAAGTGACATGCTTTGTTACCACCTTGTTCCGTATGCCACACTTTGCAGGTGAAGCCTCTCCTTCAGGTTACTCGTCAGGAGGAAGAACTTCAGGCTAAGGATGAGGAGCTGCTAAAGGTGAAGGAGAAGCAGATAAAGGTGGAAGCAGAACTTGAAGAGATGGAAAGAAAGCATCAGCAGGTCTGTAGACACTCTCAGTATTATGGGATAGCTATTGACCTGTGTACAGAGATGACTTGTTGACCTTATCAGTATTGGGATTAAAAATATGTTATCTAATTTTACTTGGGTTTATAACTTGATTTTCTATCCAAGAAAGGCTGTTCTAGCTTTTTGGCTTACTTAGATGTGTCTATGGAATGTGTAAACAAAATGTGTAGAGTTAAACAAACATAACGGTAGCAAACTTATTTTTGTGGTGTTAATTTGGAAAACAGGCTGAAGCGTTTCCCTGTGCATGCATTATAACGTAACTCAGTCATTTCTAAATACTTGATACATGTTCCACTCTTCTTATAAGCATTTATATGTAATACTGTACCTTATGTTCTCTTTACTTGTGGCTTCTGATTGCAAAAACAAGCTGGGCCATGATAAAAGGAACACAAGCTTTGCAGCAGGAGTCTGAAATAGATGAAGACTACATTTGTTTCAGTTCAGTTTTTTCTTCTCAACCACTTTTTCCCAGATTTACTCGTTCTTCTACCATTAAAAGCAAGAAGAGTTAAAAGAGCAAGACAGGGCACTGCCACAACAAATTCACTCTTCTAGTAATTCACCTTAAAGTCTCTGCTAGTGCTAGATAATTATAATTATTAATGTCTGCTACTTTCTTAGCATATCTTTGCAGTATGCTAAACTATCAAACTGTTCCATAACTAAGTAGCTACCTATGGATTGTAGTTTCTTGACTCCTGATTAGAAAAGGTTGGTGGACACAAGCTTTTCTTGTCATGTTTGCAGCTGTTAGAAGAGAAAAACATTCTTGCAGAGCAGTTGCAAGCAGAAACAGAACTTTTTGCAGAAGCTGAGGAGATGAGAGCTCGCCTGGCTGCCAAGAAGCAAGAGTTAGAAGAAATTCTTCATGATTTAGAGTCCAGAGTAGAGGAGGAGGAAGAAAGGAACCAAGTCCTACAAAATGAAAAGAAAAAAATGCAGGCTCACATACAGGTATATTTCAGTCTACTGATCTCTGCACTTTTCTCTTCAGTAAAACTGAGTGAAAGCACGAAAACTGTAAAACTACCAATTAGTTAAATTGAACTCTCTCATTCAGGACCTAGAGGAGCAGCTTGATGAGGAAGAAGGGGCTCGGCAGAAGCTACAACTTGAAAAAGTCACAGCAGAAGCCAAAATAAAGAAGATGGAAGAAGAGATTTTATTGTTAGAGGACCAGAATTCTAAATTTCTTAAGGTGAGAACTGATTGTGTGACATTCGACTGGTACTACCGAACATGTCAGCAGTAGAGAACTGTATGTGAACAACAACCACTATTGGACTCATGCTTGCCCTGAATTATTTTTAAAGGTAAAGAATAACAGCTGGCAGAGACAGGAGGTGAAGTATTGGGTTTTCTGCATCAACATCTTCTGGCTCAGGCCCAATGTTCAGATGTATTCACTGTAGTGATTATCTTAGAGGAAATTTCAAATCTACAGATAAAAATATATGCTAGCCAGAGGTTCAGAGTTTGATTCCCAACTGTTCCTCCTGTGAGAAGATCCAGGTTATATGGCCTTGGGCAAGCTGCACAGTCCCAGGATGCCCCCAGAAAAGGGGAATGGTAAACCACTTCTGAATATTCTCTACCTAGAAACCCCTGAAAAGGATCAACATAAGTCAGAATTGATTTGACAACATGCAACAAGCGTTAGGTATTTAGGAAGAGAAATCTTTATTATGGCATTCAGTCACAGCTAAAGAGCGATTTCAGTGCTTTATATTAATTGAATAATGAGCATGCACTCAATTAAAAAAAATGTGTATTTTTCCATTTGACCAGAAATCCAGAAATCAGCATCTGATAGTTTTCAAAGTGGTAGCTAGATAAACCCAGGGTTTACCTTGGCTTTTTTATTTCATTTGGCATCCATTCACCTACTGACAGTTTGTTTACCATGTGTTATTTATGCTGTCCAAGTGAAAACCCATTAGTGCTCTGGGTCTGCCACCTACAGATCATCGCTGTAATCACCAAATACATTGACCTGCTGCCCAAAGAGAAAACTGGCTGTAGAATAGAATAGAATAGAACATAATTTATTTATTACGGTCAGGTGACCAACCCACGAAACATATCCGTGGCTAAACCATACAAAATACAGTTAAAAATATACAAATAATTCACCAAAAAAACCATGTGGCCAGAATACACAAAATGCAATTCAAAAGTGTATAGCCAATCCATAAAACACACTACATGGTCAAAACACACAAAATGCAATTAAAAGAGTACACAATAGGCAATCAACTGTGCATTGATTGTAAAACACAGGGAGAATGAGTAAACTGGCTGTGTTTTTTGCAGTTCATATTCAGTACTATGATCTTTGCAAATCTTTATCATGTGATACTATCATATAAATTTATGTTAAGACATACACAAAATATACAATTTCATGCTGAGTTCTTGACATGTACAATTGCTTTTAATGGTAGGTATAATAGTCTTGTGAACGGTCTTGAAAGAGCAATTTGTTGTTTAGTCATTAAGTTGTGTCTGACTCTTCATGACCCCATGGACCAGAGCACACCAGGCCCTCCTGTCTTCAACTGCCTTCTGGAGTTTGGTCAAATTCATGTTGGTAGCTTCGATGACACTGTCTATCCATCTCATCCTCTGTTGTCTCCTTCTTCTCTTGCCTTCACATTTTCCCAACATCAGGGTCTTTTATTTTTTTATTTTCTTATTTATTTATTGTATTTATACCCCACCTATCTAGTCATTTCGACCACTCTAGGCGGCTTACAACATGAAGGATAAAAAGTTCAAGAAAAAATTCTAACAATTAATTAATTAAATGATTCTGCAAGATGGGAAAAATACAAAATAAATCAAATAAAGAGAAAAAGAATAAAAAAGGAAAGAGGACAGGAATTAACTGGAAGGGAAGGCCGGCCTATACATTCACGTTTTTAGTTGGTTCTTAAAAGTACCCAGCGAGGGTGCAGCGCGAATCTCCGGAGGTAGGTTATTCCAGAGGCGAGGAGCCACCGCTGAGAAGGCCCGGTTTCTAGTTCTTTCCTTCCGGGCCTCCCTCGGTGTCAGGCTCCTCAGCCTCACCTCCTGGCTCGCGCGGGTGACACGGGTAGAACTAGTTGGGAGTAAGCGTTCCGCCAAGTATCGAGGTCCTAAACTGTTTAGGGCTTTATATGTAAGCATTAACACTTTGAGGTCAATGTGGAAACGGATGGGCAGCCAGTGCAGCATGGCCAGAGTAGGAGAGATATGTTGGTATTTTCTCACTCCAGTAAGGAATCTGGCCGCCACATTCTGCAGCACTTGAAGTTCCCGCATCAGCTTCAAAGGAAGCCCCATGTAGAGCCTGTTACAGTAGTCTAATCTAGAAATTACGAGCGCATGTACTAAGGTAGTGAGCACCCCCGTGTCTAGGTAAGGTCGCAGCTGGGCAAGCCGCCTAAGGTGGAAAAAGGCAGTGCAGACTACCGACACCACCAGCGTTTCCATGGTGAGCATCGGGTCCAGGTGTACCCCCAGGCTGCGGACCCCACTCTTCGCGGCTAGGGCCACCCCCCCAAACATGAGGGAGTTTCCCAAGCCACCATCCACAGGGCCACCCACCCTCAGAACTTCCGTCTTGTCCGGGTTCAGCCTCAGCCCGTACTCCTGCATCCATTGCTGTACAGCCCCCAGGCAGCGCTGGAGGGACAGGACGGCATCACCTGCTGTTGGTGAAAAGGATATATAGAGCTTTATGTAGTTTATGTAGTGGGCACGCTGAAGCCTCTATTATCACAGGCCTCCAGGAGGTGCTCACTCTTCTCAGTTGCTGCCACCAGTATTTCAATTTCAATACCAATTACTCAGTGAGACCAGTGTTACTTTAAAACTTAAACTTGCTTATTTGATCAGTAAAATAAAATATATAAATCACAAGTTAATAATCAATTTCTCTCACTCACTGAACTCACTGACACACAGAACCCTACTCTCACTGACTTTTCCAGGGAATCTTCTCTTCTCATGAGATGGCCAAAGTATTGGAGCTTCAGCTTCATGATCTGTCCTTCCAGTGAGCACTCAGGGTTGATTTCCTTCAGAACTGATAGGTTTGATCTCCTTGCAGTCCAGGGGATTCTCAAGAGTCCTACAGCACCACAATTCAAAAGCATCAATTCTTCGGCAGTCAGCCTTCTTTATGGTCCAGCTCTTACTTCCATACAACACTACTGGAAAAACCATAGCTTTGACTATGCGGACCTTTGTTGGCAAGGTGATGTCTCTGCTTTTAAGATGTTGTCTAGGTTCGTCATCACTTTCCTCCCAAGAAGCAGGCATCTTTTAATGAAAAAGCAATTAGTCACCCGTAAATTGTCCATATTAATCAAAGATACATAAAGATCTTGGACCCTCAGATTTTCACCTGATCTGCTTGGAATTCCTCTATTGGGGGAGATCTGGAAGCATTTCAGATTATCTGCCCTTTCTTTGAACTGTGCTGCATTGTTCATTTGATTGAGGACTTGTAACATCTATGGGTGAAATGTAGTTTAGGAAGCTATGCGTTTTTGTAAACATCTGTAGATAAATGTATAGTGCCATCCTTTTTTTGGAGGGCAGGGTTTCCTGCTAAATACATAGGTTGTTTAAATATATATTAGCTATATATAAACATTGATGAGATGGATGGGTAGTGTCATCAAAACTACCAACATGAATTTGACTACTGTAAACTCCTGAAGACAGGAGGGCCTGGCATGCTCTGGTCCATGGGGTCACGAAGAGTCGGACACGACTTAACGACTGAACAACAACAACAAACATTGACAGTTTGCAAACTGTATAGCATTTCGCATCCAGCCCTGGGCAGTTGTTCTAGAAATAGTTTAGAAGGTCAGTAAAATGAGGGGCAAAAGAGTGTCTTGCTTTATCATAGTCACCATTTATTGTGTGAACTCATATGTGTCGGACCACAGTCTAGTGCTGTGGGGCCATATATATATATTAATTTCTGCTTTCTCTTACTCAACTAGGAGAAGAAATTATTGGAGGATAGAATTGCAGAATGTACTTCACAACTGGCTGAAGAAGAAGAAAAGGCCAAAAACTTAGCTAAACTCAAGAACAAGCAGGAAATGATGATCACAGATCTGGAAGGTTAGCAGTTTTAGGATTTATCAAATGAAGAAGCACTATCCATAAGCCAAAAGTATGCTAATACTGAATATTAGAAATAAGCTTATCTTTACGGTTCTAATATGTATCATTTTCTAAGACAAAGAATATAATAATATTTGATAACAATGACAGGCTAGCAGCTGTTAGGACTGGGCACGAAAAAGAATTTGGTTAAGTGTTTTTAAAGTATTCTCAAAGGCTTGTTTTAAAGTGTTGGCTGTATTAGAACAACACAGATATTGTAATCAAGAGATTTGATACAATTTTTTAAAAAATAATTTGTTATCTTCCCTTCTTTTTCTCTGGACAGCATAAACACTCAAATAATACAAAGAAACAAATAGAGCACAGTTTAGGACAAAATCAAAAATCAGCATTCACCAGTGAAGATCAGGAAAAATTTGACCTCCAAGCCCACCAAAATTGTTAACCCTGTGTCAAACACCCATCCAAAAAACAGCAGCAAAACACCGACCCGCCCTCCTTTTGAAGAAGACATTATGTTTTGTACTGGGTGAACTTATTTGGGAAGGATACTCCATTTATGAAGTTCTTCACATGAGATTTGGTCTTTTCTAGTTCTCTTTTTCTAGAGGGCGACAAGGATGATCAGGGGGCTGGAAACCAAGCCTTATGAGGAAAGGCCAAAAGAATTGGGCATGTTTAGCCTTGAGAAAAGAAGACTGAGGGGTGATATGATAGCACTTTTCAAATATTTGAAAGGCTGTCATACAGAGGAGGGACAGGATCTGTTCTCAATCATCCCAGAGGGCAGGACATGCAACAGTGGGCTCATGTTAAAGGAAACCAGATTTCGGTTGAATATCAGGAAAAATGTCCTAACTGTTAGAGCAGTACAACAGTGGAACCACTTACCTCGGGAGTTGGTGAGTGCTCCAACACTGGAGGTATTCAAGAAAAACTTAGATAATCACCAGGCAGATATGCTTTGATTGTATTCCTGAATTGAGCAGGGGATTGGACTTCATGGCCTTGTAGGTCCCTTCCAACTTCACTTTTCTATTATTCTAGTTGGCAACTGCTTAACTTCTCACTCTGAAAAAGAGCATCCAGTGAAGAACATTGGAGAAGAGCCTCTAATTCCAAGGTTCAGCTCTCTCCTAATCAAAAACGTATCTTGTTTACATTATGCTTCAGTTTATTATTCCTGATCCAACTCATTATTGCCTTCAGTGTAACTTGTAACTTGAGAACCCTCACAACTTTCTGGGTATTACATTAAGGCTAGTCTTCCACCTTCTTTGGACCCATGGCAATTTGCATACAGGAAAAATAGATCTACTGATGATGCTGTGTCCATTGTACTCCATACTGTATTGAGCCACTTAGAACATCAGGGAACTTATGCGAGGCTGTTGTTTGTGGATTATAGCTCTGCTTTTAATACCATTCTACCAAATAGGTTGTTTTTTAAAATGATCAACCTGGGATTACTTCAGGAGATCTGCATGTGGATAAAGTATTTTCTGACAGATAGGCCACAGTCAGTAAGGATGGGATCTCACCATTCTTCTACCCTGGTACTAAGTACAGGAGCTCCCCAGGGCTGTGTGCTAAGTCCCTTCCTCTATTCCCTGTACACACATGATTGCACCCCACTGTATAACACCAATGCAATTATTAAATTTGCGGATGATACGACAGTGGTGGGGCTCATAAATAAGAACAATGAGTCTGCTTATAGAAAGGAAGTACAAAGGTTGATACTTTGGTGTAAAGAAAATCATCTCACACTTAACATAAAAAAAACTAAAGAACTCATAATTGATTTTAGGAGGAAGAGAAATGTACATTTACCACTGTACATAAACGGTGAGGAAGTGGAGAGAGTTGGTAGTTTTAAATTTCTGGGTACTTACATCTCAGAGGACCTCTCATGGACTATAAATGCCAACATGCTAATGAAGAAGGCACAGAAGAGGCTGTATTTCCTGAGAATGCTCGGCAAGTTAAATTTATCTCAGCATTTACTTCTGTCATACTATCGTAGCACCATTGAGAGTGTCCTAACCTATGGCATTCTGGCATGGTTTGGGAGTAGCTCTGTAGCGGACAAAAAAGCTCTACAGAGAACCATTAAAATTGCCCAGAATATCATCGGGCTCCAGCTACCAACCCTGGATGACATCTTCACATCCCGCTGTCTAAGGAAATCACATAGCATCCTGAGAGACTCTTCCCATCCTGCTTATAACTTTTTTGAACTGTTACCATCTGGCAGAAGATATAGAACAATTAAGACTCGGACCACACGTTTTCTCAATAGTTTTTATCCCAGAGCTATAATTGCAATTAATAATGAGCTTAAAGACCACCAGTAGTGAATAATTAGTTGGACTGTGTAACTTGGCCTGCGGTGTAGATGTTTGTATTTTTAGTGGGGGACTTTTAGTGGGTGGGGAGTGTTTGGGAATTTTATGTGTGTGCATGTGTCTGGTCTCTGGGTGTCTGTGAATTTCGTTGTATGTGTATATACTTACAATGACAATAAATTATTATTATTATTAGATTTTAAAAGAAGCTCTATATCTTCATTTTCCCATCTCCTGGTTGGCTTGGAAAATATTCACTGCTTAGATCCCAAATTAATTAATTAATTTAAAATAATCTCATTTCCATAATGTAAGAATATATAATGGCAAAAGTCCTGTTGCTTAGCATAGCCAATTTCACTAGAATAGGCCCATTGAATCAATGGGGATTTAGTGAATCAACTTCTCCATAAGTTCCATTGATTCAAATGGGCCTATTGTAACTGTGACTTACTATACTAAATAAGTTGAAACTAGGGTAGGTTCATTTGCATCAATGGAACTTTCAGAGGAGTTGACTCACCAAATCCCTGTTGTTTCAGTAGGCCTACTCTAGCACAACTGACTACTCTAAACAACAGGGTTTCAGTCCTGAGAATTCTTCTCAGAAAAGTATTTGGTTTTGCTATCCTAATATATGCCTGAATAGTTATTTTTCTTGGTTTTAATGTTCTGTTTATAACATTTCTTCTGATCTTGGCACTCACTGATAGATCATGTTTTGAGAAGAAATACCATGCAATGTTTACAGTGTTCTGCTTGTCATAGAACTATTATTTGTAATCTCTTTCTTGGTTTTAGATACATCATCAGTGTTGGCTTTTGGCTTGAATATGTAATGTCTTGTAGAATTCAGACTTGGCTGACTCCTAATTTTACACAGTTAATGTTGTTTGTGTCCTAATTTGGGAATTGTTCCTTACCTACAAAACTGTGGCTGCTGTCTTGCTTATGGAGTTATTGGTATTCCTGACTTCTAACCAGATAGGCTGAAATGGAGGAATGAATGTGATTAACTTAATTATGGAAGGCATGTAAGTTGACAGTCAGTCCTTCTTAGTCAACAGTAGGATGCTAAAATAAAGAGAATCCACACTTTGCACAGTTGCCCAATGCATGTTCCTATTCATTTTCATGTTGAGAACCACCAAAAGAGTAAAAAACTGAAGTGTTGATGACATCAGTCTTCCTGGTACTGTACTATTTAGTCTAACCTTTTGGCATCTCTGTTCCAGTGGTTCCCAAACTTTTTCAAGTCATGACCCCCTTTTATAATAGTCAAGTAACTTGTGAGCCCCCCGCCACATTTATATTTAAAAAACAACAACACTTTTTTAATGGAGTAAAGTCATCCCTTCTCTGAAAGTAAGACTTATTTCTCCCCCAGTGTTTCTCATACATACACATAAACACTAACTTGACTACTTTGCTCTGAAAGGTAAATGAAGAAATGATTTAACAAGGACTAAAGCACATAAGGTGACCCATGGACACCTCCCCTCTGAAAACACTTTGTGACTCCCTTGGGAGTCACAACTCCCATGTTGGGAAACATCATCTCTCTGTTCCCACCATCTGCTAGGGAACTAAATGCTATGTGTCTATTGGGAGCAGCCAAGGGGAGAGAACAGGCAGTCATGTTTGTACTAGGCAGTTGGGAGAGTCTTGTGGCTCTCCACACTCTCCAGCATGTTTAGTTATGAAAGATGCTGTATCACAGTGACATCTGGAGGAATAAGTAATCCCAATAGAAGGTAACACACCTTTCACCCCATTTTTCTCTCTGATAGTAATCTGTAGATTGCCTATATGTGACAAGCTCCCCATAAAACCTCTTTTCACCATTGATGCTAGAATGATTCATACTGGCGGTACTAAAAAGTTCCATTAATACTTCTGTTTTCTTCAGGATGTCCAGGCAGTAATCTACAGCTAGAAGTACTTGTGTAGTAGTTCCAAGTGGAGTGCTGGTTCTTTTGAATACAGTATATGGTGTTGCAACGGAATCTTTAGCTACTTACAGGATTTGCTTCTATCGCTCCAGATAGAAACAGCAAAAATATGTTATCTTGTTTTAAACTGCAAATTTGCTTTGAAAAACAGTTCATTAGGAAAAATTTTCAACTGAAATAACGTCAGATTATCAGTAAACCACTGTTTACCCATTAGGTTTTAAAGATCAGTCTAGTTTCTAGGAAAAATGATAAAATGAAATCAGTTAAGTTGTCTTATTGTTACAAAAAGTCAGAGATAGCTCCAACTAAGAGCTTTCTTTCAGCTCTCCTCCTGCTGTGGAGAAGGCTAGTTTTTATAAGTGTGCTGGACTTCATTTGAGAAGGAAATCTCAGTATGAGATGGCTGTGCTTGTGCTGCTGTCCCACAGTTAGTCAAATTCTTGTTGTTACTTGATAAACATCTGTTCTCAGAAGACTGTTCACATGCTCTTGACAGAGGGATCCAGACAATCAGATCCCTTCTGAGTTCTCTGTACAGTGGTACCACGACTTACCACCTTAATCCACTCTGGAATGATGGTCATAACTCAAAGTGGTCATAAGTTGAAGCACCATTTCCCATAAAAATGCATTGGAATGTGATTAATCTGTTCTGGCTGGAAAAAAAAAATTATACAAAACAAAACAAAAAGCACTGCAAGCCCCATTGGAACGCATCGGGGCCGGGGGGAAAAATCACCACCACCACCCCAAAAAACACCGTAAGCCCCATCAGAACATGCTGGGACCGAAAAACAAGCACACCAAAACCCCAAAAAAAACCACTGCAAGCCCCCCCCCATACAAATGCAAACCCCATTGGAATGGGCTGGGGCCAAAAAACAAACACACACGCCAAAACAAAAGACAAAACAAAAAAGCCCCATTGGAACACAATGGGGCTTTTAAAAAATCACAAAAAAAAACCAACAACACAGTAAGCCCCATCGGAGGTGCTGGGGCCAAAAAACAAAAACAAATAAACAAACACAACATAGAAACATAACCCCCCTAGCTCAAACCCACCCTGCAAAACCCTGGAAATGTACTTACCCGGAAGCAGAAAGCAGCACCAGGCAGTCCAAAGCCTCCTCTGATGAACAATATCTAACTGTTGGAGTGAAAGAGCTACAAAGAAGCAATTGTAACTTGAAGCTCCGATCGCAAGTAGAAGCAAAATTTTGCGACCGGAAATGGTCGTAAGTCAGGACTGTGATGGACAGCTCACACGTCACTCCTGTTCATCAGTTTAGAGCTCTGGTGTGGGAGCCTATGACAGGACAGGAGGGGCGGAATCAACGGAACTAAAGAGAAAAAAAGACAGTTTGGGATAGTTAGGGCAGTTAGAGAGTTAGAGAGAAGAAGAGACAGAGATATATAGAGGGATTGAAAGAGTTAAAAGTTAAGGAAAGATTGAAAACAAGAACTTGGAAAGTTGGTGTGATTAAGATTGGAAAGAGTTAAAAGTGCTAAGAAATAAATAGGTGAATATAGTAATACCATGATTAAAGTGAATCTACATAAGCAAACATAAATGTAACCAAAGCAACGTTTACTGAATGAATAATAAAAGACCATCCATGATTTTCTTTATATGATTTACCTACTAACCCATAAATAAACATTGTTATGTCGGACAACACTGATCTAATAGTCATATTTGGTACAGAGAGGAACATATCCTCTGGTGGCAGCGAAAAGTGGTGAAAAGTACATGTTATGCTTGAAAGGAAACCTAGGTGTGTAGAAAAACAAACGGGAACTGGGGGTGCGTGACAGGGACGTTCGTAAGTCGAGGCACCACTGTACTCTGTTCTATATTTCCCATTATTCCATGTCGGAATGTTGTTTTGCAAGCTGTCTCCAAGTTGTGATGGGCATTAAACCTTCTTAGCAATGTTAAGCCAATCTCTCTCTGCTAGGTTCTAAGGACATGGTAAAACAACTTAGTGCCTTTCACAAAAAGCCATATTGTTGATCATTGTTTATTATATATTTTTTTAAAAAGTCAAAACTAACAAGCTAAAACATTTACAATTTGCTTCCTTTTTAATGTGCTGCCTAAAGTGGTGTACTTAGAGTTACAGCTGATGTTGCACATTAATAAGAACCTTATAATTTGTTTTGATTTAACTTTTTGCCCCCAATATTGAGTTAACTATCTGGTCACCTTGATCCAAATTCTTCTGCACAGTCCTGTCTCTGCAACAGAAATTACACTGTCAGTAGCAGCAAATTGTGGTCAGTCAAAGGTTTCCTTTCATGATTTTGGAGTGCACATGGCTTGCACACAGTGCCATGAATCTGCATCCTGAAATCTCAGCAGGACACCTTTATTTAGCAGCAATCTGCTGTTGCAAGTAACGTCATTCCCATTGTGCAGGCAGATGATGCGCAACAAGATTTTGGACCTTCTTTCATTTTTGGCCAGCTTGTACTGTGTTTTCCATGTCATGTAACAATCAGTAAGCAAAATTCTTACTATTACTTTTTCTCTTAAGAACGCTTGAAAAAAGAAGAAAAAACTCGTCAAGAGTTGGAAAAAGCCAAAAGGAAACTTGATGGTGAAACCACTGATCTGCAGGATCAAATTGCAGAGCTTCAAGCCCAGATTGAAGAATTAAAAATCCAGCTTGCCAAAAAGGAGGAAGAGTTGCAAGCTGCCCTTGCCAGGTAAGAAACGACTGGTTATTGAAATGGCATTATAGAATGATTTTAAGATATGTGACTGTTTACTTTCTTGGGGCATTCCATCCACCTTTGAATGAAATAAGCTCCTTAATTGCAAAATTAACATATTGTATTGTGAAATTTGTTTAGGTCAGCCAGAGTAGCAGCCAAGGCCATGCGCATTTTAATTGAGCTCTTTTCCTAAGCAGCCAATCAATTACCAGAAGCCTGCTTATGTTTATCTCCAGAATAGTTGGCTCAGCTGTGTAACTGAGGAAGATGTCACCTGTTCATGTAGTCCCTGATACTTACCAGTTACAGTGACAGCTCATAGTTCTAATTTTTGAAAACCCAGGTGTATTTGGAGTTCAGTTACAAACAACATATATTCTACTGGCAGTTATTTTGGAAGGCACTTCAGTGAAGTCCTTCATGGTCTTTACATCACTATTTTGACATCCTAAAATCTGTAGGTGCACAGTTCAATTGCCTTTACTTTCCCTGCTTTTTGTCCCTGTTTTGTTATTTGTGAATGAACTGTTAAATTGCGCTTGAAGATGGTAGATCATATTATGGGGGATGTGAATATGGAATGGAGAAATGACAGATTGCTAATAGAGATATATGGATGTCTTTGTGTTTTGATCTTTGCAAGTTGTCCCTATGCTTAGGACTATTCAAGTCTTTGGGTTACTTTATTTCTTGCAGATTCATCTCTGTAGAATACAAAAGAATTATTTAGGCTCGAGATGGACAGTTGTGGCCTTCTGTGTGTTTCTGTATGTTTGATGTGAGTTACAGACAAAAAAAAAACTTCTGGAGAACTACAGTTCTTACCCCAATCTACTCTGTTTCCCCAAAAATAAGACCTCGTCCTAGCCTGAAAATAAGACCTAGTATGATTTTTCAGGATGTTCGTAATAAAAGCCCTACCCCAAAAATAAGCCCTAGTTAAGTGAAACCCCGCCCTCCACCATTGTGCAGCAACAAGAAGAAAATAACATGGCTGTATTTGAATAGATGTAGATTGTTGTACATGAAAATAAATAAAACATCCCCTGAAAATGAACCCTAATGCATTTTTGGAGCAAAAAATTAAGATAAGACCCTGTCTTTTTTGGGGGGAAACACGGTAGCTTATGTTGCATCCAGCTGCACTTGATTTGCTGTGACAGGCCTAGGTAAATGTCTTGGAATGGGTACAGTGGCACACTGAAGTTAAACACCACACCTAATCACAAGCTGTTCATACTTCAATTTCCCTTTTGTATCACATTGTTGGTTTGAAGTCAGATTATTGGTAGCAATAATGGTGACTCTTGCAGAATTTCGGAAATCAAGAATCTTTCTTCCTCTGTTCAAAGAATAGGTTATTGTAATGAAGTGTTTCTCTTTGTATTTTGTTTCCAGAGGGGATGAGGAAACTGTGCAAAAGAATAATGCACTAAAACTAATACGAGAACTACAAGCTCAAATTGCAGAGCTACAAGAGGACCTTGAATCAGAAAAAGCATCACGCAACAAGGCAGAAAAGCAGAAGAGAGACCTGAGTGAGGAGCTAGAGGCATTGAAGACAGAGCTGGAAGATACCTTGGATACCACTGCAGCTCAGCAGGAACTCAGGTGAGTAAAGCATTAGGAAAAATATATTAGTTGCAATGTAATGGTTCTATATAAGCAAAATAAATGTTCTCTCCTGTTTCACATTCTTGTTGTTGTTGTTGCTGTTGTTGTTGTTGTTGCTGTTGCTGCTGCTGCTGTTGTTGTTGTATTCTTGAGGTTTTCACGGCCGGGATCCAATGGTTGGATCAAGAACACAGCCAGACAGCCCAAAAAACCTACAACAACAACAACAACAACAATTTATTATTATTATTATTATTATTATTATTATTATTATTATTATTATTATTACAGTGGTGCCTCGCATAACGTTTGCTTCGTTTAACGTTTTTTTCGCTTAACGTTTATTTTTTCAGAGTCAGATTGTGCTTCGTATAACGTTTTTCCCTATGGGCGATTTTCACATAGCGATTTTGGGACCATGCTTCGCTTAACGTTTTTTGTTTTAGGTCCCCTGCTTCACTTAACGATGTTCATTTTTTCAATTACAAAAGTGTCTTAACATGTTGAAAAACAGTTTTAAATGCTTGGAATCGTTAGTGCACCTTCTAAAATGTGTGCATACTTAATTTGGCGTTGATCTGACTTTTCGTTAATTTTTTGTGAATTTTTTTCTCCCCCATAGGAAACAATGGAGCTGTCAGATTTTGACAGCTGTCAAAAGTTGGGGGGAAAAAATTCACCATAAATTAACGAAAAGTCAGATCAAAGCCAAATTAACTTTTGCATCCGTTTTAGAGGGTGCAGAAGCTAATCCAAGCATTTAAAACCATTTTTGACCCTTTTATGACACACTTAAATTTGCAAAAATTGACTTCGCAAAGCCATTGAAATGTATTGAGTCGGCTTCAATACATTCCAATGGAGGAAACATTGTATCGTTTAACAATGTTTCCTATGGGTTTTTTCACTTAAGGACGCCAATCTGTGCCTATTGGAACGGATTAACCGGTTTCCAATGCATTCCTATGGGAAATGGTGTT
The DNA here is from genome assembly GCF_051106095.1 of Pogona vitticeps. NCBI lineage: Eukaryota > Metazoa > Chordata > Lepidosauria > Squamata > Agamidae > Pogona > Pogona vitticeps. The sequence continues at coordinate 126,433,696 of NC_135784.1, read as the reverse complement.
TCGCATAAAGTTTTTTTCGCATAAGGTTTTTTTTTTGGAACCAATTAAAAACGTTATGCGAGGCACCACTGTATTATTATTATTATTATTATTATTATTATTATTATTATTATTATTATTATTATTATTATTATTATTATTATTATTATTATTATTATTATTGGTGGTGGTGGTGGTGGTGGTGGTGGTCATCATCGTCGTCGTCATTATCTTAAAATCTGTAGAGCTGAAAGGGACCATGGGGACCACTGAGTCCATTCCCTGTTAAGGAGGCACAGTGGGGAATTGAACCTCTGGCCCTGCAACGAGGTATCTCAACCATTGAGCTGTGCTGTTAACTATTTAAAAGGTGATCTTACATAAATAACAAAACAACCCTGCTCAACCCCCACTCACCCAAAAAAAACCAATTGTGGAAACTGAGCACTTAACAAATGTTGCATTCCTGACTGTTTTTTTAGGACAAAGCGTGAGCAGGAGGTTGCTGAGCTGAAAAAAGCACTTGAAGAAGAAACAAAGAATCATGAAGCTCAGATTCAGGAGATCAGGCAGAGGCATGCAACTGCCTTGGAAGAGCTCTCAGAACAACTTGAACAGGCCAAAAGAGTGAGTGAAAAATGCAGTTAGAGTAGGAGAGGATTTCATATGGATGGAAAACTCTCTGGAAGCCTTGCATGCCTCAGGTTGAGTTCTTCTGAAGCCAGATTATCATTGGAAAAATGTTGTGATGATAATATGTACTTTCCTAGTGATACATGGGTGATGTGGGCTACAGTCCACAAGAGTTTATACTGAAAAAAAAAAGTTAGTCCTTAACATACCAGAAAATTCTTTTTTGTTTCTCTTGCAATAGATTAACATGTCATCACAAACCGTTTCTTAATGAGATTGCAGTGCACATCTGCTTAGATCCAGTCTGTTAATCCAGCATTTCTTTAGGCAAATGAATTACCTGTTTTGGAATGGAGCAGGTATCAGTCTCTCTACCAGTTTCTCAGAACGCAATAGTATTTTCCTTCTACGTGCTACAGAACTCAATAATAATAATAAAAATAATAAAAATAAGAATAAAAATAAAAAATAACCCTGCACCATCTGGCAACCAGGCCACTTTGGGCAGCTAACAACAAGATAAACCATACAATATCAAAACACAATAAAATTTAAAATAATACATAGATTCAACAAATATAATCACTATACAGTGGTGCCTCGCATTACGAGCGCTCCGTTTTACGACGAAATCGCTTTACGTTGAAGGTTTTGCGATTGCAAAAGCGATCACAAAACAATGTTTCCTATGGGGGAATTTCGCTTTGCGATGATCGGTTCCCTGCTTCGGGAACCGATTCTCGCAAAGCGATGATTTTCGGCCAGCTGATTGGCGGTTTCAAAATGGCCGCCAGGTAAAAAAACATGGCTCCCCGCTCTTTTCTGGGACGGATTCTTCGCTGCACAGGCAGCGAAAATGGCCGCGCTATGGAGGATCTTCGCTGGACGGTGAGTTTCAAGCCCCTAGGAACACATTAATCGGGTTTTACGCGTTTCTATGGGCTTTTTAATTTCGCATTACGTTTTCGTTCTACAGTGATTTCACTGGAACGAATTAATGTCGTAATGCGAGGCACCACTGTATAACTCTGTATATATATTTGACTTCACTGTTAGTTGACAGTCTATTAAACATTTGTCTTGCAATTTGTTTTGACGAGGGGCCATTTCACATATTAAATTGTGTGAAAATAATACATTGGCAGTTGAGCACACATCTTATGTGCAGTAGCAGTCTGTGTTGGATACATAAAGAATGTGCCTGCACAAAATGTCATTTGCCACTTTCACATTCTTTACTTTGTAGTTGAACACTTAAGATCTCTAATGTTAGGAAAACTTAAAAGAAGGAAGAAAGAGAGAGAGAGAAGGCAAAATACTGTGGCACTTTGAAGACAGATTTATTTTTGTGTTAGCATTTGTGGATCAAAATCACCTTCAGACATAAGAAGTACAAATGTTCATTATATTTATACATACTTCTGTCATGGTGAGAGTTATGACCAGGTGCAGATATAGATAACAGTTAAAGTGACAATTTCATTAATAAGCTCTGTTCTTCTGTTAATGAAGCATTGTCATTTTTCTTTTACTTGTATCTTTACTGTCATGATGGTCACAATCACAGGGATATGTACAGAGGATATATTTGCTCTCTTTGTGTCTGAAGAAATTGATTTTGATCCACAAAAGCTTATAAATAAAACTGCTAGCCTTCATAGTGCCACAGTACTTTGCCTTTCTCTCTTCCCATCTCTTTAATTTTGCCAACAGGCTGGCATAGACTAACATGGCTGCTTGCTTAGAAACCAGGTTTTTAAGAGCATGATTTCTGCATCTTGGATGTGTATCTGAGAATATCAAGCAAATGGGATAACACTAGAGACACTTATTTTCTGTTTTGATTGCTTAGATGAACATTTTGCCCTCCATTTTGTCAATTACATAGTGCTGGCAACAGTTAGACTGCATCTTGCTGAAGTATGAGATTCATAACTCCTACTGACAAATACCTGGACAAGTTTACATTTTATGCAGTGTAATAATGAGTCTCCTTGTTCAACTTGTAAAACAAATACAAATTCCTGGTGAATAAAATCATATGGGAACCAGTCAAATAAATCCTGTGTTACCTTAGACTAAACTGTTTAATTTTGGCTTAAATTGTACAAAGAGAATTTTCCAGCAATTGGTCACAACTCTTGGAAGGGACGTGGTGGTGCTGAGGGTTAAACTGCAGAAGCCTCTGTGCTGCAAGGTCAGAAGACTTGCAGTCATAAGATCGAATCCACGCAATGGAGTGAGCGCCTGTTGCTTGTCCCAGCTCCCGCCAACCTAGCGGTTTGAAAGCATGCAAAATGCAAAATACGAGTAGATAAATAGGTACCACCACGGTGGGAAGGTTCTGTGTCTAGTTGCGCTGGCCATGTGACCACGGACGATTGTCTTCAGACAAACGCTAGCTCTATGGGTTGGAAACAGAGATGAGCACCACCCCCTAGAGTAGGACACGACTGGACAAATTGTCAAGGGGAACCTTTACTTACCTTGTTTCAGATGAACTTCCAATGAAGAGCGGTAATCTGTTTTTCTTGCTTCTCTCTAGTTCAAAGCAAATCTTGAAAAGAACAAGCAGTGTTTGGAAACGGATAACAAAGAGCTGGCCTGTGAGGTGAAGGTGTTGCAGCAGGTTAGATCTGAGTCAGAACACAAGAGGAAGAAGCTTGATGCTCAGGTGCAGGAACTACAGGCCAAGGTTGTAGAAGGAGACAGATTGAGAACAGAACTGGCAGAAAAAGCCAACAAACTACAGGTAAGATGTGAATTTGCAATTAAGATAATCTAATGCACTGGGTGGAATGTGGTTCTGTATGTACTCTTTTGAAATATCTGTCCTTCATACCTTATATAAGGCTATCTGTGTAGCTCAAATGCTGTGTCCTAATTGTCCTCATTTGAGCATCATACTGTTTCTATTTCTGCACCAAAGAAACAATCAAGAGTTTTCAGAGAATAATTTCAAATGCCACTGAAGTGAGAACAATGCTTTATTTTGGTGCCTGCAGATGCCTCTAGAATTAACTTGTGGAATATTTTATTTAAATTTAACATGATAAAAGCATCTTAACATAATAACAGTTTGATGAGTGAATTAGTTTCTTGCTTTATTCTTGGAAATTAAGCACGTTCATAAGTAGTGCAGATTATAATAGTTTGTGTTAGAGGGTTGCCTGAAGACACAGGAGAATCCTGTCAACAGGCAATCCTTTTCTAGTTTAATTAGCTTTAAAAAAAATCAACTTGAAATTTCAGTTTCAATCTGCCACCGTATAAATGCACAACCATCTAGTCTTCATAGAGTGCTTGAAATACTGCGTTCTGGCCAATTTTGTGTTACCATAATTTATTTAGACAGGAGAGCTAGAGTCACAGAACTGATATGTGTAAAGATAAGATGACACTACATTGAGCTGTGGTGTCAGGGGGAAATCGTACATGAAATAGTTGTTTCAAAAAAGGTGAGTGGTGTCCCCGCTGCATTCTAACTGGATAACTGTAAGACTCATACTAGGGCTCAGGGAGCCTGGGTTGAAAACCTTGCTTGATCCTAGAAACTCACTAGAGCCTTTTGTTAAATATTTTGCAAACCATATGAATTTCATCACAGGTTGGAGGCAACATGACACCAGGTAATGCACATGGTTTTACAAGAACCATAAAAAGAGCAAAAGGATGAAGGAAATATAATGATCAGATTACTTAGAAATCTCAAGAGAGAAACTGTAAATAGCAAAAGGTTCCTTTTTCACAGGTTAGTTTTCAAGTTTGCAAATTTTAGTCTTGAGCCCAGTGTAAATGACCATGAATGTTACAGTGAAACATTAGGGGATAAAGTGAATAATTCTGAGTTTCTCTTAGATTCCTGCCATTGTGGGTTACTTGGGCTGAGCACTTGTCCCTTGCAAGTAAGATGCCAATATGCTACATCTAAATTATTTGTTTTGTAGAATGAGCTGGACAATGTCTCAAGTCTCCTGGAAGAAGCAGAGAAAAAAGGCATAAAATTTGCCAAAGATGCTGCCAGTTTGGAGTCTCAGCTACAAGATACACAGGTACAACTAAACGTTTAGAATGCATGTTTGCTTGTTTAAAGCATTTATATTATTCTGCTAGACCCATGAGGAACCCCTGCCCTGACAGCCAACAATCTATCTTCCAAAACAACATCCTGGTGAAAGACAAATGTAATTACAGTCAGAAGCTTTGAGCTTAAATCAGACCCATGATTTATGAAATCAGTAGAGAAGGGCAGAAAATTAGATAAAAGGACCAGAAAAAAGAGGTCTTCTCAGGGTGTCAGAAGGAATCTAAAAATACTGGAGCCAGGCAGGCCTCAAGGTGGCTTTGAGGAATGTCCTGTTTTTTCTCTTATTACAGTTGATGTCGTGGAGGTCTGTGTGTGGTTTCAGGGCTGCTTCTCATGTGCTGCTTTCCAAAACAACACCTTCACAAAACATGCACATGCTAGTTTTCTTTCCTCTGGTCTGACAGAAGTTTAGTTTTGACTAAGCACTACAATAAACATAACGCTGTACATGTCCCTGCTGATATACCAGCAACACCTTACTTGTATGTGATATTGTTTCTGAAAGAATTTAGCAAGAACTCTTAATCTCAAAAGCATCACTTAGCCATAGTATACCAATAGCATAACCTGTGCTTTTAAGATAGGAATGTGAAGCAGCAGCACAAACACATTGATCTGTTGGAATAAAGGCAACCCAGTTCAGAGTACTTCTGAAGATAAACAGATTAGGGTTTCAGTTGTATGCATATGTGTAAAATAAAGGATTTGGTTTCTCTCTTGTAGTGGTTTGCTTCAATCTTTAGCAAAAACGCCTGATACTGTAAGATCTTGCTCGCAAAATCTGTATATCAATTTTTATGCTTATAGTTAACTGACTGCTTTAAAGAACTGCTGAATCTTAGATAGTAGTATAGTGAATTTGTGAAGATTCTTAGTCGTTCAGGTGTCGTTAACTGGAAGTTGAGTCATGGCAACTGGACTTCTTTCTTGTTGGGTTGAAATATTTCGCTACTCATCCAAGCAGCTTATTCGGTGAATATAATGCCTAATTTCTGCTGTAGTGTACCAACAGAGACTATATTTTAAATTACCTTTTTATCTTTTGTGTGATCATTGCTCTTAGAGAAATTAATCTCATACTGTTAATTAGTGGTCAGTTACTGGGATTTTTTTATCTCTTAGATGACCATTTTAAATGTGGTGTTTTCATTTAATGAACTGCTTTCATGTCTGGGATGCTGCCTCATCAAATTACAGTATGATGAACTGATCTGTTCAGTTCAACCAGCAGTTGATCTGTGTGCTTACCTAGCCCAAACTGTTGTTCAGTGAAAAAATATCCATGTTATTGAATATTCCTGAAGAATGTCAAATTTAACTTTTAAGTATCTGGTTAAGTCTCAGCTTTTTTTTAGGCTGAGTGATAAAATACCAGTGCATCTTTCATTCCCTGAACAGGAGCTGTTGCAGGAAGAGACCCGCCAGAAACTGAACTTGAGTAGCAGGATTCGGCAGTTGGAGGAAGAAAAGAACAATCTCCAAGAGCAGCAGGAAGAAGAGGAAGAGGCCAGAAAGAATTTGGAGAAACATATGATAACTCTTCAGTCTCAGGTGAGAGGCCATGGCATATGCTGAATGCTACCTCACTGTATACATTTTTCTCATCCCTAGCCAAGTTCACCTAAAAACTGTTGGGTTTTCTGATCTGCTTTTGCTGTTCCTCCAGTACAGTAGCAGAGAAAAATAGCTGAGAATTTTGGACAAAGACAGTGTTAATTGGAAAAACAACAACACCTTAGAGCAGCTTGTCTTTTCATCACAAAGTGTTGTAGTAAGAGATACCCACCAGCAATGCAGATCAACCTCTACAAGTACTGTACAATGGTGCTACCTTGCACTGTCATGTAGACTGTACTGCAGACTGTGAATGAGCACTTTCAGGACTACAGAAGTCATCGCCTTAACCACCCAGAGTAGACCTTTGGCCTAGATGTGCAGGATAGAAATCTAATGCATGCATGCATGCATGCATGCATGCATGCATGCATGCATACATACATACATACATACATACATACATACATACATACATACATACATACATACATACATACATACATACATACATACATACATACATACATACATACATACATACATACATACATGTGTATATTAAATACTGATGGGTTTCTACATACAGGTAATATGAGCCCCAACTTATAGCTTGAAAGAAGCAGTCCAAACATGGGTGTTTCTGTCAGTTCTGTCCCCTGTTACCACTGCAGTGGGAATTAGACAGTTATATACATGCATAAAGCATGACAACTGTGTCTTGCCAGCCATGGAAATTATTTAACATATTTTCTGTTCTGAAACTCAGCTGGCTGATGCCAAAAAGAAAATTGATGATGACTTGGGGACAATTGAAGGGTTGGAGGAGAGTAAGAAGAAATTATTGAAAGACATGGAAATTCTGAACCAGCGTCTTGAAGAAAAGGCAATGGCTTATGATAAACTTGAGAAGACCAAGAACCGACTTCAGCAAGAGCTGGATGATTTAATGGTGGACCTTGATCATCAGCGCCAGATTGTTTCCAACTTAGAGAAGAAGCAGAAGAAATTTGATCAGGTATGCAACTATTGAAATTTGTGATACAACACAGTATCACAGTTATTTCCACTGTAGAAAATGTTGACACACAAGCCTCCATGTAAGTTACTTTAACAGTGGGCTCCTATGACCTGCATATAAGGGTTTTTTTTTCATAGTCTGTTAACAGTTGGAATGTATCAGCTGAAGTGTGTATCGAAATCTCATCTGGCTACTTAACAAGCCTAGAGAAGATCCTGGTGTTTTTTGTTTGTTTTTTTTGGTTTTTTGTGATACTGAAGAGTAAGACTAGGTATGTCCCATTTCATGAGACGTGGGTACACCCACTGTGGTTGCCCCAAAGGCAATCACTTGATGGGGTTGAAGTGGTGAATATGAAGCCCAGTGAGGATATAACAAGATTGCAATCCTGATATGTAGATGCTATAAATCCTGTTCCCTATCCCCATGTCGCACTGTGCAGATGCTGGCAGAAGAGAAGAATATATCTGCTCGTTATGCAGAGGAAAGAGACCGTGCAGAGGCTGAGGCACGGGAAAAAGAGACCAAAGCACTCTCCCTGGCACGAGCCTTGGAAGAAGCTTTGGAGGCCAAGGAAGAATTTGAGAGGCAGAACAAGCAGCTCCGGACAGACATGGAGGACCTGATGAGTTCAAAAGATGATGTTGGGAAAAATGTGAGTTCTGCTGTTCCTGTGGTTGGGAATAATGCAGTATAATTTTAAAGAACACTTTTATTTTCTATACGGAACTTTGAAGAGTTGGGGGAAAACATTCTTCTAATATTGTAAACAGTTCTCTGAATTCTACATGTTTTAATATCTGTGTGTATTGTAAGTTGCCTGTAAAATAAGTCCTTGCAATCCTAAGGCTAAACTTGCACAGGCTCATTGCTGTATTTGATATATCTTATATTCAGTGGGGTATATATGGCTTTACCTTCTCTTATATTCATGGCATTGTTCGTTGGGATGCTTTTCAAAGACAAAAGGAAATGTGGCGTGAGTCACTGGTGTAGCATATGTGTTCCTGGTGTACACTCCCTCATTTATATGCCCACAGTTTTGGTTGTAGGAACTGCACATATGTCTTGCACCCTTTCTGTCGCTATTATCAGGATAACTACAAGGGTGGAATGTCTTCCTTTCATTGTGGCTGTAGGTTCATGAGCTGGAAAAATCCAAGCGCACATTGGAGCAGCAAGTCGAGGAGATGCGAACACAGTTAGAAGAACTAGAAGATGAGCTGCAAGCCACAGAAGATGCCAAATTACGCCTAGAAGTAAATATGCAAGCCATGAAAGCACAGTTTGAGAGAGATCTGCAGGCCAAGGAGGAACAGAATGAAGAGAAGAAGAGGCTTTTGGTAAAACAGGTATAAACAGCTTTTAATAACAAAATATAGTCATGCCACTTAAAAAGTTCCAGTAAGGTTGTCATTCTTCAAACAAAGGATATGTTGTTCAGTGCCATTAACCCTTAAGCTGGAATATTATCCATCAAAGGTTGTGTGATGCAATTTTTTTCCTTTCCAGGATCCATATTAAAATAGGTCTCCAGTCATTACAATTTAATGTTTTCCATGCACATTTGCTGCCTGATTATTCTTTTGAAGCAGCAGTAACTGAAATCCTCTCCAAACATCAGATTGTGACAAGTGTATATCTTGTCTTATGCAAAGAAAGAGATATCAGAAAGCTGTTGATGGGCCTTACAATACCAGAACTCTGTGGCAAGCAGAGAAGAGAGCCAGGGTCACCAGATAGATTGCTTTCCTTCTGGTGGTGTGGTTGTGATAAAGAAGTGGGGAAAACCAAGGATTTGGAAGCAGTGGCAGAGCAACGTGCTGCAGTAACAGCTGTGGAAACAAAATGACTGGTGATCATTCTAGGTTGCAGGAGCTCCGTTCATTGGACAGTTGCCAAGTAGATCACCCAGCTATGCCCAGGAGACATTTTTGTGCTGTAGCAGCCTAGACCTAATAGGTGTGAGGGGCAAGTTGCATTAGACTGTTGGTTTGCAACTCCCTCTTCAGGCTTCTGGTTCACTAATCTTATCATTTCTCGAGTGTGTATCTGCAGTTGCATGAATACATGAGATGGAAACTAAGAGAATCCCAGGCCAGTCCCATGTATACAATTGGTGGAGGCAGTGGAAGTTCTGATACTTAGAAACTGCTTTGAATTAAAAGAGACAAGCAGACTAAAGCTTAAGCCATACCAAATGACGGTTGTCTTGGTCAGGGAATCTAGTGAACTCAGACTAGGTGTGTATCCTGCTTTGTTTCACTTCCTTTGAAGTGTTTTGCTTCCTTTCAAGTGTGCAACTTAGTTTGGGGATATTTCTGGATCTAGCTCTGATTTTGGATCTCCAAGTGGTCTAGGATATCCTCTCACCAGCTTTATCTTATGTTACCAAGTTTAATCTATCTTTGCATGACTCTTTAATATGCTTCAGATGGTCTGTAGTTTAATTTGCTTTAATGGTGTTTAGTTTATTTTATTATTTATTTATTTATTTATTTAATTTATATGCCGCCCACACTACCCAAAGGTCTCTGGGTGGCTTACAGCATTTAAAATACAATAAAGATTTGTAACAATTAAAATACAATTAAAATATATATAAAATTGCCATCGGACCCACAGCTAATATTATTTCAGTTCAACGCCTTCTGGAACAGGAAGGTTTTGACCTGGTGCCGAAATGTCATCAGTGTCGGCGCCAGACGAATCTCAGTCGGGAGGGCATTCCATCGTCTGGGGGCAGCTGCCGAAAAGGCCCTTTGTCTACAAGCCGTCCCTCTTACCTCCTTGAGGGACGGCTCTTTCAAAAGGGCCCCCTGGCTAGATCTTAGTTCAAGAAGTCGTAGAAATGTTAGTTGGTTCTGAATTTCACTGCTTGGTTTTGACGGGAGCGGTCAGATTGAATCATAAACACTACCAGCAGCAGGTAAACAATCTCTCTGTGGATTCAATTCAAGATTGGGGCTTTATTATTTAACAAAGGACATTAAGAACTGTGTTTAGAGATGGGCACAAACCTCAGTTTCGAGGTTTGTGCTGATTCATCAGTGCGGCACCACAGGTGCCTTCACCCACCCCTCCAGCCTGCTCTCCCACTCACCAGCTGATGTCTGCTGCTCTTTCCTTCCTCTTTGTGCTATTGTCCAGTCACAGTAGGAGTGTGCACTTTCCTTCTCTGCCTCCTCCAGCAGCTGCTCACTCAAAGGCAGTGCTGTAGGAATCCCTGCCCTGCCTCCTTGTCTGAGTGGGCAGCTGGTGGAGGATGTGGAGGAAGGAAGCATGCACTCCTGCTGCGACTGAACAGTAGTGAAAATTGGAGGGAAAAGCAGCACATGCCACCTGGTGAGTAGGGGAACTGGCTGGGGTGCTGTGTCAACAAACCTCCGAATCAAGGTTGGTGCCCATTTCTAATTGTGTTCTGAACCCCCTTTCCAAACCAAAATCTCATATAAGTGAGAACTAAGGATGGATACACAGACAGGCTTTATTTCCCATAGAATTTTTTTAAAAACCTGGCTTGTGAGTTCCAGTTCAATAAATACACCAAAGTCTTGGATGCTTTTTGATCTGTACTGTGTGGCAAAACACATTATTAAGTCATTATAGCTCTTAGCTTTTTTTTTTTTTTTTGCATAGCAGTTTGTAAATTACTTTTCATTTTTGTTTGAAGAACTAATGAGATGATACAAGGCCTTATTGTCTTCATTTGGCGAACACATGCACCATGAACAAGAGTGCCATTTGTTAATCTCAGTATGAGGTTAATAATTATGGTTAATAGCTTTTGCCATAGAACAATTTAATAAACTGCAAGATTAGCTTATGTACAGGAGTTATGGATCAAGGGAGAACTAGTTCTCAATGAAAAACTGCTCATAAAATGCCCGAGTAGGTGAAAACATTTTATCCTACACCATTGTATAGTATTGTACCTTATGTTATTTGTACTTGGCTTTTCGTTTAGCACAGTCTCTGGAACTGCTAATGAGCGTTGTCACAGAGTTTTCCTTATGGCTTCCAGATAAGGAAAACAGCCTATAATATTTGTTTTTGTTCAGAAAAATTGCTAGAATGTATCAAGTAGGAAATGAAGCATCCCTCACTTCAGCCACTTCCATGGTTTGCTAGAGGCATTTTCCGATGTCTTACTGTCTTGCTTGTTTTTTGGTTTTTTTAACTCTGTAGGTTCGGGAGCTAGAAGCTGAATTGGAAGACGAGAGGAAGCAGCGGGCTTTGGCTGTGGCATCCAAGAAGAAAATGGAGGCAGATCTGAAAGATCTGGAAGCTCAGATTGAAGCTGCAAACAAGGCTCGCGATGAGGCAATCAAGCAGTTGCGCAAGCTGCAGGTGTGCAACATTTTATAAATCTTGATAGATACTGTATTAAAAACTCCACACCATTTGTATTAAACTATTTTTCCTAATAGCTTTGTGTTATCTTCAGACAGACGGAAAGAAGAGAATTGGTTCCCACTTCTTACTGTTGTAGGATATGGGAATAGCATTTCATGAAAGCAGATTCCAGAATTTGTGGAATGTACTATGGCTGATGTCAGGTTTGTTTTTTAAATGTATCTCTATTATCTTTAAATTATAGGCTCAGATGAAAGATTATCAGCGTGAACTAGAAGAGGCCCGGGCATCTAGAGATGAAATTTTTGCTCAGTCAAAAGAAAATGAAAAGAAGCTCAAAAGTTTAGAAGCAGAAATTCTTCAACTGCAAGAGGTATGGTGTAATGAACCTCATGGATGTTCATACTAATACCAATTTAATGTGATATACTTAAATTTAAAGTCAGAACTTTGGAGGTAAGAACATTTTAATCTTCAACTATTGAAAACGTTAGTTAAAGAAGTAGTTATTTTAATTGGAACACTCTTCAAGGAATTGATACAATCAAGTGTGAACAACAAATCCCTTCCCCAACCCCTCTCCCATTGTGGAAGAAAAGGATAGTTTGGTCCAGGAGATGGAAGTGCACTCAGGAAGGGGAGCAGTGAATATACCCTGGGAAGAATTAGTTCATGTAGTAATGGAGTAATCACTGAGAATGATGGGGTAGCTTTTTATCAAATGTTTGAAAATGTTCTTGCTTGCCCAGACCAGTGAGATGCTAATAAATATATTTTCAGGAGCTTGCTGCCTCTGAAAGAGCAAGACGTCACGCAGAACAGGAGCGGGATGAGCTGGCTGATGAAATTGCCAACAGTGCCTCTGGAAAGTAAGTTGCATGAGATGGTCTTTAGAGCAGCCATTGTGCAGTGTAAGAATTCTGTGTCTCCAGATGTTGTGGGGCTTGTCCCTGTTCATCAGAAGTTCTTGGCTTGAATTTGTAGTGATCTTCAGTGACATCTTTTTCTGTAGATCTGCCTTGCTTGACGAGAAACGCCGCCTGGAAGCCCGCATTGCACAGCTGGAGGAGGAACTTGAGGAAGAGCAGAGCAACATGGAGCTCCTCAATGACCGTTTTCGCAAAACCACTTTGCAGGTAACCCATTGGGCATGCTCTGAACTTTTGTTTACACAACTAAGTAAATAGAGGTTATCTTCTAAATAATTGTTTTTTCCTTCTTATAGGTTGACACGCTGAACTCTGAGCTGGCTGCAGAGCGAAGTGCTGCCCAGAAGAGTGAGAATGCACGCCAGCAGCTAGAGCGGCACAACAAAGAGTTGAAAGCCAAGCTGCAAGAACTGGAAGGTTCAGTAAAATCCAAGTTCAAGGCAACTATTTCGGCACTGGAGGCCAAGATTGGACAGCTGGAAGAACAGCTGGAACAGGAGGCAAAGTAAGCAAGTCTCACAGAAAACAGTGCTTTCAGGAGGGGGAATTGTGATTCAGTTCTGGAATAGTAGCTTTCTAATTTGTGGAAATGATAATAGATTTTCTTTTCTGGCAGCTATTAATAAAGCTAAATAGACATTCAGTAAGGGCCTGTGAACACAAGAAGTTAAGATCCAATGTAGAGGTTAGCATGATCTTGAGGTAATTGCCATTTCTTTTCTGTTGTTCAAGACATTCTGGGTAGATGTAGTTTCTTCTTATGTGTTCAAGAGACAGGGGAATCTTACAATTAGAATTTTTAATACTGTTTATATTCCTAGGTTCATCAGTTTACATTTAAAGTTATGTTAGAATACTTCACCCCTTTACCTTAGCATTGACCCCTTCACTATTTGCATGAAGGCAAAACTCCAAGGTTCTTTCCTAGGTTTCCAGCAAAAATGAAGAGAAGTGGCAGATCTGGTGACAGTAGTCTATTCCCAGGCCTTTCTGCCAACTGTCTAGCAGAGCTCTTGCATAAGATCTGAAGCATAATGTTTGTTTGTTTGTTATATTCTGTCCTTCCTTTTTGCTTAAAAAGGAACCAAAGCTGCTTACACTGTTAAAAGACAGTGTTTAAAAGCTAAAAGCAGTATTATACAAATGTTAAGAAAGAACCAAACAAACATCACATTAAAAGTGGTAGATAAAATCAGCACCAAAAACACATATAAAGCAACATGGCACAACACTTCATTTAAAAATCCCTCTCAGACAACTAATCACTAGGAAAAGCCCTTATTTTTCAGCCTTGTTATTTTGTTTTGGCCAAGATGTCCCTATTCGCAGAGTTAATATATTTAACTTCAGCGCAACCATTATTCCTCTTCAGCAGAAGGTATAGCTGCATGAAAACTGTACAACAGAGCTTCTTAAAGCCTTGAGAAAAGAAGACTAAGGGGAGATATGTTGTTGTTGTTGTTTGATCATTAAGTCGTGTCCGACTCTTCATGACCCCATGGACCAGAGCACGCCAAGCCCTTCTGTCTTCATTCCAGGTTCCTGTGCAGTATTTTTCTTTGCAGCATCGGACGTTCCTTTCACTTCCAGGCGCGTCCACAGCTGAGCGTCCTTTCGGCTTTGGCCCAACCACTTCATTAGCTCTGGAGCTACTTGTACTTGTCCTCCACTCTTCCTTAGTAGCATGTTGGACGCCTTCCGACCTGAGGGGCCCATCTTCCAGCATCATATCTTTTAGCCTTTTGTTTCTGATCATGGGGCATTCTTGGCAAAGATACTGGAGTGGCATTGCCATTTCCTACTCAAGGTGGATTGCGTTTAGTCAGAACTCTCCACTATGTCCTGTCCGTCTTGGGTGTCCCTGCACGGATTAGCCCATAGCTTCCCTGAGTTACTCAAGCCCCTTCGCCACGACAAGGCAGCAATCCGTGAAGGGTTTTGTTTTTTTTTGTAATAATGACACCTAAATATTAACCTTTTGTACCTCCTCAAAACCAGTTTTCATTATCAATTTGTCCACATCCTCTCTATTTACATTTTAGTCAGAAATTTAGTTTTTTTGGTAGTTTATTTTAAGTCCTGCAACAGCTCCAAACTCTTATATTGTTCCCAATAGTTCTTCCATACTGTCCAGGGGATTTTCTAATATCAGTGCTTAAGTTATCAGTATATGCTTGTAACTTATATTCTTCTTCCCTGATTCTGAGGCCTCTAATTCCATTATTTCCTCTTATTTGTCTATTCAGAATTTCTAAGGTTAGAATAAATAGCAACAGAGAGGGTAGCCCTGCCTCATGCCTTGTTCGATTTGCATATCTTCAGTTATTTGACAATTGACTTTGATCTTAGCCTTCTGTTTTGTGTATATTGCTTTAATTGCTTGTAGAAAATTTCCTCCTACCCCCATCTTCTTTAATTGCAGTAGCATAAACTAGCAGTTCACATTATCAAATGCTTTTTCCCCATCTAGGAAGGTCAGCATGATTTGTTTTTCTGGATGTGTTTCACAATATTCCAAAATGTCTATTATTGATCTTATATTTGATGTAAGTTCCCATTTGGGAATGAAGTTTGTTTGATCCCTATGTATCATTTCAGTAAGTACAGTGGTGCCTCACACAACGATGTTAATTGGTTCCAAAAAAATCAACGTTGTGTGAAACATCGTTCTGTGAAACACCATTTCTCATAGGAATGCATTGAAAACCAGTTAATCCGTTCCAATTGGAACGGATTGCCATCGTTCAGTAAAAATCCCCATAGGAAACATCGTTGAGTGAAACAATGTTTCCTATATTGGAATGTATTGAAGCCGACTCAATACATTTCAATGCCTTTGCGAAGTCCTTTTTCGCTCCTGTAAAAGTGTCTTACAATGTTTGGACGCTGTTTTAAATGATTGCAATGGTTAGTCCACCTCCTGAAACCTATGCAAACTGATTTTGGTGTTGTTCTGACACTTCGTTAATTTATGATGATTTTTTGTTTTTTCTCCATAGGAAACCGTTGGATGGTCTGTCTAATGGTTTCCAATGGAAAAAACAAAAAATCATCATAAATTAACGAAGTGTCAGAACAACACCAAAATCAGTTTGCATAGGTTTCAGGAGGTGGACTAACCATTGCAATCATTTAAAACAGCTTCCAAACATTGTAAGACACTTTTACAGGAGCGAAAAGGGAGGTCGGGAAGAACTTTAAAAGGCAAACGGAGATCAAAGAGCCCTTTCCCGACCTCCCTTTTCGCTCCTGTAAAAGTGTCTTACAATGTTTGGAAGCTGTTTTAAATGATTGCAATGGTTAGTCCACCTCCTGAAACCTATGCAAACTGATTTTGGTGTTGTTCTGACACTTCGTTAATTTATGATGATTTTTTGTTTTTTCCATTGGAAACCATTAGACAGACCATCCAATGGTTTCCTATGGAGAAAAAACAAAAAATCATCATAAATTAACGAAGTGTCAGAACAACACCAAAATCAGTTTGCATAGGTTTCAGGAGGTGGACTAACCATTGCAATCATTTAAAACAGCGTCCAAACATTGTAAGACACTTTTACAGGAGCGAAAAGGGAGATCGTTGTGTGAAAATCCCCCATAGGAAACATCGCTGTGTGAGGCAGCAAATTTAACAGAAAAAGGCATCGTTGTGTGAATTCATCGTTGTGTGAGGCACTCGTTGTGCGAGGCACCACTGTACCTTCTTTAATCTAGTTGCTCAGATGGTCAGATATATCTTATAATCAACATTCAGAAGAGAGATCGGTCTGTAGTTCTTAATCTGTGTCCTTTCCATCCCTGCTTTATGTATTGGGGAGATGTGCGCTACTTTCCAGTTTCTTAAGACCCAACAAAGCCTCCTTTGAAGCTGCTAAAACCGATGGTGTCAATAGTACTGTCCCTCAAGGTGGTTTTCTAGTGACAATACCAATAGTTCAGAACGTAAAAAAGACCAGCTCTTGTACTGTCAAAGACCCAGCTATATATTTTCCATTAGAACATTATGATCTTTAGACCACACTCTTCATTGAGGTTTAACTCATTAATGCCATTGATTTCAGAAACTCATTTTTCCTTTCTTCTGTTCCAAATTCTCAAAGCTTCCAAACCCATCTAGCACAGATTAAATATGTCTAGCCCTCTCTAATTATGCACTCAGTACAAAACCATAATCAGACAATCAGATAGCCTTTCTGTCTGCCTTCACCCTGCTTTCACTGGGAAAAGGGTTTCTACTTTTGCCATTGCTCAGTGGGTCAAGGCTTGCACTGCTATAGTATAAGGGTTGTTTTAAACAATAAACATCATTTTACAGCATGTTGCAAAATGTCTCTGTACTGTAGCATAGGTTTTCCTAACCTAATAGTTTTTTGGACTGGAACCTCTCCATCACCTCCACTGAATTTGCCCAACGGCGAGGAATCCTGGTAATTAAAGGCCAAAACATTTGGAGAGCAACTGTGTTGGGGAAGACAGCTGTCACATAGGGAGGGCAGCGTATGTCTGGTCCCCTCATCGTTATAATATATTCCACCTGAGCAGTGGCTCGTTCAGTGAAGTGTCAAAAAAGGTTCTGTTTCGTACCTGAGCAAGCAAAGCTGAAGAACATTGCAGGCTAGACAGTTACACCTCTGTAGAAGCATTTCATGGAAGGAGAGTGTTTCAGAACTCATGTCAGGAAACATGCACTCATGTTACCCAGGCCATAATTTTGCTTTTTCACATTTCAAGCTGAATGCCTCTGAAAAGAAACATGGGTACTTACCTCAGAAATGTCCTTTACTCAGAGGTGAGGGGGAAGCTTCCAGCATGCCAAATGGTTCTGGTGGGAATTAAAGTCCAAAGCATCTGGTAGTTTAGTGGCCCCCTTCCCCTCTTTTAGTTTGGCATCTACAGTCTCTTTGTGGACTGCACATGCCTACCTGTATCACAGTCCATAAACACCAAATAGCCGAGGAACTTCCCTGCTGTTGTTCTTACCTGTTTTTCTGGGTAACTGGTCTTCTGTCTTAAGAATGTTCATGGTTCAAAACTGGGGAGAGAAAAGTGGGTGGGTGTGCAAACATATTAGAAGATTCTCTGCTTCTTCAGCAAGTATGAAGAGGTAAAGCCAAACCTGTGTACTTCACATCAATCAGAATAAAGTGCAAGGTTTCATTCCTGAGTGCAGGTGTTAATTTTTGACAGCATGGTTTACTGTTCTGGCACTGATTTGTGTGTAACTTGATCCTATAGATTCCCAAAGACACTGGATTCTCCTAGTAATTTTTCTTTGCTCTTGGCTAGAAATTATTTTTGATGTTGTGTCCTACCAGACCAGAGTATCAAGTACTTTACCAGGGCTGATATCCTATATGCACTCCAGCTTCAATAGACATACATGTGGATTCAGGCTGCGCGAATGCATACAGCAGGGTGTGAGATCATGTGGCCCTCTAGATGTTGTTTCACAACAGCTTACATCAGCTATAGCAGGAAGAGTTAGCGATAGAACATCATTTGGAATTCTAGTGAAAAGATCTGGAAGCTCACATATTTCCCACCCCTGCTACAGAATCTGGCCTCTTTCTGATGTTGGGGTGAGTGAGTTGTCTCTGTTGAATTTCCTTAGAGAGAGAGCAGCAGCCAATAAGCTGGTACGCCGCACAGAGAAGAAGCTCAAGGAAGTATTCATGCAGGTGGAAGATGAACGCCGACATGCAGACCAATACAAGGAACAGGTGAGGAACTAGCTGCTCTGTTTCCCTAATTCATTGATAAACTTGCATGTGATTTACATACCCAGCTAGTAAATGCAGTAATTGCTAGTGCACATCATTGCCCTGTGGTTCTTGAAGCAGTCTGCCACAAGTATCAGTTATGGGAATGCTGTGCAGCTGTTCTGTTGCTGCGATTTACATTCAGTTATACCTAGAGCCATAGAAGCCTGTGTAAACTAATGACTGTCAGTATTGCTGTTAATTGTACTTGACTATGTCTACATCACTTGCAAATGACAAGCATTCTGAATGGTGAGCATTTCTGCAGCATGCGACGTCTCCTACCCATTGGCTTGAAGCAGGGCTATCTCTTTGTTTTCCTGAGAAGTGTCCCACACAGGTTTTGTTCTGTCTTCACTGAGATGAGATGCCCAGGCAGCCTAGTTCGTCAGTACTAGTTGTCTCATGAAGGTAGACAAATCCTTGAAAACAGCTTGGCATGCATGCCTTGGTAGATATAGCTTGAATGTCCCATGTCTTGAGGAAGAGACACGCCCCTGCATTGCTTAGATTGGGGCAGAAGGCTGACCAAAGCTCTAAGCTTGCCTGGTATGTCTTAATGATGCTTTCTTATTGAGGCCTTGTTTCTGGTGGTGTTCCTTAGATGGAGAAGGCCAATGCTAGAATGAAACAGCTGAAACGCCAACTGGAAGAGGCAGAGGAGGAAGCCACACGTGCTAATGCCTCACGCCGTAAGCTCCAGCGTGAACTGGATGATGCCACTGAAGCCAATGAGGGCCTTAGCAGGGAGGTCAGCACTCTGAAAAACAGGTTAAGGTGAGTCAGAAGAGAGGAGAGTGTGGGCAAGTGCCTTGAGGACAGCCAAATCAAGAGTAGGAGCCTAGTGGGATTTATTGGATCCATATGTTCTAGTTACTCCTCTCTCTCTCTTCCCTGGTCCCTGACAGTTTGCCCTAATGTGCTTCAGAAATTGAGGGGAGGAACCAAACAGAAACATTGTGGCAGCTGGGTCAGGAGTTTTACTTCATGTTGTTGTTGCTGCACAAGAGTGGGTTACTGAATGAAACTTGACGCTGCATAAAGGACGAAGTACTCCAGGAGTCACTTCTTTCATGCTTTTACAGGAGGGGCGGGCCAATCACCTTCTCATCCAGCCGATCTGGAAGGCGCCAACTGCACATTGAAGGAGCTTCCCTGGAGCTTTCAGATGACGACGCAGAGAGTAAAGGCAGTGATATCGCCGAGCCTCAGGTTGTGCAGACAGAGTAGAGAGTGCTCCATCATGTTGTATAGCTGGCCTTTCCTTATATGCATTTGGAAGGGAGGATGATAACCTTATTGGCCACCAAATTGCCTTGTGGCTGCAGACTTGCCTTTGGCAAAATGGGCACAGTACTAAGTCATACGTTGCAGGTCAGCTTCAGAATATTGCTGACTGGCTTTGCCATGTTGTACCCGGTATGGGAAATAGGTACCACTGCTTCTTACATATATTAAAATGTCTCTGTTCAGTGCTTTTTGTTTTGAGGTATCCATTGTAAATCAACTTTCTAAGACCCTGGGTGACAGGAGGGTGCTTCTTCCCCCCCCCTTCTAATATGCTGTGCCGGACAGACGTTCCTGGCAGCTGGCTCTGACTTTTTTCTATGCATGCTTACTTGTACAGCCATGGCACTCCATTTCTTTTTTCGCCTTGTTCCTGCTCCTTTGCAGGGCCTGGCTGCTCCCTTTTCCTATCATTCTGTGACCGACTTTAAATCAGCTCACTGACTGTGAAAATGCCCTGGGGGCTTCTGGGGTAAAACCTGTGGATTAGAGGAGCAAAACTACTAGTATCATACCAGCCAATTTTTGATGATACTTATTGAACCCTTCGCATCCTATCCCACCCTCAGACAATCCTCTGTTCTTCTGCTCCTTGACTTGGTGATTACTAAGTCCTGACAGAGAGGCCAATTAGGTTTCTAACTACTTTCTACCTGCTCACAATGCTCAGTGGAAACTGGATAGCCTCAGCATGGAAATTAGATTACCCTCTCCTCTTGCACCAGCATTGACTTTTTTTCTTTCTGAATTACTGGGGACGGGAGTGTTAACATTCGAGAGCTGAAACTCTTGCCTGCTATCTTGGTGTCCATCTGTGTATCTGTCAGAGGGTAGCACGTTCATACTGCCTGTAAAATGAACACACCAATGGAGTTACCCTCTCCCTCTTTTCAGCTTCATTTGGACAGTGTTAATTGCATCTAGCTAGTATCTTGTTTTCGTAGCTAGGAACTGACATTTACAGAAAGTGCCTTAGACACTACAGTACTAAGACAATGTTACATATATTTGCCTATAACAATGATTTAATGTAATAATTTTTGTTTTTCATATCATGTTACACCTCTTCTAGTCCAAGTGGTATTATTGGTATTCAGTGATAAGGATGAATCAGTGTTAAGTATGAAATCTTGATCTCTTGCAACATGCTTGAAAAAGTATTTTTTCCCCTTTGGTTAAAAGCTTTAACATATGTTACAAAGCTTTTGTTTTTGTGCATTTGGGTATTTCTTAATCATAACTGGCTGTTGACCACCAGGCATCAGACTGCAAATACCTTTTTTCCTTGTACCCGTATTTCTAGACAATGATTTTTGTAAGACAATAAATTTATTCATTCTAGAGACTCATTCATGCTTACACTGCTTACTTGGAAAGAGATGTGCTCTCTCCTTCTTATGTTCAAGTATAAATTACCAATGAAATATCCAAGTTTGTGCTTGGTGAGCTCATGGGTTCACACTCCCTCTATACACAGAGTGAGTGTGAACCTAACTTTATGTTGAGTTACTCAACATAAAGTTCCAGTGGAGTCTTATTTTTACGTGAAAGGCTTTTAGGGACTATTTGAATCATTTTACTGGCTAGTATATTTATTGCCATTTAATCAAAACAGAGGGACTGAGCTGCTGAGAATGTATTTGTGATTTGGAAAATAGAAGTAACACATAAAGGACTCCGTTCATCTTGGGAAAAGAAAGGTTACTTACCTGTAACCATGGTTCTTCGAGTGGACCTCTGTGAATTCACACATATGGGTTTAGTCTGCGCCTGCGCTGACATTCTCGGAGCATTCCAGAGCTAAAAGTAACAATTTTATGGTATGATCCCCCATGAGGCACAAGCTCCTCCCACCCAAGATTCCCCTCAGTTCCTGCAATTTGTCCGCCGGGCACGAGAGTTATACAACAATAAGATACCCATGACGGACAGAGGGGAGGATGGGCGGGTAGTGTGAATTCACAGAGGTCCACTCGAAGAACCATGGTTACAGGTAAGTAACCTTTCTTTCTTCTTCGTGGCCTCTGTGAATACACACAGATGGGTGACTGGCAAGCTTACTTATTGGCAGGTGGGACGTCACGGTAGGAAGGATGTCAACACATTTCTGCCAAATCCAGTGTTACTGCGTGTACCTACATGTAGCCAGTAGTGCCCCACAAAGGTAGATGGCATGGATCATATTGCTGCACGGTAATGTCAACAATCTCGATTCTACTCTGGATGCAGCCAAGGTAGACAGCACTCCATGGAGCGAGGCTAAAGCTGATTAGACGGTGACTCGTCTGACCACTGGCAAGCCATAGATACAGTGTGGACCATCGATCTAGAGATGGATAGGTTGAAACTGGACTTTCGAAATGAAAAGAATGAAAGCATAAAAAGCCTGTCATCTGTTTAGAAGCTCTGGCAGTGTCCAGACAAAATGCTGGTGAGCGTCTTACATAATTATTGTGGAGCATGTGCTCTAGAGGAGATGATGGTGATCTGAAGAATGATGGTAAGATGAAGCACAGATAAACATGAAAACTAGTCGAATAGGTCAGAAATGAGACATTAAGGTAGGAAGTCACGTTATCAGGAAATTGAATAAAAGGTGGATCGAATCACAATCCAGCTATTTCCCATGTTCCCTTGGCAGATATGACAGCCACTAGGAAGGCTGTTCAAAGTAAGTAATTTCGCATTTGAAGAGAAAATGGGTTCGAATGGCGGGCACATGAGTGAATTTAGAATGATCTATAGACCATTGAGGAACAATGTGTTTACATGGAGGACAGGTGGTACTGAGTCCTGTGAAAAGATGTTTGACCCTAGAATGAGACAAAAGTCCTACGTACCAGAATCATCTGGTTAATGGGCAGCAGTAGCAGATATATAACATGTTAAAGCATAAATAGAAAGCCAAGTAGGCAACAGTTTCAAAGAAAGTTGGTAAGGTAGTTCTTTGTTTCATTATATTTAATAAAGATTTCATTTATTTACAAATCGACATCGAGTTTATGGTTTTCGAGCTTGATCGAGCACTGATGCCAAAGTGGGAGTATTTTCCAGGTTGGCAAGTTCATGGCCAATAGATGCGGATGGTAGATCATCCTTCCCTCCAAAGATAGGAGGTAAGTCACCAGAGGGAACTCACATGTGCCTGTCTATATCAATCTGAGACAGGCGAACTAGGACTACCTTGGTCATCAAAGATATTTGGATCATGTTTGATTAGGAATTATGGTGATGGAAAATCCGTAGAATAAAAGGTATCGGAGGGAAGAGTTATGGCAGATTCCCTGTCCACTGCCATATGAAAATGTCCCCGACAGTGTTTCCATCCGCACCTGCACAGGAGCAATAAAACCTGTAGTCGGCATACGGACCCCAGTGAATACATCGAAGGTCGGTACTTCCCAACGGTGACAGAACCGAACTTGCAGTTACTTGGATTAAGGATCCTCTACTTGGTCAAACAGCAAAAGATACCACTATTGGAGTGGTTCAAGGCTGAGTCTGTATTGCTTTAGCACTGAAGCCGTGGAGGTCATAAATCTGGGGAGATGTTTGCTAGTTCTTTTTTTTTTTTTTTAAAGAAAAATATATGCCATAGTACCAGTACAGGTAGATGTCCATATTTTGCAGGGGAAGGTTATTATCAAACTGATGCCCTGTACCATCTGAAAGACCTTGCAGATGTTGAAAAATCAAATGGTAGTGAAACCTTAGGAATTACTGATTAGATAATAGTGTTGAGGGTGGAATATGAAACCTACGGTAGAATACACATGAAAAGATTTCTGAGACCAAGGACGGGACAGATGCCTCTGTCCTTTCTATGTATATAATAGCATAGAAGTAGAAGCCATTGCATAAGCCAGATGTAGGAACTTGGAATATGGCATGTTTGTTCAGGAGGCAGAGGTCTCTTCCTGGAGGATATAGACAAAAGAGTAAGTCTAACGTTACTCAAAGAGGAACAAAGACAATTATATAATGTAACCTTGAGAGATGTGGTAACATTTTTTATGAACCGAAATGTCTGGGAGGCTGAAACTCCAGATATAGTTGAATGGACTATGGGTAGAACCGAAAGAAGGACGAAAGGGCTGTTGGCCCGTATATAATTTAGCTGTTTTCCTATTCTGTGTAAAAAAAAATTCTAGTGTCACCAGTCTAAGACTGAAGAGACTGGTACCATGTAATGGAAGACATTCAATTCTGTCCTTTGCCTTCTTGATGAGCCAGTGGATCCTGACTAGGCGAGCCTTCTATAGATACTAAGGATGCGACAGCAACTGAAGCTCTTTGCGTGTCTAGCAGCAATCCTGTGTTGCTTTGCTAGAGTCATGGTCTCAGAGTGAGAATTTCTAAGCTGTTTTAATGGATTCCAAGTGAGGTAGAATCTTAGACCATAATTGCTCTAGGTAGGCGCCTATCGTGATTGATAGTTGGCCACATGGAGCAGAAGTGATTGAAGTGTAAGTGCTCAGCTAAGTGATGGCCGGGTCTGGAAAAGGCGGTTCCTACATTCCCAATCGACGGGATGCGGTGAACCGAGAAGTGACCTGTGCAAATGAAAAGAACCACACTGAAGGTGACAGAGGATGATAATGGATCACATCATATTGGATGGAGATTCGTTCAAGGAGTGAGATCCGAGCTTATGCCCAGAATTGGCAGATAGTCAATTCGAAGCCGGGACAGGTCGTGCTCGATCATAATGGGCCTCGACATGAGATGGATTGGAATTTGGAAAGCATCTTTTCCTGCCGAAGTGTAGATATGGTAGAGAAAAAACAAGAACAAAAATCTTCTCCATGTTGAGGTCGATCCTAATGGATTCAACATAAATCGAAGATCGTGGCAAAGCTGGTAGCTATAATAGAAATGAGTCAAACAGATTGATTAGTCAACAACAGAGAAGTAAAAAGACCGCTCAGTTTTGCAGTCCTACCTGCAGTTCTGCCGGTCAAGGCACTGCCTCCCACATGTCTAGGGGCGGCGGCTGGTAACTTTGGGGTTGAGGCTTTTAATGTTCCCAGAATGCTGTAGGTGGATGGGAACATCTTCAGGCTCTTGCAGATGTTACAGCGCAATGACTGTGTCGCCTTCTAGAGCCTGAGCAGGTTATAAAGAATAACAACTTTTTTTCTGGCTAAAAAGCCATACACCAACAAATGGCAGGTCCTAACCTGTCAGTTGCTTAGACACTGGTTTTCAGGCATATTGAGCAGCAGTGCACTCGTGATGCACCTGCAACAGTGCCTCCTAGTGATGTGGGAAGCCTGAATTGTAAGGGTGCACAGGAGCTACCCACAGGGTTGGCACCACCAAACTCCATAAGTGGTGATGATAATCCCCCATGGCAGAGGAGTAAATGGCTAAATGGCACCCCAAAACAAGTAACAACGCCAATTAAAGAACTCCTCATCTGTTAACAGTAAAAGAGTGCGACCATCTGCGACAACCAAGAGGGGTATAGGAAGATTGGTTGGAAACTCTTCCACCCCCCCGTGACTTATGTAAGTCCCAATCCTGGATAAGGAAAACCCTCCTGATGAACAGGGGAGAAGACTGACCTAGCACAAGCCTGACCAAGCACAGGCTCAACAGTCATAGAACGGAGAAGGCCGAATGGATTAACAGCAGGTTCGGTCAAAGCTGCGAACATTGTGCTACCGAGTTCGAGGGAGCACTACACCTGTGAAGCCTATGTGGAGGCATAAAGCACTCCATATCCCATGGGTCAGAACGATGCCAGGTAGAGCGGGATGGTGATGGTGGCCAAGAGCTTATAGCTCCTATCCCAAACAAAAGGGACTGGTCCTACGCAACCTTGTCAGCGTGACAGGACCTACCTGAGGAAAATTCTCCAGACTTACCTGACAGCGGCAGGGTTCTTGGGTGGACCCTTGTGAGTCCTTTCCCTATGAGCCTATGCGGGCACCGGCAGCTGAGACAGGGCCGCAGGCTACTTTGTGAGCCAGCCCATTGATAAAGAGGGCTGTTTTGTGCCAAATTAACAGCCACCTGCAGGTGCTACCCCAGGCAGGAATATCACCGACTAGCAGGGCTAGTGGTGGGCGTTGCTGCAGCTCCCCCCTTTCAGAGGCAAACTAGGGCTGTCAAATGCTGCCAGAAAGCTTTCGCCTTGGCACCTGGTTTTGGAAATAGCAGCCACGTGAACAAGGCCTCTGATAAATCAGGCCCAATACACCAAACACCCAAGGGCGTTACCCCAGACAGGCAAAGCAGTGACATGCAGGGCTAGCCGCAGGAGCTGAAGGGGCCCATTGTATCCCCAAAGGGAAAACCCAAGCCTTACCATATGTTGCTGGCACATCTACAACCTCGGTGTGCAGCTCCCTCCAGAAGTCACAGCTACATGAGCAGGCGCACGAAGGAGGGTTGGTGTGCGGCACTCACACACAGAGGCGCTTCCCATGTCAGGAGGAATCACTGACAGTCAGGGAAGGTGACCGGGGCAACAGAAGGCCCTTCTTCTCCTAGGGACAGGGCGACAGAGCCCTAACTCCTGCAGGGTCCCTTGAAACAATCATCCATCAATGATTCACCAGTCTCTCTCATGGTTGCTCATAGAGAGGGTGTGGTGAGACATGCCTCCTTTTCACTCTCTTCTCCTCATGAGATAGAGAGACTTAAGCTCCAACTCTGGAACGTTAAATGCCCGCCCTCATGTAGGGCTAAAAGGGCCACGGCCGGACTGGACAGTAGCACAGTCACTAAATGGCCAGTTGGAGCAGAGAGGCTATCAGGAGATCCCGGAGTCTGTGCAGGTAGAGCTGGCACGTCATCTCCTCAGAGGCAAATTCGCTAGCCTCCGTTGAGGGTTCCTCTGTTGATGTAGACTTAGATTTTAAGGACTCCTTGGCATTGTCGGGTCCCCTACTGCGGCCTGCACCTATCTGGGTAAGATGTAGCTTACTTAGGCAGGAAATCATTAATGTGCCTGAGAGTCAAAATGAGTAGGCCGAAAAAGGCAGGAAAGGAGAAAGAAGTAAACAGTTGAAGTGTGTGTGGGGGGAGGGGGTAAGCCAAGTAGCTGGCAAGCAAAAAAGAAAACAACTCACGGGGGATCATAGATTAGATAATTGAGAAGGGAAAGAATCCAATTTAGAGGGAATTGATCAATAAGCTAAGGGGAAAAACCCCTGTGGAAATAGCTCTATGCTCTGTAGAACTTTACAGCACGGTGGAAAAAAGGAACTGAGGGGAATCTTGGGTGGGAGGAGCTTGTGCCTCATGGGGAATCATACCATAAAATTGTTACTTTTAGCTCTGGAATGCTCCGAGAATGTCAGCGCAGGCGCAGACTAAACCCATTTGTGTGTATTCACAGAGGCCACGAAGAAGAATGAAACACGTTTTCATGTCATACTCTGTCAATCACAAGGTGTACGTATTAGTGGTGTAGCCAGGAAGATAAGGGGATGGTATTCTTCACTAAAGAATACTTAATGAACAATATGTTTAAAAACTTTTGAAACTTCTTATTGTGGGGTTACTCCAGGTATATAGCCTATGAAGCTAAATAGGCCTCTAGATTGAGTCAGTACATGGTTAAAACATCCCCCCCCCCGTTTCTTCTCTATGCCATTATTAGACAGGACAGCCAATTTTAAAAATTCCTAGAACTGTTGATGAGTTATAGGAAAACCCAAATTTGCATAATGTCCATTATTCCAAACAAAGACTTGTTCAGTCTTACATGTAAATCAGGAGAAGCAAAGTTACCCCTCCTTACTAATAATATCAACCCATTTCGTTGTTCAGATCCAAACTGGGCCTGAAACCATCAGGAAGACAAAGCGAGGAACATGGCTAGGATTAAGTGAACTTGAACATGAGGTTTAAGTATGCATTGAAGTGCGGTCAGATTTCTTTACTACACTATCTTACTAAGGTTAAAAATGTAAGAGAATGTATGGTAAACACATGGGAGGGTAATCAACAATTATGTTTTCACTTGCATCTGTTCTTAATTAGAAAACTACAATTCACAGCGGAGGCTGCAGTAGTTTACATTTTATGGTAGTTAGTCTACTGAAGTAAAATCTTTCTTTTTAAATGCTAGTCTCAGGATTACTGAGTCTCTCCTTCCCCAGCATTCTTACTAGAGCCGTGGGTTAGCAAACATTTGTCTGTGCATTTCTCAAACAGGAGTGCAACTATTGACTCATACATCTTTGCCCTATGCCTCTGCCCTAATAGTATGTTTAACTAAGTAACTGATGAGAACGAAGCAAATAGCTTATGAAGAAAAAACATCAGTACCAGGCCTGGGCAGTGGGGTTGACATTTTCCATCCTTAGTCATAATTGGTTGTTGACCACCAGGCATCAAGTGACTGATAAAGAAAAAATAATGCTTTAATCATTTGCACCATTTTGTGAGAAAAGGTATCTGGCTGTGTTATAAGTATTTTGAAAGTTTCAGTACATCAGCATATGCTAGGTAAAACCAGTCTATTCAAGTTTCATAGCGTAAGTGCGTTGGAAGAGGTCTATAAAGCTATTACGTCCACTTTCTCAAGACTGCAATGAAATATGGCCCAAACACTTTTTCCTAGATACTATCCATGGAGATAGGTAGGTGTGTGTTTTGCCTTACAGTAAAATAAACCAAAGGTAAAATGGAGTACAGACTCCTTTTGTCTGATCAGCAAGCACGATTTGAGCTTCGGATGCCTGGAATAGCAAATTGTTTACATTAGTATATCTTACAACAAAATGTTCCAGTGTTGAACACTCTTGATCAAGCTGCCAGACATGGCCTCCTGAAGTACATGCATCATTTCATTCTCCTTTGCTCACTTTTGCATCTAACCACCCCACCAGGCACTGCACTCAAAACGTCTTC
Organism: Pogona vitticeps; assembly: GCF_051106095.1. Taxonomy (NCBI): domain Eukaryota; kingdom Metazoa; phylum Chordata; class Lepidosauria; order Squamata; family Agamidae; genus Pogona; species Pogona vitticeps. Next base: position 126,405,223 of record NC_135784.1, on the reverse strand, counting down.
AGACTGTACAGGTCCCTGCTCTTCAGACTTCTGTTTTTGTAATCTTCAGGTTTCCTTCAAGCCTAGCAGTGCCTTTCTGTTTATGGATTGCACAATTCTGGCAAGCCCTAGCATTTGGAGAATGAACTGCTATGATCATGTAGGGTATTTGCCTAAAATGGTTTAGTGAATGAGGTATACAGAAACATCTCAAGTGAACAGACTTATTTCATATATTCTAATTTATGTAGATCCAATTTGTCTATCAAATACAAATTGGAATGGATTCTGTTTACTTTTGTAGGGTATACTGTGAGTAAACAATAGCTTTGAATTTGTGTGACAGACATACCCCCCCCCCACACACACACCTTGATACGAATAAAACAGAAGTAACTTGCCAGAGGGCCCAGGGTAGTGGCAGTTGAGGGGCAAGTGAGGGCACTAGTTGGTTTGTGAACCTCAAAACTAGCTTGATTGATAGAGCTTAAAGTACAAATGAGATTTTCAAGCTTCCTTGCTTCCAATATCCAGGTACACCATCGGTATGGGATTTAACTGTCTAGACAAACTAACTGAAGCAAAAAAAATGCAGTTTCACTGTACAATCACATCCATTGTGTGCACAACTGTGAAAGAAATATCACTTAGCAAATCATTAAGTAATGCTTTTTACTCTTCCTGGTAGACACAATACATGTGGTATTGTAGATCGTTTTTGGAATGGCATGATCTATGAGGCCTGTCACTCCCTTGTAATACGAAAATTCTTAAATCAGTCTCGAGTAATACAAACTGGGGGAGAGATACTGACCTTTTTTGGTTTTCACTAGGAACAAAACCCAGGCTAAAGAGGTTCTCCTCATGTTTATTTTTACGATAGCCTTTTGAGAGTGTAGATCATCTGTTTCATGTAGATGGTGTAGTTTCCAGAATGTCATTTTCCCATATTACCCTCATTTTTTCCCTTTGCTTTGGTCAAAAAGTACAACTGTAGCCCAAGTATTTTTATTTAGTCACTTCTTATTTATTGGGAAGAGAGGCATATGGTTCAGTCCCTTAAAACTGAGCAGACCTACACAAGGATTTCTCCTGGGGGCATTTTAACAGCAGATGATAGTTTTATCCTAGGAGGAGGCAGAAGTGTTGGCAAGCTGGCTTTATTATTACAGGGCCACTTTCTCTGATCCACCTTCCCAAGGTACTGTTTGAGACTTCCCACATTTGTCATCCTAACTGGAGCACATTTGAAGAAATAGCCAGGCTGTTAGCTTACCCACACCCTTTTATTCCAGACAAGGCAAAAAGTGCTATGGTGAACCAGCTATAGAACTACTCATACAACAAAAAAAGTGAACCACTTAGGATCCACTTCAAAAGTGGCTGCTTTGAATTCAGCTATAATTTATACAAAAGCTACTTAAACCATTTGTAACATTAGAGTACATAATGAACAGATGTAAACATGTGTATTTCCAGATGTTTTTTCCATGGGAAGTGGTTCATTAAAAGTACTGACTCAGCTTGTGTGCCTTTAGCCTTGCTGTCAAAGGCACCAATTTACTTTGCAGGTGGAACAAAAGTAGTGGCTTAGTTACATTTGACGTGTGCCCTTGATGTTCAAGGTATGCAGCTCTCTTCAGATTTCTTATTGAAAATGGGAGAAACAACCTGGTGGTACACTCAGATTCTGTAGATGAACATGGTGGCTGAAGGGCCTTGCAATAAAGTTTTAAATGCTGAAACTCAATTTTGCAAATCATACTACCATAGATGTTTGCCACTTGAAGTGTAAAGTCTTGGGTCTTCCACTCTAAAGCATGATGGTTCAGGTGACCCAAGAACAGGCTGTAGATGCAAATGCTCTTGATTACTCAAATGAAACTTAGTCTTACTAGTGCTCCAACAAGGTTCACATTGGAAACAACTGTCCTGTCACCTGCTACTCTTCCTCTCAATGTGTCAAAAATAGCACAGCTTTCCAAGAACTATTTGACTAGCAGAACAAGTAACCATTTCTGAATTATCCATCAGGAAACAGTGACATCTGGAAGAGAAACTTGCTTTCCTTTCCTTCACAACATGAAGAGCTTGCTCCACTAAGCAAAACCAGATCACTGAAAGGAGTTCCTGCTGTACATTTGCTACATATTCATTCGCCCAATATAGTGTGAACTGTTGAATTCTTTTGTAAGTGGCAGCACCACCAGTGAAAACGTAGGAACTAAAGCACAAAACCATGTGTAAAGCAGAGGCAGAAACATCTTTTCTGCAAAAGCAAATGTGTCCACATTAAAAGATCTTTATTTTTGGACCACCTGTCTTATTAAACCACAGGATGGCAGTCACCACAGAAATCTGATACACAGTCCTAGGGAAAACATGCCTCTGGGATTCTGAATAAATAAAGCTACAAAGCCCAAGTTATGTACAAATATCTTAGGCAAAGATATTATGTTTACAAACTTATTATGTACAGTAAAACAAATGTAAACAGTCAATGCAGCAAAGGACACACTGGAAAAGGGCTAACAAAATTCAAGCTGTGGGTGGAAATAAGCCCCAGCCATGGTCTTTCTTCCCTTCCCCTCTTTTCTTAGTCTTGGGCAGTTTTCACTAAGCAGACAGAGCCCAAACCACAGCTTTATTCAGTTTAAACTGGCCAAACCAGCTACACAGAATTAAACTGAATGGAAAGAAACTGCTAAACTGGGGTGAATCTCCAGTTAGAAACAGACAGCTTTGGTGAACGGACCCAATCGCACAACACAAACTGTTCTTGTGCTCAGTAGAAGAGAGGCAACATCTAGGTATTTTCCATGGCCCAATTCCCAGATCTTTAGCAGGGGTGCTGTGTTACATACCATGACCCCTCAAGCAAGAGTATGGAAGGTTCCTACAAGGTCAACTTGTATCCCCAGTCCAGTGGCTAGCCAGAGCATACTTGGCCCTTCCTTGTACATAAATGGACTCATCTAGAAAAGAAAAAGCACAGGGATCTTGTGTGCTTAATTGGGTGTTTTGGAGAAATGGGAAGAGTGCAAAAATGTAGGGAGTTACCAAGAGGTCATCCAGCATCAAAGCCAATGAGTCCTGGGAAAGTCTCTAGCAATGGTGGAGTGGGGAAGGAAGGTGGTTTGGATAAGTGCAACTTCAGCATCCTGTGAGGCAGACATCAGCGGTGACCACGTTAAAGAACGCCCACGACAGAAATAGAAGAAAATAGACTGTATTGACATAAGGAGTGCTCTGTATGTGCTGGGTTCTTCTCCAGGCAGCATTTGGATGCTGCAGCACCTACTCGTCTCCAGCAAGGGGCACTAACAGGAAGTATCACAAGCAGCTCTTCTTGTTCTTTCGAGAACTAATTTGCAGTCTCATTGTGGCCTTGCAACCCGTTCATACACTTAGAGGGAGCATGCCTGGTGCCGATGATGGTCTGGACCCTCCTAGACCTGGTGGTGGGCCTTGGTCAAAGCCGTTGACTGCCCTATAGGGAAAAAAAATCCGAATAGTTAACAAGCGAAAGTAGCACTGACAAGCCAAACTGCACCTGGCAGTGGCAGAAAGGCATATAATATACAAGTGGTGCCTCGCAAGATTATTTTAATTCGTTCCATGGAAATCGCTGTCTTGCAAAAACATTGTCTTGCGAAACCCAGTTCCCTATTGAAATGCACTGAAATCTATGGGGGGGAAAATCACTGTCTTGCGAAAATTGTCCATAGAAGACATCATCTTGCAAAACACAGTTCCCCATACCATATTGGGGAAAAGCAATCCCCTCACCTGCAATGCCTTTGGAAATGCAGTGGGTCTCTGATGGCCATCCCCCTCTTTCTCTAGCAAAGAAAGAGGGTGAAAGGAGTCAAAGCAGCCCCCTGGTTCCTGATAATGGTGACTCCTTTTGCCCTGATCCTTTACCACAGAGGAGAAAAAGAGGGAGAAAGCAATACAAGACATCACCAGGACTTGCTGCCTTTGCAATAGGTCCTGATGAGGAGAAAAAGAGATGAAAAGGAGTCTAGAAAAACTAGGGAAATCACAAGGGCAATCCCCCATTAACACAAATTATGCAAATGAGTTCCCATATTTGGGGAAATCATAGGGATCAGCAGAACACCTAAGTGCAATGGATGAGCCTCCCCCCTGGGAAAACCACTTTTATGACATGGTATTTCCCCTGCAAGGTATGAGTTGGAATGGCCCTTTCACCTCCTACCCCCTTCTGTTCCCTGAATTGTGACCCCCTGGCTGAACCTCCCACTCAGTACAGGGCTGCACAGCCCCAGTCCTGCCAGAGGCCAAGAGTATTTTGGGGTACCTTGCGGGACCCCGATCAGGGGCTAGGTGTTCCTCCCATAATCCTCTAGTCTAGTGCACAGGTATTAGCATAAGGTATTAGCATATGCTGTGTACTAGATAGAGGATTGTGGAAGGAACACCTAGCTAATGATAGGTGTTCCTCCCGTAATTAGCATAAGGTATTAGCATATGTGAAGCATAACATCGCTCAAAAAAGTCATCGTCTAACAAATTCCTCGTTTTGACAAGGTAATCGTCTAGTGAGGGACCACTGTATTAAATAACAGAGGCCTGTCACCAGGTGACAGGTCAGCTGATCCACAATTGTCATATAAATGCATTAGTCAAACACTGGCATTACCACACAACCAAACACAAACTAAATGTTGACTCTAATATCCTCCTATGTTGGACACTGCAAGAAGTACTATGAAATCAGAGCAAGTGGTACTCCATCCAGAGCAAGTGGTACTCCATCCAGAGGGGAGAGTGCCATTTACTCCCCACAACTGCTTGTTGTACATGCACATACACCAAATCAAGATGAATTTCTCTTGCACTGTCTGACACTATGATTCCCCTGAAGTCTAGTTCTAGGGTATGTGGCAGCGTGTCACATTCTCCTGCTGCATCCCAGAAGGAAAGCAAAGGTAAATTATACAAAAGGACTACCTAGATGACCCACAGAGAGACACTGTTCTTTTCTTGCTGTATTTTGTGAGCTGTTCAAGGGGTTCATTCAGGCTATAAAATGTGGCAAATGAATAAGTACTACATAGTGAAGAACATGCAATTAATTGGGTATTTTATTCTATTTTCCCCCCAATTCATTCCCCCTTTCTTTACTGGGACAGAGACAGAATGATCTGTGTGATGGTAGTGGATTGCAAACTAAGTTAGTAAAACGGACTGGAAAAGCAACAGAGAAATGCTGAGAAAGCAAGCTGCAATGCCTGGTCAGTATACATCTGTACAGATCATCTGTAGAATTTGTCGGGATTGAAGGATTCTTGTGAATTTGAGGCAAAATCCTGTTCTGCACATTTACACTGGCAGAAGCTGGTGCCATCATAATCTGGTGCTTATAAAATTTAAATAAATTGCCCTGGGGAAGCCTTTGGGAGCCTCACAATGGACGGGGGAGCCATCAGATTGCTGCTGTTGGGGAAAAAAATAGCCGATGGTGATCTGGTGGCTATGTCTGGCTACTAAAATATCTCCCCTTCCAATTCTGAGGTAAAAGATAGCCCAAGAGAGCCTCAGAACCTGAAGCAGAGGGATAGAAAGCTTTCAATTCTTTTAAAATAAATTTTACTGGTGCCAGATAATGACATTAGTGGCTTCCACTTGCATAAATGTGCGCCATTAGAACTTTGGACATTGAGAGACAAAGAAGAGCTAGACTCCAGTGCTGCAGCATGAACAAAGTCAAGCATAGTTCTAAGCTCACAACCCTATAAGCAGTAGTATATGCAGCCCTGCAGGCTTGTTGTGATGCACACATCTGCTGTATGGGGCTTGGCCAGAAACAAAACATGGAACTTTGCTGTTTAAGTGAAACTTTGGGCTTTGCTCAAATATTATTCTAGCTGCCTGTCAGATATAAGCTATGCCTGTTCACACTGCATCTAGTGGCTCCACTATTTTGAAAGCTCTGCTGTCACTGCGGACTACAATTAATATAGTTAGCCTATGCTGGTTAATTGTACAGTTGACTTTTCAGTGACAGTTAGATAAATATGACAGACCCAAAGAACACTGGTCCTTCACCGCAGGCCTAAAGCAACTAGGCTGACTTACTCTTGCTGAAACATAGGAAGGTTGCTACCATGAACAGCCAAGAACTGAGGCACAAACTGCTCTTTCAAAGGAAGGTTTCTATGAGAACAGCGTCCTATGACTGAAGGGTGATCTCAGGGGTCTTGGGAAACTTCTTTATAGTCCATCCCCCTCCAAGGGTTGCACAGGGACAGGAAATGCTCACCCCAGTCTAAGTAGCTCATCCGCATGCACCCAGCTGCTGACTCCAGCCATGTCTTAGGCTGTGTGTGGCTTCATGAAAACCTTTGCAGCTGCTTTCTTGTAGAATGATCATTTTTTTAAAAACCCTGTCTTCCTAATGCTGTAGTAAAATGATTGAGGTAAGTCCTCTATCAATAAGGGAAGGCTGGGCACTTATCAGCTGTGATATACTTCTTTTACTGAAAATGTCAAAATAGCAACATGCAGGATGTTCTAAGTACCTGCCCATGTTCTGAAATTTAAAGGGACAAAGAAGGCAGAATGATGGGGGGGGGATGGAAATACCCCTTTCCAAGCTTCTCTCCTCCCTATTCATTTCTTCCTCTGGAGGGAGGGGGGCATTTCAAAAAAAAAAACAACAAAAAACTGAAGACAACTCTTATGAATGATTTCTTTCAGAAAGAAATACTCTAAAGTTTTATTTGACTTGTACTTCACTCCCTAAATATACTTTTTAATCTATTAGGCAGCCACAATTCCTATTCTGCAGACATGTACAACTTCTGAAGCCCATTGCAGAGTCCTCCGTCTTAAGCAAATGCCGATCTGTGGTATGTAGAAAATGTGCACATCAAATCAAGAAACATGCTAACATGCAAAGGAACACATACATTTTGTTTCAATTCATGCATATCTCTAGTTCACTGAAGAAGACAAAAGAACTTTCAGAATCTCAATCTAGCAATCTTAAAGAAATCACTTCTAATAGTGATATTTTTACTGTGCAAATTGTATCTGATGTGTTATCTTACTATATCTCTACGCCAGTTTCCACAGGATTCAGTCATATCCTGAGAACTGTGCTTACTATGTACAGTATATGATAATAACTAAACAACTCAGTGTTCAAATTTATGGATGATCCTTAACACTGATTTTTTAAGGCTAGGAATACTTTGTTCCTTTTTTTTAAAAAGGAAATTGAAGAAAGGACCACTGGTTGTGGTGTGCTTAGTCATTCCAGTGTCGCTTCATGATACTGATGACGATATGTACAGTTTCTGGATGATTAACAAGAAATAGTTTCACAGCCCAAATAATATAAGCTTCCTTTGGTTATTACCAAGTTGGTAATTCCTGTATAAGTTATTGTTCTCCTGTATTTACAAATCACAAAACAAATATATTCTTAAATAATACTATCAAAGATTGTTCACTCCATCACTGGGTAAATTTGCAATTTCTGCTTATATGTAAGTCAGGAATTTGTACCTTTATGTTCCATAGAAATATTGAATAGTATGGTTTTAATTCATTTCATGTTATTAAATTGAGATTAGAACTAATCAAAAGTGTATTGTATGTGCTTCTATTTGTCCCATGTTTCCATTTTCCCATGATGGGAAAAAAAGGATAGAGAAGCTTTCTCCCACAGTTTCTAAACTGTAGATCTCTATTTACCACATGTCTCAGATATGACATATGTCATATATGTCATTTGGCCACTCAAGTGCCATGAAGGAAGAGGACTATGACCAGTGGAAGTATGATGTCCCTGCTATATAAAATCTATGAATCTAGTTACATGACAGAAAAATCATCACAAAAGAGCCACAAGATTAGTATCTCAGCCCCATACCCATAATGGGCAACACAGACATCCCTAAGCATCAAGCAAATTTATCACATCAAACAGTTGCAATTACCCATGAGATACGCAGAGAATCTGACCTATTCAGGGAGGAGAAAAGAAAACAATTTATATAAAATCCATCAGTTGCTTTAGAAGCATCTTTTAAAGTTAAAAATGAAACTGAAGCGACCAGTGAATGTGTGGAACCAATCCAGAAAACCAGGTAGCTTTCAATGGCCTTCAAGTGACCATCAATGTGCTCACATTAATAGGTTTGTGCCTGTGCAGAATCACCCCTTTCAAATCTTGCGGATGGAGAGAATGACAGCAGCGCCACCCCTCCCATCTCCAATGCACACAGTACCCGGCAAGACTTCAGTTCCATAAAAATCTGAGGACATGGCCACATATGTTCAGTTAACCAGCAGGTAGGTACCAAAAGAGGGAAGAAGGGCAGGTTGTGTGAACACACAAATGACCACTAAAAAAACAAACATTGCAAAAAGCAATCTATTCTGTTTTTTTGTAATGGTCTTTATGCATCCACACTGAGAGGTGAGACTAGTGAGCTTGCCTCCAGAAACTAAAAACAAGAGGCAGGAGGGAAGGCACCTACAATCATTGTAACACAGCAGAGAGAAAAGAAAAAAACCCCTCAAAAACCAGAATCCGCCCATGACCTTGTGACCAGGCAGTAATGCTACACGAAGTGGACAATTCAGACTACTTTGCAATTCAGCACAATTCAGGTAAGGAGACTCCTTGTTTGTTTGTTTTTTAAAAGGAAGTAAGCATAGCCCTAGCGAAATGGCTTTTTAGGGGTAGTAGGCAAAGGTCTCCTGGCCATCTGGTAATTGATTTCATGCCCCACTTAGCAAGTCGCTGAAAAGAAATGACCTGTGCTTTTGAATTTGTGACCAAACTCACATACAGATTGTCTCTCAAGGAGACAAGGGTATAGTCCCCATTCATCCACATCTATGTCCTTTGCTTAACAGATCGAATAAGTCATTGGCATGTCCTAGAACATGCACTGAAATAAGGAATATCTTGTGGTGGATGCACCAGTGCCACAGGGAAAGAACACAGTCCATCAGTGGACTGTGCCATTCTATTCATGTACCATTCCATGGTGGAGCTATTAAAGAGGCTATTTCCGTTGGAAACCTAGAATACTGCTAACAGTTTCAGAAAGATGATGTGACATTTTGCTTCCCTGGCCATCCATCAAGTAGTCCATGATGTTATGAGACATGGCTATGATACAGTGAGCTCTTTCTTCAAGCTTTCGCCTATATAGAGAGCAACCTGAGACACATGAATACAATGCTTTGTATTGGAGTCAGATAAATTTAACATCAATACATAGGTCTAAATCCTGTGGGAGAGATAGTACTGTAGTAAGATAACACTGAAGTCAAGATCTGGTGTTGGTAACTATTTGTCAATCATCAGTGTAAAGGCCTATGTTTTGCTTCCTCAAGTGAGCTGAAATCATCTCCACACTCTTGGTGAGGACCCTCAGGACTACAGAGAGACCAGAATGGGACATATTTTCAAAAGCCAGAATGGGACATATTTTCAACCTGAGCAGCTCTGTGACGTTAAGTATCCTTCAGGCGGACTGTTGTGAACCAGCTGTTTCTCTGAAAAGGGAGAATGCCACAGTCAATAAGCAAAAGCACTCTCTAGAAGGGTGGACATTTTGAAGACAATTGCTGGGATCTGCAGGAGGTGATGCCGCCTTGCTGATATCCATGGAGAATATAGTATCTGGTCAAAGTAGTTTGTCAGTGCCATGAGATGGAGGGAAGAAACCTCTGATGGGTTTAGTTCTGAGGATACCTTACTAGGCTGAGCTGAGGCAGATGGCAAAGGCACTGGAAGTGAAGCTGAGTCTGCTGAATTAGTTCACATGACTGCAATGCATTAGTGGCAGTCATGGCAGAAGTGACAGGAGCAAGGTTCCCGCTAAGCTGGGCGTGCGCATGCCCGATTCTGCTTCCCTCCATGCAGCTGTCTTCTTCCTCTGCGCAGGGATCATGTTAGGTTCTGGTAGTGACGGAACCCAGCATGCGGGGGTGAAGCCATGCACACATACAGAGGCAAAGCCACGCAAGAGAGGGGCAGAGCCCTGCCCAGCAGGGCTGAAAATTAGAGGGTATGGTGGACTGGTGGAGAAGGAGGAAGTTACATGGTCTTCCTCCAAACAAAAGAGACACTTGTGGTGGTCAGGAAGGACAACGTTACTTTTACATTTGACATAATATTTGAAAAAGGCCTCCTTCAGGCAAATAGCCTTGAGTAGGAAAATGCATAGCAATCTGCCCTCCAGAAGAAATCAGATTAAAAAAACTAAAAGTGCAATAATTATTTTTAAAATTGTACAATTAAAATAAAACATCAGGCATGGAAAGCAAAACAACTAGTGTTTTGAATCGTTTCTGCCTCTTCCTCACACAGAAGATATTTTGCCATGGTGAACAGAACAGAATTGATAAGTTGCATTCCAATGCACGCTCCCTGCATCTAGAACTTTTCAAAGGGGTGGCTCTGCACAAGTGCAGACTTATTGGGGTAGATGCACAGGGAAGAACTGCTCCTAAATGTTACTTGCCTTATATTACTGGTCTGGAACAGGCTTATCAGAAACTAGCACCAGTTAGTATAAAGTCAACATGACTGCTGAGTTTCATATTTATATAAGAACATAAGTAAAAGCCCTGCTGATTCAGGCCAAGGGCCCATCTAGTCCAGTTCCCTGTATCTCACAGTGGCCCCACCAGATGCCTCTGGGAGCACAACAGACCACTAGATCCCTGTCTCCTGATACCCCTCCCCTACATCTGCCATTTTGAAGGACCTTCCTTTTAAGCCTGGAGATTATACATCCCCCTCATGGCTTGTAACCTCCGATGGACTTTTCCTTCAGGAATCTGTCCAATCACCACATCCTGTGGCAAGGGGTTCCACAGACTAACAACACACTGGGTAAAGAAGTATTTTCTTTTGTCTGTTCTCACTCTCCCAACACTCAATTTGAGTGGGTGTCCCCTGGTTCTGGTATCTCGTGGTATTTGAGAAAGTGGTACATTAATGCCAGACTAATACAAAGGCCAAAACAGAAACCATGCACTTCTAACTTGGCTGATGGCCCTGTAATTCTGCAACAGAACTGCAAGCACTTACATTTGCCCTGGAACACACTCAAATGTGCTCTTTTTGGCAACAACATTTAAAAGAAGATATCAGTGTCATTGTAGCCATTCCCTGTTCCTCCAGCAGAGAAGATTTTAGCCTTGAAGACATCATTTCACTTAATAAATTTACTCTGGATCCAGCCCAGAGTTACCAAAACTACTTAAGTTCTGTCTGCTCCAACTCTCAGTAGTTTTGACATTACACTGACTTCGTTAGGCTTCACATACAATAACCACTCCTAAGAGGGTTCTTGCAACGCAGCAGCACACTTTGTTTCCCATCAGACCAATTTAGCAGCCACTCAGATTTAGTGCACCTTAGAGAGACAACAGTGCATATAATGCAGCTAGTAGAATAGCAGGAAAGCCAGCAATACAGCAGTGAGTTACCTCAATCAGTCCCACCACCCAACCACAGGCCGTTCACAAGGCAGCAGCAGCAGCAGATTGGGTTGGGTCCATAAGCATACGTGGCTGTTTCAGGATCCAGCGACAATTTGGGGCAGGGAGAAGACTACAGGGGCTAAAGAGAGAGAGAGAGAGAAAGAGAAAGACAGGGGAGGAGAAGAAAGGGCATGGCTGAGCTCATTTTCCATGCCAGGATGAACTACAGCCCAGCCCCAGGCAACATGGCCATGAGAGGGCCACAGGCAGTTCATAACTGGATGCTCAGCTGTATGACGATAGCTCATATTTGAATATAACTGGTGGGAAGGGATGAGGAGGAGACAAGAGGAAGCAGTACAAGAGGAGGAGGATGATAGCACAGTATCAGCACTAGAGCCAAAAGCAAAAGCAAATGAGAAAAAAACAGTCTTTGAAGTTCCTAGTCACTTAAATGCCCTTACAGACCCCAAACAATCTACATACCTGTTTTGTTTCACAAAAAATAACTATTCTACCTCTTGACAGTCTTCTGCCTACCTTAATACTACACTAGAGATGGGCCTAATGCTGCCATTTTCACATTTGACATTGCACCAAATGTGTGCTTGTTACTACACATTGCTGTAACTGACATTATGTAGGATGTGGCAAAATAAGTAGAGAGGTCATGAATAATGAGAATCAAATACAGTGGTGCCCCGCTTGACGATTACCCCACTTGACGAGGAAATAGCTTAACGATGAGTTTTTTGCGATCGCTATAGCGATCGCAAAACGATGATTCAATGGGTTTTTTTCGCTTCATGACGATCAGTTCCCTGCTTCGGGAACCAATTTTTCGCTTAACGACACTCTAAAAACAGCTGATCGGCAGCTTGCAAAATGGCTCCCCACTGTTTTGCTGACCTATTTTCGCTTTACAGGCATCGGAAAATGGCCGCCCTATGGAGGATCTTCGCAGGACGATCAGGTATTTCCCCCATTGGAACGCATTGACTGGTTTTCAATGCATTCCAATGGGTTTTTTCCCGCTTGACGACAATTTCGCTGTACAGCGATTTTGCTGGAACGTATTATCTTCGTCAAGCGGAGCGCCATTGTAGGAGGATTTCATATAAGTACAAAAGCACAGGTCAGGTAAGTGAGAATGCACTGGGAAAAGCTGCACTGAAGAGAAGTGGAAAGCAATGGAAAGTGCAACAGAAATTGGGTCAGTATAAGATGAGTTTATGGAGAACAGAAAGGACATGATACAAAGCAGCAATAATGCTGGTTGTTCGGTGATACCATGCATCACACAAAGAACCCCAGGAAGCAACTGTCCTGGGACCTGAACAAGAGAAACAATTTTCATCTTAAAATCTGTTCCATGTTCACAGCATGGCTCAAGATAGAAAGTGTGGGTTTTAAGAAGCTTGACTCATGGAGGCCATGAACAAGCAGCAGCTATGCCAGGTCCCCCGCCTGCCCGCTACAGTGCTCTACTGCAAGTCACACAAAGGCAAGTATTGTCATTGTTATTAACTGCTTCTGCAAGCTGTCTCATACCCTACTCTATCCATGCAAATTGCCAGGATGCAAGCTGCTCTACTTTTTATACAGAAAATAACATTCAGCCACACACAGAGACAGTCAACTGAGCTTCTACACCTGGTTTCTCAAAGGTAAAAGTTCTATTGTGGACTTTACTTCACATGTCCTACCTATGGATAGTCATACCTTAGTCACATTGAGAGTAGATGTTACATGAGTTTGAGAAGAAACCCTAACAGAATCCAAAATGCCACTTTAAACTGAATAGAATAAACTGCACCAATTTTGAAGGGACTTAATTGATTCACTCTCAATTCATCCCTGGAGGAAATTTTGATATTCAAGCACTAAATGAGCCTCTCCAAGCTGGTGCCCCCCAGGTGTTTTGGATTTCAATTCTCATTAGAACCCATCAGCAGAGTCCATAATGGAGGTGTTAGGAGCTGTACTACAAGCATCTAGAGGTATCAGATTAGGGGAAATGGATCTATGCAGACCCAGCTTGAGACAGTTTAAGAACCACTTCTATGTTTTTACGACAGTGGGGTAATTTTTCTCTTCAGTATGGTTAAGAGAGTTAGCGCAGGAGTTTTCTTTGAGGTGGCATCAAAACTGTGGAACAACCTCCATGGAGATGTTCACCTTGTTCCTTGCGATTATGAGTGACAGAAAACGAAAAGAAGTAGGAATACAGCTAACAATATTCTACTCAGAAACTTACAAATAAAGACTGGCACAGGCCCTAAATCTCTCCAGTCCAGCAGTATCAAACTGAATGCTCCATGTGAAGTCCAAGAAGACAAGGACTGAATACTTCACAAGTTTCACTGATGGTTCTCTTAAGAGGAAACCAAGGAATTCTGGGGTGATCTGACCCTATTTGCTATGAACACGTTCCCTAGTTTGAACAGATTCATTTCTTTGAATGATACAATATAATTTGTTATGCTAAATTCCCACCCTGGAAGAAACAAATATCTTATTAGCTGGCTTATTAGAGGTGTGAGGGTGATGTGCTTCACTAAACTGTAGCCTACATTCAAAGGAATAATGTGTGTGGGCCAAAGGTGCACAACTATTACTCATGAGAATACATCTTTACAAATGATGTTCCTGAAACCTCAAGCATAACCCAAACTTACGCTTTGTCGTAGAATGTTGTATGCCCTGAATGACAAAACTTCATGCCATTACTGTTGATCATGCTGCTGTTTATGTTCCCTGAAACGTAAGATTTCCGTGACGCCTGGTCCTTGGCAAAGTTTCTACAAGCAGCTAGTTTGGATTCCAAGGCCTGAGAAAATAATAAATAGTAAAGCTTTTCAATAAAGTAATTAGGCAGAATCAATGCAATAAAAAGTCTGAGGAGTGGCTCTGGGCAAAACTAATTGCAAATCTAAATATCATCTGACACTTTACAACATTCTAAATAATAGCTATTTAGTTCAGAAATAATGTCTTTGAGCAATAATCAGTTTTCAAATATAAAGACGGACCAATGTTCTATAAAACAGAAATTCCCTAAATAGCACCCAGTCAGTGGCAGTTCTTCTAAACCTACAGAACAGTAGGAAAAATTGCAGCATCCCTTTAAGTTGCCAAAGTTCTTACCCCCACTTTCCTAAGGAGATCACCCACAATGTTGAGAGCAGATATCCTGGCGGACGGAGTAAGTGGGCTTGTACCAAAGCCATTGGGAATAGCTGTAAAAAAGGAGGAACATGGGTGAGTGCCAGTAAGTATGCAGTTCCATGCATATTATCCAATCCAGCTTCTCTAAGAGGGGCCCCCTCTGGGACATCTCTCACCACCATATTCATATTTAAAGCAAATAACTTTCAAAACCTTTATCTCACATTCTCCCAGTCTCTATCTTGTCATTATATACATTCTTTTGTACACAAAAGTGGGCCAAAGAAGAAATTAGGCCTGGTGAGGTTTTATTTTCTTATGTGACTCAAAAAAACTGTTCTCTAGTTTCTGTGCTGGATGAGACTGGTCTGACATTTCTAGGAGAGCAAAGCCACAGCCTCCTTCATGGATTGCTGCCTTGTCGTGGCGAAGGGGCTTGAGTAACTCAGAGAAACTATGGGCTATGCCGTGCAGGGACACCCAAGACGGACAGGACATAGTGGAGAGTTCCGACTAAACGCAATCCACCTGGAGTAGGAAATGGCAATGCCACTCCAGTATCTTTGCCAAGAACGCCCCATGATCAGAAACAAAAGGCTAAAAGATATGACGCTGGAAGATGGGCCCCTCAGGTCGGAAGGCGTCCAACATGCTACTGAGGAAGAGCGGAGGACAAGTACAAGTAGCTCCAGAGCTAATGAAGTGGTTGGGCCAAAGCCGAAAGGACGCTCAGCTGTGGACGTGCCTGGAAGTGAAAGGAAAATCCAATGCTGCAAAGAAAAATACTGCATAGGAACCTGGAATGTAAGATCTATGAACCTTGGGAAGCTGGAGGTGGTCAAACAGGAGATGGCAAGAATAAACATCGACATCCTGGGCATCAGTGAACTAAAATGGACAGGAATGGGCGAATTCAGCTCAGATGATTATCATATCTACTATTGTGGGCAAGAATCCCGTAGAAGGAATGGAGTAGCCCTCATAGTCAACAAAAGAGTGGGAAAAGCTGTAATGGGATACAATCTCAAAAATGATAGAATGATGTCAATACGAATCCAAGGCAGACCATTCAACATCACAATAATCCAAGTTTATGCACCAACCAGCATTGCTGAGGAGACTGAAATTGAACAATTCTATGAAGATTTACAACACCTTCTAGAACTGACACCAAAGAAAGATGTTCTTCTCATTCTAGGGGACTGGAATGCTAAAGTAGGGAGCCAAGAGATAAAAGGAACAACAGGGAAGTTTGGCCTTGGAGTTCAGAACGAAGCAGGACAAAGGCTAATAGAGTTTTGTCAAGAGAATAAGCTGGTCATCACAAACACTCTTTTCCAACAACAGAAGAGGCGACTCTATACATGGAAATCACCAGATGGGCAATATCGAAATCAGATTGATTATATTCTCTGCAGCCAAAGATGGAGAAGCTCTATACAGTCAGCAAAAACAAGACCTGGAGCTGACTGCGGTTCTGATCATCAGCTTCTCATAGCAAAATTCAAGCTTAGACTGAAGAGATTAGGAAAAACCACTGGGCCACTCAGATATAATCTAAACCAAATCCCTTATGAATACACAGTGGAAGTAAAGAACAGATTTAAGGAACTAGATTTGGTGGACAGAGTGCCTGAAGAACTTTGGATAGAGGCTCGTAACATTGTCCAGGAGGCAGCAACGAAAACCATCCCAAAGAAAAGGAAATGCAAGAAAGCAAAGTGGCTGTCCAACGAGGCCTTAGAAATAGCAGAGAGGAGAAGGGAAGCAAAATGCAAGGGAGATAGGGAAAGTTACAGAAACTTGAATTCAGACTTCCAAAGAATAGCAAGGAGAGACAAGAGGGCCTTCTTAAATGAACAATGCAAAGAAATAGAGGAAGATAACAGAAAAGGAAAGACCAGAGATCTGTTCAGGAAAATTGGACATATTAGAGGAACATTTTGCGCAAAGATGAACATGATAAAAGACAAAAATGGGAGGGACCTAACAGAAGCAGAAGACGTCAAGAAGAGGTGGCAAGAATACACAGAGGAATTATATCAGAAAGATTTGGATATCCTGGACAACCCAGACAATGTAGTTGCTGACCTTGAGCCAGACATCCTGGAGAGCGAAGTCAAGTGGGCCTTAGAAAGCCTGGCTAACAACAAGGCCAGTGGAGGTGATGGCATTCCAGTTGAACTATTTAAAATCTTGAAAGATGATGCTGTTAAGGTGCTACATTCAATATGCCAGCAAGTTTGGAAAACTCAACAGTGGCCAGAGGATTGGAAAAGATCAGTCTACATCCCAATCCCAAAGAAAGGCAGTGCCAAAGAATGCTCCAACTACCGTACAATTGCACTCATTTCGCACGCTAGCAAGGTTATGCTCAAAATCCTCCAAGGTAGGCTTCAGCAGTATGTGGACCGAGAACTCCCAGAAGTACAAGCTGGATTCCGAAGAGGCAGAGGAACTCGAGACCAAATTGCTAACTTGCGCTGGATTATGGAGAAAGCCAGAGAGTTCCAGAAAAATATCTACTTCTGCATCATTGACTATGCGAAAGCCTTTGACTGTGTGGACCACAGCAAACTATGGCAAGTTCTTAAAGAAATGGGAGTGCCTGACCACTTTATCTGTCTCCTGAGAAACCTATATGTGGGACAGGAAGCAACAGTTAGAACTGGTCATGGAACAACTGAGTGGTTCAAAATTGGGAAAGGAGTACGGCAAGGCTGTATATTGTCCCCCAGCTTATTTAACTTATATGCAGAATACATCATGCGGAAGGCTGGACTGGAAGAAACCCAAGCCGGAATTAAGATTGCCGGAAGAAATATCAACAACCTCCGATATGCAGATGATACCACTCTGATGGCAGAAAGTGAGGAGGAATTAAAGAACCTTGTAATGAGAGTGAAAGAGGAGAGTGCAAAAAACGGTCTGAAACTCAACATCAAAAAAACTAAGATCATGGCCACTGGTCCCATCACCTCCTGGGAAATAGAAGGGGAAGATATGGAGGCAGTGTCAGATTTTATCTTCCTGGGCTCCATGATCACTGCAGATGAGGACAGCAGCCACGAAATTAAAAGGCGCCTTCTTCTTGGGAGGAAAGCGATGACAAATCTTGACAGCATCTTGAAAAGCAGAGACATCACCTTGCCAACAAAAGTCCGAATAGTCAAAGCTATGGTTTTTCCTGTCGTGATGTATGGAAGCGAGAGCTGGACCATAAAGAAAGCAGACCGCCGAAGAATTGATGCCTTTGAATTGTGGTGCTGGAGGAGGCTCTTGAGAATCCCCTGGACTGCAAGGAGAACAAACCTATCAGTTCTAAAGGAAATCAACCCTGAATGCTCACTTGAAGGACAGATCCTGAAGCTGAGGCTCCAGTACTTTGGCCATCTCATGAGAAGAAAAGAGTCCTTGGAAAAAACCTTGATGTTAGGAAGGTGTGATGGCAAGAGGAGAAGGGGACGACCAAGGATGAGATGGCTGGACAGTGTCTGCGAAGCAACCAACATGAACCTGACACAACTCCGGGAGGCAGTAGAAGACAGGAGGGCCTGGCGTGCTCTGGTCCATGGGGTCACGAAGAGTCGGACACGACTAAACGACTAAACACACACAAAGCCACAGCTGTGCAAAATGTTTCAGGACTTATAATATACCACCAATCCGAATTATCTAATTTGGCTTTATAGTCCTAAATTTTTTTCTCAGTGACATGCACACATGTATGTTCTACCTTTAGGAGAGGGAAAGCTGTTTTCACAGCCTTTCCCAACAGGTGTTGCTGGCAGTGAAAGTGAAGCCTGGACAGCTGAATCCATCTTTTCACAGTCTAAGGTTGGTGAGCTAGGAGCTGACTTCCTTGTTACTTCCTGTTGCCTTTCACGTACCGCTAGTTCTTGCCTTAAATCTGTAAGCCAGAAGGATAAAGTATTGTGAATATGTCTATCTTAACACATTAAACAAGCTCCTCCATCTGCACCCTTATGATTACTTGTTCTGTACATATTTCCACACATCATATGAGGTCTCCAAAGCCAAATGAGACATAAATATAACACTGGCTGAAATGGCATGTCTCCACCTCAAAGCCAAAACAAGACATATATCCTCCATAGTAAAGCCTCTATTTTTGCGTCAAAGCAAAGTACAGAGCATATTTAGCAGCCCTTAAATATAGACAAAGTATCCATGAGGTAAAATCACCAGTCCTTCTGTCCCCACGCTACCTTAAGAAAGAATAGTTGCATCTGGCTAGCAGCTTTGACAACAAACAAGCCTATATGAATCCCCTGGCAATCAAGCATCTGCACACTCCGTTACAGTCCAGTGTGTTCTGAGTGAAAGACACTCTGTGTGTGTGTTTGTGTCTATGCGTATACACTTTCCACACTGTAGGGGCAAGAATCATACTCAAACAGAAACAGGAAGCTATGGTAAGATCCCTTTAGAGCCTTGTCAGCTGCTTGATACAAACATGTCTTCCTAGGAACAGGTACACAGCACAGAATACAGACTCTCAAAGTAGGGAGAGAAGTCTCTTCCCAGTGTTCCTTCATCAGAGCCTTGCACTTTCCCCTCCACATTTTGACAGGCCACCCTAAGGGACAGAGATGAGATGTTTTTACCTGTGGGTGTATATCTCTCTGAAGAATATGTCAAGTTCAATTTGTAAGGGAAACTGCACAAAGAATGGACACTGAACACATTGGACACCATTTCAAAATACTGCCTTCTGCTTTTACTAATCTCTACACTGATACAACTCAATCTCAGAAATACTTCGTAAGTGAGGGATTCCCCAAGACCACAGAAGTACACTGAAGTCTCAAAATTATTTCCACATCAAGCCATCTATTGCTTTATCATTCAGAACATGTCAATTTGAATAGTGAAATTTATTATATTTGTTCTGATGGTCACATCCACACCTAATTTGAGCACCATGTCTTCCACATAAAGCAATTTGGAGAGAAGCTTACCTAAACTTCTCTGAAAATGATTTTTGCAACTCTGGTTTGGCTGTTTCTACGACACATTTACAAAAATACAAAGACTAAATATATTATTGCATTTATGCTTGCTTATAGATGTGCCATACAGCCTTATTTATCTCACCACCAAAAGTGAACCTGCAACTTCCGACATCCACACCATCTTCATTAAGAACATAACCAACCATTGTAGAATAAGCAGTACCTCTTGCTTCATCCTTCAGCCTCTGTACAGAAACAAGCAGTGATTCCTTGTCATCCAGCTCACTTTCCAAAAAGGCATTCCTCTCTATGGCCTGATTCAGCCTTTGTTCAAAGTCTTCTAAGGAAACAATGGTTGCCCTAGACAAAAAGACAGTGGACGTAGCTCCTCAGTATACATTTAGGCAGTTACAAAGGTCCCAGTATTTCAGAGCAAGAGAGAACAAATGAAAAAAAAAGTGTTCATGAAGGCTTCAGGAGCTAGCAGTGGACGCTGACCAGCTCACAGCAAAAAGATTACAGATCTCCACAGTAGTAATAATGGACAGTAAATTCACATGGCCCCAAATCCAGCAATGCAATTACAATATAAAACCAAAATGTTCTTACAAGCAAGTAGTTTATCACATCCACTTGCACCCACAGCAGCAATGATGCAGGGAGAAGAATGGCAAAATTATTACACAACAGTTTCATTAAAGGTAGAAACAGACTACAATATTTTAACTGGCTATACTTTACAGGGTTTGGGTGTAGCAGAGAGCAAGGACACAGCTATTAGTCAGCCCCTTGTTGACTGATTAGACATGCTACAATGTGGCTACTGTTGGACATTTTGGGGGGGGGGGACTAATTTTACAGCACTCAGTGAAATACATGGGCCCGCTCTGTGACTTGGATATGAAGCAAGCAACTCAACCACTGAGCTAGACCCCATCACCTATGATTCAACAGAAGACCATTTGGGAAGCAGGTGCCCTAAAACCCCTACACCTTGAAATGAATCCTACCCCATACTTTTTGGGCTACAATAAACAGGCACAGTCAAATCTAAAATTCTGTCCTGCATGCAAGCCCTTTATCAGTATGTCATACTTGGTGCCAAAAAGGTGCACACCACTACACTAGAAAAAATATTTCCCTTTGTGGGAAATGGCCTACCAAAGCTGGCAAAAATCAGAAATGCCACAATATAGTTAGTTTATTTAATTTTTCCTAGTCAGGAAACTTCACCAATCAGGTCTACTCAGAAAATTTCTTGCAGCAAAGTAGAATGGCAGTTATGCTGCAAGACCTCCTGGAAATCTGGACTCTTTACAGGAGACCAGGCAGCAAAAGAGACATGCAACATAATATATTTATTTATTTAATTTTATTTATATCCCGCCTATCTAGTCGATTAAGACCACTCTTAATATAGGCTCACTCCTCTCCATTTCCACACTATACAGACGTAAATAAGGCTCATGTTTAGAGGGCATCATTGCCTCTTACAGTTACCTATTAAATGGGATGA
This sequence comes from Pogona vitticeps, assembly GCF_051106095.1. Classification (NCBI taxonomy): domain Eukaryota; kingdom Metazoa; phylum Chordata; class Lepidosauria; order Squamata; family Agamidae; genus Pogona; species Pogona vitticeps. Next base: position 126,384,100 of record NC_135784.1, on the reverse strand, counting down.
GCAACTTTTTTGTGCTGACCTGGAAATAATATTTTAATTTGCTTAGAGTAAGAGCCCACTGAAAAATATTCACCTTGCTTCAATCTGTTTAGTAATGAAACATACAAGAGTGTGGTCATGGCCAATATGCTCCTGAGAACTTCAGAAACACAGAATCTTTTGATTAATTTGTCCACAACACATTCTGAATGCTAGTTGTCAGGGAGCATCAATACAACATTAACCACAGATGCTACTACACATATACAGGAGAGATCAGACTTTGTTTAGCAGAGACTATACAGAAGAGTTTTTTGGGTGTGAAGACTGGTCAAATGTTGTCAAAAGGGTAATGTGATTCTTATCCTCATATTAAAACATACTTTCTGGAATTGGCTCAAAATACAGTTATGGTATATATCCTGCTGAGTTTTGAGACTACCAGTGAAAGAGGTTTTGGAAATCTGATAAGGACGGCAGTTCTTTTAATACACCAATGCATCATTATCATGTTTCTGTTTATGACATACAGAATTCTTTAGCAGTTACTGGAATAACAAGCTGAATGACAAGGAAGTATCTAGTGAAGCACTTGCATCAAACAGGGATGTGACTATCACCAGCACTTTACCTCTTAGCACGCTCAAGGTCATCATTGGCTTGCTCTAGCTCTCTCACATATTTATGCAGCTGGTCTTTAATTGCTCGGGTTTGGCTCAAGTCATCTTCTAACATTGACACTTGCTTGTAGTTCTGTGCATATTGGAGCTCAAGCTTCTCCTGAAAGCACACACACACAAAAACCAGTGAAGAACTTTGTCAATTTGACTCAGGATGTACGTCAATCATCATTCATAATTCTGCTTCCATTTCATGACTAACTAAACCAAAAGAAACTGCATCTTACAGAGGTCCCCCCATCAGGCCTGTAATGGTCTCCAGATAGGCCCCATCTCAAGCACCATTCTTGGAGGCTTCTGTGAATATTGAGGAATCCTTTTTTTGGTCTTGCTTTTCCTCCCCATTTCTTACATAGTGAGTGAGGGGAACAGCAGCAGAGTCGACTGTCTTGTCAGTCAGCACTGGCAAGCACTACTTGACTGCATTTTGCTCCTCTTAACTGTTTTACACACAGGAAACGGAGAGCTCAATTACAGATGAAAAAGCTCAATTTACCAGTATTATGGATGGGTACACAAAAATGTCAGGAAGCACAGCCTTGCCACACAACACCATCCAGCCCCCAGACAGCTGGCAAAGGAAGTATCCAGACCCAATCACCTTTCACAATCGAAACCCTACTAAATAGACACAGTGGCATCCTGTATGCCTCAAACATTTTTCTTCTCAGCCATATTTTATTTCTTAATTCACATTAGCATATGGTCAAAAAAAAGGCTCTGAAGTAAGACTTTTTAAACACACACTTCAATTTCTCCTCAGATTATATACATATTTTGCCTTTTAATAAAACCAGTCTTTTATAAAGTATGCCTTGTCTCACACAATAAAACATTTGACTCTCATTATACCAGATAGTTATCAGTCACCAACAAAAGTGCCATCGCTACAGAAAGTCCAGATAATGGTACCACTTGTTTTCTTCCAAAATACCATTTTTCAAAGGCATACACAGTTCAAAGTAAATATGTATTTGATAGATTTCCTTGTTTTAAAAGCCCACTTCAATCTAATACTCAGTCTAAACAAAGATCAGTACAAGCACTTTTCAAAACGAGTTCTGACTTGGATAATTATGTGATGGCTAAAAGCTACAAATGAGAGGAGCATTCACATTCTCCAGAGCTCTCATCAGGCAAAGATGGTAAGAAATTCCAGTTTAAGGAAAATAGTTCAAAAATTGGCCAGATATAATATCCAGTAGTTTTTCAAAACAGGGATGCCAATATATCTTCTCACCTTAAAATACACTGTGCTGAGTTCCCTCCTCACTTAAAAGCCACTAGAATTCACTGTTAAAAGCCTTTAACACATATTGTTATCTCAGTTCTAAGCTACTTCTGTGTGATTATCTTGGCTTCTGATAAAGTGGAGGAGGCAAGTGGCGGTTGACCATCTAGTAGGCTCAGAATGTAAAAACAAACAAAGGGCAAATAGTTCACAATTAACTAGCTTTGCAACCGAAATGTAGGCTTTAGAGCAAAGGTGGAGAACATAAAGGCCAAATTCAACTTCAGAGAACTTCCTAAGGGATGCATTCCAATGACAGACAGAACTAAAAACAAAAGCTGGGGCCTAATAACCAACATATTTCAACTTAAAAGCTCTTATTGCCATTGACTAAACCTTTGAGAGGTAGTTCAGACTGTAAAATGGGTTCAACATCCACACAAAAGGTGAGAAACCACTCCAAAAAAAAAAAAAAAAAGAGGGGGGATGAGGCATGGCCTCTGGGAACTCAGCAGGGCTACATTCAGGACTAATATGTAATGCTGAGCTGACGATGTTGAGGCTAATCAGCAAGATATATGCCACCCCGGGTTTATCTGCACCAACACCATAACTGACACTGCTGTACCTTTAAAGTTTCCACTTCCTGTTTCAATCTTTGGTTGTCCGCTTGCAAATCCCGATTCCTCTGTTCAGCCTGTACCAACTGAGCCTCTAACTCTGCTTCCAGTTCTCTGCTGCCCTCTTGAAATTCTGCCAGCTCTTCACGGGCCTCCTGAAAACTGAATGAGGGGTTGTGGTGATGAGAGGGGCATTGGTCTGCTTACATTTCTGTCTTTTCAATGTACTTAGCAAATGCATGACCCGTCACTGCTAGACCAACTTTCAACAGAACTGAAAATATGCTGATAAAACTGTTACATGTTGTCAGTATGCATTTCTTGTTTGAGACAAAAGTAAAGACTAAAATCTATCATTTGAAAACGTGTATCCAAAATGATGGTCACTGTGATGCTGTACTGTCAAAGTTGAACAGAAAGATATTCAAGTTCCTATGAGAAACAAATCCAATACTGTACTCTGCAAAGCTAAAATGAAGGGATGTTTTGAAACAATGTCCATTAAGACTTGCTGTCTGATGACATACAATATTTTGGCATAGAAGCTGATGCTCAACTGGTGACCATAACAGGAAATATAGCCCCTCTGATCTTTCCAGTTGTTTTCAATACTTTACTGAAATAACAGGGATGTGGTGGCGCTGCGGGCTAAACCGCAGAAACCTGTGCTGCAGGGTCAGAAGACCAAGCACTCATAAGATCGAATCCACGTGACGGAGTGAGCGCACGTCACTTGTCCCAGCTCCCGCCAACCTAGTGGTTTGAAAGCATGCAAATGCGAGTAGATAAATAGGGACCACCTTGGTGGGAAGGTAACAGTGTTCCATGTCTAAGTCGCACTGGCCATGTGACCACGGAAGATTGTCTTCGGACAAACGCTGGCTCTATGGCTTGGAAACGGGGATGAGCACCGCGCCCCTAGAGTCGAACACGACTGGACAAAAATTGTCAAGGGGAACCTTTACCTTAACCTTAACTGAAATATACTGTCACATCTCCCTACATGTTTTTACTTTATGTTTTAATGTATTAAATCACAGATAAAACAATAAAACATACTTATCTCAACTCACAATAGTTAAAATGTATGAGTAAATAAAAATGCTTTTGCCTGGCACACAGAAGCTATTAATGTAACAGAAGGCAATTCTCCTTTGGAAGAAAACATCGTAACAGAGACACTGAAAATAAAAAGGCTACCTCCTTTTCTTATATATCTTTAACTGCAGTAGGAAAGGAGCAAAGAGAATAGCAGTTGCACATCATCTTCAAGTACAGTCATCCTGATACAGGTCTATGTAGTGGGCACAAACCGCTGCTCTGGTGATTCATGCCAGTTCAGAACAGGTGTTTGGCACTTTAAAGCCCTACCTCCTCTAGCAGGTGTCCACTCAGAGGCAGCACTCAGAGGAGGAGGTGTGGGGAAGCCAGGCAGTTTGTGCCCATCTCTAGTAGGGAGTTAAGGGGCTGCCCTAGGGGGAGATCAGATCCTATTTGTTAGGCAAACCTCTGAAAGCACAACCGAAAAACTGCTGTGGGATAAATAGCCATCTATTTACAGGGTGACTTTTAATTCATATTTGCATTTTATATACCAATATACTTAGAAGAGAGTACAGCTAGGCTTTAAACTAAGCATTCATGCTTTACAGCCTGTTGGCAACCTAGGGGAATAAGGTTCACATTTATTCACAGGCCCTGAAACATATTAAACTGTAAAGAAAAACAACCATAGTGTTTATAGTACTTCGCCTATTTAGCCAAACAATGGGTGTGCATGTCATGTAGATGCTTTGAGTCATTTACACTGTTAGTTGCTCTCTATCCCCAAAATGTCACTGGGTACAATGCCTGGTAGGTAACTGATTTTAGCACATGGTTTGGCTTTCAGCATCTAGACATGATTCTACAACTTTCACTGAGTGCAATGTCTTACTATTTTGCATAGTCTGAACTATGTCACCCCAGGCTGGTGTATTTGCCTTCAAAGTAGTACAAGGGTGGAGGCTGTAGTTCTTAGCAGTTAGAGGTATGCTCTAACTAGTTCCTGATAGCTTTTGAAAAACACTGTTTCTTGTGGATAATTTTTTTTGCGTCGTATGTTGGCAGTGCTTTGTACTTTGGCATTTTAAAAAAGCAGCAGTTAAGAGATTATATAAAAAGTACACAAGTACAGACAATGAAACTACTATCTGAAACACAAGGGGGTGCGCCTTCTCCTGACCCATAAGGGTCATTTTTGTCTTTCAGCCCACACAAGCCATACTCTGCATTCAAGTAGCCAACTAGTTTATTCAGATAATGTATATGATTAGATGCACTCAAAGATGGAAGGCTTAAATGGCATCCAAGTCATCATTTAGCTGGACATAGGCATTAAAATTACGTAATCAGTAAACTTCAGTGAAACAAAATTTAAAGAGATCCTGCAACTAAGTTAAATATAGTATTAAATCAACAGGAAGCAATGAGACAGAACCAGCCAAGGGCAAATATTAGCAGCATCCGTGAGATGATAAAAGGCCCATTGTTTACAAAGACACTTTTCAAACAATGCAAGGTTACCCTAAAAAAAATTTAAAAATAAATAAAATTGAATAACCGCTTCCTAGCAAGCATAGCTCATAACTATGCTGGAGACATGTGGCTTTCATCTACAAATGGCTATCTCAAATAAAGCAATGTCAATGCATTTATGATATACCAAAATAATATTTTCCACAGGGCACTACCAGCAGCATACCTTTGTTTGTATTTCAAAGAGAGACCCTTCCAGTATGCAGCTTCCTCTTCTGGACTTAAAAACTCAGGAATTTCTTCAGATGCCATGATCAGGATCACCTGCAAAATTCGAATTAGAACATGTAAGGCCACAAAACTTAACAGGATGTCTCTGAGATGTCCATGTATTTCCAGTAAAGCAAACCCTAAATCTACCAGCTTTTCTACAAGCAAGTACTAGCCTAGTAGACCTTCATCTCACCTTCTAGTCTATTCCTGAAAGAAACTGTTGTGACCTATTTTTATTAGCTACTAAAGGCTGTCAGGAAGCCAGGGATCTTATCCTGAATTGGATCAAAGTCTCAAGAGTATTCTAGACATAAATTAAATTACTCTTCCATTTACTTTGAATTCCATCTTATTTTTTTAAGAAGAAACACAAATACCACAAATGTTCCATACAACAGCAAAGTTGCAGCAAACCTGGCTCTGGAATTTGCAAGATGGTCGTTAGAAGGCATCTCTACCAAGAGGAACTTGCAACTATTGAGATTAATACTCCTAGAATTCACTAAACAGAACAGAAGTAAAGATCACATTTTGAAAGCAATTTTAGTTACACAAGGTTTTATCTTTTCTCTATAAAAAGGAAGAACTTGCTAACATAGCTTCATTAGCTCCACCTTTCAAACTGTCTCTTTTCCTGTAGTTAAAGAGCACAGTGAGTATAACAGGACCACATTATCGGTTCCAAAACACCCTGAACTACTTTAGCATACCTATGAAAACAGAGAGTAACACCCCAAGGATGCTCTAAGTTAAAAAGCAACATATTTGTTACTGAAGGCCAGGTCTCTACTACATTTTCTTTCTCTCTTTGAGACAAATTTAAAAACAGTGTATGAGAAAGACAGAGAAAGAATTAAAGCCATTAATAAACAGGCAAGTGTGTAAATCCTTCCCTCCAGGCTCCTCTGTTAACTCACTGTTTCAAAACTGTGATTTCCTACACAGGTCGATTGACAGCTGATGGGAGATAATTTAATTCAAATGCCTTCCATTGCATCAGCTTTCAGAGGTACTGTGTGTCCCCGAAAATAAGACAGGATCTGATATTAATTTTTGCTCCAAAAATGCATTGGGGCTTATTTTCAGGGGATTTTTTTCCTTCCCCATGTACAACAATCTACATTTATTCAAATACAGTCATGTCATCTTCTGGTTGCTGCACAATGGTGGAAGGCGGGGCTTCACTTAACGGGGGCTTATTTTTGGGGTAGTGTATATATTATGAGCATCCTGAAAGATCATACTAGGGCTTATTTTCAGGTTAGGTCTATTTTGGGGGAAACAGGGTATGTCATTCTGTTTCATATGTATAAAAATCCAAATTAAATTTTAAAAAATTATTTCATTGTGGGTATTGTAGATTAATGAGGAAGGAGATTATAATCCGCAAAAGGTCACACGGGAATAAATCCCTTACTTTTGTTTTTATTTTTGTTTTTATCCTTTAAAAATAAAGAAGTCAGGGAAGTGAAAATCTTCCAGCATCCTCAAGTGCTACATTTCAAATCACCATCACCACTCTTTCTGTTTTAGCATATTGAAAATAATTAACTCGGAAGACCCTATTCGTAAAACATGCACACCACACCTAGCCTGATTCTCACTTTCTTAATTTCCCTTTCTTAATTTTATTATTTTAAACAATCATATTTCCAGAGCACACTGCAAGAATAAAACAAACTGTTCTGTTTTTTAAAATATTTTTAAAACTGTGGTAAAATCATGATAGTACAATTTTACTGTGCTATGAGCTGCCTTGTGTGTCTCATATGGAGAGAAAGGTGGCATATAAATAATATAAACAAACAAAAGAAGCCAATTGCCTCTTTCCAGAGGTTTCCTCCAACCAACCACCCTATGAAAAACTATAATTTGGGTCAATATTGTGGTTCTACTACATCATTGACATATTTTCCTGACTTTGGGTGCTCTTTCAAAGTTTATTTTGGATGCAAGGAGGAATAAACTGTACTCACCATAGCCTTTTGTGAAGTCCCTTACTTGCCACAATTAGAGAAGACTGCAGATTTCAGATTAATATCAATAGCCATTTTTGTCCCTCCAGGCACAAAAACTGACACAATTCTGTGACCCACATTTCTGATTTGACCATTCAAAGCACACATACCAAGCACTCTAATGCACATGCCTTTCTCTACTGAAAAAATGATAAAGAAAATGCCACGAAAATCCAGAATTATAAATCTAAAAGGGTGTAACTCTAAAAGGCTAGGCTTGCTCAGAAAAATGACTGTATGATGAAGGATAGCAGTACTAGCAAAAATAATACAGACCTATCTTTTCTTAGAGTCCACTGTTCTTAGATCCCTCTCACCCACCACCACACACATATATGGTTCAACCCATTGGCCATATGACCAGTTCAACTAATACAACAAATTGGATTCATGAATCAGGACCAGAGCCTTCATACATAAACAAGTACCATGAGAAGTGAACACATGTAATGGCTGAGTATCATATTTGGATTCTGGAAGTCTTGCCTCTCTCCCTATTTATGTGGTAACATTAGTGTTTGTGACAAAACACTACTTAAAACATTCTGGGCCATTTCAAGTATGAACTACCTGTGGACATCTCCCACAGAAATTACACAGATTTACATCTGAAAGGTGAAATCTGCTGATAATAATGTGCAAACTGCAACGTGTCATGATCAAAGTACTACAACATGAGTTTGTCTTCAAGCACAAACCTAACACATTTGACAAAATAAAACTAGTTTCAATAACTTTATCAGGAGATATCTGAACACACATAGTATGCTCTGATTTCAAAAAATGAGAAGAATTAACAATCATTGTTTTGCAGGTACTTTAAAGGCAGTATAACTTTTCACACATCAAGCACCCTGGCTAAGGTTTTGCAAACCAGGCTTGGCAAAAAGCCACAGAAGTGCAACAAAAATAAGTTAAAAACATAAGATGAATGAAAAGAATAACAAAAAGGAGTCACAGGTATTACCACAAACCCAAACTTTTCAATAATGATTGACATGCAATTAAAAAAAATGAGAAACACTTGTAACACCTTTAACACTACCAGATTTATTTCAGTGTGGCCTTTTATGGGTTATAATCCAATTCTTCAAACACATGGAGTACAATATTGAGGCCACAGGTTTATATACACAGTGTACATGGTCGCAGGGGGTGGGAAACTAATGAAATTGGTACAACTGCATTATTGAAAATGGTGATTGAATTTTCAATGTTTTCATGATCTAAACAACCTAAGAATGGGTAGATTAACTATTGAATGCAATATGTTGGTTGGCTACTCCATACTGGTTAGGCTCTAGTTTTTGAAGTGCTGAAGCAATGAATTCTGATATAAGGTTTTTTTAATTGTACATAAGGCTGCATATACAGTACATCATTCATGAACCAGGAGGCATCACTTCATTTCCTGTCAACCTTGAAGAGATGAAATCTAAAGAAGTGTTGCTTATAGTAACACTCCCTGTGGTTCAAACTGTTCCCCAGTTTCACCACATAGTCACCAAAGGCCAATACTTAAGTGTACCGGCCAACTACATGCTGTTCCAACATAACATAGTCCACTGTTAAACTCAAAGAAAAGTTATAGATCTACCTATATCAACAAACTCTGAAGTTGTCTGTTCTAAGTATATGCTGCCTTTATGCCTAAAAAGTTTGTATAGCAAATCAAAACACATCTTAAAAGTAGAGTGACGGCATTCACTTTCTCCCTTACTCGTGGGTCTTCTTGTTCAGCCATCCCCCACCCATAGCCATACTACACTTTCTATATAACTTCTGATACCTATTTTTGAAGAACATAAAAACTCTCAAACCACAAGACAGAACCGATTATCTCTCTTAAAAGAAACATATACATCAGATTCATTATTTGATCCTCCAGACTTTTGTTCATATTAGCAAATAGTCTTGGCCAATGATGACAGTGTATTTTGAGGGCAAGAATTCACTTCCTGAATGCAAAAAGCTGACCAGACCAAAAGACTTAAAATAGCAGAAGACGAGAATTAGCTGATTCATAGAGTCTGAGTCAGTACTCTGTGCTACTCAGAGCACATTTAATATCCACTTTCTATTTTCCATTATCAAACAGAAAGAGATGCCTTATTCCACAAGAAGGCAAAATTTAAGGTCCTAGATCAGGCTTTCCTTGTTGAAACTTTCACATTTGCTCAACATATCTTATCTCTAAGTCTAGGAAACTGTTTTCTCTTCTAGTCAGAATAGGATGCAGCAAATGGTGCAAATTTTCCTAAACAAAGAAAGCATGTGCAAATTACTGTCATATTAAACAGTCTAGGTTTGTTCAGAAACAAAGAATGGCAATGTTTTTCAATTGGAAAGTAGGACAAGTGTTAAAGTAGTGACTGCAGGACATAACATTTTCAGTGCCAATTCTCATGCTTATTTTTGAAATATTAAATTCTGCACACAGTGTCTTTTACATTACACTTTCATATGGGTTGTCATTAATCTAAAATAAGCTCTCTTCACTGAAATACTGAAAACTAGTATATCAGAGGTAAGGATAGCACTTTACACTGTCCGTTATTACGCCTTCTTAGAGCATGTGAAGACAGATGACTGCTACTGCTCACAACTAAAATGCATTGTAATTCTTTTCTGTTTTGCTAAACAGAATTTCTCAGGTAAGAAAAAATATGAAACAAATAATGAAGAAAAAGAAGTGGGCTGCAAATCAAAGGAGTGATGCTTGGACTTCCCATAAACCTGGCAGTGAGGTTGCATAGTAGAAGCCTGGTCTGGAAGCACTTCTTCTTTATTACACATCATTAACTCCCTATGATCAAGGGCTAGTTTAGGCATTACACTGAGTGAAACACTAAAAGTAATCAGGAACAGCCAATAGGTTTACAAGCTCTACAAATGCAACATCCGTTCCCCTTTTATGACTGAGCCAGCTCATCATAGCAACTAATAACTCCAGCTTCTAATCATAGTTCCAATCTCTTGTTTTGAATGCTCAAACCTACTTAACATTAATTAAAAAGAGGAAAAGAATGTGTAAAGTGGGATAAGATGTTAGTTATGGCCCAGCACGGTGTCTGAACAGGACCCAAGGGTAACATCAGAAGCATGTAAAATGAGCCGAGAAATACAAAGTAGACAGTAAAAGCCAAAATGTAAACTTCTCTGTACAGGCATACCTCAAAAATCTGCATGCTTTTACTTAAGATGATGTCTCACTTTGTTCAGTTCAAATTACAGTACAGTACTTCCAAATAGGCTTGCAAAAGGTTGTACAGTAATCTTTCTCTTCTTGCAAGGTGTAGAAAGAATGAAACAGATTTAACTCTAGTATCTAAACATTTATAAGTCTTTTGTGAATGCACGTTGTGCAAGCAATATACTTTAATTATTTAGACAATATATTATTACTAATGCTATTAATAAAAAACCTACTTAGCTGCAAACTGTGTTTTAATTATTATAGCAACTATACTGTAATGTTAATTCAGTAAAACATGGTGTTCAAAGCAGAAAATCTGAGTTAAATTGGAAATTTAAATGGTCTTTCTACCCTCAGTTATTTATATCAACTTGATTTGAAATGCCTCTAGCAGAACAGAAAGGCAAAATAAACTATACTTCCCTCTTTTTCAGGCTTTTGTCCTCCATTTCTTTTTTAAAAATCAAACTATGCATAGATGCTTATGAATGAAGGCAGTATATTGATTTTGAAGAGTTGCTTTTGTTTCTATGGCTTCCTAGTTGCATTTCCACAATGTGTCCAAGGAAGAAGCTGTAGAATAGTACTGATAGATAGATAGATAGATAGATAGATAGATAGATAGATAGATAGATAGATAGATAGATAGATAGATAGATAGATAGATAGATAGATAGATAGATAGATAGACAGACAGACAGACAGACAGACAGACAGACAGACAGACAGACAGACAGAGTGGTGCCCCGCATAGCGACGATAATCTGTTCCAGAAAAATCGTTGCTATGTGGATTTGTCGCTATGCGAAATAAAAGAGCCCATAGGAATGCATTAAGACTGGTAAAGACATACGGCACAGTAATCACACTCTATTTATAATGATAACTTTAAAATGCAATCAGGAAGCGCAAGTAAAACAAATTCTGGAGAAAGATTCTTGATGTGTTTTATTAGTTTAAAAGGATGCAACTATATTCTTAGTGATCCTAAACTAAGTCTGAAGTCCTGTTGCTTCTCATTAGTAAGTCACAATTAGAGTATGCCTATTAAATCAGCAGGGATTTGGTGAGTTAACTGGTCCACAAATTCCACTGATCCAATAGGCCTACTCTAAATGTGATTTACTACATTTAGCACCAATATTACATTTAAGTATAATATCAATTTTGTTGTTCTTTAGTCGTTAAATCATGCCCGACTCTTCGTGACCCCATGGACCAGAGTGCACCAGGCCCTCCTGCCTTCCACTGCCTCTCGGAGTTTGTACCAAATTCATGTTGGTAGCTTTGATGACACTGTCCAACCATCTCATCCTCTGTCGTCCCCTTCTCCTCTTGCCTTCACACTTTCTCAACATCAGGGTCTTTTCCAGGGAATCTTCTCTTCTCATGAGATGGCCAAAGTATTGGAGCCTCAGCTTCAGGATCTGTCCTTCCAGTGAGCACTCTGGATTGATTTCCTGCAAGATGGATAGGTTTGTTCTCCTTGAAGTCCAGGGGACTCTCAAGAGTCTCCTCCAGCACCACAATTCAAAAGTATCAATTCTTTGATGGTCAGCTTTCTTTATGGTCCAGCTCTCACTTCCATACAACACTACTAGAAAAGCCACAGCTTTGACTATGCGGACCTTTGTCGGCAAGATGATGCCTCTGCTTTTTAAGATGCTGTTGAGGTTTGTCATCACTTTCCTCCCAAGAAGCAGAATTATTTTAATTTTGTGGCTGCTGTCACCATCTGCAGTGAGCATGGAGCCCAAGGAAGTAAAATCTGTCACTGCCTCCATATCTTCCCCTTCTATTTGCCAGGAGGTGATGGGACCAGTGGCCATGATTTTAGTGTTTGTTTTTTTAATGTTGAGCTTCAGACCATTTTTAGCATTCTCCTCTTTCACCCTCATTAATAGGTTCTTTAAGTCCTCCTCACTTTCTGCCATCAGAGTGGTATAATCTGCATATCTGAGATGATTGATATTTCTTCTGGAAATTTTAATTCTGGCTTGGGATTCCTCCAGTCCAGCTTTCCGCATGATGTACTCTACATATAAGTTAAATAAGCAGGGAGACAATATACAGCCTTGTCGTACTCCTTTCCCAATTTTGAACCAATCAGTTGTTCCACATCCAGTTCTAACTGGTGTTTCCTGTCCCACATATAGATTTCTCAGGAGATAAGGTGGTCAGGCACTCTCATTTCTTTAAGGACTTGCCATAGTTTTTACAAAGTCAATGAAGCAGAAGTAGATGTTTTTCTGGAACTCTCTGGCTTTCTCCATAATCCAGCGCATGTTAGCAATCTGGTCTCTAGTTCCTCTGCCCCTTTGAAATCCAGCTTGTACTTCCGGGAGCTCTCAGCCCACATTCTGCTGAAGTCAACCTTTTAGGATTTTGAGCATAACCTTGCTAGCGTGTGAAATGAGTGCAATTATACGGTAGTTGGAGCATTCTTTGGCCCTGCCTTTCTTTGGGATTGGGATGTAGACTGATCTCTTCCAATCCTCTGGCCACTGCTGAGTTTTCCAAACTTAATTTACTCATTCCTTATCATTTATCTGGCAGGATATTATTTAATCATCTTCTGGTATGTCACTCATAAACAGTAGCAAGTTCCATTTTCTGAAATTACCCAATATAATACAAATAAATAATGCAAATATGAGGTATTTTCCTGTACTACAAATTACCCCATAGAAATACAAATAAAACCATGAACATGGTGTTTCCAAAACAGTTTGTTAACCATTTAATCCCCTATGTGTAGGAAGTCAGCAGAAAATAATAAGGATGTGCCTTTTATTTTTTACTCCAACTCCCCAAATTCTCCAATAATTCTCTAGGGAGCACTTTGGGAGTTCCAGCTGACCCACACTATGGACACCTATATTTCACTTTCCTGAAGAATGACTCAACAATCAGGCTGCATGGTCTTAGGTATAAAAAGGGAAGCTGGGTATTTCTTGGGATCCATAGTATCACTACCCTTTAGATTCCATACCTCCCAAAGAATTACTGGTAAACACTGTGGCAGATTACTTTTTTTCTTTAACAACAAGATGCTAGGCCAGAGCTAGGTCATACAGCCTTGGAACTAGGCCCTTCTCCAAGTAAGCAAAATATAGGCATCCATAGATGTGACTCTATGGGCTGGAACTCCCAGAATTCTGTCTGGGGAATTCTTGCAGAATTCTGGGAGATAAAGTACCCCTCCACCCCATTTTTTTAAAAATCGGAAGTTTTCTAAGAATAACTTGGCATTTATACACAACCATCTCTATCATATACTTCAGCCTAATATCCAAGTTTAGGGACACGGTGGCGCTGCGGGCTAAACCGCAGAAGCCTGTGCTGCAAAGTCAGAAGACCAAGCAGTCGTAAGATCGAATCCACGCGATGGAGTGAGCGCTATCGCTTGTCCCAGCTCCCGCCAACCTAGCGGTTCAAAAGCATGCAAATGCAAGTAGATAAATAGGGACCACCTCGGTGGGAAGGTAACAGTATTCCGTGTCTAAGTCGCACTGGCCATGTGACCACGGAAGATTGTCTTCGGACAAACGCTGGCTCTATGGCTTGGAAACGGGGATGAGCACCACCCCCTAGAGTCGAACACGACTGGACAAAAATTGTCAAGGGGAACCTTTACCTTTAATATCCAAGTTATAAAGTCTGTTGTTGCTTCTTTACTTGGGAAAGTAATATTGGACAAAAGAACTACTGTAAATCCAGTGAAATCATCCTATCATTAACTTACAAATCAATATAAACTGTTCTTGTTGTTGCCATACACCAAAGCGTATACACAGCTAACAAAGCATGTGTTTTATTCATGACGCAACTTCAGACTGAGTTCACATGTCCTCAGAGCTGCTGTATCTCGTTTTCCTCAGGGTATACATCAGATGTGAGTCAGACTACTCCCTCCCCTTCCCTCTAATTGTTTCCAAACTGAAAATCTGGGCACAGTTCTTGGGTTACACCCAGGTATGCATTACAAATGACTACACTTTTAAAGAAAATGTATCCTAATTCAAGCCCTAACAGCACACTGAGGGCAAAATTAAGTGTAACCTTTCTACTTTCTTTTTTAATTGAGGAGCAGTGAACCACTGGAGGTTGTAAGAGCCTTGCGGCAGTGGTTAAACCACAGTACTGCAGTCAAAACTCTGCTCAACTAGAGTTCAATCCTAACAGGCTCACATAGCTGGCTCAAGGTTGACTTACCCCCCTCAGAGGTCAGTAAATTGAGTATCCAGCTTACTAGAGAGCAGGGAGGGCTATGTAGTCTACATAATTAAATGCCCAGAGACTCCTTTAAGCACTGTGGGGAGGTATGTGAGCAGCATACTTTGCTTTGTAATAAGGAATGAATAAACTAGTGGTCAGAAGTTCAATTCACTGTGTCTCCTGGGGAAAAAATTCAGCCTGCGCAGCTTTGGACACTGCATGATCCCAAAGCACCAACAGAAGGAGGGGAAAGTAGACCATCCATGATATTTTACAGTGATAAAAAGCATCTCCAGCCCTGCATTTTAGGTATCAGCCTCAAGTTTTCTGTAAAACTAGAGAAGCAACAGAAACTGTCCTAGTATTGCCTGGATTTTCCCTCTTTCCAAACCAGCCACATCTCCACTTTCCAAGAAAGCATACACAATATTGTTCTATCCATGAAGTCAAGGACTAAGATATCCTGTTCTAACCAAACAAGGCTTTGGTTGAAAATACAATGGAGATCACGCCCTGCTTGATGTTTAAAATTTTGGAGGAAGCATGTGGTTCAAGAATAAAAACACAGAGAGTTGTCTCACCTTGAAGAATAACAAATTTATTTTGGCATACACTTCATGGACCACAGGCCACTTCATTACATGGAATCAAGGGTTTTACTCTTATCCCTTCAGCCTTTAACCTATCAAGCCGTTTTGAGAAATCTATACCAAAACTATCCTTTCTAAAGTGCAACCACAGTCCTGTGCCCCCCTCAATTGTTCTGTTTCAGAAATGAACTCTCAGTGAGGAGTGCTTTTCTGGCTGTGAATCCTACATGTACCAGACAAAGTACATATTCAGATGATGTCCTTGCAAAGACTAATACCATAACTTTTGTTAAATCATCATAGTTTGATAATTCAGTATGCCTAACATTTAATCAGGTAAAAGATGCTGCTACACATGCTATCTACGTTTAGTCCTTGCAAGACAATGTGCAATGTGAATGGCACCAATTATGGATTTTACTCAACATTTTCCCTTCTCAAAGCAAGTACTGCTAACAGAAAGTTAATTTTCCAAATCTACAGACCCTTTGGAGGAAGTATTTCTCCAAAACTTTGCCCCAAATATTTTGGTTTTGTTTCAAATACTTTTTTTTTGCAAGATCTATCACATTTAATTCACAGCTCCATTTCAGAACACAGCAATCTATTCTCACACCTGTCAATTTCTCCACTGAGAATACTTTTAGTGACTCATGGGAACTCAGTACTCTGACATCATCAGTATATTTTGTATCCTAGAAACCGTCTGACAGCCAAATATATTTTTCCAAACATAAAACAGTAGCAGCTAAAGAAGTTCTACAGCAAAACATAAACATTAACAAATGAGGTGCTGCTGCCATACTTATTTTTCTTTAATATAAAAATAATAAGCATATATCTGGTACTTTACAGGCTAATAAACAAGAGAACAAACCCCTGACCCAAGGAACTTCTTATCTAAAAAATCAATGCAGGAGGGAGCTACAGAGGAGGTGGAGAAGCACGTACACAAAAGTTATGAGGAAGAATAAATATTCAGTTCAGTAGCATTTGATGAGAACAGTAACATCTGGTGTCCTCTGCCCCATTGAAAGAAAAAGCAGAGCATGACAATGAAATATAAGTTTGACATAGAAGGGTAGTACAGGTGAGAGAAGAGCTAAATCCTTTTCCCCCTCCAGCCCCCCTACTCATGCGCCATCATTGTTGGCTCTCTCTGCACACCCCTGCATCAAACATCAGCATTAAGTCTAGTCATTGTTAGCAGGCAAACATCAGTATGAATGTCACCTCACCTCTCCTGAACTCCTTAACAATTATAAATATTAGGAACACATACAACACTGATACATAAACAAGGCAAAATGTAAATAAATAAACGTGGCTATCCCCATCAGGTCTTCTTTGATGCTAAGAGTTTAATGACATATTATCCAAAACATAATAATGTAAGTAAATGATCCAAGGAATGTCTAGAGCTACTCATACAGACAGCCTTCAACACTGACAGGATTCCAAATCATCTAAGGGTTTACATGCTGCAGCTATAGAAATGAACATTTTCTTCATGTAACACACAGTTAAACTATGAATTTGCTAACCAAAGATGTCGTTTTGGACATCAACTGGAACTACTTTAGAATAAGGTTAGAAAAATCAGTGAAGGATAAGATTAAGAGTGGCTACTATTCATGATATCTAATACTGTACTTATATGTATTACCCTCCAATATCAGAGCTGGTTCCTGTATTTTAATTACTGGAAAGCCCAACCTATGGACTTTCCATCTGCATCTGGTTGGCCATTCTGGGATCAGAACTTTGAGTGTGGCTATGATGTTCTTGCACAGCTTGCTAGGGAGAGAAAGCTATCTTGAATAGCTAGAAAGCTGGCCCCCAGGGTAGGATAAACTGAGCAGTCAATCTGGGAACTGAGATGTCATGGCTGCCAAATGAGATCGGTAGTTCAATGTCTGCTGATTGTTTGCTACAGTAATAATATGAGCTAAAGAGCAGTACATGTCTTCAACCAACTTTTCAAAATTTTACAGGTCGTTTGGGTACTACCTACAAAAAATAAACTTCCGGCTAGTTCGAAGGCTACCCCCTTTCAAATTTCCCACTTGATGTTATTTGTTCTGCTTATAAACCAGCAGACAGGAATTTCACTTTGAATCAACATTATCAAGTACTGTACACTACTACAAATATTATCAACTTAATTTATTCTCGGTCCAGCCCTGAGGCAACACCGACTGGCGGCGGAACGGGCAAGGGAGATCCTCGCCCAGGCTGGGGACTGAGAGGCTAAAGAGAGACGCGAGGCGAGCTAAAGAAGGTGCCCAAGCCCAGGCACCGGGTGGTAGGAAACGGGGCAAAGCCCAAGGCAGCACTTACCGCCCACCAGAAGCCTAAGGGAGGGAACGTGCAGCTAGCCTGTGGGCCCTGAGGCAAGTCCTCCTCAGGGAAGCCTTTGGCCATTAACGGAGCCCAGAGGGGGCATCGCCGGTCGAAAGAGAACCACCACCGAGCGATAGGACGTGACTTGAGAGAAACCGGCGTCGTCGACCCCAAACGGCGTAGAGAGCCCTGGCCCGAAGGAGAAAGTGGCAGGCGCCGGCCTTCTTCCCACCCGGCCTAACGGTCACGGGAAAGGGCGGGCAAGGAGCCCTCTTCGCTCGCTCGCAGAGGGGGAGCCCAGCCCGGTCGGGCCCGGACGGCCCCGCCCCGCCACCGCCCTACTCGATGAGTGGCACCTCCTCAGCCAGTCACAGCCAGCCATGGCTCACATGAGGCGGCAGGGAGGCGGAATCTGCCCCGTTGTCAGTTCGGAACCAATCGGCACGAGCGTGGAGGGACGGAGTGGAACGGGAGTGTTTTCCCCCCACCGCCACCGAGGGAGGAATATGGGGGGGGGGGGGCTGGGGAAGGCACATCCGGCACCCTAGAGCCTCTCCGCCCCACTTGCCCTCCCAAAGGTCTTCGCGCGCACCTCCTCCCTTCACCACCACAGCAGCGACAGCCCCCCCAGACACACACACACGCATTCCTCGCGGTCCTTACCAGTCCCGGCGCTCGGCGTCTGTCACGGCCGCTAATGCTTGGGCCACCAGCGCCGCCACATCGCCCTCCTCAGCCGCTGACACAGCTCCGAATCATCCGGGTGATTGCCGTCAAGGCTACGTCACAGAAAGGGAGGGGCCCAACCAGGCCAAGCTCAGCCCCTGTGGAGGGGGCAGAGCTACGGCGGCGCTTGAACGACGTGCCACGAGTAGGGGGTGGGGCTATGCAGATTAGGCGGCGGGTTCCGTGTCTGGACAGCTTAATCCCCGTCCTCCTCTGACCACGGCTTGGGCAGGATTGGTTGCGGGCTCGAGAGCGAGGGCCGCCAGGTCCATGTTGGGATTTCATAAAGAGGCGGTAAAGCCGCATTCCAATCGCGTGCCTGCCCGGCGACTGCAGCCCCTTTTGCTCAAGCGAGCACGTGGCGAGGTGGCTACGTCGAGGTGCCATTTACCAGATATAAGTGGCTCAATAACTCTGTCAGTCCTCAAGGTGCCGAAAGCTTCTTTGTTTCTGCGGTTGCGAAGTTCCTTGAGTTGCCCCCGGACATTCCCGCTGTAGTGCCACATTCTGTATTTGTGCGCAGGAATCCCACGGTCTGGCCATTATGAGTCACAGTGACGAGATCAGGGCCACGAGTGTCCTGGGTGATGAATTTAAATCGGAATGACAAAGAGTCTTGATGGCAAAGATTTCCTGGAAGAACATAGTGTTGGTACAGTGCAGTTCACTGGAGAACAATCAGATTCGCAAAGTAAAGGGCTTTCGGGTTTTTTTTTCCGGTTTGTCACGTGCCACACCCTTTTAAGAAGATACTGCATGGTCCCTTTGAGGGCTTGATGCGACTAGAAATGTTATGGTCACTTGTCTAGAGATAGACAATACCTGCTTGTCCATTCTGCATACTTTTCCTAAATGCTCAACTGTCCGAAAGTGGACTGGAGGATGCTGGGTTGGAACTACAGAGAGAGGGGCACCGTTTGGGGACGGTTTTACTGCATGTGGATCAGTATGGGGCAAGGGTTGGAGAAAGGATGGGGACTTTGGGGCTGTCCGGTTCTGGACTTGAGGCTCCGAGTCAGGATAGCCAAGGGGAAGGGGTGGTGGGACCCCGATTTGAGAGTGCTGACTGGGAAACTCGGGTTTGAGTCCATTGTCCTCATGGAAATTGTTTTGAGGATAAAATGGAGGCGAATCATATTTCCCATATATGAGTTTGTGGGAGGAAAGGCAACCTACACATGTAGCAAACAAAAAATGGACTTGGAAGAAAGCCCTGCTGAGCTCAGTGGAGGGGGGCTTCCTATTAAAGATGCACCACTGCCCTTCTACACGCAGTTTCTAGGTTTGTCATTTCCCCCTCCTCAGGCACTGCCTCATGCTAAGTGATTTCCTTCAGCTGTAGGAGCTAGGGGCAAAAATATGTTGTCTTCCTGCACAAGTCTGAGGATTTGCGGAGAAAGTATTCTGAGTTAAGAGACTGCATCATTAAAAACACACTGATTACAGTAGTTCGAAAACATTGTGACTCAGGCTGAGTAACCTGATTTGTTCACAGGAAATGGAGAGCAGGAAGGAAGCTGAGAAACAGAGTGACTTCATACCCGTGCTTCTCTGTCTCCTCAGTTCTTTGCTACGTCTAGATCTTTCAGAGATAAACTGTTTGTATGCTTCAGAAATAGCAATGTAAAGGGTGTGTGTAGAACTTCAGGAGGCGACTGAAAGGAAGTGGAAAATAAGACAGGCTTATGGTCTGCTCTAATCTGATATTCCTCATTTCTTTGTATAGTTGTGCTTTTGAAAACTTCCTATCTGTTTATCTCTTAGGATTCCAAAAACCCAACTGCTTCCCCATCCCCATTCAGTGGCTGAGATTAAATGATGGGCGGCTGAACTCAACCGCCTTAGTTTTTGTGCTGCTTGTCTTAGCTACTCTTGCTAGAAGGTTGGAAGAAGTGACTTAACTAAACTTGAGGAGTCAAGGAAGCGTTTACTCCGTGACATACGCATACATTTTGCCTGCATAATTGGAACACTGTTGTAGCGGGTACCCCAGTCAGCACCTGCCTGTCACAATGGAACCTTGGCAGGAGAGCCAATAAGGAGGACGGAAGGCGGGAGCAGGAGAGAAGGAGGGGTACAAAAGGAGGAGTCTGGAGGACAGAGAGAGTTCTGTGGAGATAAGTTTTGGTGGAGTGTGAGATAGATAGGAGGAGTGAGACAGGCAGAGTAGAGTGAGAGGACAAACATAAGGATTGAGATCAGAGGTTCAAAAGGGATTGATTGAGGTAGATTGAAATCAGAGATTGGGAAAAACAGTATAGTGAAGTAATAGAAGGAGTTAAATACATACTTGTTTAAGTGATTTGCTTCCTGTGATTAACTCTGTTATTTTCAACCAATCATTAACCCCAACCTGATAAATAAACTTAATGTATTTGTTAAATGGTGTGTCCTTGAATTGATTGATGTTTAAAAGAAAACATCTGGTGGCAGTGTGAGGAAGATAGATGCAGCTTGCGTCTTTGTGAGGAACCAGAACATAATAAAGATCTCAGAGACAGAGTTGTGTCACAACTGTTCCCGAAGTTGTCAGTATCCATACTTTTTGTCTTTGCTTCTGCAACCAAAAATCTGCTTTGTGCTTTAAAAATCCAATGTTTTGTTTTGCTTTCTTTTACCAGCTCTTGATCCAGCCCCATCACTGACCGTTTTGATCATGGAAGAAAAAATTATAAAGGATGCGTGAGAAGGAAACATAAAAGATGACAGAAATAGGGTCAGAACCTTGAATGCAGCTTTTCAAAGACTGTTACATAGAGACAAAGAGAACTATTATAGTAACTAATGGAAAGAAATAAAGAATAACAATACAAAGGGAAAAACAATAGATCTCTTCCAAAAGATAAAAAAAATTAAAGAGAATTTTCAGACTAGATTAGGAATGCTGAAAGATCAACAGGGAAACTCACAATCTGAAAGAGATAAAGAGTGATTGGAAACTGTGTACTGAAGACCTTTACAGGAGAAATAAAAAGACAATGGACTCCTTTGAGAGGAATCCTAGGATGAAGAACTTTCAGTTCTTGAAAGTGAAGTGAAAGCTTCTGTGAGAGCACTGGGAAGAAATGAATTGTACATACTATCTGTAGAAAGAATACTGTTTTAAGCCACAGAGACTGAATCTGTGAGAATCCAAACGAGCATATGCCAGCAAATATGGAAAATGAAAAAATGTCCCACAAACTGCAAACATTCAATACACATTCCAATAGCGAAGAAAGGAAATGATAATGATGCAAGCCAAGTGATGCCAAAGGTATGCAACAAAGGCTTTTCCTTTATGGAGAGAGAAATGCTTGATGTTCACGCTGAATTCCAAAAAGGAAGAGGCACTTGAAATCATATTGCAAGTACAGTATCTGCTAGCTACTGGAGTGCACCCCCAAAATTCAGAAGATCAGTCTATGCTCTATAGACTACAGCTAAACTTTTTTGTGTGGAGCATTAGGAACTGTGGGTTGTTCTGAAAGAAATTGGTGTGCTTCAGCATTTGTTTATCCTGATGTGTAACCTGTATTGTGGACAAAAAAACTACTTTTATGAACAGAATATGGAGTGGCAGGATGGTTTCCTATAGAAAAAAGTGACAGACGAGGGTGCATTTTATCCCTTTATTTGTACAATCTGTATGCAGAACTTATGATATAGAAAGCCACACTAGATTAAGATGAAGGAGGAGTGAAAACTGGTGGAAGAAATGTCAGTCATCTAAGATATCCAGATGACACCATCTTACTTGAATAAAGCGGCAATTATTTGAAATGACTTTCTGTGAGAGTGAAAGGAGAAAGTGCAAAAGCAGAACTGCACCTTAACCTGAAGAAAATAACTACAGTACACAGCTTTAATGTTGACAATGAAGAAACTGAAATAGTGAAAGCTTTATACAATTTTAGTTCAATCATCAATCCAAATGGAGACTGCAGCCAAGAAATCAGAAGAAGACTGAGACTCAAAAGAGCAGCAATAAAGGAATTAGAAATATCAAGACTATGGATATGTCACTGGACATCAAGACCATAATCATCCATAGTCTTGTATTTTAGATCATTATGTGTGGATGTGAAAGCTGGCCGGTAAAGAAAGCTCATAGGAAAAAATTGATTCATTTGAAATATGGTGTTGGAGGAGAGCTTATCTGAACTTCTCTGAACTGTTAAACATAGATCCATCTTAAGATTCCAGAGCAACACACAAACCTCAGTGTTCTAAATCCTTAAAGCTCAAAGCTTTCTGTGTGACCTCTCCTGATATTTGAGTTCTCTCATCTCCCCCACCACCCATAACTTCTGTCCATGCTTTGCTTTCTCGTGGCCTGACCTCTGTGCCTTCTATAGTGCCAGTTCTTCTATATCTCCCT
Organism: Pogona vitticeps; assembly: GCF_051106095.1. NCBI lineage: Eukaryota > Metazoa > Chordata > Lepidosauria > Squamata > Agamidae > Pogona > Pogona vitticeps. The sequence goes on along the minus strand of NC_135784.1, from coordinate 126,361,349 downwards.
GTTTGTAAATACTTTTCCTTCCTTCCACCTTGTGACCTACTTTCATAACAAAATTCTCATTGCCTTGCCTGTTCTGTTGCATTACCTTGTGCTCCTCTTTTACTCCATATCCACCACTCACCAATTCCCAGTCCTCTTCAACATTCCTGTCATATTCAACCGGTGCAGACATTTTATTGGCTATTGCAGTGTGGACCCTGCCCTCACAGAATGTAATCAGCATTAAGCAGATGGAAAACATCAATAAATTGGGGGCATTTTGTTCCTTTAGTTCAGGGATACCTATGACCTTAACTAGACAAGAGGGCCTGGCATGGTCTAGTCCATGGGCTCATGAAGAGTTGGACATGACTAAATGACTAAACAACAACAACCTATGACCTTCCATATATTGTTGGACTCTTAACACACACCAACCCCAAACAGTGATGGAGTCCAAACACATCGGCAAGGTCATGCAGTTCCCACCTGGCTTTATCTATATACTTTCCAAATATTTTGATTGAGTCCCTCCCCATTTAAAAAAGATTTAATCCAGACTAAATTAGTTGCACTTGGATTGCATTGAAATTAATGTGAAAAGGTATTCAAATCCAAGTTATATCATTAGGGGCTAACTGCACCTAACTCAAGATCTGATCTGACATGATAGTGGTCCTCATGATAGCACAAAGTCTTGGGGCTTTTTTATTAATGTGTGATGCAACATGCTTTGTTTGGCCATACACAAATTATCATCTTGATAGTCTAATTCCTAATCTGCTTCCTAAATTATATGATTAGTCGGTGCCATCTGCTTTTAGGATTATTGTTCCTGCTTTTAAGGTTTCTACCTTCTCTCCCACGCGGCCCCCGCCCCCATTATATGTGTTGTTGTAACCACCCAGAGTAGTGCCTCAACACTAATCGGAGCGGGATACAAATAGAATAAATAAGAAAAAACAGTGCTTTCCTACATATCAAATTTATCGTCTTGTCCCTCTTCTACTGAAAGTCAGACATTAGCATTACTGTCTTGACTCTGGATGCCCAGCTTTAGATAAGACTATTGTGTTGCATTCAAATCAGACTCCACAGCTCCTGTCATTCCAAAGCATTTGCTACGCTGGCTGGGGCTGGTGGGGGTTGGTTTAAAAAATTTGGAGGGCCACAAGGTCTCCACGATGCCAAGTAGCCAAGAGGACAGAAGTGAATTGTTAATGATGCTTGTAAAAATCACAGCAGCATTCTTGCATTCTCCTTAGCACATTCCTCCACTTAACCATTCCCTCTGGCCAGAGCTGGCTGTATCGTAATCTCACTCTCAAAGAATGTGGGTGTAGAATGAGCTGTGTGTAAAGGATGGATGGACCAATGGCATGTGCCTCCATCCAGTAAGCCTCTATGCCTTCATTTCCCCTGCATTCCCCCTTCTTAGCTGCTGCACCTGACACATGGCAACATCCCTTGCAAATCTGCCTTTGTCCGACACTCACAGGGCTTTCAGAGAATTAACAAAGGCAGTGTTGGGGCCCCTGTTTCCAAACTTGCATTATAGGGTTTGTCTGGTTAACCCTGATTTAAAGTCGATGTTTGTTTTGAGGGGCTTTTGCGTGCATTCTGTTGTAATCCACAGTTGTTCCCATGCATTCTCGACAGGCTCAGAGTCCTTCGATTCACAAAGGCACAGTCACTTAGCATTAATTCTTCTTTCCCCCACCCAGCAGCCTGTGTTCCCCTTGAGCTGTGATAGGGCTGCACTTCCCAGGCAGGACCAAGTTGACCATTCAAAAAGCAGGCCAAAGAAAAGAGAGAGATAATGGATTCTATTGAAGAGAGATCCTTCTCAGGGGGTGGGGAGACAGGAGCGTGGAGGGGCCTGAGAGCAGAGCATAAGGAGTGTCTCATGAAATCTGGGGTCAGGAAGTCTCACAAGACATTCATTCTCTCTGTTTTGGTCACATGGGAATGCACATGGGGTGGTTATTGTACATGAAGAGGTGGATTTGGGAAGGTCACGCCAGATGTCTTTAAGAAGCTGCTAGTATTTCCATGAGGGCAATTTATCCCACTCTGTCATGGAGCTCTTAAATGTTATATTTTCAGATGGCAGTTCTCAAGCTCCCCAATTGGTAAGGATTCTGGTGATAGTACTCGTAAAATAATAATAATTCTAAACTATGTAGCTGAATATGTTGGCATTTGAGAATTGGAATCTTCAAGATGTTAGCCATAGTAACCATAACAAAGAGTGATTCATAGGTTGCAAACTATGTTTTGAACTTAAAGTTTGTAAGATTCTTTATTTGCCCTTGCACAGACCATCCAAATTCCTGGGAGTTATAGCTATAACTTTCTTGTCCTCACACTAACCTGTTCTTCACAAAGTGAAACAAGTGAATTAATTTCTCTGCCAGACTATAAGGGAATGTGAATAAGCCAGATAGGGAGTAACATGCTTACAGTGGTAGGGACTGGCTTTGGATAGGAATAGATTTCAGGGAAAATAAAAGGACAGAATCCTGGGGTGTGACTGCATAGTTCCCCTGACGTCTAAAAATTCCCTGGAGCTAACTTGTAGTTCCCAAGATATAAATCCCAGACACAAGCCTCACTCACTCCAAGGTGAGTGAGGCTTGTGAGGCTTCACAGTCAGAGCAATACTGTATTTTTTCGTGTATAAGACGCTATGTTAGGAACAGACAATATTAGGAACAGCATACATACTGTGCTGATATTTGATAATGATGATGATTCAAAAACACCAGGTAAAGTCAATCAAAATTATAAAAACTGACTGTTATTATATAACAGATACAAGTTTTAACCAAAAACCTACATATCTGTTAAATATCAGCACAGTATTTATACTACTCCTAATATTGCCTAATTTTCCACAGACTTTCTGTCAGTTCTTTAACTTTTGTGTGCTCAATGATATCTGCTTCTAGTATTCCAAGATTAGATTAGGCATCCTTCAGTCTCGAGAGACTATGGTAACGTGCTCTGAATAGAGTACTTGGAACAGTGTCTTGTGTGGCTGAGAAGGCCAATTCAAGAGTGACAATCCCTTCCATGTTGAAGAAAAATTCAATCTGTCCCCTGTCCAGCTCCCTGATTTTGCTGGTTTCGGGACTGCCTCTTTGCCTCGGCCTGCTGGACAAGGGTCTCTTCAAAATGGGAGAGGCCATGATGCACCGCCTGTCTCCAGGCTGAAAGCTCAGAGGTCAAAGTTTCCCATCTGTTGAGGCCCATTTCTAAAGCCTTCAGATCTCACTTGCAAATATCCTTGTATCGCAGTTGTGGTCTCCCTCTGGGGTGCCTTCCCTGCACTAATTCTCCATACATGACAGCAAAATATATCCCAAACAGGGTCGACACGAGGACACAGCCCTGTTTCACTCCGCTTTTGATGTCAAAGGGATCTGATGTTGAGCCACCAAAAGTACAGTGCCCTTCATGTCCACTTCATGATGAAGTGGACATCCAGTCTTGGGAAGTATTTTAAAAAGGTCATCCCTGATAACCACATCATAGGCCTTTGTAAGATCTATGAAGGCCACAAAGAGTGGCTGTTGCTGTTCCCTACATTTCTCCTACAACTGTCTGAGGGAAAATACCATGTCAGTGGTGGATCTATTAGCTCGAAATCCACACTGTGATTCTGGATAGACTCTCTCTGAAAGCACCTGGAGTCTCTTAAGCACAACACAGGCAAGCAGCTTCCCTACAACGCTGAGAAGAGAGATGCCACGGTAGTTATTGCAGTTGCCCCTGTCTCCTTTGTTCTTATACAATGTGATGATGTTTGCATCCTTCATGTCCTGTGGTACTCCACCGTCTCTCCAGCAAAGACAAAAGACTTCATACTGCTTGGTGGTTATGATCTCTTTACAGCACTTAAGCATGGGTGTTATCCTTTCCAGGTGCCTTGCCAGAGGCGAGGGATGTGGTGTTCACCCTCGTGCCCCTTGCTTGACTGTCAAGCCTCAGAGCACACGAAGGCAAACAATCCCTCTTTTCACTGCTGCCACAAGGTGATCACTAATCACCATTACCTCAGAAAGATTCAGGTCCACACTTCAAGTTCCTTTAAATAAAACTTTGGTTTATTGATTATAGAGATTGATTCATGAATATCTTCAGTAACTAATCACACCTCAGAATTTCCCAGACTACACACTCTATTACTCTCTCTTTTTTTCTCTACTGCCTGACTCTTACATTTCTCTTACTTACTCCCCTTGACTGACTCAGGCACCGCCTCTTATAGCATCTCTCTCGGCTCCGCCTCTCAGCAACATTAATATGCATGAACCATTCCATTACATAACAATCATAAACCATTACGTAATATAACATGAACCATAGACCTAATAAATAGAGAATGCTACAAGGGAATCGAAGGCTGTTTTTATTTCTGCTAAAGTTGTTTCGCTGTCCAACTCTTTCAAGACAGGCAGGCACTCTATGTTATTTAATGCCTCTTTGGTTACTACATTCTCTCTAGAATATAGCTCAGAATAGTGCTGCACCCAGTGTTCCATCTGCTGTGCTCGGTCCTGGATGATCATGCCTGTAGGTTTGTCAGCCTTGGAAGGCAGCCCATCTAGGAGAAGGAAAACTCCAATTTCAAACCTCCACTGCCTAATGGCTATATCTGCTGATGGAAAAGGCTTCAGGAGTTAACCTTGAGGCAAAATCTGCCGCCAGAGTCCCAGAGGCAGTTTGTGCCATTCTGGCAGTTCCTGCAGCGTTGATGGATCTTGCTTTTCCATTGGACTATTTCAGTGATGTGGAGAGGGGGGATTTGCTGCTTGGGTAACAGCTATCCTCCTTATTATTTTACCCAGGCTTCGTGCTCTGGAGAGGACATTCCAGCTTCACATACAATGTTGAGATAACATGAGAAGTTGCAGTTACCAGTTATAAGTCTTTACTTGATTGGCGTAGAGCATGATGCTAGGGGCTACCTCTGACAGTGGGACAGGGCATTCCACCTCACTAGGTAGCTACTGCCCACCTTAAGCTGGGCAGCCCCCAGACAGTAAGGTGCTACCTCTTCACGGTCTGTTAACCTCACAGGGTGCATGGGGTTTAGGGTGAAAGCGAACAAGCAGATCGATAACCCTGGACCATACAACATTCATAAGAAAACTTCTGCCCTAATGTTGGGCACCTGGGATGTTTGAACAATAACCCCTGGCTTTTCTGATGACCTGCAGGAAATAGATAGCTGTCATCGACATGGAACTGAGTAGACTGTAGATGGACATTGTTGCCCTGCAAGAGACAAGATTGCCAGACATGGGATCTGTCAAAGAAAAAAATTCTCATTCTTCTGGCAGGGAAAACCATTGAATGAGATCAGGGAATATGGTTTTGGCTTTGCAGTCAGAAATACTCTGCTGAGATCTATTGTTCCACCTACTATGGGGAGTGAAAGAATCCTGTCTCTGTAGCTCCACTCATCAGCAGGAATGGTCACCCTCATTAGTGCATATGCACTAACACTGTCATCTACAACAGAAGTCAAAGACAAATTCTATGGTGATCTGGCAGCCATTATCAAAACAATTTCTTGGAGAGAGTCGCTGCTCATTCTCGGAGACTTTAACAGTGGAGTTGGTGCTGATCACAGTTCTTGGCTCACTTGTCTAGGCTGTTTTGGCACTGGGAAGATGAACAAAAATGTCCAACTCTTGCTGGTGTTTTGATGTTTCTATGGTCTTTGTGTCAGCAACATGTTCTTTAATACAAAGCTTCAACACAGAGTTTCCTGGAGACATCCAAGATCCAAGCATTGGCATCAGCCCGATTTGATCCTCACTAGACGCTCTAGCCTTCCTAGTATTACGATCACATGCAGTTATCAGGGTGCTGATTGAGATACTGATCACTCCCTGGTGTGTAGTAGAATAAAACTGTGAACAAAAAGGAAGGAAGACCACATATTAACATCAGCAAGACTCGCGATCAAAGAAAAGTAGAGGAATTTGCCCAAGTGCTTGAGGAAATCCTTCCAGGCTTGGTAGATGTAAATGCACCTGAATGATGGGAACATTTCAAGAACCCTGTTTATAACACCACCTTGTCCACATTTTGCAAGAAGACCAAAAACACGGCTGACTGGTTCGAAGCCCATTTGGAGGAGTTAATGCCAGCCTTCGAAGAAAAGAGGAGAGCTCTAGCAGCATACTAAGCCTGTCCCAGTGAGTACAACTTGCAGGCTCTTCGAGTTGCTCATAGCAAAGTCCAAGAAGCTGCCAGGAGATGTTCTAACGATTATTGGCTTCAGCTCTGCTCTCACATACAGATAGCAGCGGACACAGGTAACATCAAGTGAATGTATGATGGTATCAAGCAGGCTAGTATTCCAAGGTATTTATAATTTTCATCACTTGATAGTGATTTTATAATATTGCCATTTTTTTAACTCTATTCCATCTAGATTTTGGATCTTGCCATGGTGTATAGACAGAGCTACACATTTGTCAATTCCAAATTTCATTTGGATATCTTCACTAAATATTTGCACTATGTTTAGCAGTGATTCTATCTCTGTCAAACTTTTTGCATATAGTTTTAGGTCATCCATGTATAAGAAACAATTGATTTTTTTCTGCGTATTCTGAAATATAGTAGCCCAGTCCAGTTTAAAATTTAAAATTATTGGCATGTGGATTAGTGAGATGTTGATCCCCTGATCCAGGCCATTAATAAAAATGTTGAAGATCACAGGGCCCAGGACTGAGCCCTGAAGTACCCCACTTGTTACGTCCTCCCAGTTTGAGAAGGAGTCATTAATCATCACCCTCTGAGTACGATTCTGTAGTCCTCTGTGTATCCACCTGACAGTTGTTCTATCCAGCCCACACCTAGTTAACTTGCTAATCAGAATATCATGGGACAAAAAGCTTTGTTGAAGTCAAGATATAGTAGCAGGCAGGCGGGTGGATGAGGGGGTGGTGGTGTGGGCTGAAATGTGAAGTGCCTCACATTGACTGTGAACTCCCAAATCAATCCACAGACCCTTTGGATTGATCACAGGGTCAGCCGTAATACAGACTGCCCACTGTAGTTGCGCCTTGAGTTTGGTATTTGTTTGATAGGAGTTAAGTTCCCCGTTGTGCCTCCCCAAGACAAGAGCCACTCTGTGTAGCCTTGAGCAAGCTGCACAGTCTCAGATAACCTTTGAGCACTCTGTACCTAGAAAACCCTGGGAAGTGTTGCCATAAGTCAGAACTGACCTGATGACACATGTATTATTGATTCATCCCAAGGCATTAGCCACCATTTATGGAGATGATGAAAGTGTGTGATGTGTATCAATTGCTAGCCTTCTCTTTAAAACAAAATTAACTGATCCTGTCCTTTCTCTTACAGATTGCATATATTACAGTCCGCAGGTGTTCAAAATGCATAATGATGTACTGTACTATGTGTTTTGTACCGGCATGCCTGTACCGGCTTGTCGCATCATAAAGAGCAGTTATTGGACACATTTAAGAAGTAATTCTGTATTCTCTTACCAGAGAGTAAGCTGCTTTGAGCTCAGTGTAATTTATGTCTGAGTAGACATGTGCAGGATTACTCTGCTAATTAAGGATGATGGCCAATTTCACACAGCATGCCCTGCTTCTGCCATAGCCACTTGTCTCATGTGTCTTCAGACAGTGCTTTACAATAGAGGAGGAAAGCTGCAGATTTCTCAGTGCCCTTGGCTTCGTGCCAGCTGGATGTGTGCTTAGTGCCTGCATGTGCAGCCAAAAAAGAGAGGAAACCAGTGCATACAACCTCCCTCATGCATTGCTATGCTATAAGGGGAAAGCCCACATTTCATTGTGTACCCTCTGGTGTGGGTTCCGGTGCCACCATATGGTAGGGGTGCTGCTGGCTTATAAGGCTAGAGAATGGGCTGGTTCAGGTTTGCAGTATGCCAGTTCCCAGGCACTGGCTTCACAAAAGGTCTCCACATAAGAGATTCAAAGCCATTGATAATACAGCAGTGAAAGGAAAGGAAGCTCACTTTTCACATGCAAATTCTCCCTATAGGAGTGATCGTGGGATTTTGCCAAAGAGATGAGCCTCCCTGTTGCTGGGTAACAATTTTCTTTTAAGAGAAGCGGGTGGCTTTCTGCATCAGTGGGGGCCAGCAATCAAACACAAGCTCACAACAGATCTGGGTAGAATCCTGCTCAGACTTCCCAACTTGTCCCCCTCTAAATGTTTTGGAGTGCATCTCCTTAATCCCCAGCCGTCCTGATCATTGACTGTGCTATCTGTGGATGATGGGAGTTGAGGTGTAAACATGTGCAGAAGATGACATGGGGGAAAGGCTAAGCCCATGGTGAAAGAAACTGAAATAGCTTCACAGCTGGGAGCAAGGTATCCCGTTGAGGGGCTTTTGCTTGTACAAAAGTGGATATAGCAAGATCTTAGGACATGAGCAAGAGTGGAAACGTCTGCACAGAGATTTCATAATTTCTGTTTAGGAATCTGTTTGAAAGACAGTTTCAGTGGCAACTTTTCATGTGGTCTGCACCTTTTCACATGGTCTTTCATTTTCCATTGACACCTCTGTCTCCCTACATCCGCTCCTTTCAGCATGAACATGCCCCCATGCTCTCATATACTACATATATTGGCCCAAATGACCTAATGGATGCAAGGAATGGGATAAGCAACAGCTTTAGTCATCATCATACATGGTCAAGCCAGAAAAATTACTTCTTCTGAACTGCAATCCCCACAGCCTCCTCCAGATTAAATGACTGCTGGGTGTGCTGGTTGTGGAAGCTGTGGTTGAAAAAAAAAGTAATATTTTCAAGCTCCTGAGAAATACTTAAAAATAATAATCTGAATTGTTGACTGCATTATTTCTCTCAAAATAATGGTGAAATGGAAAACACTCCATTAAGCTATATATCCCAGGGCTCTTTGTGGAGAGTGGGGTGTTGATGGACAATACAACAAACTTATCTAAAATAGCTTTAAGCCTATAGCATAAATGTTCATGCATAAGATGTATGTATCATTAGTAAGCAGGTAACCTCTCCAGTAGCAATTAAATGCTGCCAAAGCTATTTTTGAAGAGGAACATTGTCCTTGCGCCACTGTGGATGTGTCCCTGTCTGCTTCTGTAGGTTTGTCTTCTCTGGTTAGATGTGCCATCTGAGTAAGCGTTTTTTCATCTGGGTCTCCCTCCACACAAAACTGTTGTTACATGCTGTCAAGTTGCCTCTGACTCATCGTCGTCATTTAGTCATTTAGTCGTTTCCGACTCTTCATGACCCCATGGACCAGAGCACGCCAGGCCCTCCTATCTTCCACTGCCTCCCGGAGTTGGGTCAAAGTCATTCTGGTTGCTTCGATGACACTATCCAACCATTTCATCCTCTGTCGTCCCCTTCTCCTCTTGCCGTCACACTTTCCTAACATCAAGGTTTTTTCCAGGGAGTCTTCTCTTCTCATGAGATGGCGAAAGTATTGGAGCCTCAGCTTCAGGATCTGTCCTTCCAGTGAGCACTCAGGGTTGATTTCCTTCAGAATGGATAGGTTTGTTCTCCTTGCAGTCCAGGGGGCTCTCAAGAGCCTCCTCCAGCACCACAATTCAAAAGCATCAATTCTTCGGCAGTCAGCTTTATTTCCAGCTCTCATTTCCATACATCACTACAGGGAAAACCATAGCTTTGACTATGTGGACTTTTGTTGGCAAGGTGATGTCCCTGCTTTTTAGGATGCTGTCAAGGTTTGTCATCACTTTCCTCCCAAGAAGCAGGCGTCTTTTAATTTCGTGACTGCTGTCTCCATCTGACTCATGGTGACCCTATAAATGAGCGATCTCCAAGATGGCCTGTCCTCAACAGCCCTGCTCAACTTTTGTAAACTCAAGGCTACCAGCTAGAACAGCTGAGGACCAGGATTGCTAGAGACTGGGGAAGTAGTCATCCAAAACATTTAGAAGGTGCCATGTTGGGAATTCTGAGCAGGGTTCTTCAGAGGCCTCTTGTAGCTTCCCTTCCAAGCAAAGTAGTGTGGGAGGGAAGCAATATTGAGGAGAAGCAGAAGACTTTTGCAATCTCACTTCTTCCCAAAGAAGAGTTCTGCGACTCTCAGAAGCTACAGAGCTGCTCTGCTGAACATAGAGAAGTACCCCATTCCTTTTCTACCAGCCCAGTCACTTGCCAATATGAAATTTTACACATCTCCTAGTCATCTGTGGCTATCCCGCTAGTGCTTAATCACGTGAAGTTCTTTAAAAAGTTTGGCTGAATCTCTTAGCTTGTTACTCCAGCTAGCTTTATATAATCTGTACTGGGGATCTTGCATGAGAATGAAAGTTCAGAGGAAAAGAGACACCTTGGGATCCTCAGAATAAAGGCTATATGCATAGTTAATGAGCAGTAAAATTAATAAAATATCCTCCCCTCGGTGTTACTGTGAGGAGGGATGCTGGACACGGACACAGCTATGAAGCAACACATATGTGTACAACCCACCTATCAGAGTAGAAGGAATGAGAAGAAACACCTATTGTGCTTCTGAGTCTTAAAAAAAGGATGGAAGCAAGAATGCAGGGCTTCTAAAGGCTGCCTTCTGTGCAGACAGCTCTTCCCTGGCCAGCAAGAATAATCCGATTTGCTCCTGTGCTTTGAAGAGCTGGTGCTGGTAGGAGAGTTCCCATCAGGGTTCAACTAGATGCTGACTTAAGTAGGAATTACCTTTCCTGTGCTTATAATCAGAGATAATGCCACCTAAATCTTGGGGGAAGAAATTAGGTTTATTGGACATCTTCAAGAAAAATTATGTCTATGCAGGAAGGCACAGAGAAGGAGGGCAGGCGGGAGAGAAGGCAAGAAAGATGGAGTGTCCTGAAATCTCGTCTGCTGATTTTTCCCAGCTCCTTCTAACACCATCAGCATTTTTGCTGCCAAGGTGCTGCTGCTGAGCTGGCACGTAGACATAGCGGTAGATTATGAGAGCAAATTAACTCCCTTACCTGCTTTGCCTGCCAGGGGAGAGCACGTGCGAGGTGCCAAAGAGAGGACCTGACACACTCTCAATTATCTTGTCATTTTAGAGGAAGAGGGAGGGAGCTGGCTGCCTTCTTATCTTCACTGCTGGTTGCAACCAGCAGTGGCTTTATTATGCCTTCCTTAACCCCTCCGCTCTGTCTCATCAAAGCCTGAATAAGCATTCAAACAGACTTTATGCTGAGCTTAATAATGAGGTGAGAAGACAGAGGAAAAGGCTGAATGAGAAACTAAAGGAATTGGCTGCCCCTTTCCTTCTCATCTTCCAGGGCTACAAAGCACAGAGGATAGCTCTTGATCTCACAGGCCATTATCTCCCTGAGCTGATTTTTCCCAGAAGCTACTACTGTGGTCCAGACTATATATGGAAGTGTATATAAATCATGAAAGTGTTCCTGGAGAGGTGATTCCCAGCAGAGCTTCATGCTTGAGAAATCAGACTTGTAAATAGTGACCACGTTCACCTCCTGAAGGTGAATCAGAAAACAGGCTGATTTGCAAAACATGAGCAGCGTGAAAAGCTTGTGCTGTTACAGTTGGATATCTTCCACCATATATTTTCCTTTTTGTTGATATGCTTTTTATAACATATAGTTTTGCTCTCAGATCATCCAGGTTGGCTTAGTATAAGGCTGCATCCAGAATCTCAGAGATGGGAAGGGGGGTGTCCCTTTGGGTGCCTAAGGAAATAGATGCTTTCATTATTGGCCCATAGTTGTCTTTTAGCATACCCAGGTCTAGCATTAGGCAGAGTGAGGACAGTTACCTCAGGCAGCAGGTTCTTGCAGGGGGTGGGAAGCAAACAGCAACAAGGTGTTCGATGGCGGAGCTATATGCTCACTATGCCATCTGTCTGGCATCACCCCAGCTAGCCTGCTGCCATCAGTTGCACTGCCCCACTGCCAGTTTGCAGTAGGATTCAACAACCAGTCCTGGCAGCCTCCCTTTGTGGAATGAAGGGGAAGGGTGGGTCTCCTTTGCTGTAGGCAGCGACATGCCTAGGACTAGCCCTGTCTTGGAGGATCATGCCTTGTCTTTGCTGGCCTTTTTTTCCTTCTCCCTCCCAGTGTTCTCATCTTAAAGAACAAGAGCCAGATCAAATAAGGTCTTCTTCCTTCTCCTCCTCCTCCTCCACTTCTTCTTCTTCTTCTTCTTCTTCTTCTTCTTCTTCTTCTTCTTCTTCTTCTTCTTCTTCTTCTTCTTCTTCTTCTTCTTCTTCTTCTTCTTCTTCTTCTTCTTCTTCTTCTTCTTCTTCTTCTTCTTCTTCTTCTTCTTCTTCTTCCTGTAACAGTCAGACATGTTGCCCTGTGGTGAGCTACAAGCATCACACATATAACATAAGGGCAGAAGGCCTTCTTTTTGGGTCTAGGGCACCAACTACTGATAGATTCAGTAATTAGATTCTCTTACTCCTGATTTTCATTATTTCTTGCAAGTTTATGACCAAAGTCCTGTTTAGTTTTTTAATGCTGCTATAGCGCAGTCGGTTTAGGTTTTGTCTAGGCATCAGCTGTTGAGCCCCAAGTTGCACAGTTCAACAGGAAGAACAAAGGACTACCCAAACATTTTAACTCACAGTAATTCACAGCTGAAATTTATGATAGCTGCATTACACCATCGATGGTTGGTATAGCTCAATGGACTGGAGCACCTGGCTGTGGAGCAGGGGGTGGAAATTGAAATGCCCACTGGGATTAGCTGAGATCACACAGAGCATGTGCAGTAACCAGGAAGATTTGGCCAATGTTTGGCCAAGTGTCCTCTCTCTCTCTCTCTCTCTCTCTCTCTCTCTCTCTCTCTCTCTCTCTCTCTCTCTCTCTGTGTGTGTGTGTGTGTGTGTGTGTGTGTGTGTCTAGAAACAATGTCCATGGTAGCTTGTCTTAACCATAATAATAATTCTGCACCATCAAGTAATTTCTGACTTATGATGACCATTCTGAGGGCGGATGGTTAGGTATTAGGAGTGGTTTATCAGTTGTACCTTCTAGTGCCACCGTAGAACCATGCCACTTGCCAAGGGCCACACAGGTGACAAAGGACTTCGCTGAATCAGTCAGCCATGCTCTGTGTGATCTCAGCTAGTCTCAGTGGACATGTCAATTCCAACCCCCTTCTCCACAGCCAGGCACTTCAATCCACAGAGCTATACCAGCAGTAGACACCTGCTTTACCCACAAGACCAGATTAAAGCAACCTAGTTTGGGCTCTTACTTCATCAAAGATATTTCTTGCAAAGTTGGCACAGAGCATTCACCTTCACACAGAGAGACGGCTGCCTGCACTCCTTTGCTATCCTTAAACTCTTCTGTAGTGCAGACAAGAGTTCTGTTTCTCCAGATGCTGATCTGTATTTTTAATTTACAGCCATGGAGTATGTGCGAGGAAATGGTGATGCCAGTGTTAGTCATGGTACTGTGAAGTGCTGGAATTTTACAGAATGTGACCTCTCCACTCAGAAAACAAGATCACCACAGCAGCTCCACCTTTACTGAAGATCTGCTGAGTAGCCCTAAATCCAGCTGTTTCATCATCATCTATCTCTGCTGAGCTGGATGGAGGGGGGTTGGACTCTGCAGAAATCTCCCTTTCCATCAAGAGGAAATTGTGAGTAATGGTGAACATTACTCTGATTTTCAAGCCTTTCATGAAAGGTGATTTTGGTCCCAAAGTATAATAGCTAAAACTGTGTACCCTTACAGTTCCCTTAGCCTCAGAAATTGATCCATGTCCCCACTAGACAACTGCAGCTTGATTTCTATCCAGATGGCCAAAGATAGGTCAGCTGGGGGTTAGCTTAGTGTTTCCTTCCCAGATATTACAAGCAGGCTGTGAGGGATAAAGATGCAGCTGGTGGGGGGTTTGCTAGGCTTGTGAGCAAAGCGGACTCTCTGCAATCCACTCTGTGTTGGGCCTGTTCCTCTGGTTTGGAAAAGCTGGAGGATGCTGGGATGGGGGAACAGAACAGAGCAAACAAGTCAATGTCTACTTGTTTCAGAATATTGGGGGGAAAGAAATATTATCCAGAAAAAAAAATTGTGTGTGGTGGAGCAGGGAACAGGAGCCATTACGGTTCAGAGGTTACTGCGTTATGTGGTGATTTGAGAGATCCAGGTTCTAGTTCTCCATGAACCATGAAACTCACTGGGCCAATCCTGGCACTTCAGTTACCCTCAACCTGACCTGTTTCACAGGGTAGCGATGAGGATACTTCAGAGAAGCAGAAAGAAGAGCATAGGCCACTTTAAGCACTCCGGGTACTTTTTCTGCATAGCAATGTTGTGAGGTAGCGCCGACTGACAGTGGGTGACTGACCCAAAGTCACCCACCCAACACATTTTCCAGTGGTGACCGGACTTTGGATTTCCCAGGCCTTAAGCCAACTCATTGGGTTGCAGATATTCTCTCCAGATAAAATGGGAATTAGAAGCATGTATCTCACCTTGAACTCAGTGGACTACAACCACAACAAATAAAACACGGGGAAGAGACTCTGCTGTTCCAGTGAAGCTTTCATGATTGGATTGGTTAATTGATTTACAATATATACCACCTCTCCTTCAGTAAGCTCATGGTGGTATACCCGGCTGTCCTCCCTACTTTCGACAGAATGTCTGACCTAAAACCACCCAGGGAGTTGGCTTTGGACTTAGGACATTCAGGTTCGAATCTTTAGCAGACGATGGAGCCCTCTGGGTAACCCTGGGTCCAGCACCATTTCTCAGACCTGCCTCACCGAATGGCTGTGGAGACAAACCTGGGCAGAAAAGTGCCACATATACATTGAATGTTTTGGAGGAAAAGATAGGTTTATAACAGGGGAACTGACGTACTAATAGGAAAGGTGGCCTTATCATGCTCATGTCACGCTCTCTGCATGGCAGTGCTCTCAGAGACATGCACTCTTCTGAGCTCTGCTGTTCTCCAGTGTGCAGACATAGACCCATCCCCACTGATAACACTGCTGGTGAGGGTCTCTGCTGTGAACAGAGGCCAAGCAATAATATCCTGCCCAGGAATATATTGTAAGCATGTGTCACTACCAGTAGCTGTCATGTGATGGAGAAAGTAGTGCCCAGGAATAATTTAGGGCAAAGAAATCGCTTTCTATTGGGTCAAATTGTTGGTCCATCCAACTCAATTCTGTCTCCACTGACTGGCAGCATCTGTCTTTCCCAGTTCTTCCTGAGAAGACTGAACCTGGAGCTTTCTCTAAGCAAGGCATATAACCTCTCGGCTGAGCTATAGCCTTTTGCCCAATTATAGAATGGGAAGCTGCATCTAAATCCCACAGTCATACAAGCCCAGCGCTTACTTCCACTCATGACCTCTGTCTGGCTGAAACCCAGTAGTAAGTCACAACTAGAGTAGGCCTATTGTATCAGTGGAGATTTGGTGAGTCAACTCTTCTGTAAATTCCACCAATACAAATGGATCTACTCTGGTTCCAACTTACTGCTGGATTTCACCCACTGTCTTTTATTGAAAAGACCTACTAGTTTGTGCAACTTCCAAAATATATCATGAACTCATATTTCCCTTGCTTTGATGTTAGACTGTTATTTGTAGAGAGAGAAAAAGCAAAAGAAAGATAGAGTGAGCAAACTCTTTTGGACAAATTACATTGTCTTGTCCTTGCTTTTCCACCGTCTTCAGACCTGGAGGGGCTTTAGGGTTGCTCCTCCTTTGGACATAGAAGCTGCTGATTTAACAGCTTTAGTGCAGTAAAATATAATTAAGAAACTAATGCTGCAGTCTTACATTCCCAAAATTTATTTTTGAAAATAATTGTAAAGTTCTCTAGTGCCCTTTAGGTAGTGTTGGGGGGTAATTTCTCCATGTTTTAAGGGCCCCAGCATTACCCAGATGTTTTCAGTTTAAGAAATTCACTTTTTTTGCAAGGACAAATGGGCAGAGATATGGGAGCAGGTTCAGATGCAGCTCCCGAAGACTCAGGCGTAGGACTTTGGCTCTCTGGAGGTCAACCGTATCTGCTCTAGAAAGGTTTTCATAGGAATAATTTCCACATGCAGCTCATCTTCAGCTTACTGTTTCTTTAATTTTCCTTTAGAACAGACATGCCTCCCTCCTCTACCACCATCTACAAAGTCTCCTTACTCTATACTCTTCTGCAGTTCCCACACACTCTAAACCTTTCCTTGTTTTTGGAGGATCAGAAGCTCCACCAGAAAGTTCATGCTGCATTTCTGCAGACCTTCTGTATGTCTTTTTGAACTAGAAGGTACTCTTGTACCTTTTCTTGGATCCCTCTGTGTTGGTTTATGGGCAAGCAAAGAACGTCTTTTAAAAGTGACACCAAATTAGATGGAAACTGTGAAACTGTCTTCCTTGGACAAGCAAAAGCACCAGTTCTTCAGTGAAGGCTTTGAAGAGATTGTGAAACACAACCCCATCACCAACTCTCCTGTGGTTGATTACTAAGTCGTTCCAAGCCTTTGAGAAGTGGATAATTCAGCTGTTAACCCCACAGATTTGGCCTATATACAAGGAGGACAGCTTGGAACTGTTGACATCAGTGAGATATCAATTCCTACTTTGTAGTTCTCACTGTGAGGGATCCTCTGGACACATAATACAATGCACAATATGTGAGCTCATCAAAATGCTGCCTGTGCCAACATTGCACTGGGTGTTGCAGGGATACAGGCCAAGCTTTGACATGTTGCTTTTGAGCTGCTCTGTCCTAAGCAAAAACTAGGGAACACAGAAGAAAAAACAGTAGGCAAAGATCATTGGTGCCTAAAGAAACTGGTGCATTCATCACCTGCATCAACGTGGAGATCGCCTGGGGCTCCCGCTTCTTGCCAGTTCCAAGTGCCAGTTGGCACCAACATAAAGCTGTGGAAGGAAGAATGTAGATGCACATCGGGATAAGACTGTTGTTTCCTAAGCAATTCACCTCTGTTTGCTTTGAGACAAGCATCCTGAAATGGATGCTCTTCACCTGTCCTGGTTTGCACCTCTTAGCATTCCCAGACACCATAGCTATTGACCACACAGGCTGGGGATGATGTAGATTAACCCATTTGGAAGGCAATGGTTTGGGGAGATTGCTTTAATATATCATGAAGACCAATTTCTTACATAGCAAAAAGGTGAGCACTTCTGATCCTTGATGTTGGTTCCATAGAAGAATCACCAGGATTCAGCATGGTTTGGAAACTGCTGTCCCAGTTATTCGATTTTAGAATACGGCATACTTAATTGTTTCAGAAGATGACTGTTTCATTCTCTAGTGACCTAGGAGTTTCCAGCTATGCTAGATTTCATTCTGAATTTTTTTCTAGTAACATCCCACACTCAACAACAAACAAAGCCAGTTTGTGTTCGTGAGCTTACTCTCCTGAATGTGTATAACAATTTATACTGCTGTTGACTATCAAATCCAAATGCATTACATGATTTCCACGAGGAGTCTAACCCTGCACAAAATCTCAATGTATTGCTCTGGTTGAAGGTGGCATTGCCAAAATCTTTTGTTACGACAGAGCAGAGGAATTATTCCTCCCATCCTTGTTGTTAGGCTCTACCCAGCCTGGGAAATGGTGGAAATAAAAGTTCATCAACATTTGGAGGGCCATGTGTTGGTCACTTGTTCTTTACAATGACGCAACTGGAGAATATGCCCAGTTCATCTACTAACAAACGGCTCACTGTCTTTTCCAACTGAGAGCCCATTTTGAGACCTAGATACCAGGTGTAAGTATAAATCTCATTTAAAGCATGAAATAATCTGGCAAGAAAGTCTTTAAAAAGGGGGGGGGGAAATAATCACACTCTCTTGAATCCCAAGGCAATGCATGTTGAAAGCGAGATGAAAACCTTCCCTCAAATTTATAAAGAAGAAAGATACATTATAGTCATCAGTGTGGCAGTGAAAATGCCCATGCCATCATGCAATACTTACTCCTGCATGTTGTGAGTTTGGGTAGCCTGTCAGCATACAGCCTTCAATTGCCAGCTGCGTGTTCAGTGGTAGAAGTATGGGGAAAATATTACATTAGATTTGAATAGGCAAAATCAACTTGCTTTGGGCAGGAAAAAAAAGCCATTACTGTATCCTCTTCTTGTTTATAAGATACATCTTTTTGGTCTAAAAAGCAACAGAGGAAAGTACAGATGGAAGGGAAGAGAACATGAGGAGAGTGAGATTATATATAGGTGTCATCAGAATATGACACCTGATTTAGATGATACGTATTAGAATATGCTACCTAATATCGATGCTTTTAGATGCCACAGAACTCAATGACAGTCAGAAGAAATAATAGGGTAGGACTGAAAAAGAGAACTCCAGAACACTTAATCCAACAGGAATGAGAAAAGCAGTCAAGAACTGTTTAGTAACAGATGCTGACTGTATGTTTCAAATGCAGGAAGAAAAGATGTTGTGAAAAGTATCACTAAATTCAAACAGTGGAGTGACAACTGGAGACAATATGGTGTGGTCAGCCATGCCAAATATAGCACAGGGTTTGAACTGAGTGAGATTCCAGGTGGGTGAGCCTGTGGACACCACGACCTGACTTCCAGTAAACCTGGAATATATTCAGCATGGAAACAGTCATTCTCAAAGCATGTTGGAGCAGCCACCGGATAGGTGGGGAAACTCTATCGCCTTCCAGATATTTCTGGACTACAATTCCCATCATCCTCAAGGCTAATTGGGCCTGAGGGAAGTTAACTGGAGAGTTGCACCTTTTTCACTCCTGAGGGAAAGTGACATGACATGAGAAAGAAAACTGTGTTCCTCTATTTTTAATGGTCCTGTAAACAGAAATTCAAAAGAATCAGCATTTTCCTACAGCTGCAGCATTATTTATGACATTAAAAACATTATTGCCAAAATATCCTGTTTGCACAGCCAGTAAAGCGACAGCAGCCATACCTCTAATGTCTCTGATTGCCCCAGAGCCTCATCATCCTTACAGAAGAACATGCATTCCCACAGGAAATGGGCATACGGTTTCTCTTCTCACCTCACAACTTGTTGGGAGAACATTGGGTTCTCAGCCAGAAAGCTGAATCAAGTCTGAACAAGAACTCTAAAACCAAGGGGTCCCCACTACTACTACCAGCAAACCAGAACTGACTCAGCTTTAACTTCTGTTGAATGCTTTCGTTAGAGATGGGCACAAACCGAGGTTCAGCAGTTCAGCTTGATTCAATGTGGGATGCATACAGGTGTTCTGTGTGCTTCCCTGCCCCACCTGCTAATCTGACTGGATGATGCTGGATGATTTCCCATTGAGGAGGTTGGGGATGGAAGCGTGCGGTGACTGCAGAACACCTGTGTGGATGCCTTCTTGAACCGGGCCGAACCATGGTTTGTGCCCATGTCTAAAGCTAGCAATAATTCCAAAATAAGTAGAAGTTCAGAAGATATTGGGTGCTGACAGACCTGTGTGCACATTTTCCATGTGAAGAATAGATCTTAAACTTCTTAGCAGCTTGTCAGGGGAGAATCATCCATCCATCCATCCATCCATCCATCCATCCATCCATCCATCCATCCATCCATCCATCCATCCATCCATCAGATCTTTTTTTGGTGAGAAGGAATTACAAAGAGCTTCTCATTCCAGCTGAGACTTGTAGAGCTCTGGTGTGTACTGTTCCTATTAAGCAATGAAATGCAGTGGGTGACTTCAGGCCAATAACAATCTCTCAATTATTTCTACTTTATGAGATTATTAAGAACCGGAGAGTTACATGCTTTGCTTTGAATTCATTGAAAGAAGGCGGGAATATGAATATAGCATGTTCTTTGGGACCTGACCCATGGTTTCTCCGTTGTCTTTTTCAGACTACTGCTCCATCCTGACTAATGGTTTGTCCCACAGCTCCTGGTTTACCTTAGTTTACTACTCATTATTGTTTTGAGGGCAGCATGAAAGAATCTCCCTCTATTTCTCCACTCCAACTTTACAGATGCATGAAAATACTATTATACTTCCCAGATAACCACAGGAAGAAATACAGGGGGCTCTGGAACTGTTCTCCTGTCTGCTGAATTTATTCTGGTTCCATGAACCAACTTCTTCTCCAAGATCAAAGAAATGTGTGGCCAATTCCTTCCTCCATCCCATTCAGAAATGCCAGGCTACTTTAGATGAGAATTTTGGGCTGCTCTTCAGAGTGACCCAAGCTCCTGTAAGTGAAACCCATGGTGACTCACCAAAGATTCATCAATTTAATTAATTAATTGATTGATTGATTGATTGCTTGATTGATTGATTGATTGATTGCTTGATTGATTGATTGATTGATTGATATGCCACTCACACTACCCAAAGGTCTCTAGGTGGGGTCTTTTATTTATCAATAATCCTCGTATTAGTACAAAGGAAAATAAAGGGTGTTTTCTACTGCTCCTATGTTAGAAAGAATACACTGGAGACTGAAATTCAGGTTGAATATGGCTAACAAAGTGCTTGTGTAAATGAAATTTAAATGTGTATGTGTGGGCGGGTGGGTGTATCCTAGTATGACTGTCACACCTTTCCCAAGTCACCATTTCTCATAGGAGATTACATTGTAAAGTATTACATAAATTATTCTTTGTCCATTTCGTCTGAAGTGGTTGATAACTGATTCAAATCTGTTCAGCAAAAATTAAAAGAGAAACAATAACAAAACAATAAAACCCAAGCTATTCGCGAAGGCTTTCACAGCCAGGATCTAATGGTTGTTGTGGGTTTTTTGGGCTCTTTGGCCATGTTTTAAAGGTTGTTCTTCCTAATGTTTCGCCAGTCTCTGTGGCCGGCATCTCCAGAGGACAGCATTTCAGAGGAGAGCACAGAGTGCTGTCCTCTGAAGATGCCGGCCACAGAGACTGGCGAAACGTTAGGAAGAACAACCTTCAGAACACGGCCCAAGAGCCCCAAAAACCCACAACAAACATTAAAACCAAAGCTCTTGAACCAATTTGTTGTTTCTGCTACTCTTGGCATCTGAATGGGGATCAAACAAGACAGTTAAATGCATGCATTCCAATGTTCATACAGCAGCACACATTTTGACACTTACAGTACTCCAGACATTCCACTCATGGTATCTACATTATCATGCAGTACAAAAACAGTACAGTCAGGACCCCCTAGTGTCAAGAAGGAAAATGGTCTCTGCTCTTTCCCTTCACCTCCTTATCCTATACTATCTACTGGGCTACTTAATCATTTATACTGCCAGATTAAATGAATGAGCCCTGCCATTGGTATTGACCTACCAACACAAAAGCACATTGTGTCCCCCTGTGTTGTTTATCCTCCTTCTGCCCTGATGCAACATTTTAAAGGTGAAACTGCTGGATGGCTCAGTGGTTTAGGCATCTGGTTGGGAGTTTGATTCCCCGCCGTGCCTCCTTGACAGGGGCTGGACTCGATGATCCACAGGGTTCCTTCCAGCTCTGCAGTTCTAAGATTATTGTAAGACAATATGCTCAAATTCTAGGTTTTCAGCATTAGAGATTTTGAAATGCAACAATGTCTTTACGTTGTTCAAGTTCCCATTATGCATAGTTATGCCAATCAGCACATGCATAATTTGATATCTCAAGGCCCCTGACCTTGTTTCGGGATAAAGAATGCTCTGGGCAAGGGATACCTTCCAGGCCCCATCCCATATTTGATTTTGTCATGTAGCCAAATTGTGCTTCCAGGGTTTACATGGATCTACAGCACTCATGCTGCTTGGTAGTGCCAAATCAGAGCTATATTCTGCTGGCTTCTCTCTGGAGCAAGAGATATCTAACTGGGAATGGGAAAGGCACATGTACAAGTGGACTGATGAAAAGTGTGGTGTTAGGGATAATATCAAATCTGGAAAATGCTGAAATGAGTTAAACACAATTTCTTTTTTCTTCTTCTTATCCCTAGACTGCTGCAAAGAATAAACTCAACAAACACCAAGCAGTCAAGCATTGCTTGGTGTTCCCACCATCTCAGTAGCATGCAAGCTAGTATTCTTTAAGGCCAACCTTGGAGGCCAGAAAGATCTCATCTCCCGGCAGAATTTCAAGGTAACCAGATGTATAGGATGTGTTAGAAGGACGCAGCTGGGCCAAGACACCAAGCTTGATGAGGCTTCTTCCGAAAGGAGCAGCGGAAGTGGACCTAGCTCAGTTTGGGATCCCAGAAAGGTAACATCCCAATGTAGCCACCAGCCCAGCTCCAGAGCTTCAGATCCCTTCACCCTACTTGAGAAAAGGAAGGAGGTTCTAGCACATGTCTCATTCAAGCCTTGCAGGGCCAGATCTGCCATGAAAGTCACCCGTCTTCATCTGTCAGTGGCTGATGTGCTCAACCAGTGAGGAAGCTCCTGGTGAAGTCTTGCTAATCCAGCTCTAGATGCTGTTGGACAGCTCCCCTGCATCTCCAGGCTGCCGGTTCTGTCTCTGTTCTGGTTCTTGATAGTCTCTGCCCTTGTGTTCTATGGCAGAAAGTGAAAAGGTTTTTTTAATTTTCTTGGCCTTTTCAGGTATCATTTTAACCCTTCATTCCCTTTTATGCTGCTTTAATGATTTTTGTGGCTATACATTTTTATTTTACCTACATATTGCATTTATTATTTAATCACTGGATTATTTTTGAAAACTATATTGGGAATGTCAGTGAAAAGTGGCTTTTTTATACCAAGCAGTTTTATAGTAGAGAGACACATTCCAGTCGACAAACTTTATTTTGACACTGTCAGGGCCCACAGGCTGACTGTTCTGCAAATCATATTCCGTAGTGCCATCTTGTGGACATTTAACATGATAGTATCGAGGCTCTTCTGTACTGTGGTATTCCCAGTTTCTAGGTACAGAAACTGGACAGTGAAGAAATCTGATGGGGAAACCATGATTCATTTGAAATGTAGTTTAGGAGGAGAGTTTTACAAATGCCCAAAAGACAAACAAGTGGGTCCTAGAAGAAATCAACTCTGAACTCTCCCAAGAAGCAAAAATGATGAAACTCAGGTTGCTGTGATTTGGGTACATCACAAGAAGACAAGACTCATTGGAAAAGACAGTAAAGCAAGGAAAAGTTGAAAGAAGCAGAGAAAAAGAAAGACCACAGAGAAAGATACATTGGCTTAATAAAGGAAGCCACAACCTTGTGTTTGCAAGGGTTGAGCAGGGCTGTTGATGATAAAACCTTTTGGAAGTCACTCATTCATAGGTTCACCATAATTTCGAAGTGGGTTGACAGCACATAAGAACAAACTCAGACTGATTATCCATAGAGATGCAAAGAATATTCACATTCATTCTGCTTAAAATGTATCAGTTTGGTTGTTTTTTTTCCATGGGATTATAAGATTACAAAGATTTTCATTTGAGCCTTTGCTCCACCCTTTGCTGACCTGTTCCTTGCCCATTAACTATAGCATAAATTATTGCAACTTAACAGTTGAAGACAGCTGCTGATCTGTGGCCTCCATTCCAAGAAAAGCTTTACTGGCTGAATTTCGTTGTGCCTAGTTATATTTAAAGGCATAAGAACAGGACCTTTAAATAAAGGTTAGTTTTAGACTTTGATCTTATCAAAAGAGGAAACCTGGGTGGGCTATTCCACTTCCTATTTCTGGATAGGGCCTTGGATTCTTTTTAAGGAGAAAGGTGATATAAACATATTTTAAATAAATAAGTTAAATAAATATATCTGAATCTGTCTCAATATATTTTTATTACTTTTTATTTTTGGTTTCTTTGCATGTTTAACATAACAATATAAACTTAAATTACATTAAAAAGGAAAAAAGAGTTTAAAATGAGCAAAACAGAACCAAGAGAACAAAACAAAACAAACAGACAGACAAAAGGTCAATACAATGCAAAATAATATGGTAATGTATACCGTGTTTCCCCGAAAATAAGACAGAGTCTCATGTAAATTTTTGCTCCAAAAATGCATTAGGGCTTATTTTCAGGGGATGTTTTAATTTTTTTGTATACAACTATCTACATTTATTCAAATACAGTCCTGTCATCTTCTGGTTGCTGCACAATGGTAGAGGGCGGGCTTAACTAGGGCTTATTTTTGGGGTAGGGCTTATATTACGAGCATCCTGAAAAATCCTACTAGGGCTTATTTTCAGGTCAGGTCTTATTTGTGGGGAAACAGAGTATGTTCACAATAAACTATCTTAAGCATTTACAATGAGTCAGAGAAGGGCTTCCATATATCTACATGGATCTCCTCACGGAGTTGCTTTCTATATGATATTTGTTCAAATGAGGCTAGTTGTCGCAGATCTTATGACCATTGTGCGAAGGGTGGAGGATGATAATCTTTCCACGCTAATCTGTCTCAATATTTAAAAAAAAAAAAATCAAAATCCTCCACTTAGAAAACTAGTGTGTTCACAGGAAGGTTAAGATGTTTTCTTTTGGACATCTATCTCCTTGCAAACAAGATTTAGAAAGTGGAGAATGTGGAAAATGACAAGATTGGTTCTTCTGGCACAGCCTGGTCAAGAAGGAATGGCAGCAATAACTTTCTGAGGCGGAATTTTGCCAGCACTGCCTGAAGATGCCAGCAACTGAACTTAGGACTTTCGGCATTCAGAGCTTGCCCTCTGTTACTGAGTCACAGCCTTTCCCTTCAATTATCCAACAGCCACATCCAAAAATTCACAGCTGCAGTGTAAATAGATACAGCCCAGATCAATAGCAAGCTCATTTCCCACCAAGTAACTGGGCAAATAGGAGCCTGCACATGTCACTCTAAGAGCCATAGACTTGCCACCATCACCAAGAAATTAATGCCGGCTTCTGGTAGTAGATAATGGTGCAAACAAACAAGCACTGGGTAACATGGCTTAGACTCCAAGTAAAAGTTGGTCATCTGGGCAATTTGGCCTGTAGAGACAGTTCGGTTCCCTCATGACACCTGACATTTAAGGAAGCTAGAAATGGGAAGAGGTGGCAAAAATACACAGAGGAATTATACCAGAAAGATTTGGATATCCTGGACAACCCAGATAGTGTGGTTGCTGACCTTGAGCCAGTCTGATCACCTTATCTATCTTCTGAGAAATCCATATGTGGGACAGGAAGCAACAGTTAGAACTGGATATGGAACAACTGATTGCTTCAAAACTGGGAAAGGAGTACGACAAGGCTGTATATTGGTTCCCTGCTTATTTAACTTATATGCAGAATACATCATGCGAAAGGCCGGACTGGATGAATCCCAAGCTGGTATTAAGGTTGCCAGAAGAAATATCAGCAACCTCAGATATGCAGATGATACCACTCTGATGGCAGAAAGTGAGGAGGAATTAAGGGACCTCTTAATGAGTGTGAAAGAGGAGAGTGCAAAAAATAGTCTGAAGCTCAACATAAAAAAAAACTAAGATCATGGCCACTGGTCTCATCACCTCCTGGCAAACAGAAGGGGAAGATACGGAGGCAGTGACAAATTTTACTTTCTTGGGCTCCATAATCACTGTAGATGGAGACAGCTGCCACAACATTAAAAGACACCTGCTTCTTGGGAGGAAAGCAATGACAAACCTTGACAGCATCTTAAAAAGCAGAGACATCGCCTTGCCGACAAAAGTCAGCATAGTCAAAGCTATGGTTTTCCCTGTAGTGATGTATGGAAGTGAGAGCTGGACCATAAAGAAGGCTGACTGCCAAAGAATTAATGCTTTTGAATTGTGGTGCTGGAGGAGGCTCTTGAGAGTCCCCTGGACTGCAAGGAGAACAAATCTATCCATTCTAAACTAAATCAACCCTGAGTGCTCACTGGAAGGTCAGATCCTGGAGCTGAGGCTCCAATACTTTGGCCATCTCATGAGAAGAGAAGACTCCCTGGAAAAGCCCCTGATGTTGGGAAAGTGTGAAGGCAAGAGGAGAAGGGGACGACAGAGGACGAGATGGTTGGACAGTGTCATCAAAGCTACCAAGATGAATTTGACCCAACTCCGGGAGGCAGTGGAAGACAGGAGGGCCTGGCGTGCTCTGGTCCATGGGGTCATGAAGAGTTGGACACAACTTAATGATTAAACAACAAAAGAAATGGGAAAGCTGGGCATACAAATTCAGTTCACATCTAGATATGTGTGTCTATACAGTATAGGTACAGCATTTGGGGAGCACTAGTGGTACTGGGAGTCATTGGGCCTCCAGGTAATACCTCCATGTTGCTAGCAAAACCAGTAACAGGCTTTGTTAAAGAGAGCTTATATCAGATCTGCACTAGAGTTATGAAAGCTCATCAACATAAATGAAAAATCACCCCAGTAGAGTTTTCTCTCCTTTAATTATATTCTCCTGATATTCTTTCTCATTACCTCTCCTGGCAAGTATCTACATTCTTATTTCTCCTTCTTGAAATGTCAACATTGCTCTTTACAGACTATGAAGGTCCAGGAGTCTGGTTTTCTAATGAAAAATTCTTATGTGGAATTCTCTGTTGTACCTGCAGATTTTGTAGTTCCAGAGGTCTGTAAACTTATATTTGGCTAACCTCCATTATTATGACTTTCATTTTATTTTTACTATTCAATTTGCAAGCCTCCAGAATCCTAATAACATATAAACAAAAAAGTTTCCAGAACTCTAAACCATTGCGAAATTGAACTGTTATGATCACCAGCAGGGTGTACTATAAGACTATAAGATATTTTTGGAAAATAAGACAACACTATTTTCATATGAACAGCATTCAGCTTCTTGTTTTTCTTTACTATAGTAAACTGTTGTTACATCCTAATTTTAATCACACTTACATTTTCAGAACTGCTTTTTCTAACCATCTCCCCCAACATTTCTCCAACATTTCACACACACAAAATTCCAAGCCCTGGCACTTCCTTTTTGTCTGAATATTAGCTGCTGGAGTCAAACAGAGGAATGTTGCTGTCCTGTTGAGTCTGAATAATAATAATGATTATTTGTTTACCATGATATTCCAATCCTACCTTTCTATGGCAAGAACAATTTTATGTGTTTTTTTGTTCGTTCGTTCGTTCGTTCATTCATTCATTCATTCATTCATTCATTCATTCATTCATTCATTCATTCATTCATTCATTCATTCGTTTGTTTGTCTATTCATTTGTTCTTTCATTCATTCATTTGTTATTTTTACTTCTATACCAGCCCATTAGTGTTATCTCTCTCTGGGTGGTTCACAACATACAATAGAATCATACAATTAAAGCACTATATAATAAAAACAAGAAAAATGCAAGAAAGTACAATAAATCATTGTTGTAGGTTTTTTGGGCTGTTCGGCCGTGTTCTTAAGGTTTTTCTTCCTAACGTTTTGCTAGTCTCTGTGGCCAGTGCACAGAGCACAGACAGAGTTCTGTCTACTGTCCTCTGAAGATGCCGGCCACAGAGACTGGCAAAATGTTAGGAAGAAAAACCTTAAGAACACGGCCGAACAGTCAAAAAAACCTATGTCAGCCATCGGATCCCAGCCGTGAAAGCCTTCAAGAATACAAGGTACAATAAACCCTGTCACTAAAACAATAAACCTGCCTTTAAATAGAAATGCACAAATTAAAATCCATTTAAGCATCTCAGGTTAATATTCCCCACTAGTAGAATGAAGATTCTGTCTTAATTAGCTTACTAAAAACAGAGAGGGATGATGTCTAGTAGACCTCTGTAGGAAGCTTATTCAAGAAGGAAGGGGCGACAAGAAAGAAAACTGGGTTCCTTGTGGTGGCTTTTTTAGTCTCCTTGTATGTTTACAAATCTTAATATCAGAGACTGTGAGGAGTGGGTAGGGTGGATAGCTATTTTGTGAGGCAAAAATTACATTTGAGGCAGCTTACAGACAAAAAATATGAATAATGGAACAAGGCAAAGTATTATCCTAACAATAAAATGCTCAAATAAACAGTAATAATAGCATCATAAAAGCATTTTATGTTCAGCAAATGAGTAGGAAAAATCAAGTTATAACCAATGTCTACCCTCCATCCCTTGTCACAAAGGAAACAGCTTTAATAGCTGTCACACACATACAGCATCCCTGGTACATTAGCTACTCCATTAGTCTGTCTTGTTGTTAAGGGAATAAATGATAGATTCCCGTAAGTGCTTCCTTCTCTACCAAGCCGGTTTGCACATATATCCTGATATTTCTAGCTCACTTTTGTCTTCAGGGATAGCTGAACAAAATGAACTTCATGGAAACAACATTAAAAAAAGTTGTTGTGTGCTGTCAAGTTGCACCCAACTTATGATGAGCTTAGTTTGGTTTTTCAAGACTGTGAGATATCTAAAGAGTGCTGCCTCCCCACCCCCCATGAGTTTCCATAGCAAAGGAAGAATTTGAACTCCTGTCTTTTCAGTTCTAGTGCTACTTGCAGATTTCAACCTCTTCTTCTCCCCCTATCACTGGACGTTGCTTGACTAATTTGAGTCTCTCAAAATAGATGGGGAACTTGGAAAAGGGGGCAAGAGTGCACCCATTGTTGGGATGTGGCCTTCTTTACAGAATAATTTGAAAAGCAATCAGGAAACAGTTCCCTTCATCCCTTAGAAGGTTGGATTGATGAATATGAAGCGTTCCTAGGTTTACAAGTATGAAATTAGGGACATATTTCGCTTCATAATTTCACGTCACAAAAATCTTCTTTTGTCATTCATTTCACTTCAGACTTTCTAACTAGTTGCTTTCCACTTTACTCTTGCTTTATGGAGTCCCATCAGACCAGTAGCCAAAATTATGAGGTGAACAGGCCGAAAGAAGGGGGGATTTTAGTTAAATGACTGGCAGATAAACACAAGAGTCCCAATACACAGATGCAAATATCAAAAAAAAATTATAAGATTTGAAAAAAGAAGGCATATTTTAGTTCTCTAGTCCTTGTTTGCACTCATTGGCCAGAATGTGAGAAGATGAGGGCAAATTTATATCTTAATGAGCAGTTAGGTGAAATACTGTACACAGGTTTTTTGTTAATTGTGTGCAAATCAAAAGGTTATAGGCAGATGTATTTTCTTTAAAGATGCTTAAATATTGGCAAAAGGAATTTGAAATATTCTCTAAAGGGGCCAGGTTCCCATGCCCCCCCCCCCCCCGGTTTGCCTGAAACATCATTGAGACAGGAAAGCAAAGTGTGCTGCTTATATATCATCCCCTAATGCAGTGGTCCCCAACCTTAGGACTACAGATGTTCTTGGGCTACAATTTCACCACCACCTCTGCCGGCCAGGATTTCTGGGAGTTGAAGTCCAAGAACATCTGGAGGCCCAAGGTTGGGGACCACTGCCCTAATGCATAAAGCACTCTCTGGGTGGTTTACAATTTTAATTATGCAATTTACAAATGTCCTCACCACTCAGCAAGCTGGGTACTCAGTTTACCAACCTTAGAAGGACAGAAGGCTGAGTCAACCTTGGGCTAGCTATTGGGGCCTGTCAGGATCGAACTCAGCTCATGAAGAGACTCTTGACTGCAGTACTGCAGTTTAACCACTGCCCCACAGGTCTGCTAAGCCTGTGCTTTAAATCAGGGCTGAGCAATGTCTGGCCTACAAATATTTTGGAAGACAACTCTCATAGTCTCTTATGGTTCACCACACTGCAATGCCTTATGTATTCTGTTATAGGTATATAAACAAGACACTCTGCAACTGACTGGGGAGTCAGAAGCTAGAGCTTGGAATGTTACTTTCAAAATGTAATTAGTTATCTTTTCAAGGCCCCAAGGTAGATAATAATCATTTCATGCTGTCCAGGAAGTTCTGACTGGCGGCGACCCTTTCCAGAGTTTTCTAGGCATAGAGTATTGCGAGCATTCAGAGGTTTTACTCTTCCCTTCTTTTGGTGATGTCTTGGGACTGTGCAGTTTGCTCAAGACTACATAGGCTACATTTTCTGTCAGAAAGCAGAATGGGGAATTGAACTCCTAACCACTCTCACTGAACCATCCAGCCAGTTTCAAAGGTAAGTAATTATTATTACAACTGAAATCTTTAAAAGGGAACTCTACTTGTGTGCTTCCCATACATAACCAAGTACTTTTTCGGGTACTTTAATTTTAAAAAATAATATCAGTACTAAAGGTTGCTAATATGATGCGGAAACATACCCTCTCTTTGTCCACCTTTTTGTCGCCTCAGTACCAATGCCAGAGCAACAGGCAGCTGCGTGAGAAGCCACAGTGTAAGCCAGAATTTCAAGAGCATTATGCCTCACTTACAGCGAAAAGGAACTAATTAGAAGCAAGAAATGATTTGTGTTTGGTTACTCTCAAAGGTCTGTAAAAAACCAAGAAGGAAGAATATTACTACAATAGATATTCTAGTCAGAGTCATCCTATGTCTCTACTGTTGGCTGTAACAATAAACAGACAATAGCAGAGTAGAGTAGTGGCTGAAGCAGTTAGCCTGAGGTGAACCAAGGTTCCACTGAGATGACTCTTGGCAAACAGCAGTGTCCCTTGGGAAAAGATGGTGACTTTGAGTCACTCTGCTTTCCTTTAGAGCAGTGGTCCCCAACCTTGGGCCTCCAGATGTTCTTGGACTTCAACTCCCAGAAATCCTAGCCAACAGAGGTGGTGGTGAAGGCTTCTGGGAGTTGTAGTCCAAGAACATCTGGAGGCCCAAGGTTGGGGAACACTCTTTAGAGTCAAATTCAGCTGGGCCTGTAATCAATCTGGTCAGAGACATAGACTTCAGAAGGTTAAACCTGAAAAGAAGGGTGATCCCTAGATTTATACAAATGTTAAAGGTATATTGTGTCATTTGTAACTGTGTTAACTTAGTCTAACCTTATTACCTGAAAAATGTGACACTACTGGGCTCTGAAGGACAAAAGTGGAAGATGGTACAACCAAGATTGCCTGAGGCACAGGAAGTCATCTGAAAGGGTTGTGTTTTGTGGACCTGATAGTTAAAACTTACTTCTTTTTGGAAGAACAACACCTGAGGAAACTTCCAGCAGATCTGGCACAGCCCAAACATGCAAAGCATGTGTCTGTTCTCTTGCTTGCTCTTCAGGTAGATAAGGGGAACAACAGAATACTGACTTCCAGCTGGATCAAAGATCATCAGAGTTGTCAATGTTGTTGCCCTTTGAATCATCCTATACCTTATCATGAATTTATCTGGTGTCAGCCACTGTCTGAGGGCCAAACTACACTTTACAGATAACCATCAGTACAGCTGCAATTGTCTTCAAGAGATAGGGCTGAAGCAGTTTTTCATGATAGAGGAATCAGATTTGGAAAGAAATAAAGTGATTATTGCCTGAAGACCAACCACAAAACGAAACTAATCTGCAAGTTAGGAAAGCAGCAAAAGCCTCCTGCTGTGACAATAACACATAATCAACACTTAATGAGTTCTTTTTTTCTTGCTCAAATTTCAAAGCCCTGAATGATTTTTGATTCAGCAAAGACACACATTAAGCTCAGTAGGTGCAATCGAAATATTTTATTTCATTTTAGGTGTAATGGATTCTATGTACATACCTCATGGGATAGTGCCACTTATTCATACTCCCACTGACACTTGAGACAAGGAGGACTTCTGTTTCAGAAGAGAGCAGTCATGCATGAGCATTGCATAAACTATTTTTATTTCTTTTATATTCCAATTATTCAATAACTAATTATTAGTTACTATATAACAAGTTAGTAACTAATTACTTATTAGTTATATTTGTATCCCATCATTCCTCCAGTGAACTCAAGGCAATGTGTTTGGCTGTAGTTCTCTTCATTTTATGCTCACACCAACCCTGTGAGATAGATCAGGTTGAGTTTCCTCTTTAAGAAAGGCCGTGACAAGATCCAGTGTGTGGAGTGGTGCAAATGAAAAAGGCAAAACTATGCCAGATTTTGCCACTTTGTAAAATATCTCAAAAGAAAGATGGAGGCCAGCTTGAATTCCACAGGATTTTTCAATTGGCATCCAAACCTACATGCTTAATTTAATTGCTTTACTCAGATCTCTAAATGTGTGTTCTAGAAGAGAGGTGGGGCATTCACTCGCTTCACTGGAAAATGGGGACACACCACCCACATGAGTCAGCTGACACAAGAAGCAACACACCTGACCTGCCACAACATCTCATTTTCCATCGTAGCCAGAACCAGCCTGTTCAGCCGGTGCCTATATATAGCAATGACAGTGAGCTCATAGTTTCTCTTTGGCCTAGTTCTCAGTGAACCTCAGATCGCAGGTGAAGTCCAAACTATTTAATGTCACTCAGCCAAAACAACAACAGCAAGAAATCCATTTCTATACAGACCAAAGAGAGGAAAGGACCTCATCACATCTTCCTTCTGATGTGCCTGTTTTCTTTGAGGTCAAAAGATCTGGGAAGCCACTGCCAAGATTTCCTTTTAATTTTAAGATTTAATTTTAAAACATCTGTTTGTTTGTGTTGTCCATAGTAGGATAAATAACAGTGATAAAAAATGTTTTAATAGGCTGAAATGACAAGAGGTTGTAAGGATTAAATCCCCCCCACTTTCATTATATTTATTAGCTATTTTTGTATCCTGTGCTTCCTTCAATGAGAGCAAAGCGACATAATATGGCTCTGCTCCTTCCTCTCCACTTTTCCTCATAACAAGCCTATAATATAGGTCAAGCTGAAAAATGAGAGGTCAGCCCATGGTCCACAGTCAGTTTCAAAGTGCAGTGGGGCCATACACCTGGATTACCAGAAAAATACCAGGTCAGCCTTGTAATTACATCAGCTCTCTTTGCGCTGGTCAAAAATGGACCATGAGATGAGATGAGTTCCCCTCGCTAATCTTGACTGGATTGTATAATGGCCCAAGGGATTGTAAATCCCTGCTCCCCAGCCCTATGATGAAGTATTTCATTGTTTGAACTCCCATTTAGGTTCATTAAGACAAAGGTTTAGAGTTTCATTGAATAGTGATCATAAACCAGAGAAAGAATTGAATGTGGATTATGAGAAATGTGCTGCTCAAGTCCCAAATCCACACTGAGAAAGAAGGTGTGTCTTAAATCAATAGGTGCCCCGCTTGGCCAGAATCAGTTGTCATTGATTCCTCCATGAATTTCTACATGATTTGGAACTTTAGTGGGCTCTGGTGTACACAGATTTTTGCTGGTAGGTTAAAGTACCAGGACCCAAGACATTTTGCTACCTGAGATGGATGAGCAGATTATGCCCGTATCACGTCCAGGTTCTTAATACCCAAGTACAACCAAGTCACTTTGGCATAGGAGACAGACAGACAGACAGAACCTCTCGAGCAAACTTCCACATTTCTAGCAGCAACAATACAGTAATAGCTAACTAAATAATTTGCAGGATTTGCTGTCTGAGAAGCCGCCTCACTTTGCCTAATGATCGAACTGGCCCTCTTAGATGCCAGTGTGCTGAGGACAGTGTAGGAAGTCCAGCATCCTGACACACTTCTTCCTTCTCTGTATTTTAATTTCCTCTTCTGTAAATGGGGTCAAGGATGACAACGTCTGTACTAATTCCAAGGAAGGCAGATTGTAAGAGACAAGATTGAGTTCAGGGCCAGCTCTTCCAGGATTAAATCTCTTCAGGTTTTCTGGAAGTTGTGTCATGGCAACTGGACTTCTTTCTTATTAAGTGGAGACATTTCTCTACTTATCCAAGTAGCTTCTTTAGTCTGAAGACAGTTGGTAGGAGATCCCTGATAATCTTCCACACCGGTTTCATTTCCCCCTGGTCTGAATAGGCTTGTTAGATGGACAAAGGACTCGGGGGTGGGTGTGAGTGAAAATCCCACTTCTGCAGTCCTTCTCCACCTATTGCCATGGGTCTTTAACAGTTTTTAACAGTGGTCCGATATGCAGATGATACCACTCTGATGACAGAAAGTGAGGAGGAATTAAGGAACCTTGTAATGAGGTTGAAAGAGGAGAGTGCAAAAAACGGTCTGAAACTCAACATCAAAAAAACTAAGATCATGGCCACTGGTCCCATCACATCCTGGGAAATAGAAGGGGAAGATATGGAGGCAGTGACAGATTTTACTTTCTTGGGCTCCATGATCACTGCAGATGGAGACAGCAGCCACAGAATTAAAAGACGCCTGCTTCTTGAGAAGAAAGCAATGACAAACCTTGACAGCATCTTAAAAAGCAGAGACATCATCTTGCCAACAAAAGTCTGCATAGTCAAAGCTATGGTTTTCCCTGTAGCGATGTATGGAAGTGAGAGCTGGACCATAAAGAAGGCTGACTGCCAAAGAATTGATGCTTTTGAATTGTGGTGCTGGAGGAGGCTCTTGAGAGTCCCCTGGACTGCAAGGAGAACAAACCTATCCATTCTGAAGGAAATCAACCCGGAGTGCTCACTGGAAGGACAGATCCTGAAACTGAGGCTCCAATACTTTGGCCATCTCATAAGAGAAGACTCCCTGGAAAAGACCCTGATGTTGGGAAAGTGTGAAGGCAAGAGGAGAAGGTGATGACAGAGGACGAGATGGTTGGACAGTGTCATTGAAGCTACCAACATGAATTTGACCCAACTCTGGGAGGCAGTGGAAGACAGGCGGGCCTGGCGTGCTCTGGTCCATGGGGTCACGAAGAGTCGGACATGACTAAACAACTAAACAACGACGAACAGTGGTCTTTCTGGTGGATGTCATCCTGATTTTTCTGGGGACAGAGAATGACTGCGGACGTGGGATTTTCACTCACCCCCTGTCCTTTGTCCATCTAATGAGCCTATTCAGACCAGGGGGAAGTGAAACCAACATAGAGGGGTCTCCTACCGACTCTCCTCAGAGTGAAGAAGGTATTTGGATGAGTAACGAAACATTTCAACCTGATTTCAAAGATGTCCAGTTGCCATGACTCAGCTTCCAGATAACCTCACCTGGATGACTGAGAATCTTCACAGATATATCTCTTCAGGTTCCATCAGAGAGATGTTCCACTCAAATGTGGATGCCTGTTAGCACAACACAACTGCTCATAGGTTGAAAGTTAGCAGGTCCAGAGAAAGTTATCCTCATATAATGTGTAGGGTTTTTTTTAATAATATGGGGCCATCTGTAAATATAACAGACTTCTTGGGGGACCAAACAAAAGGTAGAGTGAAATAGATCTCTTAGGTAGCCAGTTCTGACAGTCATAAAAGGGCTGCAAATTGGTATTTATTTCATATGGACTTATTTTATTATCACCATCAGTGAGGGGAAGGGGTATTATGAGATCCTCTGCTTCATGTGGGAAAACAGCATGGCTGGCTTGACAGCACCTTGACAGGGATTCGGGGGGGCGGAGGTATGCCATTTGGGCAATCAGCCAGTAGAACATCTTGGGGTGACTCTGAGTTTCTCATATAATGTCTAAAGCAGTGTAATCTGGAGGAAACAAGCCCTTATGATCGCAATGCTTTTCTCTAAAATGATTGCTTTTGCCCATTGTTTGGCACAAGAACAGGTGTTCTGGCTTTTCCCCAGAGCAATGGAATGAAAGATAAAGAAAAGCTCCATAGAACCTTTCAATACATTCTGGGTGCTGGGTAAGGAGGATCGCTGGAAGTGAGGAGGAAGTTATTGTTGTTGTTTTGACTTATATATCACGACATAGTGCTAGAACACTCTCTGGGGGGTTTACCAAATAATTAGGCAAGGAACACTTTGCCCCAGCAATCAGGGGGGCCCCACTTACTGATCTCAGAAGGAAGGAAGGCCGAGTGAACTCTAAACCAGCTCCTTGAACCTGTCAGGATCAAACTCAAATCATGAGCAGAGGCTTGACTACAGTACAACCACTGCACCAGGGGACTTGAGTTGCTTTGCAGATGCAACAGTGCTCAAATCGAGAAAGAATTGTCTGGCACCTTAAAACCGAACAAGTTTTATTTGACACAAACATGTGTGACTCTGCGTCCCAGTTTATCAGATAGATCTGGAAGAGTGGATCCATGAAAGCTTAAGTCAATGTATACGAAAACAATTCTTCATCTTTAAGATACCATAAGAGTTGTGGTTTTTGCTGCAGTAGGCTCTTCCTCCACCAGCTTTGCATAGTATCCCGTGCATGATACAAGGGACTTGGGTGTTTTTCCAAGCATGGTTAAAGCAGCTTTGGGATGGGGCAAAATAACACTGGGAAAGGTCCATCGATCTGTTCCACCAATGCCACTACTCTGATCAACAAAAGAGTCAGAGGCCCCATTCCACCCAATGACTCCTTCAAGGTAAAAGAACCATAACTGTCAGGCAGCGTCATGGTGGAATCCTACCTGATGTCCACTTTGACTTCATGCTGGTTAGAGTGCCCAGTGTGAGGGATGATAGCTGTTCAACATGGAACAAAGCCCACATATCTTTTTCCAGATTTGCTACCCATAAAACAGTGCAAATTCACAATTGTAGTGTGTTTTTTCTAACTCCCAGTTTGTCTTTATTCCATGTAAAACTACCCCAAAAGCCATCATATACTGACTTTGTCTTGTTTCCAGCTCTTAACAGTGTGACATCAAGATATGTATGTGTCTCTTAAGAGACATTGTGCCTTTTCAAGGTGATCCTCAAAAAGCTTATGTAGGGGCAGTGATTCCACTCAGTGGAGACAAGTGTGAGAAAAGGTTGATATCTCCTGCTGCATTTGTTCATCTATTGCTTTTCTCATGGGCACTGTCATCAGTTTCTGAGTCACATTCATAAGTTCTGACAATGATGCAATACTGTAAAGAAGACTATTGCCATACAGATTCCAGAAGCCTGGCTGCAGAACATATCCCTCCTTTCAGACTCACTGGTTAAAAATAACCAGCCCCTCACAACAGTGGCTGGAGAATTCTGGGAGTTGTAGTCCAAAACGTAGCATCTCCAAGCTCTGGACTTAGTGACTGATTTTTTTTCCAACAATGAAGAGTTAATTCTACTACATTACAATTGGGAATAGGATAACTGTACCCCTTTTGTTATATCCTAGTAAGTGATGGAGAAGGGCTATCCCACTGAGGTGGCATACATTGTTCTTTTTCTCCTATTTTATCCTCCTGACAGCCCTCTGAGGGCCTAGTCTCACCTGCCAAACCACCACCAAATAGTTTATTTTTGTGGTCATACGGTATAAATACAAGTTCAAACATTCACATTGTTTTTAACTATATCAATTCATTTCTTCCTATTTGAACCATTATAGCAGGCTATACTGCTCTTAATTTTGCATCAGTTCATTTTCTATACAGTTTCTTATGGAAATCAGACCCCGCTTGCCCTTTAAAAAAAAACAAAAAAATTACCTCAACAGTGCAATAGAGAGGTCCGAGCCTTTTCTCCTCCTCTCCTTTTCCTTCCCTCCTTTACTTGACCCTTTTTCAAAGCATCCTGAAGAGGAGAGTTTTTAAAAAAAGAAACAGAAGATGCAACACTCCTTTCTTTACAATTCAAAACAGGAAATCTCTCTACTCAAGCCCTATTTCACCTGCAAACGTGGGGGGAGGCTGCATCCTTCAAGCTGTCTCCTTTTGAGCAATATAGTCATGCTGGCAATATATCTTTAAAGGGGAAAAAAGGTACAAGCAAAGTGGCTATGAAGTGGCCCAAACACCCAGAAACCGAATCCCTTTGCAAAGGAAATAAATTGACAGCAACGTTCGCACAGGCTGAAATAATAAGAAATGAAGTGATTCATTATTGGTACAAAATAATAATAATAATAATAATAATAATAATAATAATAATAATAATAATAATAATAATAATAATAATAATAATAATAATAATAATAATAATAATAATAATAATAATAATAATAATAATAATAATAATAATAATAATAACTCCTGTGAGGGGGAAATAAATTAGAAATAAACAGCCGTCTAGAAAAATTAGTCAATAATGACTGTGCATTGTGTGACCTGAAATTAACAAAACAATCTTAAAAATGGCCCAAGAGGTATCACTGGGGTTTGACCAGTCCCTGAGGTGGGAATTCTGAGAGAGTTTGGCTGGCCCAAGTTCACTCAATGAGGTTTTGGCTGAATTGGGATATGAACTTCGTCTGTGCAAGTTCTACTCTAGCAGTTCAGCCAGTGCACCACGCCGGCTCTCTTCCACCAGTTGTGAAGTTACTGGACAGCTTTCAAGGGGAAGGGCAATATTTATAATATATATTTATTATAATAATGTAAATTATTTTCTGGTGCTGAGAACATCCTTGCAACATCCTTTGGAGCTGCTGCTGCCACCACTACGTTGTCTCTTATTTGTATGAGACACTGGCAGTTCTCAAGGAATTAAGAGGAAGGGTGACATGGAAAAGTTGTCAGTCCAAACAGATCTACATCACATTTCCAGTAGCCCACTCCATCAGCAAACCTCTGGATCTCCATGCATGGCATTGGATGGCACATGAAGAGGCTCCTGTTGTGTATACGAGGCAACATGATTCAACCTTTCAGTCCCAGTGACTCCTCCCTGAGTCCCAAATTGGGAAGAAAAAAAAAAAACCTTCGCTTCAGAAACAAGTTTCTCCACATTCACTCCTTGGGAGCCACCCGCCTGCCTATTGGTATTTCTGGAGGTCTGACGCAATGCAAAGGCATGGAGACAGTGTAAGCCACCCCTCCAACACCCCTTCTTATACAGGCAGGGCTTGTTCATAGTGTGCCTGGAATGGAAGGTCAGACCCAGAAACTCTGAGTGTATGAAGAAGCCCTTGCTCACTGGCTTTGTGGGAGGAATGTGGTGCTTAGGAGGAAGAGGGTAGGATGCTTGAAGAGCATCCCTCAGAAAGTCTAGGAGACTAAGAAAACTAGGTGAACCTCACATTGTCTCTATGGATGAGAAATACCTACAGATCCCCTACAGGTATGTTTCACTGCATAATACTTGGTGTCTTGAGAAGCCAGTGATACTATTAGGGGTGGTGGTGGTGGTGGAACGTTTGGGTTTTATACTGTAAATGACTTTCCTTTTGGTTTCAGAAGTGTTGCCTTTTTCAGAATTTGGGAAAATAGTAAGTTTAAGAGCTTTTGTTGGACAATGCCTATAACTCTTCAGCCTGCACAGTAGTAGTCCCAAAGAGATTTTTTTTCTCAAGCACTGATATTGCTGTGTACTTGAATTGTTAGTTGCCCTGAATGCAGGTTGAGACAAGTTATATCACTCCAGTAGCTGAATACCTGCATACAGTATTTCTATCCAGAAGGGCATGTATGTGTCTTTGTATCTAGAGCGAGATAGAAATCTAGATATAGATGTATCTGTTTTAGAGATATGTCCTGTCACTTTGTGGTAGATTACAGCTAGATATTTGTGTCTAAATGTAGAAATCATCAGCTGCGAAGTGATAAGCTGTACCTCTGAAAAGAGGATTTTATGTACTGAAGGGGAGGTGCATCCCATATTGCAACAATCTATTTTTACTTGTGGTAAAACGTAACTGTTCAAAAAACCTGAAATTCAGAGGCCATTCTAATCTGAAAGGGATCAAAGTCTGGATGGGTCAGAGTCTGTAATTTGGAAGGGACCATAATCAATGATTATACAAAATACATAAAGTGCAAAATTGACGCAGTGATGTCTATCAGCCTGGATGGATTTCAAAGGAGGTTAGACAAATTAATGAGGAACAGAACGGCCAATGGTAACAGATCAGCACGGCCATAGACTACCTCTAGTACATATCAGGAGCCATACAGTTTGCCCTTTTGAATGCCAGTTCAAACGCTGACAAACATTGATGTGAAGGTGCTCTTGCCCTTGCGTCCTGCTTGTGGACTTCACAAAACAGGCAGGCACCTTGGTGTGTAATGTACGTGGACATTTGGTTGGCCAGCACTGGAGTAAAATGCTAGGCTAGATGATCCATTGCTCTTCTGAAGAAGAAAACAGGGCTCTCTTTTATGTCCTTCCTTTTAGTTGTTCTCAATATCCTTGGTGTTTTAACATGGAGGCTTTTAGTTCAGCCACCACCAGTCTCATCTAAATGGCCCAACCTGTCTGTCCACAGAGGAATGGGGGGAAAAACAATCCCCATGTTGTTACAACAACACTGTAAGTAATACATGGGCAGGGTGGCAGGAGCCTCTCCCTGGAGGCTGAGATCCCAGCTGTCCTTGCCAAGACATCTACTTTCTCTTCTTTGCTTTGTTGCTATAGGCTTGCTGTGAATGCTTATGTCCTGCCTTTCCTTTCCCAGTGTGCCATCACAGGTGTGATCAAAAAGGAAGGGATGTCTCAAAGCAAATTAAGCAAGCAACTCCCTCCTGCCGTCTCCTCGGAGTGCCCTGTATGTTATGAGTCATTTCAGTCTCCAAAAGTGTCACGCCGGATGTTGAGCTGTGGGCACACTTTTTGCCACGACTGCTTGGTCAAGTGTCTGCTGGCCTCACGGGATGAAGGCCGGTTCCAGAACACTCTCACATGCCCCGTGTGTCGCTTTGTGACTTTCCTCTGCAGGAAGAGGGCTTGCTGGCTATCCAAGCCAGCCCTACACCCTCCGTCTCGGGAGCTACCACTGTCACCCTCTTCATTGCCCTGTGGAGTATTGCTAGGGCCATCAAACACTTTAGTGATGCCTAGCCGTTTCCTGACACCGTTCTGCAGTTATGACAACCAGCAGAGTGTGCGTGGCTGCCCCGGCATCGGGCAACCTGGTGGCTTGGAGCAGGAACCACACATCTTCATTATCACGCAGTGCGGAATGCCACTGATTGAAGAGAACTTTAGTGTGGTAACTCAGAACAATGACGTGGAGGCTCCAGGGTCAGTGGCGTCTTCAAGTTCACTGGGAATAAAGAGCTGCTTCCATTCACCAATTATGTTGGCAATTTTCCTTATTTCTGCTGTTGCTTTGTTGGGGGCTGTGCTTCCCTGGCTACTACTTGTGAGAGACAATAAATAATCATGGTGGATGGAACATCTTATGGGCCTACAAAAACGTTGCTTGATAAACTTCTCCAGAGGTATAATATGAAGACGGTGGATGGCTTTTTTTTACAAGCCTAATATACAGGATCCTTCTGTCTTTCCTGTGGATCTACCTCATGAGAGAGTTTGTCCTCGGCTGCTTCTGCAATACGGTAAAAGCTGAAATATTTCCTGAGTTCAGGTGGACCAGAGATCTGTGAAGGGAACTGGCCCCTACAG
Organism: Pogona vitticeps; assembly: GCF_051106095.1. Taxonomy (NCBI): domain Eukaryota; kingdom Metazoa; phylum Chordata; class Lepidosauria; order Squamata; family Agamidae; genus Pogona; species Pogona vitticeps. Next base: position 126,320,281 of record NC_135784.1, on the reverse strand, counting down.
GAGATGATCTTTATGTTGGTCTTCCTTTATCCCAGGAATGTTCTTTTTACCCCAGGGATGATGTGGAGCAGCAAAGAGGGTCTCAGAGAAAAAAAAAAGGTATAATCATTCTTGTAAGGCTATTCTTTCTGTTTCATGTATTTGCTACAAAGGGATATCTGTCCTTCCTCCAAGGATCTCAGAAGAACTTTTTCATATTTCATGGCTCCCCTCGGAGATCAGTGTCAACAGAGAGATTGCAATGTTTCCAAAAGCCAGCCAGTGAGTTCTGCAACTGATCCAAAATATGAAACCACGTTTTCCATATCTAAAGTCACCAGCCATCTCTGGAGGCAAAAGTGAATTCATGGAGACAGGATGGTGTTGACAGACGCTCTTGCCTTGCCTTGCCCTGGGTAATAAAATAAATGACTGTCTTTGAGAGATGATGTTGACAGCCTGGGTAGATTGCCATGGGGAGCATTATCCCAAAGGGAATTCCACCCAAACGCCAGCCCTTCTATTTCATTGTTCTACCTGGCTAACTCAGGACTGTCAGTCTCTGCATCAAAAGTGCCTGCCTTGCCCCAGCTATGGATGGAGGTTTACTCTTGCTTTTTAATGAGGAGCCGTGGGCTAGCGACCTCTAGCTGAGAGGTGGTTTGGTTCCACACTTTCCGTGTCTAGAATCCACACCTTCCATATTGTTATTGATTTCTTTCAGATGTTACAGCATCCATGTGTCAAAAAGTATCTATCGATGGTGGGGTATTTTATAAGGAGTTTTAAATTTTTGGATCTTCTGTACATTTTTTGCTGCTTTTTATACTTTTGTTACAGCCTACAGTAAAAATTAATTAAATATTAACTTGTTGTTGTAGCCCTTAGGAAATGGTCCATGTCAGATCCTAAGAGCAGGTTTGCTGGAAGGTCTTTTCTCCATTCCCAGGCTGAACAGTTCTCAGACTTTATTTTTCCTTGGTTTTGCTCAAGGAGGACGGGGGAGCGGGTCCTTGGGTATCTCACTGTGTCGATATGAAGCTCCTTCTTGTCCACTTAGGAGAACATGAGGGTTGCACCTTCCAAGGACAGCCATCACCAACCTTGCATCCTCCAGAGGATGGCTGGGGGATGCTGGAGGTAGCAGCCCAGCACTTCTAGAGGGCAACAGATTTGAGGAAGCTCAGCCTAGATAAATGCTCAGTTATGGAGAGGACTGTTGACATGCAGTGGTGGTATACAACTAAGTAGAAATGAGTTCACATACCATCGTAATTTCTCTCTGTGGTTTCAGATGGTGCACATAGGATGACTAAGAGCTGTGTAACAGCTATTATAGCCAAATATCGCAGGCACAGGTTTCATGACACTTTAGCTCATTTTGTAAAAACAATACTTATCAGTGGAGGCAATTCACGCAACAGAGTATGATATTGAAAGGAAAGGAATTGTGTGTATGTGTGGTGAATAAGTGTGAGAGGATCCTGCTTTCCTACACATTTGGTCTGGGTTTTATACACAGACATTCTGGCAAGGGCTTTCAGGAATTTCAATATGCGGAAAGTTTTTATTTTGATTTTATTTTGCAACCAAGCACAATTTGCTGTTAAATACATTGATGCTATTTGCTAGATGGCAAGAAGCGGTTTGGCAGATCTGAATATTTAGTATTGTAGTTAACATGTCATGGGAAGCCGAACTAGACATAACATGGGAGGTTTGTAATTACGATCTACTTTAGGTGCTTAGAAACATATACTTAAAACTAATCAGCAGTATCACATGGGCTTTACTGAAGATGAGGTAGCAGCATTCTGGGAGAAGATGTTTAATGCTCTCCTGTGCTTGTCTTCTTTCATCTGTGAAAATCAATCAAATGTCCTTGTGGGAAGCAAAAAAAACCACCACAAAAAACAACAACACAAACAAACCAAAAAACCCAACAATCCTAATACTGATCTTCTCTCAAGACAGAGAAACACAGAGAGAAACAAGGGCCAAAAATTCTATGTGGTTTTTAAGCTCTTTCATGTTCTGGCTTCTGATAGGGCGATCCCAACATTTTCAAAAAGGCTGGACCAGGTTTTTAGAGAATCAATAACCCATGGGCTTCTATCAGGTTCACATGACTTGATCACACCTTGGGTAAGAGCACAGCCAAGCCCACCATCTACAGATTATGCGGCTTTTGAATGAATGATTGAAATCCCCTTCATCATCTCATAAGGTAAAGCTATGCTTTCATAGGTGTCCTGGGCATTAGGCCCAGGCAATGAGAATCGTGCAATTCAGTTGTGCAATTGGTTCTGCAACCTACATGTGTAAATGCTTAATGAATTAGCACATCCAATAGTACTGATCAAGGGGATTTTTAAAAAGGGGGATTATTGTATTCTGTTGTTTTGCTTGTACTTTAATATTGCTCTTATTTATGCATTTTAATATGATACCTGTTTAATTTTTTTTAATATTGTAATAATTTATTATGTTAACTTTTAACTTTCTTTCTTTGAATACTCTAAGCTACCTTGGATCCTTTAGAAGAAAGGTGGCCTATAAATATTTTAAATAAATTAAATAATAAAAATGTGCAGCGAGCTTCAGATCTGGTTCCCCAGCTTCATGTTGCACACACAGAGCTGCGCAGCAGGATTTCAGCGATTCTGCGCAAGGCTATCCCTCTGCTCTCACTACACTCAGTCTCCTTTTCCTTCTAGACACAACCATGGTCCAACTTTCCTTGTCTGCCCATAAGCCTTCCTTGTAATAATGTTCACGCTGTCAGCCTGTGGGGCACATTTCTCCCTTGATTGTCCGAGCAGGTGACTCCCAAGCACACTGCGTATCATCCAGAATGGCCTTAATCTGGCTCTAAAGTATTTGTTTCCAGTGCATAGGCTAGTGGTGAAAGCAGGCAACTAGGCAAGCTTAGACTCTTATTTTTTGAAGGACCAGTCTCCATGAACTTTAACTCAAGTGTTAAAACATTTCTGGCCTTTTTTTGTTCTCTGCTAGGAACACAATACTCCATTCCTTCACCGTGATTAAAGAGATGCTTTGCTTTGGGGGAATTAATCAGGCTGCAAAGGGAAGGCTGGGTGAGCTGCATCACTTTGGCTTGGCACCCTGTGAGATGGTCCACAGGCAGAAGGCAGGGCATAGAAGCAAAAGGCATGGGGGGGTGGGGACAATGGAATTCCCTGTTCTGAGAGCTGCGTAGTAAACCTTCAATTTAAAGGCCTCGTTCCGGTGGGCAGTCCAAATCAGAGCAGACCCAGTGAATGAGTAGGATTAGTACATGGGTTTGTCTCACCATTCAGCCATTGATATGGATAGTCGTCTTTAGTTGGCGCTAGCAGTTAGATTTATACTTAAATGTTGGGACTCAACTTTTTGCATATTCACAGATTTTTTTTTTCCTTTTCTAAATTCTTTCCAGGTCTCTAATGTGCTACTTCAAATTGTCTCAGTAAACACAGCAAGTGGAAATAACTTGCCCCAAAATATTGGCAATAGTTGATGTTGTGCTGCTGTTATTGAAAAGGGTTGGCAGTGCAGGGGAGGGCCCCTAAGCTTTCAAGTATTTTGGGCACATCAATCTTCCACCCCACTGTGGCAAAAAATAATTGTGCCTCAGCAAAAATAAAATAAAATAAAAATATTGGTGGGCCCCTTGTCCCTGTGAGACCCCCTTATTATTAAGAATAATAAAGCCCAGCAGACACCTGGTTCTTGAACACAAAAACTGAGTGCAATCGAAGCTTTCCAACACAAGGGACTATATGGCTATGGTGGACATGAATCCCCCCCCCCATGTAACTAAAAACTTACTTTAAAAAATGGTAGCCAAAAGGTTGCCTGTGACAGTCGCCTAGCCCTGATCCACATAATGATTCTAAGCCTTAGCTGGGGAAGAATCACATTTTTTTCCCTTGAAAGGTGAAGCACCTAATATTCCTAACAGAATGAGGCATGTCATATTTGTAGCTTGCTGCACTCAAATCACAGCTTTCCCCTGTAGGGAAAAAGTAATGCCTCTGCTAGAGAAAGGCTACTTTGAGAGAAAGCATGTACCTCTTATGAGTCCCGGCCGGGATTCTTTGACTCCCCAACACACCTTCAGCTTGTGAGGCAATGCATGCTCCAAGGGTTCCGAGAAGTATGACAAGCTGCCACCAGCTTCCAATATTACCAATTTGAGTAGCTTGATCGACGCAAAGGCTCTATATTTTACTACTACACCTCTCCTCTCAGTCACCTTTCCAGACACCACCATGAAAGGATTTGTAAAATGTATTAGAAAAAAGGAGAAAAGAGAAAGAAACAAAGCCCAAACAATTCAAAAAGGAGAAAATAGTCATACATATAAGAACAAATATTGGTACAGGATGACAATATGCAAAATGGGGACACACCAGAAAATAACAAACTATAGTCAGCCCTAATCTGAGGAGACCCTTTTATTTCTCCAGCACAGCTTTACAAAGTTCTCCATGTGAGTCATGGAACATACCTGAGCGGGGAAAAGCCTTACCTGGAATCGCTCCCTCCCAATGGACCAAGAGTGAGACAAAGGAAACCACCTTCCCAAGGTTTTTTATACAATTGAATGACCTATTAGCACCTGGGCTGACCATCATGTAATTACTAACAATCCACTTTGATCATTCTGATGTGCATCCTAGCCAGCTTCCAAATCTGCATACCCTTGGGCAAGGGTGCAGCAAATTTCCTAACTCTTGGATACAATCAATTGGCATCTGCTTTGATATACAAAGATACAGCTTAAAGTGGCAATCTCCTCCTTGCAGTCCTCCTGATCTCAGCAGCCTGAACAAGAGAGACAGGGACAGAAGATAGGGAAGGGGTGCTAACCAGCCAAGGGTAGAAAGTTCATATTCCCATGCCCTTTACAAGCACAGACAAAAGTCAAGAAGATGCATTTCATTTTTCATCTTCCCAGAGTCTTTAATCTCTTCACACTTTATGTAAGGCAGATTTCTACCCTGGACACTCTTGTCATCTACTGATGTATATGATATGGAAGCAATCTTGTGGTTCAGTACCAAGAACGGGGCTGGTATGAAAAGCACCCTGTCTGACAGCTAAGGATGGGACTTGCTTTCTGTTATCATGTTTCTAACACAAGACAAGGATGAAGTCCACTGTTATCTCTGAAACGACGGTACAGAATGTTGTTCATGCTCTGGTGGGCAAATCTTAGGCGTCCACTGTAGACTGGCATGGAGCCAATGTCAATTTAGTCCACAGAATTACACCCTGTGGAATTTAACAATCCACCAGTCATCTTCCAATTGCTGTTATTATCTATCTTGTCTTAAGACTGCAGTCCAAAGTCTCTGATTTGATAGATTCAACAGTGGTGTGATGCCTTGGACATAGCCTTTCCAGCCTTGAAAAGTTACTTTTAAGAAGTGTGAATATAATGACGAGTAACCCCTAACAGTAGCAACAGGATGATGCTCCAGAACCCCCATGCATCATCAGGCCACTGCTCAGCCATGAATGGCTTTCGTAGGTCATTGGCTTTATTCTTCTTGAAGTAGCACCCAAGACTTCCCTTTCTGGGCCATGATCTTCAATCTCCTGATGGCCACCTAGAAATGATGCTTGTTTCCCACTTCTACTGCGTCCCTCCCACCCAACCTTGTTCAACCAGCTGTTTGGAACACATACGTACCTAGTACCCTTCATGGCCACGAGAGAGCAGCAGAGCATTGTTGTGAATGTATATAGATTATCCTAGGAATTTGGAGGTATGACCGCAGGAAGAGAAAAACCTATGGAGCTTCACAGACTGACTCTCAGTCTGGTATTGCTCAGACAAGTCTTGCTTATGCGGCAATATTATTTCCTATTGTAGGATAATTGCTTTTTCACCGATTATCACATGGATGCTAATAAGCCTGGGATAATCTGCTTAGTTTACCAAAGCACAGCTGTCTTCCTGGCCACTTTTACTGATGTAAGTGATTGATGTGAATGCTGGCTACAAAACTGCCCCTTGGAAGACTGTGAAGGCACGGGACCCAAGGTCCCAACGGCACGGCTAGCGTTGCGCATTGGTGAGAGCCCACCTTCCCTGCAGGTTCCTCTAACATTCTTAACCCAAAAAGAAGCACTGTGGTGGCTTAACAGTGGAGCGGGATTTGAGGAGATGAGGATGGCATCTCCTGTTAAGGGAAGTTCTTCCCTGCGCAGGACCAGCGTGGCTAACCCCGAGATCCTGGGGAGCTGGCGCTTGGAGAAGAACAAACAGAGGGTGACCCTTTGTTCTGCAGGAGCAGCAAGAAAGGACTGATTTGCAGTATGAAAACCTGGTGCAAAGGGGCTGGTTGTTAGCTATCCTTGTTCCCCAGGATGACCAGAGACCTCAGCACATACACACATTTTTTCCTTAGCTATTATTATTTTATCGTATTAGCTACATTTATTTCTCACTTCTCCCCAGTGAATTCACTTTGGGGTATAAGCCTTTCCTCCTCATTTTATTCTCATTACAGCCCTGTGGGGTCAGTTCGGCTGAGACTGGCAGGTCAAAGTAACCCATGAGTCTAATGACCTGGCAGGGACTTGGATCACCGAAGTCCTTCCTAGAAGACCAACGCACTCTGAAGGCTAACACATCTCCTCTGAGTTTAGCTTAGGTCCCATCCTCAGGCTCTCAGATCTCTCACTCTAGTGCTGCATCCTGTGGCAGTGGGCCAATGAGCCGAAGCGTTTGTCTGTGTGTGTGTGTGTGTGTGCGTGCTTGTGGAGGCATGCACATGGGTATGTGACAAAGCATGGGTAGCATTAGTGCTCTAGCCCTGACAGCAGATCATTAATCCCAGGAAATGGCTTAGGGCTTTCTTAGGCCCCATTCATATCATGTAACTCAATTGATGAAATATTAGCTTATGTACAAAAACAGGATAAAGTCATTAACTGCCTGGTAATTGCCTTTCCCAGTCAGGCTGATTGAGTTATCTGCCTTAATGTGAAGTAGGGGTGGGGGAAAGAGATTCTCTCTTTCTGTGTGTGTGCTGACACACTCCCATCTGTCTAGAACTTTTCTGCTCAGACAGACTTAGTACATATTTGGCAGACTGGGATAAGGAGTGTCTAGCATAATCCCAGGGTCCACATCTTGTGGGTTATCTTAATGTAAAAATTGTTTAACTCCTAGTGATAAGCAGAGTAGATTCATGTGGCAATTCAGAGAGAAGCCTCACCCACCCACTCCAAAAGCAAACCAAACCAAAATAGAGGTGGCCCTGCACTGCTGGTGGACTGCAATTCCTCTCAGCCCTAGCCAGCAGGAGATGTGGTGGGGGATGATGGGACCTGCAGTCCAAGAACATCTAGAAGACCACACCTGAAGCACTTCATATTGTCCAGGATCTCTCAGACTGCATTTACAGGGCAAACGTCATACAGTCCTAACTTTCCTAGTCTTGCTCTCATGGGTTTTTCAAGGAGTTTGGAGAACGGTGGTATCATGTGATGTGCTAGGAAAAAAAGGAGTGTATGCCTTCCCCAACTAACCTAGACAGATATCTGGATTTTTGAAAATACAAATGCAAGTATATAGAGAAAATAAGAATAAGAATTATTATTGCTGTTGCTGTTGTTGTCACCACCATGGGGGATAGTAATATAGAAAAGGGAAAATATCTCAGATAAGACTGTGAGCTTGCTATATGTATTAATATAAGCTGACTACTGACTTTTTTTTTTTTGGCCTAGCATTGATATATATAGAATAAGTATTTTGTAGCTACAGTAGTAAGATCTAGTGACTCTTGAATGATGGATGGTGAATATTTGTCTTCTCAAATCTGGAGTATAAATCTTTTAGCAACAGGAAAGGCAAACAGGTTGTAACCATGCTGAACATCAATATAAATAAAATATAAATGGAATACAACAATACAAATAAAAGCCGGTTTAAATATATACTGTACAGTGGTCCCCAGCCTTGGGCCTCCAGATGTTCTTGGACTTCAACTTCCAGAAATCCTGGCCAGCAGATGTGGTGGTGAAGGATTCTGGGAGTTGTAGTCCAAGAACATCTGGAGGCCCAAGGTTGGGGACCACTGCTGTGGTGGATACTCATTGCCCAGAGGTTGGAAATATTTCTTTTGAAGACTACAACTCCCAGAATCCCTCAACCACCCTGTGGACAACCATCAACATCCACAGGATTGAACAGTTCAAGCCTGTGAGATGTCGGATGAAAACTGCAGTGTGGGGTGAGATGGCATAAGACGCCAAGGACATGGTTTGTTCCTTTTGCAAGACTTCTTTGTACATATGGTGTCTTGAAGGTTGTGGTAAGTGTGTGGGGATAGCACCAGTCCTCTGGAGGCCCTTGTGTGGAGGCGGGGCCACCTCTAGCCCTCCAGATGTTGAAAGTCCCATCAGAAACAGCTGCAGGGAAACTCCTACCAGGGAAGATGGAAATCCCACCAGGCACAGATATTGTTGGGGTGCAGCTCCACCAGGTGAAGTCAGCATAGCTGAAAGGAAGGTCTGATGGAACATGTCATCTGAGAACAGCTGGAGGGCCACAGGCTGCTCACTCCTGTACTGGAGCCTGTTAGGAGTCAGTCACCTACATTGTCTTGTTCTTATGAACAGGAGATGCATTGTGGGAAAAGGGGAAAGCCCCTGATAAGGGAGGGATGGGCATGCATGAGAGATAGTGAGATGAAAGAAGGGAATGACAAGCTTGCATTGTATGAGAGAGGAACTGGAAAAGTTCAGGGAGGCAGTGTGTATACAGGCAAGCGCTGTATTCCCCTAGTTGTATCCCCAAGCAACAGGTATAGAGAGGCATAGCTCAACCTTTGAGGAAGTATAAAGGTAAAGGTAAAGGTTCCCCTTGACAATCTGTCCAGTTGTGTCTGACTCTAGGGGGCGGTGCTCATCTCCGTTTCCAACCCGTAGAGCTAGCGTTTTGTCTGCAGACAATCCTCTGTGGTCACGTGGCCAGTGTGACTATTTATAATTGCTGTTGTTCTGTGCAGTTATAACATTTATATCCCACCTTCCTTCTGATAACTTCAAGGCACTGCATGTAGCTCTCCCCTCCAACATGGCTGTGAAGTAGGGTCAAGCTAAGAGAATGGGACTGGCCCAAGGTCACCCAGTGGATCTCATGGCCAAGGGGGAATTTGAATCCTAACCCAGCACTCTAAATGCTACCCCTGATGGGCTCTCCATAGAGACAAGGATAGCTCTATAGGATTTTCCACGAATTCCTCTAATCCCCCTTCCAGACCATTGGTGGAAGTCACACCATTTTGGGGCAGCATGTTTCATGCTTTACCTCGATAGAGGGTGAATGAGTGCTTCCTTCTGGATGTACTGAATAGCTTGCTGTTTTGTTTCATTGGTATTATGGCAGTTCCAGTACGATGAGTGAGAAAAATTGCTTGTTCTCCAGTTTCTCCACACATGGCCCGTGAATATATCAACTTCAGGCCCCTTCTTCCTTGCTTTTATCAGTTTGTTTGCAGTCTATATTTTTCCCATGGTCTAATTATTCAGCAGCTAAATAGGGGAAGGCTGAGGTTTTGTGTGTAGAAAATGTGCAAGTCCAGTCACTGTAGCATACGAGGGGCAGCATTGTGTGCACACCTATATTAGCAACAAATCAAGAAAGATGTTGCGAACAGGCTCAGAGCAGGGCTGGCTCATGCATCTCGAAAGCATCTGGAGGAGGGGTTGCTTTGTCTTTGAATGACAGGAAGATCTGGGATTTCATGAAGCTTCTGGGAGAGCTTCTTTGCCTGCTCAGTGGCAAGAGATACACTGGAGAGACGCCAGAGGCACCCCTTGGATTGCACGGCCTGACAGCTCAGGTGCTTAATAATTTAGCAGGAGCTCAGCAGGCCCACTGGGCCAACCGCACGGCAGCTCAGGCTCTTCTAAAACGAAATCCTTTTCGGCCTGCCTAATGAGATGCTTCCTGAAGAGCCCCACCAAGGCTGTAAAAGCGAGGTGGCCACTGAGGGAACATGGGACTTCAACCATGTGCAACTCTCAGCAATAGACTCTCACTGGAAGCAATTCTGCTAAGGATATGCATCAGAGAGAGCTCACAATCTGAGCTGAGTCAGGGGCCCCTTGGTCTGGTTCTAGCGTTTCCCAATGTGAAGGGATCAGAGCTGAAATTAAAGCCTGTGTAAAATCTTCTACTCAGTCTACTGGGTTCAGGATTCAGATGGAAAGGAAGGGTAAGGAAGTTCTGCTTCTATGAAAACATTGAAGGTGGGCTGATTGGAGGGAGAGAGGCTGGGGGGGGCGGCGGCGGCTACTTTTTAAACCAAGGGCACATTTTATGCAGGGCTTTCCAGTCACAATGCAGAAGGGGAGGAGATGAGTTATATAAATCTCATTGCCGCCAAAAGGAAGGATCGCAGTCTGAATCATACTAGGATGCCAATAATTCCAGCAGAGTCACTCAGGAAAAATACAGGTATACTTAGGAAAGGAAAAAAAAAACAATCCCAAACATGTCCTTACTTACTGCTCTGGCATGGCAGAAATGATGTACAATCCTGTTCAAAGGGTCAAAGACCCTTAATTCCTGACGAACCAACATGGGATTTAGGGTGTTTATTTAGGGGGTGACACAGATTCACAAGTCCTGTTCTGACCAGAGCTGTATTTTTCATTCTTGTTGTCGTTGTTGTCCTACAGGGCCTTCTTTTTCTTTTTTCTTCTTCTTTTCTTTTTTCCTTGTTTGAACTAGAACCACATGCCTACCAATCTTCTTAACATTCTCTCAGTCACTCCCTGCTTTTGGACAGTTCTGGCAGTCCTCACTGTATCCGCTATGCTTCCTTCAATCCGGGGATGAGTCTTACGTAGGAACAGCAATTAGCTGCTGGCATTATTGTCTAAGCACCCATTTGGATCCCTGCCAGGATGAGGGCTCTTGCTCTTGGCTCTCTTGCAAAGAAACAACCCACCCATCACCTCCCTGGGGGCTCTGTCTGGTGATGAAAGATGTATGACCTCCATGAAAGAGCAGTGATTACTGCTGGAAGACTGACGCTAGCAAAGTACAGTCTGTGCATACCATGGTGGTGCTCCGTTATGCTGGCGTTTCATAGTCATCAGCACAATGACCTTCACTGGGTCAATAAAATTGCACCATAAAGCTGAAAACAGTGGGAAAGATTCTGGACATTAGAAATAGTGTCTTCCCATTTATTTATTTATTTAATTTTTATTTATTGATTTAGGCATCTGCTGTGGTACAATCACTATGTGAGAACATTTTGCTGCTGCTTCCCCCTTTCTAGAAGGAACTTGTATGGAGATTGTCAGAGTTCTGACATGGCTTTAGAGAACCATGCAGAGGTTTGAGAGTGAGACTGGGAATACCCTCAAAGCACAGGAAGAAAGGTTCCACTGGACCCAGTCTGGAAAGTTTTGATATGTCTTCTAATTTGTCGTCAAACCAATCCCACCATGCTTTATCATACTGCTAGTATCTTGTGGCCCTATAGATGCTCTTGGGTTTCAGATCGCAGCCTGTCTAGTTGGCTTGATGGTGAGAAAAGACAGGAGTAGTATCTTTCAAGAGGGTCTCCTGATTTAGGTGCCAGTCTACATAACAGTTGTTCATTTGACATACAACAAACCGTCTGTCTAGGACAGGAGGTGGGCAACATGCAGACTGTGGGCCACATGCAGGAACCAACAATACCCTCCAGCATCCCCGAGGACTCTTTACTCTAACAAAAGAAGCTAGAAGGAACACTTTCACCTAGAGTGAACTAAGAAAGATAAGCACTGCATCCTTGCCAAGCTTAGCTTCTATGGCACCCTTCAGTCATGTTGCAAGAATCAAGAGAAAGATTATAGACAGAGAACCAGAGAATGGCTGGGTAGAGACATGGAGAGGTGCAGTTGGAAGCAGGGTGGGGAACTGGACAGTCCTTCAACTGGAGGACACCTTCAAAAGGAGGATTGTCTTCAGGTGGCCCTTCAAGTGGAGGACTGTTGTCCCCAATGGACACCATATACTCAAAAGGAATAGGTAAAGAATACTTGTTGTCTCACAATGTGAGAATAAATTTGGGTGACAAATTAAAATGGTGTGTTGTATGTTTCTCTCTCTCTGTGTGTATGTGTGTGTGAGAGAGGGGGGAGAGGGAGGGAGGGAATGAGAGAGAGAGAGAGAATGAAGGATAATTGAATTGAATTTCCCCTTGGTGTCACTGTCTACAGACTTCCCCATGGCCCTTGTCTACTACATATATGTCCAAAATTCTGGATAACAGTTTGTGCATCTAGTGAAGGTTATTATAGTATAATACTTTTAAAATCTTTTTAATTTTTTTTATGGTGCCAGTGTTTTACACCTATTCCTTTGGTAATTGTGAAAAGCATGACAGCAATAGTCGTCCCTTTTATCTTTTGATCTGCCCTGATCAACACAACAGAATTAATACACTCTGGATCAAACTTTGCACCTGTGCACACCCTTTCCTGATTGTTTGCAAACTAAGCGACTAGATTTTTGAAACAAGAAAATCCATATCTCCAAGTTATGTCTTCAGTAACTGCATGTTCCCAGACTGCCAATGAGATCTGATACTAAAGCTTTGTTTGTAGGTTTCATAGTAGTAGGTGTTTGTAGTATTTTCTTTCTAGTCCTTACTGAAGGCAGGCAGATGAAGTCATAAAAAGTCATGGAAGCTTCTGACCCACCTGTAAGAGTGGGATTCAAGAGTGGGCCCAAGAACAGACAGCCACCATGAACTGCAGCAGTCCTAAAGAAAACAAGAATGTTCTCAAAGAAGGAATATTTGGCACCTTGAAGCAAATGGTAACCAGCACAATTAAACTAAATGCCAAAGGGCCACTCTTCCCTCCTGCCAATTCGTATGCACAGGAAGAGGACCTAGTGGTTTTTTTTTTTACACTTCAAAGCAAAAAGCAAAGCGTGCTGCTTACATACCGCCCCATAGCGTTTCAAGCACTCTCTGGGCGGTTTACAAGTTAATTATGGAGGCTACACATTGCCCCCTCCCAGCAAGCTGGGTACTCATTTTACCAACCTTGGAAGGACAGAAGGCTGAGTGAACCCTGAGCTGGCTACCTGGGATTGAACCCCAGGTCATGAGCACAGTTTTGGCAGCAGTACAGCAGTTTAACCACTGTGCCACGAGGCTCATGAGCACTATTCTCTAGCACACGATCCCTACATGATAATGCCAGAGATATGAGGAATGTCTCGGGTTGCTTCATGATGGAGGAAGCACACTCTGTTCATGTTCAGAGGACTGTTGATCTTTATGATGACTGTAACAGGCGTAAGGCTGTGATCCTGTGCACTAAACCAAACCTGAAAGCTCAGCCTTAAAAAGTTCTGGCTCTGACTTCTCCCACGTAGTTGTTTCTTTCCCAAACTCAGCAGCACACACTGAGCGCAGCTGGGCCAAGACACACAAAGTGTCATGCTGTGTGTTAGACTAACTGAAATGCCATGCTGTGCATTTCCTTCTCACACAACAGGACTAGTGGGTGGGAAGACAGCAGCATCCTGAGGTGGAAAGCACTGCATTCATTCCATCAGCCATTGGCAAACAGATATGAAAGGATAGCTCCTGGGTTATCTCAGATGGGATTGGCCAATTTTGATACCAGGAGCCAGAATTAAATTAAATTTTAATTAAGAATTTAAAAGAATGAGTGGCTGGACTGGGTGGGTGGAATGGGACTGTTGATTCAGAATAAAGCAATAACCATTGCAAATGAGTCCTTCCTTCCTCCCTTCACCCCACCCCCACCCTGCACTCACATCCCCACACTTACCTTTAGCAAGAGGGGCTTCTCCATATGGCCAGGAAGCTACAAAGTACATTCCCTCCCCCCCCCCGGAAATGAGGGGAGTCAGATGCGGCTTTGAAAATGTCCAGAGCCTGCTGTGCTCTGCAAAGCAGGGTGTCTCTGGATTTCTTTTCTAATGCATGCTTCACGGCACCCAGGACCAAATTAGTCATGATGCTGGAAGATGCATTTGCACTAAAATGTTACGTTAGTATCAGCCATAGGGTGGGAGCTCAAATCAGGCAAAAAGGGGCAGTGGCAGAGAAACAAAGGCTGAGGTGAAGGTGGTTATCACCAGTTTCTCCTGTGCCCCTTTCTGTGAGCTGAGTTGCCCATCCAGAGTTGCTGTTTGCTTTCATCAGGCAGCTGTTGCCGTATCTACTGTGCTTCCCTGTATACCTGTCAGTTTGGCAAATGAGAGGCGAATGGGTGAATATTTGGGCTGCAGGAATGGTGCAAGGGAGAGGATTCCTCTCCCTCAGTCAAGAGGCCAGAGGTCAAGTCAGCTCCATCACCTGATCACAGATTGTCCACAACACTTTGTCCACTTTGGCCTTCAGGTGAGGGCCAGGGAGTGGCCCAGGTGGATCTTTATTGTTCTGACAAAATCATAAACTCCTATAACCTATGGCTATAACCATGAACTGTGCTTAGCTGATGACCTGGATGGATCATGATTTCATGGAGAAGACAGAGAGTGTGAGGGAATGGTTGTCTGCATGCATCACCCTTCTCTTCCCCCACCCCCCATACAATTGTGCACTTCTTCCTCCCTGTACCTTGTTGCTGGGAATCTCAGGCTACACCATGCTTATTGTGTAAGGGGAGATGATGCTTACTGCACCTACAATCAATTGCTTCACTGAGGTGTGTTCCAAAGGCAGCGTGTTCAGTTATCACTTTAGAAAGGGACGAACACAGTTTGTGTGATATTTGTGTATGTTGCTTTACATTTATAGGTGTCAATTAAGGGGAAAAAACAACCCTAGAAAAACAAATGCAGTGCTTCTTACCATAGTGGGAAAGAGAGCCACCGGCCTACCTGTAAATTCAATGTTGTCCAGGTACGGATTCAGGAATAGCCTTGCTGTTCCCCTTTCTTTGCTCACTCCAGGGCTTCTGTCCCCTCCCATGAAAAGCTAATATTTACTTTTCAGAGATGATCAAAATGGAGAGCAGCCATTGTGAAAGATCATAAGGCACACCTGGCCTGACCCACAATGAATACATACGTTTATTTGCACTGAACATGGTACACAAACATCTCTTTAATAAAAGTAATGATCATCTTAGAACTGCAGAGCTGGAAGGGACCCTATAGATCTTTTGAGTCCAGCCCCTATCAGGGAGGCACACTGGGTCATCAAACTGCCAGCCTCTGGCGCCTCAGCCATATGCCTAAACCATCGAGCTATTCAGCTGAAGTTTGGTAGAAAGGTGACTCGCTGTGAAGATCCTTCAGTCCCATGAGATTGCTTGAATCCCTAGGAACAGAGACTCTCTGCCTAAGTTTTGCCCTTCTGACCAATTTTAGGGGTTACTACCTGGACAAAAAAATATTCCTCAATGGGCTGGTTGTCCTTATTATAAGGGAGGGAGGTTAGTGTGTGGCCCTCCGAAAGTTGATAGACTCATGTTCCCACCATCCCTCACCATTCATTCACAATGCCATCTGTGGCTGGCATGGGTTGTGCTCCAATACATTCTGAAGAACCACAAGTTGCCCATCTCTGGCGTAGTCCCTTCTTCCATTATAAACGTTGTGTCAAAGTTCTAGCCACCACCAAACCTACTGTAAGCTAGTGGGATCCCTTGGGTAGGCCTAGCAGGGCCAGCCCTAATGCCTGGGGTCATTTGACATGTTAAAGCAATGTCGTAGGCATAGTGGGACATTGAAACACTGTCTCTTGAACTCAGCTGCTGAGTGCTGTTAAGAACACAGGAGCAAGGCAGAATATTCAAAACATGCCTTTCCCTCCAAAGTTATCTACTTATTGGCTGAAATCCAGTTGCACAGCTTTTTGCCATGTGAGGCTGATGATATCACTTCCTGTGACTTTTTCTAGCAAATTACACCATACCCCCTCCTGTCCCCACTGAAGGTTCCAAGGCTCCCTTAGGGTGCCTTTTGTCCTGGGGAGGCCTTTTGGGGGCAGATGATGCAGGGGAGAAGTCTTTACTGTCTGGAAATTGTGACTGCTAGTCCTGGTCTTACCACCAGTTCCAGTGTGGGTTAATTTTTGATTCCTTGTCCCACTGCCTCCAAAGTCCTCCTCAGTATGAAGGTGATCTTGAGGGAGTCTTGGAACCTTTGGAAGGGCTGGAAAAGTTTAATTCACACAAAAGAAGCCACCATCCGCCTTTTTATGCCACAAAGCTGCACAACAGGTTTTCACCCAATATGTTACTTATGAAACATTGCTCAGTTTATCATTGTCACCTGAAATAACTAGTTACATGTAGCTACAGTGGACCCTTGACTTACAGACGGCTTGACTTACAGACTTTTTGAGTTACAGACTTCTCTGGCCGCAAAATTTAGGTTTGACTTGCAGCCTGAGAATTGACTTACAGACCAGAAAAAAACCAAAATGGAAAAAAAACGGCCTGTTATGGGATTAATCGGTTTTCAATGCACTGTAGGTCAATGGAGACTTGACCTACAGACTTTTTGACTTGAGAACCACCTTCCAATACAGATTAAGTTCTCAAGTCAAGACCCCACTGTACGTTACTTACAACTAGCTACTTGCAAGTTCTGCTAGGATAACTCTACCACTCACATCTCCTAACTAACCAACACTTTCCGTGAAGGTGGCCATTTTCACTCAGAGCTGGAATTCAAAGCTCCCTTGCCCTCCATTCCACTGAAATCTTAGCTACCAACAAATTCTCCTTCCCCGCTCCCAAAAACATGTGCTTGAATATAGCCTTTTGTTTTTCTCATTGAGAAATCATTAGGGGCCAGCCATACCTTTAAGCTATGGAGGCAACTATCTCAGGCTGCAGGTTTGAGGGTCTTAGGAAAAGTCAGCAAACTAGAGTATTTTACAGAGCCTTGTGGCGCGGTGGTTAAACTGCTGTACTGCAGCCAAAACTGTGCTCAAGACCTGGGGTTCAATCCCAGGTAGCCGGCTCAAGGTTGACTCAGCCTTCTGTCCTTCCGAGGTGGGTAAAATGAGTACCCAGTTTGCTGGCGGGGGGGGGCAATGTGTAACTTGCGTAATTAACTTGCAAACCACCCAGAGAGTGCTTTAAGTGCTATGGGGAGGGATATAAGCAGCACGCTTTGCTTTTGTTTTTTTACTATTAGCTATTTTGCATTTTTTTACTGATATGGGCAGGAGAAAAAGGAGCTTGTGGAATTTTCTGCCTCATGAGCCAAAATAATGTGCCCAGCTTGGGGTGTACCTTGATTTGGGTGTCTGGTTCTGTTTGCTGTGCTTCCTAAGAGAGCAAAAGTGTCTTCGGTCATCCTTGGAAACCCTTTGTGCTGAGCTACCTTCCAGCTGTACTGAGTGATCTGTTCTGCTCACCTCGCAGGTTGGCCTGGTTATTTTGACACATGGCCTCACCAGTTATGATGACCATGAGGCTCTGAGGAACAGGGAATCCTGTGGGGCAGGTTATAAAATCACCAAGCCAGAATGTACTGGAGTGCCCTGTTCGGCTTCATTCTCTTTTGAATGTCTTGGGGGCAGGAAGACAAACAAGGAAAAACTGTCTTGGTCCAAAGGTCATTGCCCTCAGCTTGTAAGGGAACCAGCCGGTGTAGAAAGGACTTCGCAGAAGCTTCAGGGAGTTTGGTGAGAAGCAGGGTCTCCCTTGCCTAAACCACATGCTAGAATGATCACGTTAGCAATGGGAGGTGAGAGGAGGAGAGGCTTCACTCCATTACTCCAGTTGCATGGTTTCAAGGCCAGTCATGTTTCTTCTTCAGACAGGAGGCTTCTGGAGAATTCACATCTCTTTCTCTTGGAGAGCTCCTGCATATTTCATATATAAATAAAGCTGAATTCAGTCCAATGCTGTATGAAATGCTCTGCTTCCTCAACCCAGTGCCCTCCAGATTTATTGAAGTGCAATGACAATTTCAGTTGTAGCTGAACAATGTATTCGCGAAGGCTTTCACGGCTGGGATCTAATGGTTGTTGTGGGTTTTTTGGGCTCTTTGGCCGTGTTCTGAAGGTTGTTCTTCCTGACGTTTCACCAGTCTCTGTGGCCGGCATCTTCAGAGGACAGCACAGAGGACAGATGAACACTTTAGGAGGGCACCACGTTGGAGAAAACTGATCTACTTTCATGCCGTTTCAACTTATTTTGCATCCACCTCCCTCTCCTGCTGCTAGGGAAAGACAACAAAGTTAGTAATACGGAACCTGCTTCCTTGCACATGATGTTAGCAGATACGAGACAAACAGAAATATGTTTCCTGTCATTAATTTGTTTTTAGGGATCCTATACAGGATAGACTGTTCATAAGCATTTCCAGATAGCAAAGGATGTATCTTGGCATGACTTCCAGAGGCTGTATTTGCTGAAGAATGAGAGAAATTGTGTCCCTCTAGATGTTGCCAGGATCTGGTTTTCATAACTCCTTTACATTTGCTGTTGTGACTGAGGCTGATGGGACTCAGAGTCCAACCACTTCTAGAGGCCATGCAGCTCTGTGTGTCTCACGTTACTGCATGTTTTATTTTTATTTTATTTATTTATTTTATTTGTATCCTGACTATCTGGTCAATCAAGGACCACTCTAGGCGGCTAACAATCTTAAAAAATAATACAGTAAACATGTAAATAACAATTCTAAACCATAAAACACTACATTATGATGGGAAAACACAAAACATAGCACAGTAAGGGAGAAAGAAAGAGGTCATGAGTTATGTGATGGGAAGGCCTGCCGAAACATCCAAGTTTTTAATTGCTTCTTGAAGGTAGCCAGCGAGGGAGCCCCGCGAGTCTCAGGAGGTAAGTTGTTCCAGAGGCGGGGAGCCATCGCCGAGAAGGCCCGATTTCTTGTCTTTTCCATCCGGGCCTCCCTTGGCGTTAGGCTCCTCAGCCTCACCTCCTGGCTCGCACGAGTGACACAGGTAGGTCTTGGTGGGAGTAGGCGTTCCGCCAATTATCGAGGCCCTAAACCGTTTTGGCTCTTGCTCTTTTATATAATAAATGACATTGGCCAGAATAACATGTGTATAAAGAAAATCACTCAAAGAGTTTTCACAATTTGCTGTCTGTCTGTTGTGCACCTGGATATACAAAAAAAGTGCACAGTACAACCAAGCTGGTAAACTAGGTATCTCCAAGCACATGACAGCTAGCCAGAACAATCACACACCCCAGTTACTGAACGTGGGGTTCTCATTGTACAAACCTAATAGGATTCTGTGTACCTGTCTTTTTTTTTTTTTTAAATACTTGATAGTTTATACCTTTGATAGATTATCACTCTAGTCAAAATCTCATGTCAGAAACACTTCTAGAGCTTTGTGGGACAAAAGCGCAAATTAATCAAGGTTCCAACAATGTAAATCTTATGATGTTGCATTTGTTCTCCTCTGGCACACAGAACAACAATGTTAGAAGAAGTAATAATAACACCTAGGAGTCAGTTCTGTCCCTGTGCATACCTCCTCGAGAGTAAGCCCTGTGGAATGCAAAGGGACTAACTTCAGAGTAGGTATGTACAACAAAATGACTGTCTAAAACACAGCCACTTTCTTAATGCCTTTTGTGTTACAGACATTTAAAAAAAGGGGGGGGGGACACCTGAAACTGTTTTGCAGAGATAAGCCAATACATTATATTCAAGAAGGAAATGTGGAACCCATTCACAAGCCCCCACCATCACCACTTCACTGTACAGCCAATGGAGATTCTAAAGCATTACATCTGGCTGCATGAAATCCCTCCTTCAGATTGTCAGGCAGACTTGGATGTTTTCCATTCTGAGTAAACAGTGAATGAGGAGTGTCTGGGACATGTGTGGAATACCGTATGTATGCTAGAAGCCTCTGATAGGCTATTGCCTTCTTGGCCAGAGCTAACGCTCCTTATAGAGAACGCCCAATGAAAAAGCATTCTGAGCCACTTATCTGGCAGTCAGCTGCTCTGAGGAGGAAGCTAGGGAGTAACACTGACAACAGATCCGGAAACTTTATGGCATAGAGTAAATGATTAAACAATGGACCTTAGTGCCTATGTGAGTTCTCGGCTGGATGACTGAATAAGTTGCCTTGCTTTGCCAGCCTTTTGCAGAAGGGCAGATGCTCATTTGCTATTTCAGATAAATGACATCCAAGGACAGATGCACGGAAGACTTCCCTAACAAGCAGCTATCTGTTGGTTGCTGATGGCAGAGATCACATGGGGATGAGGGTAGTGAGCAAAAGTCGGGAAATGAGATAGCCTAAATTGAAGGGATGGGATCCAGAAGCAGTCATAGTATAGTTTTAGTGTGAAAATGCCAAATATACCCTTTGTAGCTGAAGCAACGAAGTGCTGTAGTACTTTAGAGATTAGCAATAAATCAGCATTCAAGGCTGCAGCCCTACACACAGTTAAAAAAAGGTAAAGGTTCCCCTTGACATTTTTAGTCCAGTCGGTGTCCGACTCTAGGGGGCGGTGCTCATCCCATTTTCAAGCCGTAGAGCCAGCGTTTTGTCCGAAGACAGTTTCCTTTGCCACGTGGCCAGCGTGACTAGGGAACGCCGTTTTACCTTCCCACCGTGGTGGTACCTATTTATCTACTCACATTTGCATGCTTTCGAACTGCTAAGTTGGCGAGGAGCTGGGACAAAGTGACGGGAGCTCACTCCGTCACATGGATTCGATCTTACAACTGCTTACTTGAAAGCTAATGAACAGGGTAGAATTTAGTTCTGAGTAAACAATCATAGGATTGTGCTGCCAATGTGCTCATGCTGACTCTGAATGCATACGACTTTACAGACAGCATCTAAGGGCAATACTTCAGCGCTATAAATCTGTGGCTTGTCTGCCATCAAATCCTGCTTTGGACTTTGTCTTAAAGAAGGCAAAGCCTATGGGGAATATTTATAGCATCAGTTTTCTGCACACAATGGCAATGACCTCATGAAGCAGCCTTTCTCACTTGGTCCTTTTCAGCTTTATTAAATTTCAGTGGGAATTATGGGAGTTTTAGCTGACTCCACTTTTTGGCTTAATACACAAGTTTAGAGAAGGGAATAAGTTCAAGCATGGGTCAAGGTGTTGATAGCAATGGGACCCAATCCAATTAAATTTAATCATGGTGTGGTGGTGAATCCAATACCTCAGAACGGAATGAGACTTTTCCTTTATGGTGGCATGCAAGGGACTGCACACTAGCAAACCTATAGAGAGAGAGACTCAGAACTAAGCTCAGGTATGCACCACAAAGATTACTCGAATTGTGGATTGCTGTCTTGGTCTGAGTAAAACAACTTGAATGGCCTTTAATAGTATTCAATTTCCCCCCTTTCTCTAGTAATATCTGGCTGAGACTTTTGGTTGCTAAAAATGTCTTTAACTTGTTACTGGCATCTACACTGGGCAGGATGAGGGTGAACAACCTGGAATTTAATCCAAAAAAGATTGGGGTTTTGTTGATTGGGTGATTGTGGTGGACAGTCCTTCAAAACCAGTGTTTAAATTTGGGGAAATGAACGGTCAGGAGGACAGGAGAGAGGCTGTGTTAGTAGGTAGTTCACATACTTGGCTAAGTGGTGTTGCTGTGCTCAAGTGTGGGTTGTGCTGCCTTCCAAGGAGCACATTTGTAGGCATGCTCAGCAATCCAGCTTTGTCCCCAGAATCTTGTCGCCAAGAGTTTTCAGGAAAGCATGAGAAGTTTCTGTCAGCTTTAGCTGATCAACCAACTGCTGCCTTGCTTGCATGGAGAGAGCCTGGCTCCAGTTCTTCTGGTAATGGTAACTTTCCATCTGGATTTTGCAGTGTGTTGTATGTGGGGCTACCCTTTTCGTTGAAGATGGTTTTGCAGCTTCAGTTAGGGCAAAACAGAGGTGCAAGGCTGCTCCCTGGGATGGGGCATTTTGAACATACCATCCCAACGCTGCACAAACTACACCGGTTACTAGTCAGTTTCTGGGTCAGATCCAAAGTATTGATGCTAAACCTGAAACACCCTTAAAAATGAACAAACACAAAAGGCTCAGGACCAATTTAGATGAAGAAGCAATTCCTCCAAATGTTTTAGCCTGATTATTAGAATAATCCTCCACGAGCCTTTTCCAGCTATGACAAGTGGGTCCTGGAGAAGTGATAGTGACTCACCATCTTCAGAATACTGTCAGAGCAGAGGCTCCCCCACCCCCAAATCCTAGTTGGCAGCATTTACACGCCAGCCTCCACTTTTTGCCAGATTTTCAATTCTAGATTTATTTATTTAATTTAAATGCCACCCATCTAGCAAATTGCTACTCTAGATGGTGTACAAATAAATGAAAAAAAACCCACAAATTTATATAAAACATAAATTATATTAAAAATTTAATATAAACTGATGTCAATTTTTATCTTATTTTTTCTTGTTTAGGTTTAGTTACTGGTTTGTAACCTAATATTTTGGGATCCAGACACTGTTTGGCCAACAGATTTCTGTTGTAAAGATGGTGATATTCATATCAGTGGTTTACAAATATGTAGATATAAAAGCATTGCCAGTAGGGAGGTATATAAACATTTTAAATGGATCAATCAATATGCTTCTAGATTAATGTTAATGATGGCACTATTAGAAAGAGCCATTTTTACTGGGCATTTTTATTGTATCGTTGTTGTGACTTCAGTTATCTGGATGGAAAGCAGCACAATCTATCCAGTGGGGAGGAAAACTCACTTTACCTTCACCTGAGTTTAAAACCACTGCTGCTCTAGGATGAAGGCCTAGTGTTTGCCCTTTTGGATGCAAAGGGAGGCGGTTCTAGGCAACGTGGTGTGGCAAACAAAGCATCAGAGGTTAGTATACAATGAATTCAAACAAAGCCCATGTGCAGACACTCTTGAGCAAAAAAAGGCAGTATTTGATCGGATGCCACGGGGTGTGGGAAACACTCCATAATGGGAAAACACATCATTGTCAATGTTGAGCATTTCTGCAATTCCTTTCCTTCACTCCTTGTCTTGTCTCTAGGCTGCAAGTAAAGCAATGAGATGAATGAATGACCAGTAGCTATGATAATGCATGCATAGGATAACATGCACAGCATTCCTAGTCATGCCTACTCAGAAGCAAATGCCTTTAAGTTCAACGGGGCTTAACCTACTTCTAGGCAAGTGCATAGAAGGGTCAAACTTCCT
Organism: Pogona vitticeps; assembly: GCF_051106095.1. NCBI lineage: Eukaryota > Metazoa > Chordata > Lepidosauria > Squamata > Agamidae > Pogona > Pogona vitticeps. Next base: position 126,297,124 of record NC_135784.1, on the reverse strand, counting down.
CCAGTCATTCTTACAAGCTGATCTCCATGACACAGAAACCACATTTATGACACAGGGACCACATTCAGAGCATTAGTGTTCACTATTATGACATGCTGTAAGAAGATACAGAATGATACTCCCCCTCAAGGTAATGCAAGTCTAGTAACTTCTACTGAGTTGAGAATCACAGAGGGCCAGCCTAGGCAAAATGAGGCAGTCCTCTCAGACAGGCGATGACGGATAGTGGAAGCAAGGTATTAGAAGAAATAGTTTTGTACCCTGAAGCTAGCCTGATACCTTCAATTGTGTTGGAAGAGACTCTCATCATCACCAGTATCGGAAGAAATATTCAACTGCTAATCCAGTCAGCTCTTGCACATGGCATGAGACAAGATGCCATCTTAGTCTTTGCCTGAGGTGGCAGAATGTCTTGAGTTGGCCCCGTGTATGCAAGATGTTAGATAAACTATTCACCCTCTTGCATTCTATAGCCTCCCCTGCCCCCATCGGCTCTCCCATTTAAAATAAAAAAAATGACTGTGACATTATTTAATGATTCACTTCAATAGCCTTATGGTTCTTCAGACAGATGGCACCCTACCCACCTAACTCTCCTCCTTAGTTGAGATATAACTGAAATTTTGCACAAGAAAAGACTGGGTTGCAAATAGGGCGTAGTTGTCTTTCTTTCCCGTGAGACCATTTTCCATCCCATGGGCCCCACTGGACAACGATCACCCCCTGCTGTAAAGGCAGCAATGCTGTTCAACGCAGAATGTTCATCTATCAAAACCTTCGCATTGATACTCACCTTGCTTTGGAAAGGGTGAGTGTTAGCAGTTCTTGCCAGAGTTCCCTTCCACTACCAGGGAAAAGTTGGTTTTCATCCAAAAGATTCAGCTTCTCTTCCTGCTTGATGGTTGGGTTCACTCTCCTGGCTGTAGATCAACCACTAACGAGTTCCTTGAATGGCACTTCAATGTTCAGCATATACCAAAGAGTCCAGAATAACAGACTAAACGCCAACAGAAGAACTCCGGAGTAAACAAAGAAATCCCATGAGCTCAGTAAGCCCCAGAGCCCTATGAAGAGGAAGACTAATCCAGCCACATCACATAGAAGGGCCAAAACCAAGATCAGAAGACATCGGCCCAAAAAATGAGAGAGAAACATAGCAAAAGCCTTCCTTCAGGAACCATCAATAAAGGTAAAGTTAGTGCTTTTGCATCCTGAGCTAATTCTCATACCATCTGGCAAAACATTCAGGCTTTTTTTATTGCTAGGAGGAAGTACACATGTCTAAAGCGTACATCAGAACAACAGACGGACAGGTCAGAGAAATTTTTAACTCCTTCCTCTCCTGTGTCATCTCAAGAGGAATGACATATTTTTGCTGGGATCTGTGAGAGCAGATCTCACTACATGGACTAGCTGAGGTTCAATCCTCTTTGAGAAGTTTTTTTGTGTTTAAACAGAGAGCTATTAATAAACTTCCTAGGTTATATATAAGATGTGGTGTGTGTGTGTGTGTGTGTGTGTGTGTGTGTGTGTGTGTGTGTGTGTGTGTGTGTGTACACATGTGTGCACACACACACATATATACACACATCTCATACACACATACAATTTGTAACTGAATCAGATATTTTATACTCTTTTTCAGAGGTAGTATATCTTTACTAGGTGGGCATTCAATTTCTTATAGACACCGATATGCATCCCCAGGCACAGATCATGAGTTACCAACGCATTCAGATGACTCAAGCAAATCAAAACCCATACTTTCAACTTAGCCCAAGCAGAAGGCAGAGGTGACGATAAGTCTGCTGAGACTCTGGACTTAATAGATGTAATGAGAAGGGTTTTTTTAGTATTCAGCAGGAGGAAAAGCAAAGCATTTAAATGTCCTTTCTGTAAGAACTCCCCAATGGGAGGAGAGAGGAGTTGAATGGCTCACAGACATGTTTTCAATCCTAGGGCATGTTGTATCAGGAGCTTTCCAACTGATAAACTTTTGGCGAGATGTTATGCCCTTGATAAAACACATGAGGATTCCCACTTCACTGTTGCTTGGGAAAGATGGGCAGAGCTTTTGATTTAGGATTTTAAGGAGTTAGGCAGTATTATATTGGGATTTTCTGCTTTTGTTAGCTTTCTTAATCTTTACAAGGACAGACTGAGACAATGAGATGGCTCCTCTTCCAACACCAATATCATACCTTGCTGTTTGAAAAGCTTTATACTGCTTTTCAGATGTAGTGTCTTGCACCTATCCTTCCGACATCTTGTCAGCTTTCTTATTCAAGACACTTCTTTGACTTGTGACATTTTCATACCAATTGCCACCAAAAACAAGAGGAGAGGGAAGAAGAGCGATAGCCAATGGGCTGCTTTAACTTGAAGGACTCCCCTTCCAACCAAAATGCTACTCCGTTCCTTCTGAAATATTTCACATTTGTTTCTTATTGCTATCTCTAACTGTAATTTCCAGAAGAGCAATCCACTAGAGACCTAGGAAACTAAATCTGTCTTTGGGAGATATTCTCCTAATTGAAAGGCATAGAAATCTTTATATATACTCATTTGAAATATGTCAGCATTATCCTTGTTCCAAAGAGGCAACTACAGTATACCTAAAAATCTCTTCCAAGAAAAAGTTATTGTCACTTCACTGCAAAAAAATTAATCAAATGTTAAAAAGCAAATACTATGAAAAGCTTGCATTTGTTAGAACTGAACGTACAGAGCACAATGACTTTAGCAGATCTCTGTATGCCACTGGAAGCTCCACCATGCTGATTTTAACTGATCAAGCCCCTGCTAAAAGCACAAGACCAAGCTAGAAAGGTGCCTTTTCCTTGGTCAAGTTGGCAACCTTATTGTGTACTGTAATCATGCAGGCAAGGACCTAGGTTTTGTTTGCAGTTTTACAGTGTCTAGCAATTGTTCTATGTTCTGGTCATTTCAAGACAGCATGTTGAAAATCAATATTTAACTACGTGGCAGTGAAATGCATTTTGATAATACTGCTGGGAGTGGTCATTTGCTTTTAAAAGCTTCACGTCTTTTATTTTAAACCAGTTGGGTTAATAATAGCTGCTTGAAAACCTGCTTTATAGAGAGTCAGGCTATTGGCCCCTGCCGTTCAGCAAATCCCTGCTACATACAATGTTTTTCTACCTTTGCCCTCCCAGCCCGGAAATAAAGAGGTGAGACACAGGTTGTTGGGTTAAAACTTGGGCCACAACTTTATTAACTATTTAAACTAATCCCCCAAACTACAAGGGGGCCTAAACATAGTGTAATCTCCTTCGCAGACCGGAGTAGTCTATACCTCTGGACAATTCAACACAGCAGGGCGATCTCCTATTCCTGAATTCAGAAATGCTCTAGCCAGGCAACGATAGTTGACAGAACAGATTCCCAAGCTTATAATTTGGCCCCTTTTATACTGATCAGTCTTGGATTGGCAGAGATGGAACAAGACTGTCTTCGGAGACCAATAAGTCATCCATCTACAACGCCATCCTTGAATTGTCCTCTTTGGATGTCCTTACCAATTCACTAACCCGTAAAACCCCAAAGAAAGCACCCAGAGTGGCTGCCCTAAATAATTTGACTTCATACTGTTTTGTACACATTTTTCCCAAGCTTTATTCAGCTGAAACAGAATTTTGGGTGACATTGGGGTGCACTTGTCCTCTTGCCTACCTCTTTCTTTGCTCCCACCCTCAATCATTTTACTGACCCTGAAATGACTGGCAGGATCAGGACAACCATGTGCCTTGGCATAAAAAGAGAGGGCAGGCACCTTTCCTTGAATGGCGTGGGGAGCCAAACCTTTCCGATGGAGATACACTCCGTATTGCTGCAAATGATCAACTGTTATAGGCCGTCCCATGCCTAGGTAAAGGTAAAGGTTCCCCTTGACAATTTTTGTCCAGTCGTGTTCGACTCTAGGGGGCGGTGCTCATCCCCGTTTCCAAGCCATAGAGCCAGCGTTTTGTCCGAAGACAATCTCCCGTGGTCACATGGCCAGTGCGACTTAGACACGGAACGCTGTTACCTTCCCACCGAGGTGGTCCCTATTTATCTACTTGCATTTGCATGCTTTCGAACCGCTAGGTTGGCAGGAGCTGGGACAAGTGACGGGCGCTCACTCTGTCGCGCGGATTCGATCTTATGACTGCTTGGTCTTCTGACACTGCAGCACAGGCTTCTGCAGTTTAGCCCACAGCGCCACCATGTCCCATGCTTACCCCACTGCAAAAGGCAAAAAATTCCTCACATGCAGCTGCGTCGCTGCACCTTGTTCTGAGAGTGATCACTGAACAGATTGCCCTGCTGGCTTCACTCCTCCAGTGCTCCAGACCTCCTGAGGCAATGTCTCTGGACGAGACTGAGCTTCCGGGGCCAACGCCCTGAACTGGTTGATCTGTTGATGGGACAAGGCGTCATCCAGCTCATTCTCAACAACAGGCACATGGCAAGCCTGGAAAACAATATTATATTCCAAACATTGCGGCGTAAATGCTCTTACCAGTCGCATGACTTTCGGTGATTTAGACATGAGGGCATTCACTGCATGGACAACTGCCATATTGTCACACCAAAAGTTGACTGATGAATTGGCCCAACAATCCACCCCAAGCCATAGGGCTGCAAGGATTGGGAAAAAATTTGAAATATTTGAGGTCACGGGTGACTTTGGGGTCACTCCATTCCCTCGGTCGCAGTCTGGCACACCATCAGCCTCTGAAGTAAATCCCATAGCCTGCTGACCTGGCAGCATTGGACTGAATCTGAAACTCCGCGCCCAAGCACAGTTCATCTCTCCAGAATGAAATGCCATTGAATCCATCCATTGAATAACCAGGTTCACAGGTCATCCCTCATGCCTGCTGAAATGCTCCTCCTATGATATGGCTTCCTTAAACCTCTCATGGCCCCACAGAGCCATCTCAAAAAGATTCTACAGGGGCAATGGCTTTGCATGTGAAATTTAGGTGGCCTACCACCTCCTGAAGTTGCTTCAATGTAATTTTGGCACACTGCAACAAGTTCTGAATTTGAATCCTAAGATCTATCAACTTACTATCCAGCAGCCTGCTAGATTGCTGGATAGTGTCCAATTCAGTCCCTAAAAATGTAATTACCGTAGCTGGGCCCTCTGTCTTTTCTGTTGCTAATGATACACCGAGCTCCTTAGCAACAATCTGAAAAGTAACCATAAGGGACACACATTGCCTAGATCCTGGCTGCTCACAAAATAAAAAAAACCATCCAAATAATGAACGACTTATGAAAGCCCCACCCTACGCTTGAGGGCCCATTCCAAGAATGAGCATCCCATTGACATTGCCCTATCCATATAAAAGAAGCCCTCGAATTGGAAACCCAACAACTCAAAACTGTCAGGGTGAACTGGAAGCAGACAAAAGGTACATTTATTATCTGCTTTTCCCATTTCAGCCCCATGGGCACAAGATCTGACCATTCTTATGGCAGTGTCAAAAGATGCGTAACGGACTCTACAAAGCTCCGGTGGAATTCTGTCATTCACAGACTCCTCAGCCAGATATGATAGGTTATGTCTGAGGCGGTATTCCCCTGTCACCATCTAAGGGATGACAGCCAGGTGGAAAACATGCAAGTTAGGCACAGGAGGTTCCTGGAAAGATCCAACCACCCTGACTTCTGCCACTTCTTTTTTTAATATTTTGCCTCACGACGACTTCCATGCCTCTAACAGATTTTAGGTTGCTAGCTGAAGTGGCCTGCCTAGCACCCCGAACAGGAATTAGAAGACCAAACTTGAAACCCTCCAACAAGTAACAGGCTACCTCTCTATCAAGATAAGCACACAACCATTCCACCAGGAGGTGAGGCTGAGGAGCCTAACGCCGAGGGAGGCCTGGAAGGAGAAGACAAGAAACCGGGCCTTCTCGGCGGTGGCTCCTCGCCTCTGGAACAACCTACCTCCTGAGATTCGCGCAGCTCCCTCGCTGGGTATTTTTAAGAATCAATTAAAAACATGGATGTTTAGGCAGGCCTTCCCATCAGATAATTCCTGACGCCCTTTCCCCCCCCTCTCCTTCAGCTTTCCCATTCTGTTCAGTATTTCTGGTATGTAAAATTGTCTTTATATGTATATTTTTTTGTATTATCTTTTAATGTTGTTAGCCGCCTAGAGTGGTCCTGACACGACCAGATAGGCGGGATATAAATAAAATAAATAAATAATAAATACAGCTAAGTTAACTGGGCTGGGGCCCTTTGCAGAGGCCCCTGCCGCTGCCGTGGGCTCCTTATTTCCTCCGGCGCCAGAGCATCCTCTGAAACAGGATGCCGAACCGTGCGCTCCCCCACATATGAAGCACTGGTGTCTAAACCTACAAGGTTTCCTATTGCAGAAGCCTTTTGTGTTGAACTCCCAGCAAAACAGGTGGGGTTGAACCACCTGTCCCGCCAAGGCGCGGGGGGTATTAACATTAGTGGATTTCTGTATTGAGTGTCCACTATCAAATCAATCACCCAAAGTAGGGCACGATGGGGTCATCAACTGTAGCCAGAGACCATGATAATGCACATCCCAGCACATCTGTGGGAGTTATCGTGGCCCTTATAGGAAACCCCTCATCATAAAGCAGCCATATGTGGCCCAGATAGCGTATGGTACCAGTCCTTCCCACGTGGTTTATGAACTTCATTTGAATGTTTTCATTTTTTTTTCCTGGTAAGGGTAGTATATAGAGGTGGGCACGAACCACCAAACTGGAGGTTTGTGCCAGTTCATTTCTTGTCCACACAGGAGTTTCATGGTTCCCAGCCCTGCCTCCTCCCCACAAGCACCCACTCAGAGGCAGTGCCTGGAAGAGGTGGGGCAGGGAAGCTGGGGCGCTGCCTCTGAGTGGGTGCTCCCCCCCGAGAAGACGGGGCTGAGCACCACCAAACACTGAACCACCTGTTCAGCCAAGAAACGAACCAGCACAAATCACCAGTTTGGAGGCTCATGCCCATCTCTAATAGTATGTATTGACTAGCTGGACATTCAACAAGTGAAGCATCCTAGGACGGCATCACCCTGCTGGAAAATCTGCACCTTTTAAAGGGTGCTGCTAGTGAAAACACAATAATCCTGTAATGTGAAACAAATTGTCCATACCACTTCCTATAACTTCTCTGTTCATTTCTCTGTAAATTCTCGCATATCCCTTCTCACATGTCTCCTTTTTCTTTTTATATTTCATTTCCTTCCCAGTGGGAGAATACAGCATGATGCAGATAAAATACCTGATTTTGTTTTGGGCTGCTTCATTTTTGCCTCTCCTCCTTTTCATATAAAGCTCATATTTTGAAATGTTTCATTTTCTTAGCTTATTAAACTGCCTCTCTCGCCTCCTGCCTGCTCCATGTTTTGTGTAGTAAAGATCATATCAGCTTTGCTATACCAGGAGATGAATCACGTCAGGCAGGGCACGAGGCACGCAAACATTTGCACAGGTGAACCTTCTGCCGGGGAGACTGCCTTTTCCTCCTCCTCACTTCCCCTTGCCATGTTTGCAAGTTGCAGTCCTCAAGCAGAAAATGTCAGCCCAGATCCAGCTTGCCCAGCCCTTGCCGTCCCATCCCTGGCCTCCCATGGCACCCACATTTCTAGTGTGGCTAAAATACTACACCCACTGACTTAACACAACTCCACCTTATGGACCCACAGAAGCCTCCATGCTCAGTGGCTCAAAAATCTGATTTGAACGACGTAGCCTCTCCCAGGGCTATTTATAGACCAGAGCTGTGCCTCCCAGAGTCAACTTTTGCCCTGCCCTGCCTTGTGTTCTTATAGCTAAGCAGGAGTTCCTATCACTGAGATGACTGATTGGCAAGTCAGCCTGTGCTGGAGCACACCACGTAGTGTCAGATGAGTCTGAAAGCTGTAGACAATTCTACACAAAGTAGTGGTAGAGGTGATCAGGGATGGGGACCCGCGGGGGGGGGGGCTTTCAAGGTCACAGCAGCAACTTGACTCGGACTCAACTTGGTTGAAGTTTTTTTTAATGACTCGGACTTGACTCGCGACTCAGAAGCCAGCCACCCCTCTCCTTTTTTTCTGAGGAAAAACACTTGTTTTAAATAAGGACTCTAACTTGGGGCTTGGAACTCAGGACTTAGTACCAAAGACTCTGACTTGGACCCAAAGACTTACCAACACCCCCATAGCAAGCTAAAGCCAGATTGGATGACTTCCTTTTCTTGTTCATTAGATAGGATACTGAGATCTTCCTTCGTACCCTCTTTGGAGCTGCATCTTCAAACGGTTAAGCCAACATTGCTGTGATCCATGTGTATGTATCCTGCAAGTACTGTACATGGAGCCAATCTTTAGCACATGATAATCCACCCCCTCTGTTTGGCTTGATATAAAAAGAAACCAAGCTCATCGCTGCCTCCATGTTTACCTTCAAATCACAACACAAAGGAAACAGAAACCAAGAAAACGCAGAACACATTCATATGAGTTTCCTCAGCCTGATGGCATGGGTGGAAGATAAAGGTCAGAATGGGGGGGGGGGGGGAACCTAGTTAGACTGGTGTAACGTTCAGCCCTGCCCTCACCTGTCCGTCACAGCTGAGCAGTGGAAAAGGAGCCAATGAGGGAACGGAAGGAGGTGCAAAAGGGGGAGGGGCTGGGATATAAAGGAGTGTATGGAGTATGTAAGGGAGAGTTCTGTGAGTCTGAGAGACAGTGTGCCAGAAAGTCAGTGAGAGTTAGAAGCTGTGTGTTAGTGAGTTCAGTGAGTGAGAGAAATTGAGTATCAACTGGTGATTTACTTATTATATTTTACTGATCAAATAAACAAGTTTAAGTTTTAAATTAACACTGGTCTCTCTGAGTAATTGATATTGAAATTGAAATAGTGGTGGCAGCTACCTGAGAAGAGGAGTGAGCACTCCTGGAGGCCTGAGACAATAGAGGCTCAAGCGTGCTCGTCACAACTGGCTTCTCAAGAGGAGCCATTTCTTTTGTGTTTTTTCTACATCCTGCAAATGACTCCTGCTAGAATTCAGGAATCTGTATTCCTGTACAATAATCCCATTCCATTTCTAAACACATCTCAGGACAGCCAGTGTTTGGGCCTCATATTGGTTTGGTCTGGAGGTAGACCATTTTTCGATGCTAGTCCAGGACTCACCCACCCAGGATATCTGGAAGTTGAGACATGGCAATTGGACTTCTTTCTTATTAGGTTGAAATGTTTCGCTACTCATCCAAGTAGCTTCTTCAGACTGAGGAGTGTTGGTAGGAAATCCCTAATACATCCTCCATGTTGGCTTCACTTCACTGTGCTTTCATCTGTCTCCAGAAAGATTAGGCCCATACATGTGGCAGGTGTATCAGGGATCTCCTACCAGCTCTCCTCAGACTGAAGAAGCTACTTGGATGAGTAGTGAAATGTTTCAACCCAACAAGAAAGAAGTTAACTTCCAGATAACTTCACCTGGATGTCTGAGAATCTTCACAGATATATAGCCACCCAGGATAGTTAGTGGGCTTGTCGCCTGGCTACTCTATGGGCTCAGATCCAAAAACATGTTGCAGGATTTTGAACTTTTGGTTCTGCACAACAGAAATGCAGGGATTTATAGATCAGAATAGCTTCAAATTCTCCAGATTAGTCCACTCCTTTTCCTCATTAACTGGCACTTACCTTCTCAGTAACTCACTCTGAGACATTAATAGTAACTTACAGTTGAACAGATCAAACAGCAAACTGACAAACTGGGCTGACTCACGAACAGACCTCGGCAGACTAGTTGCTTTCAGCAGACTCTAGACAGGAGGAAGAAGACAGAGAACAGAGGTGGGCCTCTGTATGAATTCAGAGGCATGGAAAGAATGATTGATTAGTGATGGATAGTTTGACAGTCACCTTAGCCCAGAAAGATCCTCCCAGTCAAACCAGCAGGTGAGGTTGCAAAAAGTCCCGCAAAACAAATACACAAGCAGACAAACAAAATTGTTTCCAAACTGGGCTTTGGTCATCCTTGTTGGTAACCATCTCCATAGGCAAGGACAGAGGCAGGCAAAACACGGTCCTGTTTATTGTATTAAACATCTCAGTGGCTTTCGGTATCATTTACAGTGGACCCTTGACTTATGGAATTAATCTGTATTGGACTGGTGGCCGCAGGTCGAAAAGTCCATAGGTCGAGGGTCCATTTCCCATAGGAATGCATTGAAAACCCATTAATCCGTAACTGGCCTAAGGGAAAAAAAATACCCCCCCACCAAAAAAAGAAAAAAAAAGAAAAAATGCAAAAAGCAGCACCTTACCGGTCTGAAGGGGTCCCTCACTGCTGCCATCGCTGCTGCCAAAGCCCTCCGAGGGCTTCTCCAGCACCACAGGAGGCCTCTCGGAGGTCCCCTCCACTGCCAATCGTGCCTCCGAAGCACGATCAGGGGCGGGGGGGGCCTCTGAGAGACCTTCCATGGTGGCGGATAAGCCCTGGAAGGCCTCTGGAGGCACGATCGGTGGCCTACGGACTGGAAAGGGTAGGCGGGGAAAGCGCCAAATTTGAATTTGGCGCTTTCCCTGCCTCCCCCTTCTGGTCCATAGGTCGATTCTCCGGTCGCAAGTCGAAGTGAAATTTTGCAGCCGGAGAACTCCGTAAGTCGAAAAGTTCGTAAGTGGAGCTGTGTGCAAGTCAAGAGTCCACTGTAAAATCAAAGAACCATAACATAATAATGTTGGCACCTACCTCAGGTAGCATAATTCCCCCTGCACTCTGCCCTGATGCATGGGCACAATGTGGTATCCTCTAAAGGAAAGCAGGAGTTTAGATCTGAAGAAAAGCAAGGGAGTAGGAGCATGAGGCATTGCAGTTTCCTTTTCAAACACCCACCAGTAGATTCACTGCCAGACTTTGGTGTCCTCTATCATTGGGTGGCCTGGGTCAAAGCCCCAGTCGCCCTGCCCCAATTACAGCCCTGAAAAATGGTACCTTAAAAAAATGTTATGAATTGGGAGAGAGGGCACTGCTTTGCAGAAGGTCTTCTGTCTTGCTGGGAGATTCTGCCTGGCCAAGCTCAGAACATGAGGTTTTCAGAGGACTTGTTGCATTCACACTGTTACTTCTTGCTGGTGCCTTGCCTTGTGGTTTCCAAAAAGGCCAAAAGGATACATGGAAATACCTTCTTGTTTTCTGTAACAGCTAATTATGATATCACACCCTAGAAATAATTATAAAAATACAAAAGGCAAAAACAAAGTATACCTTCCTTGCCACTAAAGGATGAAAAAGAATGAGATAAATCCCCAGCATTTCTAAAAGCATCCTAAACCACTGTTAAAAGATAACTTTTGAAAGTTAAGTATGTGTTACTCATTACATCTAAATAACGCACCACAAAAGGACCTTATTAACATCTAGTTACATTACCTGTTACTAAAAAGTTACTAGATACACTACATTGCATTAGCTGTAACTAGTTACAGTACTTCTAATCTGGGCCACAGTATGTTCTACAGGCTGATACACCATCTTCACTCTTCCTGTTAAGAGATTTAATTGTGCATGCTTTGATATAATCTTTCAAATCATTTACAGCAATGGGCTAGCCTGTAGATTTATTTATACAACTTTGTGTATTAGGTAAAAATGTCTGATTTTATAAACTACTGAAATAATAAAAAATACGGAGATTTGTTGAAGACCACAGCAATAAATTGGGATTACTTCCAATACTTGCACAGAAATTGAAGTCATCAATGGTGTGATTTCTTGAACAAACCATTGCAAATGTATGCCTTATGACATTGCTAGGGTGGATCAAGACTCTAAGATGCTGATTTTCTAATCATCTCCTCAACCTTTGGGTTTTCCTAATTTTTCCATTTTTGAGTCCAGATCAACCTTGCAGCTGTAAATATGTGTATCAGCATGTATTTATTTTTTCCCCCAACAATTTCTGGCTTTATGTTCAGTAAAAACATTTCTGGTTGAAAGGCTATTTTCAATTGTATAATTTCTTGTGTAATACCTTTTATCTGTCTCCAAAATCTTTTTACTTTATTGCATGTCCATTACATACAAAAAAAGCCCCAGGTTGCTTAACACACTTCCAACAGGAGTTGCTAGCCCACAACACCATTTTTGCCAATTCTACAGGTGTGAGATGCCATCTATAAAACATCTTTTAAGACATTTTCTCTTGCTGGCTTAATGCATTTATAGTTGTCATTCCACATTTGTGTCCAACCATTTATATCTATATTATAAGCAAAATTTTGTGCCCATTTAATCATCACTTCTTTCACCCTTTCATCTTCTAAATTATACTCTAACAAAAAGGTACACTTTTTTGTATAATTTTATCACTGTTTTAAATTCGTAAGTCATCCACCTGTACCTTCCCCTCATAAAAACTCATTATTTTATCTTTCTTAAACCTTGATTCTAATTTCAGCATCGACCTCCAGTCCATTGGTAGACCCATTTCCTTCAGCTGCATATTTTTTAATTGTTGATCTTTTGTTAGAAGCTCTTTATATGTATATCTCATTTCTTTTGAGATCAAATAAGTTTGTGTAAAAGCTTCCAGAGGCGCTACTCATATCAGGATTTTTTTTGTATATTTGCCCCTGGAATGTTTGCCAAACCTGGTATAAAGCTCTCCTTACAATGTGATCAGAAAAGTGAATTTGATCTTTGGCCTTGATCTACCATATATATGCATGCCAACCTAATCTTAATTCATGCCCTTCCAATTTTAAGAGTCTTAGATCCTCCAAAGTAATCCATTCCTTTATCCAGTTCAGTGCACAGGCCTTGTAGTATAATAACAATTATTCTCAAATGCACATTTCATTCCCCCAAACTCAGGTATTTTAATAATCTCAGAAGAAGATTTATATATATATATATATAAATATATATATATATATGGATGGATGGATGGATGGATGTATTTATTTATTTATGGATGTATGTCATGTATGTACATACATATTTTGCATGAAAGAAGAAGGTGGTAAATCCACTCTGCCACTTTTATATCCAATAGAAGAAGGTCAGACTGGTCCATTTTGTCACCTAAGGCAGAACTGCAAGTGGGCTCCTATTAACCCGCTCATGTCAAAGTGGATAGTACTCAAAACCAGCCAAGTTATTTGAGCACATGAGACAGAAAAACCTACAACATGGGCACAAACCACTGGTTTATTTTGAAGCTGAACAAGTGTCAAAGCCCTGCCTCCTCTAGCAGGTGCCCACTTGGAGGCAGCAGCCTGGCTCCCCTGACCCGCCTCCTACGGGCACTGCCTTTGAGTGGGCACTTGCCAGAGGAGGCAGGGCTAGGAACTGCAGAACACCTGTTTGGCCAAGAAATGAACTGGCACCAACTGCTGAACCAGCGGTTCATGTGTGTGTGAAATTTACAAAATATCTTTCTCCACTAAGGATCTCTTTAACAGTTTAGACATTTTGCTGCCCTCAAGTGTTCTGGACTACAAGCTTCATAATTCCTGACTAATGATCATGGTATCTGGGATTATGAGATTCGTAGCTCAAAGCGTACACAGGCCACCGGGTTACCTATTACTTGCTGGATCAAGATCTTCGTAAGAATTAATCCCAGAAACCAATCTGCAAAGTCATTCAAGATTTGGCCAGAGGTTCATTATCCACATTTTCCTTTTCTGTTATTGAAAGCTGTCAACTGAACGATTGAATATTCATTGTCATCAGCTAAATATACTAATGTACATTATTCAGTGAAGGATTATACTGTGTATATGTTTTATGTACAGTATGCTTTTCCTGTTAGCTGCTCAGAACATACCACATGTACAATCTCAAAACCATATTCAACAACCCTGTGAGGTAGGCCATTGTGAAGATCCCCATGTTAAACCAACAAGGCTGGAAGAGGGTGGCTTGTTTAATTTATCCAGCATGCTCAGAGCTGACATAGGTTTCAAACCAAGACTAGAACTTCAGAGCTCATATTTTTCAATGCTGTGTGATGCTGGTAGAATTCTGTTTTGGTTCATATAACATTTCCAAGTTACCAGGCTAAACTGAAGAGAAGAAACCTTGGCAAAATGAGATATCCCAGTTGGAATAAATAAGATTTATATGCCTCATAAGTCAAGTTCTAGATCTTTGAAACAATTCAAATTGTCAGATGTACTTTCCAAAGGAAAGAGAGAGAAATGTAAGTACATTATGTAATATTTTGCTTTTTGGGCCAGTATTTTAATATAGAAAATTGAGTGGTAGATGAGTAGAAACAAACAACTATGGGAAATGAAACCTCCTCCAAAGCAAAAGCATTTGTTTCCTGCTCGGCTTGCATGTTACACTGGTAAATCTAGAATAGAAGTCTATGTGTGTCAGTTGAGGATGAACTGGCAAATATTTGTTCTTTCAGTCCTCTCATCTATAGATTAAACATATGGCCTTAGGTAGTTTTCTTTCCTCTTGCTGAATTCTTTTAGAGTGGAAAAATTCTACGAAATGTTGTTTTCAGAGAAGTTGAAGCGTGTGTGAATTTAAGTTTTCCAAGGGCATTTGGGCACCAAGGCAGCAGAAGTTATGAACCTCTGGGATAATGTCACATTAAAGGGAAAGGATTTTTATGGCCCTCCTGACATGTTCAATCACTCAAACAACAGCAGCAATAACAACAATAGCGCAATAACAGCAAATACCACTAAGGAGCATAACTGGTCAGCTGTAGCCTGATTAAATTAAATTAGAAATATTCCAGTCAAAATGAGTAAATGTCATGGCATTTCTTTCTTATGCCACATTGGCATCTCAGCTGCAAATTACTCAAAAGGAAGAAAATATGTTTTAAGAAGTATGTCTGTACATTCTGTGTACTTTTGCAGATCTGACGTGTAAGAGGGTGTGGCATCTTAGTACCTGCATGTGATAATCTTCCTGGGTCAGTGGACAAGGTATTTGTGTTGTTTTTGCATTCACAGGGCACGGTGATGCAGCCAAAATTAAGCACTTTTATGTCTACTTGATTTGAATGGATAGAGATTGAAAGCCAAGTTTCATTAAGAGCAGTGAGGCTTAAAACAGCTTAGGTAAAGGTAAAGGTTCTCCTTGACATTTTTAGTCCAGTCATGTCCGACTCTAGGGGGCGGTGCTCATCCCCGTTTCCAAGCCGTGGAGCCAGTGCTTGTCCGAAGACAGTTTTCGTTGTCACATGGCCAGCATGACTAGGGAATGCCGTTTTACCTTCCCACCGTGATGGTACCTATTTATCTAGTCACATTTACATGCTTTTGAACGGCTAGGTTGGCAAGGAGCTGGGACAAAGCGACGGGAGCTCACTCTGTTGCGTGGATTCAGTCTTATGACTGCTGGTCTTCTGACCCTGCAGCACACAAAGGCTTCTGCGGTTTAGCCCGCAGCGCCACCACATCCCTACTGCTTAGTTTTGGTTAAAATTTCCTGATATGCATGGGCTACATTTAAAGCAACAATTCACTCTTTATATATATATATATAAATACAAAGAGTGAATTATTGCTGTATATGTAGCCCATGCATATCAGGATATATATATGCCCATGAGATTTTTTTACACACACACACACACACACACACACACACACACACACACACACACACACACACACACACACACACACACACACACACACACACACACACACACACACACACACACACACACACACACACACAGAAGTGAGAGGGAAAGAGGGATGGGGTGAGTGAACAGGGAAGAATTTTGTAACTGCACATATCTTCCATCAGAGTTTTAAGTTATTTCCAAACAACATTTTTTAATACAGCCGTTCTACTTCATTCAAGGAAATTTACGGGGATTCCAGATGATATCATCTTCCACATTTAACTCATCTATTTTGCTACATCCTCTAATGTCTTTTTTTCTTGACATAAAAATATGTTAAAGTGGGGGAAAAATAGGATAGTTGTACAACGTTTGTTGAGTGATAGCACCAGGAGCTGCCGGTCTGTCCATTTTTTAAAACCTAATTTGTACTACACTGGCAATGGTGCGGCTAAAAAATATTGTAAATAAATAAATAAAATAAATAAATGAATCAGACATTCTGTGCTCAGGAAGCAGGGAGTCAAATGTACGTTGGGGTAAGTGGGTGAGGTTCATTGGTGTAAGGGGCAGCCTTCTGCCCTTGTAGCTTCAGAAACATGGTAAATGGGCAGATTTGAAAATAAGCTTCAAAAAGCATCATATGATAATAGAATCATGAAGTTGGAAGGGGCCTACAAGGCCATCTAGTCCAACCCCCCTGCTTACTGCATGAATACAATCTGCCAGGTGGTTGTCTAAGTTTCTCTTGAATGCCTCCAGTTTTGGAGCACTCTCAGCTTCTCAAGGTAATTGATTCCACTGCCATATTGCTCTAACAGTTAGGAAGTTTTCTCTGATATTCAAGCAAAATCTGACTTCCTGTTACTTGAACCCATTGTTGCGTGTCCTGCACACTGGGATGATCGAGATCCTGCCCCTCCTCTGTATGACAGTCTTTCAAGTACTTGAAAAGTACTATCATATCTCCCCTCAGTCTTCTTTTCATAGCAGGAAGGTAGCAAAGGGAGCAAAAGTATATAAAACAGAATTGTCAGAGGTTTTGAGCTGAAAACACATTTGCTGAATAAATGCAAATGTGGGGCCTTTGGGGATCTTTTCACCATTATGCAGCAGAACCCTTTTTTTATTTGCTCTCCTCTCTTTCTTTCTTTTCCTAATGAAAAACACCTGAAGAGCAGTCAATCTGACCAAGGCTGTGAAAACTGTGATCAACTGTGACACACTTTTTAAAAATTTTCTCCCTTATCTCCTGCTGTTTTTTCCAGTCAAAATCCCCACTACCCCAATTGTGTTTGTACTCAAATCTATTTTTCCCTGCAGGACAAACAGCACCCAAGGGAATATTATTTTGATAGGGGAAACTCTGAGAGAGTGGATGATTAAACATGTCCTTCCTCTACTGCACCTGACTTCGTTGTCCCTTCCCCAAGGTTGGATTTCAGTTTTCAAGAAGTGAGTCCATGACCCATTCATGGATATCTCATGTAACAGCTACATATTCAGCCGTGTAGATTGTTGTGAATTTCAGGACTATATCATTTTCTCCTGTGAATTGAGGAAATGCCTTTGATCCTCTCACACTATTTTGCAACTATTGATAATGTTAGATAAGGCACTGAAAAGGGACAATTTTGAAGTCAAATAAGCCTTTCATGCTGTATCCATATGGCAGATCAATCGGAGAAAATGAAAACACAACAAATGGGTTCCAATAAGTGTTATACACTTGGATTGACTGCAGCTACAATAGACGCAGAATTATAGAGAATATTTAGAGAGGAGAAAGCAAAAAAGCAAGGCCAGGGAGCTGACTGTGCTGAGGTGTGTTTGCCTCAGATCAAGAAAAGTTTAGTGTTTGCATGAGAAAATCCCATCCCTAAATTCATTACAACATAAGTTAAATAGACCATCCAAAAACAGTCCGAATACTCCTTTATCTAAAAAATAAAAAACATATTTTATTATAAAAATCTGTACATTCTCCACTTTTCTTGTAAACAAGGACACATGTGCACAAACACAGCTTTGTGCAGAAGAGGTGTTAAAGGCCAATTTAACAAGTTAACAGTGACACATCAGCAAACGTCTTCACAGGCTTTAAACAGCAGTCAGGCCCTGTCGGACAGAGGAACCACTACAAAGTGCTACAGAAAACACAGCAGTCAAATCCATGATAATTCTTCATGAAAATCCAGCATCCAAAGTCATTCAGTAACTCACGGAGTGACCAGCTCCATTGTGCAGGTAAGTCCTCATATCACTGTAGACAGTTTCTTTGTAAGCAGTATTCAAAGATGTGGTTGCATGATATTTCATCAGCCCAGTCTTTGGCAAAAAAAATGGACCAAACCCTGGCCCATCTAATATCAGACTCCTCCAGTGGTTGTGGTGCAAGAAGGAAGCTGTAGCAATCAACAACACCTTGGTGTCACGTGGATCGGGCCACGAATGGCAGTGTCACGCTGACCTAGGAAGAAGAAGAAAACATCACTGCTTCTTAGTATGTCCATACCTAGAAGTTACAAGGATGCATCACAAGACTGAGTGCCAGTTTGGACCAGGGACTGATATATGATAATTACTGGCCATACAGATTGTTCCCCTTCCCCACATGAAAAACAAACAAGGCAAGGCTGACTGTGCATGCTGCTTTCTCATAGCAGGAAGCAACTGACACATGCCAATGTCACCACTGTTGCTTAGGAAATCAGGTTCCAAAGAACCCCAAGGCCTTTCTTGTTTATGTTGCTCCACTGCCTGCCTTGACCCAGGTGCACTCTGACCTGCTTAATCCCAAAACTGCTTAATCCCAACTTCTGTTAGTGCAGCCTTGAAGGACTTTATCCCACTCTGAGTAGAAAGTATGTGGGCAATAGATTCTAGACAGAGAACTCCAAATATTTGTACCGACTTCACATATTGACTTTTGCCTCAGGAAGGTAGCAAAAACACACAATACGGTTTCTCTCTTCTCACCCTTGGTTCTGAATGCTTTAAAGAAGAGTTAAAATGACCTCCAAAGTGGGCATTAAAAAGGTCCAGGATTTTGCCCCGGAATATTCATTTATTTATTTAGAATATTTTCACCCCCGTCTTTCTCCTTGACCCCAGGTGGCTTACATCATTAAAATACAATATTAAAAAGCTAAAAACAGCATGTATACAATACTAAAAAAGATTCAAGCAAATACCACCCTAAATACGTAAAGAAAATGAACACCAAAAACAGATTCAAAGCAAGAAGGCATAACTCTCCATTAAAAAGGAGGAGGAGGAGTTTAAAGCATAAAAGACAAGGCAACTACAGCAACGAGGGCATATAATTCCCTGCACAGCCCACTTGGCAAAAGACTTATCAACTCATCAGTGTCTATGTACCTTTCCTGTGAGGGAGGTTCCCCAGAGCTCTTGAGCAAATGTCACTTTAGGGCATGACTGAGACCAACTTCCGGATACTATTTTGAAAGATAACAAAAGGTTCTCTTTTGATGATGGTGGTGGAGAGGCAAACAAGCAGAGGTGGGAAAAATAGGAATGAACAAGATAACCCAAGGGCTTGTTGTGTTTTTTGTTTGGAAGGTGTATGACTATCTCACTCATTTCCCATTACATTAGCACTGAACTGCATAAAACACTACAACACCCCCATCAAATCATTAAAATCTGTCACTAAGATCCCTCACATCAACAGGATGGTTCAGGAGGTAACTCTTATACATCACACCATGCAATGTGTGACACAGCTAGAGTACCAAGTACTAGGCAACACAAAACTTCATGCATGGGGGAAGGAGGAGTGCAATATGGTATACACAGTGCTGTTATGAGTCACCAGGTAACATTGGATCTATGGTGATCCTAGCAGGGTTTTCAAAGTAAGTGAGATATTTAAGAAGTGATTTTTTCCTGTGTCACCCCCATTGCTGTGAGTTTCCATGGCCAAGAGAGAATCTGCACCCAGGTCTCCTGAGTCCTAAGATGCACTCTATCACATGGGGTATTCAGTACAGAAACCTAAGTATGCCATATTATAAAGATGGTATTGTATGCCACATAAGATTAAATTTCTGCACAATACAGCTTCAGATATTTTCATGCACTGTAATCGCAGAGGCATGGACCTGAAGCCCTGTTGGTGGGAGCACAAAATTATAAAGAACTGTTGGGAAGAGATACAAGAAATCATTGCTAAAATAAGGGAAGGGGCGATGAAGATGTCTTTCCAGATGTTCTTGGACTCCAGTTCCCATCAGCTATAGCTAGCATAACCAAAGGTGAGGGGCCATGGGCAACACAGTCTAACAACATCTGGAATTCAATGTGCTCCCTTCTCTGTAATGGGGTCTATGTTTCATAATCAGTATTTATTTTTTTTAAATGAGGGCTGGGCAATGCTTTCAAGAGTCTGTGGTCAATTTTGCCTTCCTTCAGATCTTGGAAGGCCGCCTGTGTTCTACAGCTGTCTCCTTCTGTCCCTTCCAAATGCATCCCCAAAGGCCTCCAAACTTGTATACAGAGCAAATTGTTCCCTCAGAGGATTCGGAGCCTGGAGGAGGATGACTTTTTGCACTTCTGAAGCAAAATAAACAAGTTACTTTTTAAATAATTAGATACAAACAAAATAAAAGCAGCCTATATTGATATTCAGGTTGATCTTGTATCAAGGAGCAGAAAATACAAAAGAATATGCTTTTGATGCTGTCAGACACTATTTATGATCAAAGTGGAAACATTTAAAAAAGATGAAAATAAGAGGGGTACACGCAGACACACAGAGAGACACTATTTTCTATGGCCAAGTGGGGATTTGGACTCAGGTCTTCAGCGTCCTAGTCTGATACTCGTGTGCCAGAACATTATTTTAGACAGTGGTTTCTAAATAGATTTTTTTAAAATGTCTTTTTCATCTTGGAACCCTACATATTACGTGTACCATACTTCCCTGAGTGTTCTCCAGAACATAGAAACTACTCTCTTCAGGTACAACGACGTAGCCTTTTTGTTCTCCAACCTGGTATCCTCCAGAAGAACTGGGGGTGGGGGGGGCACTAGGTTGGGAAAAGATGCATTATGTTAAGTCTGAAAAAGTAACAAGTGAAGTGGCTCACAGTAAAAGCAGAGGAAGAGACACACACTGTTTCTGTGCATTTGTCAAGATGATTTTGAAGCATTTACCCTAAGTGGTGAAGGATGACTTTGGATTTCGCTTTACTGCAACTTATGCATCTGGTAATAAAAGGAAAGGATACCCACTGTTGTATAGTGGATAGACTGACAGACTAGAACTCTGGAGACCAGAGTTCAAATCTCCACTTGCCCCTAGAAACTGACTGGGGTGTGTGGATCTGGTAAAAACACTCCGTAGATATCTCACCTACCTTGAAAGTCCTATGAGGGTTTCTACAAGTCAGTTCTGACTTGACAGCCCACGCCAACAACAACAAAAGGAGCGGGGCCAGGGGATACATGCAATCCATGCAATGGAGAGGGAGAATCTGGCACTGTTGTATGGGGTTCCCCTTGCCCTACACAAAAGAGATGAGTTTGTCTCTTGTTCTTTCCCTGGTTGGCCATTTGACCGTGCTTACAAGATTCCCTCTGGGAGAATGAAAATAACAACAACAAAGAAGGGTGGTTACAATCAAGAAAATATTCTATTATTTTCTTCTCTGTTAAAGGAGGATTTGAGTAGAATTCTGTCTTTCTCAAAACAGAGAGCTAACCAACAGGAGAATTTCAGAGTAATGCATTTCACGTAATGATCATAATATTATGCAAAAGTTATGCCATGGGAAACCATTATTTATCCAAAATGAAAAAGTCATAAGATATTATTTGGTTATTGAAGTAATGCGTACTGACTACTTTATCTAAGATTTCTTTCTTTTCCTTTCTTTTTTCCTTTCCTTTCCTTTCTCTCTCTCTCTCCCTTTACTGTTCATGCTGAAACCATACTATGCTAAATAAGTGCTTGAATAAGTGCCTGGGAAATGGATTGTCCCTGAAATGTAAAAAATTTTTTGATTTTTCCCCCTTGGTAATTATATACCACTTTCTCTTTAAAAAAAGAGAGAGAAAATCTAAAAACCATTTACTGTCCAAATCATGTTGTTAATGTTTACAAACCAGGAAATGTTGGCAGAAGGGGAGAGAAGGAAGATGGATGAACAGGGACTTGTGCAAGAGAACACAACACGGCAAACTCCCTTGTAAAACAATTAATGTTTTATTTCTGGGATGGTACCTGAAAGCTGCAGGCTATGTCCATAACACAAACGATAAAAGAGATCCATGCAACAATAGAACTTTTATTTCATCAGTGTGTCAAGACTCTAGAACAAATACTGTAAGACAGAACATGAAAGAAGGAAAACCCAAATGGAATGCATGGTATCAAAGTTCCCCCAAACATGGTGGATTAGGCGAGTGCTGGGCTCAATACTAGCAAACTGCATTCTGTACTGACAAAATCAAGTCAATTTAGATTTCTTCAAACACAAGACAGTGAGAATCTGGCCCATATCTTCTATGATCATAACAAAACTGTTATCTTAAGGTTTCCCTGCCATTAAAACATGACACATGAGGCATCATTAAGGGACAGATCTTGCTTGGTTTGCCTAGTGTCTCCTCTCTATAATCAGATTCTTGAATTGTAGGTTTCAGGATTTCTACATCAAAAACCAGAGGCACATCCTGAGTCTGAGGAAATGCCACCAAAGACCAGGGGTCATTCACATGACAGTCGCTTGAAGGAAATATTTGATGAAGTCAAGAGTGACATCAATCATACCTGTCAACACCCAGCTAAGAAACAGGCAAAGCAAGAAAGGAGAGGCAGGGAAGGAAGCAATTTACAAGGTGCATCTTTATATCTCACAGCCAACAGCACTTAGTGCTTTGCTTCCCAGAGGCAATGGAATCTTTCACAGACAAAACAAGAGGAGAAGTTACTTCACCGAAGCAATGACAGTGCCTTCCTTTGGAGCAACATTAGTGGCAAGATGGACAGAGCTGGCCAAGAAAGAAATACTAACCAGGAGCAAAGAGCCCAAGACTTTTTGCTGCCTGAGCAGATCACACTCCTAAACCAGCCAAAATTAATAATTACTTATGTGTCATCACATCAATTCCAACTTATGGTGACCCTTTTCATGGTCTTCTAGGTACATAATACTCAGAAGTGGTTCATCACTCCCTTCTTCTGGGGCTGCCCTGGGGCTGTGAAGCTTGCCCAATAGTACATAGGTTGGCACAGTGGGGAATCAAAACTCCCAGCCTCACTATTTCTTCTAGACATTTTGATTACTTTGTGGCTCATGGACAACTTGTTGGGAAAAAAAGCCCTGACAATTGCTTTGTGTTTGACTGAAAAATGGTTAACAGATAGAAAAAAGGAGTCCTCTTCTGAGATTTTTCCCTTGTGTGGTGTCACTGTGAATGGTAGTGAACACACGAAGGTATTCTGTAGACCATCTTGACCACTGACATTGATGTTGTCAACATTCAGGCTGCCCTTTGCTATATAAGGTTTGGCATCCTTTTTCTGGCTGGCAAAGTAGGCACAATATTGTGCAGCAATATTGGGCCATTCTCTGGCATTTTGAATCATGGATACAGAAATACAATATCCTGCATTCATAATTCAGAGGTTTTATTTGAAGAATTGAATTTCTTGGCTTTTTGAGACAGAAGCTTAAGTATACACAGGCTACACACAAATTCCAACACACACTTCCTTCATATGGAATTACCCAATTCTGGAGGATTCCAGAAGGTAATCACATGATCTGCAATATGATTTCTGGGAGAGGTCAGAACCAAGAATAGCTGGGATGTGGCTGCAGTGCTTCTGTGCCAAAATGTTTTGAGGGGCTGTTTTGGACTTAAAGAAGTGGTGAAGGTAACGTGTGAGGAGGTACAACACATACTATGGAGAAGCACACACACCCTTTAACCTCTTAGGTAAATTAATGTTGCCATGCCCACTCTGTAGAATGGAGACTAGAAAGCTATCTACCAATTTCCAAACCCTTGCTCTACAATCATGTTGCCTGCATTTTCCCCTAAAAGATGTCCCTGCAGTTTTTTAATTAAAAAAGGTGGAGTATTGGAAATGTGATATTTGAGGTGAACCTTACAGATACCACAGACTAGCAGAAAGGCAAATTAGTGGGTGCTCAATCAAGACAAGTCTGAACTCTCAGTAGAGTAAAAAATTGTTAAATTGAGGCTATCCTACTTTGCACATACTGTATAATGAAAATACAGAACTGACCAGAAAAGACAATACTCCTGGGAAAAGGGAGGGGTAGTAGGAAGAGAGGAAGATCTAATATGAGATAGATTGTTTCTATAAAGGAAACCACAGCTGTTAGTTTCCAAGACCTGATCAGAACCTACTGGAAAATACAATATTGCTAGGAAGGGGGATCAGTAGGAAGAGAGGATACATCACATGAGATGTTGTTGGTTTGCAAGGTCTGAGCAGAACTGTCAATGATACAAACATTGTATAGTGACAAGATGGGTGGAATGGAGACTATGATAGGAGATTATGACAGGAGACTACGACAGGATATAGGCACCAAAGTTACCAAGCAGTGCCATCCCCAGCACTTATGTGAAAACTTATGTGACAAGACTGTTTGGTCTCAGAAATCCTGAGAGAATGTTTACTGAAGATACATGGCAAAATATATCCCCTTCTTGGAAGACTGCCCACTACTTTCTTTAAAGCAAAACTGTTTTTTTAGGAAAAAAAAACTCTTCAAAGAAAACCTGTATTTTCTGTCTGTTTCTAAATATCTCTCTTCCTGCCCATACCTATGAATCTATACAATGTTGCAGTTTGAAAAGATCCTACTGGCAAACCTATACCATTCATGCCCGTCTTATAACAAAGTGGCTGTTTTTACCTTTTGAAAGGCCTTTTTTGAGGATCACCATCTCAGCCCCTGCGACCAGGCTTCTTTCCAATTAAAAAAGGTGGGTGGGAACAACTGTTCTCTCTCAAGATAACCAAGACTGGTCTTTTCAATTTATGTAATCCATTTTAAATCTGAGGACATTTAGGGTTGCCTGTTTCTGAACACAGGGTGGGACAGTTTTACTTTTAAAACACAATAACTCAAAAGCCCTTGGCCTAAGTGGCCCCAAATTTGGCACAAGGCAGTAGCACCTGTGATGACCTAAAGCCTAGTTTCAAAGTTAAAGTTTTTGTCATCCCCCCCATTTTTAGCATTGCCTCGTAGAATGCTTATTTTTTTTCTGCTAGCACAAAATCAATGCTGCACTTTCATGGCATAACAATTGTCTATGAAATGTAAAGAAAAAAACACCTTGTAAAGTGGCCATGAGAAGAAAAATGGGGCAAGAGGAACCATCTACGCTGTCTGGAAATCCTTGGAGGAAAAGTGGGACAAAAACATAAATAAGTCAGGCCAAGTACGAAATGCAACACCCAGATATCCAAGAGTGCTGCGGAAACAGCTTTCACTGGCAATTTAGACAATATAAAAAGTAGTCTGTAGGAACAGCCTATATATTAGCAAGTTCTGAGCCTAGAGATTTCACATCCAAGTCCGCTCCCCTCCATGAGACTCAAAACCCACCTCAGGATGAGGGGCTTCAGGGTGTCCTCTAGAATAAAGTTCCTCCTCCTGCTTCCTCTCAAGCATTTTTAGAATGCACAAAGGCTATACTTATATTTATTTGTTTAATTTGTATACCGCCCCCTTAGTGCAGTGCACCATAGTTCCTCAGTTTGGAGGAAAGACACTTGGTACATGCTGTGGGGGGGGCATTTTCTGTTTTGTTTTCATTTCAAGCCTTGCTGAGTTCAAGCAAGGAGGGCAATATAACCTTATTGTATTGCTTGGAGAAAAGAGCCACGGGCACAGATAAAGGACGACATGTTTAACTCTTTACAGAGGCAGGTCAAGGCTCAAGATGGTCCGGGAAGCAAGGAAGGGTTTCCAGGACCTATACCTCAAGCCACATGCCTTGACTTCCGATGTATTAAAAGCTGACCGCGGCAGTTACAGCACGAACGGAGATGGAGGGAAGCGGCTCAGCATGTGCTGGATAGCTCTGCGGAGCCAAAGGTTGGGAGTTCGATCCCGTCTCCCGTCCCTCCGGGTGCCACCTTGACAGGGGATGAACTCGGTGATCCAGAGGGTCCCTTCCAGCTCTGCAGTTCGAGGGGGTGCTGAATCCTTGAGGCAACTGATCCCCCCTCCGCCCCCCGCCATTCAACTCAACTGCGGAAGGAAGAAAGGGAAGAAAAGCAGCGCCGAGCTGTTTGTTACCTGGGCTTCTTCCGGGCTCTGGAAGCGGCCGGGCGTTTTTATACCAGTCGCTCTTGGGTCGCCCGCTTCTCCTGAGGGACGGCCCGGGGCAGGCTGCCGAGTTCCACGGGACCCCCGGGCCGGGCAGCGGCTGCAGTTCTCGAGGCCTTCGCTGGGGGTCCGAGGCTTTTCGTCAAGGAGGGCGCAGGCGCCGTCCAGGTCGCCGGCCGGCGGCGCTGGGACAAGCGCTCCGAGAGCTTGGCTGCCAGGCGGAGCAGGCTGGCTCGGCTACGGCTCGGGCTGGGACTCGGGCTGGGGCTGAGGCGGGTCCCGAGAGGCAGCTCTTTGCTCGGCACCCCGCCGAGGTTCCCCGAATACCAGAACAGCCAGCAGAGCAGCGACAGGAACAGCAGGAGCGACCCGGTCAGCACCAGGAAATCTTCGAAGGATTGCCCTTCCAGCGTCGGGTGCCCCACCGCGCCCACCAGCACCAGCACCAGCCCCACCGCATCCAGCGCCAGCGCGGCCACCAGGAAGACGGCGCAGTGGCCGTATCTAGCTGGGGCCATGCCCGCACTGGCGGAGCATCCGCGCGCCCGGGCGGGCAGGAGGCAGCAGCCAAAGTCCCCGGCCACGCCCGCTCAGGTACAGGTGGCGGGGCCACGCCCCTTCACCTGCCTGAAATCAAGACTAAACTCAAGTGCACGACGGGCCGCCTCCCCTCAGGGCAGAGACCAAGGGCCAGCGAGCGAGCGAGCGAGCGACTCATTCGGGGCGGGGAGGGAAGGAACTGCCTTCCCAGCGCCCAGCGCTACCATGGCCAGTCAGCGTTATCTCACCTTTCCTTCCCGGACTGTGCCGGTATTGTAAAATTTCTGTCCGGGCTGCAGACGCACTTGGGATACTGTATGTACACTCCTGGTCGCCCCGGTTTGCTGTGTATCTGTTTCATGTATCTCTTCATTCGCTTCCTCCAAAAATCCTGAGAAGACTTGGGTTTCCTTTTTTCTTATAACAGAACCATGGAATAATTGAATTGCAAGAGGCCTATAAAACCATCGAATCCAACCCCCTGCTCTCTTAATCTGGGTAAACCCAATGGCTGGGGTTGCCCTTAACTTTTTCCAAGAAGATATTCATGGTTCCAAAAGTCAAGGGCAACTCAAGCCATCATGGTTTAGCCGGAGCTCCATATAAGAGGGTTTGGCCTTGGAATTGTCATCAGCCTTGATCCTGTGTAGATAATCTGTGGAAGGATTTATAATCCAAACCACCTGGAGAGCCAAACTTTTCCCTGCCCCTTTGACAGAGTCTATAAAATCGTGCATAATTTGAAGAAAGTAGATTGCTGTTTTATTCCTCCTCACACAATAGTGGGTCATTTGATGAAACGGTTGATGGGGACTTTGGACAAACAAAACAAGGAACTGCTGATTTTTTACACAGTCTGTAATGATCTTATGGGTCTGTGCCACAAGATGTGTTAATGACAGAGATGGCCACTATCTTAGACACTATCTTAGATACCTTTAAAAGGAAATCAGAGATGACAGGACTTTCAATGTGGGAAGCAGTGTGGTGAAATTTAGAGGAGGATTTGTGATAAACCTGGTTTGCATTCAGCCATAGAAACTCATGGTGGAGGCACGGGGGGAGGTGACAATGGTGAACCATCCTTGGAGCATCTGCCTTACATGAAAACCGTAAGTTGGAAACCACTCAGTGACACATAACAATAATAACAAGGCTGTCCGTGGCTGTTTATTGTGATAGCTCTATGGATGAGGGATTTTAGGGATTCTAGTTAAAATAAACAAAACACAATCATTCCAAATTATGAGGCCTGGTAGGACTGCTCTTCTGCTCTGCTGCTCCACCATCAGCAATCCAGGCACTCTATATCGTACTATATATGTCCTAACTTTGACAATAGCTCTAAGAGGTGGGTTAGTTAGAGGAACCATTATTAATTTAAATACACCTTATGAGAGGGGTCTCCTTGCTCTGTCTCCCTCATCTAAGCCTCTACCCAGTACAATGACTAACCCCAAACAGAAGATTTAGTTTCTGTCTTTTCATTATTCTTCATTTGAAAGGGGAGGCAAGAGCTGGGGAAAATAAGGGAAAAAAAGCAAACACATATTTATTATGCTTAGTTATCTACACAGTGAAGACAGTAGGCTGATTAATGGGCATGAATAAATGATGAATCCCTGTAACATCATTTTATATACACCCTCAGAGCTCATATCCTGCAGGAAACCTCTTTCACACCTCACTGATTCAAGAGGTGCCTTCTCAGGGTAACGCCTTCATGCGCTCCATATGAATTAATCCAGAATTACTGCCACTTCAGTACTAACATAAATCAGCCTTCACAGTCACCCATCAAGACTAAGCCAAAAGATGAGTATCCTCCCTCTGACATTCTATACAGCCCTTTTTATGAGTCAAATTACAGAGTGTTAAAGGATAGCTAATTTTTGTTAATTCATCTCCAGGACCTGCTTTTGTCGTCATTTTCATGTGTCCATCGCTTCTCTCAGCTGCTTGGTGGCGGTAACAAATGGCCAAACTAAACATGAAGTTAGTTATACAATCACAGCTATTAATTAATTAATTAATTACCCTGCCTTTCTCCTTAAAAGGACCCAAGGCCTCTTATATCATTAAAAAACAACAACAACAAAGTTCACATAATTGTACTTTTTTAGTGTCAGCTGGAGACTTACATCTACTGCTAGGACTGTTTTCCTTTTCAGCCTTCTATTTTAAGGTTTTCTCCAGAACAGCAAAACATTTGAAAACGGATGAGATCGACAACAGAGGCACTTGTCACAGGTTTCAGCAGAGAGGTCCCTCATCAGTACATGAATGGCTTGGCTTCCCCCTTGGGATTGTTTAGTTTTTTATTTCAGTTTATGCTCAAGATATGATACAGTTCAGCACAGAACCCACAGATACCAAGTATCATGGTCTGGATTTCCCTGTATATGCCTTCATTCTGCTCATGAATGATACACTGATAATCCATCACAAGAGTCTTTGGAGGCCTTTGCTAACGAGAAAATACTTGTCAGTGATGGTCTGCAAGGCCTATACTTTGGTCTTCAGAGCTGTGATATATTCGGGCATATTCTCCAGAAGTGCCAGATCAAAATAATTGGTCTCCTTGGTTTTGAGAATCAAGTGCTGAATCCAGGTTGCAACCAAGACACATTTCTCTTTGGACTCCCGGACTTCAGGTTTAACATGATTCAAAAGGGAAATGATGGCCTCGTTTCCCTTAAGGTAACCACATTTGGGAGCTCCCTTGTCCTCATTCTCAGTTTCCATCTCATCTTCTTTGGGGGGTGGGTGGGGTGGATACAGAATGGAGATATCCAAGGGAGCCCAGAGAGAAGCAAACTTTTGAAGGTTCATCCCATCTTCCCTCAGGAGCTGATCCAAATGCGAAATCTGATCCAACTAACATATGTAGAGGATATTGGGTTGGGATCAAACATGGGCTGCAACATGCAGAATGTACAATCTGAGGCAGATTGAAAGCCATGGGGTCACAGGGCCAAACCAGTTGTTTTTACCTACTGATAAGTCACTTCCAACTTTTGGTGACCCTATGAATGAGAGATCTTCAAAATGCCCTGTCTTCAACAGCCCTAATCAGTTCTTGTAAACTAATGTATTCTCGACGGCTTTCACAGCCGGGATCCAATGGTTGTTGTGGGTTTTCTGGGTTGTTTGGCCGTGTTCTGAGGGTTGTTCTTCCTAACATTTCACCAGTCTCTGTGGTCAGTTCTGACTCCTGTCCTCTGAAGATGCCGGCCACAGAGACTGGCAAAATGTTAGGAAGAAAAACCTTAAGAACACAGCCAAACAACCCGAAAAACCCACAACAACCATCTTGAAAATTTTCTTTACAGAGTCAGTTCATCTCGTATTTGGTCTTCCTGTTTTCCTGCTGCCTTCCATCTTCCCCAGTATCATTTTTTTGCCCACAGAAACCTGCCTTCTCATGATGTGCCCAAAATAGGACAGCCTTAATCTCACATGTTGTCTCCAGAGATAATTCAGGTTTGATTTGATCTAGGATCCACTTGTTTGTCTTTCTGGCCATTCAAGGAATCTGCAAAGCTCTCCTCCAGCATCACATTTCAAACAAATCATTTTTCCCCCTGTCAGCTTTTTTTACTGTCCAGCTTTCATGCCCATACCTGGTGATCTTGGTTTTGGTATTCAATGATACATCCTTACACTCCATGATCTTTTCTAATTCCTCCATTGCTGCCTTTCTGAATCTCAGTCTTCTTCTGATTTCTTGGCTGCAGTCTCAATTTGGGTTGATGATTGAACCAAGATAAATCAAATTGTTCACTATTTCAGTTTCTTCATTGTTGACATTACATTTTTGTAGTTTTAGTGTAGTAATGGTTTTTTGTCTTCTTGCTTTGACACTTTTGTGTTTCATTATCAATAAAAGTCATTTCATATTATTGCTGCTTTCTGCCAGAAAGGTAGTGTCATCTGTATGTCTTAAATCATAATTTTTTCCATCAGTTTTCATTCTACCTTTTTCTGAATCTAGTCTGGCTTTCTGTGTTATATGTTCTGCATACAAATTGAACAGATAAGGGGATAAAATGCACCCTTGTCTGACACTTTTGCCTATAGGAAACCATTCTGTCTCTCCATATTCTGTTCTAATGCTAATTTTTTGTCCACAATTAGCACCTGGACAAACAAGTGCTGAGGCACATCTATTTCTTTCAGAATAACACATAGTTTTGCATGATCTACACACTCAAAGACTTTACTGTTGCCGTAATGCATAGACTGGCCTTCTGAAATTCTTTCGTGCTCTCCAGTAACCAGCAGAAATTTCCAATATGACATCGAGTGTTTATTTTCAGAATCCAGATTGAACATCAGGAATTTCTTGCTTCACATAAGATTAAAGCTTTTGTTGCAACACCTTCAGATTCACTTTGCTTCCATGGGAAATGAAACCAATGGTTTTATAGTTACTGCAGCCTTTGGCATCTGCTTTCTGGGACTGGAATTTATGTTGAATGTTTCCAGCCATTGTTTTGTTTTCCATATTTGTTGGCATATTCTTGTTAGGATTTTGACAGATTCAGTCTCTGTGGCTTGAAATAGTTCTATTGGTATTCCACATCCCCCATGTGATTTATTTCTTCCTAGTGCTTTCAGAGCAGCTTTCATTTTATTTTCTAAAACTGCAAGTTTTTCATCATAGGATTCCTCTTCAAAGGAGTCTGTCATCTTTTTATTTCTTCTTTATAGATCTTCAGTAAACTATCTCCACATTCTCTTTATTATCTCCTGGTGAGATAGTGAGCTTCCCTGTTGATCATTTAGCATTCCTATTCTAGGATTAAATTTCCCCTTGATTTCTTGGATTTCTGCAAAAGATCTTTTGTTTTATCCCTTTTGTTGACGTCTTCTATTTCTTTGCACTGGTTATTGTAATAGTTCTCTTTGTCTCTACATGATGGTTGCTGAAAACTGTATTCAGAGTTTTGACTAGAGATGGTTTAGCATTCACCCTTTGTTAGGTAATAAGGCATGTACTATTCATGTTCTATGCTAATATGGTTGAGAGGTGGAGCCGAGAGAGATGTTAAAAAGGTGGAGCCTGAGAGGAGTTGTAAGTCAGAGAGTCTGAGTCACAGTTTGGAATCAGAGAGAGAGAGATAGTTTGAGGATCTGAGGAGTGATTAGTCTGGGGAGTGACCTATGATATTTAATATAGAAGATTAATACTGAAGTGGTCTTAACCGACCAGATAGGCGGGATATAAATAAAATAAATAAATAAAATAAATAAATGAAGCTTGATGAAACTTGAAGAATGTGCTTAAGAATTGTTCCAGAAACCATCTGTAATCAATAAACCTGTTCTATTAAAAAGTCAGTACTGAATGGATCTTCATCCTTTCTAAGTACGTTGATAAGGAGATCAACTGGTGGCAGCGTGTCTTGAGGTTTTTTTTTTGTTTGCCTTTGTGAGCTCTGTGTTTAGGGAGACAAGCAGGGGCCACGAGGGTGAATGCCACAGATGGGCTTGAACTAGTTCATCCCTCTTCATTTCAGTTTGTGAAGGTAGGAGCATAGGTGCTGCTGCTGCTCCCCTCCCCAGCTCTTCTGGCTCAAACAGCCCCTCGCCAGGCCAAGCTTGCTTGTTTTTTCCATCTGCTCAGCTGATCTTCCAGTCACAAGCAAGAGCACACACTTCTTTGCCCACCCTTTCACCTGAGTAGGAGATTAGCCAAGGTGGGCAGGGCACAGAAACCTGAGCTTTTGTTGGTACTGGAAAATGAGTTGAGGAGCTGGAAAAAACAAGCAAGCTGAGCCTGGTGAGTAGCTCTTTGAGTCAGAGGAGAACCAGTTCGTCCCCATTTCTAGTTCTGACCCTATTTCTGTCACCTTTTATTTTTGCTTCTCCCTTCTCCTTTACTATTTAAGTGGTTTTTTTCCCATCATCCATTTATGTTTTTCTTTTCTTTTTACTAAAGGAATTGTTTTTGGCACTCTTCCCTAATAATATCTCTGGCTTCCCTCCACAGTTCTGGTTCACATTCAATTGAGTTTAGTAATGTACAGTAAATCTCTTCCCTATGTGGACTTTAAATTCATCAGGAAAGTTGTTTAAATTATATTTTGACTCTAGGATTCTTTTAGTGTTCTTTTTCAGTTTTACTCTAATGTTGGACATTAACAGTTCATGATCTGTACCACAATGCACTCCTGGTCTTGTCTGACAGAGATAATGCAACTTCTTCAACTCCTGCTTCCAGTTATATATTCTATTTGATTTCTATATTGACCACTTGTGTTGTTCACATGTACAGCCATCTGTAATTTGTTTGAAGCATGTATTTGCAATCACATTATTGGCTTCACAGAACTCCATGAGTCATTCTCCTGGTTAATTTCTGTTCTCTAGGCCAAATTTTCCAATGACATATGGTTCTGCTTTGTTCCCTACTTTTACATTCCGTTCACCTATGATTATAAGCATGTCTTGTTTTGGTGTGTGATCAATTTCCTCTTGGATGATTGCATAAAAACTTTCAGTTTCATCTTCTTCAGCATCAGTCATTGGAGCATAGACTTGAATCATGGTTATGTTGACAGCTTTTCCATGAAGTTTGCTATTATTCAGTCAGCCCTTCAATTATAGCCCCTGACTACCTCTGCTACGTCATGCTTCAGCATTAGAGCCACTCCATTTTTTCTGGATAAGTCATTTCCAGATTAGAATTCTTTGTAGTTGTCTGACTGGAAATATGCCATTCCAGTACACTGATATCAAGCACTACAATGTTTATACATTCCATTTTTTCCTTTACGGTTTCCAGTTTATTTTTGTTTTTACTTCTCATTTTCCATGTTCTATTTGTATGTGTTGTACAGTTTCAGACTTCCTTTCTCTCATGGCACAGTGGTTAAACTGCTGTACTGCTGCCAAAACTGTGCTCACAACCTTGGGTTCAATCCCAGGTAGTCCGGCTCAAGATTAATTCAGCCTTCTATCTTTCCAAGGTTGGTAAAATGAGTACCCAGCTGATGGGAGGGGGGATGTGTAGCCTGCCTAATTAACTTGTAAACTGCCCAGAGAATATTTGAAGCACTATGGGGTGGTATATAAGCAGCACACTTTGCTTTTTGCTTTATTTTCATGCGCATCAGCTGCTAGACATCCTTTCAGCTTTAATCTCGTTGCATCATTAGTGACAGAGCTATTTCTATTTGTCCTCTGCTCTTCCACAGTAACTGACTGAGTGCTTTCCAACCCAGGATTCTCATCTTCCAGATCTATCTCTTGTTTCATTTTGGACAGGCTCATTATAGGGTTTTCATGGCAAGGAAAGTTCTGTAGCGGTTTACTATTGCCACCTACTGTGCAGTACTAACAAAACCTAGTTTGAGTGTCACCATCATTGCTTCCTCTACCAATGTCAGCTTCAGCTGTTGTTGCTACCCAGTAGCTGGATGCATCTTAATTTGGTGTCTCAGCTGTGACAGTTGGGTGATCCTGCTACTATAGGAGTCCAGGTTCATCATGGAGTCCGGTGTCCTGACAGCATTGCTCTCAGCTTCACTCAAACCCTTTCACCATGTTGAGGTGCACATCCAAGAAAGGGGGGCTAAACTAGGTGCAGTATTAATTGTTTGACTGCAATAAATGTTTCAAGCTTTTAAATTGTTCAGTTCTAGTTCCCTGTGATGTGGGGCTGGATGGAGGGAAGGAGTCAATATTTGGACTGTGGCCTACAAATAGGTCAGATCAATCCAGGCCCACAAGAGTCCCAGTGAAAATGGCATCCCTTCCCCTGACACTGCTCTTTGTCCCAAGACAGACGCTTCTGTTGTGAGAAGGAGAATCCGGGACCCCCACCACCACCACCACCGCATCAGTAGTCACTTCAGAGAAGGAGGATTTTCATTGGAACTTGAGGAAGTTACTTTGTGGCATTACTCTCAGAATCTTCATTATGGAATTTGTAGTTAAAAGAAGTAACTTTTCCAAACCTGGTTAAAGTTAAAGTCCCTCTTTTGCACGACACCCTTGCAGTCCAGATTCCCTCCTCCTTTCATCGCTGCTACTTAAAAGGTAAAGACTTGAGACATTTATTGGGTACAATCCATATTACATTACATTCCTGATTATCCTTGAGTACCGACAGATTTCAGATCTGATGAAGCAAAAGAGCCTGGGGTCTTCTGTATTGCAAAAAGACAAAAAGAGGTAATTTTCTTCTTTCCTCTTCCTGTTGAGGAGTGAATACACCAAAACAAGTACATTTCATTGCTCTAAATGTTTATGTCTGTGCCTTTTCTATTTTTTTAAAAAAAGAAAAGTACATTAAACTGTAGTATGTTAAGTGATGTTACCTCTGGTTGCCTTTCACCCTTGTGGGCTTGCCTTTTCCAGGAAACAGATATAACAGGTAATGTTCACTTCTCCAACACTATTTAAGACTGATTCTAACCAGGTGCCACTGGAAAGCGCAGGACAGAGCCTGTTCTGGCAGCACCCCTGCCCAAATTCCAGACAGAGGAGGCTTATATGTAAACAGATAAGTGGAGGAGCAGGTGTTGGTGACAAGTTGAATCTCTGCCAGCTGCCCCCCCCTTTCTTCTCAGAATCACAAAAGGAAGCTAAGTTCCCTCAGGGTACTGGTTGCTCTCAATAGCTGTCTTGCTAATGGGTTTGCAGAGCTGGTTTGGTTTAGCTGGGAAGAGATGCACAAGCAGGCTTCTTCTATATTGTTTATAGCTGAAATATGATCTTCCTGTGGTTCTATTGCATACTCCGCTGTAGCAATTTTGTGGCCAGTATTTCTCAGAAATGAGTATGTTTGTGCGCGCACGTGTGTCCTTATCCAGTGTGACTGGTCTTTCAAAACACCCCCTTTCCCCTCCTTTCAGCCACTTTTCATTTTTCACCTTGAGCTACAATCTGGCTCCACCATTTAGCAGCAAAATGTGAGGGACGAGCTTTTCCAGGGCTTATTAAACTTACTTTGAAGTAAATGGAGAAAGGAAATTGCCCATGCCTTTTCACTAGGCTGAAGGAAAAATCATTTGGGACTACAGCACAGAGAGAACTGTTGTTGAAGTGTTTATGTTTTTGTATTTTGCTGTGGATTGAATACAAGCATACACACAAGATCCAAAGAGGTGTATTTTAGGGTAGCATTGAGGGCCAGCTGCAGGACTTCTGGGACACCAGACATTGGAAGAAAGCTGTCTTATCCCAAGTCTGATCATAGCTTTCTGGCTGCGGAGCAGGAGTTTGATTCCCCACTTTGCACCCTTTACAGAGGCTTGACTCGATGATCTGCAGGGTCCCTTCCAGCTCTGCAGTTCTAAGATTATTATTATTACGAGTCTTATCTCACACAATATTGTCAACACAGAGCGACAACAACTCTCCCAAGTATAAAGCAGGTTCTTTTCCTAGCCCTATCAGTTGAGACCAAGAATTGTTGAAATAAAGCATTATATGAGAATCAGTGAGAGCTGGAAGAGATGGGACGCCTAAATGTGGACATGCTGGAGTCCTGTGCAACTTGTGCAAAAACATGTGCAAAAAAACTTTGCAAAAGGCTTGTGCAACTGAGCCTGGCCATATGACAGGAGGTTTGTCCAGGAGGGTTGTATACAAATCTTTTTGATTACAAGAATTTTTTTTAAGTGGGCTAAATCCAAAAGTTAGTCACAAATAAAGTAGAGTACTCAGTATAGTTTACATAACTTAAGAAAACCAGCCCATTCAATAGGTGGAACTAATCAATTGATTTAGCCATTTGTTTTCTTATTTGAAGTGCTTTTATAGATTCCCCATATCTCCTTGCTGTCCTCTTTCTCCAGTTGACATCAGGGCATTGGTAACTGTCCCTTCTTGCCTTTCTGTGCTCAATTGACAGTCAACTGTGCAGCAGATTGTAGGCTCACTTAATGCACACAGTCACCTATGATATTAATCACACACTTCCTTCTGCAGGTTGGTGATGTCTGGTGGGCCAGTACTACAAATCACTTGCTTGGTCTAAATTGTCGGCATGCGGGGAGGGAATGTGTGCAATGCTGCCTTGTTCACTGGGTAGATTATACTCTAGCAAGTGTCTCTGCTTGGATCTCTCCTGTTCAGTCAAAGTGATGGTGTATGAAATGAGCCAGAATAAAGAATTAGCAAAGTTGCAACAAGCAGAGAGAATATTAGAGTTCATCTGCTTTGTTACTGACAAGACTGTGACTGCATCTATTATGTATTGGAGATGTATCTATCACCTGCCTGGGGTTCAGAAAAGGGAGAGCAGGGAGGGATCTGGAGAATTAATTTATTCCTGGTCAGGCCACTAGTCTGTCTTGTTTGGTGTCTACATGCCTAATAGTAGCTCTCCTGTGACAGTCTTTCCAAGATACGGCTTCACTTGAGATAGTAACTTTAGCTGTTCTTATAGTGCAAGCTTTAATCAAACACCTCTTAGGAGGTGGAGCTGCTACAGGTTCGGAGTTGAAGGCCAATCACTGGACTCCCATTCATCTCAAATGGGAGATGCAGATGGTAATGAGATGTTAGTGACCTTCAGAGAAGACTATAGAGCTTGACATAGAGAGCCTGAGTCAGGGTCTCAGAGTCACTGCTTGTGTCCCTGATGCTTGCTTCAGCCTGTTAAGTAGTTCAGACGGCCCCAGTAGCTACCGCATAAAGAGACCCTGAAAGTCTCTAGCAGTTCTTTCCATGCTGGCATCAAGAGTATAAGGTTTGTTAGCAAAAGGTTTATTAGTAAGGCTCTCAAAACAACCACTGCCATGGTTGTTTTAAACCAGCATTGTCAGCACCACCACTAAATAAATTCAGTTCAATAAGAGACCATATTTAATCTCCCAAAAGGGACACTGGAGGAGATTTATAGAAGCGAGCAAGAGGTCAGCACACCATTTCTTATGCTGCCTCTGGCTGTCCAAGTGGAAGTTCTGTCCTTCGAAACATGTTGCCAGAAAGGGCGGGGAGGGGAGAGAAAAAAATATTGTAGGACTTCAAATAGTAAAAAAATTATTTCAGTGTGGCTTCCATTATTAATATGAACAATATTCTATACTATTATTTATTTCATATTTTGCAACATTTTGTTTTGTTCTTTGTTCTTTCTTTCCTTTTGTCAACTTGCTGAGACAGATGAAGCAAAGCAACGTGTGCTGCTTATATACCACCCCATAGCTCTTCAAGCACTCTCTGGGTGGTTTATAAGTTAATTATGCAGGCTACAAACCCCCTCCCTCAAACTGGGTACTCATTTTACCAACCTCGGACGGACAAAAGGCTGAGTCAACCTTGAGCCGGCTACCTGGGATTGAGTCGTGGGTTGTGAGCACAGTTTGGGCTGCAGTACGGCAGTTTTAACCACTGTGCCATGAGGCTTTTTAAAAAAAACATAGCTCCTTCTTTGGAAATGGCTTCAAAACACAGTGGGATAACATTGATAGTTTAGAATGGGAAAGAATCAAATTCAAATCTTTACTCAGCAACAAAACAGAGTGACTCGGAGCCAGGCAGCCTAAGCCCGCTTCATAGATGGTTTGGTGGGAGAAAGAATTTATCTGTCACCCCTGAGCTCCTTGAAGGAAGGGCAGGATAAAAAAGGGCAAACAAGTCAACAAAACCTTTGGTTGGCTGTGTTTCTTTTCCAGGAGGTTTCCTGCTAGATTTTTATGTCTTTTGGGATTGTGTCGTGGAATAGACAAGGAATAGCTGAATCCAGGGCAGATCGATGTCACAACCAGTCAAGGCCCGAGCTATTTTGCTGTCTGAATTGGAGCAGCAAATGATGCCCCTCCCTTCAGCCAAGGAGCATAGTGTGTACCACGAGCCAAAACAGTTGGCGTCTTCCCCCAAATTCCTCTCTCTGAGAGTAAAAAAACAAAAATCCTCATTCAGGTGACTAAAAACTTGCTGGCCTTTCTTTGCTCATTCTACTTAGCGTCATGGCTGGCTGTGCAGGTTGTGATGTGCATAAGCCTGTGTCATCTTGTCAGTCCAAGCCAATAGCAGGAAACTGAAGAAATTACAGAGGAATGATACAGGGGTAATTATAATGAATTATATACTGCTATCAACTCCCAGTGTGGTCCAGTGGATAGAGTGACAGACTAGGACTCCAGAGAAAAGGGTTCTAATCCTTACTTGGCCATGGAAACTGACTGGGGGAGTGGAACACAGACACGCATGTGCGCATGTGCGTGCACACACACACACACACACACACAAAGAGAGAGAGTTAAGGCAATTCTAACTTAATGCCAACCATTGCCAGGGGTTTCTAGAAATCCAGTAGTTAGAAGTGGTTTATCATCCCTTTCTTTTCTTATTTAACTGACATTTGTTCCTGTAGGGGTCCCAGTTATTTATCTCAAACCAGAGATGCTTTTAATTTTGTCCAGGTTTCTCGGCTGCCGCTGCCAAGACATACAATTCATGGGCTGAAATCCTGTTGCCATGTAAAGTTGATGGTGTCATCAGCTGCATCCATTTTTTGGAAACTAAAAAATTCTGACTTCTCTCCCAAAGGTTCCAAGGCTCTGGTGAAATAGCTTTCATTGTCTGGAAGCCATGGGGGATGCAGGATGGGGGGAGGAAGTTGAAAATTGCCACCAGAGGTAGAGCCATCCATTCACTGAAAGTCTGATTCTGTAGATGCCCATTTCCTGGTGTTGTCTATCAGAATTTTGTCTGTCTGGGAATAATTGGTGGGTGATGGATCTAGTTTTCACATTATTCTGATGACCTGGCTATTTCTGCCACTTCTGGAAGAGGAGAGCATTCCTTCCTTTGATTTAACAGCAAGCTGTGTAAGCTAAAGCAGTGCAGTAATTTGACAGCATTGATTCAGAGAAGCATGGCAGCAATGCCAGTGTGGTAAGTGTCAGGAAACACTTAGCTGGCCGCCATCCTCCTGAATGGAAAGCTGACTTGTGAGTGCTTTCCAAGAGATACGATGTGCTCTCATTAGACTCCAATCCCTCTCCCACCCTCATGTTCCATCGGAAAGATCAACTCTTTTAAGGGGAGGAAGGATCATTCATCACAACACAGCTGAACAGCAGCATAACAGAAATGATGCACAATTATTGGACTGCTTCTTCAGAAAGACAGAAAGGCTGCTACTGATGTTATGTTACCCTGTGGCATGCATACAACCAAGGCTGTAATTTTTTATATACCTGCCTTGGAGTAAGTCAGCCTGAGTTAAATGGGGCCTACATCCGAGTAGATATGCTATGAATAGCCTTCTAAATCTAACTTTGGCAGGAAAACATTAGTCTCATTATCTCCAATTTTGATTCAGATAGAAATGGCTGTATATCAGGTGTAGAGCTGATGCTGCTGCAACAGGGCCAGCGTATGTTTAACTCACAAGTAAGAGACTGCTGTTGCATCTACTTACCAAACAGAGTCCCAGTTCTATTCCTTTCTTGGTTATGCTCCTCTCTCTTTTTCCCCCCTAGGATATCCAGGTATTTTTATCTGAGGTGGTGCTCGTGTAACAGAGACAAATATTTTCTCAGCACCGGACACACTTGACGCTTTCCCCAGACAGCATGTGCATTATAAATGCAATCATTGTCATGTGATTCTGTGAATGTCACAAGTGTTTGCCAGCTATAGCCTTAGAAACAGTGATGAGTAACAGAGACCCACCCTCGGTGCCTTTTGTATACTTTTTATTCACATGTTTTTGTCATGTTTTGACTCGTTGTATCTTTCCACACTATGAATACTCAGCATGGGAATACACAAACCACACTGTTATTTTCCAGTGAGACTTTGTAGGGTTCATTCAGTTTCTATACACCCCTACTGTTCAAATTCAGTAGATCTTGCAAGATCTCTTCCCCCCCAATAAAAACAAAAACAAAAACGCTATGATCAGCAAGAGGGCCAGCTGTCTATTGTAAGGCAACACCTCTTTCTGTCCACAAAAGCAGACCAATAGAGAACAAGACCTTGCAATTCCAGGATGTTCAGTACTCACCTTAAAGCTGGATTTACAGGACTACTATGTGAGGTGTATAATATACCTGGAGATGTACTTGTCTGTCTGGGTTTTTCATTTGCATGGAAAAGCCTATGAAACCTGAGTGTTTATAAGCTCAGGAGCATCGGATTGCGACCTGAGAGCCACTTGGAGATGCCCAAGGATTGGAAACTGCTAAAACAAAGCATGCCACTCTCTACCATTTTGGTTTCATCACTGGCACAAGAAGATGCATCATCGTGACCAAGACAGGGAGACCGCATGCTCGTATATGTAACAAGGTGGCTACTCTATCCCATATTTAAAGGGTGGACTAAAGTATAACATATAGGGAATGCCACTATCTTGC
This sequence comes from Pogona vitticeps, assembly GCF_051106095.1. Lineage (NCBI taxonomy): Eukaryota > Metazoa > Chordata > Lepidosauria > Squamata > Agamidae > Pogona > Pogona vitticeps. The sequence goes on along the minus strand of NC_135784.1, from coordinate 126,256,319 downwards.
CAGTATTTGAGGGGATGCAAATATGAGTGCCCATGACTGTTGGTTGTAGTGATGGTGTTGTTTGTGGTGTGGAGATGGAACAGAAAGAGATCAGGCTTCCCCATTTCCCAAGCACAGATTAAAATACAGTGGAGATGCAGGCCAGTTGCTTATGATCAAATATCACGGTACCAGGAGATCAATTTTTGTGTAGCTCAATGGCTGAAAGAGGCAGTTTGGGAGGGGAAAAATACACAAAGCAGCATTGAAAGGAGGCACTTTGGTATAATGCAGGATCCAAAAGGCAACTATGCGAAGCTATCGTAACATTAATCTAAGGCCCCTGTAAGAAGCAACATCTGAGGCTTCTGGATTGTGCCCCTTAAATTCTTCTAAACAAATACCCCATTACATCATCACAAGGGCCAGTTCAATCCAGTAGTCCTTGAACCAGTTCCGATGATATTTCCAGAGACAATGTAAGCACAATCTCTATGCAGATCTTTCTACACTAAAATAATTGTGTGCTGCCCATCAAGTAAGTAACAATTTATCACAACCCTTGCCAGGGTTTTCTAGGTAAAAAGTACTCAGAAAGGGTGGACCTTCTTCTGGTGCTGCTTTGACTGTACAGCTTGCCCAGGGCTATACAGGTTGGCTTTTCTTCTAGGAAGCATAGTGGAGAGTCAACGTCCCAATCTCTGTATTCCAGCTTGCTGAACCCTCTCTCTTTATACACCCATTTACTATGTGCAGCTCGGATATTTTAAAGTTATTAATTCCTTGCCAAGGCCAACACACTGCTGGCTGTCATTGCCTGGGCTTGAGGTGAAGCTGCGCCTTCAGGCCTTGAATTGCTGTGCTAGATCACCGTTTCAATGAGTCATGCTTCCCTCTGGAGATAAGGGCATTGCCAATGGATGCACTTTCTTCTTTCTGATCACTGTGAAGGACCATTATGTACATGGAAGAATGGCATTTTATGCACCCATACACACCTCCTTTTTTTCAGAGGTCCATGTTCTCTAAAGTCAGTTTCACATTCATGACTTTCGAAGTTGTTCTTGAGTGATTTAATCAACATGACAAGCTGCTGGAAGCCATTTTTGACGACCACCAAGAATTTTTGTTCAGGTGTTTTCCCAGACTCAACTCCAAAACACACAAAGATAGATAAGAAGTACCATTAGTATTCAAAAACAGTGGCTACATTGGTGAACGATTCTATATGCAGACCCAAGTCTCTTACAAAACTGCAAGCTTTCTCAATTACAGTGGTAGATGTATATGCCTTTCCTTTCAAGTACTTGTTACCCTCATAATCTGTCTTTTTGAGAAAAATTGATAGCCACATTCACAGCACTTTGAGAATAATGCAGGCCAGAAACAGATGTTAGGAACAGCCTGTAAGCAGAAGAGAAAAGTCTTAACTAATGCGAATATTTGAGTGTGACAGAAGGGACCTTCTCTAACCTCCGGAAATATGCAGATCAGATTGTTTTGTTTGATGGCAGGTCTCTATGATTTAAGCATAGGATTTGTTTTTTGACATCTCATTTCACAAACATGGAAAGATTACCTGAATCACTTCCTTGCAACATTAATGTGCTTTCAGCTCTAATTACTGGCTATCTCTAATGCTGCTTCTGGCTTCACATATTATTCTTTGGCCCGAGTCCAAGATTCTTGCAGAATTGATACTTTTACACAATGTTATGTGCTTGCAGAAGGGATTTGTTGTAAGGAGGGGGGAAACTGTGGCCAATGAAATTATCTTTTTCAGCATCTTTTTCTGCAAGCAGTTTTGGGTTGTTTTCAAACCAAACGTCATTTGTTATAAGAAAAAATCCTAACTGTTTTGTCAGTGGAGCCACAGTTACTGGTCCCACTGTGGAGAGTGGGTGATCATGGACTTTGCCTCAGCTTTTTGATGAATGATGTCGTGCAATCAGACTCTTGAGTTATAGACAGTGTACCTTATTAAACAATATTCCTAACAATAAAAAACAAGTTTATTCAAAACAGCTGCTTTGGGATTTGATCTGCCAATTCCATGGCCTACCCTTTTAGAGAAAAGTGAAACTTATTTATGGGTTGAGGGCCCCAGACCATCCAATACTGCCTGTGCCTCTCTCTCTCTCTGTGTGAATCCCCTACCCATAGAAAGAGGAGGAGCATAGAGAGACCACTCCCTCCGGGGAGCATGTTAGTAGCTTGAGTTACAGATCCAAAGTTGGGGCTCTGTCCTGCTAACCCAGTCCTCTTCCCCTTGGGGCTGAACTGAGAATAGATGCCTTCAGCGGTTGAGGAAGAAAGACTTAATACTCTGGAGGAGGTGATATTTCTGCTTCTGCTGCCGAAGCTTTTTGCGGATGATGGGGATCCAGACAAGCCCACAGACCAGTAGCATGAGGCCTAGTGACAGGAAAGCTGGTCCACACAGTTTAAACACATTCTTGGTGTTGTTGTTGTTGACAGTATTGTTTTGGTCTATGGTGAGGCAGGTCAAGCTGGTGATAGCCACTCCAAAGAGGAAGACTGCTCCCCCCACTGACAATACAATGACCGGCTTATGATAAACATCCCACTTGTTTGGTGGGGGAGTACTCCATCCAGACTCGCTGCGGGAACTGATGCACAAGGTGCTGGCTGTTTGGCTAGGCAGCAGATCCTTAGACTCAGGGGACTTCTCGGCCTCCTCGGCTTCTTTTGGTTGGCTTTCCATGGCTACCAGTTTTGCAGGCTTGAAGGATTCAAATGTCTAGGAAAGGGAGCAGAAGACAAAGTGCCAGGTTGTTTGGGTGGTCATAGATATGAGTCTCCCACCCAAGCTTTCAGGGAATGCTTTTTCTGTGTAGCTTATGAAGGAGGAATGAGTTAGCTGTTTCAGACATATCCCAGGTGTGAGTCAGACGGCCAGTTCCACCTTGGTGCTTGGCCGATTTGCTTTTTCCCAGCATGATCAGTCCTCAGTGCTTCTGAGGGAGCATAGTAGGTCTATACATATTTTTAGTGCCAAACCTGCTTTAGAAGTTCAGTCACCACATTTTTTTTTTGATCCTGTAACCTTCTCAGTTGAGTTAGAAAGAACCTGTCTTTTGGATTATGGCAGGTGTGCAAAATCCCATTTAATCTCTACCCCCTTTCCTCTGTAGCTTAGTACCTGAGACTACTTTCTGCTCCCCCAGATTGTCCCTCAAACTGAGCAATGGTGGGTCTCCCCAGTAATCCCTGCATTGCCATAGAAATTTCAGGAAAATGCCTCCCATTCCCCAATGGAAAAGCACTTGGTCTCTTCAGTGCATGAGACTGCAGGCAGCAATGGAAAGTAGCAAGCTTGTTCCTTCAGCTGGCAGGGTGAGTCCCAGGACCTCAGCAGATGCCTAGTGGCATCAACTGCAGGTGGAAGTCTGCTCACAGGGATGGTCTATTCATTGAAAAGCTCTGTATTGCCTTTCAGCTGTTCTGTTCAAAGACTGTATAAAAGCAACCAGGTAGAAAAATAAACATTAAAGTACCAAGTCCCTTGCACTGGAGGGAAGTAGTGACAACATCAGTCAATTAAAAACTAACTTCTGACTGACTCCAAAATGTCATGAAAAGCTGGGAGAAAAATAGGGCCTTCCACCCATCGTTGATGGTGTCCTAGCTTTCCTGCTGCAGTGCATGGTGGATGGTGAAAATTGGTGACAGGGTTTAATGTTGCATTGGTGACATTATAATATTAGTTACATTCTGTCCTGTGCTATTCGGCTTGTCTCCCTGGCCAGGTGGCTGCTTTGTGCTTTGCCTTGCCTCCAACAGGGCCTTTATTCTGTAAACACAGTGTGACCTGGAGTGCTCTGTTCCATAAAGGCACCAGATAACCTAAAGGAAAACACATCCATCTATTTTTCCCAAGAACATCAGTCATGTCACACTGCATCCCACTCCAGTTTCTGCTCTTCACACAGGATGCCCACAATGAGCATAGCATTTGCAGGATTTAAAAGCTAAGAACTGAGAAATCATAATGGAAGTGTAAATCATGAATATTCCAGTGTTCAGTTGGTGTGTCCCTAGGACATGGACACAGAGAATCCATTCAAGCTAGCATACATGGTAGGCTGCCTTAACTTCCACCCCCTGCATATCATCTGCCTGAGAACAAGAGGTCTCACACCCACACTATGATCCTCAGGAGAAGAGTTGCTCTCCTATGTATCATTGACACAATCTGGGATCTTTCTGCTGCCATTGATTTATACTATTTTATACTGTCTTGTATATGGCTGCTGTGGGGTGTTTTTGGGGAGGGGTTAATGTCCCAGCTAAGTTATTTGTTTTGAAAGAGGGAGGGAAGAGCAGGGTATGACAAATCCATGATTTATAATCCTACTTCTTTGTGTGACAGACAAACAGACATGCTACTAACATAGCGGGAAGGAGTAAAAGAACACCGCCACCTTCCACAGGCACTGAAGCAAAGCAATCAGCATCCCAATTACTCTTGCAGTGAGGATTTATATAAAGTCAGCTTCCAGTTACCTTGACCCTCACTGCTATTGTTGAATTGTATAACATTAAAACAAAGTGGTAATGTGAACAGCCTGGCAAATGCGTCCTTGTCAGTGGGAGATTAATAACAACACATATGGACTGAGATTTGTCTGGCGCCGACGCTGATGACATTTCAGCGCCAGGTCAAAACCTTCCTGTTCCAGAAGGCTTTTAATGGAAATAATATCAGCTGTTGGTCCGATAGCAATTTTTATATATATTTTAATTGCATTTTCATTGTTCTGAATTTTTATTGTATTTTAAATGTTGTAAGCCACCCAGAGACCTTTGGGTAGTGTGGGCGGCATATTAAATAAATAAATAAATAAATAAATAAATAAATAAATAAATAAATAAATAAATAAATAAATAAATAAATAAATAAATATGGAGGCATGTGTAATGGACAAATCTACTATGAATGACTGTTTAGCCAGCACACTAATATATATTCTTAGACTCTGTATGAGATAATTCTAAATTACCCCCTCTATACCCAGGTTTCCCTTCATCTGCAATAGAATAATGCTGGAGAGGGACTGTCCTTTTTCTTGTTGTTTAGAATGGCAGATGTGTCATGAGACAAAAGCTCTCGTACCTAACAGGAGAGAATGCTGGTAAGTCTAGACTTATGAATGCATTGAACAGGATTTACAGAAGATTCCCTAGCCAGCTCTTGAGAACTCCATGCCAACTTCTTGTCAAAGTCAAAAGTATGATGCTTGAACAATAGCCTCAGAGCACTATAGTATATAACACTCCTTGTCTGTTCAACCTGTGAAATCTGTCACAGCTAACAATCCCTATGTAAAGGTATTGTTTTCAGTGTGAATCAGAAGATTTATTCTGCACAAACAACTTTTGCTTTCTGGATATCCTTTAAATCCTTTGCCCAAGAAGCACACATTGTGTTCAGAAGAATTATTCTTTCTTCTTTTTTTATTGAATACGCAAGCAGGATTGAATGCAATAACTTTTCTCTCAGAAAAAAATTGTAGCAGACATAGGAGTCTTAAGACTGAAATACAGTATAACAGTTCCAATAAATAAATGAATGAAGTCTTAAGGACTTGATTCATCTATGGAATATATCTTCAAACTTTAAAAATATAGCTCTCTTAAAGTCTAGAGCATAAGCAGATTAATAGTCATATTCAGTTGAAGCATTCATGCTTACCCGAGCAGAGTATTTCCTGATGGCTTTTATCTCCCTCTTTTGTACATAGAAGAAATGTAGAAGAATAAAGCTTGTGGAATCAGACAACCTAATGTTTCCAGGACTCATTTTTATCTGCCTGCTTTACCATGAGTGAAAACATTGTTTGGTTCTCATCCTCTGAAGAGAGATGAAGTAAGTTTGGAAGCTATAGCGTCAGCAAGCCAGCCAGGAGACCAGATGGATTAAGTACTTGATTCACCTTGCCATTCCTGGTGAACCAGGCAAGTAAATGACATATACCTTGATACCCAGATGAACTTGTTTGAGTGTCATACTTTTGACCTTGATGGTCTCAGTCTGGCTTGTGGGCCCCTTGGATTTTGTAAAAAAAAAAAAAAAAAAAAAAAAAAAAAAAAAAATAATACCAGTAACCCCAACCAGAGGATTTAAGCATCCCTTCGACATAATGTCGATAGTCTGAACTTTAGTGAGCACTTCACAATTTTTCAGTGAACAATCTGCCATTTCTTCTGCTCAGCTTCTTTTTCCTTTAGGGGCTTGTCAGCAAGAAGCTACATGTTGCTCTCGAGCCAGTCCTACACTTTGCAAGCATGTGGTAAATACATTCTGAGGTTTTAGAAGCAGAAGACTCATGTTTTGATAGCCTTGGGATTACTAGGAGATGGGGGACATCCATTTCATTAGAGGTAGGGAACATTTTCCTGCCCTGAATGGGGTTACACTCCCCCTAAGGGACAGGGTCTGCAGCCTGAAGGTGCTCCTGGACCCCAGTCTAACTCTGGAAGCCCAGGTGGACTCAGTGGCCAGGGGCGCCTTCCTTCAGGGGCTGCGGAAATTGTAACAGCTATGGCCCTACCTGGACGAGCGGAGTCTCATGACAGTTACACTGGCAACATCTTGTATAGATTACTGCAATGTGCTCTACGTTGGGCTGCCTTTGAAGATGGTCTGGCAACTGCAGCTGGTCCAGAATCGAGCTGCATGGCTGGTGACTGGTGGGGCCGCTAGAGAACACATCAAGCCGATTCTGTTTAAGTTACATTGGCTACCAGTTGCTGCCCGGGCCCAATTCAAAGTACTTGTTTTGACATATAAAGCCCTAAATGGCTTAGGCCCTGCATTCCTGAAGGACCACCTCCTTCCACATGAACCTACCCAGCAGTTAAGATCTAGCCAGGGGGCCCTTTTGAAAGAGGTAAGAGGGACGGCTTGTAGAAAAAGGGCCTTTTCAGCAGCTGCCCCCAGACTATGGAACAGCATCCTGAGTCAGATTCGTCTGGCGCCGACACTGATGACATTTCAGCACCAGGTCAAATTTTTCCTGTTCCAGAAGGCTTTTAATTGAAATAATATCAACTGTGGGTCCTGATGCCAATTTTTAGAGTATCTCTTTTAATTGTATTTTAATTGTTTTATCTTTTTATTGTATTTTAATTGTTGCAAGCCGCCCAGAGACCTTTGGGTAGAGTGGGCGGCATAGAAGTTAAATAAATAAATAAATGTGTCTCACCAGATGTTAGATTACAACTTCCACCAGCCCTAGTCAGCACTTAGGAATAGCAACGGGCATCGAGAGTTGCAGTCCCACAGCCTTTCAACAGCTACAGTTTTCCTGTCTCTGCATTTACACTGGGAGCGAGTTATGAGGTCCAACTGTTCTTTATTCTTGGTGGCCTCCTTTTTCAGGATTCCTGGGAAGGTTCCAGGCAATCACCATGCTCTATTTTCCCACAAAGCTAAGGCACCTTTATCTCCCACTTATAATCAACCTATATGCCCCTCCTTTCTCTACCCCTTGCTGCACCTCCCCTATTTGTAGAGTCATTTCATGTCCTGCAAGGTCAGATCCTTTCCCTTTCCCAGCAAGACTTCCTCAGACTTACAGAATTGGGAGAGATGAGGCTGAACACAGAAGCATTTTCTTCTGAATCAAATTTTGTAGGACCAGGTCCTGGAGCTTGCAGTGGCCTTACAGGCCCTTAAAATTCAGCATTGCCCTCTGCTAGAGGAGGGCACCGAAATTGTTCAGGAGCAGCCCTGGACTATTTTTCCAAGGAGTCAAAGAGATGAAACTGACATGCAGCCTCCCAATGTCAGAGGTTACCTTCCCTCCTCCTTTGAAGAAAAAGGTTTAGAAAACAATGGGGTCCAACAGGAACCCCTTTCAATGTCAGAAAAAAAAACAGACAGTTGATGTGACCCTATTCTAGAGTTTTCTAACTTTTTTAAAAAAAAAACAAGTTTGAAACAGACTAGAAAAACATTAGGATTTACAGTCCCTTTACTAGTTTTATTATGCTCCAGCTTTCTTTATTTTTGAGAAAACAAAATTAAAACTACAGAAAACAGTATTAAACTGGTATTGAGAAGTATTCTGATGAAAGAAAGGGCATGGAACAGTCCTGAGAACCAGGAATAGAGGAGGTGATAACAAGTGTCCATATCACAGCCATCACATGAATGAAAACTGTGGAGGGAAGAGCCCCCAGGAGGGTTAGACACTCCCCCAAACATGTTTGTGTGTGTGTGTTTTTGGGCTGTAGAGTCAATTCTAATTTATAGTGATCCTAGTAAGATTTTTCAGTATATGTAAGACATTTCAGGGGTAGTTGAAATGGTAACTCCCTCATGAGTACCCATGGCCAGGTGGAGATTTGAACCCAGGTCTCCTGAGCCCCAGCCCAGCACTCAACTCCCCACACTACAGTGACTACAGTGAAGCATGAGTAATCAATAAGAATTCCATTATCACCTTACAGCAGAGCTATTAGAGGCAATAATAGGAGATTATCATTTGGAAACACCTCTCTGAAGCTAATGAGTCTAAAGGCAAGCAGGAGAGAAGGGGAAAGGAGGAGAATGGGCTGGGGAAAGGAAGAGTCTTCCATCCCTGATACAAGACGCTGCATAGAAAGCCTCTTCCACTGGTTTCCTCCTACATGGGACTGGAGGGGAGGAGGAATTATACCAGCGTCAGAAGCTTGGTTTTGGGAATTCCTAGGCTAGGTTTGATCTTGGGCACAGCTGTATTCTTTGTTGAAGCAGGTCGCCTGAAGGCATTGTGCTAAGAAGCCGATGTGTCTCATGTTCTTGCTGGCTATAACCCAGTGGTAGAACAGGTGTCTCATGTGTCTTGGGCGTGTGTGCGCGTGCATGAATGAACTGACTCTCCACTGAGCCTGAGATTTTGGAAAATTATAATGACCAGAATCCTATTACTGTTTTACATTTGCATATGGAAATCATACAAGTTTTAGGGGCAAATTGCTGCTCATTAACAGAGTATTGACTGTGCCTAGTTGTATGGTTGGGTGCCTGGAATGCAACCAGCACCTCTTTAATGAGCTATGACTTACACAGTGTCCCTTACAAAAGGGATACATTGGCAATAGGATGCACTATCTTTCAATAGTTTTACAACTTTACAACTTTTCGAGTTGTACACGATCTACATTTATCAGCAAGATTTCTAGCACCCAACCAGCTCTAGCGCTCTTACACTACAGTGCTGTCTAGCTCTGCTAATAGATGTTCAGGCAGGCAGGCAAGCCAGACATGTGATCCAGGCTAAAGCTTTGTTCCCCTTCCATTTGGCACCTTTCAAAGAAGTAAATTGGAGGAAGTTAATTCTTTACATCGCTGGAGCCACCTAGGGAGATGGAGGCAGCAGGAGCTTCCCATGTGATCTTCTGACCTTTCCAGAAATCCTTTGTGAGATTAAAATGCCTTGCCTACCTCTAAAGCCTTCTAGCTTGAGCGTTCTTTTCTGTCAACGTCTTAGTGGCCTTTTTCTACCGACAACTGCTTGGTCCTTCCAGCCATTAGTGCTGCTGGCCTTGCCCCAAAGTTGGAATGAGAGAGTATTGGCAATCTGGCTGAGTGTATTGGCACCATAGCGAATGAATTCCACACCTCTTGGCAAGTCAAGATGCAAAGAGTTGTGATTCTTCTGCTGCTTGGTGTGGATTATCTGCACGTAGAACTCTTTAGATCAAGAAGTCCCTAATGCCTTGGTCAGTGAAGTAACCTGCCCATAATTTGGGTGCCCAGCAGACACAGACACTTCTCCTGGGGTGCTTAACCTCGTGGTGTCTAGTCTGCATGGAGAGGAAGTGGTGACTGAGATCCATCTTCAAATGAAAGTGTCAGTGGCCTGCCCTAGAATGAGAAGGAGGGGGAGCTACCCAGGGCCCTGTGCAAAACCTCCAAAGGTTTGGTCCCCTTTGCTTTCTTCTGTATCAATACAATTTAAAAACAAATGACTTTTTTTTAAAAAAAGAGCAGCAATATCACAATAGCCTAGCCCATACAAGCCTGAGGTCAGCCCAACTTAAACTAGGGGGTAACCCCTGTTAGTCAGCCATACCCCCTCCTTTTGAGGTGAAATTGCCACAGAAAGGGGAGAGAGAGAGAGAGAGAGAGAGAGGGAGGGAGAGGGAGAGAGAGGGAGAGAGAGAGATTCAGCCCAATAAAGTTTCCCCAAGTTGGGGCTTGGGGTCTGCACTGACAATCATGCTTATGCCAGGGAAAATGGATGGGATTCAGAGGCAGCTGTTTAATTCCATTTGAGTTTCCCTGGTGCTGAGTGCATCCTAAGGGCCAGCCCCCTTCAGCCCTTGTGAAAAGTGAATGTTATGCCAACTTCAAGGGTTATTAAATAGCTCCCAGGAAATGCAAAGAAATCAGGTAAGGATCTTTCCAGGGCATGAGGCGTGGGAGGCACATTAAATTCCTCCAGGGTCCTGAGGAAGCGTTTGGAGCAAATGCCTCTGCATCATAGGGTCCCCCTCGCTGCTGCTCCCCTTTACGGCGACCCCCTCCCAGCCACAACAGCAAGCAGTTCTACTTACATGGATGGCCAGAGGCTCCCTGCAGCTGCCTCCCTGCGCTGTATAGGCACGGAATGTGTCCTAAGTGGATGTAGCGATTTCCTAAGTAGCTTTCCTCCCAGCCCTCAGCTATCCCTCCCTGATATCATCTGCACTGAGTGCCTCATAAACTGTGGAGCATGTTCCAGCTCAGATGAGCTCACCCGCTTAAGCAGCCAATGGCTCGCCTTAACCCTTTGCACTCTGAAGCTCCAGCAAATGGGGATGAGCTGCAATACAAGTCATTTTCTTTTAGCAAGACAATCAACTCTCACAGGGGCCAGGGCTATGCTCCAAAGGAGGACATGTGCAGGAGATGGGACAGCCTGGAAAGGTTGGGCAAAGGAAGGAGCATCAGTGGTGTGGAAAGTGGCTGTGAACAAACATTTGCATGCATGCCCCTTTCCTTCACATGTATTCTCATCTGTGGTTCTCACCAAGTCACCAGATACACCCTTTCTGTTTCTGCCAAAGGAGAGAAGAACAAGTTCTTGTTTCACATACCCAGTGTTTCTAAGCTAAAAGAGGGAAGAGAAGCTGGGCCACCTGCAGCCCTTTTGAGATGCCACCTTCATGGGGCTTTGCTCTACTCCCAAACTATCACCCAGCATCTACTCCACTTGGCTGAGAAGACTTGTCACCATGGGAACTTGTGCCAGAAAAAACTCCGGCCTTCCTTTCTACTCTCCATCTCCTTTTCTTACCGTATCATGCCTCTTTAGATGGTAAAGCTGAAGTCAGAGACAGTCTTTTCTTTGGCACAGAAGCCATGCTGAAATCGGAATTATACATGCCATAACTATACAACAAAAATAATGGTTTTAGTTTAGCAGCATCTAAGAAAATCTGTTGGAGCAGAACATTTTGGACCATAACCAATGAGCCAGACCCATTTTTAATGAAAACCAGCACTCTCCTTGAACTAAATAAATAAATAAATAAATAAATAAATAAATAAATAAATAAATAAATAAATAAATAAATAAATAAATAAATCCCTACTAAGTGTGAAATAGGAAAGGTGTGCTTTGATTAATTTATGGATAAACCCTTCCCTTCTGCAGACTGGCTGATATGTTATTATCAATAGAAAAACATAGAGACTTGGATATTGATTGAGGGAACAGGTATGATTGGTGTCACCATGTCATCCATTTCACTGGACCCTACAGGTCAACACAGGCCACAAAAAGTTGCCAGATATATTTTGGTGCTTCAAGATTTCTCCTTCAGATGAAGAATAAATTCGTCCGAACATCAAAGAGTGAGAAACTTCATTTCTTCATTTCTTTCTCCTGTGAAGAAGTGATTTAGCCATCTGATATGTGTCTCTCATCCAAGATCCTTCTGTTTCCTGAAAATGTGAATTATTCGGAAATAGGCCAATATTATATGCAGAGATAAAAAGCTACAAATTAGAACACAGAAGTAGATTAGTATGCTTAATTATCTCCTGGCATGTGGCTCTATTTCTGAGCAAGCCCATAACAAATGCAATTTTGCTTCCTCTGTGCCTCCAACAGCAAAGAGAACGTGTTCCTTCTAATTTGGCCAGTTGTGTTGATATTCAGAGAACTCTCTGGATAATTTTATGCTGTATCAAGAAAGCTCATCTTACCATCAAGAAATGGGAACACCATATCCTCTTTAAGTAATGTGTTCTTTTGTCCAGACATTTTTACGGGTAGCCATTTATCTGAAATTTAAACCCGCTGCCTTTTATGTCACAGCCAAATTAGACATGATGTCAGAGATATGTAAATATATCTCATGACATCTTCTGGTTCTTGCTAAAATAAGCACTGTGGAGAAGATTTGAAAAGAGCGGTTGACACACACCAATTCCCTAATGCAGGGGTGAGGAGCCTTTAGCCCATCAGCCCCAGCCAGCATGGTCAATGACAAAAGATTGTGGGAGCTGTAGTCCCAAACATCTGGAGGACCATGGGTTCTACATCCCTGCTGTAATGTGATTTCTCACAACACACATACGCACACACCTAAAACTACTGTTACCTGCAAAGAGGTAAATGAGCACCCATGGTAAATTAGGATCAAGCAACAACCAATATTTAGCTCAGAACCTGGTCTCATTTATCACATCCCTTAAACCAGTGGTCCCCAACCTTGGGCCTCCAGATGTTCTTGGACTACAACTCCCAGAAGCCCCCACCACCATCTCTGCTGGCCAGGATTTCTGGGAGTTGAAGTCCAAGAACATCTGGAGGCCCAAGGTTGGGGACCACTGCCTTAAACAATAATTCAGGAAAGGATCTGCTGTGAGAATGTTTGAGGGGGGACTGGAAGGATCATGAAGGTCAATGAGTAATGCTCTTGGAAACTAAGGTGGGAAATGCTCCTTTACCCAAAGTGTATGTGGAGGGCTGAACATCAGATGACCTTGGCTGGGCTACAGACAGTGGGTTATGTGTTTTAAAATTCAGAGCTGAACAGGCAGGATGTTTGGGGGCAAAAGTCTGTGTACATCTCAACAACTCAATGATTAGAACTATAATCCCTTTCATGTTCTAGAGACATTAAGAGTTTTGTGTCTGAGAAATCAGGCTTGCAAGTGAAGGGTATGCTAATAATTTGAAGATAAATCACAAGGCGAAACAAGCTGATTTACAAAATACAGGAATTCTCTCTTCTAATACTGGGCTGCAATGTGTGCTTGGGCATTGAGTCAAGAACGAATCTGGGGATGAAGGGAAGGCTGATTTAGTGGGTGGCAGGGACCTTGGGCAATTAGATGGGCAATTTACATGTTAACTTATTACCTTCCATACAACAGTGAACACTGGAAATGGTTTGCCAACTGAACCTCATCTCACACACATAGCCCCCTTTATAATACTAAGAGGATAATCATCTGCCTGACCAATGTTTTGTACATGCTGCATAAATAGTATCAGTGGGAAAGAGATGCCCTCTCAGATGTTGCTAGACTAAAACTTCCATCAGGACCAGACAACAGGATCAAACCATGGGAACTGTATTGCGATGACAGCTGGAGGGACAGAGCTTCTTCTTTTCTGACGTATAAGGAGTTTGGGCTATGGGAAGAATCTCAGCACGAGGGAGAATATGATGGCATGAGACTGGAATGGTAGGCTTCTTTGTCTCTGTATGTATACATTTCATGCAATCCACTTAGAAATAGAGGGTGGGGAGTAAGTAGACTAGCATCCAAGTCTAAAATATTCATGTACATATGTCTTTGAGTTATGCTTTCTTCCTTCAGATTAAGCAATCAGTTCACAGAAGGAAATGTTCTTCTGGTGAATTAGATCAATGATTCCCAACAGACTGCATTTACTAGAAATCCTGGCCAGCACAGCTGGTGGTGAGGGCTTCTGGGACTTGCAGTTCAAGAACATGTGAGTTACACAGGTTTGGGAACTACTGACTCAGATGAAAAGCTGCAGCTGTTTACAGGCTTTCAGAGAGGAGAGTCAATGGGTATGCACTTATTAGTTTCGATGGTTCTAGGTTATTACCAATATCAGGGGCTCTCTGCCTCTGTAGACCAGCTGCTGGGAGAACATAAGGGGGGGGATCTTGTTGCACCCACACCCTGCTTGTGGGCTTCCCAAAGGTTTTTGGGTGGCCATCACAGGACTGCAGTGGGCTTAAGCAAACCTTTGGATGGCTCTTCTCATGTTTTTCTTGTTCAAAATAACAGCAAACTGTAACACAATGATTGGGTAAGTCTGGCATTTCATTTTTTCAAGGAAAAGGTCTTATGATCCTTTGCCACAGCTACTCAGTTAATAGCACGCCATCAGTGAATGGTTTTCCCACCCCCATCCCAAATTATGTGCTCTGCAGTAGGCCTCCTGGCCATGGGTTCATGGTCGCTTGAATAGAGACCAAACACACACTGTATGAAAAGGCTTACTGGATCATTCTGAGTCCATGTGGTCCACCGTGCTATCTCTCATAGTGATCAAACAGGTGATTCTATAGGATAATCTCAAAAGAAGGCATGAATCTATCTATCTATCTATCTATCTATCTATCTATCTATCTATCTATCTATCTATCTATCTATCTATCTATCTATCTATCTATCTATCTATCTATCTATCTATCATCTACCTACCTACCTACCTACCTACCTACCTACCTACCTACCTACCTACCTACCTACCTACCTACCTATCTATCTATCTATCTATCTATCTATCTATCTATCTATCTATCTATCTATCTATCTATCTATCTATCTATCTATCTATCTATCTATCTATCCATCTATCCATCTATCCATCTATCTATCTATCTATCTATCTGCCTGCCTGCTTGCCTGCCTGCCTGCCTGCCTGCCTACTCCCTGCCTTCTTCCTAATACCCCCCTGGGTGATTTACATAAAAATGCAATATCAAAAGCTAAAACAGTAAATTATTTAAATATTTAAAAAGAATTAGTAACATTATATTTAAAATGTTAGGTAAATGCATGATTAAAAACAGATTTAGAAGCAACAAAAAATAAACAACCCTGTTCATTGTTTCCTAGACTAGTGGGTCCCCTGATGTTCTTTGACTAACACTCCCAGAAGCCTTCACCACTAGCTGTGCTGGCCAAAATTTCTGGGAGTTGCAGTCCAAGAACATCTGGGAACTCAAGGTTGGAAACCTCTGTGAGTTCACTCAGGAAAAGCCTGCTTGAAGAAAAAGGTCTTTGCCTGCTTTCAGTTGTACAGCAAAGATGGGACATCCTTCTGCTTTGCTTCTCCACAGCTAGTATTTGCTCCACCTACTGATTCTGCTTTTTAGCCACAGTCCTCAAGGTTATAGGTAGATCATGAACTCAGAGGTACAAGGGCTCTGCCTGCAAGCAAAGCTACAAAGGGATGGAAGAGCTTCAGAGAATATTTCAGACTATGGCAACATTTTTAAACAGCAGCTGAGAGTCACTCTAAGAGCCTCTCACCACGTTGACTAGATTTGCCCAGAAACCCAAAAAGTTATATTTTTGGACTAAAACTCCCAAACATCAACAGCTAGCATGGACACTGGTCATGTTGTGTTTTTTTTTTGGGGGGGGGTCTGGGAGTTGGAATCAAAAAAGTAACTTTTCCAAGTTCTGGATGTGCTCCAATGTTCTAGAGCAGTGGTTCCCAACCTTGGGTAATCCAGGTGTTCTTGGACTGCAACTCCCAGAAACCCTGGCCAGCACTGCTGATGGTGAAGCCTTCTGGGAACTGTAGTCCTAAAATACCTGGTTTACCCAAGTTTGGGAACCAGTGCTATGAAGGATATCCACATCAGCATCAGGATTCTGGCCTATTTTTGTTTTAAAACTACCTTTATATTAAAAATGTTGGTTTTATGCAAAATATACTTCCCCCCACAACATATAGGATTCTTGCACCCAGAACCCATGAAAATTTAATGCAAAACAAGGCTCAACCTGCCCTATCCAAAACATTGCACTAAAGCTCTCATAATCTTGATGAACAGACAGAAGACATCTGAAATGTCTAATTTAAGAATGAGACAAAGAAAGATTTACATCCCTGTCTGACCGTGACAGTTTGATTTGGCTCACTTGCTTACTGGCAAGAGAAACTTGCTTGAAGTACACACTCTTTCCCGTGACGACTGGTTTGGACTGCTGCTGCCATCTAGTGATAATACATTAAGCAGAACCAACATTGAGACATAGACTTATGATGATGTACAGCTGGCTAGGAGCAGACCTCAGAAGTGGAACAAGGTTGGAGAGAATGAAGTGGAGGGGGAAGGGACAAGGCAAAATATTGCACCACTTGAAAGACTTAACAGATTTATCTCAGTGCCAACTCTGTTGAGTCAAAACCCACTTCTTCACAGGTCTCTACTTATCGTTATGGTGGTTAGAGTCACTCACAGGTGAGGATACATGTAATAGACACGTGACATGGTTCATTAACACAAGCATAGGACTGTCAGGCTGTTAATTAGCAGATCCTAGCCATGTTGATAAGATGTACACCAGGTTGACTGCCATCTCCTGAAAAATTAAGAGTTATTCTTGAGACAGAGGTCAACATCTATCAAAGGAGACAACTGTTTTATACTCTTAAGATATTACAGAAATGCAATTTATTAATATTGGGGCGTGCACTGGCACCAAAATTCAGTTTTGGAATTTGGATTCAGAATTACAGCCCTTTGGATTCAGAATTTTTTAAAAACCCTGGAATGTTCAGATATCCAGAATTCCATTACAGTCAATGTGGATCCTATATAGACATCATTTTTCCCATTTAAAAAAAAAACAAGAAAGCAAAACATTTTAAAAATATTTCCTTGTATCTTTTGACACCTTCCCAGTTGTTGTGACAAACAAAAAGAGTACACCAACAGCCAGCAGTGTCTAGGTATTAGGAAATGACTACAATAGATGTACTAATTGAACCCTGAACAGTGGAAATGCCAGTATGAAATGCCAGCAGCATAGAGGAAAGAGAGGGCAGACTGACAGGTTCCATTGGGAAATGGGCACCCTGGGCAGCACTGGCAGGCTGATTGGTTGTTCAGGATGTCAGCTGGTAATGGGGTGCCAGTTCTGTCACAAATCTACAGAAACCAGTCTTCACCACCAGAAAGAGTGGCTGGTCATGCGGAGCAATAATTTCCCCTAGGTGATTAGTAATCCTGGCATTTTTATATTTGCAGAAGGCTTTTCCCTGAACCCCTCCAAGCTCCTCCAGGGTAACCTGAAGCTTATTATTGAAATATGGCTGTGACATTTGCTGCCTCCCACCTCTTGCTCTTTGCCCATCTAGCTCCCTGCTTCCAAGGGTTGGTGGTCAGCCTCTGCCCTCTGATGACTTTACAACAAGGAAGCCACTTGCCCCCCCCCCCACAATACCCACTTCATTTGGCCAGCAGTAATGCACTGTGCTGAGCCTTCAGGGGGCTGAGCATGCTGTTGTTGGAGAGGTGACCCAGGTCCAGCCCACACTTGAAGACCTTCTTGCAATATATGCACTCAGCTACGTGAGCATCCATTGCAGACTGTTAGAAATGCTTCCAGATTATCAACTTCTTGGGAGCTCCAGTTTTTGACTGTATGTTTTTAACAGGGACCTGGTGGGGCAAGTACAGCTGGAGGGGCAGGGGCGATTCCAATGTCACATGGTTCTGAAATAGGGCTCACTTGAGTCCCCCTCCCCCCCAGTCTCCTCTCCCGGGTAGGATGTGTAGGTATCGGGAGGGCAGTTTCCACCAACCAAAAGGCTGCTTTGCACAGCTAGTTGATTTTTGAGCAGAGACAATATAATGATGTTGCATTTCAATAGCAATGTAATAAGTTGAAACAAAGTTACTTTCCTGGGGTGATAAGTTATTTTTAAGAGGCATTTTAAGTCATCATAGATGCATTTTGCCAGAATTTCGTGCCCCCCCCGTCATTCTCTTATTAACCCCAAGTCCCCCATCCTCTGAATTAACAGAAGGTACGAAAAAAGTATTGAGGAACACAAGTACATGGTCAATATTATACCATGTAACAACAGTTGGTTACTTTCCAAAGAATGAGGACAATTACTTTTTAAATTAACTTGCCAAGCTCAGGGCAGGGCGTAATGTAGCCACTGTTCTTTAAGTTTCAGCTACATTAAAACCTCAAAGAAAGCCCCTGGAATATCCCTGAAGCCCCACAAACACGGACTATTGGCAGTAGAAGAAATCCAGTTGTTTCAGAGGATAATCATGTTTTCCAGGATCCCCTCCTCCCTGAAGATGAGGGTGTAGATCTGATAGTGCTGCCGAGCACTGGGCCCCATGGGGAGCTATAACCACACCTATATTTCTTTTGCCATGGGACAAAAAGCAGCTTTGCTGTCTAAGTGGTGGGTGGGTGGACTGCAGAGAGTGTGTAGATGAGAACATTCATCCCCTCCTCCCCAGTTCTGCAGTTGCTCCAAGGTGAGCAGATGTCGTCCTTTGTTTGAAGGGTCATCTTGTCCAAGTTGGGCAGCCCTTCAAAGAGCCATTAAGGACAGTCATGGCAAAGGAGAGCAGCAGGGCCATAACACAGCCCCTCAAGAGTTAGCACCTGGGCAAAAGCCTCCATAGGCGAGGACATCTTCCACTGAAACTGTAGAAGTAGCTTCTAAATACAGAGGTGTAACTGGCTGTGTTGGTTCTTTGGGCAAACAGCACTGTCGCTCACCCACTCACCATGAGACATGGGCATGAGCTCTCCCCACCATCAAAAAGGAGAAGAATATGAAATCCACCCTGCCCCAAAGAAATAGAGATGTTATGCTTAGCACAACAAGGAAAGGAAAGGGAACATGGCCAGGAAATGCTGCCATTTATTTTCCTAACCCTCACCTGTAGATCATCTCTTTAACTGTTATTATAACCATAGGTCAGCCATGTTATATATATCAAACTAAAATATAATAAATCATATAGTATTCACAAGTGATACAAAGCAGACTGAAATTCAAATTGCAGTTAAGTGTAAGTTTCTAATCTGATTATTGCGGTAATTTAACTATCTGTTTTCCTATTATACAAGCCACTACACAGAATTTTGTAACCTTTGCTGTAATTCCACTTGAGGAATTGGAAAGGAAAAAAAAATAGATGTAACATTTATTGAGTGCACCTGGATAATGTTTTAATAAGTAGATTGAATGAATCTTTATTTAAAAAAATGGAGTACAACACAACGTGTTCTACGGATTCCACCATACCTGACCATACCTGACTGGCAGGGGCAAAAACATTGGTTGTAAAGGATTTAAGAGTATCTTCCCTCTAGAATGGCTGAAGGCAGAGCACTGAAATGGACCAGGGTGAAGCTCTCCTATGTTTCACAAGTTCTAAATCCATACAGTATTACTCAGTGGCTGGGAATCACAGTAAGATCTTACTGTGGTTCCCAGCCACTGAGTAATACTGTATGGGACCCATGCTCTGTCAAGTTGGAGGCTATATCCCAGATCCACTTCCTAATACATAGTCTCTTTGACTTTCATAAATCCCTAATGTAACAAGGGACGTGGTGGCGCTGTGGGTTAAACTGCAGAAGCCTCTCTGCTGCCTGGTTGGAAGACCAACAGCCATAAGATCAAATCCATGTGAGAGAGTGAGCTCCCATCACTTGTCCCAGCTCCTGCCAACCTAGCGGTTTGAAATCATGTAAAAAAGCAAGTACATAATTAGGTACCACCACGGTGGGAAGGTGATGGTGTTCTGTGTCTAGTCATGCTGGCCACGTGACCATGGAAACTGTCTACAGCCTGGAAATGGGGATGAACACCGCCCCCTAGAGTCAGACAAGACTGGACTAAATGTCAAGGGGAACCTTTACCTTTAATGTAAAAAAGCTGGAGGAAATATCCCATAGGATGACAATGTTCCTACTACTGCTCTTGTCCAGCCTAAGGTTATCTATTAAAATCAGAAGTCCTAAACCAATAGGATTATGTTTAAACTTCAGCCAAAGATTATTTGAAACCACACACTAGCTTCAAGTGGGTAGATCATTTCTACATTTTGGTGCCCTGGAACAAAGCCCTAGATGCTCCAAGCAAGTTGCAGCCCTGCCTAGGTGCTGACATGTCTCAGTTAACAGACTGAAATTTTATCTGTGGTTACTTTTTGGCAATATGTAGGCTACAAGGCATATGGCCAGGTTTTTCTGTGCTGTTTTACTTTTATGCATACTTAAGCAGAAACAAAACAATACAATACAGGGGAGCCAGGTTGGATCCATGTATGTATCTCCTATAGTTTTGGTTACTTCAGACTCTTACAGGAAAAATGTGTTAAGAAGGGACACAACACTGTGAGAAGGAAGGAAGGAAGGAAGGAAGGAAGGAAGGAAGGAAGGAAGGAAGGAAGGAAGGAAGGAAGGAAGGAAGGAAGGAAGGAAGGAAGGAAGGAAGGAAGGGTAATTGGTTGTTGTGGGCTTTCCGGGCTGTTTGGCCATGTTCTTAAGGTTTTTTCTTCCTAATGTTTCAGCAGTCTCGGTAGCCAGCATCTTGAGAGGACAGGAGTCAGAACTCTGTCTGTGCTTTGTTGCAGTTTGTTGGATAGTTGAGTATTTATAGCTGTGGGATCAGCTTTTGTCCTTTTCAGGAGATTGGGTGATTATGGTGATCAGTGTGTTTTTGTTGTGTGTGTATTGTTGTGACAAGGGGGGGGGAGAGATGATCTGTCACTGTGATTGATTGGTTTTGTTAGCTGGTCTTTTGTGTGCAGTGATCACTGGTTCGTGTGGCTGGGTAGAGTTCATTGACCTTTTGCAGGCTGTATTTTTCAGTGCTGGGAGCCAGGCTTCATTGAGTTTTAGACTTTAGGGTAGGGTAATTCCTTGCTTTGCCTATTTCTCATTCCTGCTGCTTTCTCCTCCTCCACCACCACCTTTCTGCTGCTTGGAAAATGAGCAGTCTTGTTTCCATAGCTAAGCATTCCCCACCTCAGGGCTGGGGACTGTTTGACACGTCTAAGCCAGTCTGGCCCTTTGCAACTGTGTCTCTTCCCTCCTCCCAAGTAGGTTTTCTCTCCACCTAGACCTTTCTTTCTGAGCAGAACCTCCTAGGAGGAACCAAATGACTGCTCTTTGGTTTTCCTGCTCACTTTGCTGCCATCTTTGCTGTAGTGCACTTGGATAGATAGAGGCAGATAGAGTGGTTAGGATAAGGTTGCAAGGGTTATTTGTAGTGGATGACGAAGAATCTCGATTACAG
The DNA here is from genome assembly GCF_051106095.1 of Pogona vitticeps. Taxonomy (NCBI): domain Eukaryota; kingdom Metazoa; phylum Chordata; class Lepidosauria; order Squamata; family Agamidae; genus Pogona; species Pogona vitticeps. Next base: position 126,235,050 of record NC_135784.1, on the reverse strand, counting down.
AGACCTATTGACTGCCTTTTGTCTACTGTAGGTTCCTCCACAGGAGAAGGGTTTTTGAATGACTTGCAGACCACTCTGAAAACAAGAGGATGAAATTTAACAGTGCAAAGTTCTACACCTTGGGGGTGGGACTCCAAGTTCAGTTACAAGATGAGAGATACTTGGCTCAGGACTACTACAAGCGAGAAGGATCTTGGAATTGTTGTAGACTACAAGCTGAATATGAAGCAACGGTGCAATGTGACTGCAAAAAAAGAAAAGAAAGAAAAAGAAAAGAAAAGAAAGAAATGTTATTTTAGGCTGCATTAATAGAAATGTAGTCTCCAAATCCCATGTATTACTAACCCCTCTCTATTTGGCACTGTTAAACACCTTATTGAGGGTACAGTGTGCAGTTATTCATACCACACTTTAAGAAGGATACCAACACACTGGAGCAAGTTCTGAGGAGAGCAACTAGCATGATCGGGGGACTGGAATATGAGTCCTATGAGTAAAGAGATTTGGAACTGGTCATGTTTAGCCTTGAGAAAAGAATACAGAGGGGAGATACAATAGTACTTTTCAAATATTTGATAGGCTGTCATACAGAGGAGGGGCAGGATCTCTTCTCCGTCATCCCAGAGTGCCGAACATGTGCTAATGGGCTCAAGCTACAGGGAGCCAGATTTCAGCTGAATATCAGGAAAAACTTTCTAACTGTTAGAAGAGCTAACAATGGAACAAATTACTCCAAGAGGCGACAAGTGCTCCAACATTGGAGGCATGCAAGAGAAAATTAGAAAGCCATCTGTCAGATATACTTTTATATGGATTCTTGCACTGAGCAAGAGGTTGGACTTGATTGTCTTATAAAAGGTAAAGGTTCCCCTTGACATTTTTAATCCAATCATGTCCGACTCTAGGGGGCGGTGCTCATCCCGTTTTCAAGCCATAGAGCCAGCGCTTGTCCGAAGACAGTTTTCCGTTGCCACGTGGCCAGCGTGACTAGGGAACGCCGTTTTACCTTCCCACCATGGTGATACCTATTTACTCGCATTTGCATGCTTTCGAACTGCTAGGTTGGCAGGAGCTGGGACAAACAATGGGAGCTCACTCTGTCGCGTGGATTTGATCTTACGACTGCTGGTCTTCTGACCCTGCAGCACAGGCTTCTGCGGTTTAGCCCACAGTGCCATCACATCCCCTTTTGTCTTATAGCCCCCTTCAAACTTAATTATTCTATGTTGCTATGATTCTATAAACAATTATTCAGGAATTAAAGTGGTATGTTTGGATACAGGAAAATAAGGACAGAAGTCCTGTTCTTTAGCACAGCATGTTGCAACTAGAATAGTCTCTTTCGAGGAGTTCACTCTGATTCAATGGACCTACTCTAGGACAACTTACTATGCTAAGCAACAGGATTTCAGCCAAGGAACCACAGCGACTGCCAGGAGATGTGAAATACTGTATCAGTCCTTCAAACAGCCACTAGGTGGTGATCTTGATCTACTAAGAGGCCCATGATTTAGCAGGGAAAAACTACTGTTTTTCTCAGAGCAGAGACCTGCTGTTATTTGTTGCTATATGCCCTCAGGTTGTTTCTGACTTGAGATGACCCTATGAATTAAAAACTTCCAGAGGTCCTATAATTAACAGCCCTCCTCAGATTTTGCAAACTAAAGGCCATGCCTTGTTTTATTGAGTCAATAAATACTGGGTCAGGTCTTTCTCCTTAACTTCTGCCTTGCCTCCCTATTGCATTATTGTCTTTTCGAGTGAATATTGTGTTATGAAATGCTCAAGTTATAATATCTTCTATTTAGTCATTTTTTCCTCTGGTGCGAAATTTAGCTTCGATTCAATCTATAACCCACTTTGTCTTTCTGGTGGTCAATGGCATCCATCCATCTTTTCTCCAAAATGACATTTCAAATGTTTTTAAAAATCCTGTCAGCTTTCTGAATCATCCAGCTTTTATGTAGCAAACAGCAATAGCATAATATGGATGGTTTTGGCCTTACTCTTCAGTGATACATCCTTACCCTTATCATTCTTTTCTAATTTCTTCTTAGCTGCTCTTCAAAGTCTCAAGTTTCCACCTAATTTTGTGGTCGCAGTTTTTACTTGATTGCAATCTGAGGTGAACTAAAGAAAATATTCAACAGTTTTGATTCCTTAAATCAGCATTAAAGTTATACAATTCTTCTGTAATCATTATTTTTGTCTTCCTAATGTTCCATTGCAATACTGCTCTCACATTTTTTCCCTTAAACCTTCATTAGTAGTCAAGCCTAGCCACTGATTTACTCTGCTAATAATATGATATTATCTGCATATCTTACATTATTGATGTTTCTACCACCAATTTTCATTCTTCCTTCTTTAGAATCTAATCCAGTTTTTTGTATGATATGTTCTACATATAGATTGAACTGATAGGGAGATAAAATGCCCTCTATCTGCTACCTGTGCCTGTTGAAAACCATTCTGCTTAAACTCAATGTTCTTGCAGCCTTCATACAATGGGGGCTCCTTACCCTTTCAGAATTTACTTTTTAATGGATTTTCCTTTGGCTGAATTTGCTGCTTTGGTCTCACAATGCAATATGTCACCTGAATTAGGCTCCTTAGGGTTTGAAATGCAAGGCACATATTTTAACCATCCCAAACTATGTGTGAGAGGAAGAATGGATTGTGTCTCTGGCTTAGGCCTTGCCCCTAGTAACAGTAAGTCTGCATAGTAAAAAAAAAGGTTCTCAATTCCTGATTGATTCATTAATTGGTTGGTTGGTTAGTTGGTTGGTTGGTTGGTTGGTTGGTTGGTTGGTTGGTTGGTTGGTTGGTTGGTTGAACTTCTACCCCATCCATCCATCCATCCATCCATCTAGTGGCAAACCAATACTCTGGGTGGCTTACAACAGAAATAAGCATAAAGCAAATAATGAACATAAATTAAACAAACAACAGAGACCCTGTGAAACAAAAAACACAGGGCCAGCACAAAATTAAATAGTTAGCTACATCAGAAAGGGCTAAGGTTTTCAAAGGCCTGTGGAAAAGCCATATTTTAATTTGCTTTCTAAAGCTAAGGTGGGTAAGAGCCAGACGCACCCTCCACCAAAACAAAGCGTGCTACTTATATACCGCCCCATAGTGCTTCAAGCATTCTCTGGGTGGTTTACAAGTTAGTTATGCAGGCTACACATTGCCCCCCCAGCAAGCTGGGTACTCATTTTACCGACCTTGGAAGGATAGAAGGCTGAGTCAACCTTGAGCTGGCTACCTGGGATTGAACCCCAAGGTCGTGAGCACAGTTTTGGCTGCAGTACAGTGGTTTAACCACTGCGCCAGGAGGCTCTTCTCCAAAAGAGTTCCTCAGTGAAGTGGCCACCACTGAGAAGGCCCAGTTCCTAGTTGCTTGGGGTGGCCCCCTGCATCATCAAAATCTGGGAGGTGTGGGTAGGATGGGAGGTTGGTCTGAGGAAGAGGTGCTCTGTAAGGTAGCAATTTAGACTAAAATGCTTCTATAAAGAGTTACACAAGTCAAAATGCACTGTGCAACAATTCCGTCTTTTTGTATTCTTGAAGGCTTTCACGGCTGGGATCTGATGGTTGTTGTGGGTTTTTTGGGTTCTTTGGCCGTGTTCTGCACAGGGAAGCCATTGAAATCCATAAACATCAACAGAATTTCAACAAAAAGGAAGAAGGCCTAAAACTTAACGTGGCCTGGCTCCCGATGTTGAAAAATACCGCCTGTAAAAGGTCAATGAACTCTACCAAGCCACAAGGACCAGGGATCATTGCACAAAAAAGAGCAGCTAACGACACCCATCAATCACAGTAACAGATAATCTCCCCCTCCTTATCACAACAAAAAACACGCTGATCGCCCTATTTCCTGAAAAAAGACAAAAGCTGTTCCCACAGCTATAAATACTCAACCATCCAACAAACAGCAACAGAGCATGGACAGAGTTCCTACTCCAGTCCTCTGAAGATGCCGGCCACAGAGATTGGCGAAACGTCACGAACAACCTTCAGAACACGGCCAAAGAGCCCGAAAAACCCACAACAACCAATTCTGTCTTTTCCTCTTCAGATTCTTCTTTTTCATTATGAACCACAGATTTTTTTTTTAAGATAAGCATTTTGGGAGTAAATCAAGTAATGGGAAAACTAATGACAGCAACATCTGAATCCCCTGTCAGTTTCTATGAGTGAGGCAATATGGCTGCACAATAAAAGAGTCTCACACACACACACACACACACACACACACACACACACACACACACACACACACACCTACCTTGAAGATCAGTGACTTCCTCTGTGCAGGCAGTCCTTCCAGCAGGTCACTATTCCACATAACTATTGTCAGGGAGGCTTGTACACTATTTCGTCAACCTCATTCCAAAATTGTGGTGAGAGCACCCTCTATGTTCAGTTTGCAAGCTGCCTATGGTCCATACTGTTCTGTTAATTTGCCAGCACCCATCTGTGTACTCAGCTAGAGCTCCATGGGCTAAGATCCCAAGTAAGAAACCAAGGAAGAGGGATTTCCTTCCAGCTCAAAGACAGAAGCACGAGCTATTTCCCTGCCCATCACTAGCACAATGAGCTACTGGGAAAGAAGGAAAAGGACAGTTTTGTTTTCTTGTCATTTCCAATCAACAGACAGACACATTTTACCATATCCACCTTGTACACAGACATTGCAATCAGTTATTCCACACAGCAACTGGGCATCACAAGGCTGTGCATCTTGTCACATATGCAAGCACTGTGATGCTTAGTAAAGGCAAAATTTGTGCACGGTCAGGTTGGAGCAAATCCCACCAAACTGCCTGGGTTTTCTGGGGGCTCACTGGCAGGCCCCGTTTCTATGGTAATGAGGTCACTCCTGGAAACTCTAAGATGGGCCCAGTTCCCTCTACGACTTGTCCCATGTATTTATCTTTTAATCGCTTTTTAAAGCAACCATGCTTTACTGCACTATTGATTAGGCAAAGCCCAGAATAATCAATGAAGCATAAAGAATTCTCCCTCCAGATGACAGAAGAGCAATTAACTAAAGTATATGGCCAGAGCGTTGGCCCATTTAATTAATTAATGAGGTCACTTTGTCAAGTGCCTCATGAATGCCTTCGGCAGGGAGGTGGCACTTTGCAAGGTCCCCTGAGAGAGACCCCCTTCCCACAAACTGATGCCAGTCTTTCAGCACATCAACCAAGACGGTGAAGTTTCACTGACAACCAGCTGACCTCCAGTTCCAATACCTCTATGGGAAAGAAGGGTTCGGGGTTCAGGAAGGAGAAATTGTATTTTTTTCCCCCCTCAGGCTGTGAGACGGAGCCCAAATCAGCATGGCAGGGCATTTTTGTACTTACTCTTGCTGAAGAAGCATACAGGTTTTTGGGTTACATAAATCTCCTCATTGGACAGGATGGGAGTGAGGCATCATCTGCCATGTGCACTGCACATTTTTCAGCTGATCCAGGAACTCTTCAGCGCTAGGCAAGTTCAGCAAAGTGTCTCTTAGGATCATAAGGACTCATGATTTTATCATAGCATCAGGTTCCATGGACTAGATTTTATTTCATCGGATGCATAAAATGTGTTGCAATCCACACAGGTTTGTACCCCAATACATTTACTAGGCTTAAAGTGTTCTCAAGACTCATTGCTTTTTCTGTAGCAGACTGACATAGTTGTGAACGCTCTGGCTGTTGTTACAATTAAATTCCATTCTGTTTTCAGAAACACAGTGGCACTGTGCAATTTTAAAGCCATTTACTAAAAAAAAAAAAAAAAAAAGAGTGGTGGATTTCAGGATAAGTATGTGTAGATTTGCAACTTTACTCCTAAGATCTATGTTTTAAAATGGAATTGTACAGATGTTTATACAGATACTCCTTTAAGGACTTAAAACTTTGTTTAGATTTCACATTGATGTAAGGATTCCACATTGATTGTATAACACTAAGCTCTGAAGAAGAAACTATTGAAAATGTGTCTACAGCCATGTAGTGAAGCAAGTAACAATGTACCATTGGTTTTTGTGGTTTTTTTGGTGGGCTGTTAGAGATGTGTGCATCATGGGGCAAGAGGCTGACAATGCTGCATGAAGAGAAAGTTCTTCCTTGTGCAACCAGAGAAGAAAACTTATCTCAAAAGGGCAGTTTGTTTGTTTGTTTGTTGTTGCTTGTTGCCAAGTCACCTTGGGCTTTTGGTAACCCTATGAATGAGCAATCTCCAAAACGTCCTCTCCCCAACAGTTCTTGTAAACCTAAACACGTGGTTCCTTTAGGCAGTCAATCCATCTTGTATTTGCTCTTTCTCTTTTCCTGTTGCCTTCAACCTTTCCTAGCATCCTTGTCTTTTCCAGGGATTCCTGCTTTCTTAAAATGTGCCCAAAGTAGGACAGCCTTAATTTTGTCATTTTTGCCTTCAGAGATGGTTCAGGCTTAATTTGCTCTAAGATCCACTTGTATGTCTTTCTGGCAGTCCAGGATATTTGCTAATCTCTTCTCTTGAACCTTATTTGAAATCCTATTTTTTCCCCGTCAGCCTTCTTCACTATCCAGCTTTCATACCCAGGCATGGTGATCAGGAATACAAGAGTGTGGAAGAGGACAAGTAGATGCATCTGTTCCGAGTTTGGGAAGGTTGCTTCTCTCTGTCTCTGTCGCTGTTTCTTTTTGAACTATGGTGCCCTGAATCCTGCAGTGAGCCTGGCCACCAGTCACAAGATTCTCTGAATTACAGTCTCAAAAGGTATCTTTTTTCAAGCTCTGCCCTGACTACAGTACACCTGCCTCCATGGGGGAGTGCCTTTGCTGGTGACAGCTGTGCTGCATACTCAGGAATGATGTGAGGTTGAAATGCTTGTGTCACTGGGTGGCGTGGCACAGGTTTGGCCATGTTGGCATCAGCATCTGGCATCAAGGGGCAGCACGCCAAGGGTGGCCCCATAACCTTTATTAAAGAGGGCACTCTTCCATTTGGAATGGGAGGAAAGAGGACAGGGTTCTTTCCCAAGGTGTCTTCAAGGATGGCCAGCCAAGGTCTGAAGGTAAAGAACCATGAAAAAGGGAGATCAGGGGCCAAACAGTTGCCCATTTCCATCAACTGAACACCTGGACAGCAGGCTCTGGAGATCCACAGTCCACCTGGTCACTGTCTTCCCTGCCCGGATGAGATTATTGTTGGGCCTCCACATGCAAACTAGCATATGGAATTGTATGCAAATTAGCACTTCTTTTATCCTCTGCTGTTTAAGTGGCCAACCACAAAGGGTCCCACTTGTAGTTAGAGAATGGTGGGGAAGAAACGCAGAGTGAGACCACATCCAAAGCACTCCATTTTAGCTAGTCCTGCTCAGAGGTGGACCAGCTGAGTGCGGGAGTGATCTGCCTGGAAAATATTTATGTCCCTACTTTATTTATTAATACTCAAAAAGTGACTTTTAGGGACCCAATACTGCCTAATGGATAATGAAGGATGTACCATTAAGGCGTACATGGGGACACTGAATGCAGTTGACTGGCAGTCTGGCTGATGGATGCTGTGTATTACAACTATCCGGCACCTGGAGAAATCAATCTGTCTCCTTGGGGAAATTAGCTGTGTCGGAGAAAGAGGCAAAGCACAGGCAGCATCTCAGCAGGAAAACAAACTTCGTTCAGCCATCAATCTCAGGTAGGAGATGGAGGCCATGGCAAGCAGGAGAAGCTGAGGAAGCAGGCAGGGTGGGCCCAGTGCCAGGCCAGCCTAAATAGTGCCAAGAAAGAAGGAGTGGGGCAGTGGCGGTGAGAACGCCAGTGCTTGAGCAGGGCTAATAACAGCATAGGCCAATATCACGAGGATGGGAGCTGGGTTCGTGAGGAGGTTCCCTGAGTACATGACATGACGTTCCTTCTATCTTCAGAGTAGTATCTGAAAACTCAGGGGGCAATCTGTGGCTCCTTCTCAAATTGGGAGGAGGTAACAAGGGAGTACCATAAGGATCAGACCTGGGCCTGATGCTCTTCAATGCTTTTATTAATGACTTGGATGACTAAGGGAATACTTAGCAAATTTGCAGATGACACAGAATTGGGTGGCATAGCTAATACCATGGAAGACTGAAACAAGATTTGAAAAAATCTGAATAGGGTTGAGCACTGGGCTGAAAAAAAAACAAGATGAAATTAAACAGGGAGAAGTAGAAAGTTTTACACCTAGGGGGGAAAAACCCAAAGACAGTTACAAGAGGGGAGCTACTTGGCTCAATAATACTATGAGCGAGAAGGATCTTGGAATTGTTGTAGACCACAAGCTGAATATGGGTCAACAGTGTGATGCTGTTGAAAAGGACAGCCTTTGGCTTACACTTCATAGCTGGGCTGAGATTCATCTGAAATGACGCTTATACAAGGATCACAGAAGTTGCTGGCTTCTTCATTCCTGCAGTTATACTCATACAGATGAAGCATACATTCCTTGCAACTTAATATCTCCATCAATAATTATATTCATACTAATGGATGAAGATGGGTTTTCCCCCCATTTGTTTGTTTTCTCTTGGGCTGCTGGTATCTACTCAGAGAGTTGAAAACCCTGATTCTCCCTCCGACACACACACTCCTGTGATTTGTTCTCGAAACGATCTGGAAAAATTACTTTTTCTAAACTAGCAGCCAGTGGCCATGTTGACCAGGGCTTTCTGCAGCTTTGTAGCATCCCATAATAACTGTCCCACCCCCAGTGTCAGAAAGATGCAATCAGCATTTCTGTCTGCCATGATTATCTTTCCTTTACAAATTTTATTATAAGTGTGTAATCACTCCCTTATTCCTCAGGTAATTTTTCAAATAACATTGGCTACTATCACCTCGTTTAGCTTTACAGTGGCATTAATATCTAATCTGACAGCCCTTTACAACATTGGAACAAAAGATTTCAATTGGACACTAGTTAACCCCATTTTATGCATCATTTCTTTACACTTAAAAAAATACATTGCACAATGACCTTTAAAAATGAATTTATGGGATGCTAGAGGGCTATAAAACTCTATGTCCTACACACAGATCTGTTTAGGGACATGCTCATGCAGAAAAGGAGTGGGAAAGAGAAACCCCTGAAGTTGTGGTACACAGGCTGCTGTTCAGCAACCTCACAACTCAGTAGAGAGCTCCCATTACAGTTGCATGTTGATAGACTGGTATAGCCATCCCTACCTCTGCAGTGTCAAACAGAAGGAAGTATGGGAATGTAGTAGACCAGTAATATGAATGCAATGGGTATGGAAAACACTGTCTCCAAACCAGCAAATGCCACTTAAGAGTGCGACTACATTGGCAATCTGAATCAGAGTGATTCGGCTTTGCTGCTGCTTGATCTCCAGTCTCCTGAAGTGTGGTTTAGGTGATCACATGGAGATCCTGGATTGTTTCAGGTTAATCTGATGCAATTTGATACATGTGCACAGCTCATGACCCTCCTTGAAATGAGCCACAGGGATTGGGTCCCTTCCAGCTGGTGCTTTTTAATCACCCCTTCTCTCTGTGGTCTTTCCTTTCACGTGCTTAGCCATTGGCCCAAGCCCTAAATGTGAAATTCTTGTCTGCCATCCAGGGAAAAAGCAGGTGTAATACAGCAGCAGCTTGTTACACCAGTAGCTAACCTTCTGACACATGGATTACGGCATTTTTGCACAGTCTTTTTCCTCCTCTCTAACTGGACTATGAATGAGCAGAGGAAGCTTAATAGAGCTCGCATAAAACCAAATTAACACATCTGGGAAGACTTTTTAATGTCCAACGGCAAATAAAGACAGAAAAGTAATTTGTGGAGGTTAATATTTCCCAAGAAAATATGGATTTCTCCATGAAAAATGAATAAGTCAGAACAGAATGCTTTTCAGAGGTCCAAGGGTTGTATAGACTCATCTCTGGATCTTGGAGGGTCACAGCTCATCATAGAATCATAGCATCATCGTAGGATTGGAAGGGACCTTGGAGGTCTTCTAGTCCAAGCCCCTGCCCAAGGCAGGAGACTTCATACCATCCCGGACCTAATACCATCCCAGACAGATGGCTGCTCAATCTTTTCTTGAAAACCTCCCACGATGGGGCACCCACAACATTGGGAGGCAAGCTGTTCCACTGCTTAGTGGTTCTCACAGTCAGGAAATTCCTCCTTATTTCCAGGTTGGATCTCCCTCTGAGGAGTTTCCACCCACTGGTTCTTGTCCTACCCTCAGACGCAATGGAGAATAAATTGATGCCCTCTTCCCTGTGGCAACCCTTCAGATATTGGGAGATGGCTATCATGTCTCCCCTCAGTCTTCTCTTCGTTAAGCTAAACATACCTAGTTCTTTTAGTCATTCTTCATAGGATTTAGCCTCCAGTCATGTTATCATCTTTGTTGCTCTTCTCCACAACAGGCCCTTCCAGGGTCTTATCATTTTTTTTTTTGTATTGTGGTTACCAGAACTGGGCACAGCACTCCAAGTGTGGGCTCACCAGAGTGGTACAGAATAGTATTATCACTTCCCGTCATCTTGATGCTGTTGAGATGCTCTTCCTGCAGCAACCCTCTTTCTCTTTTTCCTTTTAAAAATAGTGTTTTTAGATGAAAAAGCTTCTCTTTAGTGGTCACAACTATATACTTCTTTGAAATTTAAACTTAGGGTAAGAGGCCTGGGTGGCTGGTGCCCCACTCAAAACATGGCAGAATTGGGTACAAGGGGGATTTCGATCACTAAACACTGCAAATGTACTAGAAAAAGTACTCAAAATGCATATTGGGGATGGGCGGGAAATGTACACATAAAATTTATTTAAAGGAAAGAAAAAAGATGTGCAAAACTGGGATGTGCAAGAACTAAACCTGGAACTGTTACCTTTTTTGTTTTACAAGTCCCATAACCATGTCATAGTTGTGTCGGGAATTATGGGAATAACAGTAAAAAAACACCTTATGTTTCAAATGATGGGGGAAGAATTATACTTGGATTCTGACAGGCAGAACAAAACAAAACCAACATATTCTCACATGATCACCAAATATTTCCTAAATAAAAAGCCCCTTACATCCCAGTCTCTCTTTTTTACTTAAAAACCTAAGTAATTATGAAGTATTTTTTCACCAAGGGAAAGAAATGGGTAGGGTTGCCAACAGACCATTAAAAATGCTGTGCCAGCATTTTAGTGGAAAAAAATGAACACATACATACACATACACAAACACAGAGGAACTTTGCTTAATTTCTTCTTAATTAACATAGCATAAAGTACCAATCAAGAGACGTGGTGGTGCTGCGGGCTAAACCGCAGAAGCCTCTGTGCTGTCAGGTCTGTAGATCTTCAGCTGTAAGATCGAATCCACGCGACGGAGTGAGCGCCCGTCGCTTGTCCCAGCTCCCACCAACCTAGCGGTTCGAAAGCATGCAAATGCGAGTAGATAAATAGGGACCACCTCGGTGGGAAGGTAACAGCATTCCATGTCTAAGTCGCACTGGCCATGTGACCACGGAAGATTGTCTTCGGACAAAACGCTGGCTCTATGGCTTGGAAACGGGGCTGAGCACCGCCCCCTAGAGTCGAACACGACTGGACAAAAATTGTCAAGGGGAACCTTTACCTTTACCTTTAAAGTACCAATCAGCAACAAAACAGTAGAGAAAATGTAAGAGAACAACACAAGTTCTCAGAATCCACCTCTTTTCTCTAACTAGCACTGAAAATAAAAGGAAAAGGAAATCTCTAGAAGCACCTTCAGTAGCAAAAGACATATTTACTTATACGTATGAACTTCAGTTACAAATGGAAGAATTAAAAAGATAAAAGAAAGAAATGGCAGCCTCAGCCATGTGGGAGACCAAATATACCATGCTGGCCCCATGGCCAGAAGTCAAGAGCACAGAATTTTCATTTTTGTTCTGAGAGAGAGAGAGAGAGAGAGAGAGCAAAACAAGCAACCAGAAGAAACAAGACAAGAGGAGAGCTTTGCCTCAAGCCTGGGGGGGGGGGTGAGCGGGTTGGAGGACTTTGCTGATTGGTTAGTAACAGAAGAGAGTCACTTTAGTTTTTTTTGGGGGGGTGGGGTGGAATTCTCTTTCCATTTGAACCCAGTTATAGTGCATGCAAGATTCTTACCATGCCAACACATTTGCATTTTTAACAGCAAACTGCTCTGCAAAAAAAAAAAAAAAAAAAAAAAAAAATTCTCATAACCTGGAGATAAACATTATCACCTGGAAATATCAGCGTATCAAGCTACTCTTGAAAGTACAGTTAGAAAGGCTGACTGAAAATTTAGCAAGCCATGGGAGTGAGTATAGTTTAGCTTACCAAAGTTCAACTGTACAGCGCATCTCACCAAAGAGCAAGAGAGAGAGAGAGAATAACTCCAGCCTCCCAGCTTTATTCTCTAAGCAGTCTCTCTCTACTATGGTCAAAACAACATTGGTGGGACTCTACAAGGTACTCATATACTCCATGTGGTTCTTGCTTCACAGAAAGGAAGGGGAAATGAAGAGCAAAGAGAGTCAAGCAGCCCCACACCAGCTCCTGCATCCATGTTATTTACTCCATGCTGCTCTGTCCCCCAACTAACAGAAGGAAACTTGCAAGAGATGGAGGGGACTGTCGGAAGCAAAACCTCTTGTTCCACATTGAATGCTAGAAAAAAAAAAGAAAGAAAGATCCCAGCCTTTTTATTCCACTGCTAAAATGTAGTTTACATACCCAACCACCCCACAAAAGTTTTGATTTAGATAATACAGGCTTGGACAGGGAAACAGCTCCTTGTCAACATCTTACTGATATTCCTCTGTTACTAGATTTGTTCCCCATGAAGCATTTCCTGCCTAAAGGCCGAAGCTTCATTTTGCTTCTGTTCAGAATTAACAAACATTCCCTAGTGACCCCTGGCTAATTGGTAGACTTAATCAGGTTTTTGTGGACACCTGCAATTTGGGGAGAAGAATGGTGGATTGATGACCTTGACAGAAGCATTCTTCCCCTCCTTTTCCTCCCTTGAATCTGTGCATCCAGCCAAGCATCTGTAAAGCCAGAAACTCTGCAAGTCAAATTAAGGATAGCAGAGTTTTGAAAGCACATTGCAAGCTTGCATTTGAGACAACTGAAGTGTGGGACCGGAGGATCATATGGCAAGTTTCCCTACACGTAGATAGAAGTTGGCTTTCATGTTTGAGGGACTTGGTTGATGGAGGGGCTAGTAGCTGCCAGATCATAAGGTACAGGAGCTTGTGAAGAAGATGAGTAAACAGGGGTGTTCTGTGTGCATGTTTAGTGGGAGGGCTTGAGGGGGAGGCCAGGAGTGTGTCTCATCTCAAGAAAATGGAAGCAATGTTTGCAGTGACATCTCAGCATCTGTGCCATGCTCCTCTTCCTGCCTGAGGTTATAAGAACCTGCATCTACCCCAAGGGAGAAGACTCAGTTGACCTCACTGGACACTGTTTATTCCCCATACAACTTACTGAGCAGGTGTTTCACATTGAGACATGGTAAGAGGAGGGCATAACATCACTTATTAGATTGGCTGAATTCTGGTATTTTCTTGGTTTTTGTTTCTTTTAGTTAACAGTACTGAATCTTCACTGCACTTAGGAATGAGTGCATGTATGTGAATGTGGAATGGATGGCTGACTCTTTTGTATGGGCTTTGGCTGGATAGTCAATATAGTGCTCCCCCACCCTCAACACTATTTCTATTTTTTTTAAAAACGCCTATTGCTAGCCTTTATTGCAGAACCATTTTTTTTTCTTGCCGTGGTGCCCGTGTATGTTCAAAAGAGGAAGGGTACCAAGCAGAAGGTGTGCACATCACAGTGAATGGGCACACATAGAGGGCATTTTCTTAGTGGACTCTCTTTCACGGGAGGTTTTAAAATAGAGGTTGGATGGCCAAACGTCAGGAAATGTGGATTTCCTGCTTTATCAGGGAATTGGACTTGATGACCCTTCAGGTCTCTTCCTGCTCTGCAATTCCCTCCCCCCCCCCTCAGTATTGAGCAGATAAAATAGTTGGTCTTATCTCTAGTTAATGCAGGTCACTTGTGTATTCTTGAAGGGAAGAGGAGTGAGGCCTATGGAAGATGTTCTGAGACAAGACAGGGAAGCCTCACTCCTGGGGGTTCCCCAATCCTGACTTAAACCAAAATCTAAAATGCTTTTTGTCAATGTTGATCCATGCACTAGGTACCAATTTATAAGAATAAAATCCTTTCGGAAATTGAATCTAGCAGAAGTGTGACATCTGTCAGGTGTGTCCATATTGATTTCAATATATATATGAGAAAATTGATTTTCTCCTGGCTTGCCTTTTATGCTTCTCAAACAATTAATGAGATCTTCATTAGCCCCAACCAATTTTATGTTCTTACATTATTAATTGGAAACATACATTATCCTCCTGGGTGATGAGTCCAAGATAGACTTCGGAAGAATTGATTTTCCTTGAGCTGAGAAACATGCAGAATGTGAAAGTGCAGGACTTATAAATCATGTTGTTGGTTAAATAGCAGAGGCCATTAAGCCCTTCCATTGAGTAATGCTGATTGCAGCCTCCTAGGCTTCCCAAGCGTAAACTCAGATTGAAGCCAGCTTCAGAAATGGAGCTACGTGTGAGACCTTTAAAGGACCCACCAAAAGAGATCAGAATCAGGACACAGAGGATCATTTCTTAGATCAAGGAAGTCAAGTTGTTTTTAATGCTAACATGGCTTCAGTCCCAATCCCAGTCCCGGTCTAGTAATCTGAGACAACATGCACAGTAGTCTTCGGTGTAAAGTAGCAGGGCCAAAACTAAATGGGACTTTCCCATGCAAATGCTGTTTTAATATACCGTATATATCTTTCACAATGTTTCTTTGGAAATCCAGCACCTGGGTGACTTCTACAGTGATGTCTTCTCCCAGAGAAATGTCCTCGGGCTCAACCGGGAGATTTTCCACCCTGCCTCAATGTGGCAAGATCACAATTACAGAAAGTGCTCATGATTTAAATTAGTGCAGTCAATGAGAAGAAGGCATTACATCATTGCCCCTGAAAGAAAGGTGCTAAAATAAAAAGAGCTGCTGTATGCCAGCAGGGATGGGATCTGAGCTGTTTTCTGCTGAAATCCCTCAGCTGGGGCCAGGGATAAAATTGTGGCCCTGGAAAGGGGACATAAAATTAAGGCTGATGACACCTCTGATGACACCCCCACCTCTCAGTGGAGAAAATACTGGGGGATCCACTGTGATTCCCACTTGTGAAAATCAGGTTTCCTTGGGTGATATTGCTGTAGCCATCCAGATGTGAAGGTGTCAGGAGGCACAAAGGAAGAGACCTCAGTTTACACTAAGCTCCAACAGTAAAACTGGCTTAACAAGTGTTGGTTAGCAATTTCCACCTCTCTCCATCTCTCATTCTCTGTTTCCTAGATGCTCTAGCAAACCACTGTTCCAGAACTAAGGGTACAATTAGACAGAGGAATTTGGAGTGATCTTTGTTGTATTTGATCCATTCTATCTCATCCTTGAGAGTTCTTCCATTCACATGGAAGACATTTCTTCTCCCATGAGAAAGATTTAGACAGCACTTCAGATTACTCTAATTTCTCCCCTTTATGATTACTGATGCCACTCCCCTTTCCTCACCTTCTTTTGTGTCACAGCAATGTCCCTTTTTATGGTTTAATTTAGTAAGTGACATAGTGCTACAGCAATACATTACCCTACCATGGATGCTCTCTTATATCTGAAAGAGTGCTGTATCACTTAGGATAATCTTTTTAAAAAATTGTGAGTAGAAGAAAATAGAGGATAGGGTTTCTCCACCATCATTTGCCAGAACCCGCTGTATATGTTGCAGCATTGTAACCAAAGAGATCACCATCCACAGCTCTATTAGGGAGCAAAATAAGTAACCACGTAGACTGCAGAACAGGAAAATCATGAATGTTCACAATCGCACCAACTAACAGCAGCCCTAGCACAGTGCCAAAAAGGAGCGGACCAGTTTGCAAATAGGGATGGGATGGATTGCTCTTATTTAAAACACATGTGGTCAGTGGAAAATAGGGAGAACCTTAAGATGAAAAGTGTTTTTAAAGAAATGATTTGGAGAAAGGAAATGGTTGATTGAGGGGAATTGACACCCTCATAAGCACCTCTTGGCTTCAGATCAGACAATCAGACTGGGAGAAAGGGGATGAAAGTGATGTTAAACCAGTTGTCCCCCTCAGTCCAGAAGTTTGTTTTCAGTATCAAATACAGTAGATCTCTCTGGGTGTGCACACACATGCACATGTACACCTGCACGTACCTCCCCATCCAGGCCCTTCCCTAGTTTTCTTCATTTTAGCAGCCTAATTTTTATTTTTTTAAAATTGTTTTTATTCTTGTGAAACCACTGGGAGTCATAAATTCTTGTCGTTCTGCTACAGAAACTCCCTTTTGCCTGGTCATTAGAGGTGTATCCAGCTTCCTCGCTGATTTTTTAAAATTAATTTTGTGCACAATCTGTTGAAGATATCCAAAGGTCTAACACGGTTCACACCCTTCCACGAGAGATCTGTGTGTACATGTACATAAGCAGTATTTCATTATATTTACTGATGTCCCATGCTTTCTCTTTTCCTCTCTGTTGTCTAATAATTTTTTTATTGGTTGTTGTGGATTTTTCATGTTCTTTGGCCATGTTCTAAAGGTTGTTCTTCCTGACGTTTCGCCAGTCTCTGTAGCCGGCATCTTCAGAGGACTGGAGTAGGAACAGAGCATGGACAGAGTTCCTACTCCAGTCCTCTGAAGATGCCGGCCATAGAGACTGGCAAAACGTCAGGAAGAACAACCTTCAGAACACAGCCAAAGAACCCGAAAAACCCACAACAACCATCAGATCCCGGCCGTGAAAGCCTTTGAGAATACAATTTTTTTTTATTATCAGAGCATTATTTTCCTTTTTAAGAAATATTAAAACTATAAAACTGTTATCATTCCTTTTATTCACCAAGATTCTTTATTAATTCTCATCTAGTAAATTCATCTACTAGCAGAAATTAAACCTAAAATACAATTCAATCGAAGGTCCTCTGTTGATTTTGTGGTACCACTTAAACACGTAATGAATTTGAACTTTGGCTGAATTTTGTCATCGACTGCTCTCCCATCTAGTTTCAGACTTTGGCTACTATACTCTCCTTTCCAGTATATATGAATCAAATGAATTATGATGCATTTCTACTGCATTGATTCACAAGCTGAATTTCACATATTCAGCACTTATTAAGAGAAAGGAGGCTGAGCAATTCCAAAAGGAAGAAGCACATGTACATAGAGGATTACGGAAGGTGGGATGATGATGTAGAAAACTGAAATGCAAAAGATTTTTCCTTTTTTTAGTCTGAACTGTGGTGCTGGTTACTGACATTCTGAGTCCACATTACTGAAGACTCTATTAAAATCTGGGAAGAGCTGGTGAAATCAATAATCCCACCCTGACTTTTTCTAATTTTAGCCAAATTGTATCCCACTATTCCATTTGTATCTTTCTAAAAACAAGAGCATATAGGCCTTTCAAAAACAGTAAACAGACCTGGATCCTTATGCTTCCCTAGGTGCCCCTTTATAAATTCAGACTCCAATGACATGTGAAATATGACCATCTCTGGGAAGTGTTACCTTGAAAATATCAACATCTGTAAACATTGGCTGGGTGGGAAGAGAAGAATCCTTGACCCTCCAGAACAGTGGTTCCCAAATGTGGGTTCCTGATGTTCTTAGAGTACAACTCCCAGAATTCCTGGCCAGCACAGCTAATGGTGAAGGCTTCTGGGAGTTGTAGAGCAGGAACACCTGAGGACTCAAGGTTCAGAACCAGTGTTGTAGATGTTTTGGCTACAGCTCTACCACTGGCCACATTGGGTGGGTTTGATGGGTGGTGGAGGTCAAACTACATGAAGGGTGAAAATCTTCCTACTTTGGCTGAATAAAATAGAAGCCTGCAGAGATGCAGCCCATGTTGTATAAACTCACATGCACAGCTGGTCTCTGTGAATCCAAAGCAGAACCAGAGATCCTTGGATCATAAAGGCAGCACATTTCTTGCCACCTTCATTGCCTTTATATAGGTCCTGCACTCTTATTTCCCAACCTTTCATTAGTCTAATCCCACAGTGAATTGCACTTCTTTTTTTAAAAAGGCAGATACCGGCCCCTTAACTAAAGCCATGTTTCTGACTTTTGTGCAAACATAGATGGAGGTACTGCTCTGATCAAGTGAACCCCTAGAGTGCTTGTTGACGTAAGCTGCAGGCAGGCTTAACGTGCATTGAGAGCAAACCAATGTCATGATGGAGAGTTTGAGGAGAGAAAGGTCTGTGATGCTTTTGGCAGGTGGTGGTGGTGAATGTTACCATTAACCTCCCTCCCTTCTTCCATCAACCCACCACATACAGACAGCACATTCACAAAGAACTTCAGATAATACCAGTAGAGCTGCATATGTTTCAGTCATTCTGCCTCTGGAGTGGAACCCAGGAATAATATGGACTTCAATGTATGAGATCCTGTCCAGAGCTACCAAAATGTGCCATCTTGGAGGAGAGCCCAGTCTCACTTCTCCTCCATATTACCTCATGGTACCTCTTGAATGGCTCTTAACAGGAGCCAGTGGTGATCATAAAGCTTTACTGGAGAGCAGAGACACAGTCGTACAATACTCCGCAAGGTGCTTCTCCTGGTGGTGGCCTCTCAGCTCACCCAGTCAACGCCCAGTTTATGCAATTGTCCACTGTCAAGAAACTGGAAGCTAAACAAGCATATTATTTTCAGTGCCTTTCCTTGCTAGCCCTCTTGGTGCTACTGATTTACACTGCCTGCATTTTAAACTTCAAGATATTTTTCTATGAGAAACAGACAAATCAAACCCCACAAAGAATCTGTCTTATTGGTGTGGGTACGTTAATTCAATCTCTGCGCTGCTATTTGGGCAGCCATTTCAGCAGGGTGCCCAGCTCAGTTAGATCCACAGTCCTGCTTAATTGAAGGGCATTCTGGTTCCTCTTCTGCTGTTAGAAATCTCTCTAATGCAGCCAGCCATTGATTCTGTTCTACCATATTTCAGCAGGGGGAGAGCTTGAGTTGTCCATCGCCTTCAACCTCCAGTTTAAAGAGGAAGAGTATTTGAGAGGTTTGCTCAGGATCTGAAACTGATGAATTTTCAGATCCTCTCTCAGATCTTTAATTTTCCTCTGGGATACTCTGTCCGCTTTGCTGGAAACATATGGGGGTTGAGAGGAAATAGTTCTTTTTGCAGATGCCACTTTTAGAACATTCTGTAGCTGTTTCTTTTTTTTTTAATCATCTATTGACGATGAGACAGAAAAACATCACGAAAGAGCATTTGCTTAACAAACTGATGGAAAATAATCCAAAAGTATAAACAAGGGCGTTCGGCTGAGAACAAATTACTAATGAGCCAGTTCTGGATGCCTCAACATCCCATGAAGAATGTGTAAGGGTATTGCTCTAATTTAGGCCTATTTAATCTGTGATTAAGACAGTTCCAGAAAAAAAAATCTACTTCTGCTTCACTGACTACCCAAATGCCTTTGACTGTGTGGACCACAGCAAACTATGGCAAGTTCTTAAAGAAATGGGAGTGCCTGACCACCTTATCTATCTACTGAGAAACCTATATGTGAGACAGGAAGCAACAGTTAGAACTGGCTATGGAACAACTGAGTGGTTCAAAATTGGGAAAGGAGTATGATAAAGCTGTATATTGTCCCTCTGATTATTTAACTTATATGCAGAATACATCATGTGAAAGGCCGGACTGGAGGAATCCCAAACCTGAATCAAGATTGCCAGAAGAAATATCAACCACCTCAGATGATACCACTCTGATGGCAGAAAGTGAGGAGGATTTAAAGAACCTTTTAAAGAGGGTGAAAGAGGAGAGTGCAAAAAATGGTCTGAAGCTCAACATAAAAAAAAAACTAAGATCATGGCCACTGGTCCCATAACCTCCTGGCAAATAGAAGGGGAAGATATGAAGGCAGTGAAAGATTTTACTTTCTTGGGCTCCATGATCACTGCAGATGGTGACAGCAGCCATTAAATTAAAAGATGCCTGCTTCTTGGGAGGGAGGCAAGCAATGAGATGGTTGGACAATGTCATTGAAGCGACCAACATGAATTTGACCCAACTCTGGGAGGCAGTGGAAGACAGGAGGGCCTGGCGTGCTCTGGTCCATGGGGTCATGAAGAGTTGGACATGACTAAACAACAAATCTGTGATTCCACCCTCCCAAAAAAAGAGCCCTGTGTGTTGTGATTTTCCATCTTCTCCCCATCTCCCCCCTCCCCAAGGTTTATTCTAAGAGGCCGCCAGGCAGAGTATGCTCTGCTTAGCTTGGGAGAACTGCTCTGTGAGGAAGAGTGGTAACCAGATCCAACAACAGACCAGTGCTTAGGAAGTTACTCTTTTGGCTACAACTTCCACAATTCCCCAGCCAGCCTTGCCAGTAGCTGAGCTTTACCTGAATGAAGCAAGGCCCCTCCATCTCACTGCCTTGTTCAGGACAATACCTTCACTCAGAGGAAAACATCATGTAGTCTTTTGCTTCTGTTTTTATTGTTGCTGAATTTCTGAAAACAAGTCGACTATTTTAGCAAAACTGATTCATAAATTAGTCCAAGATAAGTGGTCCCAGAAAATGGATAGTGATTTATCTTATTGGTGACTCTCTCCATAGGTGCTAGTATTCATGCCTCAGTATTTGTAGGGCAGATTCCATCACACTAACCCCTCTTTCTGCCTCTTCTGATCAATGAAAGCTCTCAATATCAGTGTCAGTCCTGTATGAGATGAGAACTGAGGAAACACTTCTGTGTATTTGGAAGAGGCACTCTATCTCCTTTATACACATTTATAAACCAAACAAAGGAAAAGTAACTTTTTAATCTAGCTGCCACTCTCAACAAAACCCAGTCAGCATGGCCACTAGGAGGAGGAGATCTACTCTGGTCTGGGATCCAACAACGTAGTTTCTCATCTGTACCAACTGAATGTGGAAACAGGCCCAAGGCAAATCTGGCTAAATGGGTGCCGAATCTAATCAAACCGAGATAACCAGTTAAATTGCAACCCAGAGCTGAGGGCGGTCAGTATTGCTCTGGTGGCTGGGCAGGCCGCAGAATGCATTACGGCTCACATCTCATACTACTTTAATTACACTAACGCAGATGGGATACAGTCAATATTTCTCTGTGCCCTACACTACTGCTAGGGCTTATGGAAAGCTTACTGCTAGTCCTCAAGGAGGAGGTGGTTTCCCCAGGCCCTGCTCCCTGTGCCATGCTTTGTTCCAAATAGCATGATGAATACCAGTGCAGGGACCCACTGGCTGTCTCCCCACTTCTCTCTCCTCAGTCTTTGCTTTCTGGTGAACCAGCAAGCACAATACTCATACAGATACTTTCACGTTGAGGCAGTGGGACCTGGTGCCAGCTGGGAACAAGCGGGGATTGGAGGGTGGCCAGACATTAAAGCCACTTTACACACCAAACTCAGACTTTCTCTTCCTCTAATGTTACTCACCCTGAGACTTGTTTCTCTATTGGAGAACCAGAGAAGTACAGCAACTCCCTGACACTTCACCCTGTGCCCTCATATCTGGCAAACGTAGCAGTGAGCCACCACCCCTGTTTTCCATCAGGCCACAGGGTGTGTTTTTTTTTTCCTCTCCCTCATCCCATCTTTCATCTTACCTTCTCATAGTGTGAGGAAAGGTAGGAGGAAAGCAAAGAAAAAGAACATTATGTGCCATTCTTCTCTTTTATAGACTTTTACTGGGAGTTACTGTAAAAAGATTTAAAAAGAATGAATATAAGGGCATCCTGAAGAAATCCACAACCGAGAAAGAATAGGATGATGCTCTGTATCCTAGACCATCACCTCACTCCTGTTCATCATTCTTTAAAGTCACTTCACAAATATTTTACTTATTGGCAACACTCGTGCCATTGTACATTATATTCCTAATGTACATAACACACAACAAACATAAACACAGAGACACACATACTGAAAAAATTAGGTGGATGTGATGCTCAAGACTGTACCACGTATAATTTGTGTTTATCAGTACAAAAGATAACAGTTAAAAAAAACCAATCTCTTTAACACATAATCAATTGTTTTATTTTATAAAATTATAGCACACACATATTCAATACATAACATTTCTTCAGTAATTGCTTGTGTCCAACAGCTGCACAACTTTAATAACACAGTCCATCAAACAGGAACGCCCATTTGTAGAATTCTCTAAGGATGAATCTATGCACAGAATTTAAATTACACAGGTTGTTATAACAGAAACAACTGTCTTCATTCTCATGATGATAAGTTCAATATGCAAATCCATAGTGAACTAACCGTGATAACATTTTATTACTCTGGTAATAAAATGGAAGCAAGTCACATTTGTCTTGAAAGACACACTGGACATTTTGGAGGAGCAACAGCTCCCTAGCTGAAAGGATGCGTTGTTACCCTCTTCTTCTTGGCTGTCTCAGCTCAGATGCAGTGGAAACTGAAGACAGCCTTGCAGCAACTCCCATGGAACCTTTCTATACTGCCTTTCTTTTCCCCCCAAAAAACCCTGAAATACAGGAAATGGCATGCAATGGCAACGAGGAAGTCTCTCTCTTGCTTGTTACTCATGATCTCCCACTCCCGTAATTCTGTCTGGGAGATTCCAGGTGCATTCTGGAGATGGGAGTCTTTGAAATACAAAAATCACACCCCTAGTTGAAGCTGAGACAGCCAGATGCCTTAAAAGGGCACCTACTCCCAAATGCCATGAAGGCTGCTCCTTCCTTTTAAAACTCCAAATCAACAACAGTATTTTTGTATTCTCGAAGACTTTCATGGCTGGGATCTGATGGCTGTTGTAGGTTTTTCCAGAACATGGCCAAACAACCCGAAAAACCTACAAGAACCAACAGTATTTTTGTTTGCTGACTGAGATGCAGGCAGGCAGGCAGGCAGGCAGGCAGGCAGGCAGGCAGGCAGGCAGGCAGGCAGGCAGGCAGGAAGGAAGGAAGGAAGGAAGGAAGGAAGGAAGGAAGGAAGGAAGGAAGACACAGAGAGAGACTGAATGGCACCTCAACAAAGATGAAGGTCTAGGGACACAGAGGAAACATTGGTGCATACCATTACACCTCCTCTATATAAGAAAAATTTCCAAGATTAAAGTGTAACTGGTAGATAGCTTGAAAGAACTAAGTGATACTGATAGGAGGAATGATACTCCACTAGGCATAGGATGCTGGCTGGGTAACTCATTGGGTTGGAGCACTTGGTTGTAGGGCCAGGGGTCAAGAGTTTGATTCTGTGCTGTCATTCCAGCGAGAAAAACTAGCCTGTGCAACCTTGGACAAGATGCACTGTCTCAGAGCATCACCAAAAGTAAGACTAATAAACCATTTTTGAGTACTTGATTACATAGAGGATGATTCTGCCAGGTTTTTGTGAGATGCAACCTACTCTCAAATAGTTCTCAGAGTTAATATCTTCTGTGACCCTGATCTTGCATCCCTTTCACACAAATGGCAAAGCAAGGGATACTCATGCTTCTCCTGTCAAGGCAGTGTGTAACTTGGGATTATTTGCTACTGTGTGGAAAACATTGACAAAAAGACATATCAATTCTTAGGCTTTGTGAAAGAAAACACTGGTGCCTAATTCTAGAAATTGGACCTAATAGTATAACCATGGGAGCAGAAATGACACTCCGAAATCTTAGTTAAAACAGTTCACAGTCTAGATTATTTCTGTGGACATCTGGGGGTTATGGCCCATCAGAAGTACCAAGGTTGGGAACTTCTGCTCTATCAAGAGCTAATTGGCTACTCTCATTACAGTTCCTTAACGAAGCATTATAAGAAGCTTTGCCTGAGAATTTGGGCCTTATTACAAGGTGTATCAGAGAGCTGCTGGCTTATCTGATCCCAGGAAGTTACTGAAATCATATTGCAGTCATATAAGTTCAGCTGCATCATCTCGCAAATGGGAAAAATGTACTGGTGTCACTTTTCCAGAGATAATGTTTGAAGAATAATCTTATTACTGCAACCCAGCAGCTCTTGGGCAAGATGAAGCTTGCACAGTAAAACTGTGTGCTGACCAGGAAGGGCCAACGTACTGCTGAAGGCCTCCTTGAAATGCCCATTCTACAATTACTTGCAGATATATCTATTTGAATGAAACACAAAATGAAATGATTTATTGATGAACATGAAAACAAAAATTAATGAAACCTCTATTGTTGCAGGAATGGGCGATTTTTCATATTGTTGGAGCAGTATTGTTGAACTGGAAGCACAGACTGCTGAGGGTGCAATTATACAGATATTTAGCCTTGTGTTTGGTCTGCTGTAGGAGTGGGCTCGCTCACTCCTTTTTCCAGTGATCACATCACTGGAGCAAACCCTGTCTGTCCCCAGAGGATACCTATCTGCACCTTTCTGGGTCCTTGTCAGGGGCTTCTACATTTTTGGTACTAGTAAGATCTCTCTGTTTTGGTTTGTTTCCAGCATGTGCAATCACTGAAAATGAACCAAAGTGAGCCTTTCACTGTCAATTTGTCTTCCTATTTGAATTTTCCATATTGTGAAGTGGCTTAAGAAGATAGCCACTTCAAGATATTGGGAAACCAAACACTTCTTCTGCTCTTCCATGGAGGGGCAGAGGGAAAGGTTTTTTAAAAAAATGCTTTTGCAGTTTATTGGGCAGTGCAGATGCACTGCATCATTTATGAGAAAGAAAAGAAAATCTGAAAACTTCCTCTTGGAACCTTCCCACAGTTGAATCCACTGCCATTCAGAAGTTTCCAGTTTTTCTTTTCTATTTTTTATTAATGATGCAGCACATCAGCACTGTCCTAATACAGGGTGAAGGTGTTTTTATTTCTTCTGCCCCTCCATAGAGGAGCAGAGGAAGTGTTTAATTTTCCAGTATCTTGGTGACTGTCTTCTTAAGCCACTATGGGAAATTCAAAGAGGATTGAACTGGACCCAAACGGAGTTGCTTGAGATGAGTAGGCTATTCGGATGTGAGGATTCCAAATGGGTTGCAGTCTGAATTCTAAAGTGATATGTCCACAGTCAGAAATTCGGCCACTTGTTCCTGTGCTAGACTGAATGCCTGTGGTTATTCTGAACTTCATTCCAATGTGTTGGAATCCATCATGAAATTCATCTCAAAGGGCTGCTGGTTGCTATGCCACAAGCTTTGTCCTTCAGTTGGGTAGAGCTTTTTCCAGGTTGGCGATGCCCTAACTCCATGTTCTTTTCCCTGCTTGGTGTCCTGCCTGATAGATTTGCCTTTGAACGGAGCACTTGGGCAGATGCATTTAGCTCTGAGGAATCACTTTGGAGAAAGATATTTCTGTAATGGCAGTTAAAAGTTCTCGGCACGAAAGATGTGAAATGACTTCCCGTTTTCTTCTTCTTTCCTTTCTCTTTTGTTCTCCCTTTGGGAAAGTATCTGCAATTAACAGTAATGTGCTTCCTAGAGCAGCAAGAGCAGGGGAATTTGGAGTACTTCTGGGATGAATGGAATGGGTGAACAGAGAGCCCTGCCAAGCCAGTGGCTAGAGCTGGAGAGATGCCGTTCTCTGAGCTGCTGGGCTAAACGAGAAGAAGGAGTGAATGGGACCCGGGAAACAGATTAGTCATGTTCTTGTGAATGATAGCAAAGGCAATATGAGAGATCTCACAGCCTGCTCAGAGTAGCAGGCAATTACGTGACGCACATAGCTGACCTGGCATTGCCTTCAAACACAAGGTCAGGCATGCTCAGAGCCAGATGTAATTTGCTACTTGGCAGAGACGGACTATGCCGGAGTTTTCAGCAAGAAAGGAGGTTTGTGCTTGATGTAATACTCAAGGTAGCACGACCGTTGTGGGTGGCACAGAGACAGAAGTGAGAGGAAACCAGCTTCACTAGGTGGTTAAGATGATAGGAGCTTTGAGATCAAGGAAAATGGGATCAGCCACCCTAGATTTTTCATCTGAGACATATCGCAGAAGGATAAAAAAAAAAGAGAACAAGTTGATGAGAGAAGGACTTCCCTAACTAGCATGCTTACCTGCAGAAAGCCCTTCCACAGATGCACTAAAGAAATCACAGCTGTTCTGCTGAAAATGTGGAGCCAGAGATGTGAGCTCTGCTCTGAATTCATAGGCAAATGACTGCTCAGTCAGTACCATCTATTCAGCAGAGCCGAAAGACCTGCAAAAGCCCTGGAATGGCAAATAAAGAGTCTGTTTTGAAAGCGGTTAAGCTGCTTCGGTAGAGTTTGCTCTGCTCTGCTCTATGCTTGAATGCAAATACTGTAAAATGAAACAAAACAAAATAAAATACTTCCCCAAAGAAGTACCCTGAAAAGGCAAGCAGAATGAGATGGCAATGGTCGGGAGACATCATCATCTGGATCGCCTGTGCGGGTGGTGCTTGTGTGGTTCACCCTGTTAACTGGTTGGACCAGATGGGCATCTGTATGGCTTCAGCCAGGAGTCATCTCACCTAATGAGGCTGGATGTATTAAATGAGAGATCCATGACACATAACAGGATTTGTAGACATGGCCTGTGGTCAGGGTAATCTCATTAACATCTGTGAAAAAGAATTGGGAAAATGCAGGTTGCCAAACAGAGAGTTCAGTAATGTCTCTCACCTCCCACCAGATTTCAACTAGGCTATGTTTGCTAGGGGTTAAACTAGGGATAAATTCATAAGATGAATCTGAATTATAAACATATATTAGCCTGATTTCTCCCTAAGAACCCTGGAAGTGCTTTTCTTTGGATCTCCTTACCAACATACAGTTTTCACAGCACCCCAAGGTGAATGATTGACTGTTAGATCATCCTAAAACCATTAAAGGCATGTTTAGACCTCCCTTATGTCTCTTATGTCTTTTATGTGAAGCACAGTCACTTGAGCCAAAACAAAGTGATCCCAAAGATTAAAAATGAGAAATCTCCCTCTTGGTTCCACACCTAAACTTGGTGCGGGGGTTTGTGTGTGTCAGAGAAGCAGAGAGCAATGCCGGCACGAGGCTAGACTCAGGGACACTCACAGACATCACTCATTCATAGGGTCAAAGGCGACTTGACAGTAAATGACAGCAACAGTTCAGAATTGGACTTCCAAATGCATAATTCAGCTTTGTAGTCATATTTGTCTGACATATGGAATGTGTTTCCTATATAGAGCACAGAGTGCTGTCCTCTGAAGATGCCGGCCACAGAGACTGGCGAAACGTTAGGAAGAACAACATTCAGAACACGGCCAAAGAGCCTGAAAAACCCACAACAACCATTCTTTCCTATATACTTTATCATTAGCTGAAACCCAAGGTCCATAGCAAGTTACATGGATCTGTGCCCCCCTCTTTTACCCTCTGAAAGTGTCTGGGAAATAAATTGTGCTAAGTCGTAGTGGTTAATTCAAAGTACTGGTGGCTGGGGACTCCAAATTTGGAGATGGTATAAATTCACATTAGGCTTTACTCTGCACTTTACGTGAATTCTAAACTCTAACCTCCAAATAGGTTCAGCACTTTGGATAACTCTTGCAAAGTGCAAACAGAAATCTGAAGTGGATTCACAGCACATCTGAAATTGGAGTCAACAGCCACCATTGCTTCAGAGTCATTCAGTGAACTCCATAGCTAAAAGGATTTGAACCTGGGCCACATTAACTAACAGATCACACTAACCACATCATGTTTCTGGTCTTCCCATGTGTGTGAGGGAGAGAGCAGAGGAATTCACATAGAATTCTTTCTCATGGCAGTGGTTACACAATGGCTGAAATCCCATTGGTTAGTGTAGTATGTCACAACTAGAGAAGGCCCATTGAATCAGTGGCACTTTCAGATAAGTTGACTCACTAAACCCCCACTGATTCAATGAGCCTACTCTAGCTATGACTTACTATGCTAAGCAACAGGATTTCAGCCAACATATCTACCATATCTGTGCTCCGGTGGGCCTCTCAGCTCTGACCCTTGTTGTGACAAAGGTTTGCTCACAGCCTATCCTTGCAGAACGGCTCGCCCTGAAGCCAGCTGGAAAGGAGCACTCATTTCCTGAGTGTCTACAGCTTAATAAACATTCTAACAATGTTAGAAAGGGCAGCACTAATGCATGGAGAAACCTGCGGCTGGGGACAGCAGGAGGTGATGCATTTGCTTAAGCAGGCAGGAAATACGTTCCCCACTGAAACACCCACTTTCACACAGTTAATCTGTAGATAGGGAAGTAAGTGATCCATCCACAAAGGAAATTAAAACAAGCATCCAGTCTGCTGAATATTTAACACCCAGGAATATGCTGTGAAGGGCATTGGGTGTTTCCGTTCCGAGGCATCTTCGGCAAGTGCTTGAAGTGCTTGAAATGGTTCAGGAGCTGGAAGATTTTGCAAACAGCACATTCTGCCAGAAACAATGCTTTTTAGGGCATTTTATCACATTAGTTAGTGTTGCTTAATTTCAGTTATTGATGCACTGTCTTCCAAATGCTGATACCCGTGCTTGTTGGTTCTTTCCAGTCTGACTCCCCAGCCACACAAGTTCTTGTTGTCCCATTGCTCCCCACCTTTCCTTGCCCTGTTCACTGTCCCAATCTGTGTCCACTTCAAGTGTGGAACAAGTCTAGTATGAGTGGGCAGGTAGGTGGGAGGCGTGAAGCTGTGCTCCCAGACTGCTGATCCAGAACCATTTCTTAGCTTTTTTGGTGCCTGCATTATTTTTAATAGTAATTTGGAAATAAATCAGCCACAACACAGTGTGAACCTTGCTGGCCCTGTCACTCTCAGTGTGGGGTCTGCCCTCCATCCCCAGCTCCACAGAATGACACCAAAAGGATTTATTTTAACTGGGGCAAGGAAACAAACTGGTGGCTAGACATCTTCTATGGGACAGTTCCTTTCACTTACCTCAGGTCCTTTACACAGTCTGAGAGTTCTTTGTTTGGGTTCCCTGGTATATTCTCAATCTCAGCCATTCCTAATGGAATGGTCCATGGTATCCATACCCTCGCAGCCAACAACAAGGAGGGTTTATATGCCAGGACTGATAGCTATGGTGACAGTCCCAAGTCTGGTGGAAAGACTGTCCTTCTTCAGTTGGGTGTTGGTCCTCCCGTTGCACCTCTGTTTCCACCACCACCACCACAACTAGGTGATTGTGGGCTTGCTGGGCTGAGCTATACACTACCATCACATCCACTCCTGACAGTCCTGTTCCCCTCAGCAACTGGGCCAAGGAGCATAGTTAGGAGTCCGATGCCTCTTGGCTTCCTCCTGGGGCACCCTCAACTGTACCAAGACCTCTGTCCAGGGGTCTTCTTTATATACATACAGTTAACTGGGACCCCTGGTTCTTCCAGGGGCTGTACCTCAATGTAGCAGTTTTCCTGGGGATCTTCTAAAGTGTTTCCCCAGGCCCCTTCCTCTTCCAGTTCCTCCACTATAACATCAGGTAATGGTCCTCTTACCTAGACACCTTGCTCCACTTTCCCTGCTGATTCCTCCTTTCCTGCCTTCAAACCCTCCCTTATATCCCCTAGCTCCCAGCGGTCATCTGCCCCATGTTCCCATATGCCTCCTCTTCCAGGACTTCTATCTGGGTTCCAGAATCCTGTGCCTTGGGTTCTGTGTCCCCCCCCCAGCTCCCCCTGGCATCCATTTAGCCCAGAGCACATTGCCCTGGTCTACTTGTGACAAATTTTCCAATCTCAAGGAGAAGGGGAGGTGGCCCACTCACTGGGACAATGCTACTGGTGTCCTCCTCCTACAGTAACATGGTGATGCAATTGTGCAATAATGCTATTCTGCTGTATCAGTAGGTTCTTGCTGCATATAATGAAATGGTTTTGCTGCCTTTCACTGCTTCTGCCTGTCCTTTCTGTTTAATAGTCCCCAGTTTGCAAGGGCAGATTCTTGCATATGAGGGAGATGCCCACCTGCTTTTCTTTTCCATTCCCAGTTTTGCCAAGCAGTGGAGTGGCTTCAGAGGGGTGGTTCATATGGTGGTGATTGCAAATGTTATTTCCCATAGTTAGTAACCGTGCAAATGAACCCATTATTCACAAGGAGATCCCAAGGCAGCATGGAGGGAATCATGGAACACCTATGCCCTCAGAAATGTAAAACAAGCAAGCGACATGACAGTACAGCACATGTAATACATTACAAAAGCAAAAGAATGTAGAGTAACCATGATGATGCTTTCACCATAGAATGGTGAAATGTTGACGACAATGCTTTCATCATAGAAAACAACACGGTGTAGGGTTGAGTTGGCAGGCATATTTGAAAGTATTCCTAACTTTTGTTTAGATGGAGTTTGTAGAAAGGATAAAGGTCTGAAGGTCAGGGAAGAAGAGAGTGTTGGATGGATAGATAATAGTAGGAAGGAGGAATTACTGACAGTGATGCAGTTGTGTGATGCATCTAAAACAAAGGGAAGTAATGTCCTTTCCTCAGGGAAGAGCTGAACTGAATTTGATGGGAAAACAGTGGATTGCATTTCAGCATGCCATCATAGCACAGTGGCTCTGAAGAAGGAAGATTAGATAAAATGCTGCCCCTTGGTTACAACAGAAAAGAAAAAAAACATTGGACGCAGGATTAAGCCATGCCTATGAGTCATGGAGCAGGCAAAATAGAATATCAGCAATTGGAAATGAAAATGGCACCCTTGTGATGAATGGTGAGAGGAGCTTGGAGATTAGACAATGCATGAAACATTTCCGCACATGTCAAGGGCATATATCCAATAAAGGAACAAACGGAGAGTACACTCAGACAGCTACAAAAGCATGTCTAAGGAAGGATCATAGAATCATAGAATAATGAAATTGGAAGGGGCTTATAAAGCCACAGAGTCCAAGCCCCTGCTCAGTGAAGGAATCCAAATCAAAACAGATCAGTTAGCTTTCTAATTTCTCTTGAATACCTCTAGCGTATATGGGGCAAATAGAAAAGAAAAAGAAAAAATTGAAGAAGACAAAAACATTGCTTCACCTTAAATACTGTTATATTTTAATGTGAGCTTTCATGGACAAGTCCACTTCCTCAGACATAAGAGTGGGATGATATGGCAAATGTTTATATATTTATAACAGAAATTGCATTAGGGCATGAGTTGTTAACCTGGCAGTGTCCTTTATACCCCTGTTGATATTCGGTTCCCTTCCCAGGAAACATTGTTCTGTAAACAATGACAATAACTGCTCACTTCAAAATGTAGCAGTTAAGTCTCCTAGGTGCCACAATGTTTTATTCTTCTTATACTTCTTATACTTTATACTCCTTCCAGCACTGGAGCACTCACCACCTCCTAGGATAATTGGTTTCACTGTCATACTGCTATAATAGTTAAGAAGTTTTTCCTGATATTCAAACAATATTCCTGCAATTTGAACCCATTCCCGAGTAGAATGACCAAGAACAGAACCTGCCCTTTCTCCGTATAACTACCTTTCAAGTATTCGAAAAATGCTACCCTATCTTCCCTCAGTCTTTGTTTCTTGAGGCTAAATATGGCCAGTTCTTTCAGTCTTTCCTCACAAGGTTTCGTTTCCAGTTCCCTGATCATCCTTGTTGCCTGCCTCTGAACTTTTTCCAGTTTGTTAACATTCTTCTTAAAGAAAAGGACTAGTAGTTCACTGGATTTGGAGACTGTACTTCTTTTAATGCAGCCTAAAATACCGCAGGCTTTTTTTGCAGCCACATCACACTATAACTTCATATTTAGCTTGTAATCTACAATAATTCCCAAGATAATGAGCCAAGTATCCACCATCTTGTAACTGAATTTGATTGTTGTTTTTTTTTAAACCATCCTGGGTGTAGAATGTTAACCCTCCTCCAATTGTCTGGCACCTCACTGATCTTCCACGATTTCAAGAATATCATGGAGGATCAACTCCATGAACTAATCAACAATAGTTCTGAGATCACTTCAGCCCATTCCTTGAATACTCTTATTTGCAGTTCACCCCCCTTTGGTGATTTGAACTTGTCCAAAAGTAATATTTGTTTATTATCTCCACCTGCAATCCTGCCACTTCCTTTGTACTTCATATTTGCCTGGAGGATCATAGACTGTATTTTGGGGAAAAATCACATCTGCCTTTTCTTTGTCATCTGTTATCATTTTTCCATCCCCATTAAGTAGCTGAGCCACCATTTCTTTACTCTGTCTTTTGCTAAGCACATAACTGAAGAATGATCCTTTTTGGTTGCTTTTAGCATCTCTTTCTAACCTGAATTCATTCTCAACTTTTGCTAACTTGCAACTTTTTCTTACTTGGCTATATTCTTCCTTTCTGGCCTAGCCTTCCCTTCTACGTCCTGTATGTGTCCTTCTTTGTGTCCAGGTCCTCTCTGAGCTTTTTGTGAAGCTACATAGGCTCCTCCCCTCCCCCATCTTGCTCTTTTTTTGTTGGAATTGTTTGTAGTTTTGCCTTTAGAATTTCCTTTTTAAGAAACACCCACCCATCTCGGACTTCTCTTCCTGTTAGGATTTCCTGCCATCGGACCTTACTTAGAACTATTTTTTTTTTACTTTCTTTGAAAAAACATCAGAATATGGCAAGGCAGTGGCCTGGGGTGTAACACACTTCCTTGCTTCCCTTGTTATCCCTTCAATGCCCAGAAGAGAGTAGAACTTGACTCTGAGTAGGAAGCCACATAAGAAGGCACAGAGGTTGAGCAGTTGAGTTTAGTGACACAAAGCCTCCATAATTATAACAGGAACTAAAAAGTTAGTTGTACTGCAAAAGGGATGAAGTTATCCTTCACTGGTTAGAATGCTGTGGTTAGTTGTACCAATATAAATGTCATGGTGTAGTGGCAGAATGGTTGCTTATTAGCAAATCATTACTTGTATCCCCCATTGCACACTAATCTTACCCATTTGTATGCAGCAGAGATACGAGGACAAGGGACAATTTGTCACTGCAGTTTATGCCATTACGTTTACACTGCTGCAACTAACCAAAAGGATTCTGACTGTTATGTTATGATTATAATATAACTTAGTTATGCCTTAATTGATGCAAGGAAAAAAACCCATGCAAACTGAAAATTAATTATTTGTAACTGGTTACTTCCAAACTTAACCCATCCCCTGCTCTAGGAAATCAGTTGTGCTCTAGTCCCAGCTCACAATGACCATCAGAAACAGGGCAGAGTGGACTAGTACCTGTGGGGCACCCTTCCTTGGTCTTTCTTCAGCCTGAAAAATTGGGAGGGAACAGGCATGAAAAACTGAAGGATACGCTTGCATAAACATCTGATGTTTCACTGTTGCATTACTTGCAGCACCAAAGAGGCAGGCAATAGTAAAACTCATGAACTGGATCAGTGACAGGTTTTTATAGGTCCTGGGTGAGGCCCTGTAGTGCTTCCTCTCAGGCATTCCCCCACTAACTTGAAGCCATTGCTATCTCTACCACCAGCAGCCAGCTTTTGGCCCATTTGGTCTGAGCTCTCATCCTACAGCGCCACATTAGCAATCCTCAGCCTGGAGCTTCTCCTTGCTTGCAACATGCCTGAAGCTCCAGAGCTTTTGGCACCACTCTTATGGTGAACTGGGACTAGGGAGAGATGGCTGGCAAGGCCGGTGCTGCAGAACTAGAGGCTGGGCCTTCTTCTCAGGAAAGGCACAGTGATGCCCCCGACTCACCAAAATCCTGCCACCACCAATTTGATTGCTTGTCTCAACTTTGGCAGCCTGACTCCTCACTTCAAAACATTTGTTCCAAGATGGTGGCATCCTTTTGCCAGCATTTCCAGCATACTGCCTTTCAGTGTCTTCTCCTGAAAAGGCCTCTGGACCTGCCTGTTTGTATAATCAGTAAAGTCAAGCTGCAACACTTTTCACAGATTGTACAATTTTAGGCTTTTGGACAGGAGTGAGATTTGCTTCTATAAATGATATAAAAAGCCACATAAACATAAACGCAGTGGAATTTGCACGGGCTCCCTCCCCCCCTCACAGAAATAATCCAATAAAGTTAAATGGAAGTATATTTTTGAGTCATTAACCCATCTCTTCTGAGAAATGTTATGAATATTATGCAAATTATTTTTCAGAAACTTCTGATTTCTCATATATATTTTTAATATGACAAAAAGACTCTGAAGCTTGCTCCAAAAGTATATTTAGAGAAAATAACTGATGAAACTATAATTAAAGGAGAAAGGTTTTCTGTCTCAATCAGTTGTGTTTTCTCAAGAATGATGAATTCCACCATTCCTCTTCCCATTCTCTTTCCCCTGTGCCCTTTTATGGAGAATTTTGCATAAATTCACTCTAAGTTATCTATTCTATACTCAGTGTTTCTCTCCCCTTCTTGATACTGTACTTTTCTTATCTCTTAGTAACTTCTCTTACAACCTCTGCTTACAATTTGCTTTATCTTTCTTGTTCTTCTCTTATCTCAGATAAGAGTTCAATTAGTGGAAGAATTCTGCTCTTTGTTCCATTTCTGTGTTCTGGTCCAGGTGTATTCTTCTCAAACTTTCAGCATACCTGTATCTGACTAGCTTTCTCACCAATCTGTGGCTGCTCCAGGGACCACCAACTACACAGCAGTTTGTGTGTGTGGGTGTATGTATGACATGAAGGCTGTGCATCCGTTGTAGCAAAATCTAAATAATTCTATTGCACTTCATAAACTTACAAAATATCAAAATGCTTCTGAAATCAAGAGAGAATGTTGGTACCTGTGCTCATGTGATGAATGTGTTTTGTTGTTATACATATTGATCCATCTGCAAGATGACAATGTTGAACTTGCTTTACAAGGTGAGATTAGACGATAGAGGAACAAATGTTGAAAGAAGGGACACTGCCAATGGAGCTATCAATTATTGTTAAGAGGATCCAGGCCCCCATTATTTAGGAGAGGGGTGGGTCACCCCAACATTGATGGGTTCTAACTTGGGCAACTTTATCCCACGGTAAAACAACATTAGTCAATTAACAGTCATCAGCAGGTGACAAGGACATCCCAGCATAGGTAAGCAAAATACTTCACATACAGTTATAGATGTCACTGACCAATCCAAGAATAGCATTTAACTGCTAGATTAACTATTGGAGGTGGGTGACAAATGCAAACAAACTTACAGAGATGCTATACAGGAAGTAATGAGGAGTATTCATTTGGCTAGTTCCCATTGGAATACATCTTTGAAGTTCTTTTAGTGAAAATGGCCACCTTGTGGCTTCAGAAGGAACACAGGTTTTATCTGACTTTGTGGGATAATCAGATTTCCTGTTTTTGCAGCTACAGACTAATATAGTTACCATTCTAGAGTCAATGCAAATGACAATTTTCCCATATGTGGCACTACATTTCCCCCATTCCCATTTGTTCCTGTAGGATCTCCACAAGAGACCTTCACAGTGATGTGATAACATAAACATATCCTGTTTCCCTTTTGGCTTCCAGATGATTTTTTTTAAAAAATCCCCTCCTTTCGTTTTCTGTCACTTGCAGCCATTTTTCCCCCAGTGACATTTCCATTCATGGTCTGCAGGGGCAGTGCTAGTAATTATGTTTCCAGGATGGCATCTTTGAAAAACTGCCCAGACCTCCTGAACTTCTCCTCCATGTCTGAGCTGGAAGTGAAAGTGGCTGCCTGGTCGACTGACAGTTAATTAAAAAGCACATTTAGATTTACTGGTCTCAAAATGTCCAGCCTGCTGAGGCTCTGAAGCTCCACCAAACAACAGGAAGACTGTTTGTGTAGCTGTAATTGTGTGGCAACATACAGTTATTTTGTAGTAAATGCAGTGGGCTAAAAACTAAGAAATTGGTTTATCAAAGGCACTTACTGTTGACAATGAGGGCAAAAATCACATTGGGTCAGTTCAAGATATTAACTCAACCTGTTAAGAATGCCTCGCTCTAATACAGTGGTTCTCAACCTTGCATCCCCAGATGTTCTTGGTCTACACCAGTGGTTCTTAACGTGGGCGATAATGCCCCCCAGGGGGCGATTTCATTTTTCAGGGGGGCGGTAGAATGAAAAGGGGCGCCGTGGGGGCGCTGGAGCAGAAGGGGGGCGGTAGGGGGGCACTGGAGCAAGCCAAACCTGTGAAGATCGCTGCAGCCTTTTTACAGTGTGCATGAATATATATTTTCCTCCAATTTTAATTTAGTTTCAGACTTTTTGTCTTGACATTTTTAGTTCCTCCATTTGTTTTTATGCCCTTTTTATATTTCTTTTTGCGTCTTAAAATTCACTTGCAACTAAATCATTAAATGTTACTTTTGGGGGGGGGGGCATTTCATTTTCTTGGAATTTAATTTTGTTTTCAGGGGTCATTGGATTTAAGTGTAATAAACAAACAAACAAACAAACAAACAAACAAATAAAGATATCATCATCGCGGGGAGGGGGGTGATGATAACTTCCTCAATGGCTCAAGGGGGCGTTTCTTTCAAAAAGGTTAAGAACCACTGGTCTACACCTCCCAGAAGCCTTCACCACTAGCTGTGCTAGCCAGGATTTCTGTGAGTTGTAGTTCAAAAACATCTGGAGACTCAAGACCCACGGCTCTAATACAATACAGGCCCTAGATCTTTTACATTTGGGACTTAGGTCCTAGAAGAAGCTATCTGGATTTATCTATCACCATACCTGCTAATTGTCAATCAGCCTCTGGATCCCTCCCTTCCTCTTCAGAGGAAAAGAAGGAAGGAGGTCATCATTGTAACTCTACATGCAAGTAAATTTAGAAGAACAGGAGTGATGGGAGGACTCCTGGGGATTGAGAAGAGGGGACTGAAGAATCCATGAGCTTTTCCGGATATTTTCTTGCAAAGATTCAATGACATTTAGAAGCATTTTTAAGCATTTGCAAGGAAAGAGTACAATAAAGAGTACACACACACACACACACACAGAGAGAGAGAGAGAGAGAGAGAGAGAGAGGAAATTAAGGCAAATTAAAGGGAGTTCACCTACCCATCTCTAGCCAATATAGACTGGTGGGATTGCTTATGTAAATACACGAGAAGTAGCTTTGTAACTCCTGTATCGTAACTTCTTTGCAAGGTAGGGAGAGTGGGCTGATGCTTTTTGTTCAATAAATCTAAAATGATTTTAAATTAACTGTCATTCAAATAGATAGTCATCCCTACTTCCACCACAGGCTCTGAGACAAACAGGGGATATGTCTGTATAAAAGAGATTTAAGACTGTAATATAATGAAGGATGGTAATAAATTGTAATTAAAAATGCAGATAACAACATTCAGAGTGGATTAAATCAAAGAAGAGAGGCAGGTTCAAAGGAGGTCTTCGACTTCACTATCTTGCCTGGATGACAGAGGCAGGTCCTCAGGTGGGCAAGTCACACATTGTGAATTCCTTATCTGTAGAGCATATCTGCTCTGGAAATACCACTCCAGAGAATGGAGCTTAAAATCTAAGTAAAGTTGAGTGAGTGACTGACTGATTGATTCTACTGTTCCTCACAAAAAGCCCAGGGTGATGGCCCAGTTGTTCAACATTGTCAATCACACTTCAACATGACCGAAAGCCAGTATCCAGGATTCAGCACTGTGCAGACAGAAAGTTTAGCTCATCATATAAAGAGAGCATGCTTTGCTCTGTGTCCCTGAATATACCCCTAAACTTTCTTCCATGTACAAATTAATGGGTAACCTTCATCTAAATAAGGAGCCAACTAATGTGCATAGAAAAAACCTTGCTGTGGAAGCAACATTGAAGCCCCGACAAGGAATGGGCTAGCTTTCACCCAGAGACATCCGATGTGAGGCACAACTGGAGAACGGAAAAGTCTTACTTCCGTGCAGCAAGAGTCCATGTCATTAAATCTAAAGTGGTGCACAGGGCAGCTGGGGGCACCTCCTAAGAATATATTAGGTTCTTTCAGGTGTACTTCACTGCATGGCAATGGGACTCCAGAAGGCCATCACCAAATGTGTTAAATCCAAAGAATTAAGCCCTGATGCAAAAGATATTAATACCTAAGAGAGTTCTAAGGTGAATGATTCAGCTGCCCACTGATTTGTGAGTCTATTATGTGATACAAATTTGATCCACGGATATTGTATTACAAAATGGGACCTTGATGGTCATTTGGAGAATACCTGAAATGCAGCAGTTCAAGCCCCTGGATGGTATCGATGCTGTCCTCTGTACATATTATCTGATACACAAATTAGCTCACTGAGAGTGAGCGCACTCCACCTCTACCTGCAAATCATTTTTTCATTTTATCCAGACAGCTCCATGCTTCCTTCCCTCCCTTTCCCCTGTTAACACTTGTCAAGGCCAATTCTTCCTCACTCCAAAATATATCTGTCTTTTGCACAAGCTCCTTTCCTTTCATATATTTTAGCCTTGGAATCCAGAAGTATAGTCTGCATTGTTCTAATGATATATGAACAACATTTCCACCTTTGGTGAGCAGTCTTCCTTTCTTTTTGTAGAACTCTTTCAAACATGTTTTTCATTTAGTCACACACACACACGCGCACGCGCGCGCGCGCGCACACACACACACACACACACACACACACACACACACACACACACACACACACACACACACACACACACAAAAATTCTCTCACTTACTGGACGTTTCTCTAGAGTCTAGCAGAAACACCAAATGTCAATCCATCCATCCGTCCGTCCGTCCGTCAGTCATTAAAATATTTCTAACCATCCCTGTATCACTAAGTCTCGGGACAGGGTACAATTAATAAAACCACTGTAAAACAGTGCAAAGCTATTTAAATCAATGGAAAATAATCTAAATAATAGAATCACTTAAACAAAATATAACTTGCAATCCACCAGTTTGGAACCAAGTCACAATCTTAGTAGGCCTTAAACACTTAGATAAATTGCAAGGTTGTAACTGGGTATGGAAATATGTCAGTGTCTGTGAGGCTACCAAAGAGAGGGCATTTGTGTTACTACACAGATGTTCCATATGAATGTATAAATCCACTGTGGCTCAGTTTTGGGCCGGTGAGTCTGTACCGTTGAACTGGCAGGAGGCATGATAGCATGGTGGAGAAAAACCTTCACAACTCTCCTCTGCTTGCTTCTCTTTGCGGACTACACCTCCCATAAACCTCCAGCCATCATGGCTGCAACTGTTACAATTCTGATTGTTGCTGTTGTCTGTTAAGCCGTGTCTAACTCTTTGTGACTCCATGGACCAGAGCACGCCAGGCCCTCCTGTCTTCCACTGCCTCCCGGAGTTGGGTCAAATTCATGTTGGTAGCTTCGATGACACTATCCAACCATCTCATCCTCTGTTGTCCCCTTCTCCTCTCGCCTTCACACTTTCCAAACATCAGGGTCTTTTCCAGGGAGTCTTCTCTTCTCATGAGATGCCAAAGTATTGGAGCCTCAGCTTCAGAATCTGTCCTTCCAGTGAGCACTCAGGGTTGATTTCCTTCACAATGGATAGGTTTGATCTCTTTGCAGTCCAGGGGACTCTCAAGAATCTCCTCCAGCACAACAGTTCAAAAGCATCAATTCTTTGGCGGTCAGCCTTCTTTATGGTCCAGCTCTCACTTCCATACATCGCTACTGGAAAAACCATAGCTTTGACTATGCGGACCTTTGTCAGCAAGGTGATATCTCTGCTTTTTAAGATGCTGTCTAGGTTTGTCATCGATGACAATTCTGATACCTAAAACAGAGATTGCTTTTTGTTTGTTTGTTTGTTTGTTTCTTTGAATGGAAAAGCTAAAGCATAAGCCTCTTTGGACAATTTTGAGCTAGACTGAATTCCTTCCAGTGGCAATTGCCAGGAAGCACTTTCAGTGTGAGTAGCCTAAGGGCACAACATTTGCTGGCAAGAGATACAACTGCGTGAAGTGGGAGGGGGGGATTTCACACTCCTCTTGTGACACGTTCCAGCCTTGTCAGTGATCAGATGCAATCGAGTGCTGGCACTCTCCCTAAAACTCTTCTGGCGCTTTAATGTAGAGCTGAAACATGTTCAGAAACACAGATTTCAACTCAAGATCACAAACTCAGAGGAATGCCACCATGGGAAGGAGTCTCACAACAACG
Source organism: Pogona vitticeps (assembly GCF_051106095.1). NCBI lineage: Eukaryota > Metazoa > Chordata > Lepidosauria > Squamata > Agamidae > Pogona > Pogona vitticeps. Next base: position 126,194,894 of record NC_135784.1, on the reverse strand, counting down.
ACAGGAATATCAAATTGTAAGGCCTGTTTGTGAGTATCATCCTCTGCTGTCAAGTCCAGACCCTGCCACCCCATTTTAAGAGCAGAAATTTTGGTTTGGTACTGCCTACAAAAGAACAGCAACAAAACATTGCTTCTTGTCACCTACAGTTCCCATCTAAATGCATCACTGGTGTCCTACATCACACCCTGGATAAGGACACATGAGGGAAGCCTGCCCTTGCTTCCAAAAATCCAGTTATTTAACACCAAACACCAACCACAGGTCAGTCCTATAGGCACAGAGATTAGCTCTTATACCAGCCTAGATACCAACACTCTTGATCAGTCTACCACAGCGACACTATTACAGGACCAAATAAGGTCACCTACAACTGAAGGGGTTCCTACAACTACTCACCTTAACAATGTGATATATCTGCCATCAATTGTCGGAAATGTCTTGCAGCATTCTTCCTAGGAGAAACAGACCTGTTTATCTGTGCAAAAGGATAAATAGGCACAAATCTGATATCAGAAATAGTACTATTAAAGAACTGGGATGAAACACTCCCTGGCTTTAGGGCTGATCCTGTTCTTGAACTTCAAAGACAGATATAAGCAGCAACTGTTGCATTACAATTCATGAAGGTAATTCAGTAGTTCGGCTTCCTGTGGTTTGAATAAAGGCAAAAGGTTGGTGCTTTTTAAAATGACATTTCATGTGTCAATCATCTCTCTATGGCAAAGATGCCTGTAGGATATCATCTAACAATGGTCTTGTGAATAGCTACAGTTAAGGCAATTACCTCTGTAAGTCTTTTTTCACATCACTATTCTCTCTGATGTCTTTTTTTGTTTATAGCTCCCCCTACCGTATATGTATGAACCTTCTGGTGCCTTACAGTCCAAAGAGAGGCCTTTCTCATATATATAAACCTGCCAACCTACAGGAGACACTTCAGTGCATCGAATGAAATGCATTGCCATCCATGACACCTTCAGCCACCATTTAATGAATTTGGACTGTAAGGTGCCACAAGGTTCTTCACTGTATTTTCTAAGTGACCTTCTCTATGACTGACTGAAGAAAACCAGTGGTTATATATGAGAAAGGCCTCTCTTATCACCTGGCTCTGTAGCAACTGTCAAATCTTCTCCCTCTCTGCTGAATGGACTCTTGTGTTCCTTGCCTAGTTTTCTCCATCAATGCCACGAGGGCAGACATGGCAGTAGAAGTTTTGCTGGCGATGGCATCAGGGTTCCCATCGAGGTTTCTACAGGAAGGGAAAAGGCTTAGAGTCTCCTCCTCTCTAGAGCAACATTAAGAAGACCGGGATCACAGTTGCCAGTCATGGAACACTGACCCAAAAGCTGGGATGCCACTCAGCATCATAGAGGGCGAGGCTTTAGCAGATAATGGTGGCAGGGAGGCAGTGATCCGAAAGCAGAGCGGATCACCGCTCTTGCTCTCACAGCAACACTCAAGCAGCCTCCCTGGTGATTCTGAGTCCCTTCCCTTATACTCTGTGTGTCATCATATGTGTCCGTGTGTCTATGCATGCAAAGGCCATGCATAGAGGTGTAGCCCAAACAACTGATTCCAAAGTTGGCCATGGGTTGCAGTAGCCTTTTAAAGAAGAGGACAGGGCTGCTCCACCTTTCATAGCTATAGGAAAGAGAAATGTAGCTTGCATGACTAGTAGGCCCTGGTGAAATTGCCTGTTGCACAACTATAAGATACTGGACCCCATCCCCCTCTCTTTCTCATATCACCCCTACATCTTGGGATCAAAAATGTTACCCATCCTTTCCTCAGTTGCCCCTGCCTTGCCCATCCCTGCCCATGCCTCTGCCCGGTGGTGTCCTCGGGAGTTGAGATGGTGTCAAGATGGTTCACTGGAAGCCGATTCTCATGTTGAAAAGTGTTGGTGCCTAGCAGTTTCCTCTCTGAGTTATTATTTTAGACCGGTTTTGCTGTATATGTTTAAACTGGCCACAATAGCTTGCATTTTATGAAGGTGGGGAGGTAAAATTTTGAATGCACTGTTCTGAAATGAGAATAGTGTATTCATCAAATATCATAAACCTGCCTAACTTCAAATAAATTGGTATCTAGCTCTTTGGATGCTACTCTGGGACTTTAATTCTGGTAGGCCTGCATGGTATCTGTCATTAGTGCCCAGCACAATTCCACGCAGCAGCTTTCCTGTGTGCAACGTACTACTCAGTTCTGTGCAGGATATTTCAAGTTTATATCCTTCTCCGATCACTGATTGGAAATAACAGCAGAGGGAGCTTATGGGTGGGATGGGGACCTCCTACAGGGATCATATCTACTAGTGTTACATAGATCACGATAAACGTTTCCCAACTCCTAACATTAACATCAAAACTGACAAAATCCAAAAAGCAAAAGGCAACGTGTGCTGCTTGTATATGGTCTCACAGAGCTTAACGCACTCCCTGGGAGATTTACAATTTAATTATGCAAGCTGCACGTTGGCCCCCCTCCCCCAGCCAGCTAGATACTCAATTTACTGACCTCGGAAGGATGGAACATTGAGTCAACCTCAAGCCAGCTACCTGAGCCCAGCAATTAATTAATACTGTAAGAAGGACATTTCTAGCCCTTGTTTCAGTGCTTCGCAGGAAAGAGTTTAGTTTAAAACAGCTGAACCTGAAAGCTTTCCAAAGCTGATAATAAAGGGATGAGCACACTTTTGTTTTCATGTTGGCTTCTGGAAACTGACAGAGGTAGGAAACCATCAGAGGTCTTTGCTAACTTTTCTTTTATTGCTCTCGCCTGGGAATGAATTGTAGTTATTCTCCCGTTCGCACCCTCAAGTTAGAAAATCACAACAGTTCATATTAGCTTGAAGTGCTGTAATAACTCCAGAGGAGTCCAATTCTCAAGTGGAATTCAGTCTGAAGATTTATAGTGGGTGTTGCATAGGGAAAAAAGGGAAAACGGAGGGCTCGCAGAAGGCCCTATTACTGGGAGGAATTATCTTATTGGAAACAGCTACTTGTTTAAAATATTGATTGCCCACCCTCTCAAGGATGAAAGGGCCTCCATGCTAAACACAACTGTATCACAGCATAAAGATGGCAAGGAACCATGAATACTTAAGACATTCATATGAGTCATTCAGCAGGACACCCTGTCTATCAGCATCTAAGAGTTGTCATGAAGCTGTTGGTTGCCATACACAGGGTTGGATCATTAGCTCTTCTAGCTCAATACTGTCTACTCTTGCTTAATATATTGGAGTGCAGTTCCCTGATACCATGCTAAGTGGAGTCCAACACATGGGGAAAGCTTGCGTACACAATGTAGACGTTCTGCAAGTTGGCAGGTTGGAGAGGGTTGTTTCCAGTCCTGCCAAGAACCAAACCTGGGATTTTCTGCATAGAAAGCACATAACCTACACTTGTGCTGCTTATTTACTGCCCCATAGCTCTTAAAGCACTCTCTGGGTAGTTTACAAGTTAATTATGCAGTTTACAAGTTGATTATACACATTGCCTCCCAGCATACTCATTTTACCAACCTCGGAAGGAAGGAAGGCCGAGTCAACCTTGAGCCGGCTACCTGGGATTTGAACCCCAGGTCATGAGCACAGTTTGGCTGCAGTACAGCAGTTGGCTCAGTGGTTGTAACTCTAAACCTTCACAAAGAAGTCACTCCAGAGCCTCAGACTAGCCTTTGCCTTGATTTATTGAATTTTTTGGTCTCAGATAAATGAGAAAAGGGGTATGATATAAGAGCCTTCCTCAACAAAATAGGTCATGAAGCTCATGTCTCCTTAAGTCAGTCACCATCTTTCACTATCGCATGCCTCACAGGGTTCTTGTGAAGATAAAATGAACTGGAAAGGAACCATACATACTGTTCTCAGCACTGTGGAGGAAGGTCAGGACTGTAATGAAAAATGGAACAGAATTCTAGGACAGGCACACATAAAGTCAATTATTGAAGTCAAACCCCAAGCTTGTGAAATCATGGATACAAATTGTGAAATTCTTCCAATGCAGCTATGCAATAAGGGCTGCTGATAAAAAGCCTGCCACCACTGAACCTTTTGCTAAAAGCAAGGCAGATCCTGGATAGCCCTCCAGGCTACCAATCTGCTCTTTTTGGGGTGAGCAGCCCTCCACTCATCCAAGCTTGAGGCTGCCCATGCAAGCAAAGCCTTCTCCTCTCCCTCCAGCAGTTCTGACACCTTTGCACACCAGCCACCTGACAAGCACATAATCCAATTAGCTTCCCTTATTTCCTCTAATTCACTGTGAGTTTATAATGCAGCATGTAATTTGTCCATCATAGAGATGGAGCCCATCATGCAATCACATTTCATGGAGGAAGCGATTTCTCTTTCGTTTCAGCACGAGATTGATGCCCGAGATGGCCCAACCTGTCAGGAGTACACCTGCATCAACCCCAGGCAGGGTCTCACCTCTGTCTGCAGAAAGCAGGACTGCATGTGTATATTCCCTTTTAAATTCCCTTGCCATGGTAAGGCAGGCCTTTAATAGTTAAACCTATCCTTGCCTCTTCTACATTTAATTTCAACCTCACTTTCCTCCTTGCATATCTTTGAATTGTATCTGGCTTTTCTGATCAATTTCCCAGCAAGTGATCTGGATAGACTGGCCGGATCATTTGTGTCTGTGTCACTGTGTCTCTTCCAGAGAGGAAATGGAATCAGGACTTCGTAGTGGCTGAAATCCTGTTGCCCAGTTATGCAGACAGCATGACTTTTGGAAGCAAATCATCGTAAATTAAGAAATCTTGCTGGATATTACCTGATTTGCCATGTAAATGATAAAATATATATAATAATCTTAGAACTGCAGAGCTGGAAGGGACTCTATGGATCATCGACTCCAGACTCTGTGAAAGAGGCATGGTGGGGAATCGAACTCTCAGCTTCTGGTTCTGCAGCCAGAGACCTAAACCGCTGAATTATCTAGCAGTTCTAAGCCTGTGGAAATTTCTTAACTTAAGGCAACTTGCTTCTAAAAGTTATGACGTTTGCGTAACTATGCAGCAGGATTTGAGCCATGGTATTCCTCCTCTCCCATCCAGCCATAGTGACTGAGGAGGTTGCGAATTGTCATCTAACACTTCTGGGAACGAGGGACTTCTCTAGACCAGTCTACCTGGACCTTGATGTCACGGCACTACACATTTACTTGTTTCCATCCCACACTGCTGGCTGCCATTGCTGTTGACAGGTAAACACAGAATAGCAAAATAGCCAAACATGCTGCCTTGAACATTATTGAGAGGTGAAAGAGTGAAATGTCTGCTCCCAATCCCCAGAAATTCAACAGGTTTAATATACTGTATAGTTCCATCCTATCCTGAAATAGCACTGTGCAAAGGATCGTGAAATTAGACCGGTTTAATGGGATTTTCTAATGATAAATGGGGAGAATATCAGAAGACAAAGGCGTGTGCTTGGTCTCAGATGTAATGGATCAATTTAAAGGGTATACCTTATTAGTGGTAGACTAACAGGGAAAATCCATATATCCCCTTTGGCTTCTCAAAATTTATAAGGGATTTTGGTTCGCCTCTAGTGGTTCTGATGACAGGCAAAAGACTGTACACAAACAGTTGTCTTAATCCTGTCGCTCGGTCTCATAAAATATCATTACAAGGATTTGATGACATCCATTTACTGTCTTGACATAATAATGTGAGCCACACTGCTGTTGTTGGATCATAATAATCTTTCTGTAAATACTCATGTTAGGTTCTCATTTCAAGAGCAGGATGATGGTTGTCAATTCTGAATGCCAGTTCCAACCCAGCAGCAGCTGATTCAGAGGGCTTTAGAGCCAGACAATCTTGTGGAAAGGAGATTCTATTGCTGCCCACTATTATTACTTTGAAGACATCAGGTGAAGATGAGACATTTTTATTCTTCCAAGGCATTTTAAAAATTGTTTTATATTGTAAACACTGGGAAGATGCACCATTTTAGTCAAAGGAAAAGAAATTAGGTTTCTGCTGCTTTAATTTAACTGTGATATTTATTTGTTTTGTGGTATGTTTTTACTGTTATTGTGTTGTCATTTGCATTGCTAACTGCTGTATTACAAAGAACACAACATCAAGGTCATCAGAAAAAGGAAAAGAAAGAAAAGAAAAAGCCAAGTGAGCACTAAGCATGCCAGGTACGTTTCAGGCCTCCAGAGAAACTGCTTTTGGAGACATGGACTCAGAAATCAGCGACAATAATGTCTATTCTAAAACGTATCCAGAAAAATGCAAGATACATTTTATTTTATTTTTTATTTCTTTGTCGCTCTGCCAAATGATGCTTCTCCTCCTCCACATTCTCCAATTTGTATTTGCACACATAAGCTGCTTATAGGGCATTTCTTTGAACCCACTGAACTCCCACTGAGTTCAAGAGCACTTACTCCCAGGGAAGTAGGTATAAGACTGCAGTCATATGAGATGACACTCAGATCCTTGTTTTCAGTTCTTCTCTTTGTTTAAAACACAAGATTTCAAAAGAGTGATTATGAATTCAGAACATCCACTTCTACTGTCTCTTAATCTCTGCAGATCTCTCCTTTTCTTTCTGTGTGTTGTTTACACATGTGTATATATATATATATGCACATGTGTGAAAAACTGTTCAGTGCATAATAACTTCCACACTATAATCAGACATCTCACATATCTATGAGAATTGAAACCCTGGGGCTAGGCCACTAACACAGGACTAATTAATATCTTCACAACTTTCCTATGGTTCTATCTGAATTACCTTGCCAAAACAATTACCATTTTCCTTTCCTATAGAATTTTGGTACATCAATTACTCCCTCCTGTCCCCTCCTGTCTTCAAAGAGGTGTAATGACAAAGATATACAAACAGAATATTGCCTGGCCATTGTTTGTTCACTGAACTATTTCTCATCCATGTTCTTCAGAATGGCAAACTGATCCATAGGGATGTGCCTGTCATGTAATTCATGTTCTTTCAATGATTGCTGAACAAGAGCCTCTAAAACATGAATCATCCATGATTATGAAAATGAAATGCATGAAAGTTATATCTTGCTTTCCTGTTCTGTCTTTTGCATAAACTTTTAATGCCCTTTGTATGTCAAATCACCCGAGTAATGGTTCATCCAATATTGTTACAAGGGCTGCTGTCAGCAGCCAATCAGAATGCCCAAGGGTGGAAGAGGAATTTTGAATCTTCAAAAGGGCCGGGAACACAGTGAAGAGTGTGATTTGTTGTTGTTCCTTGTGGGATTGCTGCATGTTGAACTCCTACTGTCCTCCATTTTGATTTGCAGCCTGCTTTCCTGTGTCTCTATCTTGGATCCTTTCCTCTCTTTTTTTGTCTTTTTGTCTTCATTTTTAGGGAGACTTTACTTCCATTTCTTTGTCTTGCTTTTGTTGTTGCCAGGGATTATTTTGGGGCACATACAAACTGAAATATATGTACTGTATATTCTTTCCTTTCTAGGATTATTTTTGCTACTGCTTGCCCTGACTGTTGCTGCCTCCTGTACTCAATAAGAGAAGACATCAAATAGTGTCAGGAGAGAAAACATGTTGTAGTAGATGTGGTGGTGGTGGTAGTGGGCTTTGAATGTATTGTTTGTCTTTATTCACTTGATTTTCTTGTTTTTTTGGGAAAGAGAATTCTCTCCCGCTCTCCACTCTCTCTCTGTGTGTGTCTTGTGTTAATCTATATCCTCCCCTTCTCTGTGTGTGTGTGTGTTTGTGTGGGCTGTTTTCCCTGTTTGAATGATTTTTTTTGAAAAAATATGTGGTTGGTTTACTGTGAATTTATTCTGTTAAAGGTGTAGCTTTTGGTGGGGCTTATGGGACAGTTTGTTTTTGTGTGGGCCTCTGGACTAGGCACATGGATTTGGTTACTAGAGATAGGCACGAACCACTGGTTCAGTAGTTCTGCATGGTTCATTTCCAGCTGGAACAGCTGCCCCTCCTGTTGGTGCCCATCTAATAGCAGCGCCTAGAAGAGGCAGGGTGAGGTGCTGCTCCTGAAGGGGCACCTGCTGGAGGGGTGGGGGAGCTGACCCATGGATCAGGTGTTCAGCCAGGAAATGAACCATGCCAGATCACCGAACCAGCAATTCATGCCCATCTCTACTTGTGACTAAACCAGTATGCCACTGTGTTGTGTCTGTATTGTTGACTGGGCACAGCTTGGGATATTTCTTGTTGTTCTTAGTGTTGTATTGTTTTTGATTGCTTTGGTGCGTGGGCGCCTGTGTGTGCTAGGCAGCCAGTGGCTGGTTGGCGGGCTGTTTCCTTGCCCCCCACTTTTTATATATATATAAAAAGAGAAAAGAACCCCAATAAGAAATAAGACAATTCTCACCAAACACATTGCTGCTCTTTGGCCCTCCTCCTACATTTCATGCAGGAATGTCTTCAGAAACTATTCTGGGATATTGTTAGGAGTACAATTTGGAAGCCCTGCCATTTGGTATGCCCCTGAATCATGAGAAAAAGCTTAGCTGAAGCATACTCATGAGACATTGAGCAATGGGTATCTTATATTTGTGCCATACATATTATGTAAATCCAGTGATAGAAGAGGTTTGAGGTATGTGTCCAGTTTTTCTTCTAACCAACAGTTTGCTAAACCATCTTGTGATTGACATTAATCCTAAGAAACTCTCATATGAGTCACTGCAAATAAATGAACTAATGAGAAAATCTGAGTCTGCAATCTGACAATGGGAAGAAGTGAAAGCTCTAAGGAAGAGTTATTTACCATGATTCGCTCCCACTGCAGAGTAGCACTTTAAGGATGATTTACCACAGCAGAGAAAGATGAAGAATTGTGAAAGCGTGTGATGTTGAGACAGATAAGAGATGTTTGGGACAGGAGGAGGGTAGAGATGAGATGGAACAAAAGAGTAATAATAAGTTACAGTCAAGGATCAGGACCTAAATTAATGATGGAAGAGGCCATGGACATGTCCTGAGTGAGGAAACAATGGCCCCAATCCTGTTGCTTTCTGTAGTAAATTATATTAGAGTAGGCCTGAAACAATGGGGACCTGATGAGTGAATTGATTCAAATGAGTTTATTCTAGCTGTAACTTATTTTAGTACAGTAAGTTGCAGCTGGAGTAGGTCCATTTGAGGTGTTGATTCACTAAATCCCCATTGAATTAGTGGGCCTATTTTAATGCAATTTACCATGCTAAGCAACCAGATCTTGACCGATGACAAATAAACTAAGGTTGCTTCCACTTTAAAACCTTTGAGCCTTTCTGGGACATTGATTTGTCACATATATCTGGAGGTAAAACTAAACAGAAGGCTCCACACTGCCCTTATGTATATGACCGAGCAATGACCTTCTTTATGTGCAAGATCTGTTTGCAGAAGTAAGTCTTAACCAACAAAATTCCCCAGCTGGCCACATGAATCTTTCTTATAGATTTCCCCCTGTTCTATTATTTCACGTCGAGCAGAACTCAAGGCTTTGAGATGAACTGTCTGTTTATTAATGTAGCTGGCATGGTGGTAAGTATTTGCTTCCATTGCATTTCCCCCTTTTTTCTTAAATCATGACATAGTGTTATTTTCCTATAAAAGAAAGACAATTTCAAAATAAAAACATGGAAGGACACCAGTAATTTAATGCTACTACAACACCATTGCTGACCATAGGCTTTAGGAGCTGACTGCATGTGCAATCCATCAGTAATCTCCCAAACCATGCTGGGACAGGAAGTAATAGATCAGACTGAGATGGCAAAGGTTTTAAATTAAATGCACAATAGGCTTTTAAAGTCTCAGTAGCAACTTGTTAGAGCTGCATTTGCCTCTTAATTTTATGCTAGAGCTGCAACTGCATTTTATTTAAACAAACAGCAGGCGTGCCCAGCTTTGCTTGGCTTAGAAAGCTCTCTGTCATTATTCTTATTTCAGCATTCTTTCCCTCCTACACATGGAGGTGGTCTCTTTCTTTCCTGAAGATGCTCCTTTTCCCCCCCATGGAACTAAGAGTTGTTGTTGTTTAATCTCTGTACCCAACGAGATTCTGCTCCTCTTCCTCAGAGTAAGGGATTCTTCTCTTTCCCCTTGCCAAGCAACAGGTGCTTTTTCTGTCTTTTCAATCCCCAGCTTCATTGTTTTCTCATTGCTATTGCTCTTCCTTCATCTGGCTGTTCATTCATCCATTCCTGTCCTTGCTCCTCTCCTACTACTTGCTAGGTAGCAGGACCTGCTCTTTCCTCTCCCTCTTAAGTTTGTGAAGAGTTCAGAGTTCCTAAAGGGATGGCACCACATAGAGCTGTACCTCTTCCACTGCCAGTGTTTAAGACTGAAACAGTAGTGTGATCCATTGCTGTAAGGACAAGGGTACAATCTTGTTCTTTGCTTGAGGCAGCAAAATATACCGAACTGGTTGCAACCAGATTACATACAGTGGTGCCTCGCTTAATGGCGATAATCCATTCCAAGAAAATCACCGTTAAGTGAAAACATCGTAAAGCGAAAAAGAAAAAAAACCATTGAAACCCCTTCAATGCATTCCAATGGGGTAAAAACTCACCGTCCAGCGAAGATCCTCCATAGGGCAGCTGTTTTCGCTGCCTGTCTTGTGAGGAATCCGTCCCAGAAAACAGCGGGGAGCCATTTTGTTTACCCAGCAGCCATTTTGAAACCGCCGATCAGCTGTTTTAAAATCATCGTTTTGCGAAGAATCGGTTCCCGAAGCAGGGAATCAATCATCACAAAGCAAAAAAACCCGATTTAGACCATCGTTTTGCGATTGCAATTGCGATCGCAAAAATATCGTCATAATGTGGTTTCATCATAATGTGGGGCAAAGTGTGGATTTTTCCCCAATCCATCTGCCAATTTATTTTCATAATGTAGCCGCACCCTAAGTTTGCCCAGGAGTCAGCAGTGAGGAAAGTTGTGAAAAGGCGTTTGCATATTGACACCCTCAAAAACTCAAAAGGCTTAGCAAGATAGGACTTACCTTTGCAGAAGCCATGTTGATTCTTTTCCAGCACGACTTGCACTTCTATATGCTTGATAATTTCATCTTTAATAACACATTCCTGCAATTTACTCCAAGCAGATACGAAGCTAACCTAAGGCATGGTTACACTGATGAAGTAACTCAGGAGATGGATCAGTGTTTTTGAAATCACTTTAAAGTCACCAGTTAGTAACAGGGTTTTCCAGTCAGTGTGTGCATCCTCTTGGAAAAACTTTTGATCTATTTTGAAACCGTGTTGTATAACACTTGAGGGGGGCTACACTGGTTTTTTAGAACTATTGTTTGAGGCTGTGTCCAGTGCCCGCCCACCTGCTCTCATGCTGATTGCCTCATAGTCACTATTTTTAATTTGTTTTATTTCTTGCAGTCTGAAATAGCTCTAAGTATAATATGATAGAAAAAATTAAAACAGATTGGAATTCAAGTTTCCACTGCAGCTCAACACGCATGCACAAAAACAGATACACACACACAAACAGGGGTGGGGTGGGTAAATGGGGATAGTATAGAGAAGGATCCAGAAGCCATGCTGGCAAGAAGGAAGACATACCAGTGAGTAGAAATTAACAGTAGCCAACAGGAAGAGAAAAGCTGGGTGAGGGAGAATGTTCCTTTTTTTGCAAGCCTAAAAGCTCCCAATTTTGTAAATTTCTCTTCTCAGTTTCTCTCTCACTGGTGTTTTTCCCTCTCGCTAGATCTGTTCCTGGGTCCTGTTGGAATTTTTGCAATCTTGCATGCTGCCTTTAGTAGGTTTGGCTGGAAGGAACCTTTCTGGACTGTGCTTACCTTTCTGTCAGTCTATCCAGTGCTAACCTCTTGCCTCTGAATTCAAAGAAAGTGCTCTCTATGATGAGATGGGTTTTTGAGTTAAAATCTTTTAAGGCATATGGGTTTTGTAATTAAGAAATGAGCCAGAGAGGTTCCATCTTGTTTCTTTATATAAAGTATCTTTGCTATGCTGACAAGTTGTTTTCTAGGCGAGCAGAGAGAATGTTATTCTAATAGCCTGAGAAAAAGGACTCGGTGTGATTACATGGGAATTGTTGTGATTCTTTGATAAACTACAGTAACCCAAATAACATCTGGTGTGGATGGGAAAGAAGTCATGTGATACAACAGGACTGTTTGCCTAGTAATGAACTCTGATTGGATGACATCGTGGGAAGGTGCGATAAGCCCTTGCCAGTTACTCTTGAAAAAGGAACTTTTTGCCTATGGACATTGTCTTTCAAGACCGATCCTTCAGTCATTCGTGACACATGGGACTAACCTTTACTATACTGGACTTATGGGCTTTTTCCTAAGGACTATGCATGGACTGTTTTCTATGGACTGTTACCTATGGAATATTCTTTATGGACTTCTTTTCTTGGAATACTCCATATGGACTATGCTCTTGTAATTTTGTAAGGACTATGGTATATTTACTGGATTTTTCTTTTCTAAGGACTATGGGACTTTTACTGAATCTTTCTTTTTAGTACAGGATTCTTGTTCTACAGGATCACTGAGGACTATAGCCTTTTTATAACCTACTTGGATTATTTTGTTTTTACTAATGATTTCCTGGACTGGAACTGTTTTTATTCTTTTTAATGGCTTTTTGTGTTTTTGTAAGGTTTTTGAACACTTTTCTATTTTTTATGTTTTCTTTGCCTCACTACATCTTTGTAACTAACCAGCACAATGCTAGTTTATTTGCTTTGGTTTAATTTGGCTTTGATACTTAGTAACATGCTTATTCTTTAATAAAATAAAGATTATAAAACTCATTTGGTTTTCTGAACAGTACACTTGTCATAGGGTCATCTGAGAGTGCTGCCTCGGCCTAGCTTACTTAGAGTCCTGTCAGTGGTGCAAGTTAAGTCTAAGGACTACAAAGCCCACTTGACCTTTTCATAATAATATCTGAGAGTACCAGGGTGTACTTATGTGGGCAGATCTGTGAGAAGGAGTGTTGTATCATGGCTAGCTGAGTTTGGACTCACTCAGCCCATTTTAGCATGTGCAAACTCCTGATTGCTCTCTGTCCAGGCTTACACGTGTGTTTTTGGACCCGTGTTTGCTGACACTCTCTGCTCTGATTCCCTTCCCCTCCCCATGTCTGTTGGAAGCAGAGTCTGTTGTGGTCTGTTGCTGAAAGCAGTTGTGTTTGTCAGTTTGCTGTGTGATCTGTTCAGTTGTAAGTAACTGTAATGCAATTGTTCTCTCTTCTCCTAATGTGTCATAGTATGTTATTGAGACTTCCTGCCAGCTGAGGAGAGAAAGGGTGGAATTATCTAAGGAACATGAATTTATTCTGCTATATAAATCCCTGCACTTCTGTTGCACAGCTAGAGAAATTTAACAAAAATGGATGGAGCTTGCTGTGTGCTTTATTTTTATTTTATTTTTTTAAACCCCAGTGATGGAACTTGCTTTGCTATTTTTTTAAAAGCCCCAGCACCTTCCGACCGGGCTTGCTGTGTGCTTTTTGTTTGTTTGCCGGAACGGATTAATCGTGCTCCAGTGCATTTCAACGGGAAATGGTGCTTTGACTTACGCCCATTTTGAGTTACATCTATCTTCTGGAATGGATTAAGTCGAGGCACCACTGTAAAATGTTAGTGATGTTATTCAGCTAACATTTCTGATTGGTTGATAGTTCAAGTATTCACATGTTCCACTGAAACTAATATTGTAGTGAAAATGTTAGCTTATTATGGAAAGCTGTTGATCTTTATTCATGAAGCCATAATAGAACTTTAAAAAACACACTGAATAATTAATGGGAGATATTGAATAGCTAACAAACTCATGAATTGTCTATCTTCCAGGACCTGCAGAAAAACTGAGTTTTGTGTAATCTGGACAAAGACATGTAGAAATGTACAATTTTAGTATTGTGAGATTCGTATATGAAATTTATCTTATTTTATCTGGCCCAAAAGGAAACCTCCTCTCCCATTTTTCTTGACAGGAGTTGAACATTCATCCTCAGATCTGATTTATTTTCCTTGCTGGAACTGGAGGGGGTGGGTGGGGAATGCCACAATGAGATTCTTTGAAGCCAGCCAGGTTTGAAACAAATGAGTTGCATTTTATAAATGGATGTTTCTCTCCATTTGCAAATTGCCAGGTGGAACGGATGAAGTGCTGACAAGGTCACAGGGACTCAAGATGAAAAGGAAGAGCAGGCAAGGCAGTGAGGAACCCAAGAAGCTGCCAGCAGACCATTTATTACACTGTCTATCTAACTCTGAGGAGTATCTGGGAAAGTGAGCAAGTGCTAATGAAACCTGGCTAATCACTCACCCTTGCAGCTATTAATGGCAAGAAGAGTAGGCATAGCTGACAAGGAGGTTGGATGTATCACAAAGTGGTGGTCAGGATTCTTTGATGAGAAGCCATGTTGTGCTTTACAAAAATGTTTGCTTCCATTAAAACAGCTAGTTTGGCATTGAGATGCAAAAGCATGCGAACCACATCAGAATCATATTTCTGCACAAGGTCCCCACACTGTTGAATTTCCCAGTGTAGGAAAGGGGGGCAACATTAGGTTAACAGAGAATAAACTGTAGATGGAGCTTTCCCTCCAATCATAGACTGAACTCTGGTCTTCTTCATGGTTGCAGATTTGGAGAAAGGCTGTTGCGATGAAGACCATCTCTCCAAAGTATTTGAATAATAATTGCCTCAGGAGATTAGAGTACAGTGGTGCCTCGCTTAACGATTACCTCATTAAATGACGAATCCGCTTTACGATGGTTTTTTGCAATCGCTATTGCGATCACAAAACAATGTTCCTATGGGGAAATTCGTTTCACAACTATTGGTCCCCTACTTCGGGAACCAATTCTTCGCATTACGATGATTTCCAAACAGCTGGCCACCCGCTGTGCAAAATGGCTCCTCACTGTTTTTAGGATGGATTCCTCACTTAACAGGCACTGGAAAATGGCTGCCCTATGGAGGATCTTTGCTGCATAATGAGGTATTTCACCCATTGGAACGCATTGAACGGTTTTCAATGCGTTTCAATGGGTTTTTTAATTTCGTTTGACGACGATTTCGCTTAACAGCGATTTGAACGGAACAGATTATTGTCATCAAGCGAGGCACCACTATACAATTTTGTCTCTCATCCTAAAGAAACATGTATCCTTTTGCCCCTCAATGTGCTGCTTCAGAGCATACAGGGATAAACACACATTGCTTCACCTACTGAAAAAGAAAGCCAGTCAGCAGGATCCAGTAGGCTCAACAGAAGTGAAAAGAAAATATATACTGTATATCCATTGTATGGCTTGAAATGTGGAGAGACATATTAATTCGGCTGGACATATACGCAATGAAAGTTCATTCTCTCATGTAGCTGCTTGCTTGATTGCTCATCACTTGATGAAGTGTCTCTGTTGGGGAAAAAAGAATTTGAGGAGATATGAAACCTCTGTCAGATAGACCACTTCATGCGTACATGGGAAACTTCATTTGTTATTGTAATCAGGTAAGAAAGAGCTTGCCAGCTCTGGTGGCGGCACCTAGGAGGGCATTATGCAGAGGGGCCACTGATGGATGGGCAGAGGGCACAGTGGGAGCTGGCCAGCCAAGCCTGCTTACTAGGGATTGCGGAGGGAGTTGGGCAAGATAGGTCAGGCTGCCTGGCATCAACCTCCATGTGGACCTCTTCTCCCTGCGAGGTGCAGCACCACACTCCTAGGGCAGCTGAGCAGTGGGAAAGGGTGGCCAAGCCATGCTGCTCGCCCGCCCGATCTCTTGGAGCTGAGCAGGGAGGAGGGAGGGAGGCAGGGAGGGAGGGCCAGGCCTGGGAGGGACAACCTGTCTAGTTCCTCCCACCCCAGGGATGTGGAGATAAAAGCTGGCCCACCAGCCAGCCCACTGAGGGTGGCAGAGCAGGGTGGCCAGGGGTCTGGAAAGGAGAAGGGTGTTAGGTGGAGGGTGCACTTTTTTTTTATTTATTATTACTACATTTTTTTTCCTTTTGATATTTTGCATCCTAAAGAACTTTGTACCCAGGGCAACCACCCCTCTGCACCCCACACTATGCCACTGCCTCAGCCCTCGACTCCATGGTTGTCCCTTGATTCCAACAGAGGCCAGATCAGCAGCTCCACTGCAATCAACCAAATGTCATTGCACGACAGTGTGAAAACAAACTATCTCAGCGGTGGCAACCATGCACCATTTGGAACACCCTCTCCCCTATTGTGGCTCAAGAGACAGGGACTATATTTTAGATGTCCATGATGGATGGATAGAATGAGAAAGAGACTTTTAATATTTTGACTCATTACCCCGTGGGAGAGATCCATAATGGGATCCACATTTCTTGCAAATAAGCTGTTGTCATCACATGTTTGGCTGTTCTGTTATCTCTTTCCAGTTGAGAGCCGAAACATCAAACATGGGAGCTACCATGGGGTGGAGGGCTGTGAAATAGATGAAATGCCCATTAGGAAGACGAGCTTTAATGCAGAATAGCAATTTCTTAAGTATGACTCAACACATCCATTTGAGGAGGAAAAATGTAAATCAGCTCTCAGCTTTGTATTTTCGACAGCTATTGCTCTAGCAGAGGTCTTTTCTCACCATGTTGTCTAGAGGAGAAGGTCTTCCTCTATTTATGGCTTACCAGGGTTAAAGTAAAACACATATTCATAGTGCACTTGAAATTTTAATTATAGTCTTCTTTATCTGCATCAAATACATCTCCAGATGGGAGTGAAAGTGAAGCATTCTCCCTAGTTTTTTTTTTAATGGACTATATACAACAGTGAAGGCTAGCAAAAAGATACAGTGCCAGTAATTATTTGGTACCGATGAATAGGAATATACAATATCTCTTATTAATGACCACTTAGGCTAGAGCTAATTACTAGCAGTCTCCAATGATAGACATATGACTAGGAAGCTTCCTGTATGTCCCAATGGGGTAATTATGTGATTATTTCTGTCTTTGAAGTAGAACATTGTCATGCAATCTAAAAAGTGCATGTTATGAAGAAGATAATTACTTTTAAAATGGCTGGTAACTTCAAGTGGAATTGCCAACTAATCTGCAAAAAAAGAATGAAAGAAAGGAAACTGTGCAATTAATTACTGTGTATTTTGGCATTTGCCAAAATTGTGCAGAGAGGTTCCAAAGCTTTTAAAATTATATGAAAGCAAAAATGAATGCATTTGTTTTGTGTTGCAGATTCATGAAGAAGATGGACATCCTTGCTTTCCAAGCTTAGGCTCAAAATACCCAGAGGAAAATGGTTTCAAAATGATAATGAGCTATCTTCTTTATTATTGCGGAAGCAAAAAAAAATTAGTGAAGTTGTTCTTCCAAAGCAGAAGAAGAATTTCATATCTCCTGAGACTGGCAATGGAATGGACTGTCATGGGGCAAACAGGGGACGTACACGCATATCTTTCAAAATTATGTATACGTTTCAAAAGTCTACATACATTCATCAATGAAAAAATGCACATAAAATATATAGGCTAAAAACAGTGTAGAAGAAAATTAACATTGCATCTACAATATCTGCTCTTGACTAAGTAAGTTCAGCTGACGGCCTGATTTTAGCACCTACTGTAGGTGTAAATAAGCTGTATCTGCACAGTTGACCTTTATGGAATAGAAATCCTATAAACAATCAGGTCGCCAACTGTCCACAGAACTTTGTTTCTGTGCAGAAATTCAGTTGAAATCACGGAGGAGGTCAAACACGTGATGCCAATGTTCAGAATTCTCTTCCACCACCTATTCATGAAACAGAAGGTATCAGGACATGGATGGAAGTATTCAGTAGGGTTACACTTCATTGCCTAAAGAAAGACATTCTTAGGTCAACAACGTGAGAAAGCCTATAGTCCTCTCCATAGATGGCTTCTTATTGAAGCATGGAAAATGCCCTGTTCCTAGTGAGGAACCAACCTGTTTGGTTCACAAGCCACCCCTCATCCTGTCGGTGTTTAGATACCACAAAACTGAGCCACGTTTTGAGTTACAACTTCTGAGATACTCTGAGCTCCTACGTATATTCCAGTCTTCATCTCTATCTCTATCTCTGTCTGTTGGCCAAAAACTGCATTCCCAAAATTCCTCATCCTTACCATACAATTTTTCACCAGATGGGGTAAAAATAAAATTAAAACTAGCACACAGTCCTAAAAGCCAAATTAAATATAAAATGCAGTTCTTTTTCTAAAACGATCAACCAAAACAAATTCCAAGAAGGATGGAGTTACTTAATTTTCTCCTCAAAATCTTATATATTTACTCTTATTTATTTACCAAATTACTGTATATGCTGCCTTTCTGACAGAACTGCCACTTAATGGTAGTTCAAGGTCACCCCCACTTCTTTGCCACCTATGGGAAAAGTAGCTAGACATTGGAGAAGGTCAGAAAACCAATGTCTTGAGCAGCCTCCTCCTCTTAAGGGTTCTTCTGCTTTTATCTTGCACACTCCCAAAGGTTGCTTTTAGTTTTAACGAAGACAGTCAAGAGAAAGTTCCAGTTGCCTGAATGCAAGGAAATCTATATATTACTGGATTGCAAAACTCTTCCTCATTCTTTCCCCTTGATCTTGATCTTCCTATTGCACTCCGGATTGGTACACTCAAACTTTTCCCCATCAACCACTTACTAGAACTTTTTCTATCAACTCCATAGAGCTTCTCCAAAATCATTGTGAAACATTCTACTGCTCTTTTTGGCAACTGGAACATTTTTAATTAAGGCTTCATTTCAAAGGCAGTAGGACTTCATAAGCAAATGCTAATCCTGTATTAGCACAGTAGCATGTGTCGTCAGCATATTAGAGAGCGATGCCAGCCGGTGCTAGGCTGAGGCTCGTTCTCAAGGACTGAGCTCTGAGCACAGATGTCTTCTCAGTAATGGATTTCTGGAAATCAAAAGGTTTCTTTAATGTTTTAAGACAGCTTGGCAACATTTGATCACGATTACCTTAACAGCTCTGCAGCATTTCAGGACCTAATTAGGTAGGAAAGTCTCCTAGCAATTTAGTCGAAGTATCAATTGTCACGTGATGTAAATAATCCTGTGACAATGAAAAGTACTGCTTCTCATTGAGAGTGGGTAGGTGGGTTGCCAAAAAGAAAGCTGGAATATTGCAACCACCCAAATTCTCTGTAAGTGACTAAAACCTCTCAATCTCCGTCCACTGAACAGGGACACCTAAGAGAGGCAACCACGGAATGCTTGAATAGCCCACATGGATATCTTGAACAGTAGGCTGCTGACTGGCATGGCCAAGCTGCTTCTCGCCTACCTTCATTGTGCTCAGATAGTTGTCTCCTTCTTTATGCCACATTCAAGCTGAAGAAGATGGCTGTTCACTCACCAATCTGGATGGAAAGAAGACAGTGACTGAAAGAAGAATCCTGTTGCCTCCCCCCCACCTTGTGCTACCACCTCGTCCTTTTTCCTCCTCCATCACCACTGCCACCTTCAATGGCCCAGCCTCCCTTCTCGGAGCTGGTCCTGCTGTCTCTGTGCATGTGCCTGCCTCTCAGCTGGCCAGTATAGGCATGCACAGAGACAGTGACCTGGCTTCCATGAGCTGGGCCTGCTATCTCTGTGCATGCAGTGGGGTCCCAGTTGATTGGGGATTCTTCTTCTCTCCTGTTGTACATCCTCCAGCTGTCTAAAATCCAGTCAGGATAACCCTCTACAGACTGTAAAACAACAGCTGGATATCCCTTCTTTCCTTCCCTTCGTTCTCTCAGCAGTAAGCCTGAAGCCTAAAGTGAACTGGCTGCTGACATTTTATTTAAACTCTATAAACTCGACATTTCGTTTATACATTATGCTAATATAAAAGCTATAATTGTTCACTACAATACTTGAGGAATGAAACTAGTACAAGGCGCATTCCTTTAAATAAAACTGCAGATTTTTCTATTCTCTACCCCTTCCCCTCAACACATACACACTTTCTACACATTCATCCCCAAGGCCCTCAGTGTTAAATGCATACTAGAGTGTATGTACTCTAGACCAGTGGTCCCCAACCTTGGGCCTCCAGATGTTCTTGGACTTCAACTCCCAGAAATCCTGGTCAGCAAAGGTGGTGGTGAGGGCTTCTGGGAGTTGTATTCCAAGAACATCTGGAGGCCCAAGGTTGGGGACCACTGCTCTAGACAGTTGCAACCGTTCAAGGGCATTTTTACTGTCATAGCTCCATCTTCTGAAGTCCTGAGATCTGTAGTTTGTTGAAGGGCTTAATTTTTCACCAGAGAGAGGCACAGTGCTATAGAAAAGCCCGGCACTATGGAAGAGAGCAATGCATCCCTCAACACTAAACTACAGATCTGAAGATCCCATAGGATGGAACCACAAGAACTGAAGTGGCCTCAGGAGGCTGTTATAATTGTGTCATGTACACTCGCAGAGGTTTCTACCTGTTAGCTACTTCTCCCAGCCCACCGAGATGGCCAAAACTGCAACTAAAAGGGACGGGATGATAGGTGGAGGGCAGAAACCTCTTGGGTGAAAGAACTGCTAGATTCAGTTCTCCCTGACTCCCTCAATTCACTCATAATAAACTAAATAAAATTGATTTTAAGATGTGAAGGACTCTTCCACTGAGTTAATAACCAGGCAAGAGAGAGAAAGAGAAAGTTTTATGGAGAGAAGAGGCTATGTTCTCAGCCATTTTACTGAAAATCCTACATAAAGCATGCTCTTAGGAGCAGCCTGTTCCTGACGACTTTTTAGTCAATACAAGTAACTGCAGTTTTCAGTGAGGGGAGAGATGTATTCTGTGCATGCCCCAATATCCCAGGATTCAGTACTAGTATTTAAAATGAACTCCCTAGCTGCTGAAGTCTTGAAACGAATTAAGATGAAATAAGGAAGAAAGGGGAACTGATAGCTAGAAATGTACAACAAGGAAGTGGAGGTATTTTAAAAGGACCCCTTTAAGCATAATTTTTAATGGATGTTTATGAAGAGCAGAATAGAATGCATCTTCTGGTTGAAGTTCAGTCAAAATAAAAGTGAGGCTCATCGCTTAATTTTTAACAAGACATGGTCTGTAATGCTATAATTCCTTCTCTCCAGTCTGAAGAAATGAGAGGAGATGTGGAGAGAAACTGCCAGGTGATGGAAAGTTGGTTAGGAGTGCCTCCCGCTCTCATGGTGCTGCTTAATATCCATTGCCCATTGCTTAAATCAGGGGTGTGTATGTGTCTTCTATATCCTGCAAAACACCCAAACCACTGGGTTGAGAACATGGGCCATACGCCTTCCATCTTCCCAGCATGCAGTGCTGCCACCATGTTTGCCCCATTGCCTGTGACAAACAGACCTTGTCTTCCTGTAGCTAGACTCCGCTGCTGCAGCATATCCCAAGGAGCCTCACAAATGTTGTGAGCTGTGTGGCTGCCCTCCATCACAGCCACATTCAACAGGACCCACCTGTATCCTGCCCTTGTGCATTGCCCTCTGCCTGATGTTTTTACCCCCCACCAGTGTTCTGTCAGGGAACAATAAGCATGTTTTTAACTTTGGTTGTTCCAGTTGTCACTTGCAAAATGCTCTACCTATGCCCTGGACAACTGCTCTGAACCAGCTGCCTGATGTTCCAGTATAAATCTGGCACCCTGCAGCTAAGGACCATTTGGGATGGCAATTGGTAATGGGATCCCAGTTCTGCCACAAATATATGGAAACCAGTGTTCTCCACCAGAAAGAATATCTAGTCAGCCAGAGCTATCATCTTCCCTAGCCAACAAGTAATCCTGCCTTTTTTTTGTCACCATTTGCAGAAGAACTTTTTCTGTACCTCTCCAAGTTCCTCCAGGGCAGCCTGGAACTTTTTCTTGGGATGTGTATCTGGTATTTGTTGCCTCCCACCTCTTGCTCTTTGCCCATCTACCTCCTTGCTTCCCTGGGCTGGTGACCTCTGCCTTCTGATGACTCTTACTCTTGAGAATAAGGAGACCATCTGCCCCCACAATATCCACTTCATTTGCCAGCAGCAATGCTCTGTGCTGAGTCTTCTGGTGGCGGAACATGCTACTACAGTATTCGAGTGGTGACCCAAGTCCAGCCCCCACCTGAGCACCTTGTTGGAGTGTATGCACTCAGCCATGCAAGCATCTACTGCACACTGTTGAAAATGCTTCTAGGTTATTGACTTCTTGGGAGCTTCAGTTTTTGGATATATGTACCTAACAGAGCTTGCTAACATCATTACTAGTTCCAGCAGCTGGTAAGGTAGGGGTGATTTTAGTGTCACATGCTTTTCAGATAGTACCCACCTGAGTCCTCTTGGTAGGATGTAGGATGTGTATGTACTTGAAGGGGAATTTCCACCAATGAGTCGGACACGACTTAACGACTAAACAACAACAATGCTGCTTTGAATAAGATGGTGTTGCACAGTATGGGTATGGGAAGCAATGTCTGGTGGTCTTCAAAAATCTCCTTCCCAGCCAAAAAAATAGTAGCACTGCTGCTCCCCAAGCTGACAGTGTCAGTCTGAGTGTTGTTGCCATCCTTGTCCTTTGGGAGACAACCATCTTCTTCATTATCTTTTTTGGCCCCTTGCCCTGGCTAAATTGCACAAAGACATCACTAGAACATGTCTAAGGTGCACTCCTATCCATTCCACCTTGAATCAGAATTTTCTGCCACCTGGTGATCTTTCATAGTGCCACTGCTGAGCAAAGCAGCTGGCTGATAGATTTTGTTTTTTTTTGGGGGGGGGTCATCATACGAATTTTAGCCTGTCTTTTTCCTGTCTGTCTCCCACTTCTCCCAGTAGAAGCTGCTGCAGTGGGTTCAGGCAGCATTCCTGTAGCTTCCCCAAGTGCCAGCTTCTGCCACATCCACATTTCCCTACCAAAGAAGAAAAGTATCCAATTCTGCTACAGCAGAACACAAACCCTTCTTCACAGAATGGTTTGTGTTTTCCATACAGAATATGTGTTCTGTATAAGAATATTATCTTTTCCTGCCCGATATATGCTAAAGGGCCTACATTAGGGCCAAAACCTAATATAATATTTCCCTGTTGATCTATGAATCTACAATCCTAAATCTTATTCCAAACTATATTGCTGCAGTGCAGGCTTGCAACAGAGGATATCCTAACAGCAAATGCTCAGGAGATTTATAAGCAGCTATGCTCACCTTTTATTTGGAATAACCAGTCTGGTAGTCTGTGCCTGCTCCTAGATTTCTCTGGTAGAGATAGACATCATTAGTCACTGGTACAGACAGACATCTCATACTAATGCCCCTGCCTTGGAAAACCCATGGCAACTTCAACAAGGAGACGTCATGTTCTTTGCCCTCCTTACATTTGGTGCCAGAGCGTCTTTTTAGTTTCATTTCTCACGAAATCACTCTAGGATGCACGAGAAAAAGGTTTCACTTTCATTTCTTCCTCTAGCAAGCGCAAACCTAGCCTTTAGCTTTCAAATCTATAGGAGTACATAGGCTTCCAAATATTAGGAGTTTTAGAAAAAGTTAGCCATGTTAGTCAGTACCAATATGTCAGGCAAAATAAATAAATAAATAAATAAATAAATAAATAAATAAATAAATAAATAAATAAATAAATAAATAAGATAAAAACATTGTGGTACCTTAATAACTAACTGCTATTTCTAATTTCAGTTTTTGTGGACGAGTCCACTTCTTCATATTAGGAGTTATTATTACAGATATTCGGAACTATCCAAATGTGGCCTTGTTTAGTGAATTCTGAATATTTATGAATCCAAATGCACATCTTTAGTAACTGCTTTGTTTCTTAAAACAGCAGCAGCAGCAGCAGCAACAACAAAAAGACTAGGCCTATAAAAGATAATGAAAGAGAAGATACTGCCCTCTGAAGATGCTGGCCACAGAGACTGGTGAAACGTTAGGAAGAACAACCTTCAGAACACGGCCAAAGAGCCTGAAAAACTCGCAACAACCAAAGAGAAGATACTCATCCCCTGCTGCTACCTGGTGTGCTTACAGGGGATCCACCAGGCTGGAGTAGAAGTGCAGAGAGGATTCCAGCTCAGCACCTTGTCAAACACAGTACAGTGGACCCTTGACTTACAGACGGCTTGACTTACAGACTTTTTGAGTTACAGACTTCTCTGGCCGCAAAATTTAGGTTTGACTTGCAAGCCTGAGAATTGACTTACAGACCAGAAAAAAACCAAAATGGAACAAAAACGGCCTGTTACGGGATTAATCGGTTTTCAATGCACTGTAGGTCAATGGAGACTTGACCTACAGACTTTTTGACTTGAGAACCGCCTTCCAATACGGATTAAGTTCTCAAGTCAAGACCCCACTGTACCATCCTTGCAGGATCAGGTTGAGACTGTGAGCAAGCCATGTCAGCAAGTGCCTTCATTCCTAGTTCATCACAAATGCAGCATGTGTAATCTCCATTGCCGTACATCAAGGATCGCCTTGTGCCTTAAAAATAAAAAAAATGGGGCCGTGAATGCATGTAGGATTTCACTGCCCTGCTTTCTTTGCACCTTTGTGGCTCTGTACAATACTGTAATTTATATTTATGAGATTATGGGGAGATTTAAAAAGGCATTAACTTGCCAAACGCTGGATATAAAAACTGTATTCTTCTGGGTTTACTGGGGAAAGGCAAGCAGGGAATAAATAGAAGTGGAGATATTGTCCCTTTTTCCAGCACTCAAACTGCCCTGTGACTGCACATTTTGAACAAGAGCACACCGGCCTGCCTGGTATGCATTCATATTCTTTTGCAGAGAGAATATAGCAAGTCAGGAGACATTCTGGCTCAATACTGTCAGTCAACACTAGGGTGGTAGCAGCAGCAGCAGCAGCTGACCTCCATCTTTTCTGTAAACATTTAATTAAGGAAGAAACTTACTGGTACTATGATGTTAGTACACTCAGTCATCACGATGTTCTGTTCACCAGCAAATAGCCTCAAGTAAATATGAGGAGTTTCCCCCAGGGCAACTGCAGACTGGAACAGAAGAGTTTATTTATTTCTACCCCATTCTCTCTCCAGGAGCTCAAGGCAACACACATATTCATTTCCCTGCTCCCATTTTATCCTCACAACTGCCCTGTGCAGTAAATTAGGATGAGGACAAGTAATTGCCCAAGGCTACCAAGCATGCTTCCAGGTTGCACCTTTGGACTGTGCAGCTTGCCCAAGGCTACAAAGGCTGGATCTTCTCCCAAGAGGCACAGCAGGGAATCAAACTCCCAACCTCTGGCTCCATAGCCAGATATCTGAACCACTGAGCTATCCAGCCAGTTATCCTATTCTCAGCTTCAGTGGCTCTGTTTTCACTGCACATGGAGCAGGCTGCCCTTCCTCCTCCACAGGGCTTACTTTTCTATTGGGCAGCTGGACAACTGCAACCAGGGAGCACATGTTGGCAGCAGCAGTGGTGGGGTCTCCCCAGCCTTCACTGAAATTGATGCCACTGCTGCTGCTGCTATCTAGCCACCTGCTAAACAAGCCAAACAAACAAGCCCTGTGGAAGAGGAAGGGCTCTCTTGCCTGGCTGAAGCCTTACTGCACTTTAAAACAGTGCCCAGTGTGCACTATGTTGAAATGCAGAAAGGTGTACATCGTCTGAAGCAATGAAAGCCTCTTTGCACTGACCCCGATTTGAAGGAAACATGTACAGTAATTCCCGCCAAAATCTCTTTCATTTCCTTTTGCACTAGCAGCTTCCTTGTGGGAATCCTTCTCTTCAGAGTGCTGAAAATTCCTCTCAAAGAAGTCGATTTGGTCTTTAGACCTTCCCATTTGTTTCTATTTTATTTTTACTTCTTCTCCTCGATCATATATATTTCAGTCTATTATTAGATTTTTAGTTTTGTTCCATTCTGTAGTTTGTACCACAGGCTGGGAGTCCTCGGCAGCTGTTTTCTGAGTGCTTTATGGGTTGAAAGCTGTTACTCAAGAAACATGTTTCCTGTAGAGCTAAAGTTCACATAGCCACTCATAATGGTCTTTTGTATCTGGACAAAAAAACATATTGCCCGTTCTTGCTGCCATTGTTTGGTGCTAACACCTCAGGCAAGGGAGAAAAAACCCTGTCAGTTGAGACTTCACACACTGAAATGGGAAAATGCCTTATGAGTGTCAGATTGAGCAGCTAAAAACCATTTTTAATATAGTGCCTTGAATGCAATTTGTAAACGACCACCTTTTTTTTTTTGGAAGAATTTCTGCTGACACAGACTTCAATACTAACATTGGAATTGTTTCCTTCAGAATCAAAAAATCATTCACAACATCGACTACAATACTAAAGAAAACTGCATGCTAGATATTGACCACACCAGTCACTTAGGCTTTTAAAACAGCAGCAGAAGAACCACATTAAACTCTCATCATCTAAATTTTATGTAAACAGAAGCTGCACAAGGACAGAGTAGAGATCACCAGCTTCAGAAAATATAAACACTGATATTCTAGGTATTTCTTTTATTCTATCTAGCCATTTTTGTAGCTCTGGCAATCAGCCTTGTGTGCAGGATTGTTAATAATGGAAAATAACGACATCTTTCTTTGGTATCCTTCTAGTCCATAAGATACCAGGATGACAAATTTGGCACGACCAGTTTGCAAAAACAAAACAACAAAAACAAACAGCCATCCAAACAAAAATCCAGCAAAAATGGCAAACAAAATCATAGTATTTATTTAATTTAAATTTATATGAAATATTTTTACCCCACCTTTCTCCTTGAAAAGAACTCAAGGTGGCTTGGCAGAAGCAACTGCACTCGGACACTATCAGATGCTAAGATGGCATTGAAGGTCTGCTGTTTGATGAAGTCCTGTTCAACAGTAAAACAGATGGGGGGGGGAAGAACCATGAACAGAAACCTCAATGCCACAGCTTAATGGTATTCAGACACTATCCTGCACTTCTTGATACTTAACAGTATCAGCCACAGCAGTTTAGAACAGTTTCAAGATCTCCTGCCTGTACATCTTCAGAAATGTCTTCTTAACCATCAAATACTGTACCTTGCAACAACCGTTCTATCAAAGATCTCATTCACCCTTTAAAGGCAAGAAGCAGGATTCTTCTAATTATTGTCTTGGATTAAGTTCACTAGGAACTGAGGAGCCCATCACCAAAGAACAGTTACTAAAAGAAAGTTAGTCTAGCTATTTTACAACCTTGAAAAAGGGTGATGGCTTAAAGCTGGCATTGGACCTTATATATGTCATTCCCTTATAGGGGAAAAAACCTATAATGTCACTCCAAAATATTATCCCTCTATTACCTCAAGAAGATCACATCGTGACAACAGATTGTTTTTTTACATGTCATTCCATATCACTAGTGCACATCTACACTAAAAACTTCTCTATTTTTCCTTAAACACTCCGGCTTCCCAGTTCAGGATTCTGTCCTTTGGTTTCTCCACAGCATGAAGCATATTCTCCAAATGTATGGTTGCAGTGGTTGCTGACTGGGAACTCAGGTGGTCTGTATATTCCTACATAGATGACTGGTTGGTATTAGACACAGTGGGAAATATATTAATGAAGAGACGTCATGTTATTTGGTCTGTCTTAAAACACCTGCAACTTCAAATCAGTGCCTTCAAATCAAACATGATACCCTCTCAAATCATTCAGTTTATAAGAACAACACTATCAGTACTCTACCAACTGACAAGGCATCCAATCTTATTTGTACAGTTAAACAACTTCCTGCAAAAACACTGAATTCCTGCCCCAAGGTTCAGGTCTTATGAGGGCTGATGTTGGTGGGAATATCAGTCATACCTTACACACATCTGAGGCTGACACTTCTGCAGAATTGGTGTATTCAGCATTTTTCAGCTCCATGAACAAGCTGGTATGTTCTCTAATTGGAAACATTCATTTCTCTGGTGGATGTGCACAGAGAATATACAGTAGAAATGGGCCTGACTTTTCAGACCAATAAATTTATCCAGAGCAATTAGTACAGATGCATCCAGCCAAGACTTCCAGCCAGTGACAAATCAGCAGGCACTGGTCAAACCACATTTTTACAAAAAGTGTCCTAGAATTTACAGCAGTAAAAAGAGCATGTAAAGCTTTTTGAAAATTTCTCAAAGTTCAGACCCATACAGTTATTCACATACATTGATGCACAGGTAAATCAGCACTTTACTACACTGTGCCTTCCACCTGGAGGAATGGTGTCTGAAGAATAGAGTTTATGCTGTAGCCACCCATTTTCCAGGCAAAAACCCTGAATAACCAGCTGTTCTCAACTGCCACAACATGGCATCTCATGAATAGGCCATGGGGCATAATGGGATACAGGAATTATTTCCTCATGAACACACAGAATGGCTAGTGACTCAAGAGAACCTACAGCCCCCTTCCATTCTGTTCAAGTGGGCATCCTCAAGGGCAGGATGCCTTTTCTCACTATGGTGTGGGCTTAGGGTGGATGGGGTAAAAGACATCTGCCTTTCCCCCTAATTCCTCCAATCTCTAAAACCATGATCAAAAGCAAGCAGGACAATGCAGATTACATTTTGATAACTTCACAGTGGCCATGCCAACTTTCATTTATGTCTCTGTGGTTACAAGCACATCATCATTATTACAAGCTACTGCTGAAATCATCTACTGGCTTTTCTACAAAGGAATGTCACCCAGATATGTAATCTCTATAATTATCAGCATGGAAAATACAATCAGTATTTCTTATCCTAAGGAAGTATTTAATATTAACACAGACGTGTCTTGTAAGCCTAGCGCTTGCAAGTCCTAGGCTATTAAATGGACACTGTTTATTAAATACGCAAGTATATCTACCTCTCAAATAAAAACAAGTAGGCAGAATACAAGTTAGGCAGTTCCTATTTATTTACTTGCTTGTTTATTTCTAACATTTGTATGGTACCCCATAAAAGTGTTCTCTGGAATCACATTCAGCAATTGTGATCACACAATCTGCCCAACAAGCAATGAAACAATGAAAAGCAACACAAACAAATCCGTAGCAGCGAGTAAAATGGTATAACAAGATTCACTAAAAAATTTGTGAATAAAAAGTCTGCAGATTTCAAAACGCCTGAGAAAATAAAATGCGTGGAATTCAGTGGGTGCTGAGAAGAGTAAAATTAAAGAATCAGGAAAGGATCCATTGTGGAAGGTCTTCTAAAATGGGGTGCCACCACCAAAAAAGGCTCTTGACTCAGTAGCCAAGCACTGCAACTCATTTTGGGGAGACAGAGGAGGGCCACAAAGGAGGTCTATTGAGCTGGGTAGGTATATAGGGGAGGAGGTGATGCTATTGTGCACGTTTGCCCACAAATAATCTAGCTAACTCCAATGGGACTTGCTTTAAAAATATGTGTACCACTGCAGCCCCAAAAGTTCTAATTATTGGGAGGGGGGAGAAGAAACATATATGATTAAATTTAAAACATTCAGAAAAGAAAGTTAATTGCATATGAATTGGCTCTACCTCCTCACAGTCAGGGAGGGTGCTTCGTGTCTGTTTGGGTCAGCTACTCCCAATGTGTTTGTCATGTCTGTTGATTATCTTAACTTTCAAGTGCCAGGTAGCATCCCAGGAGGGTCTGCACAAGCTCATGGGGGAAGGGCAAGAGTTTATTCCATGGAGGGTTGAGCACAATAGCGGCTCCACTCATTACCTACTCATTTTCCAGACGTAGTGACAGAGAGAGGCAACTCTAACTAATGACCCATAATTCTCTTTAATTGGAAATCTCCTCAGCTAAAATAGCATAATTTCCTGGCTCATCCCTTCCCCAGCCATCCCAGTCTTTATAGAAAGATCTAGGGCAAGGTACAGCAGCCAGTCAGAAGCAAAATTTTAATATGTGGGACAGTAGGAAGCAAAGAGAAGAATCAGATCCATCCCAAAACTGGGATAGATGAGGTTAATTGCTTAAAACTTATATTTATTTGAGTGACTAACAAAACAGAAATATCTGAATATCATTTATTTTTGCCTATTGCTAATTTCTACCCGAAGTTTCATTCTTTGTTCTCCTCTAACACTCAGTTTCAAATACAGTAGCATATGACTTTGCTAGAATGGTAAGTGAAAAGTTAAACTGCCTTCCAGAAACTTATTGTGCTGATTTTGCCCTGTATATACATTTTGTTTACAGGTATGTAATGGCTTACATAGTGAGTTACTGGGGTTGATTTTATCTAGAATGTTTGCCAGCAGTGACAATTAAAACAGTTGAGAAGTGTGAAAGAAAGTCTATGAATGGAACTAGGAGCTGATTGGCCAGTTTGGTTCCTGGGTGGAGAGATTCTGTTTTGTATATAAGGGTGTGTGTGTGAAGGAAAGAACTAGTTAGTGGTGTTAGTGATGTCAGAGTTTCGGTGTTAGTCAGACCTTGGGAGTTAGTATGAGAATAGTGCATTTGTGAACGGTTAATGAATAAAATTGTGGTCTTCTTAGTTCTTCTGTTAAAGCAAGTCTAAGGAACAGAATGTCTCCAGCATTAAATGTTTAGGATTATAGACCAACAGCTTGAAACAATGCTCCTATCCTTTGGTTTCTTAACTTGTTCACTGAGCCTTTTTATTGCTTTGTTTTTCTAAATTCTTTTTTGGTTTATAGACCTTGCTTTATTATTTTATAGGTAGCAGTTTTCAGATATTATACCCATGTGTGCCACTGGTCTATGCTATGACACATGTTTATGTAGTTTCAACAAAGTAAACAAAACTGTGTTCTTTCAAAAACATCCTTATATTTACAAAGGACAGCATGAAGTCAGTCCTTAGCTGTGGTAGAGCTAAAGCTGAAGTGTAAGGGGGACTCTGGCTGTTTACCTTGGTTAGTGACGGAGAGAATCTAAGATAAAGAGGCCTTGTTCACAAGTTTAAATGGTAACCCAAACTTAGTGCAGGGACCTGGGGAGGTGGTTAGTTTGCACACATCAGCAGAGAAGGTGTGTGAGCACCACACTCATGCATGGAGGAACTTTGGTATTTATAATATGTACCTTTTTTGTAATAACATTGTGCCCACTGAAACAATTTAATTGCTTGGTTGTGAAATGAGACTTAGAAAAAAATGTATATTTCATTGTTTGTGAATTCACTAAGAGATAGAGCAAGAGAAAAACGTAGTTTGGAGGGGGTTCCCCTTTGCTCTGTCTTAGTTAAACAAACTCCTAGAATCTGTTTCTAGGTACTTGGGTGTCATGGCAGCCATTCAGTACTTAACTCCCTCTATCTAAATGCAACAACAGCTTCGGAGAAGATCAAGGAGGTAAAACCTATGAACAGCAATATATATGTAAGTAATTAAACTGGGCTAAATCCCAATTTGGTCAGCCTGGGACTTGGATTTATCAAGTCCCAATCATTCAATAAGACCATCGTATTTTGGGCATATAGTGAAAAGATTCACTAAGAAAATAGTAATAGAAAAAGTTGAAGACTTTGTAAGACCTGAACAGAGTGATTAATGACAGGACCTTTTGGAAGTCCTTAATCCATAAGATCTGTTGGACTCAATGTGACGATACAGAACAAATGATTCAATGCGCTGACTCTTAATTTTGACTAACATTGATGTTGTC
The DNA here is from genome assembly GCF_051106095.1 of Pogona vitticeps. Taxonomy (NCBI): domain Eukaryota; kingdom Metazoa; phylum Chordata; class Lepidosauria; order Squamata; family Agamidae; genus Pogona; species Pogona vitticeps. The sequence goes on along the minus strand of NC_135784.1, from coordinate 126,163,311 downwards.
CCTTAGACAGAGGAGGGGTTTTTGGTCTATTTAAATAGTTTATTTCCCCTTTTTCTAGGTTACCCATTACATATATTAGTGCTCAACACCCCATAAAGCAAATGTAAATATTTCAGGGCCATCAGGATAGCTTTCTCTGCATAAAGGGATGTGACAAGCTAAATTTATTCAACTGGTCTTGGTTGCTTTGCAGACTTTTTTTACAGCCACAGATTCATGGGATTCAAGGGTGAGGTAATTTTACCTATCCCCAGTCTCATTACAGAATGTAGTCTTTAAATGGTGGGGTTAGTTGTTTCCTAGGGTGTCCAAGTAGATTATTGGCTTCTAGCTGTAGGGCTTTCCAGTAAATGTCCAGTTCAGCATAAAGCACCATAAGAATGGAGAAAAGGGAGGGAGACTTTGAAGTTGTCCCACAAACCACCTCTCTGGGGCAAGAATCCTCTTGGTCATTATCTTTCTTACTACGATGAAAGAATTCTGGCTTGTAAGGATCTTTTTGAGATTTGTGGGTTGAACTATATTGTGACAGGCACCATGACAATAGATTGTCGCAGAGGGTTGATTCCAGCAGATGTTCATACCTTGGCAGTATGTATTTGCCTTCTAACTACCAATCACAAAACAAAATAAGCTATTCTGCAAATTACAGGAGGTGTGAAAAATGTGTGCTGTGACAATTTTACATCTTTTAGCATTTGAGGAATTGTTTCTTTGAATGATTTCCTAAATGCATAGTCTGGTCCGTGGCAACTACAGGCCGTACACTTTTATGATGCCCAATTTTTGAGACATTTATTGCTCTGGAGTGGTGTTACAGAAAGGATCCAAGTTAGTTACATGCCAACTCATACCTTCCTCTTCTTTATGCCTTCTCTGATCCTGTTGGGATAGAATCTGAAAGCCTCCTCCCAAAAGTCACATTTTCAGTGCCTCCTCTGGTTTCCTCTCCTTTAAATTCAATTGAACATTTCTGAGCACAGCTCGCAGCCTGGCACGAGAAGCCGAATGGTGCAGAGTCACCCCAGGGGTCAGAGAGAGAGAAGAAGAAGTTTTAAAAAATGCATCACTGGAATTGCAGTGGTAGGAGGAAGAGTTGATGATTAAGTAAGGAAGGGGGGTAGCATCTGTAGCAGCTCAAAACCAGAGGAGCTTTTAAAAGTTCATTTAAAACACACTCACCTGCCCCCCAACTTATCTGAAGCTGGAAGTCATCAGGAGCACTTGTGAAAAAGAAGGGAAACTGAGGGCAGCACTAGTTGTGCTGCCTGGTAAATAAACTCTCTTTCTCCCATCTCTTGGCCTCATCTTAAACCACCCCCATTTGGTCTGAAGCTCTGCAACAACCCAGCAGTCACACTTCCTCTTTCTGGTCAAAGGAAGATGAATAATTCCCTCAGAAGCCACCTTGATTTGCTTATGTTTCTCAAGAAAGAGGGACAAAATTAACACAAGCTATAAGAAACCTGAGCACTAGGAGCCATCAGAGCAACTAGTAACTCTGCTTATAGAAGAATACAAAGTGCATGCCTTGCAGGCGGAAGCTTGAAAGTTCACTTTCTGAAGTCTCCAGTTAAGAGGATCCAGTTGCAGCTAAGGGCAAAACCTTTGTCCTAGACCCTGGAAGGTGGCTATCCATCAAATTAGGCAATATTGGCCTAGATGGACAGCTGGCTTAGCCTGACCTGATATGCGGCCATTTCCCATGATATGATCTCAACTTGGAGAAAAGGCTGACACTCAGTTCTTCAGATAAAATGGGGCAAAATAAGAAGCAATGCCCTGGAGCTATCATGTAGAAAGTCTGTGGAAATCCGTTGAAGCGGGTCTCCTCACAACTTCAAGTAATTTTTGTTTTGTTTTGTTTTTCAATCCACCGTGAACCATGTTTGTAGTGAGCAGTTGTGGCTGAAATGAACAACTGTCCACAATCTGACCATAGAACAGGACCTAATCTATGAACACTTCACCGAGAGTAAACACTATGTAATTGGATTTTCTCCTGAATAAACACACATAGAGCTGGGGCTATAAGTCATGTCAGAGTTAAGACAACATTTTTGTTGCTGCTGCTGGCTGTCTTCACCTGGTTCTTCTCTATTTAGTCTGCTTTAAATGTGTGTGCCCAGTGCCAAGGTAGAGAAGACGGACACCAGATAATAGCTGTTTGTTAGCTGTGAGTCTTTAATATACTTTTAAAAAAAATCACACTGGATGCTCTGTGCAGAAACAAGAAGACAAAAGAGAAATCAATTTCTTTCGAAGCTTGCAGAATAATATTGGAAATCTCCTGCTTTAAATGCTTTATTATTTTTTTTAAAAAAAATCTACTGATGTTTAAACTGGGGAGATGGGCTGGGACAACAAAACAACGAAACCATTAATGGAAAACCCACATTTCCATGAGGACAGGCTGTGCTGGGCTCTATGGCTGTGAGAGTCTATTAGTTCTGCTCATTTGTCCTTATGTGAACTTTCCTCAAGTTTGTTTTCTTCTCATTACTTTGTGTATGTTCACAGGACCTTGAATGTGTAGTGTGTCCTTGTTTAATTGCATTTCTGGGGGTGGGGGCACTACCCATACAATTTCTTCCACTGCAAAGGCATGATTTAAAGCAACAAAACATAATCCCACGTAAATGTATTTGGAATAATGTCACCCTGACTTCCCAATATATTATTATTATCAGTTTTATATACTAACCAGTGGGGTACTGGTCGATTTGGAAGTGACATTACTCATTATGACAGACATCTTAGGCAGCCCCCCTCCCATCCCCATAAGGATAGTCTAAAAATGCAGGCAGCTGGATCACTCTATATAAACAAATGTAGACGAGTTCTTTCATAAAGTTAGTTCCTCATTTGAGACCTTCAAATACATTGCATTATACCAGAGGCAATCTGCAACCAGGAAAAAAAATATATTTCTGCCTCAGTTACTATGAGGATTGCAGCCAAGCTCTGAGAGAACAGAGAAGCCTGAGGTGTGTGTGTGTGTGTGGGGGGTGCCAGATGGTGCCACACTCCCTGCAACTCAGAAAGTCCTGGGGTTTCAACCTGGCAACCTATGCCACTGCTAGCAAGTGTTTTTAAGATGACTGCGCAGCAAAGCCATGGACGGCATCCGACGAACAATAAGATTTCCCAGTACTTGCTTTTATTACTTTAAAATAATCTTTGATAACAGGAGTGGTGCAGCGAAATAGAGGTTTCACACCCACCCACTGCACCGTGACCATTTCCCCTGATCTAAATCCATGGTGAAAACCTTTTGAAGTATTGTTCTATTTTAGCAGCAAACACTTCCAAAAGTCAACCAAAGAGGGTGGAGCTCTGGGGCAAAGAGATGGGCAGAAGGGACTAGATGCTGTGTGAACAAGAGCTCTAGGGCAGGAATGCCTAGATTGGTGATGCTGCGGATTAACAGTAAATGCTGTAGCTGTCAATCATTGTCAATAAATAAATTACACCTTATGAGACACTCTCCTTCAGTCATCCACAGAACACTGCTTGGTCCCAGAATTGCGGGGAGGGACGCATTCTTACAGTTACATGCAGTGCTAATAGTAGCTTTAAAGAGGTATTTAGATCAGAAGGGAGTGAAGGGTGAATGAATTAGGGGTCCCTTCTTTTCAAGAACATTGTTCTGGTCACATTTGAAACAACTACTGTAACATAGAGGAGCCACTTACACATTGCGAGAAGAAAGCAAATACTGCACCAAGAAAGAGGATAGCATAGGACACAGATCTGCATAAAATTGGCCCATATCTGTTTATAAGCATAGATGCAAGTTTAAGAGGACAATATAATTTAAATAGAAATGCCATTATTTCAAGCCACGGAGACTGAATCGGTCAAAATCCTAACAAGAATATGCTAACAAATACTCGTATGGAAAACAAAACCATGGTCCACAGATTGGAAATGCTCAATATACATTCTAGTCCCAAAGAAAGGAGATATTAGGAAGTGCAGTAACTATAGGATCCTTGTTGTAACTTCTCAAGCAAACAAAGTCATACTCGTTAGCATTTGTTGTAATACCTTCAGCATCACCTTTCTTACATTTTATCTTATATGGAGCAAGAAATGCCTGATATTGAAGCTGGATTCCAAAAAGGAAGAGGCACTTGAAATCGTATTGCAAATATCTGCTGGCTACTGGAGTAAACCAAAGAGTTTCAGAAGAAGGTCCAACATACGGTAATCATGACTAAAGAATTGCATAACTTTAATGCTGAGAATGAAGACATTGAAATTGTTAAAGATCTAGTATGTTTTGGTTCAGTCATCAAACCAAAGAGAGATTTCAGGCAAGCAATCAGAAGAAGATTAAGATCTGGAAGGACAGTTTTGAAGGAACTAGAAAAGATCTCAAATATAAGGTTGTTTTGTTAGAGACCAAAACCAAGATGATCCATACTATGGCATTCCTGATTACCAAATACAGATGTGCATGTTGTGTAGTGAAGAAAGTTGACAGGAAAAAAATTGATTCATCTGAAAAATGTTGTTGGAGAATAGCATTACAGATACCGTGGGCTGCCAGAATGAACGAGTGCTAAACAAACTCCAACTTGAACTTTTGGCCGCATCATGAAAAGACTAGCCTCACTGGAAAAGACAATAATGCTGGTAAAAGTCGAATACCAAATAGGAGATAGGTTTATGTCATAAAGGATGTCACAGCCTTGAGTTTGCAAATGCTGAGCAAGGATGTTAATGACAGAGGCTTAGCACAGAGTTACCTATGTTGGAAGTGGCATGATGACACATAACAACAACCTTGTAAAGCAGGGCATGGCTTCCTCAGATTTGGTTTAGTCATGTTGGATAGAACTAGGAAAACTACTTAAAAAACACACTACATATCCCAGCACCTCTGTCTTGGCTGGAAATTTCTTGGAATTTCAGCTTTAAAAAGAGAATGAGGAGGAGAGTGTGTCACATGAAAATTTAAACCTCCACTGCCTTGTGGCTATATCCACTTATGGAAAAGGCTTCAGGAGATAACCTCGAGGCAAAATCCGGAGCCGGAGTCCCGGAGGCATTTTCTTTCATTCTGCCAACTCCTGCGACGTTGCTGGAACCAGTTGTATTGGCTCTTGCCTTTCCACTGGACCATTTCAGCGACGTGGAGAGGGGGGATTTGCTGCTTGGGTAACAGCCTATCCTCCATATTATTTTACCCAGGCTTCGTGCTCTGGAGAGGACACTCCAGCTTTGCATACAGCGTCGAAACAACACGGGAAGTAGCAGTTACCGGTTATAAGTCTCTGCTCAATTGGCATAGAGCAGGACGCCAGGGGCTACTTCTGACGGTGGGAGAGGTCATTGCACCTCACTAGGTAGATACCGCCCACCTTAAGCTGGGCAGCCCCCAGCCAGTAAGGTGCTACCTCGCCACGGTCTGTTAACCTCACGGGGTGCGTGGGGTTTAGGGTGAAACCCGACAAGCAGATCGACAACCGTGCACCATGCAACAACCATAAGAAAACTTCTGCCCTAAAGCTGGGCACCTGGAATGTATGGACAATGACCCCTGGCTTTCCTGACTACGGCTTTCCTAACGACCTGCAAGAAATAGACGATGTGCGCAAGACAGCTGTCATTGACATGGAACTGAGTAGACTGCAGATGGACATTGTTGCCCTGCAAGAGACAAGACTGCCAGACTCGGGATCTGTCAAAGAAAAAAACTTCTCATTCTTCTGGCAGGGAAAACCATCGAATGAGACCAGGGAGTATGGTGTTGGCTTTGCAGTCAGAAACACCCTTCTGAGATGCATTGTTCCACCCACTGTGGGGAGTGAAAGAATCCTGTCTCTGCAGCTCCACTCAACAGCAGGACCAGTAACCCTCATTAGCGCATATGCACCAACATTGTCATCCACTACAGAAGTAAAAGACAAATTCTACGACGATCTGGCAGCTACTATCAAAAAAGTCCCTGAAAGAGAGTCACTGTTCATTCTTGGAGACTTTAATGCTAGAGTTGGTGCTGATTACAATTCTTGGCCCACTTGTCTAGGCCGTTTTGGCATTGGAAAGATGAACGAAAATGGCCAACGCTTACTGGAGTTTTGCTGTTATTATGGTCTCTGTGTCAGCAACACATTCTTTAATACGAAGCTGCAACACAGAGTTTCCTGGAGATATCCAAGATCCAAGCATTGGCATCAGCTCGATTTGATCCTCACTAGACGTTCTAGCCTTCCTAGTGTTACGATCAAACACAGCTACCAGAGTGCTGATTGCGATACTGACCACTCCCTGGTGTGTAGTAGAGTAAAACTGCGAACAAAGAAATTGTATCACACGAAAAAGGAAGGAAGACCACGTATTGACATCAACAAGACTCGCGATCAAAGAAAAGTGAAGGAATTTGCCCAAGCACTCGAGGAAACCCTTCCAGGTCCAGCTAATGTAAATGCACCTGAACGATGGGAACACTTCAAGAACACTGTCTACAACACCGCCTTGTCCACCTTTGGCAAGAAGACCAGAAAGATGGCTGACTGGTTCGAAGCCCATTCGGAGGAGTTAATGCCAGCCATTGAGGATAAGAGAAGAGCTCTAACAGCATACAAAACCTGTCCTAGCGAGTACAACCTGCAAGCTCTTCGAGCCGCTCATAGCCAAGTCCAACAGGCTGCCAGGAGATGCTCCAATGACTATTGGCTTCAGCTCTGCTCTCAGATACAGATAGCAGCAGACACAGGTAACATCAAAGGAATGTATGATGGTATCAAGCAGGCCTTAGGTCCATTACAGAAGAAATCTGCTCCCTTGAAGTCTGCTACAGGTGTGATCATCCAGGACCGAGCACAGCAGATGGAACGCTGGGTGCAGCACTACTCCGAGCTATATTCCAGAAAGAATGTAGTAACCGAAGAAGCATTAAATAACATTGAGTGCCTGCCTGTCTTGGAAGAGCTGGACAGTGAACCAACCCTAGCAGAAATAAATGCGGCCTTGGATTCCCTCACCTCCGGCAAGGCACCTGGAAGGGACAACATCCCTGTTGAAGTCCTGAAATGCAGTAAGGAGATCGTCATCACCGAACTGTATGAAATCTTTTGTCTCTGCTGGAGGGAAGGTGGAGTACCACAGGACATGAAGGATGCAAACATTGTCACATTGTACAAGAACAAAGGTGACAGGGGCGACTGCAATAACTATCTCTCTTCTTAGCGTTGTAGGGAAGCTGCTTGCCCGTGTTGTGCTGAAGAGGCTCCAGGTGCTTGCAGACAGAGTCTATCCAGAATCACAGTGTGGATTTCGAGCTAATAGATCCACCACTGACATGGTATTCTCCCTCCGACAGTTGCAGGAGAAATGCAGGGAACAACAACAGCCACTCTTAGTGGCCTTCATAGACCTTACAAAAGCATTTGACTTGGTTAGCAGGGATGGCCTTTTCAAAATACTTCCCAAGATTGGATGTCCACCTCGTCTCCTTAACATCATCAGGTCCTTCCACGATGGAATGAAAGGCACTGTAGTTTTTGACGGCTCAACATCAGATCCCTTTGACATCCGAAGTGGAGTGAAACAGGGCTGTGGCCTTGCACCAACACTTTTTGGGATCTTTTTTGCTGTCATGCTGAAGCATGCCTTTGGAACTGCAACAGAAGGTGTCTATCTCCGGACTAGATCAGATGGAAAGCTCTTTAATCTCTCTAGATTGAGAGCGAAGACCAAAGTCCAACTGAAATGCATGCGGGACTTCCTCTTTGCAGACGATGCAGCCATTGTTGCCCACTCTGCTGAAGACCTCCAACAACTCATGAATCGTTTCAGCAAGGCCTGCCAAGACTTTGGACTAACAATCAGCCTGAAGAAAACACAAGTCATGGGCCAGGGTGTGGACTCTCCTCCCTCTATTACCATCTCCACACAAGAATTGGAGGTTGTTCATGACTTTGTGTACCTTGGCTCAACCATCTCTGACACCCTCTCTCTAGATGTCGAGCTGGATAACCGCATTGGGAAAGCAGCCACCATGTTCTCTAGACTCACAAAGAGAGTATGGCTCAATAAGAAACTGACAACACATACCAAGATCCAGGTCTATAGAGCCTGTGTCCTGAGCACACTCCTGTACTGCAGTGAGTCCTGGACACTTTGTGCCCGGCAGGAGAGGAAGCTGAACACCTTCCATATGCGTTGCCTCCGACGGATTTTTGGTATCACCTGGCAGGACAGAGTTCCAAATAGAGTAGTCCTAGAACGAGCTGGAATTTTCAGCATGCATACATTACTGAAACAGCGACGTCTACGCTGGCTTGGGCACGTTGTGAGAATGGCTGATGGTCGGATTCCAAAGGATCTCCTATATGGAGAATTAGTGCAGGGAAATCGCCCCAGAGGGAGACCACAGCTGCGATACAAGGATATCTGCAAGCGGGATCTGAAGGCCTTAGGAATAGACCTCAACAGATGGGAAACTCTGACATCTGATCGTTCAGCCTGGAGGCAGGCGGTACATCACGGCCTCTCCCAATTTGAAGAGACCCTTGTCCAGCAGGCCGAGGCAAAGAGGAAGTCACAAAGGAAGCAAAACCAGGGAGCTGGACAGGGGACAGATTGGATTTGTCTTCAGTGTGGAAGAGATTGTCACTCTCGAATTGGCCTCCTCAGCCACACTAGACGCTGTTCCAAGTCCTCCATACAGAGCACGCTACCATAGTCTTTCGAGACTGAAGGATGCCTACACAATCCCAAACTGTGCTACGTGGAAGTAAAGACATGCTCTGGGGGGTTGGGATCATAGCGCTCAGGGTGATAGGCAATGAATGGCTGCCACTCATTGCAGAAATCAGCCTTCCTTGTGTGCTCTTCTTCTGCTTCTTGATACTGACTGGATCAGTGTGAGGGTTCAAATTTTAAGTCTTCAGTCTCCACAACAAGACCAGGAGTCTTTTTCAACTTTGAACCAGGGGAAAGGTTTATTGGAGTATTCAGCAAGAAATCAGTGTCCAAACAATTGTTCCATAATTTGTCGCCTGCCACCAATGGGTCAGATAGGGGTACCTAAGTGTCATTCAAAAAGGGGTTGGTTTCATTGTTGTTCCACGGTCCCGGCTACCCAGTCCATCATGTAATCTTTCAAAGCCTCTCTGACCTCTCTTTCCAATAGGGGAACGGCCTCGTCCTCTGTGGGGTCGATCCCCCCGGCATCTCTTGTTGGGGAAAGGGTCGTCCAGGGTCCTCCCGGTATCCTCTCCTCCTCATCTCCTCTACCCTCCATGCCAATCTTTCCCTTTTCTCTCTTTCCACCTTTTCCTTTTCCTCCCTCAATCTCTTCCGCCACTCTTGGGCCTTGGTCTAGGGGGATCCTCTCTCCTGTGTTGGTAGTCAGCCTCTTCTTTAGGTCCCTGCAGCCGCTCCCATTCTCCAGTCCATGGGTCTTGTAACCATGCCCATTCCCATCCTGGTGGCAATGGGCTTTCTCTCCCTTTTATTTCCGCTGTTCCTGTCTCAATCTCCACCCTCTTTGCTCTTCCTATTCCCACCAAATCCTCTGTTTGAACAGCTACCATTAACCCACACAATTCCCTCTCCAAGCCCGGGGTGTTAGTACCCTGTTGTTCTCTTCTGTGGGGAGCTGGAGTGGGCGAGGTCTGGCTTTCCCTCTCAGTGGTCTGTAGAAAGGACGGCACTCCAGCACGAGACTCCTTTCTCTAACACCCCCCCCCCCCCAGTCTCACAATCAGCTCAACAGCTCCATTAGGGCCTGATTACTGTGGCCGTTCTCCTTCTACCCGCTTCCCTTGGACTCCTCTTCTTTCTTGCCAGAAGGGGTGGCAGAATTTGTGGGAGTTTTGATTAACTTTTCCTCAGATCTGCAACATTCTTCAAAACCTCCTTGATTCCTCTTCTCCCAGCCTCATTCCGTTTGTTCACAGCAAATCTCCGTGTCTTTCACATTCATTAGCACTTTGCCATCTGCTGCCTTAATAGAGAAACAAATGAGTGTTGTGGCGAGTTCCTTGAGAGAGCTAAAAGCTGCATTTTGGAAGAGTATTTTTGTTTGTCCTCTCTCATCCCCCCCCCTCGCTTTCTCCTTTTGGGCTTGATTTTGCAGCCAGAGTGCTCCTAGAAGGACGTGGGACTTTGCAGGGACATTTCGTTGGTTACTCTAAATTCTGCATTCACCTTCCTCCCAGTAATCCTGCTGGGAAAGAAGGGGCACCAAGGTGTCCTTTTTCTGAACACGTTTAGTCAGCCCTGAAACTCAGGAGGTTCTGCTGGGGAGCAGACTGTGCGAAGAGAGCCATTCTCTCTTCCAGGGAGCAGCTGTGTGGTGGGTGGCCAAGAATCACAGAATTGACAGGGATGACTCTTTTTGCCTTGTGTACAGGAAGCGGGGTGGGGGTGGGGGTGGGGAGGAGGATTGAGGGGTCAGGGCACCCACCCCAGGCTGTTCAGGAAGACTCTGAGGACATGGCTGATGTGGAGCCTGTTGTCTATAGCTGGTATATGCCTGCTCTGAAGGGATTTTCAAGAAGCCTTACGGTGAGGTACCCTGGAGGCATTTTATAGGCTGAAAAATGAGCTAAAATGCTTCTCGGTTATACATAAATAAAATACATGTACATGCAGGCAACAGATGGATTTGTCAGCTGCTGTCTTCACCTTGCAGGAGGTCACAAATAAGTTTTTTGCCGACAGGAAGCAGACCTTTGTGGAAAAAGCTCTTTTTGCAACCAGAACTTGGCAATAACTAGTTGCAAATAACCAGGATGGATTCATAGTCCATGAGCACTTTGGGGAGAAAAATGCCCCAAAGTTTTCAGGGTGAAGCCCCGACTTGCTTAGATATGTGCCTGTCAAATAACTGGTTATTTTACCAATAACAAAAGAGCAACTGCCTTATATTTATGGCAACCAAACAAGGGACAATTTTGATTTTTTGGTATTGTAAATGTAATTTTATTAAAAATTGAAAAGCATGTGGTTTTTGTGCAAAATCCCAAAACAAAGGTGGATTCGTATCTTTACTAGACCACTAAAACTTCAAAAAGAGACAAATTGGGTGTGGTCACATAGGAAAATAGATTGCAGTGTGAACTATTTCTGGAGCACTTTCATGTGATCATTTCCCTGGTGATTATTCAATGCACGGGGAAATGTACTCCAGACTTGGTCCAGCTATAGAGCTTCTGTTTTTGGGCCCAGTCTGGAGCAATTCCCCAGCAGATAGAAGGGTCACTTTAGAAGGCTCATTCCCACTAAAGAGACAGCAGGACTCAGCATTCTGTAATCCAAGTCAAAAAATAGGGGTGCCCCCCCCAAAAAAATGTAACTATGAAACCAGGCCTCAGATCAGCACCAAATTTGGCACAAATGTAGCAGAAAGTCTGCTCTTGCTGTGTGCGTCAAATTCGCTCTTCTTCTCACTACCATTTACACTTGTTGAAAAATTGTCTGGACAATCGCTTTGCCTTTGGGTGAGAAATGGTTAACTGATTTTTTTAAAAAGGGGGAGTCAGCTTCTGGGACTTCCCTTATGTGGTGTCCCTTTGTGGATGGTAGTGAGCAGAAGAGAGTATCCTGTAGACCAGGGGTGTCCAACCTTTCACCTTCCCTGGGCCACATTAGAAGATGAAAATTTGGTTTGGGCTGCACATAAATTTGGTTTGGGCCGCATGGGCAGCCCTAGCCGTCCTCCACAGCCCCACTCCAAGCGCGCTTACTGGCAGCTGCGATCTCAGACAGCAGAGGCTGCCACCTATGACTCTGGTGGCTTTATGGGGCCGGGAGGGGGTCCACCTATTGACGGGGATGGCGCAATGCAGTCACGCAGCCCCCCTCTCCCCTCCCCTCCCACTCCTTCCTTCCTTCCCTCTCCCCCCCACCATTATGACGTGCCCCGGCCGCATTCTGGCCGCAAGCGCCGGCAGTGTAACTTGAAACTTTGGAATTTCTTTTAAAATAAAAAAATTGCACTGGGCCGCATTACGAGCTGGGCCACAGGTTGGACAAGCCTGCTGTAGACCATCTTGAGTGCTGCCATTGGTGTTGCCAACATTCAGGCTGCCCTTTGCTATGCAAAACTTGGCATCCTTTTTCCTGCTGGCAACATGGGCACGATGTTGTGCAGCAATTATTGGGCCATTTCTCTAGCTTTTTGAGTCATGGTTACAGAAGCACAATATCCCACATTCATAAACCAGAAGTTTGGTGAAGAATTGAATAGTCCACTCCCTAACTCTCAGCTGTACTGTAATTCTAGTATTCATTCCCATCTGTGTTGCCATCCATGACATTCCCATTTTCATCTACACTACGTCCTACAAATTTTGTGGAAAGGCCAGGGCAGTAGTTGTAGATTTTAGCTGCAGATCTCAACAGTCATTAGCCTAAATGTCTTACTGGGCAGTCGGCCAGTGTGACAGGGGGCTCATACTCCATGTGCTCTCTACCTTCCCCCAGGTCTTGACTTTTTGATAGGGCAAAGAGGGTTGCTCTGCAACTGCTTTGCATTCATCATGGGAGATCTTTGAGTTTGTCCTCCCCTGTGCAGATAATTTGCACCGCCAAGACTAAAAAGTGCATTCAAGCTGCTCATCTCATATTTCTCCCTCCCCTCCCCCAGTGTGAATCTTGTTAATGCAGGGCAGAATGGGGAGGAGAAATCAAATGTATGCTCTTGTCAATGCTGGTTTCACATTTGCATTAGAGACCAATCTGAGCACAAACCAATTTAAACCTCATGTGTCCTTAGGCTCAAGTGATATTTAAACTGACTTTTGAAGAGTTCGGCTCCATTGAATAAAATGTGCATTCAATTTTGGCAAATGGCTCTCTTCTCTTCTCTTGTCCTGCCTTAACAACATTCAGGAGTGCTGCATTCCAGACCCTGAAAAGCATTCTCTGTATCAGCAGTAAACCTTGCTTTTTTTTTTTTGCTTTATGCTAACAGGGGATTCTGGGCATAGCGAGACATTTACCCGTCTTGTACCTTTAAAACGAGGGCTCAGCAATCAGCAGGAAACCCACCAGTTAAGTTACTCCAGGAGGCAGAGATTGGGCTGGTATAGCCCGAAGGCAAGACCACCTGCTCGAATCAAAGCAATGATGTCCAGGAGCAGGGGCCACCCCTATGATATTTTGTTGCCTGAGGCCAAGGGCAAGATGGAGTCCCTTTCCCATTCCATGAATGCAAGCTGATGAGAGTGTCTTACTTCAGCCTTGCTGATGGGACTGTGTTTTCTGATGAGAGTTGGGGGCAGCAGATTACCATACAGGGCAGTGAATGAGCCACATAGTACTCATCCAGAGGTACATCCGACAACACCTGGCATATACTCCCTACCTACCCCAGCATCTGCTGCTTGAGAGATGCAACTGCCTCAGTTTAATGGTAGGGCTGGCCCCACACAGGAGACAGCTAAGAGGAGCACACATGTCTCTGAGCATTAAAAGAAGAAGACAGCTGGCTTGGACTTGGGATGCTCAAGGGGCACATTGCCCTGTGGCAAACAGAGAGCTGACATCTTCTCTCCAGCAAGGATGTCTGAAATGAGGTCACATCTCCTGTTTGAATCCCACTTCCACCTCAGTTTAGGAGGCAGCCATGGGCAAGGCAGGGTCTCCCAGCCTCCTATCTGAAATACAATGCTAACAATAGTTGGGCCTACTGAATAATCCAGGTAATATATGCAAAGGGCACAGTAAAGGTTTCTCTTACCAATGTCCTAATTCTCATTAGGCCAGGCCCTCAGCCTCAGGGCATGGGACCTGAGACGGGCAGAATCTCCTTTGTCGGTTAGTTTTCTTTCGGTGAAAAGGGAACAATGTATAGTATGGGCAAATTCTTGTTATCCCAGAAAGGACGGAAGTCCACTAATGAGCATTAACACAGGTACGCCAGTTGTGAGAAAGTGTAGCCTGTTTGCAGGTGATCTGTGACCCCAGCTGTCACTCTTTTCCTGTCACTCTTTTCCTGTCACTCAGGAAGTCAATGTCACTGTTCTTTCAAGGTCACTGGAGAGAAAGTGAGAATGCCGTTCATTAGTCTCCCACTCGGTGAACCGAGCCCTGGCTTTTGAAGTGGGCTGAAGCGACGACCCCTGCTCACTGCATTAAACATTGATGAAGCTCGCCAAGCATGTCTGGGTCTAATGCAGCTGCTTTGTAGGGAGTAGCTAATGCCCTTCTCTAAAATTCAGCTATTTGAACTATGCTGGAAGGCAGTCCGCACCTCAGCTGCCTGCGATCGCTCAAGCGTCTTTTAACTTAATGACAACAGCTTTGCTAACCGTCAAAATCAATACAATTCCAGCATCTCAATCTAATCATAGCTGGGTTGCTCAGGGAGAAGTCAGCACTGATGCACAGACTTTGGGGAATCAAGCAATCTTCAGCAACCAGGAATTTAACCCTCACAATGGTTTAGGATATCATGGGATGCATGTTACTTCACAAAAGGTACAATGTTAGCCACTCTTGTCCTCCTTTCTTAACAGCAGACTAAAACATGAGGAAGTTGTTATTGTTGTTGTTGTTGTTGTTGTTGTTGTTGTTGTTGTTGTTGTTGTTGTTGTTGTTGTTGTTGTTGTTGTTATACTACAAATCTATTTGACTACAGTTCCCCAAATCACCTCGCCAGCTAGCTAGGGATTCTGGGGCCAGGTCCCAAACAGCAGCTTTTCCAAGTTCTACTTCCAACCATGCATTCATTCCCACGTCAGATGCCTCCACAATTCCTGGTGGCCCCTGTTCAGCTAAAGAACACAGGACCTCCACTCTAGCAGACCACTGCTGAAACTCTGCTCTGCTATACCCTCACCAAGCCCAGACCTCTAAAGCCAGCAACACCCTCCCTCCCATAATATTTCTCAATGACAGCCAGGGTGGCATAATGGGTAGAGAGTTAGATTATGACTCAGGAGACTCGGGTTCAAATCTCTACCAAGGCAAGGAAATTCATTGGGAATTGGCAATAGTAAATCAGTCACTGAACATTCATGTACCTGGAAAGCCCTATTAGTACTGCTGTAAATTGAATCACAGAACAACAAGGACAATTTGTTCATAGTTAGATATACATGCCATTTTTCTGCTGTCAGCGCATATTAACCGGCATAACATAATGACAGACTTATGGAAGACATTAGAAGTGATAATAATGAATCACAACACAACTCTGCGTACCAGCATATTAAAACTGATAGCAGCTAATCAGAGTTAATCAATATTTAAACTGTTAATAGCAGTTAATCAGAGTTAGCTCGCTATCTACAGCAAGCCTAGCTGATTTACATCTCACCCCTTGCTATGAAAACTGTCAAGTATTTAGCAGATCCATTCCTTTAGGGAGATGTTGCCCTGTTTCCTTATGAGTTGGTAGTAGCTGGAGCCCCTGGGGAAATCGCCCCAGAGGGAGACCACAGCTGCGATACAAGGAGATCTGCAAGCAGGATCTGAAGGCCTTAGGAATGGATCTCAACAGATGGGAAACCTTGAGATCTGAGTGTTCAGCCTGTAGGCAGGCGGTGTATCATGGCCTCTCCCAATTTGAAGAGACCCTTGTTCATCAGGCCGATGCAAAGAGACAATCCCGAAACCAGGAAAATCAGGGAGCTGGACAGGGGACAGATTGTATTTGTCTTCAGTGTGGAAGGGATTGTCCCTCTCGAATTGGCCTTCTCAGCCACACTAGACGCTATTCTATGTCCTCCATATAGAGCATGTTACCATAGATTAGATTAGGCATCCTTCGAGACTGAAGGATGCCTAATCTAATCTAAAGCTGGAGCCCCATATTGCAAAGCCTGTCCCATCATTAGGCAGAGTGAAGTGACTGGAGGATGCGGGAGGGTAAGTAATGCTAGCTGGGGAATGAAAACGTCTATGCCATTTCCGAACAACTAGTACAGTACATTGTCTTCAAGTGTACAACACAGGGCACACCACCACCACCAATGCTAGAGAAGATTTAAATGCCAGGTTCATTGGTTTCTAGTACCAGAATTAGGATCAGCCATGGGATGGGTGAGCTGGGTATTCGCCCTAGATGTCAATGAGGCTGAAGCTGATGTCTGTGATTATTAGCTGTGCTTTCTACAATGAGCTAGACTGGAAAGAAGCTGCCTTTTTCTGTCATTTCCCTCCTTATCTCTACATTTTAGAGGAGGGGGAAGGGGATTACTAGCTTCAAAAATGAACTTCCATCTTTTAACTTTAAAATATGTTTCCTTTTCAGTTTCTACTTCAATGTCATCCAGTCCAGATAAAAAATCACCGAAATGAAGCTTTCCTTTGAGTCCTGAACATTGTAGACTCTATTGATAATTCTGGAAAAGAAAATTATTAACAGACCAGGAAGTGCTGGCACCAAAGGCATAGGGAATCCCAGGGTTCTGTTGATCAAAAGGCTAGAAGCACTGGAATAGGAGAGCCTCTATGGAGATTTCCGCAGATGTGCAGATTTTTGGAAAAGATGGTAGAGAGTTGCTCAAGCTTTAAACATGGACACTTTTTATTTGGCATACATATTTGTGAACTCCAACTACTGTACTTCTGCAGATAACACAGACCACAGCCTGCTTCATCAGGGGCATGGATCTATTTTTGATGAAATGGGCAGTAATCCATGAAAGCTGGTATCCCATAAAAGGTTTTTGCCTTTACTATGCCACACATTTCTTCCTTATTGTCACTGCAATGGACTAATACAGCTTTATGTGTTGGAGGCCATCAAACCACATTCAACTTATAGCAACCATGAAAACATTTTCAAGGGGATATGATATTCAAGGAGTCCTTTTATCAGTGCCAGTCCCCTCACAACCAAGCTGGGATTCAAACCCTGGTCCCCCAAATCCCAGTCTGTTACTTTATCCAACCTCACTCCAAATGTGCTTCCTGCTGTTAAAGGATTCATTTGCCTTCCGGAGCATCACAACAAATTCCTTATAGGTGGTCCTGGTCTCATTTTGGTTATCCTTTACCAGTGATGAGGTATTATAAACCACACAAGTGACCAGCAGATTTACTGCACCTTTTCCTGGTGACAGGTTGGTGCACAGTCACAGATGCTGGGATAATGAAATCTTTCCTTAGACAAGCAGAACATTCTGCCAGGGAAACCCTGATGCCTGTTTCATTCTGCACCCAGAAAGGACAAGTTGCAGCATTTGTCACTTTAGTGTTTATAGTAACACATGCCAGTGTTGATGTATACAGCCCAGCTGTGTAAAGAACGCAAGTAGCAGACAGAGGGATGATGCTGGGAATTATGTTCAAGAAAAAATAAATTAAAAAAAACATATTCAGCATTTTTCTGCACTTGCTGTTCCTGGAGTACACAAACTGTCATAGTACTATGATGCTATAGAAGATCTCTTTGCAAATACAGTACTTTATTTTGGAAAGTGCTGTAACATTATTGCCACTAATAATAATAGTAGCATTGATGACAACACAGTATAAGAGCAGCAATATGTAAGAACATGGGATGGAAGGACATGGAAACAATCACATTTCAATGGCAGGAAACAATAGATCTTTCTTCTGGCCTATCAACCTGTTCCAACCTTCTTGGAAAATATGTAAAATAAATATATTCCTAGCCAGAGGTTGAGAGTCTAATTCCGCATCATGTATTCTCAGAGAAAAATTAGCCTGTGTAGCCTTTGGCAAGCTGCACAGTCCCAGGGCACCCCCAGAAGACAGGAATAGGAAACCACTCCCAACTACTTTGTACCTAGAAGACCCTACAAACAGTTGCCACAAGTCAGAATCAACTGAACACAGCATGCAGTTGTTGTTGTTGTTGTTGTTGTTGTTGTTTAGCCAAGCTCAAGGAAGAAAAAATGTTATCTTTCACATCATGCTCTGTTTGAAACAAAACTTCCATTAAGTTTTGAGTCCCTCAAGATTCAAGAGGATGGGAGGTGATTAGGAAGCAACACTTGCCTATAGCAGAATGATTAATTCTGAAGCTTATTACATCTGAAATTGAGTCACTACCAGGGACTGTTCTCATTTCAAGTGGAATTTGAAAGATTTGAGTGTTAAATCAAAAAGAAGCCAAAATAATTATGGAGGTGGGGGATTTTCTGAGCAAATTGCATTTATATCCCAATCATTTCTTGATTACCTGCTCCCATCTGCTCCAGACCTCAAATCCAAGCAGCCAGTCAAATGCACAATTCTCAAAGATATCTGTTTCCTAATGCCTCTGAGAGTTCCCATTTCATTCCTGCCGGTTAACTGCTCTGTTACTCGGAAGGTGCCATTTTTTAAAAAATTGCTGGCCCATAATCTAAAAGGCCCCTTATTATTATGAAGCCCCATGGCACAGTGGTTAAACTGTAGTCAAGACTCTGCTGACAACCTGAGTTCGATCTTAGATTGACTTAGACGTCTATCTTTCCAAGGTCAGTCAATTGAGTACCCAACTCCTGGGGGTGAGGGCAATGTTTAGCCTGCATAATTAAAATTGTAAACCGCCCAGGGATGGTTTTAAGCACTGTGGGTCACATATATGTAGCACACTTTGCTTTGCTTTATCTGAAGTTTTCAGGTCTGTAGGAGGGGCCAATGATATGTAGCAAAGCTGATTTTAGGCACCTAATAATTAATATTATTGTAATTCACTGTGTTAGGTAGGGTGAGTTCCAAAACCTGGTGCATATGCCCACATGTGTGTGTGTGTGTGTGTGTGTGTGTGTGTGTGTGTGTGTGTGTGTGTGTGTGTGTGTGTGTGTGTGTGTGTGTGTGTGTGTGTGTGTGTGTGTGTGTGTGTGTGTGTGTGTATTTCCTTACACAATTTCCTTATACTGCACGTGGATGACTCGTTGGGAATCATATAAGACAGGGAACCAACAGATTTGGTAAAATAGTTGGTTGCCTCCAGCAAGAACAACTGAGAAAATGTTAACACAAGAGCACAGTTAGTCTTGCAGAGTGACAGCTGTCAGCTCAGAACACAGAATGTTCTCCGCTCAGCCTCTGTCAGCTTCTTTTCCAACAACAGGATGTGGAGTGTTGGCTTTGTGAATGCAAGGGATGTCACTGCCTCCCGAGTTCCTTTGTTGAAACATGCCAGGAGCAACAGAAATTGCCTCAGGGAACAGAGCTGGCCTCAGGAATTTCTGTACTCAAGAGGCATGGGCAAATCTGCCCTTGGCTGCACTCCTAGTCTGACTGCCCCTGTTCCATGTTTTGCTGCTGATGTGGACTCATGAATGCTTTATGCATCACCAAATGGAGGGCAAAGGAGAATAAAGTAGGACACTGATTGGCATAACATTGCATATGCTGATTTATAGGTACAGATGCAAAATTAGAAATGAGTTTTATAACTTAAACACAACAGCAATGCCTCTCAAGCGAATAGGGCAGGTGGTGACCAGCTGACTTCTGTGCTTGCTGAGTCTACTGCCAAGGTATTCATTGTTCAGTGTTAACATCAAGGTCTGTGATCACTTTCAATGCCTTAGCTTTAAGTCTGACAGGGACTGTATGGCCGTTCAAACGAAGGGTGCCATCAGAAGGAAAATTGCCAGTATTTTAGCTGTCCTTCCTCGAGGAGAAGCTGTGGGCGTGGCCATCCTACCACACACATTCTCTTTGTTTGCATGAACTCTAACCTTTGCCTAAAGTGTAGAGCTTGTCTGTGAACATAAATTATAGCTACTGTGTAATGTTGTGACACAGCCTAAGATTTGACTGATGTGAGGCAGAATACCGTGTTAATTCCCTCCTGGAAGAACTATGAGTAGTGATGGGTTACTCCCTGGGAGTACTTCTTTTCCTGACTGTCAACCCACTTCATATTATTTTATTTATTTAGTCAATGAAATTCTAGGTGATGGGATCACCTGGAGGAGCATCATAGACAGCTGGCGCCAAGCTGCCCGTGCTCCTTCTGAGGAATACAAGCAAACAAGCTCCTTCATCTTGCCACCACCCCTTAGCATTGCCTTGTATTCAGCTTTGATTCTGAGAAGTAGCAGCAGAAAAGGTCAACCTGACCCAGCCTAGTAGGCCATGACTGTATGCTGAAGGATCTCCTTGGCCTCAGGATTTGCTTTCCTGTGGGCCAGTGTCAGCCAAAGCTCAGAGCTGATACAAGAACAGCCTTCTAAACTGAAGCACGTTTTGAAGAAAGTCGTCTTCCCCTGATTTAGTACCACAGAATGATATATTTGTAAAGAGCAGGGTCAGTCCAGTACATTGTGTTGCCTATGAGAAAGGAGCAAATATCAGTCTCTTCCCAAATCAGGAGCCATAGTGTGTAATAAAGGCTAAGCCTATCAAGTTGTTTTGGCCCTTCTGTCACAACCACCGCAACATCATTAATTCTTCCTTCTTTCCTGGAGGTAAAATCATAATTGCAATCACTTAATCAACAATTTGCTGCCTTTACAAGACATTAAGAATCCACCCTCAGAAGCAGCTGCCTCACTCTACCTAGTGGTAGGGCCAGGCACAACCGAAAGAATGGGCAGCCCATGGGAAGAGGTGATACAGCCAGCTTTACAGCTTGCTCCTTTGCTTTGCTTGGCATTCCAGGTTCCACAGCAGTTCTGAGTTTTTGTCACCGAAAGGGCTGTAATTTAAAAAAAAAATCAGTGCAGCCATGAACTGTGCTTCTCTTTCAACCTCCATTAATAGCTCTGGCCATCAAGGACTTTGATCCTGAAGGGATGTTTGAATTCAGAGTGGCATCTAAATTGTCTCCCTGGGCATTCTCCCATTGCTAAGTGTTTTGCTAATGGTCTGGAAGGGATGAGTTATTGTCTCAGGCAGTTCCCAATTCTCCCTGCTTACACTGTAAAATAAGAAAATAAGCACCTGTCCATCACAACAAGATGCCACGAGCCCTGCCAATAAATTACAAAGAATGCTAAATGTGAGTGGGAGTCTAATTATCCAACTCCTTGTGACAGCAAATCCATTTTGCTACGTGGGAGCAAAAGAACAGTCAGAAAACGCAATCCTGCCACAAGCAGTCAGCAAGGTCTTTGTGGAGCTTCTCATGGTGGTCAGCTGCTGAGCTGCCTGGATGACACAGACTGAGTAACCGCTCAAAAGAAAATGCTAGAAACCTCATGAGTGTACTAGCTTTATGAGGCCACAAAATAGTTTGCAAGCTTTCAGGTGCTCCAGAACTCTTCACCAGATGTTTCCAAAGCATTTTAAAAAGGAGAGGGAAGCAGAGATGAACAAGGCGGCTGAGGTTTAAGTTATGTAGTGAATGTTTGGTTGTAGTCATGGGGCAAAAAGTGAAGGAGGCTGAAGACGGTCATATTAAGCTCTAGAAGGAATTGAGGTGGTTTCAGGTATCTAGGATCCGCCCATAGTCTTCAGGGAAGAAGTGCAAGTTCAACAACACAAAGTTTCTGTCACCTTTTGAAAATATAATGCAGAAGTATTCTTAGAACCATCTCCATTCTTACCTGAAACATACAGGTAACTTGACAATGGAGATCACCATCAGAGAGCAACTAGAAGGTTTTGATAGGAATAAAATGGAAGATGATTTTAGATGATGCACTGGAGTGGTAGGAACAAGTGGAAAACAGAAGACTGCATCTCCCTATATGAATCTTCTTGGCTCGTAAGATCAGCAGAGGAGGCTCTCCTCTTGGTCCCATTGCCAGTGCAGGGATAGTTGATGGGGACAAGAGAAAGGGTCTTCCCTGTGGCTGCTCCCATGTTATGAAATGCTCTCCTTTGGGAGGTCAGGTTGGCTTCCTCCCTTTTATCCTTCCTACAACAGCTGAAGGCCCATCTCTTCAGGCAGGCTTTTAACAATTATGACTTAACCCTTAAATGTCATTTTAGTTAATTTTGTTTTTTAAATTTTAAATGTTTTAAATTATTCAGTTTATTTCAATCAGTATTAAAGTTTAATTTTTCAATGTCTAATTCATTGTGTTTATAATTCTATTCTTTTTAATACCATGAGCTGACTTGAGTCTCCTTATCAGGAGAAAAGCAGCCTATAAATAAATAAATAAAATAATTGGGGTGGCTTTACCTAACAGCTGGAGAAAATTCTCTTCTTTTATTATATGATCTTGCTGTAGAATGACAATAAGCCTGACCACATGGACATTTAGCCCACTGTTTGGTCTGCTGCAGTTTGCTCCTAAAGACAACAATCAAAGAATTCCTACCAACACCTTTTGTTGCAAAGTTTTGGGTTTCTGGTTAAAATTGCTCTAGCTTCACAGAAGAAGTGCTGGGACTCACAGAGCAGAATTAACTTCAAGTCTCCCCAGAGTAGACCACACCTTTTTGCCCATCAGCTGGCAATTATCGTCTCAATAACTCACTCTCTTTGGTAAGAGAAAGAATAAAAAGTTCCATTTACTTACGAACAGATCAAAAGCAGCATACTGTACAAAAATGACTTCTTACAGCAACAGGCCTCAACAAACTCATAGCCTGTTCCCAACAGACTCCTGCACACTACATTCTAACTGTACTCATTGCTACTGGTAACTAACTAACTAACTACCAGTTAAGTAGAGAGGTGTGGCTGTCTTTGGAACTGGAAGCAAGCAAGAACTGTAGTAACTAATTAGAGTTACTGCTGGATAGATTGACACCCCAGGCCAGAAAAGTCTCTTCCAGCCTACTAAAGGCAGCACACAAGTTTGAAATAACTCTCACATATTTCAGTCCTGCCGAGAGGCTTTTACTTTTTTTGGTGTAGGTAGGATCAATCTGTTTTGGTTCATTCCCAGTGTGTGTTATGGCTGAAGATGAATCAAAGTCTTCCTCTTTTTGTTGGGCAATATTGTGAAGTGGCTTAACAAGAGAGCCACTTCAGGACATTGATTAATTAAACATTTCCTCTACTCCTTGGAAGTGGGGCAGAGAAAGTGACATTTTTAAAGACCCCATTAAAGGAGTGAAAATACAAAGAATCACTTATAAAACAATTTTATAAGTGATCAATTTTGTCTTAAAAGAGCTGCTCAGGAAACTGCCTGCAGCTAAATCTACTGCCTTCAGCACAAGGGAAAGAAGTGTATTAAGACTTGTGTTATATATATTAGATTACAGGCAGGCTCTAGACCAGAATTTTAGAAGTGTATTAGGTATAGGTATATAATAGGTATACCTACCTTGTGATATAAGGATCACATAGTATGGAATATCAGATTTCCTATTGACCCTATTTAACCCCTCCAGCTTGCTCCATTCCAGTCATGCGGACAAGTCCTAAATTTCATATATCCTTGGTTATATAAGACATGAAGGTGGCAGTACTGACCAAAAGGAAATGCTAAAATCTTGTTACTGTGCTGCATTTGTTGATTTAAGTCAAAGGCCACAAAAATCACTGTGATATTTTCAAAATAGAGAAATAGCATTTTTGAAATGTAAATCAAGCTGTTTTGATTCAAATGGGACTCATTAAAAATAAACCATGGTAGGTGTCCCATGACCTGGCTGAACACAAACAAAGGGATTCTGTTTCACTCTAAAAAGATTCTTACAAATCCATTAGTTGAAGTCTTCTCATGCAAAAGAATTAATCAGGGACAATGATGTGTGTTTTCTGAGGTCAAGCATTAAAAGTGACTTAACTGTGCCATGTGCTGGATTTATTATTTATGTGGTCATTCAAATCACACAGCATGGATAGTTACTGTCATGTAAGAGTAAAATGGAGTTCTGCCTAGGACCTACAAACTCTTGCTTCTGGAAAATTCTAGGTAATTAATTCTTCAGGAAACTGATCTTAATTATTATCCCTTCCACTTCTCTTAAAGGGTTGCAGCTCAGTGGTAGAGTATGTAGTCTGCATGAAGGCAAAAGGTCTAATCCTTACTCTTTTCAGAAAGGGTTATGAGACACTCCTGTCTGAACTGAAGATCTGCTGTCAGTCTGATAAAAACTGTATTGGGTCAGAAACAGCAGCAGGCAAAACCTGACCAGGAGGTTGCAGATAGACCTAGCACATTCTCTCCCAAACCCAACTTTGAAAAAAAGTAAATGAATTGCATAAAAATTCCCCTTTGTCTTACTCCATACTCAGTTCATACTGTTAAGTGCTTGCCCAAAAGTGTAGTAGGAGCAGCTTCATAGCAGAGAACATATACCACCCTGATGATTTCAGTTCACCAGACGTTTTCTGCCCTGTGAAACAAAGAGCTATTTTCCCCGATGGAACAGCTGCTGAGTGTTTTTATTTCATTTTAATGGAGGGTTGTTCCTTTACTGTACTGAATGTGTTTTGGTGTTTCTTATGGAGTTTTTTTGTATTGTATTCATCCATCATTAAGTATCGTATACTGACTGTTATTAGCGTAAATATTGTCTTTGAATTATTGCAAACCGTCTTGGGTCCTTTTGAAAGAGAAAGGGGGTTGAAAATATTTGAAATAAATAAATTAAATAGCAGAACTTGCTTTCAGAGTTTAGAAACAAAACATACTTTTTAGATTATGAGCATGATTCCAGTCAGAGAATTCTCACTCCTCTTGTTCACATTTATAAGGTGTGGTGCACCTCTTAAGTTGACATATACCATCAAGTTGGAACCAATTTATGGTAACCCTAATAGGGCTTTCAAGGTAAGTAGAGTAATTAAGAATTAATTTTGCCAGTTCCACTCCTGCCCCCCCTGCCCACATGAGTTTCCACAGCCAAGTGGAGAATTGAACTCAGATCTTCTGAATTCTCTTCCGTCACTGTATTTACTATACCACACTCGGTGCCCAATGGACCTACTCTGCCTCCCCCCCTTAGCAGATTTGGTAAGAAAACGGATGAAAGAAACAAGAAGAAAATAGCGAACAGCTGCCAGCTGAAGACCTCATGTTGTGGACCTCCTGTACAGTTCTATGAATGTGGCAGTCCAGTTCCATAATAAAGTCTCTCTGGAAGTATTCTAAGAGTTTCATTAAGAGCGTCTGTAGAAAACAAAACTGGCTGCCCTATGAGATTTCAGCAATGGGACAAAGGAGTTCTGGGGCTGAGGCAAAATCATAATCCAAGTGTCATAGCTGAAAACATGGCAAATAGATCAGGGAAACAGGAACAAAAACCATGCATTTGTGATACTAGGGCCACTCAGCCACACACCAACAGCATTTGTTTCGGGCATGATGAACTGTGTAAAAAGAATCCAGACAAACTCACAAAGGAGCCAAAGAAGAGTCCATACTTTGTTCTCAAGTTCCTAACTGTAAGTGAAGAGAAACAGAATGCAGGTACCTTTTTAGTTGTGCAGCCGTGTGCTGCATTCATAGACACAAAGCCCTGATGTAAGCAACACATTTATTGGATCACTGAAAAAACACAGAGAGAGTGAGCTTTCAGGTTCTTCAGAACTCAGTAAGAGAAGAAAGAACCCTCACTGAGGGGCAGTCTCATGGAAAAAAGCCTCTTTCTACAAAAGCATGATTTTTCCTGATTATTGCCCAATCCAAAATGTTGCTTCTAGGGATGGACCGGGCAGCCATTTCTTGTCTGCTGTCGGAAATACACTACAGTGGTCTGTCCAGGAGAAATTCTGCAGCCATAGACGTTCCCTCATAGAGGATATGAAGTCAGTTTGCAATGAAGCAAATACCTATTTTATTAATAATTGGTCTCTCTGTCTGAGTTCTGTACTGAAACATTAAAAGATATGACCAAGAGATTCTATTTCTCTAGTTCCATAGGGGCAAAGTTGCTCATTAAGTGAAATATTATTCAATCAGACAGTTTGGAGAGCAGAGGGCAGAACATTGGAATGAGTGTGAATAAATGTTCTCTGTATATGTGAACAGCTAATGCTTGCAAGTGTGAAGAATCAAGAGTCAGCACCAGGTCAAAGCCAAGACAGGAAGAAGCAGGTTAATGTCTCCCAATTTTCCTTGCTTAAACTGTCAGTCACAAGAAAATCTCTATATATTGCACAGGAACATGAAGGAAAGCCAGGAATCAGTGGCAGGGTGAAAAGCCAGATGTAAAGCTGGATCTGCTGCGGCAACACATCAGATCATAAACAGCACCCACACCTGTGCCACTACCAACTTTTTCAAGCAGAGTTACTAGTAGGAATAGACCAGAGCTTGGAAAATATTACTGTTTTGGCCAAATTGACCAAGGGTTTCTGGGAACGGTAGTGTGCAAAATAAGTTTTCCAAGCTTTGGGATGGACAAATCCATCAGTTTCACTTTCTACCACATTCAGTTTATTTTTTTAAAAAACCCTCAAATTCCATCCCATTTATGAAGAACTTTTTTCAGTAAATTCCTATAGCAAATGAATTGAATGAAACTCTTAGCAATCCACACTGGACAAGTTTGACTGGTACAACTATTCCTACATCTGTCAGTTTCACTTTCTTTTACCACCGAATATTTTAAGTCTCAAGACCTTTCCGCCTCATCCACTAAGGCGGAAGTGAATGCGGTAGGACATTATGAAATGAAGTGAATGTGGTAGGACATTATGAAATGTTGCCATAATGTCCTACCACAAAAACAAACCAAATAGATGTAATATCTATCTCTGGTTAACAGGGCAAGTGAACACAGTGGTTAGCCAGTCAAAGAGATCATGGCTTGAAACTTCCAGGGGCCTTGGGGGCATCGTCCACAGGTCTTTTGCAGATATTGGTTTAAGGAAGACTGAGCCAGCTGCTCTCGTTCACTTCACGGGAATCAAAGGTGTATAAGAGGAAGAAGTAGGTGGATTGAGCTGAGAAGGCAAGTGCAGAAACCAACTGACAAATCAGTTGTGAGTAAAGCCATCTCTCCAGGAACATCTGATGAAAGAAGAATGTCACAACTAGAGCTTAGAAAAGATCTTTCTTTGGATTACTGTATTTTTCCGTGTATAAGATGCCCCCATGTATAAAACGCCCTCCACTTTTCCAACCCAAAATTAAGAAATCTAAGTGGGGCTTAGCAAAAGGAGGGGGAAAGGGATCAAAGCAATCCCACAACTGCACAATCGTTTGGATCCCTTTCCCCCTTATACAGCCATGGGATTGCTTTGATTCTTTCCCCCCTCCTTTTGTTAAGCCCCATGGGACTTAGCAAGCAGAGGCGAAAACAGGGATCAAAGCGATCCAGCAGTGCTTTGATCCCTGCTTTCCTTTTGCTAAGGCTTAGCAAGTGGAGAGGAAAGCAGGGATCAAAGCCCTGCAGGATCCCTGCTTTCCCCTCCACTTGTTTTTGTATTCTCTTCAGCTTACTTCTGTGTATAAGACGACCCTCAATTTTTAGTATAAACATTTTAGACAAAAGTATAGTCTTATACACAGAAAAATACAGTGCTGCTTCCAGAATCTTCCAACCAGCACCATCACAGTTGGGGAATTTTGAGTCCAAAAAGTAATTTTGCAAAGCTTTAGCGCTCATCCTTCTCATTTAACCATCCTTTCTCCCATTCATCAGCTGCTGTGTGCAGAAGGCAGAGAATATTTTGAACATGTGGACATCCTGTAACATGCTTCTTTTATTAGGTATCACAATGAAGAAAGAAGGGTGAAGAAGAAGGTCATCATCAGCCATCACCCACACATCACCACTAATGTCAACCTAGGCTCACAACTCCTTACACTCTTATGTCTGATCAAACATTGCTCCCAGTTGACTGATGGGAAATCCAGATTTCATAGGATGACAGGATAATGGAGTTGGAAGAGGCCTAGAAGGCTAGCAAGTTCAACCCCTTGCTCAATGTAGGTATCCAAGTCAAAGCCTATCTCACAGCCTCCAGTTTCAGAGTGCTCACCACTTTCTGGGGTTATTGGTTCCCTTGTCATTCTGATCTAACAGGATTTTTTTTTACTAATATTCAATCAAGATCTGATTTCATGTAACATGAGCATATTATTATGTGTCCTGTACTCTGGAGTAATAGAGAACACATCCTGCCTCTCCTCAGTACAACAATCTTTCAGGTATTTCAAAAGTGTTATCCTATCTCCTGTTAGTCTCTTTTCTTAAGACTAGACACTCCCAGTTCTTTCAGTCTTTTCTCATAGGGCTTGGTTTCCAATCCCCTGATCATCCTTGTTGCCCCCCCCCCCCCATGAACTTGTTCCAGTTTGTTGGCATCCTTCTTAAAATGAGGCCTAGCCAGTGCTGAATAGAGGGGAGCTATTCCTTCATGGGATTTAGAGACTATACGTCTGTAAATGCAGCCTTAAATAGCATTGACTTTTTTGCAGCCACATTGAACTGTTGGCTGATATTCAGCTTGTGGCCTACAACAACAATTTGATTTCTTTTTCTTAATTGTAGAGCTTTGCACTTATACCTGTTAAATGTTATTCTGATGTTTTCACCCAGTGCTCAAGCCTATCAATTTATTTTTGAATTTTGTTTCTGTCTTCCAGGCTATTAGCTATTCCAGTTACTTTTGTGTCACCTGCAAATTTGATAAGCATTCCATGCACTCTCCTCATTCAAGTTATTAATAAAAACATTAAAGAACACCAGGCACAGGACTGAGCCTTGTGGTACCCTACTTGTTACCTCTTTCCTACCTGAGAAGGAGCCATCTCTGAATGTGATTCTGTAACCAACTGTGGACCCACCTGGTAGTTGTTGTATTCAGCCTGCTCTTCCTTAACTTGCTAATCAGAATATCATGGGGCACTTTGTCAAAAACTTTGTTGAAATCAAGATATATTATGTTTACAGCATTTCCAACATCTACCAGGGAGGTTACCCAAATCAAAAATGAGATAAGATTAGTCTAGCAGGATTTGTTCTTGACAACTCCAAGTTGGCTTCTAGTACCACTGTGTTGTTTTCAAGGTGCTTTGCAGTCTGCTACAGAATTTTCCTTAGGATTGATGTCAGGCTGAGTGGTTCCTCCTGTTTGCCTTTTAAAAACATTTATTTAATTTTTTATTTATTTATTTTTTTGTAGATAGGGACATTACCCCTCATCTGTCACCTCACCCATTTCCCATGATTTCAAGAAAATATTAGGCGGAGAGTTCTTTAGCCAGTTCCTTCAATAATCTTGGATGCAGTACATTAGGCCATGGAAATTTGAATTTATTTAAAGAACGTATTCCTTAACTATTTGTTCATCAATCTCAAACTGCAATCCTTGCCCCCTTCATATTTGCCAGGAGGCTCATAGACTCTCTTTTGGGGAAAGACTGAGCAAAAGTAGGAACTGACCACTTTTGCCTTGTCTTTGTCATTTGTTATCATTTTCCCATCCTCGTTGAGTAGTGGAGCCACTATTTCTTTTTTTATGCCTTTTGCATGTATGTATCTGAAGAATGCTTTTTTGTTGTTGCTTTTAGTATCTCTTGCTCACCTCAGCTCAGTCTCAGTCTTCCTAAAGCTATTTCTGCAACTCTTCGTTACTTACCGGTACCTGTTTTCTTCCTTTGTGGCTTGGTCTTCCTTCAACTTCCTATATGTGTCCTTTTTTGTTTTGTTTCCAGGTCCTCTATGAACTTTTTGTGAAGCTACATTGGTCTTCTTTTTTTTAAATGTCTTCCAGCTTTTTGTTATTATATGAATTGTTTGTAGTTGTGCCTTTAGAATTTCCTTTTTAGGGAACTCTCGCCCATCCTGGACTCCTTTCTCTTATTAGGACCTCCTGTCATGGGGCATTACTTATCATTCCTTTTAGTTTGGTTTTCCTAAAATCCGACATACACACGCTTTTGCTTCCTTTGAAATCAAGAACTCAGGTAGAACATGGTCATGTTCCTTCAGAGTTCCCCTTACTGCCATTTCTTCCACCAACTCATCTCAATTAGTTGAAATCAAGGATAGCTAGTTTCTTCCTCTAATTTTTGTAGGACAAATTATCAGCAACACAAACTAGGACATTTTTAGAAGAGCTGTGTTTGATGACAGATATCAGGGCAATTGAAGGGCAAGTTGTCGTTCTCCCACCCACCCACCCACCCCTGCGTGTTGGGCTCACCGCAATGCCCCTTCACTGGCATGTGAAACCTGGGCTATGACGCTTGTCTTGATTCTTCAAAAAACCTGAAAGCTGGCAACAAAGACCTTGAAAAACCATTTCAAAGGTGCAACAGTCACTTGACACGAGACCCCATTCCTGCTTGGGGATAAAACAGCTTTAATCAGGCTATTATTATTACTCCTATTCCTTTTCTTATTCCTTTCAGGCTCTGTTTACTGCAAACCAATGAGTTTCTGTGTCACCTGGAGCAGCAAAAGGTTTACTGCTCTGCTTTAAGGAAAGCTGACATCTCGCACTGTGGCTAATATATTCCCAAGCGAAATACACCAAAGCGTATTGCATCAATAAATCATCCAAGGCAGAACAAGTTGTCACTATAAATGGTAGTTTCTCATTTGGAAGAGTAAAAAGCTGAAGATACCCCAGTGTTTTCCATACCTCTCCATCACTTCTACCCCTTCCCTGAAACCATTAAAATACTATTGTTGCATCCTCAGAATTCTGAAAATGCCATCCTGATTGTGTACAACCAAGCTTCAGAGCTATTTCCACCCCTTTTTATCTCCTTTCTTCTCCACAGACTTAATTTGCCTCCTCCAATGGATGATGACGAAAACAGCCACTCCAGTGTACTAGATCTGGATCATACACCAAAGACGACAGAGGCACTTACAATATTTATGACTGCAAATCGTCCTGAATGTGAAAGAGCTGTAATGACAAACCGGTGTCTCTTTGCTTCAGGTAGCAAATTAGACCTCAATGCAGGGGCCCCAAGAGATCCACAACACAGAGTTCAAGTGAAGAAATCAGATCCCCAGAGTCTATGATAGTGAGTGCAGCTGCAGGAACTGAGAATCTAGAGCATTCACCATTTATTGCCTGGCTCAAAAAAAAAAAAAAAAAAAAAAAATCCATACTTTTCCTAATAGAGCAACAGCCCATGATTATTTTAGCCAGTTCAGAAAATATAAGCCATGGCAAACGATGAAGGTTTTCGACAATAAACATAATTGTTCTGTTAGGATGTAAATTAGTAATCCCTCCTTAATAATTACTCCTAATCCCCACAGATGGGTTTTAACCCCAAATGGGTTCCAACAGCATGTTTGCTAAGCTAAAACCCAGTCAGAATTGCAGGCAAGGAAAAGACTGAGCATCCCCTACCTTCATCTGCTTTTCTGCTCAGAACAACCTTCTTTCAAAGCTGTTTATTCATTAGAAAATTTTCCATGACTAATCAAAGTAGCTTTTCATAATCCAGTACTGACAGGAAGGGACAGTCCAAACAACCAGTTTTAACTTGTGAACAGGTACTTGAGTCAGGATCATATTTGGCAGAGTGATAGCAAACAGTGTGGGCTTGCTCCATGCTAGATTTAGAAAAAGTTGGACATACATTCAGACTGCTTGGTGCCCCAAGCAATAAATGCCCAGAGAACGAGTTAAAAACTGCCATGACAATTACCTGTTGTTTGTGTGAGATGTGATTAACTGATGCAAAATGGAATCAGTATCTAGGATTCTGCCTTGCTTGGTGCAATTTTGTGCATGATAGGGAGCATAAGAGGGGATCCTGTACACTAACTTGACCACTGATATTCCCACATTCATAGACCAGAGGTGGGTTGTTGTTTTTAAAGGACTGGATTTCTAAAACCATGGTAGCACTCTGTTACCACCAGAGACATAAACAGGATAATTCACCACATGCAACATTTGTCATTTCAACAATGGCTTGAATTCCCTGAAAAAATAAATTGAGTTGTCCTCCAACGAACAAAGTAGCAGTGTATACACAGTTGGCTATGCTAGTTGTCCATATGCCATTGACCTATGTGCCCAAGGAATAACAGGATTTTCAAGAACAGTGGCATTAATGACTTCTTTTCTAGAAGCACCAGTTTAAGTATTCCCAGAGAAAGCATGTGCCAGAATACAGAGCAATGGCTATCTATCTATCTATCTATCTATCTATCTATCTATCTATCTATCTATCTATCTATCTATCTATCTATCTATCTATCTATCTATCTATCTATCTATCTATCTATCTATCTATCTATCTATCTATCTATCTATCTATCTATCTATCTATCTATCTATCTATCTACTCTGACACTACTCTGGACAGTTTGCAACAAAAGTGTAGCATCAATGCAAAATAACGACCACTTCCCCACCCTCACTATGGAATACAAAAAAAGACCCCAAAAAAGATGGTGCATGTGTGTGCACGCGTGCATGCGCGCACGCATGCACACGCATGCACACACACACCAAAAGCGTTGAAAAATAAATAAAAACAAAAATAACAATTACAAAGGAAGGATATCTTTAAAATGCTTCTCTGAAGAGCAAAGTTTTAATGTGCTTTCTAAATGTTAGGAGAGTCCCTACCCTGGTGCATCTCTAGAGGCAGAGCATTCCACAAGGAGGTGTCTACCACTGGGAAGGCCTGATCCTAGTCATGGATTTCCTGGCCTCCCTCAGTGGCCACTTGCAGCATCAAAGTTTGTAAGGTGTGAGTGGTATAAGTGGTGAATCTCAGGGAGAGTTGTTCCAATAAGTACCAAAGTCCAGAATGTTCAGGACCTTCTTTGTCAGTATCAGTACCTTGAATTTGGCATGGGAGTATACAAGTAACCAGTGCAGGAGACCCAGGCCCAGGGATATATTAATGCATCTTGAAATCTCTGAGACCAACCTGGTTGCTGCATTTTGCTGCAATTTATTATCTGGATTCATTTTTAGCTTGTTAGCCCTCATCCAGTCAATAACCAAGGCCAGGCAGCATTCCAGGGTCTGTACAGCTTCCCTCGTTGATGATGAAAAGATGAGATAGAGCTGCGTGTTGTCAGTATTATGATAAATTTGCCCTCCAAATTTCTGGATAACCTCTTCCAGTAGCCTCATATAGATGTTAAAAAGCATTGAGGAGATGATTGACCTCAGTGGGACTCCACACTGTAGAATCCACTGGGTCAAAAAGCATCTCCAAGTTATACCATCTGGACTCAGCCATAGAGGAATGACTGGAGCCAGGCTAATGCTTTAGCCCCAATACCCAAGCTCACTAGCCAGTCCAGAAGGATACCATCATTGATGGTAACAAAGGCAGTTGAGAGATCCAGGAGGACCAACAAGGTTATACTCCCCCATCAGTCTCCCTTAACTGGTCATCCAGAAGGGCAACCAGAACTGTCTGAGTCCTGTGGAAAGGCCTAAATCTTGATTGAAATGGATAGACTATTGGTGTTCTCCAAGAGCATCTGCAGCTGCTTGACCACCATCCTCTCAACCAGTTTTCCCTTGAACGGTATATTGGTGATTGGAAAACAGTTGCTTAAATCGTCTGTCCCCAGCAGGATTTTTAAAGGATGGGCCCAGACCACTGATAGAAATAGAGCCCAACTGTTTGTTGCTTTTGTAATGCTCCACATTATTTCTTCTACCAGTCCTCCAACTTCCCTGTCCCAGAGGCACAGGAACCTTACTTTGACATTTTTTCTCATCTGTAGAGAGAGAAAAATAATGAGTTTTGCAAAGAAGATGAGTTCAAAATGCCAGCCCTAAGCTCTTCAGGTATCCTACAGATATGTTCTGTTCTCATATTCCTGCCGCATACCATCCAGGTGGAAAGGTCCCATTCCATTTCCATGCTAGGAAATGGGTTTTGTTTTCACAATGGAAATACTTTTTCCAAGTTGCTAAATTCAGACACACGTATAACTGAATATATCCTACAATAACCACAACCAGATGCAGGTCTTTAATTACAAACACTTAATTAAAAGTGTTGGCAGGAGCAGATAGTAAGGGTCATGATTAATGCTGCCAGGAGATCTCTCCTGCCCTCACTGCCCCCAAAATAGAGCAAATCAAGCGACAGATTATCATAGAATGGATGCTATACTCTCTATCTCTCTGCTACAGTCTCTTTTGTAACCCCAAGGAATACGAGGAAAAAGAGGAACAGATTTCTCTCCACTTGTGTGGAGAGATGCCTGTGTGGGTCATGAAGAGACATGGTTAGAAAGACCAATGGGAGACTGACTCATAAGATCTATTTTCTGTTGAAGTTCCATAGGCTTTGCCAACAGTAGCAGCACAGGACATAATGTATTCTCTGAGGGCTGGAAATATTAAGCTGGCATCAAAACGTAAGACGTCATTCATTTGCACTGTCTTGGCACAATTTTTTGCCAGAAAATATGCTCATTGCTCTACAGGAGGAGGGCATTACCTTTTCTGCCCTGATAGTATTGTCACATATTGGCCAGTCCTCACCTGTACATACAGACACAAAAACATGCCCAGATTTTGGGAGGATTAATGAAGAAATCCACTCTTGACCTCCAGAAATCTCCACTGGGTTAACAGCTCTTCTGCTGTAATTAACAATAGGAAAAACATCATTTCAGGAGTGAGGGAAGAGTGTTTTTCCCATGCAAGGCAAAGGTAGCTAGGCTCCTTCCAGCTTTCAGAGTATCAAAAGGATTCTACTCTTCTGCTCTATAGCTAAATTCAAAAAATGCCCTACACTGTATGCTGCTCTGTCCTTTTGCAGATTTTTATGACATGACAGAATTGGGATGATCTGGATCTGGACCATTCCCTCTCTGGAATGAAACAGATTAGTTTTTTAAAAAAAACAATCCTAAAATCCTGCTGTGTAACTTACACATGAAAAAGGGTGGCAAAGTACTGGCAGTATTACTTCTGTCCTGAATCTTTTTAAACTTCTGTATTATCACTTTCATTGGATGGAAGCCATGGGACCCTTAGGATAGAAGGAGGAAGTCTTTAAATACTGAAAACCTCTCCTTGCCAGTAACATTCAGTGGCAATTTTTAGTAATTAAATCCCCCCTTCTGTTCTGTCCCATGGGTTCCACACAGTAAAAGGAATTATATGGGAGTAGTACAATAGTAACATTTTAATTAATTCTAATTAACTTTTATTACTGTAAGATCATCCTTTGCAAGTCATGTCAACATGTCAACCTTCCATAGATGTAACTAATGCAATAGGATTTCAGCTGATGTTTTATTCAGAACATTGGTGCATGTCTGAATCATCTGAATGAAATTAAGAGAGCTGGCAAAATGAACAAAAGAGTACAAAACAGGGGTGGTTCCAGAAAATTCATCTGAAGAAAAGAGGAGACCAAAAAGAACCTTATCAAGGGAGCAAAGATTTTTCAGATACATTAAATTTAAATATGCTATAGCTGAAAAATGGAGTAACAAATGGTACAACTGGATAATTTTTTTAAAAAATGGGAACACTTATTACCTCTCATTTGCTCTTGAACTCCTCCCTAGTATCAGAGTTTACAACACCAAATTGTTCATGTACCAATAGTATGAAAAATTAACATTTCAGTGCATCTTTATTTATAAGAACAACTTTCCTCTCTCTCTCTCTCTCTCTCTCTCTCTCTCTCTCTCACACACACACACACACACACACACACACACACACAAACACACACACACACACACACACACACACACACACAAAATACCACATATACTGTATATATAGGTTATGTATTGACAGACATTCTAAAACATTATAAACCATGTCCACAACAAGTAAAATGAGACCAGGAATATTTTAGTGACCCTTGATCACTCAACCCCACAGGTGGACTTCCTAATATATGCAGATCCTAAACTCTGGCTATTATGTTCCAGAAGACCTGAAACACATTTATGTGTAACCAAACCATTCCATGGCCACTGCCTTAAATTATATAGGGTTCTAAGCCCCTGCATTCTTATTACTGTTGAACCAAGCCTGGAGATCATGGGTCAATCATGGACATTTATCATCTTTTCCTTCAAGACCTTCCTGATGGTCCAGCATGCCTTGCTTGACAAGGTAGTCTTCAAAGAGAAAGACAGGCAAAACTGGAATATTTGGCTCAGACCCAATTCACAGAAAAGGAAAATACCTATGTGGTGCAGTTATCTTGACACATCTACTTAACCCGGAGTGATGCAGGATTGTGACTTTATGTGACTGGTTCATATTCCCACAATAGTCTGGGCTAAAAAGAGGTCAGAGAAGGCATACAACATATATTTTATTTGTTTGTTTGTTTGTTTGTTTGTTTGTTTGTTTGTTTATTTGTTGATTTGATTTGATTTGATTTGATTTGGATTTGATTTTGATTTGATTTGATTTGATTTGTATCCCGCCCATCTGGTCTATACGACTCTCTAGGCGGCTAGGGTGGGATGGACAAAGTACTGCCTAAGGCAGTGGTTCCAGTCTTGGGTCCCCAGAAGTTCTTGGACTACAACTCCCAGAAATCCTGGCCATCACAGCCAGTGGAGAAGGCTTCTGGGACTTTTAGTCTAAGAACCTCTGGGAACCCAAAGTTGGGAACCACTGGCCTAGGGTAACAAACACATGGACCCCATGACTATATTGGGGGGGGCAGCTCCCCTGCCAAAAAGTGGTTTTCTCCAGAAAAATAGAAAGGAAAACAGCGGCTTCCGGAGCAGCAATTCACCTTTAAAAACGTTTTTGCAGGGGTATCAACATCTTTCATGTCTCATCACTGTATGTGAACTTCTGTTAACCTATGTTTATATTTTCTCCTTTTTTGGTTGCATTTTTCAGGGGCCCTGTGGCCTCCAGAGGATCCCGGTGGAAGAATGTTGGCCCCTGGAATCTTCAAAATTGCCTATCTCCATATGGTGCATCATTGTTTAGGCAGCAAGAGACCTGTCACTGGGCTGAACACTTTGCAATGTAGAGGTCTCTAGCTGTCCAGATTTTAAAAAGTGAGAACATATTCTATTCCACACATTATTGTGGCTGCTTCAGTAAATGAACTATGCAGTTTCCATTTTCAGTGATGCATCTGTTGACGTATTTCTCGCAAGCAAAGAAAACTAGTAGGACCTGAAGGCCAGGTAAAAAGAACAAAGAAAAACACAAAGTAAATGTATCATTTCAAATGATTTTCAGGAAACAGGTGGTAGAGGGGGTGTTGAGGCAAAGGGTCCCATCTCTGGTGGAATTGTTTCTACACTGGTAGCTCCTCTAACAGTGGTATTTAATCATATTTGTGAACTGGATGGCCACACATGGAAGCAGGCTGCAGCCCACAGAAGCCCCAGCTATATTAAATGTGTTAATCTTCAAGCTGCCACTGGATTCTTCATTGTATCCCGTGACAGGCGTGTTGACAACACCCCACTCTTAGATATCAATTTTACTTTTTTCATAATTCCCGGGAGTGTGTTGGGCCTACCAGGGCAGTGTGGGCTATTTCACCTAGAAGAATGCTGAGGCCTTATGCCTCCACAAGGATTCTGCGTGCAAACGCAACACTTCAGTTCAGCTACGGATTTACTTTAGGGATAGTGTTCCTAGTCTGCAGCTAAAGTTGGGCCTGGACAGCTGCTCGGTTACTTTTCCAACTCTGTTATTTTATCGTCCCAATTTTATTATTCCAAAATGTAGGGAGATTGCAAAAGGACAAGTGGGGAAAATCAACAAAACATCTGAGAGACTAAAGTCCTTGCCAGCATTTCATTATTTGTGGCAATAAATTTTATAACCAAGTGTTCGCTTTTATTACCGTAAAGCGTAATGGGCTGTTTCCAAGTGGAAGCTGAGCTACAATCCAGCCAATAGGCAATAAAGCAAAGTTGCTTTGAGGATGCCTTCACTGCTTCACTCAGAGCATTAGCAGTCTCCTGCCATAAGTCACAGGCTCCCTTCTGCCAGGCATTTGCTGAGTCAGCCTTGCCAAGGGAGTCATTCTTTGAAAAACAAGATGGAGGCATTGCTACTTCCCAGATAAAACAGGCTGAGGGCTGGCCATTCAGAATCATGGCTTGGAAAAGGTTAAGAACTACAACCCCCAGAATCCCCAAGGCAGAATGGCCAGTGGTGGGACTCTTGGGGAAAAATTGCCTTTCCCAAGCTCTATTCGAGGGGCAGAAGGTATGATATGAAGTAACCATTTCCATCAATCAGCTTCATTCAACCTGTCACCCCTCACATACTGACCATATTGGTTGATGGGGATGGGAAAAATGCAGCTATACTAAGGATGGATACAGATGCACATTCTTTTTGGAAAAACATGGTGCAACTCTTCCCAACCTGACATTGTTATGAAGTTGGACTTTGTACACCATCTTGGTCCAAAACTGTGAGGTGAATGCTAGAGCAGCATGGATCAGTTACTGTGATCATTTCAAATTTATGTGAGTTTGTTTACTAACACAGTGTGATAAGATTACAGCAATCACTCCATTCTTAGATGGCCAGGTGACTCTTCCTGTCTCAGTACATAGGGTGCAAAACAGAGGACTGAAAAGCAGCAGGAAAGTATGGCCCACCCCATTTTATTTTATTTTTAAATTTTTATTTTATTTATATACCACCTATCTAGCCAGAGGTCACTCAGGGCAGTTTACAGCATGGTATAGAACAATAAAACATTAATACTAATATAAAAATAAAATCAACGTAATAAAATGCAATAAAATATCAAAATATTTAGACATTTTAAACATTTAAGCATTTAAAGTGCTGTAAACTGCCCAGAGTGACCTCCGGCTAGATAGGTGGTATATAAATAAAATTAAATTAAATTAAAAAATAAAATAAAATAGGGTGATAATCTTGCTGACCAATACATTCATTGGGATTCCATTGGTGGAACACAATAAAATGCCTATTGGAACAGCCAGGTTTTTAAAAGCTTTTTAAAAGTTGTCAGCAAGGGAACCAAGTGGATATCTGGAGGTTGGTTCCAAAGTTGGGGTGCGACTATCAAGAAGGCCCTGTTCCTAGTTTTCTCCCTTGGGTCCTCCCTCAAAGTTAGCACCCTCAGGCATAGAGCCTGGGACAAACAAGGTAGGTTGGGCAGTTCTCAACTGGAAGAAGGTGTTCTGCCAGGTACCAACACTAGGGCACTGGAAGAATAAAATAACGCCGACTGTGCTGCTGGTAGTGAGCAAGTACATAAGCATTTGATTCGCATACATGATTTTGTCAGGTGGGATTTGGCATTCCACAATCTTCCAGTTTAACCCCATTTCCTGCTGTGTAATGCTTTGTCCCCAGGGGTATTTTTAAGGACTCAAAAGTGTTTTTCTTTCACTAAGGAATTTATTCCTGATTAATAATGAATTCCCAGATGTAAATGAGAAGGGTGTGTCTTCCTACCTTTTCCTCACTTTTCAATGTGCAAGAAGGAAGTTACCGCTTTTGAATTCCTGCAAGATATGCATTTGTATGTTATTTAGGCGGACACTTTTGTAATATCTCTCTGGTATTCTTTTATGCACATACTGTATAAGCAGCACTTTGCATGTAAATAGTAAACCACAAAACCTTTTGTTGGGGCGGGGGGGTCAGAGAGGTTCCACCTAAAGAACTTTGCCTGCTGCAGACACACATCTACTCATGTCAAATTGACATAGAATCAAATTTCAGCCAGCCGAGTAAAGGATGAGACAGGGAAGGGAGAGAAAAGTGGTGACAATGATGACTACAGGTGTATTTCTTCTGCCCCCGTTGATGGGAGAACTTGATCTGTCACTGCACACACTCCACAGTGAACTACCTAAAGTGGCCACCTCACTCCTCCTGACAATAAAGCTGGCTCTGACAAAAATACAACCCCCATCCAATTTCTGCAGAACCTCATTTCACTAAAAAGAAAAATAATACATTGAGATAAGCAAGTGTGCATCCACACAGTAGCAGCTGCTCATCTGGATACACTCTTAAATACTATTCTATTAAATATGGAGGCTTTAAAATGTCTGTATGTATTGGAGGTTCTGTTGGGGCTGGCATTGGCATTATTTTAGTGCCAGGTCAAGGCATACTTATTAGAGATTACTTATTAGGGTTGAGGATCTTAGCCTGTGCATAGTTTAGTGCAATGTTTTAATTTTTTTAATGTCTATTTTGAACTTTTTGCTATTTGATTTTAAATTGGTCTCAGTATTTCATATTTTAAAATTATTTTGCAGCTTTGTAACCCACCCTGAGATCAGTCATTTAGATCGGGCTATAAAGGTCCAAAGAAATGAATGAGTGAATGAATGAATAAGTGTAATAAGAATAAGCCAAAGCTAGTCTACTACATCCAGTCACTATGTCCTAAGAAAACAAACAAGGTTGATCAACAGCCCCTCTCACTGTTGCCCCTCAACCTCTGTTTTCATCTTTCTGCTAGAACAAAAACCCGTCATCATTTGGGTCAGTGGGAAGTGCAA
Organism: Pogona vitticeps; assembly: GCF_051106095.1. Lineage (NCBI taxonomy): Eukaryota > Metazoa > Chordata > Lepidosauria > Squamata > Agamidae > Pogona > Pogona vitticeps. Next base: position 126,123,153 of record NC_135784.1, on the reverse strand, counting down.
GCATTTTTCCCCTTGGGCATTTTTGGAAATATTTCCCAACTTCCCTATTCAGAATATAAACAGCATCCACTAAGTGCTTCCCTGTGTTTAGCATATCACAAAGTAAATTCCAGCTGTGTTTGCACTTTATCAAGAAAATTCTAACATGGGAGGGTGTGAGATATTTGCTGACAGGAAACACTAAAATGCGGTGTCTCTAATTAGTCCTCTGAAAGCTGGGTGTGCTATAAGAGAACTTTAGTTTTCATGAGATTCTTTGCTAATATCCATTGAACTAGTTGTGAGGTGGTCGTGCCTTCCAGCATAAGTGCACTGAATTGTTACACTCCCTGCACAAGTTATGTTTTCACTTTTTATAATAGTGGAGGTGAATATTCTGTAGTGAGCAGTTTTAAGGGAAGGGCTGCAGAGAGGAATACCCTTGCCCCTTTCCTCTTGCTTGCCTCTTTTGTGCCCATTTTTCTGATGTTCATAGCTTCAGTTGCCTGTTCCACTGGTACAATTTAATAATACATTGGCCAAAATCCTACTGGGATTCTACACCACCAGAGCACAATGGTGTAACATTTGGAGGCAAATTATCTCAAGTTAAAAAATCACTATAGACTCTGGCTGAAATCCTGTTGCTTAGCACAGCGAGTCACACTAAAGCAGGACTACTGAATCAGTGGGGATTTGGTGAGTCAACTCATCTGTATTTTCTGTTGACTCAAATGGGTCTATTCTAGTTATGACTTACTTTAACACAAAAAGTCACATTGGGAGTAGATCCATTTGAATCAATTGAATTTACAGAGGAGATGACTCATCAAATCCCTACTGATTCAATGGGCCTACTTTAGTGTGACTTACTACACCAAAACAACAAGATTTCAGCCATTATCTGTTCCATGAGAATTGTGCATCTTAGTACACAGCAGTTAACATCTACTGTAATTTCTTAACTTGAAGCAACACACCTCCAAAAGTTGTGTTGTTTGCATTATATTTGCAGGGATTTTAACCACTTGTTTCATTTTCATTGGATACAATGAAGTTGTAATGTAGACAGGAAGATTTGGCTTTTGTTTATTATTCTAAGCAAAAAAATTATATGTTATCCTTCTACAGCTCACACACCATAAAGGGTAGCTAACATCTGTTAAAATGAATATTAACATAAAGCAGCAGTGTAGTACAACAACAAAAGTATAATTAAAAGGAAACAAGTAAACGACTGTCCAAAATTGAATGTTAGATAAAATTAATTTAAAAACCTACCTAAATAAGAAGAACAAGAAATGAAACTAAAGCAGTTGCTCTTGGGGCCCCAAAGATAGCTAGTTGGGAGCCCCACCATGAGGGAATGGGCTTGTTGCTACCTGATGCACTGGGAAGTGGCTGTTTCTTTTTCAAGAGGAATTAATTTTGAGGACGTGTACTTGTCAGGAAGGGAACACAGCAGTGTAGCTTATGTTGGGGAACTTCTACAAACAACTTTACCCAGTTCATACGCCTCACAGTCTCAATGGGATGGGGAAGTGTCATAGACACTAAAGCTATTAGCACAATGAGTTCCCATACCAATTGAGGTCATCTTACAATGTGTTCTGCTCCATATTTTATAGGTTGCTATCAGACACAATTATTTGAATCAAAATGGGGTGAAGTTGATGTTTTTACTTAAATAAGTCAGTGAACAGTAAGGGACCTGAATTCAGTCTCTGCTTGGGAAGCTGTCTATATTAATAGCATGAGCTGTAAAAAATATTGTGTTTTGTTTCTTACTGAATTGGTTCTGCCCTTATTTTTAGCCTCCCATTCTTTTCTCCTGAGCAGGAATCTACAACTTGAGCTCTTCCTCACTCTGAGGCCCATCAGAACGCTGTTCTGTGCTGTAAATCATCTACTGAGATCCTGACTTTGGGTTAACGAGAAATTGCAACAGTTCAGTGTTTCTGTGAACCCAATCGATAACCACAGGACTAGGGATGAACTGGCAAGAATAAGACTGCAAGTGCTATGTATAATTTTCACTGACTGGCCTGGCAAGTTGTGCAGATCTGAATTGAGCTCGGAGGAGACACAGTCGTCTGCTTCAGATGCAGCGGTACTGTAGCAAAACGTTTTGCTGCCTGAGGCAAAGGATGAGATGTCAGCTTCTCCCACTCCTTGCATTGACGATTCACTCTTGATTCAAGGCTGGTGATGGGGCAGTATCCTCCATTGTACTTGAGAGATGGAGTCAGGTTTCTAGAGTAGAGGGCAGGCTGTATGATGCCCACAACTTTGCCTTCTTATACTTTGTTGCTGCTCCACAGTATGCATCTCCTCACTCTGCTTAATGTTAGGGGTAGATTTAAGGTGGAAGGAAGGGACAGTAGGACCAGGCCTCACCAAATGGAAAAGAAAATGTAGCATACTTTTACTCTTTTGGAAACACAAAGCACCTATACCAACGCCCTGCAATTAAAAGAAAAGCCAACAAAAATTCCAGTAGATCAGCAAATACAGCCATTGGCAAGTGGTTTGAGAAGTCTGTTTTTAGGCCTGTTACTGAGGTGCTACAGGCTCCTTTGTTGCTTGTGTAAATATTATTTCGTTGTTCGTTCAGTCGTATCTGACTCTTCGTGACCCCACAGACCAGAGCACGCCAGGCCCTCCTGTCTTCCACTGCCTCCCGGAGTTGGGTCAAATTCATGTTGGTTGCTTCAATGACACTGTCCAACCATCTCATCCTCTGTCGCCCCCTTCTCCTCTATGTAGTACCAGTACATGATCCCCCATTATTCCAGCCTAATCGTGAATCATGAAGTTCTTTGCTGCCACCGTGGAATCGATGGAGAGAGCCTTGGTTGCGACCTCCCAAAGAGAAATGCCGATCTTCATGGTGACACGAGGCATAAATGACTCCCTCCTGGTGGCTTTGCCATATAGCTCTGTCCCTTGCTAAATAGTTAATTTACATAAGAACATCTATCTCCTAAATTGTGTGTATCAAACAATCAATCATTTGGAGGCAGCAAACCTCCCGAATCTGTAATTATGGTGTTGTAGCTGATTGTGATGGAAGTGGAGCTGTCAGGGAGGCGTCCATGAGACGAGCCGACTGGCGCAAAGCCCTCGACCAAAGTGTCTGTGCAAGCGTTCCTGCCATATGGAGCTGTGATTAATAGGCCGCCTCCAAGTAAATATTTGGCTGTTTAGGAAGCAACTGGATCCAATTACCTTTTGAATTCATTTCTCTCATCTTAAAAAAGCACGAACAAGACTCCATTTTTTAAAAATGATGACTTCAGCCCTGTTCATGATACGAGAAAGATTCCCCTAGGTAGGCAAAGCCAAGGAAGGGCATAGGAGAAGATGCAAGTGCGCATCTGCTGTGTGTGCACACACAACATGTGGGTTCTTTCTTCCGGGTGCAGGCGGAGGAAAACACTAGATTTGCTTGTTTTCCAGTTCATAAATTCAGTGGACTGGACGCCAGGAAACAGGCCACAGTGCATCTGAGGACCATCAATTTCTGATGGAATTTGATGAGAATGAGACTGATGTGATGTCAAAAGGCAACTATTAGATTTATACATTTTGCTTCATAGGTCCCTGTTTCGTTTATTCAAATGCATGCCAAAAAAGATGCTCTTCATGTTACACACCTCTTCATGATCAGGGCCTCTTTTTTTTGCACAGCACAGGTGAGTATCATCATTGCCACCAATGTGTAGAGACTCAATGAGATCCCGTTAGTGGCAATATCCTTCTGCTGGGGTCAAATATCAGGATATATTTCAGTGTACACCCTATTCTTTGTTACAGAATATTCTGAATGGCTAAGAAACATTCTCCATCTTTTCTTTGCCAGGCATTGCAGGCTTAGCCATGCTAATCACCTCTTTCAGTATGTGGATTCCTCTCCAGTTTTTTCTTCCTTAGCTAGACACAAGTGATCTGTTGACTGACTTTTAATGACTATCCATCCAGCTATGTCATGCTGTGACTGATCCATAGAGGGGACACCTTCCCTGTTCCAATTTTTGCCATCTTTAACAGATAAAGCGAAGGATGGGCAATAGTGGTCCTCCAGATATCATTGTAACTCTCACGTCCCCTCACAATTGGTTATTCTGGCAAGAGCTTCTGGGTTGTGCAGTCCAGCAAACAAAAAAGAGCCTCTACCAAGCAATAAAGGGCAAACACTACCATTCGACAGAGTACAGGGAACTCACTTTGCAGCAGTTCTAGGATGTCATGAAAGGACTGCAAATGGTTAGTTTTTACATTTATGATAACTTGTATGATTTTCTACCACCTGTACCAAAGTGGCTGAATATACTCTTTTATTTGGGAGAATGAGGAGTACTATTTGCTGTATGGTGCCCTTCATATGTTGCAGTTCTCATCCTGCCTCACCATTAGCCAAGCTGACTGGGGTTGATGGGTGATACAGTCCAGCAACACCTGGGGGCCATTTCCTCCCAGCCAGGTTTAATGTTTGTATCACTTGTACTGGTAAGATGAGGGGAAAATCAACCAGAGTAAATTGCCGAGCGAAGTGGGTTGAAGTCTTTTTTCTCTGCTTGCCTGAATTCTTATTCTCCCCTGCTTCCAGTAAACACATGTTTCCTTTCTGTGGACAAGCTGTTCTGCAAAATATCTGGCCAGTCCACAATGCCTTTACATAGACATTTCTGCTTGGAAGTGGAGCACTGAACCTAATGGTCTAGAGAGACTTAAAGAGTGAGAGAGTGAGTTTTCGAGTCAAAGAAATTGACTGTTGTGTGTCATTAGGATAGGGTGGACCACTTCCAGAGCTCTGAGGGATGTGTACACACTTCTTCTTGGCCCTGGAGGGCTGCACCTGTTTCTTTTCTTCTCCCAACCCCAACATACTTTTCTATAAACATCTTTTTAGTTGCCCAGTTTAATAATTTTTTTAAAAAAATGTTTTTTTAAAAAAATTAGGAATATTTAATATTAGAAAATCTCTTTTACAAAAGTATTTAAAAATTGCAACTGGACTCCAAAGCACAGCAGAATTGCTTATCATGCCACTTACAGGACACAACAGGACTGTTTCTTGAGAAAAACAAATATCAAGTTGTTACTGCAGTGTGCGGAGACTGAAGGATCAGGGTTGCTGGCAGGTATATTTGGGCTTCTGAGGGCAGGATGAAGCCTATGAGGCACACTTTGACGATCTCTGCTTTAGGAATCCCTGGTTGCTTGAGTGTTGTACACAAACAGCTCAGAGCAGGCTACTTGGCATTAAAAACTGCAAGAGCTGTGGACTCCTTATCCCATCATTATCCTGTCGTCTTTCATGGCAAAGGCTGAAAGAAGTCATCTTCCGCCTGCTGATGATTTGTTGCCTCTCTTGAGTTCTACCACTTGCTGCAGGGTAACAAAATGCCTCATACATTTCTTTCCATGAAGATGTTGCTGCTGGCAGCTGTTCCGCGTACTAGCATTCAATGTGGACTGTCTTAGGGGAGAGTGAGTTTCAATATGGTACTTACAGCTACCATAATTACTATTTATTATTTCCTTTATTTTTTTTTATTGAAAATATGTTTACCCCACCTTTCTCCTTCAGAAGGACCCAAGGCAGCTTACATCATTAAAAGAAAAATATTTAAAGCTAAAAACAGTAAATATACAAATGCTAAAAAGGATTTTAAAAATACCACACTAAAATACAGTAGACAAAAGCAACACCAAAAACGCAGTCAAAGCAGTAAGGCACAACCATCCATTTAAAAATTCCATACGGTCAGGCAGTGGTTAAGGGGAAGATAACTAGAGATGAGTACGCAAAATCCTTTGGACCACAGCAAACTATGGCAGAGAAATGGGAGTGTCTGACTGTAGCGAACAGCCCTGCCCTCACCTGTCCATCACAGCTGAACAGTGTAGTAAGAGCCAATGAGGGGATGGAAGGTGGAGCCAAGGGGGGAGGGGGCTGGATATAAAGGCTGATGTGTAGAGCCTATGAAGGGAGATTCTGTGAGTGAGAGACAGTGTGAAGCTTAAAAGTGAACTTAGAGTGAGTTAGAGGTCTGTAAGAACGCTGAATGAAACAGAGAGTTAATAGAATTTTAAAGTTAAAGTAGAATTGATCTAAATATAAGTGATTAGCATCCTGTGATTTACCTATTGACTATTAATCAGATGTTAACTTCCCTGATCTAATAAATGACTTAAGTTTCAAAAGTACACGTCTCCTTGATCAAATGGTATTAGAGCAGTAATACCTGGTGGCAGCGAAGAAAGAAGAAGAGTGAGAACCTTGTGAAGGCCTGGGGGAATAAGGGCTTCAGAGGGGATTGCCACAAATGGTCTGAAGCTCAACATCAAAAAAACTGTGATCATGGCCACTGGTCCCATCACATCATGGCAAATAGAAGGGAAAGTTATGGAGGCAGTAACAGATTTTACTTTCTTGGGCTCCATGATCACTGTAGATGGTGACAGCAGCCAAGAAATTAAAAGATGCCTGCTTCTTGGGAGGAAAGCGATGACAAACCTAGACAGCATCTTAAAAAGCAGAGGCATCATCTTGCCAACAAAGGTCCGCATAGTCAGAACTATGGTTTTTCCAGTAGCGATGTATGGAAGTGAGAACTCGACCATAAAGAAGGCTGACCACCGAAGAATTGATGTTTTTGAATTGTGGTGCTGAATGAGACTCTTGGGAGCCTCCTGGACTGCAAGGAGAACAAACCTATCCATTCTGAAGGAAATCAACCCTGAGTGCTCACTGGAAGGACAGATCCTGAAGCTGAGGCTCCAATACTTTGTCCATCTCGTGAGAAGAGAAGACTCCCTGGGAAAGACCCTGATCTGGGGAAAGTGTGAGGGCAAGAGGAGAAGGGGACAACAGAGGACGAGATGATTAGACAGTGTCATCAAAGCTACCAACATGAATTTGACCCAACTCCAGGAGGGACTGGAAGACAGGAGGGCCTGGCGTGCTCTGGTCCATGGGATCAAGAAGAGTTGGACACGACTTAAACTAAACAACAAACTAGAGATATACAATTCCAGGTGGGTTTGGATCTCTCTCTCTCTCTCTCTCTCTCTCTCTCTCTGTTTTATTTTATATCCCAGAATTCTCCATTCTGGACTGTCTAGCACTGGCACAACTTCTTTTTTTAACAGGCATCTAGGCCAGAGCTTGATGTAGCAGAGGCTGTGAAGCCTTCTGGCCCAGCCTTTCTCCAGGTGAACACAATTTAGCTGTCGGTCTGGCAAGTGGAATTCTGGGATATGAGGCACCTCATCCCCCAGAAAGCATACAGCTCACTCCTATAATTTACAAATGATTTATGGGATGCATTGTTCTGTTGCATACTGTATGTAGACTTGCCACTGGGTTATAATGTGAAAGGTGTTATTAAACCACGGTGTGAAAGAATAGTTTAAATGCATATACAGTATAGCATTGATTCATTTTGTCTTCGGTGAAACATAAGAGGAGCAGAGGACAAGTAGACTAAGATTGTTAAGAAAAAATTGGGCCCTGAGGGGCTACATTGCAATTTCGGCTTCTGGAAGCATGGGCTCAAGTGTACATGCTTGAACAACGTGGGCTGCAGTTGGTTGCTCCCACTTCATTATTCCAAACATGGACTGTTCTGCTTGTGTTTCTTACGAAATGCCCTCCTTAAAACTTTAGACAATCCTCGAATTCCCCTTACTTCTTTCCAAACTGTTGTCTATATTGCAATCTGAGTGATGTTATTACAGAACATGCCCTGCGGCAAGATAGGAATGAGAATCTACCCGCCAAATATTTACTGCACCAAAAAAAGGGAAAAGATATTATTCCATAAATCAAAAAATTGCTCCCCCAGCACCTAAATGAAGTTTAAGAGCAGGCTCAGTAATTGCACACCATGTTGTATAATGCAGAGCTGATGGAGTACAAGGGCAGCCAGCTGCCACTGGAGGGTTCCTTTCCCAAAGAAAGCAGTTCATCTACGAGAAAATGACCAAGACATTCCCCCGAGCTGATGCATGGCATCCATCTTGCATCTTTCCCAAATGGCTGCTATCATCACCCCAGAAATTCAATTGGGTAGTCAGAAGTATAGTGCTAGAATGCACTTCACTCTTCCTGCCTTATGATCCCTGCTTTTATTCTTCCATTAGCAAGCGGCCTCTCTGCATATCCAGGTGTCTTTCTCTACTTCTGTTAAGGACCAGAAAGCTTCAGCTGCGGGAAACAAGATAAGATCACACTCCCGCTGAAGAATCAGGTCCGCAGTTTGGGTGTGCTTTTGGACCTGACCCTCTTGATGGAAAATCGGATCCTGGCCATGGCCATATCTGCCCTTTTCCATCTGAGGCAGCTTGCACACCTGCACCCCCTTCTTGACAGAAGGTCACTAACCACACTGGTTCATGCATTGGTAATCTTGATGACTGACTATTGCAACTCTCTCTACATGGGGCTGCCCTTGAAGGCAGTTTGGAAGGTGGAGCAAGTGCAAAATGCAGTGGCCAAATTGGTTACGGATACACCGTAATTTGACCATATTTTGCCCGGCCTGACCTGTTTGCTCTGGCTGCCAGTATGCTTCTGGGACAAATTCAAGGTGCTGATATTAACTTACAAAGCCCTTTATGATTTAGGCCCTTGCTACCTGTCAGAGCACCTCTCTGTCAAGTCATCTTCATGTCCCATGCACACCTCCCAGTCTTTGATGTTTTTGGTGGTCAGTCCAAAGGAGGTCCAGAAATCATCAACTAGAAACCAGGCTTCTTGATAGTGTCCACCCTGCTTGAAGTTCCCTTCCTGTGAAGTTGTGGTTGGCCCCCATCCTCCTGAGCTTCAGGAAACAAACTGAAACCTATTTCTTTATCCAGGCCTTTGAAGACCTCGCCCACTTTTAATCTTAATTTTAAGGAATTTTTTTTTATCCCCATGGTTCACCATCTTGTATTTTGTAACATTTGTTACACTGGGGGGGGGGGAATGGTTTTTCACATTTATAAGTTTATTATTTTAATTTTGTCTGTCTATTTTTGTTACTTTCTTGGAAGCTGCCCAGAGTGGTGGCTTGTCCACTAGATGGGCAGGATATAAGTTTAATGAATGAGCAAATGAACAAAAAAACAAACAAACACTCATAGCCAACATTTTCCCTAATAGATGCCTTCTAGTTTATTAGCCAGAACCTGTTTTCCACAGGTTGGAGGATGGGCAGATGAGGAAGGACATGTTCTATGGATCCCCAGGCCTTCCATGGCAAGGGGACATCTAAGGGGCCTGTGAGATTGGTCATCCCCACATGGAAAAGCAGTCAGTGCAGTAAACTCAGAACTTTATTCAGGAATTATGTATATATAGTAGATCAGTTGAGCTTCACCGTCTCTTTCCCTCCAGTACTGTAACCTTCCTCAGGTCCTTATTTATCTGGACAGGATGCTTAAGTTTCACCCTCTGTTTCTCCCTTTCCAAGTCCCCTGAGCAGTGCTATTCACTCTCCTGCTTTCCTGCCTTTGGAAGCCCCATGGTTCTGCAAAGCCTCCAAAGCAGCCCCTAATGAGGGGCCGTCCCATGTTGGGTAGTGCCTGGCTGAACGGTGTCATAACCTTCTTCCAGACGGTCACTTGCCGGGTTTGTGGAAGGTCTTGTCATTGACCCTTGTCATGTTCCATCAGCTGCCCTGTCATACCTGTCAATGATTTCCTTTGTTGCCTTGTCCTAAAGTGAAGTCTATGCTCCATTTTGCTTCTTTAACGGTCTGGCGTCACAAGCCAAGAGTACTATACCTGGCTCAATTTTTGAACTATTTGTCTTTACCCCCAATTTTATATATCATTTTTGCATGTGGAAGAGTTCAAGAGAACTTCAAGGTATGCCTTATTTGTACATTTTTAGTGATCCATTAGTGTCATTGCTCACCCTTTAACTTTGCAACTTTCTTGTGATGTCCAAAATAAGCCTCCAGGGACTCTGGACCATCAGAGACTAAGAACTTTCAGCATTCATTCCAGAGTAGACCTTTGGTCTAGATGGGTGGGATAGAAATCCAACCAACCAACCAACCAACCAACCAACCAACCAACCAACCAACCAACCAACCAACCAACCAACCAACCAACCAACCAACCAACCAACCAACCAACCAATCAATCAATCAATCAATAGTAACAGGTCTTTTGTCACACCAGACGTTGTGTCCTAGAATGCCATTCCTTTTCCTTATTTATTTATTGCCTCAATCCTGTCTTGAGAACTGCTTCTTACCTCTTGTTTGGTATGCTGATCCTGGCTACTCTTGCACCCTGAGTTGCACCTATCTGCATTGTCAGTGCCTTTCTCCATGGATGGAAAAGTGTCTTGGTAATTATGTTGGGTGCTTGCAAGGTCTATGATGATATCAGTACAGGGTGTTCCTCCGCTTATGCAGATCTCATTTGTAAACATTCCATACTGTCATTGTGACCATAACTGCTCTGATCAACTCATCAATTATTGACCAACCTTCTGGTGATGAGCCTCTCTGTACCTAACTAGGTTGTGGACAGCAGACATGCAATAGGCTAAATATAGTCGAAATATTATCACAAGTTAGAACCCTCCAGAGTTTGCGTTCACTGACATAGCCTACCACAGCCAAGGGTCATCCACAGAACTCAGAGACATAGCCAGCAGATTATGATGACCTAGCTTTAGATCTGATTATTTCCCATGTAATACTTTTTGACTGTTCCACTTGTGTCATCATTGTGTCTGTGTTTGTACAAGAACCAAGTCAAAGGGGTGATTTAGTTTAGCTTGTTCTGATAGTTTGTATATTTTGCAAAGGAATATGATCTGTAACACTTGTTGAGATTCTAGAGAGATTGGGATACATCAGGATTCATAAAGATTATTCAAAGCATACTCCTAAATTTGTATGGTTGCAAGGTGTATGCAGAATCTTGATCTCACTAAACAGCACACCTGTGTTGTAACAACAGATGTGTACAAAGATGGTAGAGGTCCATAATGATGAGGGGGATGTTTGCCAGGAGAGAACTTTCATTCACCTTATTTCTGCATAGTCCAGTTGATAATGCCCTCATTAGATAAAAGCATTAGAAAGAACTGTTTTGAGTCTGTTAGCCTATTGTGTAAACACCATAAATTAATGTGATTGGAATAGTGGGTACAAAAAAACCCATGATCTGATCCAACAAGTCCTTAGTTTAGGACAAACTGTTTTCAGAATATTTTTACATGTTCCTGGAAATCAGCATCCTATGTCCTTGATGCCAACCAGTCAAATCCCCTCCCATTTCATCTCTTTCTAAGGCCAGCCCACTGCATCCTCTTTTGCACCCCAAAGGTTTATTCATACAAGAAGACAGGATCTACTTCTCTGCCTGGGTAACCATGTAGTCTGAGAAGAACCTATTGGTATGGTTGGTGCCATGGATGGTGGGCATGTACAACACTAACAGCACTGGCAGTGTCATGTGCAGTGCACTAAAGTTTGGGCAGAGAGAGAGTTGTCAGTGCTAAGCAAGGAATGCATATACTGTACTCATATACTTATTAATGATGATGAAGAAGAATGTGGCAATATAAACTGGTTCCTACATATGGATGATGATGATGATGATGATTTTACTTCTCATCCCTATTGTTGTCTGATGTTAGTTAGTTAGGCATCCTTCAGTCCCGAGAGACTATGGTAACATGCTCTGTACGGAGGAACAGTGTCTAGTGTGGCTGAGAAGGCCAATTTGAGAGTGACAATCCCTTGCACACAGAAGACAAATACAATCTGTCCCCTGTCCAGCTCCCTGATTTTGCTGCTTTTGTGACGTCCTCTTTGCCTTGGCCTGCTGAACAAGTGTCTCTTCAAATTGGGAGAGGCCATGATGCACCACCTACCTCCAGGCTGAATGCTCAAATGACAAGGTTTCCCATCTGTTGAGGTCCATTCCTAAGGCCTTCAGATCCCACTTGCAGATCCTTGTATCACAACTGTGGTCTCCCTCTGGGGCAATTTCCCTGCACTAATTCTCCATACAGGAGATATTTTGGAATCCAACCATCAGCCATTCTCATGACATGCCCAAGCCAACGTAGATGTCGTTGTTTCAGTAATGTATACATGCTAAAATTTCCAGCTCATTCTAGGACTACTCTGTTTGGAACTTTGTCCTGCCAGGTGATACCAAAAATGCATTGGAGACAACGCATATGGAATATGTTCAGCTTCCTCTAGTTATTGCAGTCCCCATGTCTCCTTTGTTCTTATACAATGTGACAATGTTTGCATCCTTCATGCCCTGTGGTACTCCACCTTTCCTCCAGCAAAGACAAAAAATTTCATACAGCTCAGTGGTGTTGATCTCTTTACAGTAGCAGGGATATTATCCTTCCCAGGTGCCTTGCCAGAGGCGAGGGAATCCAAGGTCATTTTTATTTCTGCTAAAGTTGGTTCGCTGTCCAACTCTTCCAAGACAGGCAAGCACTTGATGTTATTTTGTGGCTCTTTGATTACTACATTCTCTCTGAAATATAGCTCAGTGCTGCACCCAGTGTTCCATCTGCTGTGCTCGGTCCTGGATAATCACACCAGTAGCAGACTTCATGGGAGCAGATTTCTTCTGTATTGGACCTAAAGCCTGCTTGATGCCGTCATACATTCCCTTGATGTTACCTGTGTCCACTGCTATCTGTATCTGAGAGCAGAGGTGAAGCCAAGAATCATTGGAACATCTCCTGGCAGCCTATTGGACTTTGCAACGAGCACGTCGAAGAGCCTGCAAGTTGTACTCACTAGGACAGGCTTTGTATGCTGCTAGAGCTCTCCTCTTTTCCTTGATGGCTGGCATTAACTCCTCTAGCTTCAAACCAGTCTGCCATCTTTTTGGTCTTCTTGCCAAATGTGCACAAAGCGGTGTTATAAACAGCATTCTTGAAATGTTCAAGAATGCTGTGCATTTGCATCAGCCAGGCAAATTCCTCAACTTTTCTTTGATCGTGAGTCTTGCTGATGTCAATACATGGTCTTCCTTCCTTTTTTGTGTGATACAATCTCTTTGCTCACAGTTTTACTCTACTACACACCAGGGACGCCGTAGTACTGTGGGTTAAACCACAGAAACCACTGCACTGCAAGGTTAGAAGACTAGCTGTCATAAGATCAAATCCACACAACGGAGTGAGCTCCCATCACTTGTCCCAGCTCCTGCCAACCTAGTGGTTCGAAAGCATGTAAATGCGAGTAGATAAATAGGTACCACCACAGTGGGAAGGTAATGGCGTTCCATGTCTAGTAGCGCTGGCAACGTGACCATGAAAACTTTCTATGGACTAATGTTGGCTCTACAGCTTGGAAACGGGTATGAGCACTGTGCCCCTGAGTTGGACATGACTGGACTAAATGTCAAGGGGAACCTTTATCTTTACCTTGCACACCAGGGAGTGATCAGTATCGCAATCAGCACTCTGGTAACTGCGTGTGATCGTAATACTAGGAAGGCTAGAACGTCTAGTGATGATCAAATCAAGCTGATGCTAATGCTTGGATGTTTCCAGGAAACTCTGTGTTGAAGCTTCGTATTAAAGAATGTATTGCTGACACAAAGACCATAATAACAGCAAAACTCTAGCAAGCATTGGCCATTTTCATTCATCTTCCCAATGCCAAAACAGCCTAGACAAGTTGGCCAAGAATTGTGGTCAGCACCAACTCTAGTGTTAAAATCTCTGAGAATCAACAGTGGTTCTCTCTCAGGGATTTTTTGGTAGTAGCTGCCAGATCGTCATAAAATTTGTCTTTGATTTCTGTTGTGGACAACAGTGTTGGTGCATATGCACTAATGAGGGTGACTGGTCCTGCTGATGGGTGGAGCTGCAGAGACATGATTCTTTCACTCCCCACAGTAGGTGGAACAATGGAACTCAGCAGAGTATTTCTGACTGCAAAGCCAACATCATGTTCCCTGGTCTCATTCAATGGTTTTCCCTTCCAGAAGAATGAGAAGTCTGGCAATCTCGTCTCTTGCAGGGCAACAATGTCCATCTACAGTCTACTCAGTTCCAAGTTGATGACAGCTGTCTTGTGCAATCATCTATTTCCTGCAGGTCTTCAGAGAAACCAGGGGTCATTGTCCAGACATTCCAGGTGCCCAACTTTAGGGCAGAAGTTTTCTTATGATTGTAGCATGGTGCAGGGTTAGTGATCTGCTTGTTGGCTTTCACCCTAAACCCCATGCACCCCGTGAGGTTAACAGACCGTGGCGAGGTAGCACCTTACTGGCTGGAGACTGCCCAGCTTAAGGTGGGCAGTAGCTACCTAGTGAGGTGCAATGACCTGTCCCACGTCAGAAGTAGTCCCTGACATCATGCTGTGCACCAATCGAACAAAGACTTATAACTGGTAACTGCTACTTCCCATGTTGTTTCGATGCTGTATGCAAAGCTGGGGTGTCTGCTCCAGAGCATGAAGCCTGAGTAAAATAATATGGAGGATAGGCTGATACCCAAGCAGCAAATCCCCCCCTCTCCACTGAAATAGTCCAATGGAAAGGCAAGAGTCAATACAACTGGTTCCAGCGAGGTAGCAAGAATTGCCAGAATGACATGAACTGCCTCCGGGACTCCGGCTCCGGATTTTGCCTCGAGGTTATCTCCTGAAGCCTCTTCCATAAGTGGATATAGCCACAAGGCAGTGGAGGTCAGAAATCGGAATTTTTCTTCTCCTAGATGGGCTGCCTTCCCAGGCTGACCCACCTACCAGGCCTGCTCCCTAAGAGTGCGGAGATTAGAACACAGGCCCGCAGCTGCCAGACCTTGTCTTCCAAGAGAACCACCAACTAACAGAGTATTTCTACCCAGGCACCTCATTGGCAAGAAAACATACCACAGGTGTTACAAGTGCAACAGATCCTGCACTTTCCATCTCGACTGATTGGTCAGTGAATTAAAAAAGGGAGGAAGTCTGATCCTACCACTAAAACTTTCCTGCCCCCCAGGTGCATGCAATGCTGTTTGGCTTTCATATTTACCGGATTAAAGTAAAAAACAGAATCAGATAATTTCATGCGCCATTAGGCGCACGCTTCTGCCAGCCCACATTTAAAGCCAAAACCCTGCCCCCTCAGACCTTGTGGTCAGGGAGAACAAAGGTCAGCCTAGAAGAAAATACCTCACCAAATGCCTGATGATGATATAAACTAGTTTATATCATCAAACTATTTTATCAAACTATTTTATATGATGATATAAAATACCCAAACAGCATAAATCTAAAGCTGCAGTCATTTTTCAGCAGCCTCAACAAACCACCGAATCAATCTATTGGTTCGCCTTCTGACGATGACGGACTCTGAATAACAAACTAGAGACCATACCTTATTTGGTAACGTCTGGTCACCCACCACAACCTCCTCAGAGACATTGGCCCCAACAGTCCCTGGAGCCATTTATTTCATCATGCGTGGCTCAGACCACGTTCAGCACTCTCACCAGATTGCCATTTGCCCTAACCAATCCTTCAAGGGACAAACTGCAACTGCCAATCAGCCAGTTGCTCTATCCAGCTCGGCCATACCTTCTTGTGGCGGGCCTCGATTTTGACAGCCATCGGTGTTGAAATGTGTTACCGCGAACCTGTGAGAATCCAGCAGAGTGATGTTTTCAGGTCCTGATGGCAAAATAACTCACGCAGACACGTACAGCTCCCTCCAGCACGACACATGTATTTACAGCATATACAAATATACAAAGCGTCAGCACGACAGCATGGAATCATCAAAGTGAAGGGTGGTGCATGTTCTCTGTACAGTTCATTTATATACCCTTAAGCATATGCACTTGGCCAATCAGAACAGGTGTTGCATTATCCAGGCACTACCTCTCCAGAATCACTGTGACTCAGCATTTTACACACCTGGATATCATGGCAGATCATTAATGGTTGTGTTCTATTCTGTCTGATGATAATTTTTGGTTTTCATGTACTGTTGCTCACTTTTGGAGTAGACTGATTCTCTGTTGCCTTGCCTATGCTTTTTTGAAGTAATGTTTAAGGACTCTGTGGGGTTTAATTTTGACAATACCAGAAAAAAATGAATAGGGTAAAACAAAACAACATGACTGAAAATAGGTGGTCCCTTTCATGTTAAACAAAAGGTTAAGGGCACAAAACCACACACACAGACACAAATAGATGCTAATGATATACTGTGCACTTCATTAACATTTACAGATGTCAGTCTATACATGTTAATGCATATTGTATCCTCTGTTGGCTTTTTTCAGTAATGTATTTCTGTCTTTCTATGTGTGTGATAAATAAATGGCCAGGCTATATTTTAAAAATTGTATGCAAAACCTGGGAATTTGAGGGCTCTGACAAGCTGCGAGCGTATCTGATAGTCTCAGAATGATAGAACCTGAATGTCCAAATGCATCCATTGATGTATCTTGGTCCATAAAGCTCACAAAGAGTTTTGGTTTTAGTATTTGGATTGGACTCCAGTTTGCAGTGTGAGAAGCTCCAATCTAGCTTCAGGGGGGCTAGTGTATGTTTCATCAGCATTAAGCAGTGCAAAGATAGTCATCAAGCTGGCACAATAATTCAAGTTCCAGATGTTTGGGGGAGTCACCAGATGTTTTTTTTTCCATATGGGGAACTCCTACAACATGTTTGTTTGTTTCCCTTACTTCCTGGGCAATTCTGTGATCAATGCAAGAATTCCAGCATTCCCTCAGCTACTGCAACTGGGACAGCCCTAAGAGGGAACTCATCCTCTGCAATAAGTAACAATTCCATAGCAAGAATCTCCAATTATGTAGGAAATGGATGGTACATAGTGCTCCACTCTATGCTCAGTCATAGAAGAATAGCCACTCTCTTTGGCATAGAGTTTAGCAAAGTTTTTTTTTTGGGGGGGGGGATTACAACTCCCAGAATCCTCCAGTCCATGTGGGCATTGGGAGCTGTTATCCAAAGAAATAATTTTAACAAACCCTGCTCTTCAATTACTGCTGCTCTTTTAGATGCTGCTTTTCTTTTCTGGAAATCTGCTCCTTTCTTTTGCTGCTGGCATGGAACTCCTCACTGTCACTTTCTTCCTTGCCTCCGGCTCCTGCCAGATGATCTCTCAGTTTCATCTGCTTTGTTTCCAAGTGAGCCGTTGCTTGTTTCAACTGATCTTCGGTTTATTTATCAGCAGTTGTAATAACCTACCTTTGGAAGCCAGCTGTTCTCATCTAAATGCTTGTTAACAATCAAATAAGCAAATAAACTGGAAGGAGCTGCCATTTGATGGAACTCATCCCAACTTCCTCACCTCCCAGGTAAGCATGTGAATCTTCCAGAAAACACCTGCATGCATTAGTGCAAGTTCAAATCCCATAGAGAAGAACTGAGAAGTGCAGTTTATTCTCCTTGGCCTCTTCTCAGCTCACGCCAACTATCAAGGATTGTGTCTTTCCCCTTGGAAAACTGAATTTAGGGAGAAATTACAATCCCTCCTACAGGTTCTGGTGGAATGAATATGTTCTCTGAGAGGCTGCCACCTGCTTTCATCTGTGGACAGCTGGGAAGCTCCAGAACATCTTTGCTTCCAGCTTTCGCCTCTCCTTCCCAGCTGCAGGAAGGAGATAAGTGAAGCTAACAGCAATAGTTCAAAGAAATTAGCAAAGGAAGATTGGTTTGTTTTGAGAAGAGAGGAAGGGAGGGAGAGGGAGCGAAAGAGAGGTGCCAGGCCTGAAGCCTCAGATGTGCAAACACCCCACCCCTATACAACATGGAACATCTGTGTAATGGTATCAGCTTTCAAGCTGATACAAAACACTAGAAAATTTCACCACTCAAGTACTTTCCAAACAGAGGTTTCCATCTCTTTTGACAAAAGTGAATTTTCTGTGCCTTCCACACTCAGCTTCTGTCAGGGCTGGGGAATCTGTGGTACTCCAGATGTTGCTTGATTCCACTTTCAGCCAGGCTAAGCGTGACACCTGAGATAAGTTGTAACTCATCAATACTGGAATGTCGCTGCTCCTCCGGTCCTGAGTTATGAACCTCCCTGCTCTTCTCTTTTCACTTTGCACAAGCTCTTCCTCTGCTTTATCAGGGTAAAAGTTGTAGAGATACAACATTCCACTTTGAAAGTCATCTGGGCAGATGATGGCCTGATACTCCCTAGGAAGCAAGAGTTCATCAATGGAGAGAAGAGGACCGGAGATCAGATCCCGTAAGTTCTTTCACAGTGGCACCCTTCCTGGAGTCAATTAAATCAAATCTGCACAATCTGGACAATCTGGGACCCAGGTTCAAAACTGACTACTACACCAACAGCGGTGGAGTGGTCAGTTTTCAAGTGCAAGTACTTGTCAGGACATTTCCAATGTCTCCTCCAAGAAGAATCTAAATATGCAAACAAGCATATGTCAGTCCATATCCATGATCCACACAAACACACACACATATGAGTAGCAGAACGGAGTATAATAGCCAGTCCTTTAGAATCAGCTGACAGCCATCAAATATTAAGTGGGCAAAAAGGGCATGGAGTAGTGACATGTTAGATTTTGACTGAAGAAACCTGAAATCCCATGAGAATCATAGAAAAGTGAAGTTGGAAGGGGCCTACAAGGCCATCAAGTCCTGCTCAATGCAGGAATACAATCAAAGCATATCTGCCAGGTGATTACCTAAGTTTTTCTTGAATGCCTCCAGTATTGGATCACTCACCAGCTCCCAAGGTAACTGGTTCCACTGTCATACTACTCTAACAGTTAGGAAGTTTTTCCTGTTATTCAACCAAAAACTGACTTCCTTTAACTTGAGCCCATTGTTGTGTGTCCTGCACTCTGGGCTGATCAAGAACAAATCTTGCCCCCTCCTCTGTATGACAGTACAAATATTTGAAAAGTGCTATCATATCACCCTTCAGTCTTTTTTTCTTAAGGCTAAACATGCCCAGTTCTTTCAGCCTCTCCTCATAAGGCTTGGTTTCCAGCCCCCTGATCATTCTTGTCACCCTCCTCTGAATTTGTTCTAATTTGTTAGCATCCTTCTTGAAGTGTGGTGTCCAGAACTGGACACAATACTCAAGGTGAGGCCCGACCAGTGCTGAATAGAGGGGGGACTAGCACCTCGCAAGATTTCGAAACTATACTTCTATTAATGCAGTCTAAAATAGCATCAGCTTTTTTTGTAGCCACATCACACTGTTGGCTCATATTTAGCTTGTGGTCTACAACAATTCCAAGATCCTTCTCGCTTGTAGTTTTGCCGAGCCATGTATCTCCCATCTTTTAACTGTGGAATTGGTTTCTTTTTCCAAAGTGCAGAGCTTTGCACTTATCCCTGTTGAACTTCATTCTGTTGCTTTCGGCCCAGTGCTCCATCCTATCAAGGTCATTTTGAATTTTGTTTCTGTCTTCTAGAGTATTAGCTATTCCACCCAATTTGGTATAATCCGCAAATTTGACAAGCATTCCCTGCACTCCCTCATCCAAGTCATTAATAAAAATATTGAAAAGCACTAGTCCCAGGACTGAGCCTTGAGTACCCCACTTATTACCTCCACCCAGTTAGAGAAGGAGGAGAAAGAAAGGCCATAAAATGTGTTGAGAGTGCAAGATCACCTGCTCAAGGAGCAGGGTTTTTTGGTGTGTGTTTTTGAACTAATAGATCTTAATTTCTTATTCAAGACTAATCCACCCAAAATACTTTGCACACAACAAGGATTAATTAAGGATGTGCCATTAAGCCAAGACTGACTTATAGCAACCCTTCCCAGAGTTTTCTTGGTACAGAGCACTCAGAAAGTGATTTGCCATGTCCTTCCTCTGGGAGTCACCTTGGTACTGTTCACTTTGCTTTGTCCAGGGCTACACAAGCTGGCTCTTCTCCCTGGAGAAGCAGTGGCGAATCAGAGCTCCAGTCTCTCACTCCACAGACAGGTACCTAACCCACTGAACTTTCCATTCCAGAGGCAATAACTGCTGGAGGTGGCTGGTGAGAGTATGTCATAATCCCTACTAATTGAAATGCACTAGTGTGCCCACTGTATGAGCATTCGTGAGCTGAAATCCTGTTGCTTAGTGCAGCCTGTTTCTTCTAAAGTAGGCCACTTTGAATTGATGCAACGTATGGGGAAATTGACTCACAAAATCTCCATTGATCCACTGGTCCTACTCTAGGGCAAATAACTGTGCTAAGCAACAGGATTTCAGCCACTGCACCATACCACTGACTGTTCCACGAGGAGTGCCTTGTTAAGATAGTCAAGCATTAAACTTCCAGCCATGTCCATTCAAATGCCTGGAGAAAACTCATAAGCAGGACAAAAAAACAATTAAAAAAACCAATTTCCCCTGCTTTTTTTATTCCCATCCTCTGATGTTTAGAGTTTCACTGCCTCTGAATTCAGAGGTTCCTCTTACGTATCCCAGGTAGCAATTTGGAAGGCACCAGAGGTTCGAAATCTGACCAAGCAGCCGGTGGATTCTGTCAGTTCCCATCCAAAAAGGCAATATTTCCGAACTCTGAAACCACTAAGAAAAAAAAAACAATCCTAGCTGCAGAGTCGATTTAGCCCATAATACAAAAATGACCCCTCCTTAATTCTTATCTATTTTCATTACTAGTGAAAAGCCCTTTAAGCGTACCAAAAAATTGCATGCAGGTTTGTTTAAAGGCCAACATCCATTTTATCTTTATCCTTTTGTTTTAAATATGAATGGCACAGGTAAGAGTGTTTATCAGCTTGAAGTCTCAGGGAAGGCTCAAGCCAATGAATCACTTGGTAGCTCATTGAACACTCAATATATGTTTGCCGCCAAAGGGTAAACGGCTCCTATCAAGAGCACATTATGCTCTAACTCACAGTAATAAATATTCCACCTCTGGAAAGGCGGTTGCATCACCAGAAACATCTTTGTTCTTGCTTCAGGGATGTTCACTCTGTTTGCTGGTGTATCCAGGGCAGGGCCAGATGTGGATGTTGAGAGGAGAAGGTGTCCTAGCCAGAAAGCCCAGGTGAAGCCCACCAAAGCCCCCTCCCATTCCATATGATCCCTCTCATTGTTTCACTTGAAGCTGGGGTATAAATGAATGCCCAAATCCCCGTGTTTGGTAGTATTATACAGAAGCTATTGAGAGTGATCAGGTATGACTGTCTTCCCTTACAGTTAGTGGCACAATTTCAGGTTTCACAGCAGGGCCAGGGGTCAAAATATTTGAAGCAGACAAACAAGATTGATAGCACGATCCAAAATCCCACTCATCAGTATACACAGGATTAAAGCTGATCTCTCTTCCCCCCCCCCCAACCCCATATTTTAAGAGCATTTGTTGCTGGTACTCTTCTTATGTCTCATCATAAACCGAGAAGCAGATAAATCTAAAAAATTAATAGCTGTGATCTGAAACAGAGGTAAATAATTTTCCCTCATCAGGCTGATTTGAGTGTTTCCCTTGCCTTTTGATTTTAAAACACATGGTGAGTTTTAAGTATCAGATATTTGGAAAGGAAGGAAGGAAAATGTCTTGGTAACCAGTTTAAATCATTCATTCAGTGAACTGTCTTCATCTAAACGCTTCACTGATTTCAGAAAGCAGTTCACACAACCTTTTGGAACACACAGTAACCACTTGGTATTTCTGGATATGCCAGTTCCCGGCTCAAGGCCAGACATTTATAAGCAGCCACAGCCCCATTCAGGATTAACTGTCTGGCAAGTCCCTCCTCTCCTGTTCACAGTGGTGGCTGCAGCTTTCCACAGAGAGGGAGGTTACACATGCAAGCATTTATTTAAAGCAACTACAGTTTTCCCTACAAACAGCATAGGAGGAGATTTTGGAAGGTGGCATGCTCATAGTTGGTTTTTTTTTGTTTGTTTGTTTTTAATAATGTTTCCAAGCTCTTGGTAGGAGATCAGCAATTCTCAGGATTTTGTTGAACTCCTGCTCCTATCATCACCTCACTATTGATGAGATTGGCTGAAGCTGATGGAAAGTTGTATCCAACAATACGTGAAAGACCACCAAGTTCTCTATCCTGCCCTGCAGTATAGCCAGGGAACCTTATGCCCCTGACAGAGTCTCAGTACATCAGCCTGGTGCAACACAGATACAACCTTTGAGTCTTCCAATCAGAACAGGAGGCTGGATCTGGAGACCATTTAATCTAGAAAAATTAAAACACAATTTAATTTCCTACAGGATCTTGGAGTGATTCCTGACTAGGATGTTATTGGGTTGGGGTGTGTGCACACTGAATATTGACATGCCAGCACTCTAGCTGCTCTTTCCTGTTGTTAACGCTGATGCTACCAAGAAAGGAACCATTGACATAGGAGGAGTCCTACCAACTGGTACCCTGCCAAGGACCCTCTTAAGCCTGGAGCTAGCTTCATCTTCCTGATAGTCGTATTTCCCCCAATGGATCCTGCCTCTGAAATGAAGCATGTCATATAATGGAGTGTGGCACCTTGTTAGCAGAGCTGAATGGCAGAAGACCATGAACATTATGGAGAGCGACAGCCCGTGTTTGCACAAGGCTCATCACAGTTTTCTCATCACTTGGCGCTTTACAAATGAAACTCAGCAATCATCCTTCCCCAGAGACCTTAGTTTTGCCTAGGCCTCCATAAATCCTGGGGAAATGTTTTGCCATCACAACTCATTTCTCTCTTTGTCATTGTCCCATAATGGAAAGGAAATAAGAGTGCAGTGCACTTGCTGACCCTTTCTGCTAACTGGGTATTAATGCCATTAGCTTGCACAGTCTGCAGAGTCGGGATTGATTACACCGTGGCTCCCACCTAACAAAAGCAGACAAGCCTTCAGTATACACATTAGCAAAGGTCAAGGGGGGGACCTCCTTCCCTCCCCCTAGGGCAATAAAACCTGAAAGATAAATAAGGAAGGGGGGGAAGAACCAGGCAAGATTTTTGATCCTAAATCAGAAGATGCAGTAGCTTCCTCACGTTGGAATAATTCTTCATGTTACTCTTCCCAGCTGTTGCATGGTGATATCTGAACTGTGAAGCAGAGAGATGAGGAGAAAGATCTCAGACATGTAAAACTTGTCACAGGGATCAGAAAACAGATTCACACAACCAGATGATGCACTAAGATGTGGGTTGAGCAGCCTTGCATTTGCATTCATATTGGACAGGCTTTCAAGGTATTTCCAGCTGAACATTCGCCCTGTCTTTATCACACGTTTGCAGCTGTAAAATATTTTGGCAAATATTGCACCCATGGGAAAACCTAAGCATGACATCTTGGGAGAATATTGTAATTGACCACATATAACACCCATTCAGAAGTCTGATTTCAGGTGATAGGTACCCAGAGCTTGATAAAATAACTTCACTGGTTGGTAGATTGAACCATAGAATCATAGAATAGTGGAGTTGGAAGGCGCCTATATAATGCCATCAAGTCCAACTTCCTGCTCAATTGTACAATTTGTAGTCCAGCTTTTAAACGTTCTACAGATGTTTTCATGGAAGGAACAAGTGAAGAGTGACTGCAGGTACCTGCTCTACATCCCATGTCTTCTGCAGATTTGCTGTCCAGGAAGGAGCTAATATGGACTCTCCACAAAATAACAGAAAAAAAAATGTTTTCAGCCCATCATGTCACTGAAGTTTCCCCACCTGCCTGGCCGCCAGCTGAATCTGCCTTTCAGCATTTTTTTTCTGACTTTCTTGTGAAGCTTCAGTGCCAAATAATGGGCATTAACAATGACAGCATTGCTTGATGGAAAGAAGAGTATCTTCCTGAGAAAGAGAAGCCTGCTGTGTCTGGCACTGATAATTTTAACAATTTCACAGTGACAGGGGTAGACAATTAAATTTCACAAATCTCCAAAAAGTCATGACAGTGGTGCTGGTGGGTTGGAGAAACTGGTCACCCTATAATAGGCAATCATCTCTCTGTACCTCCCAATTTGACTACTCCGTTGGCAGGCTGTGAAGTGCAGCTCATAGAGAGAGCTACAGCTTTGGAATAGGTTTGCCAGTTGTCTGTATCTTCCGAATGGTTTAGTAGTCAGAGAAATAGCATCTGCAGTCAGGATTTATCAATGTAGCTCAGTCAATCATCCCCTTTCTCTCCCCCACTCTTTTCCCTCTTAAGGTCAAATGCCAGCTCCATCAGCACTTCACCTGGCCCAGGAGCACTGTACTTTACATTATTGGGAAATTAGAAGGTGCTACTTGTCTTCATATATCTGTATAATAATCAACTTGGAACTGCCAAGTCAGCAACAAAGGGAAATAAACCCCTAATTGCCATCCAAAATGAGTTTTCTCAAGTAACTTTCCATGAACTGGCTCCTCTCTTTTGATGCCTTGACCAAAAGATTCAGGGACTCCAAAGAAATTAAAATTTATTGAAAGGCATACAAGAGCTGTGTATTTACTATGTTCCGTCTCTTAAGACCCTCTGTGCCCCATTTCTTTGCATCAAGGGAAACTAATAACTTGGTTGGTTGTTGCAAGTTTTTCAGGCTGTTTGGCTGTGTTCTGGAGGTTTTTCTTCCTAATGTTTCACCAGTCTCTGTAGCCGGCATCTTCACAGGATAGGAGCTAGAACTCTGTCTGTGTTCTGCTCCTGCCCTCTGAAGTTTTAGCTCCTGTCCTCTAAAGATGCCAGCCACAGAGACTAGTGAAATGTTAGGAAGAAAAACCTCCAGAACATGGCCAAACAGCCTGAAAAACCTACAACAACCATTGGATCTCAGCTGTGAAAGCCTTCAAAAATACATTAATAACTTGGTTATTTTTGGTAGATGCGATAATTTTCACAGTTGTTGCCATGATTTTCTGGGCATTTTAGTTTTTTTAAAAGTGCTATTAAATTTCAGAGTAAACTTTTAAGAGATGCCTTCTTACAAAAGCCACCACAGGGCAAATCTCGGTCTTCTGTTTGGGTGTCAAGAGCTCATGGGAAGTCCTAGCCATTACAGTTGTTAAATGCTTGAATAAAGGTCTTTCTGTTCTCAAGATCTTTGCAATGAATAGCTGGAAAATTGCTGCCATACTGGCAGGGCTGAGTAGAAAAATCTTTCCCACAGAATGCATAACTAAAGCAGAGCAATGCATTGTCCAGGATTTGGCAATATAATCAAGCAACTGTGTCTCAGTCTTCATATCTCAGTCACTGTATCCAGCTATTGTTGGGTGAGAAAAAACAGTTTAGAAAAATGTTACAAAATGTAACTTGAAAACCAATTAAAGCATTAGATTTAATGCACACTTTCTCACAGCATTGGAAAGAGATGCAACTCTTCTTAACTTCCTTTATCTATTGACTTCCAACTGGCTTTAAATGTTTTATGTATAATGTAATGTCTTTGGTTGAATGTTTGGGCATTAATTCCTCTTATGCCCTGTTCCTATCCTCATAAGGATGAGTCAATGGCAGAGAAAGAAAGAAGCATGTCTGGCAGTGACTGAGAGCAAGCAATAAGACATGGAGGCAGAGAAGAATTATAAGCAGGTGGGCAAAGACCAGTCGTTCAGCACCATGGACAACTCCCTGGGAATTGCTATGTTCTGATAAACAGAGAGTGCTATTCAGCTTTTCTACAGCTCCTCAGTATAACTATATTTCAGGTCTTTTTCTTACACTGGCTGCCTTTGGACCTGTAGTGCACCACTCTCTTGACTCCATGTTATTTCACTAGGTATGGTGGCATCTGAGCCACTAGAGGCAAGAATGCCTCTTGTTTGATGTTTGTTGCTTTATATTGTAGTCCTCCTTAGAAATAAGATGAATTAAAGGCCTATCAACAAATTATAATCAACCAGAGATGCAGGAGGAGCCATTGTGAAACTAGGCTTTGCCTCTGGTCCAGACGCTGTCCACACCAAAAGGGACTGCATAGAATTCATGAGTGGTGATCACAATCACACTTTGTCTCTGTTGTTGCCTACATTCACACAGAGAACTGCAAAGAGGTCCAAGTTGCATTTGTATGTATTTTGATACCAGCAACTTGACCATGATGCTCAAAATGCAGCAGCTGCCCCCTCAGCCAGTAGTCTTCCATGCTCATGAGTCATTGAAATTGTCTTTTTTTTAAATTTTATTTTATTTTATTTGAGACAAAGATAGGAGTTCTATGCATTTCTGTGAGACTCACTGTCATTTTGGTACTGTTAACAGACAGGCTTATGACTTCATTAGTACCTAGCTGAGTTTCATCTCTGAGGAATCCACAAGGATGTTAGAATGCAAACCCCATTTTAAGACTAGAAAATGGGAAATCAGTTGGTATGCTAGCAGCCTCTTGTTTCTTCTGAAAGACAGTCAAGGAAAAGTCACCTGTAATTGGTGTGTTTGCCACGTACTTCGCTTTCTTTCTTCTTGTTCATTCACTTTCCCAGCCAAATAATTGCCAGTCTATTAAGGGCTGCTGGGGAGCAGCATATTCCCCATATCCCTTTCTCCTCCCCACTGTGAACTCAAATATAGTGTTCATCACCTGTAGTAGGTGTGAGTCAGCTGAGCTCCGGCCTTCAGAACATTATAAGACCTTCTCAACCCTAGATCCAAAAAGCTACTGAGGAAGTGCCATCCAACACATTGGGTTGGTTTTACTTTAAAAAAAACAAACAGATGGTGCTACCTGAGAATCTAATGACAGGTAGTCAAGGTAGTTGTAAGTATTACAAATTCCTAATTCATTAACACAAAGACTTTACACTTCTTTGTGTAACTGGAGACTACAGTGAACACAAGTGGTTTAGTTCAAAGGCAAGCGACTGACTTTCTATCAGTCAACTTAAAATACATTTTTGAGGATCTTTTATTTTCTCCCAAATGTTTCTGCATTTCTGTCCCTTAAAATGAGGTGTGCAAATGTAACATCTCCAGATAAAGCTCACATCAAGAGGTTTTGGGATGAATTTAGACCACCATTCAATAGGATGAGATCCAGGTTTGAAGCAACCTGACCCAAAGTGGGCTGGTCCCAGAGTTTCAGAGCCATCTTGAAGACTGCAAAAGGTGTTTCTTTTCTTAGTTTTTCTGGCTAATCTGACACATTTTCAATGCCTTAAAACAGTGGTCAGGGAACAGGGGTAAATTACCCCAAATGGGATAAAAAGGAAAATCCTGGGGGTAATGGGGACGGTTGTGGCAGCGCGACCGTCCTCATTACCTCCAGGCATTTTATTTCTGACGATACTGTGTGTAGGCGGGCATTCCATCGTGGGGAGAGTGATTCCCGGTGAGGAACTGCACAGGGCACCCGCCTGCCCTCCTTGCCTCCAAAGTGTGTGTGTGTGTGTGTGTGGACTGGGCCAGCTGGACTCTTTGCCTGGTGGAGTCCTGGCTGGGGCTCTCCTTCCTGCCTGCACCTGCCGTGCTGGCGAGGAGGCCCCCTTCCCACCCTGTCTCACCTGAGCTCATGGCTGCTGGACCTGCTAGCCCTGCGGTGCCCACCTCCCCTCGCCAAGGACGTGATTTCCTGGTGGTGTGGCGGCTCCAGACTGGCTGCTCGGGTGGCGGCCGCAAGTCCTGGGCAAGCACAGAGGCGGGGAAGGGGGTCGGCTGCAGACGGCGAGAGCAGATTGGCGGTGCTGGGAGGGGGCAGGGTAATGTTGGCGTATATAATTATTTGGGGGGGAGAAATAAAAAAAGTTCCCTGACCCCTGCCTTAAAAGTACCTCCAAACCTATCATTGGATGTTGGCACCCTAAAAACTTGAGAAGCACTTTTGATTTTACCATATCCATAGAACTGCTGGATAAATTAGTAGTTTAGGTATCAAGCTGTGGAGCCGGAAGTTGGGAGTTCAATTCTCCACTGTGACTCCATGCCAGGGGCTGGATTTGATGATCTATAGGGACCCTTCCAGCTCTGCAGTTCTAAAATGATAATGATGATAATTTGTACTATTCTCATACTCTGTGTGTGTGTACTATACACAGCAATTTGTCTGCAAAATCAGGGTGGAGAAGAGGGCATTCCTTGTAAGAACCCAGTTTCAAAGACTTCCGTCACATCTATCTGTCTAAATGTACAAATGTTTTATTCCCTCAAAAAAAGAAAAAAAGAAAAAAAAAGGAAGGAAGAAAGAAAATAAATAAATACTATACCAGCAACATTTATCAACCTCTACTTTTTTAAAAAAAATGAAAAGGGCTGCCTTTTGATTTCCCCTTTAAAAGATATATTGGACTTCAAAGCTGCCTAGCACAAAGCACCTTGCACTTATTTGTCTGAAATTGCTGGGCTTCATCCCCTCAGAAGCAGCTACTGTACTATACTCTGCTTTTAAAAATAGAGGTGTTTGTTGATTTCACCATCATAGTCAATGGGGAAAACAATTGAGGCTTCAGAACTTGAGAAAAAATGACCTTCTACCTTGTTTTTTTTAAAATGTGGTGTGATGTTGGTGCATACTTTCCCTCCCCAGTTGGGCCAAAAGATGTATTTGAATACCCCAGATACATTGTATCTGTTCTTTGTATACCCCACATAGCTTATTCACCCTCTCTCCACTAGGAGAAAGAGGTGAGCAAACTGAAGAACAAATGGTGAGGAGATGAAGGAGCTTTGGTGTCAAGACAGCAATGAACCTTTTTTCCAGACCCCAATAGGAGCCAAGAGAGGCTCAACATGGATACTGTTCTGCATCCATGGGTGGAGACCTCTGACTGCTAGATGCTCTCTGGGATTGGTGGGAATAAACACACTGAAATGGTTGCCTTCCTCTTGGTCTGCTGTGAACTGCCAAGGAACACCTGGGGGGCCATTCCCTAGCAGCAAATATCACCTTTTATGACCCAACCAAGAGGCAGTAGAGCTAGTGAAGTGGTACTTTTACAAAGGAGAAGCAGAAATGAATATGATTGATGATCTGCCAAAGCTGCTTACTGCTCTCTTTTCTGAGGATCATAATTACACACCCTAGGGTAAGACTGTCAAAATCAGGTGGTGAATGGAAGAAAAGCTTGCTTTAACAGCCAGGTTTTCAGTTGGTGTTTGAAGATGCTCAGGGAAGGGGCCATATGGATCTCAGGAGGGAGGCTATTCCAAAGACGAGGAGCCACCGCCGAGAAGGCCCGGTTTCTTGTTTTTTCCTTCCAGGCCTTCCTCGGCATTAGGCTCCTCAGTCTCACCTCCTGGCTGGATCGGGTGATACGGGTAGATCTGGGTGGGAGAAGGCTTTCCGTCAGGTAATGAGGCCTTAAACCATTTAGGACTTTAGACATAAGCATTAAAACTTTGAAATCTACGCGGAACCGAACAGGCAGCTAGTGCAAGGCAGCCAGAGTGGGAGTAATATGTTGATATTTTCTTACCACAGTAAGAAGTCTGGCCACCGCATTCTGCACCATCTGGAGTTTCTGCATAGATCTCAAAGGCAGCCCCACGTAGAGAGCATTACAGTGGTCTAATCTCGAGATTACGAGTGCATGGACCAGAGTGGTGAGCGACCCAACATCTAGATAGGGGGCACAGCTGGGCTATCTGCCAGTAATGGAAATAGGCGGTGCGGACCACTGATGCTACCTGGGATTCCATGGCAAGCACTGCTCCAGATAGACCCCCAAGCTGCACACCTCACTCTTCGCGGTGAGAGTCACCCTCCAAAAAAGAGAGGGAGTTTCCCAAACCACTGATGCTAGGCCCAGCCACCCTCAGGACCTCCATTTTGTCCAGGTTCAGCCTCAGCCCATTTTCCTGCATCCATTGCAGAACAGACCCCAGGCAGTGCCACAGGGACAGGACGACATCCACTGTAGTTGGCAAAAAGGAGATGTAGAGCTGCGTGTCATCAGCATATTGATGGCATGATGCTCCACACCCCCTGATGACCTCACCAGCGGCCTCATATAGATGTTAAGCAGCTTTGGAGAGATGATCGAACCCTGCAGAACCCCACAATTGAGGCTCCACGGGGCCGACTCATGCTCCCTAAGCTGAACTCTCTGAGGACGGTCCCCCAGGAAGGACCAGAGCCAAGCCAACGCCTGACCACCGATTCCCAGCTTGGAGACCCTCCTCAGGAGGATACCGTGGTTGACGGTATCAAAGAGACCCATTAATAATTGCTGTAGCCCATTCAGTTGTTGTGGTATTGGATTTCAGCCAAGGCTGAGAGTTAGTTATTGCTGATCTTAGCTGAAATTTTCTCTCCTACATTTCCTCAGGCTGCTTTATTGTATGAATGGCCTGATCTGATATAACCTGTTTTATATCTAATCAGACCATTGGCTACATGCAGCCCGTCTGGGACCCAGATGTGGACCCACAGCACCATACCTCTGCCCTCGGGTTCACATCACAAATTGCCTCAAAATCATCATTATGCCTTCTACGGGATGTAAGGGGCAATTCTGCCCTGTTTTGATGGGCCCCCAGCCGATTACCCCCACATTATAATTATTATTATTAAATAAATGGCCACTAGAGGGTGCAAGGAGGACTTTCAGTTAGAAAAACATTTTGAGGGGGAAAAATCAGGGAGGTGGTCATAGGAACTGCCCCATCCCCCTAAAATAAGAGTAGGGATGGACATGTGCTGTATTTGTACTTCAGGAGACTGCCTGCTCCTGGGCTACACTGACTGGCCACCAGCTACCCTGAGATCTTTGCCAGTGCAACTTGATGATCCCAGAGATTGAACCTGGGCCCTTTTGTAACAAAGCACATGTTTAACTTTCCCCTGCTCAGTCATTCAACTCTAGCCAGCATCATCTATCCTGTATGTTTCCTGTATATGCCAATCAACTTCTTCTTAGATTGTCGTCTCCCACATAGGAGAATAATAGACTGTCTTCCTCTTTTCCATATCACGTCCCTTCTGCTCCCTATGTGATGGATTGTTTCTAGTGAAATGTTCAGTCATTTGCACCCATGAAATATGGCAAACCCACGTACAGTATGGAAATATGGGTAAGAAAATCCAGCCAAGCACAGACCTTAGCTTTACTGCCCTTTGAAATGGAAATGTTAGAAAAGCGTAACACCCTACATAAACATCTCCTCATATTCTTTCGACCCATCTGGTGGCAGGAGAGTACGGTGGTACTCTTTCATGCTGCATCCTCAGAACAGGCCTCCTTTCATTAAAATTAACTGCTGTTTGTAAAGGAAATTATTTAGCTATTGCTCATTCAAGCTGTCCAGACAGTCTTCTTAGGCCTCTTTGCTACGTACTGTAGGGTCTATAACAATGAACCATACAATATTTGTCAAAGTGACACTTCCTTTCCCCAAAGGTCCCCTGAAGTCTTAAGTTTGAGCATTTTCTGGAAGGCTGTTCAGAAAGAATAGAATTAAGCTGAAACAGGGGTAAATAAAAATCACTTTAGCTCATAGGAACTTATCTTAGACCAAATCTGATCACTGGCCCATCTAGGTCCAGCAAATCTCTGATGCTTCAGAGCAGAGTTTCCCCCAGCATTACTTGGAAAGACCAGGGATATTTGAAACAGCAGTCTTCTGAACACAAACCAAATGACCTAACACAAGTTGGCACCCCTCTTCACTTACCACTACATATTTGAGTAGTTTTCTTTGAATTGGAGTAGTTTGATGTTTTGTTGAATTATTAGAATTTTCTCTTATTCACCTCAAGATGGGCAATTTTCTATCTTACTAGTCTCAGAATAGGACATTTAAATAAAAAAACAGTAAAAGTACATTCAGTTATAAAGGTGGTTTTGTATTGCATTCTGCTAAAGATACTGCATATTCTGGTATGCCCAAAAGGTATACCTATCTTAAATTAAGCCTTCTCAGCACAGGATGTTCAAGAGTGTCTGGCAGGAATTTTTCCAGGGTTGGGGAGCGACCATGCTACATTAGAATAAAGCATAGAATGTTTCTTGTTCTAAGCAAAAACATATTAAAATAATAAGCAAATGTTGTATTCTGGAATGTAATAACCTTGCTTGCTCTCTGCCACCTGCAGACACCTTTGTGCTAATTCAAGAAGAACATGGCTACTTTACCTGAAAAGGCGTCCGGCTTTTGCAAGGGCTGGACTGGAGCACTCCTCCCCAGATCTGAAGCTTTTGCAAGTACTCAGTTCTCTAGCTAGAGCTCAGAACATTTTCCTTTTCTGGATGGCAACCTCCTCAATTCCCCATCCCGGGGTGATGCTGGGAGCTTAAACCCCAAAAATGCAACATTTCTATGTTCTGGTTCTAACACTGCAGAAAAGGTCTCTCACAAAGAACCATCTCTCCCCTCTTCTACCCGGAGTATTGACCTTCTGAGGGAAAGGAAGAGGAAAGCAACGGCAAGAGCAGCTGTGGGGGGGCAGCAGGGGCACCTTTAGGAGGGCACAGTTTCCTGCTGGGAATGGATGTGTTATGACAACCCATCCCAGAACCTCTGGCAAGGACATCTTTCCATGGATGTCATCAGCATCAGGAAGAAGAAGAAGAAGAAGAAGAAGAAGAAGAAGAAGAAGAAGAAGAAGAAGAAGAAGAAGAAGAAGAAGAAGGCCCTGCAAAACTGCAGACCTACTATCTTCTCCTGACTATCTTTCGGTAACAGGCCCTGAGGGGGAGGAGAAGGTGCAATGTTTGAAAGGAGCAGGGCCCTGCTTACACCAGATCACGGTCTGTCTCCTTGAAAGATTCAGACAAGACATTCCAAACCATTATATGGAACAATATTATGCTCAGCCCTACCCCCAACTCACACCAGTGTGGGGTGTAAAAATCAGGGGCTTGCTTTCTATCTATGTAGCTCTGACGATGTTGTTTCCTCCTGTATAAAGTACAATAAGTGTAGGGATAAAGGCCTAGTGTCTTCATTTTCATTTATGATGAAGCCAGCCCAGAAAATCACCCTTGGTTGCCTGGTTGCTCTCTTGCTGTGATTCTCAGTGCTCCAGAGGTTACAATGATTTCTGTTCTTAAGCTGTGGAACGTGGAGCTCACACATTACAGTCGAAATGTGCATGCAGCAGACTTCAGGGAAGAACCCAGTCTGGTTCCCTGCCAAAGTCAAGACAAAAGAGAGGGAGTGTTTGCCTTTGTCTCCAGAGGAGATGCTTAATAAAGGGAGGTCAACACTCTGTTGTCTCAACACCCAGGAGGGAGAGGTTTAAGTGCCCTGGACTAGTGCAGTGACATCATAACTCTAAAGCCCTCTAGCCCTTCTTAACTCTATTCACAAAATGTCCTCTGCTTAAAATTTGTGGTTGATCAAGGAAGTATGGGACGGGCCTTCTAGAAAATGCCTACAAGATGCTCCTTCCCAAAGTACAATTGCATTTATAAGCTGTTGTTCATTAACACATACGCCCGTTTCCCATCGCACTGTGGAGTTTTAATAAACAGTATTGTAGGGGCCTTCAGAGATTTGCTTGTGGGAGTTTGGAATGGCTTTCTTCATTATAAATAGTTGCTCTGGGAATGTTCATGAAGGCATAAACAAACCAGCAAGCCCTTTTCTGTTCCCAAAGCAAATATTTTGGAATAATTGTGAATCTGCAACAGTAGGAATAACCTATCTGGATAGCAGGTGGATGCTTTGTTAAATATATTCTCTGTGGAGCAGTAGCCTTGCAGTGGAGTTGGCAGGGAATACTGAGGTTTGGATTTGTTTTCTTTTTAAGCAAGCATTTCCACTCAGCTGCTCATTGCAACTCGGCGTCAGAGTGGCAGGAGAGGGAATAGCGGTGGTTTGAGCCAAAGGTACAGCCATTTGTATTAACAATATACACAATGTACAGAAGAAGAGTCTGTTTTCTCCATTAAAGTTGCCATTTCAGGGACAAAATCTTTTTTTTTTTTTTTTTTTTTTTTTTTTTTTTTTGGTCAAGAGAGACAAGGTCTGCTTGTTGATTCTTTGCATTGAGCAATTAAGGTTGTTTGTGTTTTGAGGCCCTACTTATATGTGTGGCTGGAGGGGAAAATTTAAGAGGATAAACTATGAGATGACTTAAGGCTTCCTATATGCAGTCCAAGCTGGGATTGGGATGTGGATTTTGTATGCTTTCTTTGGAGTAAGAAAGACAATAATGCTCAACCACCCCTACTTATTTAACTGCATGTTACATAGCATGCAGTATTTTAATTGCATACACTGTAGCTGCCTGTCTGCAGCTATTTCAACCTCCTCCAGTTCTGCTTCAGTATCCTTTAAAAAGTAAAAAAAAGAAGCTTATATTAAGCATTCAGCAACCATTAAGTTAAACTGCTGTACTGCAGCCAAAACTGCTCACAACCAGGGGGTTTAATCCCAGGTAGCCGGCTCAAGGCTGACTCAGCCTTCCATCCTTCTGAGGTTGGTAAAATGAGTACCCAGATTGCGCGGGGGGGGGGGGAATGTGTAGCCTGCATAAGTGGTCAAAGTGCTATGGGGTGGTGTATAAGCAGCACACTTTTGGTTGTTGTAGATTTTTCGGGCTGCTTGGCCATGTTCTGGAGGTATTTCTTCCTAACATTTCACCAGTCTCTGTGGCTGGCATCTTCTGAGGACAGGAGCTAGAACACAGGGTCTAGATCAGGTAGGCCTGGCCTCAAGTGAAGGTGGTTCAAGGTGTCCTGGACAGGGAAGGGCTCCTTTTCTTCCCCTAGGGCAATGGTTCCCAACCTTGAGTAACCAAGGGTTCTTGGATTGCAACTCCCAGAAACCCCAGGCAGCACAACTGGTGGTGAAGGCTTCTGGGTATTGCAGTCTAGGTACATCTGGGTTACCCACGTTGGGAACCGCTGCCCTAGGGCGTAGAAGATCAGCAATTGTTCCTCTAGTCCCTCCAACCAGTCTACTTCATTCTCCTCCTTCTCCTTTATTCATCTCTCCTCCCAGGAACTGCTGCTCCTTCATCTCTTCCTGCTCATCTCTGTGCAGTCAGATGGCATCTCTGCTGTTGGGCTGCCCTACAGTCAGAGTCTCTAGGGATGCTGGAGGTGTGCCTTTTACAGACCATTTCCTGAAGGATACATCAAAAATAATACAGGATAGAGGATAGCTGCAGCAGGAGGGCCATTATTGATGGCAGTACTTTTTACCTTCCCTAGACCCCAGGCACAACAGCCTTGTGGCGCAGTGGTTAAACCACTATCCTGCAGCCAAAACTGTGCTCACGATCTGGGGTTCAATCCCAGATAGCCGGCTCAAGGTTGACTCAGCCTTCTATTCTTCTGAGGTCGGTAAAATGAGTACCCAGCTTGCTGGGGAGGGGGGACAATGTGTAGCCTGCATAACTAACTTGTAAACTGCCCAGAGAGTGCTTTAAATGCTACGGGGCGGTATATAAGCAGCACGCTTTGCTTTGCTTTGCTTTTCACATATCAATGTGGCCATGTTCAAAGACTGTCCAAGCAGCCACAGCTAGCAACCCATTTCCCTGCCCTCGGGCATCGGTGTCAGCAGAACAGGTAAGCCTAAGAGAACACAGCGAGGGAAATATAGTTTGATTTGTTGTGACTTGTACCCATGTAAATCAGGTTTCCTTGGGTGAAAACACTGCAGACGACAATTTGTAGGAGTCAGCAGGAGCAGCATCGGAGAGTTTGGTTGGCACAGAGTTCCAACAACAGAAGCTGCCTTAAGGTGCTAATTAGCAATTTCCACCTCTCTCTCTCTTTCTCTTAAAAAAAGTTTTCCTAATTGCCCTGCAATAGTGTGTTCCAGCGCCGAGCTAAAACCTTTTTTTAAAAAAAGAAATGGTTTGAAGACAAGAGGCATTTGGTTCAGGGGAACTGACACTACTGGAAGTACCTCTTTGCATCAAATCAGGCAAGCACACTACTAGTGGACAAAAGAGATGTCAACCTGATCAGAACAACCTAAATCATCCCTGCTGGCTGAACAATAGCAAGAAAACCCCATTACCTGCTCAGAATATATAATTCCACAATGGACTACCCTCACCCCACACTGCCCCTTCCCACTTTACGTTATATAGTCAACCAGGTCTTTATTTTAAATTCATCTGCGCACAATCCAATGCCAATAGTCAACATAGCTTCCCCCTATGATGGGTATAAACACATATATCATATTTTGATCATATACCAGTATGTCTGCATTTTTCCCTGTGGGGAAAAAAATTGCACATCCAGATTCAAAATTACATTAACAACCTGAAGTGCTTAAGCCTGTAGCAGTTCATGGGCACCATCCAAAAACTGGGAGATGGGGGGAGGAACCCCCCTCCATCCCAGTCTACAAACTGCTCATGGCACATAGTCTTCAGTGCATAATGACTGTAGCAGTTGCATGTACATAGAATAATTAACCATCTCTTATAAAGGAAATGTAGCACCAAACCCATGAATGTCATTATCCGAGTATAAAGAACATTTTTATCCAAACCTTTGTTGGTTAGCCAAGTACGGCCTTTGTATCATTATAGTAAAAAAAATTATTATATAAATCCTGATACCCATTT
Source organism: Pogona vitticeps (assembly GCF_051106095.1). NCBI lineage: Eukaryota > Metazoa > Chordata > Lepidosauria > Squamata > Agamidae > Pogona > Pogona vitticeps. Next base: position 126,086,814 of record NC_135784.1, on the reverse strand, counting down.
CCCCATCTCAAGAGGGTTTTAAACTATTGTGTATAGTTTAGCCACACATATGCAAATGTACTGATCAGCCTACAAATAAGTACTCTTTCCCCACATTTTTGTAATCCATATTCTCATATGACTGTTGCTGCCACTTCCCGTGCAATTCAGACTCTCGCAGTAGCACCTATAACATATGGTGGGTACTACAGGCACACAACACCCCCTCTATGTGCACATCAACATTAAAAACCAAAAGAAGGTGCTCTAGAAAAAGCAGGTATGGGTTTGCTCTATATTTTCCTCCAATGACTCGTAATTATCCAGGCAGTCGGGACCTGAGCCAAAGGGGAGTTACCCACCACTGTAGAGGAGCTCAGTTGTAACAAATACATCTCAAATACTTCCACACCCCCTTAAATTTGGAGGGAAACAGTTGTTGCACTCCCATAAGCTCTTTCCAAAGATAAAACTAGTCATTTTGACCCTCTGGTTTGCTGAAAACTGGGTGTGGTGACAGGGATCCCAAACCGTTTCAAGCAAACTTCTCATTACCATGGCGACACACAGCTGCTCCCCGTGCATTTTCATGGTCCCAAATCCTATTCTCCATGGCTGTTGAAAATGGAGGCTAAGCACATTTCAAGGGATTTAAATTATTATTTGCAATTATTTTGGTAGTGCCTGCCCTTTCCAATCAATTAGTAGTGGCACAACCTTCAGAGGGCAGGAGAAGCAAAGAGGAGGCCTGGGGCCTGAGTGCCTCTCTGACAGGTTGCCCAGCAATCACAAGGGGAGAGAGAAGGACAGGAAAGGTGTGGTAGTCCTTCTAACATGCAGCTGGGACAGAACTTTGAAAAGTTTTGTGTGTTGTGTATGTGTGTGGGCTTTCCAGTGTACCTCCCAAAATTCCCAGCCAGCCAAGTGAATTGTTACATTGCCTGGGGAATCTTCAGAATGTAATGGAAGAAGTAATTAGCCTACACTCTGTGCTGTGCAGGGACATGGTGGTGCTGCAGGCTAAACCACAAAAGCCTATGGGCTGCAAGGTCAGAAGACCAGCCGTTGTAAGATCGAATCCACATGAGGAAGTGAGCTCCCGTCGCTTGTCCCAGCTCCTGCCAACCTAGCCATTTGAAAGCATGCAAATGCAAGTAGATAAATAGGTACCACCTCGGTGGGAAGGTAACAGCGTTCCATGTCTAGTCTCACTGGCCATGTGACCATGGAAACAGTCTTTGAATAAATGCTGGCTCTATGGCTTGGAAACGGGGATGAGCACCATGCCCTAGAGTCAGACACAGCTGGACTAAATGTCAAGGGGAACCTTTAACTTTACCTTACCTGTGTTGTGCTGGTGTCCTATTGTGGGGAACCATTATGGGCTAGACTTCTGAGCTTAAACTGAGGAGCATGTGGCAAACAGCTTAGCAAGACCTCTGTGTTTAGGAAGAAATGAGACTTAAAAGGAAGATGTCATGGATACCAGTCCCCTAAACTGGTTTTGCTTTAACTGACCCTAACAACTGTAGCCAAATGGAGAATGAAGCTACCTTTCCACCTCTTTCTCTCAAGCAGTTGTTTCCCCACCCCATGTGTCACTGCTCCATCCCAAAGTGCACTTACAAAAGGCAGAAATGATGGTCTTGCTCCCTCTCTCCTCTCAGCGCATGGCACCCCTAATTTCAACTTTACTGGTGCTAAACTACAGCAGTGGGTGGTACCATATGCTCAGTCCCTGTTGCGAATGCCAGTGCTATGTGCAGAACTTAAATCTGCATGAGGAAAAACACACAAGTGTGTTGCCCCAAGTGAAAAATAAATAAATAAATAAACACTGAACACTCATAACTGCATGTAAAAAGCCAAACTATAAAAACATTCTGCAGGTGACTTTGTCATTTGCAGGAACAACTTAGCAAATGGCAGGTGAACAGCTATGGATGTGCTCCCCATGCGGAACTTTGAAAAGGGCACTTGGAGGAGAAAAAAGTCTGGGGAAAATGAACATGCCAACCTAGTGGAAAGACATTGCCATAAGCAACAAGTCTGCTTGAGTGCTGGCCTTTCCCTTTGTTTTTAGTCCCATTGTGATCCTATCACACATATACTCTCTCTCTCTCCCTCTCTCTCTCACACACACACACACACACACACACACAGAGAGAGAGAGAGAGAGAGAGAGAGAGAAGTGCAATTCACTCAAATTTATGCTGGGATGAGCCATTACCGGGTCTCTGGCTGCAGATTATGACTCTGGCCAGGCCCAATCTAGGTGTCAAGACTGATAGTGGGCACCTGATTAGGAAGACTGCTTCAAATTTATCTCCCCGTGTAAGCGCGGGGCAGGTGGTTCAACCCTGCAGAGTCAGGCATGAGTGTACAGTGTGCAAGGAGCAGCACCCCACTACGACATACTTCCGGGCATGTGGGTTCAGATTGAGCCACCATCTGTTTTACCCTGAAGGGAGCTTGGCTAATGATGCTATCCCTCAGGAACTTTGCTCTGTGCATTATACCTCGTTTGATTTGGCAGTTAACATGGTACGTAGGTGCGGTGTGGGGGCAGAATTGGCAAAATGTGACATAAAATCAGCATTTCAGATTTTGCCAGTTCACTCGAGGGATTTTGACCTGTTAGGGTTTTGCTTTCAAGGTTCTTTTTATATACAGTAGATAGAACGTTACCTATGGGCTGCACAGTTTCATGTGCAGCATTTCAACGGTTCAGTTCCTTCCTTGAGTGGAAGCTTAGGAGTAGAGTGGGATATAAGAATACGGCCCATTACCTTGATGACTTTCTTTTGTTGTGGAGAAAGGAACACTGAGAGGTGTAAACTTATACTAGACATCTTCCGTTCCATGGCGGATGAATTGGGTCTACCTTTGGCTGAGGAAAAATTGGAAGGGCTGACTACAGCCTTGATGTTTTGGGTATTGAATTAGACATGGTTCAGCAAACGTCTAAGTTGCCAGAGGAAAAATTGGCTGACCTAAAGGTCAGGGTAGCTTTGATGCTACAAGAGAAGAAGGTGACCCTGAGGGAGCTACAGGAGATGGTTGGACACCTAAATTTTGCCTGCAAAGTGGTGGCGCCTGGTCGCGCCTTTCTGCATAGGCTTTGTACCACAATGCAGGGACTCAATCATCCTTTTCATAGGAACAGGGTTACTCAAGGCATGAGAGAGAATCTGAAAGTTTGTTGGCAGTTTCTAGCTGAATTCATTAGCATTTCCTTTTGGAGAGGAGAGAGGATGCTTAGAGCGGACTTTCAGGTCCAGTCTGTTGCTGCAGGCTCCTTAGGATTCAGAATATATTTTAGAGGCAGGTGGTGCACTGGCAAGTGGCTGGAGGAATGGCACCATGCTGGGGTCACCAGAGACCTGACAATTTTGGAGTTTTTTCCCTATAGTTGGCACATTATGGCTTTGGGCAAGCGAATGGGTCAACTCTGTGGTATGTTTCTGGTGCGACAGCCAGGTGGTGGTTTATTGTAAACAACGTGACTTCACACTCGTAAAGGGTCATGACTCTGGTCAGGACTGTCACACTGCACGCCCTTACATTTAATATTCTGGTGCGGTCCAGGCATATCCCAGGAGTAGACAATAGCTTAGCGGATGCATTATCACGCCAACAGATTGAGTGGTTCAGAAAGTTAGCTCCAGGAACCAATGAGTTCCCAGAGGCTCTTCCCCCAGAAGTCTGGCAAATTGGTGTGATGGGCGGAAAGGGCAATAGGTCTGGCCTTGGCACTGAGGCCATGAAAAGGGTACTCTCTGAGTTTCAGGAAGTTAGAAGCCTGGGGGGCTTGGACCCAATGTGGCCTGCCCCAGTTGAACACCTGCAGCAGTTTATAGAGTATCTAAATAGGAATGTTTGGCACCAGGAACTATACAGGGTAGGTTATCGGCCATAGCCTTCTATGTGAAAATCAATGGGTACCAGGACTATTCTTCAGATTACCGCCTTAGGAAAATGATTGAAGGCTGGTCTAAGGAAAGGGGCAGAGTAAAGGACACTAGTGCTCACATATCACCTGACTGTTAGAAAGCATTTGTGAGCAATGGGAGGTTCTCTGTAGGGACGATTACGATTACGAAGCTGCTTCATTTAGGGCAGTGTCTTTATCAACAGTTTTCGGATTTGCTGCAGGGAAGGGGGACAAAAACAGGGTAGCTTTACAATGGCAGGATGTCAGGGTAATGGATGAGATGGTGCAGATTTGCGTCTGACCATCCAAGGCCGATCAGTGGGGCAAAGGAGCAGGTATCACCACCCAGTTACATTGTCACACTGAACCAATTTGACCAGTGAAGGCCATTGACACATACTAGATCCTTAGAGGATCAAGCCCAGGATATTTTTTTATAAGTGAGAATGGTTCCCCTCTGATGAGGTACCAGTTTTGGAAGTTAACCGATTTAGCTCTACATAAGTTAAGAGTTTGAGGACTGAGATTTGGGACACACTCCTTTAGAATTAGTGTGGTGTCTATGACAGTGGCCTTTGTTTAGCACCCAGAGGATATCAAACCAATAGGATGGTGGGCTTTGTCCTCCTATCACAGGTGTGTTAGGGACTTCCTAATGTCCAGGCAGGGGCCTGGTTTTTGTTACGTCTTACAGGTACCACAGTGGTGGCCAGGAGAAGATACATGGTGATCATGGGCCACAGTTATGTTTTTTGGTCAGTGCAGTATGCTGCCATACCTCCATGGGGGAGTTGTCTTGGACTTGAAGCAAGGGCCCTTATTGAGTGGAGAGGACACCAAGGTCTGCTGCAGAACCAGATTTGCCACACGGCCACATTTGGTCATCATCCCAGAGGTGTTGGTAATACACCGGGGTGGTAATTATTTGACCAGACATAGTGGAAAGGCCCTGATTATCGATGTGATTCATGATCTCACCTGGTTGAGGGCCACATACCCAGCTATGAGTATTGTTTGTTCAACCATCATCCCTCAGCTGGTATGCAGGGATGTGAGAAATATTCTGCCCATAAACACTGCCCAAAGGAGTGTTAACAGGGAAGGCTGCAGAGCTGGTTGCAGTGGCCTAGAATCGGTGATTGGTCACCATAGGATCCGTATGGATAGGCCAGAGTTTTTTTCGGTCAGATGGCACACATCTGTCTGAATGAGGTTTGGATGTCTTCCTGGAAGACATCAAGGGGGGGGGGGTCTGCTGCTGGAGCTGGGTGAGCTCAATGGTGTACATGGGACTTAGCTTGGCTAGTCCCTATGCAGTGGTGGGTAGTGAGGACTAAATGGGCATTTTGGTGAGTTCCATAGCAATATCAGGTAATTATAGCTCATCTGAACTCCCAGCACTGTGGATCATGTGATTAGAGTGCTCGGAGGGGGGATGCACTGGGGCTTCACCCGGACCAACAGTCAACAGGCAGATGGTGGCTTGAGGTCTGGGGGTGGTCCTATTTTGGCCAGACGAGTTTAATGCGATCTTCACGGCAATGAAAACTTGGGCCAGTGTCTCACCCAGTTCTTTGTTTGTTAAAGGGCCTGTTTAGACCCATGTGTTCAAACCTGAGTCCGCTCTATGGCAGGACACCCCTTTGCCAAAGGATTAGCAACATTGATTGTTTTCAATAAAGGGTGGCCTGTGTTTAATCCATAATTCTGGTCTCACGTCTTTCCACATCTTAGTCCAATCATCAAGACCTATGTTAAAAAATATGATAGAATGATTTCAATATGAATCCAAGGCAGACCTTTCAACATCACAGTAATCCATGTTTATGCGCCAATGACTGATGCTGAAGAGGCTGAAATTGACCAATTCTATGAAGACTTAGAACACCTTCTAGAACTCACACCAAATAAAGATGTTCTTCTCATTATAAGGGACTGGAATGCTAAAGTAGGGAGCCAAGAGATAAAAGGAACAACAGGTAAGTTTGGCCTGGGAGTTCAAAACAAAGCAGGACAAATGCTAATAGAGTTTTGTCAAGACAACGAGCTGACAAACACTCTTTTCCAAGAACACAAGAGGTGACTTTCCACATGGACATCACCAGATGGGCAATAGCGAAATCAAATTGATTATATTCTCTGCAGCCATAGACGGAAAAGCTCTATACAATCAGCAAAAACAAGACCTGGAGCTTATTGTGGCTCTGATCATCAGCTTCTTATAGCAAAATTCAATCTTAAACTGAAGAAAGTGGGAAAAACCACTGGGCTAGTCAGGTATAATCTAAACCAAATATCTTATAAATACACAGTGGAAGCGAAAAGCAGATTTAAGGAACTAGATTTGGTGGACAGAGTGCCTGAAGAACTACGGATGGAGGCTTGTAACATTGTACAGGAGGCAGCAACAAAAACCATCCCAAAGAAAAGGAAATGCAAGAAATCAAAGTGGCTGTCCAATGAGGCTTTAAAAATAGCAGAGAAGAAAAGGGAACCAAAATGCAATGGAGATAGGGAAAGTTAGAGAAAATTAAATGCAGACTTAAAAAGTATAGCAAGGAGAGACAAGAGGGCCTTCTTAAATGAACAGTGCAAAGAATAGAGGAAAAGAATAGAAAAGGAAAAACCAGATATCTGTTTAGGAAAATTGGAGATATTCAAGGAACTTTGTGAAAAGATGGCCATGATAAAGGACAAAAATGGTTGGGACCTCACAGAAGCAGAAGACATCAAGAAGATGTGTCAAGAATACACAGAGGAATTATACCAGAAAGATCTGGATGTTCCGGACAACCCAGAAAGTGTGGTTGCTGACCTTGAACCAGACATCCTGGAGAGTGAAATCAGGTGGGCCTTAGAAAGCTTGTCTAATAACAAGGCCAGTGGAGGTGATGACATTCCAGTTGAGCTATTTAAAATCTTGAAAGATGATGCTGTTAAGGTGCTACATTCAATATGCCAGCAACTTTGGAAAATTCAGCAATGGCCAGAGGATTGGAAAAGATCAGTCTACTTCCCAATCCCAAAGAAGGGCAGTGCCAAAGAATACTCCAACTACCGTACAATTGCACTCATTTCACATGCTAGGAAGTATATGCTCAAAATTCTACAAGGTAGGTTTCAACAGTATGTGGACCAAGAACTCTCAGAAGTACAAGCTGGATTTCGAAGGGGCAGAGGAACTAGAGAATAAATTGCTAACATGCACTGGATTATGGAGAATGCCAGAGTGTTCCAGAAAAACATCTACTTCTGCTTCATCGACTACCTAAAAGCCTTTGACTGAGTGGACCACAACAAACTTTGGCAAGTCCTTAAAGAAATGGGAGTGCCTGACCACCTTATTTATCTCCTGAGAAATCTATATGTGGGACAGGAAGCAACAGTTAGAACTGGATATGGAACAACTGACTGGTTCAAAATTGGGGGGGAAAGTATGACAAGGCTGTATATTGTCTCCCTGCTTATTTAACTTATATGCAGAATACATGATGCGAAAGGCAGGACTGGATGAATGCCAAGCCAGAATTAAGATTGCCACAAGAAATATCAACCACCTCAGATATGCAGATGATACCACTCTGATGGCAGAAAGTGAGGAGGAATTAAAGAACCTCTTAATTAGGGTGAAAGAGGAGAGTGTCAAAAATGGTCTGAAGCGCAACATCAAAAAAACTATGATCATGGCCACTGGTCCCATCACCTCCTGGGAAAAAGAAGGGGAAGATATGGAGGTAGTGTCAGATTTTATCTTCCTGGGCTCCATGATCACTGCAGATGGAGATAGCAGCCACAAAATTAAAAGACGCCTGCTTCTTGGAAGGAAAGCAATGACAAACCTTGACAGCATCTTAAAAAGCAGAGACATTACCTTGCCGACAAAGGTCCGCATGGTCAAAGGTATTGTTTTTCCTGTAGCGATGTATGGAAGTGAAAGCTGGACCATAAAGAAGGCTGATCACTGTAGAACTGATGCTTTTGAATTGTGGTGCTGGAGGAGACTCTTGAGAGTCCCCGGACTGCAAGGAGAACAAACCTATCCATTCTAAAGGAAATCAACCCTGAGGGCCATCTCATGAGAAGATTCCCTGGAAAAGATCCTGATGTTTGGAAAGTGTGAGGGCAAGAGGAGAAGAGGATGACAGAGGACGAGATGGCTGGACAGTGTCATCGAAGCAACCAAGATGAATTTGACCCAACTCCAGGAGACAGTGGAAGACAGGAGGGCCTGGTGTGCTCTGGTCCATGGGGTCACGAAGAGTCGGGCACGACTTAACGACTAAGCAACAACAACATAACAGAAGAACTAAATAAACATGGACTCTATAAGCACAAAAAATGGGGGTGGGAAATGAAAGGTTTGGCATCATGGTTGGCCTAAGACATTTTGCCGCCCTCAACATTTATTATCTGGAGTGATTTAATTCATTCAGCTAAACGGTAAAACTGCCCTTGTTTGGCATGATGAACATGTGAACTTTGTAGGTTTCCACTGGCATTGGATGACGGGAAACACACCTAGGCTACAACCAAGAGAGGTATGAGAATCGAAATACCAGCCTCCATGAATCTCACTTCATCCCACTTACGTATTGTAAAATATCTCTCCAGACAATCCATGTGGGTAGTGGAAGTTTCAAATAAAATTTGAATTGCTCCAGTATACCCAGCAGGAATCTGAAACCAGGCTGAAGAAATGTTTGAAGTACATAGTTTCTTTCTTTCTTTGTGTAAGTTCTTCACGTCAGGGGAAGAACTACGTGGAAATGGTTACTTCTTGAGGCTCAGATCAAAACCGGCTGTCTCATTTAGACAGCATCCAGTCCCTTCCCTATCAAGAGCAACATACACACCACACACGCACAAGGTTGATGCTGGATACAACGTGCTGTCCCAGCTCTATCTCTTTCTGCCTTATCTGTTCCTTTGCTTTTCTCCTCTCTTCCATGAACTCATTCGTTTCACTCAGCACAGTAAACTTCCGTTGTGTGCCTCAAACACTGTTGGGCTTGGCAGATTGCTTTGCATCACACACGCACAGAGAGAGAGAGAGAGAGATATTTCTTCCCAGATACACAAGAGATCACTCACAACTTGACAGCAGAGAAAAGAAGTAATGCCTCTTCCAATCATGGGTATGTGTTGGGAGTGGGGTGGGGGAAAAGAGAGAGCTTGCAGGATCAGCAGAAAGTTTAAATTGGCTCCCTAGTGACAGTTCATAGAGCTGCAAGCTCTCCTCAGCTTCATAAGAATTCTGGACGGTTCTGTCCTTTTTGCATGAGGGGTGAATGCAGCTGTGGAGACAAGTCTTCTGAAGAGAGAGAGAGAGAGAGAGAGAGACGGGGTGGGGGGAGAAGCAGTGGCTCTGCCTTCATTATCGATAAAGAAGCAACAGAACGGAACTGCTATGTGAAATGAATGCTCAGCAGGCTCTGAGATGAAGTAAGCAGGTTCCCACTATCCCTTATCTAAAGATAATAATAATGCAAAATTGAGTCTGGCCAGAACTGGTTGAAAAATGACTTGGTTTCCACAGCTTATGCCACACCTCAGCATCAGGATGGCAGCGAGCAGACTAAGGATGGCCTATAGGCTTGAGGGGTTTTATCTCCCACAGTTACACCTAGAAACATTTACAGTATATATTTAAAAACAACAACAAACACATTCAGAGAGGCTAAGAATGGACACATTCTGGCAGGCATTTGTTTCATTATTTGGTGCGTTTTGGGGGCTCACTCTTTTTTTTTGTGGCAACCACACAACATAATCACTAGAGCAGACCAATTTGTCTCCAGAGTACCCCAACCCACATGTTTTTCAGCTGCTATTGGGGGCTTTTACTTTTTTAGTGCAGTTTGGTACACTCTAGTTTGGCATGTTTGATCCCTGGGAATGGACTAAAATCAAGGATTGCAGCTGTCAATGTTGCCAAGGCTCCCTCCAGTGTCAGTTTCTGGTATCATAAAATGGCTTAATAAGCAAGCCACTTCAGGATATCAGCAAATTCAGCACTACACCTGCCCCTCTGTGGAATCACTTAGATTAATTTTTTTAAAGGAATGATTTGCCTTTGTGTGAAGCACTAATTGAAACCATGTCTACAGGCAGTTTCACAATTGGCACTACACATAAGGCAAAGAAAAAAATATTTAAGTGATGCAGTGCATCAGCAATATCATAGCACAGGCAAAAATAATAATTTCACTTCCCCTCACCCTCTGTGGAGGAGCTGGAGGTGAGAGTTCAACTGAGAGTGGAAGAAGCTGGAGGTGACTCAAGGTCAATATGTCATTTAGGCAGAAGGATCATGCCAGATGGCATATTACTCTTCCCCCTGACCTCAAGCAATCCTATTTAGACTGCACAAGCCAATGTGGTTGCACCCAAAGAAATAAAGTGGCAAACACTGTTAAGGGACAGAGCAAGAAGCATTATTTGTAAAAGTCCATGACTGCAAGAACAGGACCTTTCAGAGAGCAGGGCTTTCCCTGTTCAGAGAAAACACTGGCATCACACATCTTTTTCATCTGGGGTCCATCTTGTTCATAGCCACCTCTGTGTGCAGATCTTGAAACAAGATGTCATTGCCTGATAAGGATTCCCCAGTATTTTCCAACTCTTGGTTCATTTTCCCATCTATCCATCTTTGACAATTACACTCCATATTCCTTCTGATGGATCCAAATTGACATCCTGGCCCTCTGTATTTGCTTTCTGTTTCAAAATACGCATGCTAACAGTCCAGACAAAGGGTGATACAAGCTTAGCTTATTCCATTCAGTTTGAACTGGTTGCTCCCTGGACACACTATTTGCCTTAGAGATTGGATGCTGTTTTTTTGTCGTCATCACCCCCCCCCCCATGCTGAGTATATATAGCTGGGGAGAAACAGTTAGAGCAAAAGGCAACAGTGGGCTCCAGGGTCCTCTCATTGAAAATGAAACAATTGCCTCATTTCCTTGAAGCTTCTCACAGCTCAGAGAAGGGAGCAGAACACAATATTAACACAAAAGCCCCAACAATGTGTGAGCAGTAAGACATTCTAGGAGGGCAAACCTACCTGGAGATGGTTCTCTTTGGAGAGACATCATTAGGGGTTTATCAGAGTTGTGTAGCATTTGGTTTCTTGACACATATAGGCATTGTGCCGAGGTAGTACAGGCATAGATTAAACATACCAACAAGATGGAGTTCTTGCTCCTACCTCTAGTGTGCAAAAAAGGCAACAAGCACCCACATGATCCCACCTCAGTTCTCTGGGCGTCATTCAAAACTGGAAGTCTCCCTCCACATACAGACACCTGGAGATGGAAGAGATGGATGTCTGCCCCCTTCTCTGATCTAATTTTCTGATTCAGGACATTCAAAACATTCTACAACCTACCAAGAAGCAACTGGCTATTGATTTAATTCCCTTCCCAACATATGAGCAGTGGTTTACCTAACAAAGGGTGTGCACAATAAGAGGTATACGAATACCCTCACACAGGTGGAGATAATGAGGGTCCAGCCCCATAGGGCTGGATGGTCCACTCACTGATGCGCTAATGTGGGGTCCGCACTGCCATGCTGTTGCTCCGGAGATCACGGTCACAACAAATGCCCTCACCACAGTCACTTACATCAAGATGTACCATACTGAAATACAGCCAAGGTATTTTGACACCAGAGAGAAAATCCCACAAATGCCTTTCCTCATCCCAACAAGTAAAAAATGCGATGACAAAATGAATAATCAAATATTTGCTGCTCTTCCATGACACACAAGAACTGACAAAGTCAAAAATATGACATTCGAACAATACCCTGAAAAGTACCATAGACCTTTATAACATTCCTTTGTATTCTGAGTCTGTGCTGGTCTGTCACAGCTAACATATATCTCTTAGAGGGATGCGAATCAAAGTTCATCTGGGAAGCATTTAATTAATCAATATGGTCTCCCGACTGGCTTGCCAAAAATGTAACTTCTCATCTTGATCTTGTTTTCAGAAGATAAGAATAAAAAACTGGTCTTACCCATAGCAGAGTTGCCTAAATAAATAAATAAATAAATAAATAAATAAATAAATAAATAAATAAATAAATAAATAAATAAATAAATAAATAAAATTAAAATTAAAATTAAAATTAAAATTAAAATTAAAATTAAAATTAAAATTAAAATAAAAAAGAATCCAGGCAACATTAGCCTGTCCAGCCCTACAAACTTTTTTCATCTACATTGTTTCTATGCATAAAATCCTAAAGGTACTTCAAAGTTGTTGAAAACTTGTTACTTCAAAAACCATTCTTACAGCTATGAACAATGAAGTCTGAACTTAAATTGTAAACAAATACTTGTCAGGCAACAGTATTTCAATTGTAAGCTTTTAGCTAAAAAAAAGTTACAGACAAGAACTTAAATCTCCTCTTAATCCAAAAATAAAAGAGCTTATAGCTTCAAAAAATCTTTCAAATACATTAAAATAAATTGAATTAGAAATACGTTTCTTAGCCTTTTAGCATATTTGGACACACATGTTCTACAGTTAAAATCTCTGGAGGAAAATCCTTGATTTCTCTGTGTTGCCTCTGTGCTGCTGTTTCTGAAGCTGCCACTATCTTTTGCATTCCCCCCTCAGCTTCTTGGCTCAGCTTGACTCAGTTTGATTCTGTTGTAGTTCAGCTAGCTCAGCTAACCTTGCTGACTCTGCCCTAGCTGGCATGCTTATATTACATCAGCCCTTTTGTAGCTATGGTAGTTTATTTATCCACCAGAAACTAGACAAAGATTCAGAAGATTAGTAAAGACAGAACTATTTAAGGAGGCCTTTGGATGTTAGTCCTAGACTAATTTATGAGACCCACACGCCAATGCCACTGTTAATTATACTATATTTTTATTTTGTTTATTATGTTTACATTTTATGTAACTTAGTTGGATTTAAGTTATCGGGTGTCAATCATAGGTCGCCTTTTCTGTTTTAGTTTGTGGTATCATGCATTTGATTTTATTATTATTATTTTAATTGTTGTAGGAATAGTCTCATTATGTAAACTGCCATGTGTAGTGTTCCCACTGAGTTGGACAGTCTATAAGCCAAATAAATAAATAAATAAATATTCCAATCTACTGTTTACCTATTATTTCCAGATTTGAAGATGACACTGGTAGAAGGCCAGTGCAAATTCTCATAGTCTCTGCTGCCCGAGCAAGCTTTCTCTCATAAGAGAAAACAACACTCCTCCCTGTCTTTTCTCTATCCTAAGCTAGCAGAATCTATGCAAAATCCCATTGACTGTGCTTTATGTGAATATTTTGTATAGGAGTTGCTACAGTCATGGACCCAACAGACTTTTCTATAGGCTCCGCTATTCAAGCAAATCTACATGAAAATCAATGGGAGGTTTGGTAATTGCCCTGCAGTGGCCTCTATAGGGCATTCAGTATATTGCTATTTAAACTGTTACTTTTTCTTTTTGTCAATTCATCTCTCTTTGTCCTGAAGTAACCTCTACCAGCAGTTAATTACTATTCAAACCTTTGTGTTATAATTACATTTCACATTTCCAGGGTTACAATTCTTACACCCTTACTCGGGTAATACTTTACTCATACAAAATACCAAACTGCGACCGCCCCCCTTCAATCAGGTGAGAAGGTGGGTGTCTTTTTTTGAAACTTTTCTCTGCTGTTCAGTAGCCCTGTTGACACGTCTGTCTTGCTCTACCTAAAGATAGGTCCAGCCATGTCTGTAAGCAGTGAATATCACTAAACAGCCTTATAGCCTTGCTGAATAAAGATTTATTTTTCTTCCTTTTATTTGTGACACCACAGCTGCCCCTCTTGTCACCTAATTTCCACTTTATTCTCCTATTTAGCTATAAACCTTCTCCCATGCATATATATACACCCCACCCCCACAGGCATACCTACCATTTCCCACTGTTCTGTAAGAGTATTTCTGTGAGCCATCTCAGACCGATTCAATTTCATGGTGCAGCAATCTATTTATTCCCAGCTCTGTTTCTCTACAAGCCCAGCTCACAATTAATCAAAGTTAAGCATTGTTTTAATTTCAAACACATTCGCTCATGCAATACAGGAAGAAGGGGGGAAACAGTGTGATGCCGTAAGAACAAGTAAATTGCTGCTTTCCAATTTAACCTGAGATGGCTGGGCAAGGGACACTCAGAGTTTTCTTGCTGTTTATATCTCTTTCCCAGTATAAAAGAACAGACCAATAAACCCTGAGCTGGCAAGTTTGGGCAACATACTCTTCATGCTGAGGTTTCTCACTTCAGCTCACTGCAGGTTCAAATATTTGAACACTTATCTATTTTCCCATTGGAAAATGCTGCCATTGGAGCAGGATGCAAAGGTGGCCATCATGAAAGAGCTGCATTAAATTATTCTGACCTGGTGAGGCAAAAATCTGGGAACAAGCGTGGTCTCAAAGGGATTTGCTCAGAGGGGAGTCGATGCCAGGTGACAAGGAAGGGCACCAGAGGGACCATATATTGAGCGTGTCCCACCTATGGTCCTAGATGGCCCGCTCTCTGAACAGAATTGTGGCTAACTGCACATCCCTCTCCTTTGTTCTTCACCTTCATCTTCTCCCTTCAAAAGTTCTCTTCTTCCACCAAACGGCAAGTCTGAGAGCCAAACAAGATTTTTAAAAAACCAAAAATCAAAAAAGGCATGTTGTCCCCTGCTGCTAGCCTGTTTCAGTTCCCATTAAAGGAATATCCCACAGAGTATATGTACTTCCAAAGTCCAGAATTCCAACTATTATCTCCAAAACCATGCTTTCTTAAACCCAACACACAGGGAATCCAACAGTGGAAACAGATAGAATTGTAAACCTCAGTACAGAAAAATGATACATAATACGTGCTATAAAGAACTGGTCTTTTCATCCCTCCAGCATACAGAAACTGAAGTCCATCACCTAATAATCAGGTCCAAAGCATTTCTCTCTCTCTCTCTCTCTCTCTCTCTCTCTCTCTCTCTCTCTCTCTCTCTCTCTCTCTCTCTCTCTCTGTGTGTGTGTGTGTGTGTGTGTGTGTGTGTGTGAGAGAGAGAGAGAGAGAGAGAGAGACAGAGAGAGAGAGAGAGAGAGTAGGGCTTTAGATGGGGAAGTAAAGGTTCCTTTTCTCAAATGTTTACTGCTTTGTTTATTTTTACATGCTATAGGAAAAATGAGGAACTATGTATTGCTTTTGTTTTATAGTTGTAATAAAATCTGTTCATTTTCCAATCCCTTTGCTGTTTAACCTATAGTAACAGCAGTACTCCTAGCAGTAGGGATTTTAAAGTACATTATTAAAGCAAAACACATTAGATCACTTGTTGATACAAGTAATATCTAGAGATATGCTTTCTTTAACTGGGACCATATCTGCAGTTGAAACTTTAGCCTCATTTATGCAACAATACCAGCAAGAAGCAAGATGCTTTTCAAAAATCAATACTGTTAGCTTTGAAAGGATACTCTAAGTTGAAGCTTTTTGTTTCTGTAACAACTTTCTACCCAACATCAGAGTAAAGTAATGCCTTTTTTATTACGGCTAGTTGGTGCTCAAACTTAAGTTTACAGACTTTTGTGTTACCTGTAACTTAGTTCTTAAAATGATGTAGGGTTCTGAAGGTGAACAGGTAGCTGCATTTTTTCATTTCAGTTTTGAAAAGTAAAAAATAAAAAATATTTACAGATCAAGTTAGTCCATGAATTAAGGTGTCAAGTTACAGGGGACTCACAGAACAACTATTTACCATATCAAGTCGTTGAGAACACAGGGGATCATGGTTTCTGTTGTCCTTCTAAAAAGAAACATATGCCTTGTAATTTTGTGCCTGGGATGAGCTGACCAGGAGAAGGGGGGAAAGTGCCCACTGCTAATTGGAAGGAAACCACTGGTGCCTTATCTTTGTGAGAATAGAGATTTCAAGGCCAGTCTGAGTTCGCCCTTTGGTACAGAGCTAATAAAGAGGAATTGTTTCAGCCTGAGTGAAAGCAGGTGAGGGAGAAGTTGTTCTGTTCTTCACAAGAGTTCAGGGAAACAATGCCAGATTTTCTGGAATTTTGGATATAAAATGAGGAGAGAAGTTACTTAAATTAGCCTAGTTATCTCTTAAAAGAGTGCTGTGCTCATCTGCTGCTCTGCTACATGACTTGCACTCAGGATCAACGATCGTGATCTCTGGAGTGATAGGATGGCAGCATGGACCCCACAGCATTAGTGCATTGGTGAGTGGACCATCTGGCCCCATGGGGCCGGACCCTCATTACCTCCACCTGCATGAGGATATTCGTTACAGCATTGAATATGCCTCCTGCACTGACATGAAAAGAATTTTATGGAACGATTACAAAGCACAAGACATTCTAGTGCTGATCCCCTGCCCTGTTTCAAGATATTTTTGCTCCACCTGTAGAACTGTAGTTCAATGTTGCCCTTATAGCAAGATAGTGGACCCCGAATCCTTATGCAGAGAAAAATTTTCCTTTCTTGTTCAATCTTTCTCTCTGTGTGTATATATACAGTATACTCCTTAATAGCAAGTGGTGATCAATATGCAAGAGTGCATTAAAAGATGCTAATGTTCCAAATCTACAGCTTGTCAATACTGAGCAACAGACAGAAATAAGAAAGAACCAGAACTGAGGGTCAACATCCTCCTGTTGGATTTCCTTTTTTCTAACTGAAACACTAATTTGGTTTTTAAAAGAACACTTTTTCTCATTGCAGCAATACAACCTGCTCGCTCAGCAGAAATGTTGAAGTTGTGACTTTGGCCTATTAACAATATTTCTTGGGGAAGCTGAGGTGCTGGTGTGTGTCTGGGGGTGGGGGAATGCTCTTTAGTAACCAATTTGGAAAATAGGCTACAGCAAAGGCAAGGAGAGCTGAAAGAGGCAGCCAAGGCACCTGTGTAGCCCCACAGCACCTGCCTGTCCCCATTTTGGGGGCTGGATTTGCTAGTTTGTTTAAATGCCCTAGTGCTTGGCTGGCATGCTTTCCTGTTGGTATCAAGATGATAAACAACGTAAAATGTTTAATCAACATTCGATCAGGAGAGCTCTGTTGTAGATTTGGAACACAATCAAGGTACAACACTAAAGAAAGATTCCAGTATGGGTGGCCCACTAGAAGCGGGGTTTTTTGACCCAGTAAGAATGATACAAAGTGTAAGTGTGAGATATGCCAAATTGTTAAATAGTGACTTTAATCTAAAGGGTAAAGATGGACTGGCAGAACAGGGTATTGTTCTTGATTGGTGGTTGATAAACCAGTTAAAATTGCGGTATGCAAAAGATAAAGCTATAGGGTTTTATAAAGGGAAAACAGTTTTGGATAAAGGACTGCTAGATTCAGAGGAAAAACTGATTAAATGTTTATATAATCTTTTGATGGAACAAAAAATGGAAGACGAAATTGTGAAGGATTGTATGATAAAATGGGTCCAAAACAGCGGATATAACATTGAACAAAGTACCTAGTCACAGATATGGGAACGAAACATCAAAATGACTAAATCTATAACCTTAAAAGAAAATCTTTATAAAATGTTTTACAGATGGTACATAACAACAGAGAAACTAATCAAAATATATAAAAATGTATCCAATGAATGATGGAAATGTGAAGAGAAAGTAGGGAGTTTTTTTCACATGTGGTGGACATGTAGTGGGGCTAAGGACTTCTGGGAAATGATACACAAAATTGTAGAGAAAAATTTATGGGTTAATATTGCCTTAACACCAGAGGTTTTTCTATTGAACATGATACCATTCCAAAAGCGAGAGAAAAAAGTTTTATTTGATTTTACATCTGATAACTGCAGCAATAATTTTGTATGCTCACAATTGGAAGACCACAAAGTTACTGTCAAAAGAGGAATTTCTTGAGAAGATTCTAGAACTGGCAGAAATGGACATCTTGACAGACACACTAAATGACAAAACAACAGGAGTGGAGAAAAACAAATGGGAACTACTTTACACCTGGATTGAATCTACATCAAGAAAAGATTGGGCAGCCATCTATCTGGGATGGTATGAGGTCTCCGGACTTGGGCAGGGGGTTGGACTAGAAGACCTCCAAGATCCCTTCCAACCCTACGGCGATTCTATGATCACTCCTAAAAGGAAGGGATTCAAGTTGTTCTGACACCCAGTTTTTGCTGAATTCCTTTAGCTGTGCAGCAGAAGTGCAAGGATTCAGGGAGCAGAATACCTTCAAATTCCCCACCCCTTTTTTTCTCATCAACCAGGACTTACAGTCTCAGAGATATTAGTAGGAGAGAGAATTAAAAATTTCATTATCTACAGTTAAACAGATCAAACTGCAAAGTGACAAACAGGACTGCCTTCAGCAACAAACTTCAATAGACCTTAGAAAAGGCGAAAACTCTCCACAGTGAAGCAGGGCTCTCTTTGCTATTCAGAGGCAGGGAAGGAAAAACTGGTTAGTGCTGGATAGATTGACCATCACCCCAGACCTGAAAGATCCCTCCCAGCCTAACAAACTGCAGATAGTATGCAAGGTTTTTTGTGTGGCTCTTCCGAGAGAAAGAAGCATAAGCCTCAAAAAGTCTTATGTTGTTCTCTCTTCACTTATGGGTTGCCTGGCATAACCGAAGAAGGAATTTCAAATGGGCTGAGCTCATATTTCTTCATGGTTGCACTGGAGACCCTTAAATACATAGCATGACATTAGGCAGCCCCTTCTTGTAATAAAGGAGAAATGTGGAAGGGTTCTGGCGAGAGCTAAGGTTTAGCAAACAGAAGACTGTATCTGCTGGCGTCACAGGCTTGTTTGTCTATTCCATTTTGGGGCAAATAACGCCTGCGAATCATTTGTCTGCATTGTCTGGAGAGAATACGAAGGAATAATTTGAAGGAGGAAAATGTCAGGCACCGTCAAATGCATTGTATTCAGCTTAGCATCTTTTTTTGCCTTTGTTTAGGCCTTGTTATAAAGAGATCTGCATGGGTGGAAGTTAAAGTATGAGAATGATTATCCAATCCAAATATAAACCTCAACAGAATAGGAAATGCTATTCATAGTTGCACAGGACAAGGCTATGAATGGCTTCTGTGGAGCTGCAGGAAGGTGCACGGAGGTGAAGTGTGCCTCAGAAGGAGGCCTTTCTTGCAGAGGTATTCACCGCTTCAAGAAGAGCTAGCACCAGGTTTACATAAATCCAAACTTGCCTGTAAAAATCAAAATTATGTATTTTTCCCCCTTGCCACACAATGAGCTAATTGGGGATTTGCCGTCATTGCATCTGATGTATGAGCCCTTTCGTTCTAATAGCTAGTAAGGTGGCAGCAGTAAAGAAAGTATTGTCAGAATATAAGCTTGGTTAGTTCTATGCTGTAATTCCAAAGAAAGAATAATCAGAATTGGAATGGACCTTTGTTTGGTTGGTTGTTGTGGGTTTTTCGGGCTCTTTGGCCATGTTCTGACGGTTGTTCTTCCTAACGTTTCACCAGTCTCTGTGGCTGGCATCTTCAGAGGACAGCACTCTGTGCTCTGGTGTAGTTTGGCTTGGGAATGCAGTATTTATGGCTGTGAGATAGCCTTTTGTCTTTTTCTGTAGATGGGTAATTAGTGTGTCTTCTTGTGGGTGTATTGTTGTGTTAAGGAGAAGAGATTATCTGTCACTGTGGTTGATGGGTGTCATTAGCTGGTCTTTTGTGTGTAGTGATCCCCTGTCCTTGTGGCTGGGTGGAGTTCGTTGACCTTTTGCACGCTGTATTTTTGAGAGCTGGGAGCCAAGTTTTGTTGAGCTTCACATTTTCCTCTTTTTTGTTGAAGTTCTGCTGGTGCTTGTGGATTTCAATGGCTTTCCTGTGCAGTCTGGCGTAATGATTGCTGGTGTTGTCCAGTATTTCAGTATATTGAAATAGAATTTCATGTCCAGTTTGTTTTAGGGCATGTTCAGGTACTGCAGATTTTTCTGGTCTTTTCCTTAGCACAACAGTTCAGAAGAAGGGAATGGTAAACCACTTCTGTGTATCCTCTACCTGAAAACTTAGGAAAGGGTCACTATAAGTCAGAATTGACTTGATGACACACAATTATTATTTGCCATGTAACTTGTATTTTAAAGATCGTATAGCTAGTATATATCGATTTGATATATTGCTTTAGATTTGTTTGAACTGGCCAAAATTCTCTTGTGGTATCTTACATGGAATGGGGGAAATGACATCAGCTACAGCAGCATAACCTGGAATCCAAGCATAGAACAGTTTAATTCGCAGCTGCTAATTAGAGTATCTGCTGTAACCTCTCATTGCATGCAGGTTGGGTGGTTTCACACAGGACCTGAAATCCAATTCTAAGCCATGTAAAGTTTATGCAAAAGAATTTTGGTCATTGTGTTGAAATGGTCGTGAACTGCTGGTTCGACAGCTTGGTGTAGTTCCTTTACTGGCTGAACAGCTGATCTACAGTTTGGCACCCCCATCCCCTCCAGCAGGCACCACTCAGAGGCAGCACCCAAAGGAGTTGGGGTGGGGCGCTGCCACCAAATGGGCATAGAATTGCAGATCGGCTGTCCAATCAGGAAACAAACTGTGCTAAACCACCAAATCAGCAGTTCATACCCATCTCTAATCTAGATGCAGGTGAATATTTAGACAAATGCAGGCAGGCATCTAGCAATGTCCCTGCAGTCAGACAGGTTGGAAATGTGAATAGAGCAACACAATAGGCACGGAAAAGCTGAGTATGTGTGTTACTGAACCACAATGTATTGGTTATAATAAGTCTGCAGTACAGGAAGGATGATAGTGGCAACAGCAGATGGAAGCAAAGCAACGGGGACCTATCTCTTGGACCCTATGATCTTTGTGTCTCTTCCATTTTGTTAATCTATGAGCCCTTCACTTTTTGTTGAGTTTGCACATAGATGTACACATTGTCATGTTTTTGCTTCCATTGCAAGTGGCTTTTCCTCCTATTGTTGAGTCCTCTTTTGTCCTGTTTTCCTTTATGATTCACATACAATAAAATGCGAAATGAAAAAGAAATGCATGAGCCCTTAATGGAAGGGCTGCCTCTCCAGAAGTTATTATTTTGCACATACAATTGTGACAACCCCAGACCTACTGGGATATGCCACAGTTTCACTAAGCTGCCACCAACCATTCCCTATAAGAAGTCACACAGACCAGGAATGGATTTTTAAACAAACAAAGGAATAAGGTTTATTTAAATAACACACAGGGAAAAATAAAATGATCAACTGAATAAGATACAGTAACGTGGCTTAGTCTCAATCATACATACACCAGTTTGGTTCACACAGAACACCTTTAAATAAAGCACAGACCCTGAACCTATCAGTTCTGGCTAACCATACAGACACCTGAACCTATCAGGTTGGCACTGACTGACACACAGTAGTACCCTGTCTGACACACAGACTCCCACTCAAGCTTCTTCTCTCAGCTCTCCTCCAGCTTCTCCTCACAAACTCCACATATATATACAGTACAGCCCCTCCTCCTGATGTCCCGCCTTCCACTCCCCATAGGATGGAACTTTCCCTCCAAACCCATGACAGACAGGTAACATCAGTGCTGTATGTAACACCTCCCCTCTTTATAAGTTGTTTTGTAGGGGGAAAGCTAAGGTGCTTTTCTCCAAAAAAACAACCTGGATCCAAAACATACAAAAACAGTTATACATTAACATACAATACCATACTTACTCTAGGATAACCATATCAATTAGGCATCTAAACATTTACCATTTACAATACATCAAGTTACCTTTATTCATACAAACCAGGCATGTTTAATAAACAAGTACATTTAACCTTTTGGTCACCAAAATATATACATAGTCCATGTTTCTTTCGCCGTCTTCATTCTTCAGGTCTTCTTGACAAGGTGTCAGCAACACAGTTCACTGACCCTCTGACCACCTTCACTTCAAAGTCATAGTCTTGCAGGTTTAAAGCCCACCTCATAAGTTTGCTATTGTGGGTTTTCATTGTCTTCAACCATTGCAGTGGTGAATGGTCAGTGCACAGAATAAAATGTCTTCCCCAGATGTAAGGCTTGGCCTTCTGGATCGCGTAGACTATGGCCAGGCACTCCTTCTCCACGGTTGCCAAATGTCTCTCACCTTTCTGGAGTTTCCTACTCAGGTAGGACACTGGATGCTGGTCACCATTTTCATCCTCCTGGCAAAGAACTGCTCCTACCCCGCTGTTAGACGCATCGGTGTAGATGATGAACTCCCGGTCGAAGTCTGGAGCACGCAGCACTGGATAGTTGATGAGGGCCTCCTTCAACCTCTGGAACGCCTCCTCACAGTCGCTGGTCCACGGGATGCGGTCATCAGTCTTCTTCCTCGTCAGATCGGTCAACGGAGCCGCAATCTCGCCAAACCTCGGGATGAACTTTCTGTAGTAGCCCACCAACCCAAGAAATGATTTGACTTTTTTCTTGGTGTTGGGTCTGGGCCAATCACGAACTGCTTCTATCTTGGCCTCTAGGGGTTTGATCACTCCTCCCCCTACCATGTGACCCAAGTATTTTATTTCTGGGCTACCCAGCTGCAGTTTGTTCTCTTTGCAGAGCCTAGGCCAAAGCACTTCCTCCCCTGGATTAAAGCGCCTCTCCCTGCCTTCCTGGTCATCCCAAGCTTTCTTTCTGACCTTTGGAGCTTGCAGGGTCTCTGCTGCTAGCTCTGGGTTTCTCTTTAGGTCATTCCTTAAAGAGTCTATATATGTCACAACATCTTGTGGGTCATCCTGGGTGATCTGCTCCCAATTTTGTTTGATTAAATCGAGTGGCCCTTTCACCCTTCTCCCAAACAAAAGTTCAAACGGACTGAACCCGGTACTGGCTTGTGGCACTGATCGATAAGCAAACAAAAGGGATTGCAGCTTCTGGTCCCAATTGTTTGGATTCTCCGCCAAGTAAGCCCTAATCATGCGCATCAGAGTCCCATTGAACTTCTCCGTTAACCCATTACTTTCAGGGTGATAGGCAGTGGTTTCCTTGTGTTTAATTCCACAGATTTGCCATAACTGTTTCATGAACTTTGATGTAAACGAGGTGCCCAAATCTGTGATTATTTCTGAGGCAAATCCCATCCTGGACATATACCCCACCAAAGCATCTGCCACTGTGTTAGTTTCAATGTTAGTCAAGGGAATGTCTTCAGGGTACCTCATGGCATGGTCCACAATGGTGAGAATGAACCTGTTCCCCCTCTTTGTGGCCTTGGGCAAAGGTCCCACAATATCCACCCCTATACATTTGAACGGAGTGTCAATCACAGGCAAAGGGCACAACTTTGCTTTGGTCCTGTCACGGTTATTCCCCTGCCTCTGACACACATCACATTGCTTACAGAACTCCTTGATCTGCTTCCCTATTTCAGGCCAGTAAAAATTCTGTGTAATTCTCTGTTGTGTTTTGTTCACCCCTAAGTGCGTAGCAAACATGTCAGAGTGCCCCCTTTTTAAGATCATGGGGCGATACTTTTCAGGTACCACCAGCTGACTTCTGATCCCATCTCCCCCTTTTGAGATATTCCTCAGGGTCTCTCTATATAAAATTCCCTTTTTCTCTCGAAATCTCACTGGGGTTTCAGGTGTTAGCTGGGCGTCTGTCACCTGTTCAAAACACTTTTGGAAAGTGGCGTCTGCCTTTTGTTCTTGGCCAAATCGGCTGTCCGTGGTCAAGGTTCCAATCACAGCCTCGGAACTCCCCTCTGCTTCCGTCTCGGGCTCATCAGTACCCCCCTGAACTGTCCCCGTGGTGGCTTGTGAACGTGTAATCACTAGCACCCGTTTCACATGTTCAGCCAGGTCATTTCCCACGAGCACGGCTGCTGGCAGAGTCGATGAAATCGCTAGCCGCCAAACTCCCCTCCAGCCTTGAAAGTTCACAGGTACCTCAGCTACTGGCAGCGAGATCACCTGTCCCTCAATCCCTGCCACCTTTATGCTCTCATTTGGGATTATATATTCCCTAGGAATAATATCTGGATGGCACAGGGTCACCTGGGAACAAGTATCCCTTAGCCCCCTATACTGATGGTCAAGTATTCCTACGTCCACCCCTGTGGTTTCAAACAACTGCGAATCTGTTCTCACTAGCAAGCAGCGCTTGACCTCTACAAGAGGACCATTTTCCTCAGCCTGATCAGCAGATGTAACTGTTCCAGATTGAGTAGCCATGGCAACAGGCTCCCTCAGTGGCAAGGAGCTTTGCTCTTTCTGGACACAGAACACAGCTTTTGGCTTGGTTCCACTCAAATCATGAGGCACATTTCCTTTTAGCTGCTTTAATTTCTCACACTCTGAGATTAGATGGCCCTTTCCTTGACAGAAATAACATTTTCTGCTGTACTTGGAGTCTTTCTCATCTTGTTTTGGTTTTCCCTCCAAAATCTGAGGTCTTTGTTTTATGTCTGAGGGCTTCCCTTCACCATGGGCCCCTCCCACTTGCTGGTTTTTTCCTGGTCCCTGAGAGTACTTGCTGTAGGTTTCTTTAGGTTTACCTACAGATTTCCCCTCACCTAAGGGCTTTCTTATTTGGGAAATAAAATCTGCGATCTCGGCCGCTTCTGCCACAGATCTAGGTTTCCTTTCCCTCACCTGGAACTTCAGTTCCCCCTGCAGGACTGAATAAAACTGTTCCAGCGCTATCAGGTCTTTGAGCTGCTGGAAGGTCTCTGTTCCCTCCTGAGATAGCCATTTCTCTAGCAGCCTCACCAGTTGGGCCCCCACTTGAGTAAAAGTCTGCTCTGGTTTCTTGGTGAGTGACCTGAATCTTTGCCTCAGCTGTTCCGCATTTATCCCATGTCTGGCAAACACCAGTTTTTTAAACTCTGCGAAATCTTTTAACAGTCCCTCTGGCATCTCTGCATAGACTTCTGCCAGGCTGCCACTGATTAAAGATCGCATAATGGTCATCTTCTCAGTTTCCCTTACTGAGAAGTCCACAAACGCTCTTTCCACTAGGGAAAAGAACACCTCATGGCAATCTCCCTTGTGGTATACAGGGAATTTCTTCAGGTCAGTTTTAGACAATTGGCCCCCCTCAGAATCTCTATTGTTATTATTGTTCTGGTTCATCATTTCCAATTTTCTTAACTCAAACGCCATCCTTTCTTTTTCCAGAGCAATTTTCTCTCTCTCTAATCTTTCTTCTCTTTCCATTCTCTTTCTCTCTCTCCCTAATTCAAATTGTCTTTGCCTCTCTCTTTCCCTTTCCTCCATTTCCCTCACCCTCAGTTCATGCTGTTGGGCTAGGAGTATTTTTCTGAGTTCTGGGTTCTGTTCTCCCGTGCTGTCCTCCTGCACTGAGCCAAATTCATCCTCAGAACCTTGATCTACCTGGGGTTCCCTCGCTTCACCCATTTCTGCCATCTGGCTTCGAGTCAAGGGCATAATCCCCCCTCAGAACAGGCTGCTTTCAAAAGTCAAGCCTCAAAATAAAGCGACCACTTTTTTTTTCTTTTTTCTTTTTTCTTTTGCCTCAGAACCAGCCTTCTATAGATTGCTGCTGTTCTTCAGCACTAACTTGCAACTGTTGCCAGCCAGAGTCCACCCCCCTCTGCTAGGCCTCTCAGCAGACAGGCTAGATCACTGCTACTTCACTCAGCTTTGCCTCAGCTTTTTCCCGCCAAAACAGGTTGCCTCAGAGCTCCCTAATCTAGTCCCACCAATCTGAGGTTACACGTTCTTCCACTAGCGTACCTCCCCGTGAGGTAAGCCTAGAAGATTACCTACGCGCTCTCAGATTTTCCCTGACTAGACCCCCCTTGCTCTGGGCACACTTGCCAAGGCTTTGCTGGACCACTGGACAACTGGACCAGTCGTATCCCACACGCTGGACACCAATCAATGTGACAACCCCAGACCTACTGGGATATGCCACAGTTTCACTAAGCTGCCACCAACCATTCCCTATAAGAAGTCACACAGACCAGGAATGGATTTTTAAACAAACAAAGGAATAAGGTTTATTTAAATAACACACAGGGAAAAATAAAATGATCAACTGAATAAGATACAGTAACGTGGCTTAGTCTCAATCATACATACACCAGTTTGGTTCACACAGAACACCTTTAAATAAAGCACAGACCCTGAACCTATCAGTTCTGGCTAACCATACAGACACCTGAACCTATCAGGTTGGTACTGACTGACACACAGTAGTACCCTGTCTGACACACAGACTCCCACTCAAGCTTCTTCTCTCAGCTCTCCTCCAGCTTCTCCTCACAAACTCCACATATATATACAGTACAGCCCCTCCTCCTGATGTCCCGCCTTCCACTCCCCATAGGATGGAACTTTCCCTCCAAACCCATGACAGACAGGTAACATCAGTGCTGTATGTAACAACAATGTCCTTGTTAATGTTGATGAGGTGTGTAAGAAACCTACTCATTATCAGGAGATCTCCCATGTTTGCCCAGCAATTTGATAGTTGTAGAAGGAACAAAACAAAAACAGCATGAAACAACTTTCTTCAAATAGCAAATAATTTTGTGCCAGGGCATACCCCTTAGGGGTAGGTGTCATTGTTAAAAGTTATTGAAAAAGCCTCTTAGGGCAAATTATGATCACATAAGGAAGCTTTTCCATCTCTTCCCCATCCCAATTCAATATGCTTTTCTCCTTACTCTCAGGGATCCTTTGGGGCTTCTCAGGCATGAATACTGCAAAAAAAATTATCTTGGTATCCACTGCAGAGAGGAGTAGAGAGGAGAGGTGTGTATGCTGGAACAGGTGTGCAAATATGGACCAATTGGGAACTATTTGTAGGGACAGGCATTCAGATTTTAGGCCAGTGGAATTTTCAGCTATTTTCTTTTGACCTCGGTTGCTGACTCACTGATCTAAAACACGTCTCCCTAGCCCTTCTGAGAGTTCCTCCGTTGAAATTCTGTTTCTCACTCAGATATATTAAAAACAAATTTGTGTGCTGTATTGGTGCATGCCATGTGTGCATGAACGAAATTTAACATAACACCCACTGAGGCTGCACTGCGGGACACATAGTTTATTGCACCAAATGACAAAGCAAAACAGTTTAAGCCTTGGATATTTGAGATTAATGGGCCAATTTGGTTTCTGGTTGCATCCTTATCTAGCCTAGAAGACAGTGTTAGAAAAATGGGTCCCGGGGGAAGTGGGAGCTTCCTGTCAGTCAGGCTACCAGATTGGATTTTTAATATGATAATCCCTCCAATAAAAGTGAATAGGTAATATAATGTGTTTTAAGCAGTAAAAAGGAGAATGATATATGAAGGCTCCCTGATTATTCCTGTTTACTAGACCAGTTCTTCCTCTTCCTGAGTCCCTGAGTCTAAGCATGTTGTGATTCTCCACAACCAAACTGTAACATATTCATTAAAATTTCATCAAAGAAAGTCTGTAAAGTTAGTTTGCATAAGTTATTTTAAAACCTGGCTCTTTAGGCAGGCCTTCCCTCCAGTCAACAACTGATCTTTATTCTTTGTCTTTTAAATTACTGTATTTCATCTTGGCAATGATCTAAAATAAGTGTTAAAATTATGGTGTTTTAAAAATGATTTCTATGATATCTGTTATATTATGTTTTATCATGTGTGTAAACCGCCCTGAGTAGACTTTGTCTAGGGGGGCGGGGTAAAAATTTAATAAAGAAAGTAAAGTTATTGCAATAATCCACAGAATATTTTGGCTGACCTCCACCTTACAAAGCACTCAGACTGCCTGCCCACAGGGGGACAGTGGACAGGTTAGAAAGGCATTGTCTGAGTGAACAGTCACCTCTGTGTTTCTGTGCTGGGGTTTGTATGCTTGCTTTGCAGGGTGTAGGGGCAAGGTGAGACATTTTCTGAGACATGTTAATGTCACCAAATTTGTAACTTCTTGGCACACTTTAATACAAAATAAGAAGAATCTGTTAATGAAGAAAAGAGGAACAGAAGTGATACATTGAGAAAGCCGCCCCAAAAGTACATAGGACCCCTGTGTCTACAGGAAATTATAGTGAATGCGCTACATAGCATGGTCTCTGGCTCCCTCCAGGGGCCAGGCCTGGTAATGACATGGTGTAAATATATTTCTGTGTGTGTGTGTGTTTAGTCGTTTAGTCGTGTCCGACTCTTTGTGACCCCATGGACCAGAGCACGCCAGGCCCTCCTATCTTCCACTGCCTCCCGGAGTTGTGTCAAATTCATGTTGGTTGCTTCACAGACACTGTCCAGCCATCTCATCCTCGGTCGTCCCCTTCTCCTCTTGCTTTTACATTTTCCCAACATCAGGGTCTTTTCCAGGGAGTCTTCTCTTTTCATGAGATGGCCAAAGTATTGGAGCCTCAGCTTCAGAATCTGTCCTTCCAGTGAGCACTCAGGGTTGATTTCCTTCAGAATGGATAGGTTTGTTCTCCTTGCAGTCCAGGGGATTCTAAAGAGCCTCCTCCAGCACCACAATTCAAAGGCATCAATTCTTCGGCGGTCTGCTTTCTTTATGGTCCAGCTCTCACTTCCATACATCACTACAGGGAAAACCATAGCTTTGACTATTCGGACT
Organism: Pogona vitticeps; assembly: GCF_051106095.1. Classification (NCBI taxonomy): domain Eukaryota; kingdom Metazoa; phylum Chordata; class Lepidosauria; order Squamata; family Agamidae; genus Pogona; species Pogona vitticeps. The sequence goes on along the minus strand of NC_135784.1, from coordinate 126,058,342 downwards.
TTTGTTGACAAGGTGATGTCTCTGCTTTTTAAGATGCTGTCTAGGTTTGTCATCGCTTTCCTCCCAGGAAGCAGGCGTCTTTTAATTTCGTGGCTGCTGTCTCCATCTGCAGTGATCATGGAGCCCAGGAAAATAAAATCTGTCACTGCCTCCATGTCTTCCCCTTCTATTTCCCAGGAGGTGATGGGACCAGTGGCCATGATCTTAGTTTTTTTGATGTTGAGTTTCAGACCGTTTTTTGCACTCTCTTCTTTCACTCTCATTACAAGTTTCTTTAATTCCTCCTCACTAATTCCTCCTCACTTTCCTCCTCCATATTTCTTTAGCAGACACTATACATAGCATGGTCTCTGGCTCCCTCTAGTGCCCAGTTCTGATAACTTCACCTTTGGGAATATATATTTCTAGGATTTTTCTTTTAATATTTTTAATATTCTCAGACCATGGATAAGTGAATCCGTGGACACTGATCCCACGGACAAGGGGTCCTGTTGTATGTGAATTTTGAGATTTGTTTGTTTGTGGGTTTTGCCTGTCTGTAGCTATCTGTCACTGTCCTCTGGCACCCTTTCTCTGCTTCCCCCTCCACCAGGTGCATTAGAAAGTGAAGACATCTGTCAGCGCAGCATCTTGACTGTACTTTGTGTTCTGGAATTCTTCTGCACTTTTGTTTTAAAAACATGGTCAGTTATACTACTAGGAGTCAGTGTGCGTGTATGCGTAGATCAATGCCTGTTTTCCAGTGTGCAGTTCACTTTAGGATGTGTTTCTCCTCCCATCTTTTATTTCCCTTTCCATGCTGGTGTGCCTCTGCCAAAAGCCAATAAAAGCTATCTCCTGCTTCTATTTTTCTGGGTTTCTCTGGGCAAATCATTCTGCCAAAAACAATTCTGATGGCTCTGTATAACCACACCCCCAACTCATAGTCATTTGTTTTTCTCTATTTGTTGAAACCTGAATTGTTGTCCCCCCCCCACTTGTATCAGACAAACACTTGCAGAGTCCAGAACAAGGAATGGTCTCCAAAAGGCTACAAGGTAGAGTGGGGTCAAACTAGCCATAACCTTAAATGCATGTTTCCATTTTACATGTAAGTTTACAACCAGACCCTAAAAGCATCAGCTGGAAGGTGCTGTTAATTATCAGGATCGCAGCAGGCATTAAAGGGGGATTTATTTTCTCCTGTGCTTTAGTTCTAAAGAAAATAATTCTTTTGATGCTGTTAACTTGAATTGGGAGAAAATCTCCCACTGAAAATAGAATAGTTTCAAATAAAATTTTGCACCAGATGTTAAAGCTGAAGTCAGCCTATTCCATTGCCATGCAACTACAGGGTGGAACCCTTTTTTAAAATAATAATAATAATTTTTATTTGTATTTTCTTTAATATTTTAACAACTTTTCTTCTATGTAGCATCCTAGGTAATATGCAGCACCAAATCAAAATGATAAAAACAATATATTTTTGCATTCATAGCTACTGAAACATTCTTAGTATTATATTGTTAAAACATTATCATTTTAAAGATCATTATATGTACTCATGATATGTATTGTCACATGTTCTTAGTCCATGATCCCTCAGAATTTCATACTATAGAGCCAGATACATGAAAATGAATTCTGGATTGAGAAAAATATCTATAGTGTGCTTTAGAGAAGCTGCACAATGAAATAAGCCTTAAAGGGAAAAAATAGAATTAACCCTAGTGGACAGGCAACAGCTGCTTAGAAGCTGATTTCTCTTAGCATGCAGAGGTACAGTAGATGATGGCTAGTTGGTGACAATCAGCTAACTCTCAGCATGGGCAGTAATTTCTATCCACATGAGGAGAATGTGTGTGACTGTCTATCATCTTTTCCCTTCTGCCTTGTAACTCATCACAATGACAGGGAGACTCCATAGACCCCAGGTAGTCCCATGTGTAATTTGTCTAAATTAATAACTTCCCCTTCCAAGGTCAAAGGCACTGCATTTCTGAATCAGACTCCAGCTAACCCTGTTTAAAAGCTCTGTGCAAATTCAGAATCGTGATGCTGCCTAGAACAGAATAAATCCCATGCTGTGTTAGCTTCTGCTCACTTCTGAGCCATATTAAGGGAGATGGTTATTACAGTTAAAGCCCTCAGGGAAGGAAACCGGTGGGCCCACAAGCCTTGTTTTAAAGGCTAAAAGACAGACCATATTTTTGCCACCAAATTTCAATGGCACACACACACAGTACCGGCAAGGGGTGTATGGCAGGGTACGCACTGCCTTCTGAAATGATTTATATCCAAGGAAGTCAAAGGATTCCTTTCTGCTACAAAATCCTGCACAACCCCGTCAGATGTTCCAAAGAGGCTCTACACCAATGGTTCTCAACCTTGGGTCCCCACATGTTCTTGAACTAATGCTCCCGGAAGCTTTCACCACTAGCTGCGATGGCCACATTTTCTGTGAGTTGTAGTCCACCTGGGAACCCCTGCACCATGTTTCACCACAAACTGGAGCTTAGCTATTCAGTACAAGTGACAGGGCCTTCTCCGCTGTCGTGCATAGACTCTGGCGCTGCTTGCTTTGAGGAGCTCAGGCAGACCTTCTTCTTTTGGCACTTGATAAAGACAAGAGCAGGGCTTTTCTGAGGGCTTCTCTGAGTATACCGTGTGCAATGAATTGCTTCTCACGACGTAATAATGAGTCAGTGCTCTTAGCTATTTTTATTTTTGTACTTCTCTCAACAGGCTGTTACGGTAAGCCTTCTTCCACTGATTGTGGCAATCAGTAAGAGAGGTGCCATTCTGCTTGCGCCGTCACTGTACAGTCATCCTGTCATCTTGAATGTTCCATCTGATAATTTAAAAAGCTGATATATTGGCAAAGATGGGTTTTTAGAAAAGGAAGATTCCCTTCAGTAAACTGGACCATTCATTCTAAGGAAGGATTTCCCTGCTTTCCTGCCTAGCACAGGAAGGAGGCAAGGCAACGTTTGTTTTTCAAAAAGCTCCCAACCATCCTTTCTTCTTGTCAATCAAGTTTGTTTTCAATACTCCAAGCTATGTAAGCAAATAGAAACCATACAAAGTTCTCATGAGTCCTAAGGATGTTTATTAGCATGAAGAAAAAAAGGAATGAACTCTCTTTATCTATATGGAAAACAGAAGGAGGAAGCAAGAAATAATGGAAGGATTAGAAGAAGTGTTAGAAAGAGAAATAAATAAGCATGTGGGAAGAAGGGGAAAGGAGAAAAAGAGAGAGAATGAGAGAGAGACAGAGAGAGAGAGGAAGTATAAGCCCTCCTTACTTTTGGTTCCAGTGGTATCTATTGTTGTGGATGCAGTCCACTGCAGATTATTCCCCCTGAGTGAATCAGAGCTCCAAAAGCAGAGGGTGGAAGGAGATGACTCCGTATCAGTGCTTCACATTGTAAGAATAATTAGCATTTCCCTGGTAGAGTACAGTGGGCTTCTGCTGTCCTTCATTCCTGTCAGAAGTAAACCAGTGGTGCTTCTGGAGTGTTGTGAGCATATGGTATTTAAACACAAGTAACTAATTACCCTGGAAATTCATAGTTAAAGAAAATAATTAACACACTTGAAACTGTAGGAGAGCCCTTCAAAGATAGTGCAGGAGGGGGAAAAAGTTATGCTTTGGTTAACAAAAGACTTTACAGCTGTCTTGTGTGCATGCAGATTGGGTGGCAGTCATTATGGAGAGCCCAAATGTGTAGCGACATCTCTTGAAAGCTCTCCATACTGCCATCTAGATTGGTATATGGATCGTTGTTGGCACAGTTTGGTTCAAACCAAAGGACAGCATCCACACGTTTCTGCTTAGATCAATCCATCCTGCCCCTTTAAGAGCTGTAGCACACCTTTCTGGCACAGCAGTAGGGTATACATTCTTTTTGGTGTGATTCAGTGTGATCCTAAATAGTTTGTTGTTGTAGCGAAGAGCCCCGCCCTCATCTGTCTGTCACAGCTGAACAGTGGAGAAGGAGCCAATGAGAGGATGGAAGGTGGAGCCAAGGGGGAGGGGCTGGATATAAAGGCTGGTGTATGGAGTATGAGGAGAGATTCTGGTAGTGAGACACAGTGTGAAACTTAAAAGTGAACTAAGAGTGAGTTAGAGATCTGTGAGAATGGTGAATGGAATAGAGCAGTGGTACCCAACCTCGGGCCTCCAGATGTTCTTGGACTACAACTCCCAGAAGCCTTCACCACCACCTCTGCTGGCCAGGATTTCTGGGAGTTGAAGTCCAAGAACATCTGGAGGCCCAAGGTTGGAGACCACTGGAATAGAGAGTTAAAAGAGGTTTAAAGTTATAGCAGTTTTGATACAAATACTAGTGATTATCAACCTGTGGTTTTCGTTTCGTTTAGTCGTTTAGTCGTGTCCAACTCTTCGTGACCCCATGGACCAGAGCACGCCAGGCCCTCCTATCTTCCACTGCCTCCCGGAGTTGTGTCAAATTCATGTTGGTTACTTCGCAGACACTGTGGTATACCTATTGAATATTAATCATATATTAACTTCCATGATCTAATAAATGACCGAAGTTTTAAAAGCACACGTCTCCATGATTAAATGGTATTAAAGTCATAATACCTGGTAGCAGTGAAGAAAGAAGAAGAGTGAGAACCTTGTGAAGGCCTGGGGGAATAGGGGCTTCAGAGGGGATAGCCACAGTTGTACAGTGGTGCCTCGCTTAACGAGCGCACAGTACAACGACGAAATCACATAGCAATCCCTTTTTTGGGATCATTAATGCGATCACTCAATGACTTTTAGATAGGGTGAAACTCGCTTTGCGAAGATCGGTAAGTGTTTCGCTTACCGATCTTCGCAAAACGAAGCCCCGATGATCAGCTGTTCGGCGGATAAATGGCTGCCGGAAGCCCCAAAATGGCCGCGCGCAGCATTTTCGTGCCCTCCCCTCGCTTACCGAGGGCGCAAAAATGGCTGCTGGCCATAGGAAACTTCGCTGAACGGTGAGTAAAGGAGCCTTTTGGAACACATTAAACGATGTTTAATGCGTTCCAATGGCTTTCCCTGTCCCATTCAGCGATGTTTCGCTATAGCGAAGGTTAATCAGGAACGGATTAACCTCACTATGCGAGGCACCACTGTATATCTTGTGCAGCCATTTAACTCATACCCAAATGGAATTGTGGGTGGCATTAATTGAGGAGACAATCCTGTGATTTAATAAGTGGGTTGTGATGTTAAAAAGTAGAATGGAGAAATCTTGTCCTCTATTTACAACTTCTTTTTAAAGTACTTCCTGTCTGACACAGTGCATTTCCAATACCATGCCAGGTTGGTGCTTTGCTTTTTTGATATGCCACTTACTTTAAATACAAGCTACTTTGATTCCCTGAACAATGGCTGTGGGAAAAGGCAATGGAGGGGGCTATGTCGACTCCATGGGCTCCACCCTCACAAGGCATCACAGCCCCAGCAGGGCCCTGGCTGAGGAGAAAGACCAGGGAAAGGGGGAGGGTTACCTCCCCTCAGTCTCCTTAATCTTCACTCCATTCTCTCTTCATGCTGCAACTCAGGTGTTATTGCTGCTGCCTCCTCATTCATGAGTGAACTCGGCAGAATTCCTTGTGAGTAAACTAGAGAAAGCTTGTTCCTTGTGGACCTGTAGCACTGGAAAAGAGGACCCATAGTACAATCTCCTTGTGGACGGAAAGATCACTCAAGTGAGAGCTAAAATAAATTACACTCAAGCTAGGAACTTTTTAAACATGGGCCAGACCACAGCAAATTTCCCAGTCTGGACATACCCTTGGACAAAAGAACAAAAAGGACTGCCAGCTGGTTTTACTAATGGAGGAAGAAGCCGATCAGTTTCCATAACAAGTGGTCAACCATGTTTTTCTAAGACAAGAAGAGGGACAAAATACCCAAGCCCACTTGGCGGTCTGTCTGTCTGTCTGTCTCTCTTTCTGTCTGTCATCAACCACCACTAGTAACTTATCACCTGTGACATTTTTTATTTCCAGTATACTGAATGATAACGGAGCGGGGATGGACTTCAGCCAGAATGGGTGAAGGATATCTTTACTCTGTTTTCCTCAGTAATTTGTTTCAATAGGAAGAACACTAGCAGTACCACAAATGGCACAACGCCCCAATCCTAAACAAGGATGCATGAATATTTCCTCCCTAAGAGTCCTGCCACAATCTTTTATTGACAGTTTGTTTCATTCCCCAAATGTAACCACAGTTTAAAAGCAGCAAATTTTAAAAAAATTCCCTGTAGCTGAATGTAGCTATGAATCTGGGGGAGACCTGGGGAGGAGAAGAAACACAAGTTTTAAATTAGTCATATTTAAAACATACTATTATAATTTCAGCTATTCTGAGACAATTTGATGAAAATCCATCACTGACTAGTTAATCTGTTAATAATCAGTTTTCTGCTAAAAGAATAAGGAGAGGCCTGCAAAAAGAAAGAGAAGGAGGGGGAGAGAGTACAGTATATTTAGACATCGATTTCCCCTAGCTCTGTCATTTGCATGCAAACAGATATAAACACACCACACACAGTTATTCCCTCTGCAAGCAAAGATACATTTCCTTTTAGAAATGCAACACAATTTAGAAAGATCAAATTGACAGGTTGTCAATGTTAAATATATGTGGCATTTTAAAATCATTAGGAGAAAATTTATCAAGTGAACTCAGTGATATTTACACGGTGAACAGGACTGCAATTAAAGCTCCATGCTAGAATATCTGATGTAAAGTTTTAGGATTCTAATTTATTCCCACCCACCACCACCCCGCAACATAAAGTGGTACCTACATGGCACTCCCTCCCTCCCTCTCTTTCTCTCTTTGTCTCTCTCTCTCACACATCAATAGTGCTGGAAAGAGTGCAGTGTTGATATCCCACCTCTACTCTTCTTTATACTTCTTCTTGTAGAAAGTATTGTTGCTTTGTTTGCTCAGTGGTGCCAACCTAAGGAAAGCTGAGAAACATAACAGCATACTGAGAATTGTGTTCTCAAGAGATAACCAAAGATGAATTACAAGGAAATTCTAGATGTTTCTGATCAAGGCTGATGACCTTGATATCAAACTTAAATGAATCGTGTTCAAAGACATTTTAGGAACATGGGAAGTTCAAACAGGGAAATTTACCCTTAATCGGTGCAGTGATTGCTGAATCACTGTAATGTCACGAAGCATTCAAGAACATCCAGCCACTCAAAACGGAGGCTAATAATGGAATGCTAGGAGACCAGATTCGGTGAGATAGAAATAGTTTGGCTGAGATTAAAATGACACGTGCCACGAAGACAGAAGGAGCTGTATGTGACAGGCAGAGGCCTGGGAACCTGAATGAGAAGAGATCTGCAGAAGAAACAGACTATTTCAGCAAGCAATGTTGAATGTTGAAAGGTTTGCACATACTAATATGGCTACAACTTCAAAAGGAATAGACTAGGAAACCAACAGCAGGAAACTGCATAACTAGAATGATCAGCTTTCTTCCTTGCACCAGCCAGATGTTACAGGAGGCAAAGGTTCACACAGATGATTAGCCCTTATTCATGTCAAAAGCTTTATGCTGAATAGTCAGATGCCCAGGCGCCCTGCTGGGGCAAAGCCATTGCTAATGAGAAGCCATTGCTAATTATTCAAGTGATTGAGGGTTTGTCCAGACAAAACTTCACCATCACCACCACGATTTTGGTTTCTCACAGATAGTCTCAGGGCTTATGGAGATTTGTGTCCACACTAAAGAGTCACAGCTCTGGAAATCACATTATGTCAGGGAAATCTCTGAAATTCTTTTGATAAAATGCTAAAATTGCATGCTGCTTAAAAATTTCCAACTTTGAGTCTCTCATGTCTCTCCATAGAAAGCACCATTGTGTTAAACTCCAATACTAAACCAGGAACAAAATAAACTACCCTCTCATCAATCACGCTTTTATCATATGGATAGAGGAAAAATACTGAAACCCTCAGCAACAAACAAAATACTTTTACAGAAACAAATGCTCCATTAGGATGAATCCTGATCTAAACTATCTTTTACCTTCATGCACACTTATTTATGGCAGCAAATAGCAACTGGAAGATACAAGGTTTTTTCTTAAATTTTCCGCTCAGTTTCTTGAGACCTTACTCATATATGCAAGCACACCCAACGTTTCAATGCCTTCATAATTTCCTTCACTTTATATCTTGCTTAAAATATGGTGACCTAATCTGTAGTCCCTAACAGCAAACAGTGCATAGGAACATGTTGCAGGATTCACAAATGTCGGGCATATAGACATGATATATGTCTTGCTGATGGCATGATCTGTGTTGTGGGGAGAAAGGACTTCATCTGCTAGTGTTCCTACTCAGAACAATCCATCCATCCTCTTTAACAGCTGTTGTGCACCTTTCTGGCCCATTGGTAGGGCATTCATTCTTTTTTTTAGCACACTCATTGTTTAGTTTGTTTAGCTGTGACATAGCCTCCTGCCACTGCAGATTCCAAGGTAGAGTCTAAGAGAGGAACTGAGGGGAGAATGAGGGAAGGGAAGCATGGAAATGAGAAGGGAGAAAATGGAATGGCACTCAGATGATCAATGAAAGCACTTAATCGACAGCTGATTGGGCTACAGTGGGCTGTCTGCCATTCAGATGGAAGGAGCAGACCAAATGGTACATTGCTCCTCCCACCCCTGATCTCAACAGACCCTTTGTAGCCTCATCCACCCACACCCAAAGTGGCCAGTCTAGACTGTCCCCCAAGATCCCACTCATGGACAACTCCAGAGTAAACTAAGAATCCCCCTTCTAACTTCAATACTGAGATATTTCAAAGTAAGCTCAGTTCTAAATACCTGAAGGACCGCCTCCTTCCATATGAACCTACCCGGCAGTTAAGATCTAGCCAGGGGGCCCTTTTGAAAGAGCCCTCCCTTAAGGAGGTAAGAGGGACGGCTTGTAGACAAAGGGCCTTTTCGGCAGCTGCCCCCAGACTATGGAATGCCCTCCCGACTGAGATTCTTCTGGCACCGACGTTGATGATATTTCGGCGCCAGGTCAAAACCTTCCTGTTCCAGAAGGCTTTTAACTGAAATAATATTAGCTGTGGGTCTGATGGCAATTTTATATATATTTTAATTGTATTTTAATTGTTACATATCTTTATTGTATTTTAAATGCTGTAAGCCGCCCAGAGACCTTTGGGTAGTGTGGGCGGCATATAAATTAAATAAATAAATAAATAAATAAATAAATAAATAAATAAATAAATAAATAAATAAATAAATGTAGGAAAAAAATGGAAATGGTAAATCTACCAAGTGGTAGTAGACTTGAAGCTGTAATTCACACACTTGCCAGGTAGTAAACCCAACTTAGCACAGTGGCACTTCCAGATAAACTTGCATAAGACTGAGCAGCTGATGTCTTAAAGACTGAATTGCTCAGCATTTAATTACTATGTTGCAAGCATAAATTAGCAGCCTAGGCATTTTCCATTATAGAATCTTCATGCTAGGAAAAGCCCTAGATATATAGGGCTTTTCCTAGCATGAAGAGACAGAAAGAGAGATAGGGCTTTTCCTAGCACAAAGATTCTGTAATGGGAAATGTCTAGGTTGCTAATATATGCAGTATATCACAGAAGTGAGTACACCCCTTCACATTTCATAAATATTTTAGTATATCTTTTCATGTGACAACACTGAAGAAATGACACTTGGCTACAATGTAAAGCAGTGAGTATACCGCTTGTATAACAGTGTAAATGTGTTGTCCCTTCAAAATAACGTAACACACACCCATTAATGTTTAAACCGCTGGCAACAAAAGTGAATACACGCCTACTTGACAAGTAGCCATTTTGCCTGGAAGGACAGATCCTAAAACTGAGGCTCCAATGCTTTGGCCATCTGATGAGAAGAGAAGACTCCCTGGAAAAGACCTTGATGTTAGGAAAGTGTGACGGCAAGAAGAGAAGGGGACGACAGAGGACAAGATGATTGGACAGTGTCATCGAAGCTACCAACATGAATTTGACCCAACTCTGAGAGGCAGTGGAAGACAGGAGGGCCTGACATGCTCTGGTCCTTGGGGTCACGAAGAGTCAGACACGACTTAATGGCTAAACAACAACAACAGCCATTTTCCCTCCCTGGTGTCATGAGACCCATTAGTGTTACAAGTCTCAGGTGTGAAGGGGGAGCAGGTGTTATCGCTGAAACTGAGCTGCAACATGGTGGCCAAGACCATACAGTGGTTTAACAGGACAGGTTCCACTCAGAACAGGCCTCGTCATGGTTGACCAAAGGTGTTGATTGCCCGTGCTCAGCATCATATCCAGAGGTTGGCTTTGGGAAATAGACATATGAGTGCTACCAGCATTGCTGCAGAGGTTGAAGGGGTGGGGAGTCAGCCTGTCAGTGCTCAGACCATATGCCACACACTGCATCAAATTGGTCTCCAGGGCTGTCGTCTCAGAAGGAAGCCTCTTCAAAAGATGATGCACAAGAAAGCCCACATATGGTGTGCTGAAGACAAGTAGACTAAGGACATGGATTTCTGGAACCATGTCCTGTGGTCTGATGAGACCAAGATAAACTTATTTGGTTCAGATGGTGTCAAGCATGTGTGGCCGCAACCAGGTGAGGAGTACAAAGACAAGTGTATCGTGCCAACAGTTGAGTGTGGTGGTGGGAGTGTCATGGTCTGGGGCTGCATGAGTGCTGGCACTGGGGAGCTACATTTTAATGAGGGAACCATGAATGCCTACATGTACTGTGACATAATAAAGCAGAGCATGATCCCCTCCCTTCAGAGACTGGGCCACAGGGCAGTATTCCAACATGATCACGACCTCCAACACACCTCCAAAATGACCACTGCCTCGCTAAAGAAGCTGAGGGTAAAGGTGATGGACTGGCCAAACATGTCTCCAGACCTAAACCCTATTTAGCATCTGTGGAGCATCCTGAAATGGATGGTGGAGGTGCGCAAGGTCTCTATCATCCACCAGTTCTGTGATGTTGTCATGGAAGAGGACTCCAGTGGCAACCTGTGAAGCTCTGGTGAACTCTATGCCCAAGAGGGTTAAGGTAGTGCTGGAAAATAATGGCGGCCACACAAAATATTGACACTTTATGCCCAATTTGGAAATTGTCACTTAGGGGTATGCTTACTTTTGTTGCCAGAGGTTTAGACATTAATGGCTGTGTGTTGCCTTATTCTGAGTGGTCAGCACATTTACGGTTATACAAGCTGTATACTCACTGCTTTACATTGTAGCCAAGTGTCATTTCTACAGTGTTGTCACATGAAAATATATACTAAAACGTTTATGAAATGTGAGGGGGTGTACTCACTTCTGTGATATACTCTCTCTCTCTCTCTCTCTCTCACTCTGTGTGTGTGTGTGTGTGTGTGTATTCCTTTTTAAAATGAGTTTTTCAATCTTTCTCAGAGCAGGGCTCTTGGGCTTATAACAATATATATATTATAACAATGCATAGAACGTGACACTAAATCCCAGCATAATCTTAAAGCGCTTCTGTTAAAAGAAATGAAATCGAAATGGAAATATAACAGTATTTAAACTTGTCAATTACATTTTTAAACAACCAAGCTAAGGCAGAAAGGCAATGTAAGATGTTCTTTGTTTCCTTGAACCACATAACAAATGGCCCAAACATGCTTAATCTTTAAAACATCCATGTTACAATATTTATAGACCAATTACTCATTTTCCAATAAATAATGGTTGGGTACGCAAGTTACACACCGTCAGGGGTGCTGAGAGTATGGGATGTTGTTGCTTCGTAGGAGAGTGACCATCTATCTCAGACCATTCATTTGTAACCTTGCTATATCCGTCATCGGTTTTAATAAAATGCATATTTAATTATAAGGATCTTAAACCTTTTTAATTTACTTACGGCAGACAGCTAATAAACAATCTAAGCCCCAGAACAAGTCAATGCCAACCTTCCCCTTGATTTAAGAGATACAGAATAAGCAGTATATATGCATGTATGTCCCCACACAAGCTCCAGTTTTATGTACTCCTCTCTTGAACAAGTCAGGAGAGGGAAGATGGAAGGGAAGCACAAAACCAGCTGCCTCACAGTCCAGCAACAAAGAGGGCCTCGTCCTTCAGAGGAGTGGAGGTCCCAAGAGGCCGAAGTTCTGCAGAAGAAGTGAAAGCATTGAGCAGCAGTGCCCTCTTGGCTTAGACACTCCCCTGCCCTGACAGATGATACAAGGGGCCTCTGTTTCCTTCCACTCAGGAAAGCTGGCAGTATAGACTCCTTCCAATTCAGATCAAAGGCAGGCAACATGTCACCCTCCAGATGTTGTCCTGCCACTCTCAGCATCCTTTCTCACAATCCATGCTGGCTATGGCTGGTAGCAGCTGCAAGACAACAACACCTGGAGGACTGCAAGTTGCCATTCCTAGGTCACCACATGGCTGATTATGGATCTATATCTTTGGCCTTTCCCTACTGTTTTTGTCTTTTTTACAAAAGCACAACCAAATAAATCAGAGAAAATCCCAACCCTGTCTAGCTACCAGAGGGTGCCAAGATAGAAAACAACCCTGAAGGCTAGAACTGTAGCTGGGAACAGATATCAAGTAGACATGTGCCCACTGGGGAGAAGAACAACTAAGGGTACTTGATCAAAGTTCAAAAGAGTGACTGGCTGTCAATCTTCTCTTCCTTTTTTGTTTATTAGAGCCCCACCATCCACTGCTCATAAAGCATAGCTTTTATTTGTGGCAATATGGCTTTGTGCAGAATAAACTGAATATGTAATTTTATTTTCTCTCTTAGAGCATTAAAACCTTGGGATTGTTCAGATCCTCCATGAAGGCAGCAAACGAGTAATTACCGCCACACTGATATTGCTATCAAGAGAAGAATGCAATTGATTTTAATTTCTTGTCAGTCCTGTTTACACTTCTGTGGCATTAGAAAGAAAAAAGTGCTGGAGCCGATTAGTCTGCCATAAAATATTTTGGTTCTTTAAAAACCAAGTCCCACAGACAGCCTCCTGTGTTAGAAAGCACGCCTCCTCCATTGTGTGCTGGTTGCTCTTATTGACTTCAGCAAAGTATATCCATTTTACAGCACTCCTATGGGAGCCCCAGTTCATTCTCAGACATGCTCTGTTTGAGAGTTAACAAAATTCACACAGGAAAATAAACAGCCCCCAAAAAAGCAATTCCTGCTTCATTTGCCCTTCCAAAACCTTTTTCAAGCTCAGCATAAAGGTTGAGTAGATCAACTGGTACCAAAAAAGGCAACTGCATATGACGTCCAAGATCTGAATGTTGAAAAGCAGTGTACGACACTGCAGTGCATGACATAAAGATCTTTTTGTTTGTGGAAATGGCAGCATTTGCTTGAGAGAACTTGATAAAAATGGTATCATTTAAGGGTGGTGCATGGAACACGGTGTACTAAATAACACGTTCATCCTATAGTTAAGCAAGCACAAGAAGCCTTAGGCTGCAGATTGTGGTTGTCATGAAAGGGTAGCAAATGGTTAGTTATTAAATTTATTATTCCTCTTTCTGACTCTGAGGAGTGGAGAAAACTGGTTATGGGACTTCTTGCCTCCCATTTCAAAACAAGATGGACACCATATACCTTGAGTTGACCTGGAGGCAGCATTGGCTGTTTTGCCTCAGATAGTCAAAAGTCTTGGCTACGCCTTGCTTGTGCACCACTTATTACAGCCTGTCTCTAAATGGATGTTTCTTTATGTTTCTGCACTCTTCTGATTTTCTCCCTATGCCCACCCTGAGGAGAATCCCGTTTGTTGCTGTTGTTGTTGTTGTTGTTGTTGTTGTTGTCGTCGTCGTCATCGTCGTCGTCGTCGTCATCATCATCATTTAGAGAAGTAAGCAAGTTGGATACCATTTCTGTGTGATCTGCTGGCATACCCTGAATATTTTGCTATCCCACTGCTTAGAATACATTCTTTGATGTGTAAGACCTGACCTGCCAAAATATAAAGATTCATCATTCTGTACACGTTAGCAGAGTCGTTGGATTCAGATCCCAAATGAGACAGACATAAAATGTCACTCAAAATTGGTGCAGCTGGCAGTTAAACTCTAAGATAAGGAGCCAATGCTGCAAACATTATAAATCTATTCATACAGATCTCCAGCAGTGTACAGTCCCATTCCATGGTGGTGGTGGCTGGCTCTGATGAGATGGTGGAAGTGAATTTGCTTCAGGTGCTGAGTATACTAGGGTGTGTGTGTTTGCTCAGCACTTTGGACAGCTCCTGTAACTTTTAGAGTCTAAACCCAAAAACCAATACACACTTCTTTAATGCCAGGTCCACTATCCTTCACTGGCCCAGTTGCCTCCAGAAATTGCTTACATTAGACAGAATGTGGCGGGACTAATGTGACCTCCTTACATTTTAATACATCTCTCTAGTTGGAATAGCAATGGAGTGGGGCATGAATTGGCTAAAATTAGAGAGAGGCAGGGATTTGTGGATTTAATTGAGGAACTCGGTAATTTAAAATGTTTCTTAACACTGAAAGAGGACCTCCAGGAAAGTAAAAGTGTGTGACTCTTAACTCCACTGGTGGAGTATGCAAGTAAGCACACCAGAAGAAACATCCTTTTGTTTTAATATATACATTACAGGAACAATCAAATCAAGGTTCAGCACTTTAAACTCTTCCTGATTTTAGTGGCTAGTCTTTTCCTATTTAAATAAATCAGGCCCCAGAGAGATACTTCACTTTGTATTGATTGTGTTCTGTTTGTTTTCCCATTGTACACCAGCTTTCAGTATTACACAGAGGATATGGGAGGAGCCTCCCTGAAGAATGTGGGGGTTATGGACATATTTTGGTTTCCCCTGGGCAATGACCACACCCTATCGGCTGATCCTTTCATTTGGGAAGCACCACTGGATTGCTTCTGAGGAGGAGGAGGAGGAGGAATAATTAATTAATTACCAATATCCATTGCTTTCTTCTTGAAAGAGACTACATGCAATATATTTTGCCGAGAACAAAGTACATGTCTTTGCATGGGGAGGAGTAAAGAAAGGGAATTTTAGATTTCCTTGGATTTCCTTCATTGTCCTTTGGCTATTCCACTCTATGCTGAGCTTTCTTCAAACAAGACTGATATTCTTAAGGTTGCTGGTTTAATTGAATTTCCTTCTCGTATGTCCTTCTTTACCCTTTCTGAGAGAGGAGACATCTTGCCTTTCTCCTCCAGAAGTAGGGGGTCAACATTGGCTCCTTGCACCTCCAACTTAGTCAGCTAGAATCAGGTTTCTGATCATCCATCTTACTTCAAGGTTTTTCTCTTATTTTTTCTTGTCATTTTCTTATTTTCCTAGAGTAAGAAATGTGGGTGTCATTTATTTCCGCGGGAAGGAGAATGCACTCTGGTAATCATTCCAATTTCCAGAGTCGAAACCCACAAGTTAACAAGCTCCCATTTGGTGTTGCCTGCTTGGTTCACAAATTATGGGCAAGTTAACCTATGACTGAGCAGCAGAAGTTACTGGATAAGCAGTCTTTGAGCAATCCCATGGCATCTGGAACCAGACTGGAGTTCCAGAGCACTTTCCAAACACAAGCCAAAGGTCACAGGGCAGTTAGGAAAGAAAGTGATTGGGAATAGTGGCAGGGCAAACTGAAGCTGCTCCTGAGGAACAACAGCGGCACCCTCTGGGCTTATGGCATAGAAATCACACCTCATATGAGGTGTGTTTCAAAATTCCTTGATGTTGTAAAGAGGAATCGTCGTACCGTCACCACAGTTAGAGATGAATAAGGAGCTGAATTTTAAGAAAAAAGACCAACAAATTAATGACATCATAATTCTTCTGGTGAGTGACAATTATACTGAATATATTTGGAGGTGAAATATTTATTTTTATATATGTAATTATCTATATTTTGCACCACTTTTTTTCCTAGTGAAGGGACCCAAAGTGGCTCACAAATGGATTTTTAAAAGACAACTAAAATCACAATAAGTTATTACACTGAAAACAATTAAAAATAATATGGATCCAATTGTATTAAAACAGTGAAAAACACCTTAAAATCTATTTTAAAAATTGTAACGATAACCACAAGCCCAATAACAATCTGTAAGACTAACACCCCCATCAAAACCATCCATTGCCCAATTCAGATCTTAAAAGTCTATCTGAAAAGAAAGAAAACTCTTCAGCTAGTTCCAGAAGGATGGGAGGGAGGGCTTAACCTAACCCTAGCCTCCCAAGGGAAAGCATACCAGGACCTGGGAGCAGCCCTTATCTTATATTCTCACCAGATTTCCTTGTGAGGGTGGTAAGATCATGATAAGGATCTCCTCTGGAGATCTTAACAGAGCTGGGGAGACTCATACAAGAAAATATGAGCTGGACAGGGCTGAACAGGGCTTGCCATTAATAACCAGCACTTCAAATTAAGCCTGGAAATGGAACGGCACCCAATGAAGTTGTTCTAACAGGAGAGTTATGGCTATAGGAGGATATACAGATAAGGCATTAATATTAGCCCATGCAAGAGAAGGATTGGGTCATAAGAAGGATAAGGTTTTGTCGTATCATTGCACAGATCTCTCTGTAAGATAAGGTTGAAAAGGAGAGACTGTTTCCAAGCCCATTCAACTAAATTTTTGGAATTGAGGGATATAACAACCACCTTCAGATATTTGAAGGGCTCTCAACGAGAAGATGACCGAGTTTGTTTTCCCTATCTCCACAAGTTAGTACTCAATGTAAATGATCCAAGTTACAAAAGAGGTTATTTCAATTAAACAGCAAGTGGAACAGACTGCCTTGGGAGGTGGTGGATGCTCCTTCATTGAATTTTTTAAAGACGAGTTTGGACAGCCACTTGTCAAAGTTGCTTTAGTGAAAGATTTTCTCCTTATGAAATGAGTTAGGCTCAGTAACCTTTAGGGTTTCTTCTTCCTCTACAACTCCATGATTCTGTGATCTGTGAAACTCCGGGCAGTCCCAAAGACATAATAGTTAATGATGTATTATATGTACCAGAAATGACAAATCGGCTTATATGAATGAATCAAATTCCAGATAAGGGACATGAAGCTGAATTTAAAGGAGAATCAAGGTACAATAACACGCGGAGGAGAAGTATATTGTGTAGCATCCAAAGCCAAGGCATGTATGAACTGCAGTCCAGATCTGAAACAACCAAGATAATAATAGGCAGCACCATGAACAACTACATAATCTGTGGCACTGCAAATTTGGCCACAAAGTTACTTTTAAACTTTAAACTTAAAGATCTACAAAAAGGTGAGTTAACCAAAAATATGAAGGTTTCACCCTGAAAAACAGAAAAGTGTGCTTGCAGCATTAAAGGCAAGGTTATGACACCCACTTTGTCAAAGCAGAGTGAAAGAAATACAACGTGTCTAGGGTTGATATACAGTGATGTTTATAGCCCAATGCTACTCACAGCACAAGAAGGAAATAAACACATGCTATGTTTGTTGGTGCTTTTTCAAGATATCCTCGCGGAGGATAAAGGAAAATCAAATACTTGACAAATGTAAAGAATATGTTGCACTAGTAACTAAAAAAGTCCAGAGAATGCCATGAATACTCTGGAGAGACAATGCAGAAGAATTCATCTCTGGGACAACACAGCAGTGAACAAGGAATAGAATGTAAAATGAAGGAATAGAACACAAGTAGAAAGACTGGGAAGAAGTCAAAAGAGTGGTGAGATGTCTAAAGAGCACAGCACATCTGAAATAAGGACTATCAGCAGCCAAAGATCTCAGACTTGTGGGATACACAGACACTAATAGAGCCAATGACACCACTGTTTGGAAGTCGACCCTGTTCTGATGTGGAGAAGCAGTGATCTGCTGGATGAATAAGCAAGACGCAGTGCTGTTATCTTCTGCAGGCCTGGATTATGCAAGCAGCGTGCAAGCAGACACCGTGGCAATGACTACCAGAATCAGGTATACCTGAACCAGAAACCATGAAGATTCTTGAAGACTGTCAAAGGCGCATATGACTTGCGCAGAGAAAAGGAGTGGATTCACATATGAACCACACTGACATGAACCACCACTTTGTGAGAGATAGGCAAAGCAAGGGACCCCTAGCATTGAAGCAAAGTCCAATTGAAGAGATGGCAAACAAGCTGTTGATCATGCAGTTGGGCAAGTTTTGACACCTGACATTGTGCAAAAAGATGAAACTCATAGACTGAATTGGAAGTGACTGGGTCACATCTTTGCATGGGGAGATGCAGAAAATGAGAGAGGAGACCTTTTTTTGGGTTTCCTAGACTGTACTTTCTCTGGTCTAAACTGACCTCCCTTCAACCTAGACAGATATTTTCAAAGTTGGTGATGTCATTTCCTTTCCTTCTCACATTTCCTTTTTTTAAAAAAAAACTCTCTTTGGGACAGTATAGAGAAAACATATTGCCTTTATTCTGAAAAAGTGGAGGACCGGCCATAGCTCCCTGCATCATCACCTTTGTCAGCCATAACTAGGATTCCTATTATCTTTTCTACTTGAGTGGTTTTTTTCCTGATAATTACTTGCTTCCCTGTTTTCCTAGAATAAGAAGTGTGGATGTGATTTCTTTCCAAATGGCTCTGCTAATTATTCTGACTGTCACCTAAGTTTAACCTAGCTGCTGTTTAATGCTGCTATCATTTCTTATTCTTCTTCTGTTCCAGCCCTATACACATGAAGGGTTTTCTGTATAGTTTGGCTTAATCGTCTAGTCTACACTTAAAACTGATGCAAGATAACACATTTTTAACCTCTTGTATAACCACTTTGAAATCTGTGGAAAAGCCATCCATTGTGTTTGTGTTTAGTCGTTTAGTCGTGTCCGACTCTTCGTGACCCCATGGACCAGAGCACGCCAGGCCCTCCTGTCTTCTACTGCCTCCCGGAGTTGTGTCAGGTTCATGTTGGTTGCTTCGCAGACACTGTCCAGCCATCTCATCCTCGGTCGTCCCCTTCTCCTCTTGCCATCACACCTTCCTAACATCAAGGTTTTTTCCAAGGACTCTTTTCTTCTCATGAGATGGCCAAAGTACTGGAGCCTCAGCTTCAGGATCTGTCCTTCAAGTGAGCATTCAGGGTTGATTTCCTTTAGAACTGATAGGTTTGTTCTCCTTGCAGTCCAGGGGATTCTCAAGAGCCTCCTCCAGCACCACAATTCAAAGGCATCAATTCTTCGGCGGTCTGCTTTCTTTATGGTCCAGCTCTCACTTCCATACATCACGACAGGAAAAACCATAGCTTTGACTATTCGGACTTTTGTTGGCAAGGTGATGTCTCTGCTTTTCAAGATGCTGTCAAGATTTGTCATCGCTTTCCTCCCAAGAAGAAGGCGTCTTTTAATTTCAGGGCTGCTGTCTCCATCTGCAGTGATCATGGAGCCCAGGAAGATAAAATTTGACACTGCCTCCATATCTTCCCCTTCTATTTCCCAGGAGGTGATGGGACCAGTGGCCATGATCTTAGTTTTTTTGATGTTGAGTTTCAGACCGTTTTTTGCACTTTCCTCTTTCACTCTCATTACAAGGTTCTTTAATTCCTCCTCACTTTCTGCCATCAGAGTGGTATCATCTGCATATCGGAGGTTGTTGATATTTCTTCCGGCAATCTTAATTCCGGCTTGGGATTCCTCCAGTCCAGCCTTCCGCATGATGTATTCTGCATATAAGTTAAATAAGCTGGGGGACAATATACAGCCTTGCCGTACTCCTTTCCCAATTTTGAACCACTCAGTTGTTCCATGACCAGTTCTAACTGTTGCTTCCTGTCCCACATATAGGTTTCTCAGGAGATGGATAAGGTGGTCAGGCACGCCCATTTCTTTAAGAACTTGCCATAGTTTGCTGTGGTCCACACAGTCAAAGGCTTTCGCATAGTCAATGAAGCAGAAGTAGATATTTTTCTGGAACTCTCTGGCTTTCTCCATAATCCAGCGCAAGTTAGCAATTTGGTCTCGAGTTCCTCTGCCTCTTCGGAATCCAGCTTGTACTTCTGGGAGTTCTTGGTCCACATACTGCTGAAGCCTACCTTGCAGGATTTTGAGCATAACCTTGCTAGCATGTGAAATGAGTGCAATTGTACGGTAGTTGGAGCATTCTTTGGCACTGCCTTTTTTTTTGGGATTGGGATGTAGATTGATCTTTTCCAATCCTCTGGCCACTGTTGAGTTTTCCAAACTTGCTGGCATATTGAATGTAGCACTTTAACAGCATCATCTTTCAAGATTTTAAATAGTTCAACTGGAATGCCATCACCTCCACTGGCCTTGTTGTTAGCCAGGCTTTCTAAGGCCCACTTGACTTCGCTCTCCAGGATGTCTGGCTCAAGGTCAGCAACTACATTGTCTGGGTTGTACGGGATATCCAAATCTTTCTGATATAATTCCTCTGTGTATTCTTGCCACCTCTTCTTGACGTCTTCTGCTTCTGTTAGGTCCCTCCCATTTTTGTCTTTTATCATGTTCATCTTTGCGCAAAATGTTCCTCTAATATGTCCAATTTTCCTGAACAGATCTCTGGTCTTTCCTTTTCTGTTATCTTCCTCTATTTCTTTGCATTGTTCATTTAAGAAGGCCCTCTTGTCTCTCCTTGCTATTCTTTGGAAGTCTGCATTCAAGTTTCTGTAACTTTCCCTATCTCCCTTGCATTTTGCTTCCCTTCTCCTCTCTGCTATTTCTAAGGCCTCGTTGGACAGCCACTTTGCTTTCTTGCATTTCCTTTTCTTTGGGATGGTTTTCGTTGCTGCCTCCTGGACAATGTTACGAGCCTCTATCCAAAGTTCTTCAGGCACTCTGTCCACCAAATCTAGTTCCTTAAATCTGTTCTTTACTTCCACTGTGTATTCATAAGGGATTTGGTTTAGATTATACCTGAGTGGCCCAGTGGTTTTTCCTAATCTCTTCAGTCTAAGCTTGAATTTTGCTATGAGAAGCTGATGATCAGAACCGCAGTCAGCTCCAGGTCTTGCTTTTGCTGACTGTATAGAGCTTCTCCATCTTTGGCTGCAGAGAATATAATCAATCTGATTTCGATATTGCCCATCTGGTGATTTCCATGTATAGAGTCGCCTCTTGTGTTGTTGGAAAAGAGTGTTTGTGATGACCAGCTTATTCTCTTGACAAAACTCTATTAGCCTTTGTCCTGCTTCGTTCTGAACTCCAAGGCCAAACTTCCCTGTTGTTTCTTTTATCTCTTGGCTCCCTACTTTAGCATTCCAGTCCCCTAGAATGAGAAGAACATCTTTCTTTGGTGTCAGTTCTAGAAGGTGTTGTAAATCTTCATAGAATTGTTCAATTTCAGTCTCCTCAGCAATGCTGGTTGGTGCATAAACTTGGATTATTGTGATGTTGAATGGTCTGCCTTGGATTCGTATTGACATCATTCTATCATTTTTGAGATTGTATTCCATTACAGCTTTTCCCACTCTTTTGTTGACTATGAGGGCTACTCCATTCCTTCTACGGGATTCTTGCCCACAATAGTAGATATGATAATCATCTGAGCTGAATTCGCCCATTCCTGTCCATTTTAGTTCACTGATGCCCAGGATGTCGATGTTTATTCTTGCCATCTCCTGTTTGACCACCTCCAGCTTCCCAACGTTCATAGATCTTACATTCCAGGTTCCTATGCAGTATTTTTCTTTGCAGCATTGGATTTTCCTTTCACTTCCAGGCACATCCACAGCTGAGCGTCCTTTCGGCTTTGGCCCAACCACTTCATTAGCTCTGGAGCTACTTGTACTTGTCCTCCACTCTTCCTCAGTAGCATGTTGGACGCCTTCCGACCTGAGGGGCCCATCTTCCAGCGTCATATCTTTTAGCCTTTTGTTTCTGATCATGGGGCGTTCTTGGCAAAGATACTGGAGTGGCTTGCCATTTCCTACTCCAGGTGGATTGCGTTTAGTCGGAACTCTCCACTATGTCCTGTCCGTCTTGGGTGTCCCTGCACGGCATAGCCCATAGCTTCTCTGAGTTACTCAAGCCCCTTCGCCACGACAAGGCAGCAATCCATGAAGGAGAAGCCATCCATTACTATTGTCATTCTCATGACACAAGCATCATTTTTCATCTTTCAGAACAAATCTTACCTGATCCAATGGGTTTAAGAGTAACAAACCAGTTACTGAAATGTTAGTGCCCCGAACTAGAATCAAACCTAAAATAGCTACCGGTACTTCGAACTGAACACCTGATATCTGACTCAGCAGGATCTGGAAGGGGCATTATTAAGAGCCTACCACTTCCTACAGGGCACTCGCATTAATTAATCAAGAATTATTTCATCCTTGCTTCTATGTATGAGTGGCATTTATTTCTGTTATCCCTCCTGCCAATGATCTTTAATTCTAATTAATTTCCTGGGCGCTCACATTGGCCCATACCATGTGCAGTTGGCATTTGCGTTACATTGCTGGACTAGAGAGTGCACTTCTCTCACCTACTGTGAATCCTCCACACCGAATTAAAACTGTGAGTCTCTAGACCCGTCAAGCAGATGTGCTATTAATTGACCAGACTATCTTTCCAGCCACCCCAGGAGAGCTCTCCTCTTGGCTTTGCTAAGAGTGGGAGGCTGTTGGAGCTAATGCACTATTGATGAGGAGGCAACAGGACTACACAAGTATCTACTTAAACGGGAAGTATTTTTAGACTCACATGGTACCTGCCTGTGGAGAGCCACCATGACATGGATCTCACTCGGCTGCTGTCTAGCATATGTCCTCTGTTTTCAAAATCTTGCCCAAATTCTGCCCTATTTTAAATTGTTTGATTCTTTTAATTTGCTTGGCAAAATGTGGAGGCCCTGTCAGTCAAAAGGCAGTTTTTAAATATTTTAATAAATTAAATATATTATGTGGTTTGTGACCACAGCCAAACATTTTTGATTCTGAGAATCTACGGTTTACTCTGAAAGTATATGCCAAGGTTGGTTATTTATTAATCTATATCTTTCCGCCATATGCAAGATGGTTCCAAAGAAAAAGACAAAGAAGTAAAACAAATTAAATAACATCAATTAATTAAAACAAACAAGCCAAAGGACCACAGGGGGTGCATGAAAGCAATCCAATAGTAACAAAAATAAAAGAGCAGTCTGCAGACCCATCTGAGTGCCATTGTGAATAATGAGGTCTTGAGAAAGTAGGAAAAAAAAAAGGTACAGTGTGGGTCAGACAAATTATTTGAATCAGGGAATTGCAAACCTGGGGGCTGCCACAGAGAAGGCCTTCTTTGGTCTTCTCACAAAGCGTTCCTCAGAAAAAGATGGACGCACTGAATAGCCTCCCCAGATAATCTCGGAGACAAAGCAGGCTTCTGTGGGCAGAGGGGATCCTTTTAACTTCTGAAAACCACTTGGGTTATGTTAGCAATTTTTCATAACATGTGAGTAATAGTGAAGAACAAGCCTGTAATGCTTTTCTAACATTAAGGAATAGCTTGAAGGCATTTCAGTATTTTAAGTTCTCTTGAAGTTTTCATATATAGCACCACAATTGTTCCAAGGTGTGACTTAACAGAACAGGGGCCAATCACTGTGGAATGCAGAATAAATCCAAGAAATATAATGCAGGGTGTTCTTTGGAAAAACCCTGTTTCTCCAACCAGCTTCATATTTGATGCTCTTCAGACAAACCATCTGAATCTCATCTGCTGCTCTATATCTTGCAGCTGCATGATCACGTCAGAGTGCAGTTGATAGATAGCATCATTTTTCTCTCTTATTTTTTTCCCAAGGAAGAATGGAGAAACCCCTACAAATCTCACGGAGCCGAGAGAGTCTGGAAGTGGCTATAAAATCAGCTATAAAGCAGGCAGAAGAATACAAAAGTGGTGCAATAAATGCAGCGATCGCTTCCATCTGTCACAAGACTGACTAGGTGGTTTACTCAACTAGAGAACTAGCATGTCTAAGTGAAGGTACTTTAGCATTCCGTTAAGACCATACTATCACTTCATATACGAAAAGGGGTGTTCCAAAGGAAGGTGGGCAACAAGGAAAAATGTTGTCTTATTTACAACCTTGAAGAAGGTCAACTGAATTGATGTTGAAATTTAAAAGCAGGTTAGAAAATCAGCCACTGAGTTCAATAGGGCTTTCCCCCAGTAAGTGTCATTAGCAGCCATAGGTGGACCAAGAGCCAGAACGTTCAGCTGTAATGCTATGGGGAAGACGTCAGACTGCTGGAAGCCACCAGTAAAGTTCTGATGTGATAAATCTGTAACGATAGTGATGCCAAACTGATTTCTGTTAGTGCAAGCCCCCATCCTTGTGTACACTGAACAACTTTTGCCTGTTCACAAATATCGTACCTGTGCATTGCAAGCATCAATCATTTGTCTGCTAGACCGCTAAGTTAACTAAAGAGATGCAGCAATACAGATTTTTTTAAAAACATTTAACTCCTTTTTTATTTTAAATAATAAATAAATGTCCAGCGGTATTTCAGAGTCCAATAGTGTCAATATTTCAATGGCCAACTTTGTAAACAGGTACCTTTAATATTTTGTATATAAGTTGTTAAGACTAACTTTAGATCTCTACTAAATGCAGAAAGTAGTTAGAACACATTGTTTATCTTTTAAAATCAGGGCTAGGGAATGAATGGCCCTGAAGAAGCTGTTGGACTATAATGTCCATCATCCCTCAATATTGGCTACGACAGTGTGGAATTTGTAACATCTGGAAGGCCATATGTTCCCCACCTTAATTTTAAAAATAGCTTCTAATTTTCTAGTTTTGTTTTTAATCATCCATCTTTTTTTAAAAAAAAATCTTAAATAGAAAACCTGGGGTTGATGTTCTTCGGATGCTCTCAGCCACAGCTGATGACTATGCTGTGGCTGAACTAATTGGGAAAAAGCTGACAAGTCCTGACTCCTTTCTCTTAAATGACATTAAGCTTGATTGACTCATGTGTTCAGATGAAGGTATTAACACATGGTTATGGGCAGCACCACTTGAGGGACATGGTGGGTTAAGCTACAGAAGCCTCTGTGCTGCAAGGTCAGAAGACCTACAATAAGATCGAATCCACGTGACGGAGTGAGCTCCCATCACTTGTCCCAGTTTGAAAGCATGTAAAAATACGAGTAGATAAATAGGTACCACCTCGGGGGGGAAGGTAATGGCATTCCATGTATAGTCATGCTGGCCACGTGACCACGGAACCTGTCTTCAGACAAACGCTGACTCTATGGCTTGGAAACGGGGATGAGCACCGTGTCCTAGAGTTGGACACGACTGGACTAAATGTCAAGGGGAACCTTTACCTTTACCTATGGGCAGCACCACCTGTCTGTTTTCCTGAGGAGGAAGGATGGAAGGACACACCTGGATGTTGCCAGCTGCTTTTCTCTGATTGTTATGCCTGTGCAGACTAGAGGGTTTTCTTTGACATGGAGATGGGAGCTCCCCATCAGAGGCTGCATGACCATTTCTTGTGCTTTTCCTTTTTAAAACCAAAGCCATGTTCACAAGCAAGAGACTTTGCTATGCTCCTTGCTGGTTTTTTTGTGACAGGTCCAGTGTTCATTGAATGGTGTAATAGTAGAGGACCCTTCATCTATCAGCCTCACCCCATTTTAATTAAACTGGATCTTCCCTGTGGCCTTTTGGAAGGCCATGTGGGATGAGGAAAATTGCATATAGTAAAATTTGCTTTCCTGTTCAAATATTCAAAATCTGGGAACCCTGCTCTTTATTACATCCATACCTCAACCAAAGCTGACCCGTCTACCTTACTGCCTACTCTACAGCAAGGAAAGTTTCACTCCATGCCCTTGCCATTTCCTCCCAGAGGGCTGTGTAATTCACAGGACTACTGCTTATTACAGCAGCCTAGCTAAAATTCCTGTTCATGGTGTGGCTTAGAGCCACCTAAGCAATGGTCTTAAAATGGTTGTTGTGGGTTTTTCGGGTTGTTTGGCTATGTTCTGGAAACAGCCTGGTAAACCCACAACAGCCATCGGATCCTGGCTGTGAAAGCCATCGAGAACACAATGTTCTTTAAAGCATTGCAGGTGACGTGTGTGTGTGTGTGTGTGTGTGTGTGTGTGTGTGTGTAAAACCTCTGTTTGTCTATCCCCACTTAATGCAAACAACTGACACATTGTTTTGCAGTTGTTCTGCAACCCCCACAGAGAAGCAATACTAATGGAGATGTATAGAAATGTAAATAAATAAATAAATAAATAAATAAATAAATAAATAAATAAATAAATAAATAAATAAATAAATAAATAAATAAATTGGAATAAAGTGCTTTTCATTTGAATTATGACAGGGGTGGCAAGGTTAAACTTTAAAAAAAAGATCACTACTATGGTACCATGGGATTATTGGTCCTTACGATATTATGCTTCTGGGCATACCGTGGGAAAACAAGAAAATGTTCCCACATTGCCTTGAGACATCCATTTCTATTTTTTTCACTGACCATAACTTCCTGGTGTATGCCTGTAGAAATTATATTTAATCTAAGAAAGCTTGCATTAGTTACCTGATTTTTTAAGTGGTGTAAAACAAGTGTCGCATTTTTCCTCATTTGTAGCGTACAATACAGCTTTTTTCTTTTGTTTTGCTTTTTTAACCTTTTTTGTAAATGGGACTCTGCCACAGCCCAGCATGGAAAAACTGGGAGAGTCAGGCAGTTGTGTGTTAAGAAGGTGACTCTCCCTGTATTGTCCTATTGTGCTCTAATACAGTGCTAGAAACCAGGAAAGTGCCTCCTCGTACAATATGGCTCTCTCAAATTTCCAGTGCTCTTCTACAACATAACAGTAAGAGGGAAAAAATTGTGTCGTTTACAGTGGCTCCAAATAACCAAACTAGAAGGCATGTTGAAGTGGAGACCTTCGGACCTCACAGTCTACACATTTTCGCTTTGTTCAGACATAGGAGGATGTGCGCAAGGGAGAATTTTGCTCATCATGCCACCAATTTTGTTTTCCTAGTGGTACCACACACCCACACACACACCCCACCACCAACAACAATATGAACAAAGTCTTTAGCAGTTCTTCAATGGTGCATTATGTCTTTGCTTAAGGGGACCTTCGGCTCAACCGCATAGTGAGGATTTCTCCAATCATTCTGGCATTATTCTGAGCCATTCTGGTATTATCTGCTATAACTTTGAATAGATCGTCTTAGTATTCATATCCCTACCTGGGGAGAGTGTTTGTTACTAGATGTCCTGGGATGCCCTGGGTCTTCCTAGTACTGCCTGTGCAGACACATAAAGAGTTGCTCCCCAGAGGTTTACAGCCTGCTTGCTTTTGGCAAAGCTTTCTGGAGATCCTGGGGACTGTAGTCCAAACAGATAACCTTTTAAAGCTCTTGTCCCAAGTTCACAACAATAGTACAAAAATTCTACAATTTCAGTTAAAATAAACGGGGCTGTCATTCATTTCAAGAAATCTCCATTGATTTGTGAGAAAAACTTAACCAATTCATAAAACAACTAAACACACACATGCATTTGCATATCATACAAGTTCTGGGGATGTTTGTTCAAAGTCACTGCTTTGAGGTCATGAATGCTTCAGAGCAGGAACCTTCTTACATGAGCCTTGTGCACATCTATCTGTGGAAGAAAGTGGTCTTCTTCTAAATGGCACCTATTCCCAGTGGTTTTAACAAGTAAATTAAATTAAGAACCGCCTATTTAAATCAATTTCTCAACAAACCGAGGGCAACTTGATCATACAATGTTTAATAGCTTGGTGCAATTGATTAATTGACTACATGTCAGACTCCTGAAAGCAACCCACTTATCTGTTAGCTACAGAGGTGAGGTGGGGGAGTGTGGATTAGCACAGTAATTCTCAACCTCTAGTCCTCCAAATATTTAGGAGCAGCTGCAAGAGTCCCTGTCCATTGAGCTTGCTTGCTGAAGTCCAAACATCTGGGGTGGCTAAAGGTTAATAACAAGTGGACTGGATGATTTCCACGGTTCTTTCTGACTCTGCAACTGTTCTTCATTAAACTGCTCATTCCCACTTGAACATGCCACAGAAGTTTAAACAGCAGGAAACATTATATACAGGCATGCTTAAGAATGTCCCACATAGGATGCACACAGAGGCAGGCATTACTGTTATGCTGCCTAAAATGGCTCATTCCAGCTCTTGGAACCACCGACTGTTCAAATTCTCAATAGAGGCCACCACTGCCATTACAGAGCTATAGCAAATGTGTGCTCAGCATTGGCTGTGACAGTAATCCCTCTCATAGCTAGACTGCAGGTAGTAAACCTCACTGGTGACTGGCCGGCTTCTACTCCTGAGGAGTGTCAAGCATGCAGAACAAAAGCGGCCCATGGAGTTCAGCTGATGCCCCCACCCTATGAGGAGTCTCAGCCCTTCTTTTACTCTTGCAGACGCGCTGCTTCCTATTGGAACAATTTGACACTAATAAGCTCCATTTATAACAGTAAGCAGTGGTTTGGCAGAATAATTGTCACTAAATACCATTCAGGGCTTTCTTGCTTTTTCTCTGCAAGTCACTAATTATTGGGCTGCTGAAATAGCTTCCAGAGGAGCCACTGAATGCCAACAAATGGGGAAGCTCAGCATTTATCCAACGAGGCTGTGGCAGGGCCTGATTAGGAATTATACCAAGGCCATCGTCCCTAGAACAATGCCCTTTGTCCCGCCTACGCCGCATGCCAGCCCAATCACGGCCCCATCCAAACAAGTGTCTGCTTGAACTCCAGTTCCTGCTTGGGAAGCAGAGCCTTTTATTGGCTAGGAAACCTTGGGGGGAGAAAAAAAAAGGCTGGTGATTAGAGCAGGCAGCTGGCAGTGGAGTCCCCTCGCATGATGACCTTCATTATACACCCGGACACAGAACATCAGAGAGCAACCCTTTCAGCCAAATAAGCCCTTTGTTTGGTGCTCTGTTGAGAACTCTCCCCAGAGACACAGATTCGGTGGAGAAGCTTTTCCTGTTTGTAGAAGGATGTGCATGTGGAATTAACCCTTGACGGAGTGAAAAACAACAGATACAGCCACAAGACGCAAAATACAGGGATGTGTGGTTCAAATTGGCAGCTGGCCAGAGCTTGGAAAGAATTAGATACAATCAACTCGTTACTGTGGAAGTGGTAATTAGTTCCAGTTCCACAATGGCCAATATAATACTACATTACCTTAAAAGTTTAACTTAACAAGAGATAACTTCACACCTTTGCCAAGGAACTGTAACTTTTTATTTACAGAGCTAGGCTTCTTTAAATGATAGACCAATATATATAAAGAATTAGGAAACATGACAGCATACATAGTTATGTATATATTTGGCTCAGATGCTGGCGAGTACTGTGCCTCATGCTGACAAATGAACATCTTTTTTGAAGGAGAAACATATGCACTAAATTGAGTTACTGTTTAACTATGTATGCTGTCATGTTTCCTAATTCTTTTTTTACCTTGGAACTATAATGGTAATTAGCTAGTTTAACAGTAACTCTTCAAGTTCTACAGATGCAGATTGTTTTCTGATTACTATACTGCCACTATGCTGAGCTCCCAGGCTTAAATTGGAGAACACTGCTGGAACTGGGAGAGTCTTCTTCCTCCTGGGCCACATCAAGTGACAATTGGTGGCAGCTAGCTAAGAAACATGGGGACCAGTGCAATAGAATCATTCCTCTGTCTCTGTTCTCTAAACCTCCCAAGTGCTCCTCCTTTGAAAAGGCATTTCTTACTTAAGGGGCTTCTTCTGATTCTAAAAAAATCAAGCAAGCATCTAACATAATTATGAGCATCCTAGTGACTTTTTACAAATATTAATCTGTTTCTCTCCCCGCCGCCCCCTCCATTTGTGCCCATCTTCTTCCATTTGTCCTGGCCATGGATTATCCCGTCCCCAAGATGTCCTCATTCCCAGCACAGAAAAAGTCCCTGGAAATGTCGCAATCTCAAACCCTTCCTGGCTGGTGCCAGGGCTCACTGGCTTAGTGCTGAAGTGTCCCTATGTGTTATGCAGTATTGGCACACCAAAAGCCAGGGGGTGCGGAGGAGGAATTGAGGAGGGAACCAGTGAGTGTATACATTTGGGGCCAACCGCCTATTCAAAGCTAGGCAGGGAGTGATGCCGCAGCATTCGAATTCACGAGCTGTACATAAGCCCTTAAAGCAGCAGCAGAAGCAGTAGCAGAGCTGGACCTGGAGCAGGGATGGAAAAGAGCCTTCCATAAACATCAGTAGGAATGTGGAGCCAGGAAGAACTTCCCGTGTGTCATGTCTGTAGTAGGTACAGCCCAGGGACATCTACCCAGAATCTTCTCACATTCCTTTCCACAATGAGCGCGCCAAGAAACAATTTGTTCATTTCAGACCTGTTCCACCATGCACCTGTGACTAGGGTTGCCAGATACACGGGTACTAAAAGGAGGACAAAGAAAGACGAAAAGGAGGACAAAGGAGGACATATTGAATGTTTCATTTGAATCATTCCAGATTAAACCCCAAATCAATACAATTTTATGCCAATAAATGTCTCTTAGTGAACTGACCAAGAAACAGTCATGTTAAAAAAAATTCAATGGAGGCTTTCCCCCCCCCCAAAATACCATGAGTGGGTGGGCAGGTGGGGGGGGGAAGCCAGGGGGAAAGGGGTCCTTCCACCTCTCCCCCTCACATCCAAAATTATAACATAAAATATACAAAAGCCTGACATTTTAAAGATTTTTATCTTTGCCTGCCTGACGGAGGACATTAGGCTAAAAAGGAGGACATGTCCTCCTTTTGCCTGACATCTGGCAACCCTACCTGTGACATCATTATAAGCACTCACTTTCACCTTTTTAATGAGAGTTGCATTACCTAACCGAGAGGCTCAGGGCAGAATGTTCATTTGAGGTCTTTCCCCACTGCCTCTTTTACATTGTCTCTTGTGTCTGCTGAATGGGGCCTCTGCTGGCGTGAGACTTCTCTCCTATGTGAGGCCTTGGGCAATTGCGCCTTATGTCGAACCTGCTTCCTGATAATTTCAGGGAACAGGCTTGCAATTTCAAGCCTTTTTTTGAAACCTAGCAATATCATGATACATACAACATGTGGCATATGTGGAAGCCCCTCAGCCTGTTCTGTATCTGAATAAAAGTCATGGAGATTGGTGCCAACCCCTTCTGTACTTTCTAGGAGATGTCCTGATCTTCTTCCTCCTTGGGTCTATGATATTATCTATGCATGTTTGGATCTCCTTTTACCAAAACAACAGCAAAGGGGGGGCTATGACCAATTGAGGGGCTACAAGGTGTACTATTGGTGTGACAGATCCACTTAAAACCCGATACAGCAATCACTCTTCCATAATCATATGTGTGATAATATTTCAATAAAATTTCATAAACTAGATAGGAAAACAAAGAAAAAGAAGAATGTATTCGCAAAGGCTTTCACGGCCGGGATCTAATGGTTGTTGTGGGTTTTTCGGGCTTCTTGGCCATGTTCTGAAGATGGTTCTTCCTAACGTTTCGCCAGTCTCTGTGGCCGGCATCTTCAGAGGACAGCAGTTGCTGTCCTCTGAAGATGCCGGCCACAGAGACTGGCGAAACTTTAGGAAGAACCACCTTCAGAACACGGCCAAGAAGCCCGAAAAACCCACAACAACCAAAAAGAAGAATATTACAGAATGCAAAGAGGCTGTCTCCACAGCAACACAAGTCTTTTTGTCTAAAGCTCTACAAAATGGCAAGCAAAGTGCCTGCAGAGGGGCATATATACCAGGCTATAACCAAATGACAGGAAAGTTCAGGGGACATATTGGGTTTTATTGGTGAATTTAGCTGTCACTCACCTTCTCCTCTGGCACCAGCAGCTCAGTCTGCTGCATTGCTCCTGATTTTTTCCCTTTCCACAAATCATGTTGTTGGCCGTCTTTTTAATGCCACACATTCCTAAATGAAATATAAGAGATCCACTGGGGTTGCTAAACCACAGGACTTGTTATATTCACTGTTTGCTCTGCAATTACACAAATGTCACTGGTTTAGCCAATTTTTGCGCTCTTGTTGGAAGACAGTGCACAGGGTTACATAGAACAGTGAGCCGGCTTGCAGCTGAGGTCGACTCTCCCACTCTTGGGGTC
The DNA here is from genome assembly GCF_051106095.1 of Pogona vitticeps. Taxonomy (NCBI): domain Eukaryota; kingdom Metazoa; phylum Chordata; class Lepidosauria; order Squamata; family Agamidae; genus Pogona; species Pogona vitticeps. The sequence continues at coordinate 126,026,200 of NC_135784.1, read as the reverse complement.
CCAGGTGGAGGTCAATGGAAGGCTCTGACAGGCTTCCTTCCCCAGGCGGAGTGACAGTTGCCCCAGCTGTTGCATCAAAGGGTGCAGGAAGGCAGGAGGATGAGAAGGGCAGGAAAACTCCCACACAAGGAGCTGCCTACCCTGATGGGACTGTAAAAAAAGAGAAGCTCTTGAAGGGCAGAGGAAGCCTGCGAAGAAGACAGAGAGAGAATTGGAGGGAGGCAGAAGGAGAAGGACTGAGATAGAGACAGAGAGTTCAGCATATGCTGAAGAAGAGGAGAGTGGAGACGAGGGATGTGACCGCCAAGTAAATAGTTATACAATAAAGGCTTCATTGGATATAAATGTTGTTGGACTTTTCCTTATGATGAGCAGAAGGCCTAGTGGTGTCTCCAACATCCATTTCCCCGTGGACTACTACAGTAGCACTCACACAACAACCAAATATAACCACAAGGAAGCAGGGCTTATTATAATTTTTAGATTATATATCCAAATCAGAAACACCAAACCTTGTCATAGTTAGAGTGTATATTGAGTGTATTCTATGTTTCTTCTGTCTTTGATTCTGTAACACTTCTGCACCACACAAAGTTCATGAGAGTGACTCAAAATTGCTCTTTGGCATCTCAGGCAAAAATGCTTTTGCTCCCTCCAGCTCTTGGGAGGGAAACATCCAGAGATGTTTGTATACAAATGGGGAAAATATCCCACAAATCTATGTATTATCACAGAGTAGGTTTCCTCAAACTTCCATGCCAGTATAGCCAACTCATAACTGGAGGCTAGTAAGTTGGAGAACAGAGTAATGTTCCATAGTTAAAAGTTGTCCCTTTCATGTCACTAGAGAGAAATGATAAATGGTGCTAGAAGTCCAAATGGGGTCCGTGATACTATGTACAAACAGCATGCTGGAACATGTCTTACGAAGAGACAACTTTGGGGCTTTCCCAGTGAACTGAAGAGAGCTCTGCCTTCTGCGTAAATTTGAGCCCTAGAAACAGATTCTATATAGATGGTGCATGTTTTTTTTTAATTATTCTATTAGGGAAATGAATGTTTTTCTAATTTTTAATATGACCATTCCTTTCATATTGTGTTACATGCTGAGAAGCATAACAATGAGGCATGAAGACTGGGCTGCTATGTCATATTCTTATTTTATTTTATTGTTCTTATTTTCAGTTTATGTTGCTTTTTTTTTACTTCCTGACCTGTACGACTGTTTCTGTGCCCTGAATGCCCAGTGACAATCAAAAGCCCTTGCCCATGTTCCCCAGAAGGGAGCCACTAAAAGCATGGCAGAAGTGCAATCCATGATAAAAACAACAAAACCTCCTCTACTGTGGCCATACTCCAGCACTCACCGGCATGTGCTACTCCCATCTGCATCCATAGCCAGGGCCAATAGTAAAGGAGCGGGTGTGTGAGTGAGAAAACTCCTTTACTTCACCCGGGCCAGCTCTGATTTTAGGCAAAGTGAGGAAACCACTTGAGGCAGTAGACACTGGAAGGAGGCATTAGCACCCCTCTGGCTATTCATCCTGAGTCTGTAGCCATTTCTTTCTGATGGAGAACAAAGCTGTATAGATGTCATAGCTTATCCAGAGCCTCCAAAACTAACCTGTTGTTTATGGGAAGAAGAGGAAGGGTAGGCATGAAGTTGAGTGACTGACAGACCCATTAGGACATGTTTTATGTGGAATGTGTGGTCTAAGGGTAGGACCATGCAGTAGTCCAGCAGTTCTTTCAGCATACCCACACTTTACCATCTTATAATCATCATTATCATAGAACTGTGGGGCTGGAAAAAGCCCTATGGATGGAGTTCAGCCTGTCAGGGAAAAGCTCTGCAAATGTTATTCCCAAGCATCGTACCTCCCGAGCTCCAGTAATATGGCTTTCTTTCCTCTCCAAGAGAAGAGAAGAGTTGTTGTTGTTGTTGTTTAGTCATTAAGTCATGTCCGACTCTTCGTGACCCCTTGGACCAGAGCACGCCAGGCCCTCCTGTCTTCCACTGCCTCCTAGAGTTTGGTCAAATTCATGTTGGTAGCTTCGTTGACACTGTCCAACCATCTCACCCTCTGTCGTCCCCTTCTCCTCTTGCCTTCACATTTTCCCAACATCAGGGTCTTTTCCAGGGAGTCCTCTCTTCTCATGAGATGGCCAAAGTATTGGAGCCTCAGCTTCAGGATCTGTACTTCCAGTAAGCACTCAGGGCTGATTTCCTTTAGAATGGATAGGTTTGTTCTCCTTGCAATCCAGGGGACTCTCAAGAGTCTCCTCCAGAACAACAATTCAAAAGCATCAATTTTTCAGTGGTCAGCCTTCTTTATGGTCCAGCTTTCACTTCCGTACATAACTACTGGAAAAGCTATAGCTTTGACTATGCAGATCTTTCAGTTATTCCATATCCAGTTCTAACTGTTGCTTCCTGTCCCACATATAGATTTCTCAGGAGATAGATAAGGTGATCAGGCACTCCAATTTCTTTAAGAAATTGCCATAGTTTCCCGTGATCCACACAGTCAAAGGCTTTTGTGTAGTAATGAAGCAGAAGTAGATGTTTTTCTGAAATGCTCTGGCTTTCTCCATAATCCAGCACATGTTAGCAATTTGGTCTCTAGTTCCTCTGCCCCTTTGAAATCCAGCTTGTACTTCTCGGAGTTCTCAGTCCACAGACTGCTGAAGCCTCCCTTGGAGATTTTGAGCATAACCTTGCTAGGGTATGAAATGAGTCCAACTGTATAGTCATTGAAGCATTCTTTGGCACTGCCCTTCTTTGGGATTGGAATGTAGACTGATCTTTTCCAATCCTCAGGCCACTGCTGAGTTTTCCATATTTGCTGGCATATTGAACATAGCACCTTAACAGCATCAATGGCTGCAGAGAACCTAATCAATCTGATTTTGGTATTGCCCATCTGGTGATGTCCATGTGTAGAGTCGCCTCTTGTGTTGTTGGAAAATAGTGTTTGTTATGACCAGCTTGTTCTCTTGACAAAACTCGATTAGCCTTGAACTCCAAAGTCAAACTTACCTGTTGTTCGTTTTATCTCTTGACTCCCTACTTTAGCATTCCAGTCCCCTGTAATGAGAAGAACATCTTTCTTTGGTGTCAATGCTAGAAGGTGTTGTAGGTCTTCATAGAACTGGTCAATTTCAGCCTCTTCAGCATCAGTGGTTGGTGCATAAACTTGGATTACTGTGATGTTGAAAGGTCTGCCTTGGATTCCTATTAAAATCATTCTATCATTTTTCAGATTGTATCCCAGTACAGCTTTTCCCACTCTTTTGTTGACTATGAGGGCTACTCTATTTCTTCTACAGGATTCTTGCCCACAGTAGTAGTTATGATAATTGTGTGAATTGAATTCACCCATTCCCGTCCATTTTAGTTCACTGACACCCAGGATATCAATGCTTATTCTTGCCATCTCCTGTTTGACCACCTCCAGCTTCCCAAGGTTCATAGATCTTACATTCCAGGTTCCTATGCAGTATTTTTCTTTGCAGCATCGGACTTTCCCTTCCTTCCTTCCTTCCTTCCTTCCTTCCTTCCTTCCTTCCTTCCTTCCTTCCTTCCTTCCTTCCTTCCTTCCTTCCTTCCTTCCTTCTTTCTTTCTTTCTTTCTTTCTTTCTTTCTTTCTTTCTTTCTTTCTTTCTTTCTTTCTTTCTTTCTTTCTTTCTTTCTTTCTTTCTTTCTTTTTGAGAAGAGTAGAGAAAGCAAATAATCCCTTCAGATTCTAGGACTTCCATATAAACCAGTGCATTTATCATACTGAAACATGGCAGGGCTGCTATTCTGTGTTGCCAATTTAAGAATCCAGGTTCACAAGGAACCAAGTGGGATGAGTGTGTCTTTATTTGTGATACTGTATAGTGTAAAGATTTATCCTCCACAAAGCTTCTTCCACCTTTTCATCTAAACCAGGATAGTCTTGATCCTTTTTAGAGCAACTATCCCTCCACATTTCAACTCACTGCACAAACAAACATTACTGTTAGGTTATTTGTTTTAAACATCAGAACATAAAGGCATAAAGCACAAAAGCTCCTGCACCTATTTGTCCACAATTTGGGAAGCTTATTCCTCTTGAAATAGACTCCGAAAGCTACAAATTTTATCCAGGATTGACAAAGAAGAGCAAATGTAGCGCTTCTTGGAGTTCCAGCCACTGTGAGTGGAGGCCTGTACCGTCCTCCCATGACATCTCAGCTCCAGTTTGGGGCCCTGGTCGAAGAGGCCTGCCTCTGAATCAATTCAAATAGAAGCAGGCCATTCTCTGAAGCAACTGCATCAGCTCTCAGTGTCAGTAGACATCCTGCTTATGCAGTGATCAGTTGCAGATTAGGTAAGTTGAAGGTAAAGGTTCCCCTTGACATTTAGTCCAGTCGTGTCTGATTCTAGGGGGCGGTGCTCATCCCATTTTCAAGCTGTAGAGCCAGTGTTTGTCCAAAGACAGTTTCCATGGTCACGTGGCCAGCGCGACTAGACACGGAACGCTGTTACCGTCCCACCAAGGTGGTACCTATTTGTCTTCTCACCTTTTGCATGCTTTCGAACTGCTAGGTTGGCAGGAGCTGGGACAAGCGACAGGAGCTCACTCCGTCACGTGGATTCGATCTTACGACTGCTTGGTCTTCTGACCTTGCAGCACAGAGGCTTATGCGGTTTAGCCCGCAGCGCCACCACGTCCCACTGCAGATTAGAGACATGCACAAATCTCTGAAGCGGAGGTTCACGCCAGTTTGTTTTTCAGCCGAACAAGTCTTTGGCGGTTCCCAGAGCTGCCTCCTCCAGTGGGCAGCAAGTGAGAGGCAGCACCCTGGTTCAGTGCCCCACCTGCTCTGGGCTCTGAGTGGGTGCCTGCTGGAGGAGGCAAGGCTGGGAACCCCCAAACATGGGTTCAGCTGGAAAATGAACCGGCATGAACCGTTTGCAGATGTTTTCACACTGCGTTTCCTACATTGTGCAGACTTTGGAGACCAGACAACCCACAAGCCCTTTTTTCACTCTAAAATTCAGTAATTTCAGTGAAAGACCTATTTCACTCATCCTCAGCTGCCCTTCTAGATCTTGTAAACTCAAGCCTCTGGTTCCTTTAGGAACTCAAGCCATCTCATATTTGGTTTCCCTCTTTTCCTGCTGCCTTCAACCTTTCTCAGCATTGTTATCTTTTTCTTGCCTTTTCATGATGTGCCCAAGGTAGGTCAGCCTCAGTTTCAACATTTTTGCCTCCAGAGATATTTCAGGCTCAACTTACTCTGAACTCACTGGTTTGTCTTTCTGGCCATCCAGGGCAAAGCTCTCCTCCAGCAACATATTTGAAATGAATCATTTTTCCCCATCAGCTTTCTTTATTGCCTAGCTTTCAGATCCAAACATGGTGATCAAGAATAAAAGAGTTTGGTGATCTTGGTCTTGGTTCTCCAGTGGTGCATCCTTACACTGCATGATCTTTTCTAATTCCTTCACTGATGCCCTTCCAAGTCTTACTCTTCTGATTTCTTAGCTGCAGTGTCCATTTGGGTTGATGATTGAATCAAGGTATACAAAACCTTTCATTATTTCAATTACTTCAAAACAATTAGCTGTTTTCATATGGTACAAAAGGCAAGGTCAAGTTTCAAACTATCGAAAGTTTCTCAAATTATTTTCAAATAAGCTTCAAAGCATCCCTTTCATAATAACAATGTTAGAAGAAGGGATAAAGCAATACTTGTGTGGACCATAAATAGTATTTTATTATTGATTTCTGCCACCTCTCCTTTATATGGCCATTGAGGGAATTACGTTAGTTATTATTATACTTAGTCTAGCATTACTATTATCCATTCAGTCCTGAAAAGAATCATTGAGACCTGGAAGGTTGTGTTCAAGCTTTATGTTTATATTTTATTTAAGGATGAATCATTTTATTCAAGTCTAATCCTAATCAACCTTTTAGGCATTAGTAAGTTCTGAGCTTTGAGTTTAAGTTTTCAGTTTTAATTCTTCATAAGATGTTAGTGAGTTTGATACCTTAATTCTTTTAAGTTTTTACACTTGAGCAAAACTTTTAGTTGCTTTAAGTTGTGAGATTATGCTTAACCCTTTAAATATTTTAATGGTTTAGATTTGTGTGTATCCCTTTAATTGCCACAAACTGTAGTTGGCATTTTGAAAGTTGTTACTCTTTATGTACAGTGGTGCCCTGCATGACGATGATAATCTGTTCCGTGAAAATCACTGTATAGTGAAATCATCGTCATGCGAAAACCATTTCCCCACTGGAATGCATTGAAACCCGTTTAATGCATTCCAATGGGGAAAATACCTTGTTGTTTTGTGACGATTGGTCATAGGGCAGCCATTTTGCAAGCGCCAATCAGCTGTTTTTAATTGCTGTCTTGTGAAAAACGGGCCCGAAAACACCCGCTTTGCAAAGATCAAGCCACCGAACAGCTGTTTTAAATTGTCATCTTGCGAAGAAACAGTCCACAAAGCATGGACCAAATTATCATTCAGCAAAATTCCCCCATAGAAATCACTGTTTTGCGAAGCAAAATGGCGGTCGCAAAACGTCGTTGTCATGCAGATTCGTCGTTTTGAGGGGGTAATCGTCTTGCGAGGTGCCACTGTATTGATTACTGTTATTATGTGCCATCAAATCATCCTCAGCTTCGGTCAAGCATATGAAATAATGGTCCTGTCAATTACCTCCCTGCTTAAGTCTCACAAACCATGTGGCTTCCTTTATTGAGTCAACCCCTCTTCTCAAGGTAGGTCATTGTCTTTTCCGATTGCCTTCCACTTTTCATGGCATTGTCTTTTCTAGTGAGTCCTATCTTCATGTGATATCTCAAAAGTACTGTAGCCTCAGATTAGTTTCTAGCAAGATTGCAGCCTTGAATTTGCTCTTAAACATGTTAATCGATCTTTCTGGCAATCCATGGTATCTATAAAGCACTCCTCTGATTTGAATAAATTGTTGCAGTTTCTCCAGTCAGCTTTCTTCACAGTCCAGCTTTCACATCCATACATAATAACAGGGAATATAGTACTATGGATAATCTTGGCCTTAGTCACCAGTGACACAACTGTACACTCAAAAATCTTTTCTTGTTCCTCCATAACTGCTCTTCCAAGTCTTCCAGGAGTCATTTGCATATTTTAATTGTTTCTGTTTCTGTTGTATCTATTTTCATTCCTCCTTCATCTGAAACTAATTCAATTTTTCATATATTATTGAATAGATAGGGAAAGAAAATACACTCTTCTCTGACATCTTTGCCTATTGGAAGCCATTCTATTTCTCCACATTCCAGCCTTACAGTAGCCTCTTGTCCAATGTATAGTTTAAGCATGGGGATAATATGTTACATATTCATGTCTTTTAGAACAAGCCATAGCTTTTGATGCTCTACATAGTCAAATATTTTACAGAATTTATAAAACTCACACTGATATTATTCTGAAATTCTTTTTGTATGGTCCAGTAGCCAACATATATTTGCAACATGATCTCTAGCACCTCTTCCTTTTCTGAATCCAGCTTAAAGATTTAATATTTTTCACCCTCTATGTGGCAAATATCCATGTTGTAAAATCTTCAGCATTGCTTTGCTTGCATGCATGGGAAATTAATATGATGGGCCTATAGTTACTGCAATATTTGGCCTCCCCTTAGACAGAATCTAGCTTTATGACAGTACAGTATCTCTTTTAGCTTTTCTGACACACTCAAACCCCCTATCCCTGATAAATTGTCCATGCCAGAGGGTATTGCAGAGGTTCTGAGCATCTGCTAAAATTCTTTTTGCTACATAGTAGAAGTGCAGAGACTCATGAAGGAGAATAGCTACAAGTTCCCCAGAGTCCACCACTTTCTCCTTTTACTGCCGATGGGGATGTTACCAACTGGAAGTTGTTTCAAGGGTGCTCTACTGGAGATCAATTGGGACTGAGCATGAATGGTCTTTGGCTAGAGTTAGTTCAGCATCCTGCATAGAGGCATCCAAAGAGAATGCAAGAGAGAAGGTAAGAGGAGGAGTCTTGAAGAAAATGTTCATTATCAGGTGAGAACAATGGATAAACATTGTCTGAGAAAAAAGAAGTAAGGAAGTTAAGAATCAAAGTTACTGGATAAGCATAGGAGAATGCTGTTTTTAGTCTACAGTGACTTATTGGTGATGTGCTGGGTAAGTTTGAATTAGTGCTCTTTTGGATAGAGAAAAATGCCTCTTTCTCAATCTCTCTTTTACACGCACACGCACACGCACACACACACACACACACACACAGAGAGAGAGAGGGGGGGGGAGACTACCAGTCCAATCCATTGTATTTTGCTTAACCTGCAGTAAAAAAATGATTCTGTGCTAAGCCCTGAGTAAGAACAAGCTATACTTTGGGGGGGGAGGAGAGGAGATGTTCTTTAATTTTTTGGAATACAAACCTACCTAGTCTTTAACATTCTTTGCCAATCCGGCATGATGGCAAAGGCAAAGCAGAGGTATGCCTCCTTTGGCACTGATAAATGACTCTCTCGCCAGTACTGTGTGCTTCCACACACTCATCTAGAAGCAGTTTAATGACAAGAGCTGAGATGTTTTTCCTGCCTGTTGCTTTGAAAGAGGCAACGATACTGCATTTTCTTTCAATGGGCTAACTTCGGTGCTCCATCTGACACAATTTATTGAAAACATTTTTCAGCAACGGCATGTGTTCCACTGCATCTCAATAACCACCCCACTTTTCTATAAACAAGGACTCTGACTCACTTTCTTAAAAAAAGAAAAAGGGGGAAATTAGAAACATGGAAATTTAATAACTTTCCATTATGCAAATTTGATTTAATCAGAGATGAAGCTGAAGTGCAATAAAAACATACTTTCATTAAGTTTATGACTTTCAGGCTCCATAATACCCCAGAAATGTCAATTACCAGGTTAGTGTTGCAATAGATGGCTACGACCACTAAATAATTGGTTTCCCTTCCCTTCTGAATGAATAGAGGTGCTCAGTTTGTATTGAGCCCCTGAAGTCAGAAACAGACTGAGGATCATTGCTAGATGCCTAACTTGAGGTGAGAGCAAAAAAAACACACCACCCTTCAGCACCTCTCAAGGTGGGTCTTTCAGTGGCACCCAAATCCAGATCATCTGTTTGTGAATGACTGAGTGCCATGGCCAAACCCTGCAAGAATGGCTGTTGTTCTCATCTGCCCCACTTTTCTTGACCACACATAAATGCTACAACATCTTTAAACTTCTAGTCCTGGGTTTCCCACAAACACAATGAAAGAAATAACAGTTTGTGGGTTGTTGCGGCACAAGGCTGAATAACCCAACTCTACCTAGCATACAACTGATCACCCTGGTTAGGGCCTGCAACCTCGAGTAATTGCCATGTTGACAATCTTACTCCTCTGTCAAGAGCACGTTCTCACTTCATCTGTTATCTGTATCCTCACCTGTTCATGTCCCTCACATCGATGGAAATAGATAACAAATATAGAGGACATGGTATTTGTACTCCTTGTGTCTGAAGAAAGGGGCATTGATGTTGGTCCATGAAAACTCCCAGTGAAATGTATCTGCTGGTCATTGAAATGCCTCAGCATTTTGCCTTTTTTTCTCCATTTTTTCTTTTTCCTTTGGGATGTGGCCAAAATCCTCAACCACTGTGTCTCCCCCCACTATTTACATAAGAGAAACACATTTAGGAGAAAGGCAAATGGAGGCAAAACCTAGTGTTGCTTTCATGGTAGGCAAGTAGTTACTTGAAAGCGTTATAAAATCCCTTATAAAAGATATAATTAGGTCCAAAAGACTTCACTAGAAAAACATTAACTCAAGCTCAGAGTAGCTCCTTTTACACTTATTCTGCTTTCTTGGGACTGTTCTTCCAGGCAGCACAATACTTTGGCCCTCTCAGAACTGGGGGTTTGAGGATCCCAGAGGCACAATCGATTTAGGAAGAATGGGAGAGGTAAGAGGTAGCTGTCCCGTCTCCACCTGTCCTGACTCCCTCTTTTGCAGTCCTTATGTTCTTCGGACATTATAGAGAAAGGAGGAAGTCAGAGCCCAGGAAGGAGCACTCAGTGGGCATCTGTTTATAGAGCAGGAAAAGATATGTCAATCCTACCCTCCCTCCCCAGTTCAATTTGCATTCGTATCAAACCAAAGGGAGGTTCAAATGTTAAAAGGCAAAGCCAAAATCTGGGGGGGTGGGGGGAATGAATCTGAGTCATCAAATGAAAGGATTCTCACTGGATATGTACCCAACACAAAGCAATATTTGCAAACAAGTCATGAAACAAATTACATCTTTGATTGTGAGAACTATCATTGTTATGCAATTAAAAAACCTTGTTTTGCATGCAAATAAACCAAAAAACTAAGAACTGCAAAGACAAGAGATAGCATCATAACATGAAGAAGTTCATTTGCTGACTGCTGTGGGCAGAAATTAATACAGTTTCTCAGTTTTACTCTTTATCACATATGTTCTTTTTTAAAAAAACAGCTGAAGCTCTTTCTATCCTATTTATAAAGAAATTTGCAAGTCTTGACAAGTTCCTATGAAGAATGAGCAATTCTCTCTTGCCTACACTGGTCAAATTCATTGCAATGTTCCTGACAGGGAAGGGATCATGACCAAGTAAGTTGGTTGTTATTTGTATTGATAGTTGCATTTTTTTAAGTTTAATGATGGGTTTGTGGGATGTGTTTCCTGTGTTAATTTTCTTCTTTCAATTGTAAACCACCTAGACTAGTGTCTGGCACTACATCAGGTGGTATATAAATATTTGAAATAAATAAATAAATCCCATAGATCTGTTAGAGTTGACAAACCTTTGCCTCAAAAATGTGTGTCTCTGTGTGTGGTAATCCTGACTCCACATCACGAATGTACTGTAGCTAAATACACAGGAATTCAAAGGCAGACTTTAAGAGCAAGCATGTAAAGTAGGAATGCAGACATGAGACCAACCAGCTATTGACGGACTGCAACACCCATGAGCCCTAGGAAGCAACAACTAATGCTGGGGGAAAGCTGGGAAGTTGCAACTGAGCAACATCTGAAAGGCCACCCTTGCCCACCCTGCTCTCAGGTTACAAGGAATACATGGGGCCATTTTGCTGTCTTTCACATTTTCAGAATCTCAAGTTCATTCTCCTCTCATTTAGACTTTTAAGCAGTATGTTTCCTCAAGAATGCTTGTCTTCAGTTTTCTAAAATGTTTCTGAATTGCTGTTAAACTTGATTTTTAAAATCTTAATGTATGTTTATTTGTTTTAAAATATGATATTGTTATAGTGTTTTTTAAATCTGTTATTTTCTCTGTTGTGAGCCACCTTGTCCCCTAGGGGGGAAAAAGGCTGCATATAAATAATCCAAATGAATTTATTCAGCCAATAAATATATATATTATTTATTGGCTGAACTCCAGTAGTAAGTCACAGCTAGGGCAGGCTCTTTGAATCAATGGAACTTACATTGTAGTTGTGACTCAGTATCTATTATGAATTCTTGCATTTATATCCCACTTTTCCTCCAGGGAGCTTAAGATGGCATACATGGTTTTCCCCCATGCTATTGCATCCTCACTGCAACGCGGCGAGGTAGGACAGGCTAAGAGGTTGTGACTGGCCCAAGATCATGCAATTCGTTTCAGGGCCAAGGGTTGATTTAAACCTAGGTCTCTGAGTCGTGGCTCACCCCACTCACTGCAATATCCACACAGAGAAAATGTGCTGGTTTTTACTTTCTGTCAGAAATCAAAGTGAATGGAATGTTCATCCCGCCCTTTTGTGTGTGAATGGATACCTTCTCTCCTCCCAAGCCTCAGATATGGACACAAGGTAGGAAGGTTGATCCACGGGTTGGAAAGGCAGCTCAGGAAGATGCTAAAAGCATCTCCAGAATACCTGCCTGCCACCTGCAAGATGAAGGCCTGCATGTCCATGCTTTGGCCTAGCTGCATGATGCAGCCTTGTTTATTTAATATACGTGGTTGCCAAAATTCTCATACCTACTGAGTATAAAAGTCTCCTTCCCAGCTTCACTGTGCAGTGTTAATATATGGATAGCATTGGCTCCCATCTCCAGCAGTTCACACTGTGATGGCTGGTTCCGCCCTGGCTGCTCAACATATCTCATATTTATCCAACTCAATGGACAGTCAGATTGGCATTCCCAGCAGGCAGGCTGTTGAGAATCACAAATTTTAGGCTTGCCATGTAAATAGCAAGGGAAAAGACACCTGCTGCTTCCTAAATTACTTGGCACAGGCAAGGAGACTGAATCAGCAGGCAAGGAGATTCGCTTGAATTTCTCCATATAAGCTCAGATCAATGGCAACTCATGAATGAACAGCTGCAAGCAGAAGAAATGTGGCAGTGGTACTCCGCATGCCGAGAACACCCAGGAGAGAAACGCACACTCCCTAGCAACTGAATAGGAAGGAAGCTCAGACTGGAACTCAATAGCTACCTAAGTAGGTAAATAAGAGATGGGAAGGTGAATAAGCACTACGACCCAGCAAAAATGCTATTACCGTAAATGACTCCCCACATCCAATTTCCAGTGGTATGTACGTCATTCTGGTTGCTAGATCGCGTGTGTATCAATAGTTTTGACTATCCAGTTGGTCTGATTACTTGTTTGGGGACTCTTATACCTGCTTATCTGAGGACAGAAAGTGGGTGTGTCACAACTCAGTTGTTCTTTGGTGGCAAAGGGAGATCGGCTCCCAAAGCAAATATTAGGTTCAAAAGAAGGATTTCCCTCAAGACTGCAGGAAGGTGAGGAAAAGATTAGTTACTCCTTCTCTGTACCTGTTCTAGACCTATTCATCATAGTCCCCAACAACAATTTGCATTTTTTAAACACTTCACTTTAGATCATCAGAACTGCAAAGCTAGAATCATCATCCAGCCTCTTTCAAGGGGTCACAGTGGGGAATCAACCTCCAGAAGCATTATTGCTCTGAAGTCTGTAAAGTAAAAATAAAAGTCTGGCAATCAGGCCAGGGACCCAGCATTACTACAGAGGTGCAGGGTGAGTCTCCAGAGCAGATCAATGGAGGGGTCCTGAAAGCCACACCATTTTTTTCCTGCAGTGACAATCCTGCTGCAGAGAAACGGCAATGACGATGGAAAAATGGAAGAATCTCCTGTTGGATGATGGCTCTGAGGTCGACCAAGTCCACCATTTTGGCTGGAAAGTTGGGTGTGCCAGAGCCATCTTTTGTTACTTAGCTATTTACCCCTTGGTTCCTGGCCAGCCTGTTCTTAGAGTGCATAAATCAGAACAGGTTAGAGAGAGGCTCCTGTGAATATGATTGGAAAGTAGTGCATTCCAGGCAGCCTTTAATTTATGTGTGTGTTTATTGCTTTATTGGCAATAAATAACTGGAATGTGCTTTATCTCAGAAAGCACATTAAGCTTGCTTGGCTCAAGTGATTAAAGCAGCAAAATCCAAAGTGCATTGTGGCTGAAATCTTGCATGCGTGCCGAAGACCTAGAACCCAAGTGCTGACTAAAATTGCAGCGGGGTGTAGTAAAATTTCACTGTTAGAGGCTGGCCTTGCAATTTTTTTGGCAAGATATTATGGCAGGATCAAAATAGGGGAAAAAAAACCTGCCAAAAGCAACTTGGGAGTGGCAGTCTTCTGGTCAATGCACTGTTTGCAGGTGTTTCTGGCAGAACAACATCTGCAACACCCCCCAAAGCAGAAAGATCTGGCAAAAAAGGCATCAGGGAACTGAGGGAGGAAGTGGGAGAACTTCATTTTGCTCTACATGAAGCTGAAGCATTTTGCTCCTGGAAGATTTCCCATGTTTCTCATGTGCTCCATGAGTAGCACAAGGTACCCCAGTGCCTGAGGCAGCTGTAAGGTGTGTAATGTCCCCCTCTTCACTGTCCCTTCCACATCCTGCGACCAGCTATTTCCCCTCGCCTCCCCTCTTGCTGCTTCCCCCTGGTCTCCCTGTGTTTCTCATGCTCTCCAGTTCCTTCCACCATTTCCTTCCTCCAAAGTGCCTCGCTCTTAAAAGTCAGACCGAGCTTCTTTGGGGCTTGGTAGACTCCAGAAAGTATTACCCCAGCCGTTTCTCCACAGCAGGATTGTCACATGGTGATTGTTTCTTTTCTAGCAATCTGAGTCACCTCTGATGGGTAAAGCATTTTTATTTTTAATTTAAAATGATGACATCATTCTATGGTGTGATTCTGTAGATGTTCCCTAAAGCACCAGTGAACATCCTATTTTGCCCTGTAGAATAAAAGAAGAACAGGGAGCATCATTGCCCAGATCCAGACAATAGAAACCCTGAAATATAACAAAGAGTGTAAAATAATCTCATCTCTCAGAGAAACGTTTGGAATGCAGAACGCCTACGTCTGCACCATGTTTATACCGAATTAAGTCCATTGAGTTTAATGGGTTGTCTTTGTTATAAACCCAGTCTAATCCTCAATGAAACTGGGAAGACATTCGTCCTGAGCCTTGACTACCTGATAGGAGAGAATGCTCTCTGTAGTCTGGGCTGTTCTGCTGGCTGCTTTGGAGGAGCCTTGTGGTCAAGGAATCCTACTTTCTAGGAGCAGACGGCCCTTACCTCCTGTCTCTGCATTCCTGCCCCAAAAGACAAAAGGTTGATTTCATCCTAAAAGAGATTACGTTTTTAGAAAATTCTTTGTAGGTTGAAAATCCCTCATAGTAACCCATAGTCCAGTGGAGTGAGTGGAATCAGAATGCTTTGTTGCTATTATTGATTGATTGATTGATTGATTGATTGATTGATTGATTGATTGATTGATTGATTGATTGATTGATTGATTGATTGATTGATTGATTGATTGATTTGATTTGATTTGATTTGATTTGATTTGATTTGATTTGATTTGTATCCCGCCCATCTGGTCTATGCGACCACTCTGAGCAGCTGAATAAATACATTCTGCAACATGGAAGCATTTGTATTTATTTATTTATTTATTTATTTATTTCATTTATACCCCGCCTATCTAGTCAGTTGTGACCACTCTGGGTGGCTTACAACACACACACATTTGTCATGTGCAAATAATTAAGAACACCATGGTGCAATGTCACGATTAAAAACCAGACCTCCAGGGTGGACTCAGTCATACCTCTCATTTTGTCATTGGAGGCATGGAAGAAATGCCTTTCAGCAGCTGAGGCTGAGGGGGCAGCTCCTAAACCTGAGCACAGTTCATAGAATCATAGAATTGTGAAGTTGGAAGGGGCCTTCAAGGCCATCGAGTTCAGCCCCCTGCTCGATGCAGGAATACAATCAAAGGAGATCTGCCAGGTCGTTGTCTAAATTTCTCTTGAATGACTCCTGTTGGAGCACTCACCGTCTCTTGAGGTAAGTGGTTCCATATGTTGGTTAGCCATATGTTGATGACCTCCTGACCTGCATCATGTTTGAAGCGTGCTTGAAAATGCAGGTGCCCCAAAACGCAGCCACAAAGCTATTAACCAGATGTCAGGAACTCCTGCCATTTGCCCCAGGGCTGCGGACTTTCAGCGAAGTGTCCAGAGAACTGTGTGCAGGTGTGAAATCTCTGAACTGCCATTAGCAGCATCTCAGCAAAGAGGCTGATTCCACATGTCCAGGTTGGTCACTGCATATTTCCAGGTGGGAAGATTTTAAGGAGTTTTCTGTTGCCTATGAGGTTTGCTTAAACATCAAAGTTCGCCTCAGGGGAGACACTGCTTATACCGTACTTTCAGCCTTGCTCTTCAATCCTACCTGCTAGCTTTTCCTCCATCCTTGCCTTTTGATCTGATTGCTCATTGGTTTTGATGACAGGTTTCAGGACTTCTGGCTTGTTCCACATTGCTGTCCACACTCCATCCCTGTCACTGGAATCAGTCCCTGGAAATGCAGTTTGCTGGCATGCAAACATTTTCTTTGGCTGCCTTCTTATTCAAAAGGC
The DNA here is from genome assembly GCF_051106095.1 of Pogona vitticeps. NCBI lineage: Eukaryota > Metazoa > Chordata > Lepidosauria > Squamata > Agamidae > Pogona > Pogona vitticeps. The sequence continues at coordinate 126,010,238 of NC_135784.1, read as the reverse complement.
TGTGTCTCACCTTTAAAACACCTCTGTGCACCTGAAGAACTACCTGCCTGAAGAACCGCCTACCTGAAGAACTGCCTACTCCATTATCTACCTAGCTGGGCACTAAGATGATCTTCGGAGGCCTTCCTCCAGGTTGCTGTTGATCTCCAAAGGAAGGCGACTGGTGACTGGAGACACAGCCTTTTCTGACAGAGACCTCCTCACCCATTTTTCAGCTGCATTTTATTTTCCTAGGCCTTTTAACTTGATGATATGTTATATGCTGCAGTTTTATTGATTGCTGTTTTCATACATTTATCATGCCATCTATTAATGTGAGCCATCCTGGAAGTACATCTTAAAGGGCTGTTCACGCATACATTAATAAAATAATAAATAATGATAATAATCCCCTCGGAAACAAATTTCTTCTGTTGAATACTTCCTTTCAGACCCTTACATGCACACACCAATTATGGTTAATTTTCTACATCCTCTTTGATGGTTTATTGAGGTTTTAGTAATTAAAAATACCTAACTTATAAGCCTGCCGACCCACCAACTCTCTTTGTTTAAGACCTTAGATCCAGAACCAGATCAAAGATGTCTTTAAAAAAAAAAAAAAAAAATCATCCTAAATCCCTAGGACATCATGCAGTTTCATAAAGATTTTATCTGCAATTCTGCAAAATTAATAAATACACTCGGGCTTCAATGAATTTTACAGGGAAGGCATTGCTGCAGGAACTGAGAGATTGTGGAGAATGCCATCTCTCCAGAACTTCAGAATCCATTCCGTATTTCACATGGCCTGCCCTGGCAATCCATGATCAAGGGCTCTCATTACTTCCTTCTGATATACTAAAGGGATGGGAAGACAGGAAGCTGCCACATAGCGGGTCAGACTGTCCACTTACCCCCTCATCCTGTCTTCTGTCACTGGCAATAGCTTTCCAAGGTCTCAGGTGGAAAATCTGGATGTACAAGTACTTACCATAACATTCCCCTTGGCCTCTTGCACCCCCATAAGTCCCAAAATCCAAGGGTCTGGATCTCTGTGTCAACAGATGAGGATCAGGGTTTTGTTTCGTTTTGTTGTACATTGTAACTGCCCATTCAGGACCAACGTAACTACAATAATCCATTACATCTTGTTGCCATTGACAGGATTGCAGCTAAGCTGAGGGTTTGGGGTGGCAGATGATCTCACAGTCCCTGGTACTGAGGAGGTCCAAAGCCTTCAGTTCTGCCAGTCCTGGCTCCCACTATAACACCAGTCCTTCACCAGCATCCTGCTTCTTGATTAGTCTCTCTCTCTCTCTCTCTCTCTCTCTCTCTCTCTCTCTCTCTCTCTCTCTCTCTGTGTGTGTGTGTGTGTGTGTGTGTGTGTGTGTATACATGCCAGGAATCAGATCTGGGGCCTTCTGCATACAAATTGCATGGCTTGATGCTCAGCTGTATTTTGCCTAGAATGGTGCGGGGAAGAGTCCCCACCTTGCCCCAAATACCAGCATGTGCTCTGGGAAAAAGAGAGACATGTTTGAGATGCAAAGAAAGAGAAGAACCTACACCAGAACATCTGCAGCCGGGGTGCATCAATCACAGTTTCAAAGTAGAGCAGCTGACCTCATCAAACCCTTGCTCACCAAGGAAAGTAGCCTCCCAAGCACCAACAGCGGAGAGAAACCCAGAGCTCGGTGAAAAAGCCCTTCTCTGGAGTGCTGTTTCAACACGGCATTCATTTCCCTATGTAGTCTGTACATGCCCTCTAGTGGTCAGCCCAAAAATGGACTCCAGAGGATCAGACAGCAGTACAGTAATGTTTAGAGATGGTTTTGATTGGGAAAACTGAGGATTGCTAAACCGTGAGGCAGCATAGGGGCCTGTGTTTTCCTCCTACATCCCTGCAGACAGTGGCTACCTGCAACCAGGGAGGCAGACAAGATGCTCCAACTCAGCTAAATGCACCTCAGCTCTCTTTCTCATCAATGGCTATAAGACATGAAGGCAGGATGCAGCCTCCAGGGTGTGTGAGACAGAGAGGCCTTAAGAATATGCTTCAGAGTATCTATTGCTACAGAATTCACTGGAGTGAGAGAATGCTGCATTTTTGCCCTGTATGCGATTTCTCCAGTAGGCATCTGGTCAGTAGCTGCTATAGGAAACAGAATGCCAGACTAGAGAGACCTCAGATCTTACGTTGACCAGATACGTACCTCCAAAGCTGAATACTACTGCATGCCACCAGTTGCTGTTTTGCAGCATTCTAGAAAACTCCACCACAGGATTCATCATTGCTACCTCATTATCACCCTCATCGTACGGGTCACCTAAAGCAGTGGTCCCCAACCTTGGGCCTCCAGATGTTCTTGGACTTCAACTCCCAGAAATCCTGGCCAGTAGAGGTGGTGGTGAAGGCTTCTGGGAGTTGTAGTCCAAGAACATCTGGAGGCCCAAGGTTGGGGACCACTGACCTAAAGTACCAGAAGGTGTCCAACATAGTTATTCAGGAAGCCAAAACCTATTCTCATTGAAACCTGTTCTTCTCTAAATAAATAAATAAATAAATAAATAAATAAATAAATAAATAAATAAATAAATAAATAAATAAATAAAAGATGGCTGTTCCTACTTCTCTCTGTATGGAAAACACTGACAATAATCCTGTTTCCAAAATTAGGTAACAAAAAGAAATAAAGAAATGCAGGAGGGAGAAAAGCCATCTATGCCTAGATCTGAAATTAACTTTCACAGGAAAGGGACCAAGATCCAGGAATATCACACTGTGAATGACAGAATGTCCTGGCTTTCCTCAGGCTTTCAAAGTTTTAGTGTAGTCTGAAAGAAATAGCCTTTTTCAACCACTCTGCATAGACACACTTGAACTCTCATTGTCCTATTTTCATAGGGTTTCCTGGGGCCTCTATCAAAGTTGGCTTGTGCCTTGATGTCAGAGCAGTGAGACACACATGCAAACCTAGCATCAGCTATTTGGGAATTTTGCCTTTGCATAGCTCGTAGTTTTAATACAATTATTTGTAGCTCATACCTGGATGAGTGCAGAATGCCAGTGCTCACAAAACAGAAATGGACCAAGTGCTGCCGAAGCTTTCCTGTCTCTTTGCTGAATGCATCAAAGAGAGGACTTCTTTGATCCACCAAGATCAGTGCTTTGTACTTTGTGCAATTGTCTGATATCAATTCACTGAGCCACTCGAGCACTCTCTCACTTTAAACTGGGGTAGGGGACCCTTTGAACCTCCAAAGGTTTTAGATATCAGCTCCCAGAAGCCCTGTCCAGCATGAGGAATGGTAAGGGACAGTAGGAGCTGTAAAACAAGGTTCCCTACTTCCACTTTAAACAATCCAAATGATTTTGTAAGGAAAAATTCACAGTACTGAACATACATACACACACAGATATGGCTGCAAAGCTACGGAGTCCCTCAGGGACTTGGCCTCATTTTTCCCCGGAGATTCCAGTCACCTGCTCCTCACACTGGATGATATTTTTACTCCGTCTTTCTCCTCAAGAAAACCCAAGGCAGCTCACAACATTAAAACTAATTACTATATGGATTTGTATACCTACAGTGTACATATATATGGTGCTATTGCTCTATGATGCTTTATCATGGATAGCAGAGATGAATCAAGGTACTTTTATGGACTACAATTCTCAGAATCCTGAAACCACTGGGGCCAGTAAAATAAATAATAATTATATTGAAAACATTAGGCACAGTGTATCTGGAAGTTGAGTCATGGCAACTGGACTTTGTTTTTATTAAGTTGAAACATTTCACTATTCATCCAAGTAGCTTATTCAGTTGAAGAGATCACTGATATATCCTCCACGTTGGTTTCACATCCCCCTGGTCCGAAAAGCCTTGTTAGAAGGACAAAGGACTGGGAGTGAGGGAAAATCCCACTTCTGCAGTCCTTCTCCACCCATTGTCAAGGGTCATTAATAGTCATTAATAGTGATCTTTCCAGTGTGTGTGGTCCTAATATTTCTGGGGACAGATGAAAGGGCAGCATGATAAATAGGAGACAGATTGTATCTAAGGAGCTCTACTTTGGAGAAACCAAACAGCCACTAAACAGGAGAATGGCCCAGCACAGAAGGGGCAACGACTCAGGACCACAAGCAGCAGAGTTCCTTCACTTGAAGGACAAAGGATCCTTATTTGATGACCAAGACGTACTCATTTTGGACCAAGAAGATAGGTGGTTTGAGAGAGGAGTCAGGGAGGCCATACATGTGCACATAGAAAATCCCTCACTCAGTGGTGAGTGGGACTTAGTGGTGGAGGACTTAGATGGGTGGAGAAGGACTGTAGAAGTGAGATTTTCCCTCACCCCCCGACCTTTCTCCTTCTAACGAGCCTCTTTAGACCAGGGTGAAGTGAAACCAATGTGGAGGATATATCAGGGATCTCTTAGACTGAAGAAGCTATTTGGATGAGTAGCAAAACAATTCAACCTAATAAGAAAGAAGTCCAGTTGCCATGACTCATTATATATAAAAGTAACATTAACCACCTCTGGTGAATTCTACGACCACCTCTGGTGAATTGCACTATGCCTAATGTTATCAAACAGTTGAGGAGTTCCCTCACACGGGACCACTCATATGTCCATATCCCACCTCATAGTTCAAATCAAGCTTGCAGCTCTTAACTCAATTTCCTCTCCTGTGTATTCAGCAAGAGTGCTTTAAGTGCCCTCTAGATGGTCCATTGGCTAATGAAATCAGATAGGGACGTGTTTATAGTTTTGTCTCATATCTAATATTTTCAGTAATATCCGCTCTGTAGCAAGATTGCTTTGGTCTGAAGAGCACCCTTACAAATTAAGTACTATGAAATGCAGCATCGTGTAGCTGTTCATTACAGAAATGTTATTTCAGAACTTGATACAGATTGGGTCACAGATTTCTCGGCAATTTCATAAATACCTCAGCTCAACCATATCTTAACCATTTACAACAAGCATATTCACACCAGACCAGACACTATGACCTTTACAGTGTAACTCCGGAGCAAACAGATTGTGATAGAAATCACAGTCTGTATCTTTTATTGCAATCCTGTGACTAACATCACAAACCTATAAATGTCAACTCAGAAACATGTCTCACTGAATTCGTTTGGGGCTGACTTGCTGGTAAGCGGCCATGGTATTCTACTCTGAAGGTTTCATCCAGTGCTTTTTCTTTAGGAATGGACGAGCACTAGAGGTGGGGGTATTCATGTTCGTATATGAATATCCCTGCACAGGTGGCGTTAACGAGGGTCCAACCCCATGGGGCTGGATGGTCCATTCACCGATCCACTGTGGATGGTGCAATTCTATGAATGGCTCCGCAGCACGCAATCCTCTTGCCACTCTTCAACCTTGCAGTTAGGCTTGTCCTCCTGTCTCCTGCCAGGAGTGGCGAGGGGATCACACACTGCAGAGCCATTCATAGAACTGCACCACCTGTGTCCATGTCGGATCGGTGAGTGGGCCATCTGGCCCCATGGGGCTGGACCCTCATTAGTGCCACCTGTGCAGGGATATTCATATACGAATACAGTGGGGTCTTGACTTGAGAACTTAATCTGTATTGGAAGGCGGTTCTCAAGTCAAAAAATTCTCAAGTCAAATCTGCATTTCCCATAGGAATGCATTGAAAACCATTTGATCCGTATCTGCTCTTCTCCGTCCATAGAAACTAATGGGAAGCTGCTATTCCGCCTTCGACCACTAGAGGGGGATATTTTGTTTCTTTTTTTTTCTTAGATCAAGAAAGGTTCAGGGAAGGCAGGGAAAATACAGTCCAGGCAGTCCAGTACCAGGCAGTCTGAAGACTGTCTCCCAATCCACTCTCTAAACACTGGGAGGAGTGAGGAAGCAGACAGGCACCCTTTTCACTGGCCAACAGTTAACTGAAAGTTCAGATTTTGCACTTTCCCTGCCTCCCACGTGGGTTTTTTTCAGTTCTTAACTCAAATCTAAGTACTTAAGTCAAGTCAATATTTTCCTATGAGAGCGGTTCTTAAGTCAAAATGTTCTTAACTCAAGTCGTTCTTAAGTCAAGACCCCACTGTACAAATATCATATTCATATACGAATGCCCCATCTCTAATGAGCACCATGGAAGAGACAGAGATCCTAGAGTAATTCCTGGGAACTTCTATTGATTTTTCCCTCACCACATATATCCCACACACACACTAACAATGCAACCTCTTACAGTTTCCTACAGGGTCCATGCAACCCTCGAAGGAAGTCTTTTTTCAAAAGGCACAGGAAGCTGCTGCAGAAAAGAAAGGAGGACATCATGAAAATTTGGCCCCTTTTCTTCAGGGAGAGCAACACATGAGCTGTGTCCTGCACACAAGAACTCTGGATTCATGTTCCTGGCCATGCTGGCTGGGGGATGAAGGGAGCTCCAGTCCAGAAGACACAACCTGTAGTCAGAAGTTTCAAAGGTGGGTATCAGACAATAGGATATCTATGTAGAAACTTGTTGGGTTTTTTTTGGTTTCGTTTTGTTTTTTTAAGTATCAGGCTCGGTGTACTTAATGCATTTATTGATGCAGATGTTTAGGAAACAGTCATGAAGAATATTATGAAAAAATCACCAGCAGCAGAAGTCAGCAAACAATTCCCACCTCAGGCAGCTTTTTTAAAAACTATGAATGAATGAATTTTTATTCTGCAGACAAAGGCCCAACAAAATACAATGTAAGTACAGTATAAATTCACAGAAAAAAATTTAAAAGTTTAAAATTAGTTACTATGAATAAACTAGTGCGAATTAGGGAGGAGGCTCTCTCCGACCTTCCTTAGCTGACCACCTCCCTTTCCTACTCTTCTGGAAAACCTCCATGCCACCCAGTTCCCCACTTCTTATCTTACTTCTGTCCAGCTCATTCCTTTCCTTTGTGCCTGCCGTCTTAATGGGATTCTGTCCAGAGAGATTCTTTCCATATAAAATGCCATTGCATTTGCAAGAGGCCAGATCCTGGGGACCACATTCTCTCTGTGTACCAGAGGCAGGGGATACAGAGGAAGCTCTCGTGGGCTGGTTGATGGGGCCACCACCACTGCTGCTACTGAGGAAGCAGCAGTGGTGGCCCAGCTGGTGGAACTATTCTTAGCAAACAACTCCTTTCTCAAGCTAGAACTTTGCTTCTGTGCAGAAATAGCCACTCACTGCCAGTGATTTGCATGAATTTCTTAGTGAAAAGTGTCTGATGAGAGATTGATTCAGCTCAGAAATGACTATAATTTTTCTGTTTCATTCAGATAGCTTTGCTCCTGTGGAGATGGTGGGACTGATGTTGCCTTGATGGGTTGAGCTAGATGTGCTAAAAGCCAATCTCTACTGCAGGATACAGAGTTTGGAAGTTACAGATAACAAAATGATGCTGTAAATAATTTCTTTTTTGCAATAACTATGGCACAACTGTTACACTACATCTGTAACACAATGAGGGATCATCTCATTTTTTTTGTGGTGTAACTGCAGTAGTTTTAGTTACTTTTATAGTTACCTGGTGAGAGTTGCCCCAACAGTCTCCTTCCATGATGACACTGAGTGTTGCTCAACACTTAAATCTTTTCTTACTTGCGCACAACTTAAGCAGGCTTGGCCAACAGGGCAAAGTTTAACTGTGCATCAGCTGGGCACTTAAAGGATGATGTTGACACTCAGGCCAAGCCTCATAATCTTGGCTATATGGCAGAGAACAGAGGCCCTTTTCCTCCACCAACTCAAGCTCTCCTTGAAGATGGGCCAGGAAAGAGGTGCCACCACAGGGGTGCTGGATTGGAGGCACCCTGCCGATGGGTAGTGTGGGTGCCGACACTGGCGTGGCCACTGGATCCTCTAGCAGGACTTCCTGGTCTGTATGTCTGGAAGGTTTCAGTGGTGGTGTGGTCAAACAGCAGATGCACCAGACTGACTGTGCCTGGTTTGGCGAGGATAGGCATGCTGATGGGCTTTTTAATTGGGATGAAAACAGTGGTCCTGGCCATGCCAGTGTGGATTGAGACCGGTGCCTGTTCTCAGCCCAATGGGCTTTTTGGTGTCAGGCCTCGTCTACCCAGGCTACTTCCTAGGGTAGAATGAGCAAGTCCACCCAGTTGCTGGTCTCAGGGTTGTGAGACAACCTCCCAGCCCTCCTTCAAGGGTACCTCTCTCAGTACTACCTCCTCGATCTTGCACACCTACCAAATGATAGTGTCTGCCCAATGGTCCTCCTCCTCCATTGCTGGCACCTCCTTAAGTATTTTGATTGATTGATTGATTGATTGATTGATTGATTGATTGATTGATTGATTGATTGATTGATTGATTGATTGATTGATTTGATTTGATTTGATTTGATTTGATTTGCATCTGGACCAATGGTCTACTCTGGGCGGCATATTTATTTATTCATTTATTTGATTTATACCCCACCACTGCTACACCTGCCTCCTCTAGGCCAACTCCTCAAGCAGTGTTATCACTGCCCCTGTCTACTGGAGAGCTAGATGTCAGAAATGGCAATGCTCAGCTTGCCAAGGTGGGAAGCCCACTAGCCTGGTAGAAGGAGCCCTCACCAGCCCCACATGTGGGATATGACCCAATTACTTAAGTGTGTTTGTGTATGGGCTAGCAGCTTATATATTTTTCTTAAAAAAAAACTAAAAGAAACTAGTTTAATAATTTCAGATAACGAAATATATCATAAGACCTTTTTGGATCCTGAAACTCCGACAGTAACTAATTATTTTTCAAAAGTAACCTTCCAAACTCTGGTACGGATAGAGTTCATTATCAAAAGTGATAAAGTGTGTGTGCCAAATAGGTGGGTTGGAAGGGAGATGATGAATTCTAGCCACACCATTCCTTTTCCCCCCTGAAAACTTTCCCATATCAAAAGTAAGTCTCACCGAGGAAAGCAGTTCACAAAATGATTTCAGCAGAAAAAATGAAGGTAGATGGTGTCTGTTTTTAACTCCCCTCCTGACCTGCTTAGGTTTGTTTGGCACAAACCTGCTCTTTCCTGGACAGCCGTACTAATGTTGGGAAAGAATAAAATACCTACAGGAGCCTCAACTCTTGTAGGCCATATTCAGAATCCTAGGTTACATTTTTTCAGTGACCTGGAAATATAAAATGTGGGTGGAGCTTCTTCCACCATAGTCTGCCTGTTTGCAAAAAAAAGAGTCCTTTTAACAACCTACAAAGCAGCCACAAAAACATGATAGAAACTGAAGACAGCTATTATAACATCACCCCTGGACCACATGCTGTGCTGGCCAGCTGTGAGATGGGATTATGTTCCCTCTTCATGTGTTCAGACTCAGTAAGAAAAAGATGCTGCTGCATTCTCTCAGACAGGAAAATGAGAAACTGCAGATTTTCTCTTGATCTGTAAGAGAGCCATATATTTTCTGCCATTCCTGATGTGACATTTTGCACATGGGAAAATAACTTTTGCACAAATAACCCGGCTGTACTAAAGAATGATACCTAATGTCTTGTTACCTTGTTTTTAAAAAAACAAATCAGAAGAAACAGGGATTACAGTATTTGCATCTTTTTGATCAGTCAGCCAATCCTTATACATGTGTGTTTGTGTGTGTACGACAGAGAGTAGGGACGGAGAGAATTTTCTTCAGTATCTTCTAAACAACTCTAGATATAACACATGCAGACTGCTACATTTATCCAGTGAGTCTTGGTACCACTGGGGAGTAGACTGATGTCCTGGCATTAAAGTTACCACAAGCAGTACCACTGAACTTTCTTCTCCGCCAGCTCCACTCATTTGAGATTTATCTCCCCTCTTGGAAACCCCAAGAAGGTGTTTTCAGCCAGTGCCCTGACACTTGGCAACATTAGCAGAGGGTGCGATCAGGTAGGCACTTAGCCTGCTGTTTGGTCCACTGCAGGGATGGGTTCATAAGCTCCTTTTCCCAGTGATCACATGACATAATCTCTGGACTGAACCAAATCATTCCCCGAGTGTCCTTACTCACACCCTCCTGAGCCCCTGCCAGGAGTTTCTACTTTTGAGTGCTGGTAAACTCACAAAGGTGTGGGCTATTTCCACAACATGTGATCATTGGGAAATGACCAAAAGTGAGCCTTCTGGCTGTTAAGATTGCTTCCACTTTGACTTTACAATATTATGAAGTGGCTCAGTAAACAAGCCACTTCAGGATATCTGTAAATGTAACACTTTCTCTGTTCCTCAGCAGAGGGCCAGAGGAAGTGGAATTTTTTTTTGGACTTTATTACACCATCACTATTGTACTACATCACTTATATTTAAAAAATTAAATATTTTCTTTGCTTTCTCTTAAAGGACTGGCTTTTCAGACAAGGCAATTTTTGGAAGTGATACATTACATCAGCAATGATCTAATACTGTCCCTCCACTGAGAAGCAGAGGAAGTGTCCAATATCCTGAAGTGGCTTACTTATTAAGCCACTTCATGATATCAGAAATTCTAACCAGAAGGAGCCAGACCAAACAGGGTCACATGAGCTCTAAGACACCACCTGGATGTGAGGATCACATCAAATGGCATACAATATTACAGTTCTAACAGGCCCCTTAGCTTGAGATTAAGAAACAGAGCTTTTGCTGCAAATCTCAAAATTCCAGACAGGCTCATTTAGGAGAAGGCAGGCCTCTAAATATCATGGTTCCAGTACTCTTTAGGGCTTTGTATATCAAAACCTACAAGCAGGACCAGTGAGTGTACTGTAGTGCAGTGGTACCCAACCTTGGATCCTCAGATGTTCTTGGACTAAAACTCCCAGAAGCTTTCACCCCCCAGCTGTGCTGGTCAGGATTTCTGGGAGTTGTAGCCCAAGAACATCTGAGGATCCAAGGTTGGGTACCACTGGCTTAGTGGATAGTGTGATGGACTAGGACTCAGGAGACCTGGGTTTGAGTCCTCACTCAGCCAAGAAACTCACAAAGGGGTGATACTGGTAAAACCGCTCATCAAATGACTCATCTGTTTTGAAAATCCTTTTAGGGTCACTATAAGTTGGGTGTGACTTCATAGCACATAATAACAACAGGCCAACACCAGCCCCAGCATTTCTGCCACACGAACCTGCTATGCAGCCAAGGCCATTTTTAGAGGGCTTTCTCTGGCTCCCCCCCATTCTTCTGTTTCTTTGTGCAACCAAAATCTGGCTTTGCAGGCCATCCTTCACACAGCTTTTCTGTTCTGAGAAATAAGGACAGTTCAGATCAGTGAGCTGACAAGCATTAGTGAGCTCTCCCTTTAGAAAAATGAAAACATGGGACAGCTTAAAGAAATTCACAGATACATTAAATGCTCCAAAGTGGTGCGCCTTATGAGAAGGTGTATAAATAATGAAATGCAACGTTGACATTTATCAGTGCATGTCTATTACTCTGAAGATTGCAACCAGTCGAATTTATAATTTCTTAAGTACTCTTCTAAAGAGGAGTATAATCCACATACACAAAAATCCATAAATAAGAATACCTACTACTAGAATGCCCAGTCTAAAACTAAGCCACAGTATAAATGTTCCTTTTCCCTTTGAACACTGTCTAATCTTTTTACTAGTGTTGCTAAGCTGTGATACTTCCACTTGTAAGAATTAAATGAAGAATAACCCCAAGCAATAATACATTCCAGGCCTACTCCCACCCCTGGAGCATTGCTAGGTGAACAGACTGGGAATTTTGCCCCTGTGAATGATATTATGGAAGCAGCTGAAGCACAGCGTGCCATAATTTTCAAAGAGATAATTGTATCCACAGAGCCAGAGGTCAGGAGTTTGATTCCCCACTGTGCCTCCTGGCAGAAGAACCAGCCTGTTGTGCCCTTAGCCATACTGCAGAGACCCAGGGCACCCCCAGGAGAAGGGAACAATTAAAAAAACAAACAAACAACAAAGATCAGTATATAAAAAACAAAAACATAAAAGCAAACAAACAAATCTGTGGCACCTTGTAGACTAACTGATTTATTGTAATACAAGCTTTTGTGGATTACAATTCATTTTTTCAGCATATGGAATGCAATACTTACACAACAGGTTTATACAGAGAATGCTGCATACATGGTTGTGAAGGTAGGCATTAGGTGAAAGGGAAAGAGAAGATGCCATTAGGTGAAAGGGAAAGAGAAGATGTCAATTACAATATGAATACTGGAAATGGAATTTTCTCAGTGTCATTTACAGAAACATCCTGGCAACAGGTAAGAGGCTAATGCACAATAGTTAGCCTCATAATTATTTGGAATACATAGGGGTTAGGCTTTTCTCTTTGAAAGGCTAAAGCAACTGGGTCTGCTCCCAGGAGAGATGAGGCCAGAATTTTGGTGTGGGGGGGGAACACTCGTTTCACTAGACACAAGACGTTGGTGAATATGTTTAAACATAAAATGTGCTAAGAAGCCTGTGTCTCTGGTTAAGCCTCCAGTTACACACTGAAATTTATTAATAATTTATCAACTCGACTGACTGTCTCCCTCTCAAACCTCCCCTTGAAACTCCATTTTTAGCCACTTAGAGATCAGTGATAGAATGTCCTGAAATGTTGACATGTTCTGAAATTTGCTTTCCTGTGCTGCCCTTTATAAATATCAGATTTGTCTCCATTCATTTTCTTGCGAGGTGATTCTTCTGTTTGTCCAACGTACAATGTACAGAGGCACTGCCGACAGAGGAGGGCATATATCATATTAGAAGATGAAGAAGTCAACGCGCCTCTGATATTGTGGGTGTCTGGCTGGTACCTGTAATGGCTCTGCCACAGCAGATGTGCACACCTTCCTACATTCTTGCCTTCCTGCCTCAGAGGGCAAATTTACTTGACCCACCTCTCACAACACTCCTCCTCCTCTACATCTTGAGTGGGAAAAAGAATGCATAATCACGAGGGTAGATACTTTAGTGCTCCTCAGAAAGGAAAGCATGTGTCACCAAAAAAAAAAGACAGTGAGAACTGATTTCCATAATATTTGCATGTGCTTATTCATATTTATAAATGCAAATTTTGAAATAACTTCTATAACTTAAATACAATTTTTTCATCATAGTGGGGAAATGTGACCAGCTGACCCATGTTTACTGTTCAGCTGCTGGAACTTAATGGATAATCTCAAGGCCCCAGTTTTTCTTTTCTTCTTCTTCTTCTTCTGTTTCTTATCATCAAGCTGAATTGGACTGGCCAAGTCTTCAAATACAGGATGGTGCCTGTTTCTTTTTTTAAAGAGAAAGCATGTCCTATATATATAATCTGGCTTTTATCATTTTCTCATGTTCCCATTTTATTGTTTCGATTATTCTTGAGTTTTAAAATCCAGGAACCCACACTCCCCTGGGCATTCCAGTTGTGGCCGGAACAGTGCCTCCAAGCCAGCAGTGATCTGCAGAGGACTTCCAGCCACATGGCAGCTCCCATGCCGGTCCCAGCAGAGCACTTGGGATGCTGGAAGGCTGGCTGCTGGAAGCGTTTCTCCCTGCCGGCTTCCCACTGGCCAGCAGAGATTTGAAATCCAAGACTAAAAATGGGCATGAACCTGAAAAGGGGTGCTTCGTGATTGTTTGTGATTAGGAAAATTGTGTAATAGGAAAACTGAAGCGATTCACCATTTGGCTTTTGGTTCGTGCCTGGTGGCGGAGGGGCCTCCTTGCTCCTATAGCTGCTCTAGCAAGGTTGTGGTTTGCTGGTAGAGCAAAAAAAAAAAAAAAAAAAAAAGGAGCTCTGGACCAGAAGGTGGCAAAAAAGAACAAGAGAAAGAAGTAGAAGAAGGAGAACGAGTGGCTGAGAAGATACAGTGGAGGGTTGGGTGACAAGGCTGAAGGTGACAGAAGCAAGAAACAGAAGGTGGCAGAGATGAGGGACTGAGCCCAGTGAAGGAGGAGGAAGAAAGGATGCCAGATGTCACAGGGCACCCCTATGACTGAGCCCTCTTTCCTCTCATGGACAAGGAGCCGGGCAGGCAGAAAAAAAAGAGGTCCTGGACTCCACCTGTGGCAGAATGTGGGGCTGGCTCAAGCTGGCTCAAGCACAGGCAGAGTCAGCAACAGACTTCGGAGATCAGCAGGCTGTTCTTCACACCATTATTTGAATTTTTTTTCCCCCACTGAGTTGCCCCTTCCACCTTTTTGGCATGCCTCTCTGCCCTGGCATGTTTTCCTCCTTCCTCCTCAAACAGAAGGGACATGCTGTCTCCCTACCAAACACAGCAACAGCAGCGCTACTGGACCATCCGGGCTCTCTCTGGGGGCAGGACCTCACACCCAGGGCAATGTGCATCCATCTGGCTGTTGGATCTCCTTCTTTTGTCAGGCCCTGTGGAACATTCCAGCATGGCCACAGCAGGGTAGGAGAGAGAGAAACCCCACAAGTGCCCGATAGGAGGAATCCCATCACGTTGACCATTCTTTGTGCTTTTCTTAGCAGAATATGATGTTCCAGCTATGAGGAGGTCTTGTTTAAAGCAGCTTCCACGTTACCCTTTTCTGAGGGCTTTATTGCTAGGGAACTGATTGCTGGGTCCAGGAGTGGTGTCTCTGACAGGATGGTGTGCCAATGGGATGTTGCCTTCCAAGGCAGTTACGGTGGCTGCAATCCTTGTAAGACCAATCAGTTGGTTCGGGAATCTGGTATTCACCTCAGATCCCTGTAAGGGGGCAGCCCTTGCCTGGTACATGCAATGTAGACCTTCCTGCAGCAGCACCCATTGGGGGAGGTGTCCCCTCCTGGTCCATGCTGTTTGCTTGTTTTGTTTTGTTTATTTATTTTATTTATACCCCGCCTATCTGGCCTTGCGACCACTCTAGGCGGCTGTGTTGGGCTGCCACTCACACAGTATTGGTTCACTGGAGTCCTTTGGGCCACCATGGAGTGGTGTATGCTTGTGGGGTCTCCAAAGGATGGCCACTTCTAGTAGAATCTGCAGCTGTTGCTGTAAGGGTTGATGGTGAGCTTCAGGAGGCATGCAGGTCTCCCTATCCACTAGATTCATTCTCAATGCTGGGCCACAGAACTGCTAGTGTAACCAATAAAGCTGGAGCATATCCTTCCAAAGAATTGTCTGATATATCCTTAGCAATGCCCTACTGGGCATCCAAGTCCTGCTCAGCTGTAAGTCAACAACGTAGTATTTCAAACATGTGTTAGCTGTTCAGTGAATCTGTGGTCATAAGAACAGGGTATCAATCTTTGGAAATGAATACAAAGAAACAAAGGAATCTTGTTGGGCTCAGTTCAGGCTCTTCCCCAGCCTCTCTCTTGCACACAATAGGACAAAATAGTGATATCTTTGCTGGTTCTCTGTTCAGACAGGTGAAGAGTGTTTGTCAAGCCACTCAACTCCAACCTAACAGATGGTTGCATCATCAATTGAGGTGAAGCAGCATCTGGACCCATTCCCCAACACAGATCTTTATGATGACAGTCTCTGAAAAGAGCATTATCACAGCATACATCATTTGGTCTCCAAGTTTTGTGGGCTAAAGAGCAATACAATCTAACTGCCATGATGCTGCCATGCATGAGTTTCCATATGGCCTTCCTCTGCACAGATTCAGTTCAACTATTACAGGGAAAGAGGGAAGAAAGATACGGGTGCTTCATTTTTCTTGTCAGAAGCAAAGAAGGCAGCAGCAAAAATCCTAACAATTGAAGAACGCTTTACAAGCAGATATAAAAATAGAGCTCAGGAAAACCCCTTCCAAGTGAAGGTCCTATCACATTGTACCTTCTCCATGGAATTTCATATCATCTTTCATTTATAAACCTTCTGTATTTTATCACCGCTTTTTCCATCTTTTTTTCTTTCTTCCCATAGAATAGCTGCTAAGGAGAAGCAGATGCAGTTATTATGCAATGCCTTCTGCTTAGTAGCACTAGGAGACCCTTGGCTGGGAGCAACTCCAGTTGTTCAAATTGATACCATTTTTTATCAAACAAATATAGGATTGATGGGCGAATAGGAATCACCTCTTCTAGGAAAAGGATGTCTGTCATTTCACTTCTTTTGGAACCCATTCATGGAAGTGATTATTAAACTAGTATTTGTCCGATTTTTTTAAAAAAACTATTTCCACCCAAAAAATTTTTTGGCTTTTGCCGAACGGTGTTTCAGTAGAGAACTTCATGACAAAAAGACAGAGGAAGGAAGTGATGATTCAGGAAGACTTTTGTGTTTGGGAAAAGAAACTTCAAAGGAATACTGCTCTGAAGTCCTGAAGACCAACCACAAAACAGAGCAAGCTAATTTGCACATTGTGTGAAGTTCGAAAAGCTCCTGCTGAGGCACTTTCAGCACTCAGGGGTTCGCAAACCCTTTCAGAGTTCTGTCTTACAACAGCAGATAATCTGTAATGTCTGCTCCTCCTGCCCTATACATGTGAGCTTCAGAAACCATTTATTCAAAATCCACAAATAAAATAAGCACACACATTGTAAAACAAGGAGAAAACACCAATTTCCTTTTCTCATTTCTTTCTGAGCTAATTTGCAGGCTGAGGTTCAGGAAGGACTGGCAAGAAGAAGGCCACTTTAGATCATGCCCAGCTGTCTCTCCTGTCACACAAACTATTAAAAAGGGGTTTTTATTAACGACACCATCAAGCTCAGTGCTAGATTAAGATTAAGACATGTGGAAGCCCTAAACTATGTCAAATTCTAAAAATGCCACAGCATGAACAACAAAAAAGAGTATTGGTTGTCTCATTTTTGTCCATATTTAGAGACCCCTCAATTTGAGAGGCCAGGGTTGCTACTTTTCATAGCTTCTGTCAAGAGGAATTTATATTAAATTAAACTTCCTCCACATGGCAACTTTTCCTATTTATATCCATCATCAGCTGATGATGTTCAGAGCATGGGCAGAGTTCCTACTCCAGTCCTCTGAAGATGCCGGCCACAGAGACTGGCAAAACGTCAGGAAGAACAACCTTCAGAACATGGCCAAAGAACCCGAAAAACCCACAACAACCACCAGATCCCAGCCATGAAAGCCTTTGAGAATACATTAAAACAGAGAACCTTCCATATCTCTCTCTCTCTCTCTCTCTCTCTCTCTCTCTCACACACACACACACACACACACACACACACACACACACACACACAAACACACACACACACACACACACACACACACACACCCATGTCATGTTGTCACAGGTTCTCATTCTAGATCAGTCAGGAGAATGTCCTGCACAATAATAATAATAAATATGTATACACACTTATTATGCAGTTAAGAGCATTCCTATAGACACCTTCTAAGCTAAGAATGGAATATTCAAAATCAGAGTTCTGTCATTTCTGCTTCTCAGCATCATGGTTCACCAAAAACCAGCATGGGGACTAGTTTTGTTGCAATTTGTTCCGTTGACTAGGACCAAAAAATACCCAATGGCAAAATGTAAGAGATTGGTTTGGGACAATGTTTTTGTTTAGTATAGTTGTCTTGGGTTTTTCACCCCACCTCCATCCCTATAGCTGTTGAAACTCAGGGACTGTCCCTCAACTCTTCAGGTGATAATGTGGTAGAACATCTACATTGCTATAGCTTGGCTTATGCCACAATATCCTACTCTGGGAGACTAAAATGAATGATTTGCTGCAAGATAGTTAAGATTTGAAACAGAAGCCAGACTTGCATATCTACTAGCAGTAATGAATAGGGGAGTGGATGTAAGAGATAGACGTTTGTTTGTTCATTTGTTCGTTCATTCGTTTGTTCGTTGCCTTTCTCTTAAAAGACCCAACGTGGTTTACAGTATTGAAAAAAAGTTAAAAGCTAAAATAACATATTATAACTTAGATAAAAGTAAAGGTTCCCCTTGACATTTGTAGTCTAGTTGTGTCCGACTCTAGGGGGCGGTGCTCATCCCGTTTTTTAAGCCGTTAGAGCCAGCGCTTGTCCGAAGACAGTTTCCATTGCCACGTGGCCAGCGTGACTAGGGAACACCATTTTTACCTCCCCACAGAGATGGTACCTATTTATCTACTCACATTTACATGCTTTCAAACTGCTAGGTTGGCAAGGAGCTGGGACAAAAAGACGGGAGCTCACTCCGTCGTGTGGATTCGATCTTACGACTGCTGGTCTTCCGACCTTGAAGCACAGGCTTCTACAGTTTAGTCCACAGCACCACCATGTCCCATTAAAACTTACAAAATACAATAATCTCTTTAAGAATTCCCTTGGTCAACCAGTCATTTAAAGGAAAGCCTGTCTGAAGAGAAAAGTCTTTGTCTGCTTGTGGAAGGCCAGAAAAGATGGGGTCAGTCTGGCCTCATGTGGGAGGAAGTTCCAGAGTCTGGGAGGAGCAACAGAGAAGACCCTTTCCCATATCCCCACCAAGAGACTGGGGGGACTGAAAGAAAGGCCTCCCCTGATATATTACACCCAGACAGGTTCATATAGTGAGACACGGCCCTTCTGATAGCTTGGACCCAAGCTCTTTAGGGATTTATAAGTCAAAACCAGTACTTTGAATTGTTCCTGGAAACAGATTTTTCAGTAGTTGCTCAATATTTTTCCCCAGGAGATACATTTATTAATATAAACACCCTTTTAGATTCTTTCAGGCAGACCTTGCTTTTAATTAAGAGTGGAGGTCAAGGACTTATTATGCTGCTTTCATAGCTCTGTTTAGATTGTATGCTAAAGTGCTTGGCTATGAAATGACTTCATTGTTCTTTGAGTACTTTTTTTATTGCCCTTGCTATTTTATCATTACAGTGTTGATATGAATGTTAACTAATATTTTGTTGTAACAAATTGAATGCTGCTTGGGGGAAATTTATATTTTGAAAGGTGGTATATGGAAGTAAAAGAAGTATTTACATACAGTACAAACACCCAATACGAATGATATTGGAAGCAATCATATGATTCCAACTCAAAGCTGCTAATTGGATAACAGAAACCAGTAGGTGCTGAGGGTTTGTATGTTTCTTTGTTTGCACAACAACATCTAATGCTGCTTGTTTGACCAATGAGAATTTGAATTTAATCAGCATTACTCTTTAAGGCTGATGTCCTCAACCATTGTTAACTCATCCTAGATTTTACTAATTATTCCTGGCCGAGTTCAGTGCTGTTATAATTAATTCCTTTTGTACACTTTTTAGCTGCCTCACCAATTATATATGGCCTCCCAATATTTGTACATGTCAGCTTCTAGCATGCAGGTGTGTGTGCAACTGACAGCTTGCCCTGGTGTAGAAATTAGGAGACACAGCAACAAAATCATTGTGTTGGCTGAGGCCCTGACCTAAATGACACTTTACCATCAGGATGTGTCATAAACCTACTGTCTCAGTCCTACTGATGTTTCCTGTGACATCACCAGACTCAGCAATCCTTCCCACACACCTAAGGTACTAGCCATGGAAGTGGGATGGGGTAGAGAAATTTTGAGCATGATATCATCACCTTATTGGTCTTCTTTAATGTAAGGTTCTAGGTGAATGATAAAGGACAAAAATGGTACGGACCTAACAAAAACAGAAGCCATCAAGAAATGGTGGCAAGAATACACAGAGGAATTATACCAGAAAGACAATGTGGTTCCTGGCCTTGAGCCAGACATCCTGGAGAGTGAAGTCAAGTGGGCCTTAGAAAGCCTGGTTAACAACAAGGCCAATGGAGGTGATGGCATTCCAGTTGAACTATTTAAAATCTTAAAAGTTGATACTGTTAAGGTGCTACACTCAATATGCCAGCAAGTTTGGAAAACTCAACAGTGGCCAGAGGATTGGAAAAGATCAGTCTACATCCCAATCCCAAAGAAGGGCAGTGCCAAAGAATGCTCCAACTACCGTACAATTGCACTCATTTCACATAGTCAAAGCTATGGTTTATCCTGTAGTGATGTATGGAAGTGAGAGCTGGACCATAAAGAAGGCCAACTGCCGAAGAATTGATGCTTTTGAATTGTGGTGCTGGAAGAGACTCTTGAAATCAACCCTGAGTGCTCACTGGAAGAACAGATCCTGAAGCCGAGGCTCCAATACTTTGGCCATCTCATGAGAAGAGAAGACTCCCTGGAAAAGACCTTAATGTTGGGAAAGTGTGAGGGCAAAAGGAGAAGGGGACGACAGAGGATGAGATGGTTGGAGAGTGTCATTGAATCTACCAACATGAATTTGGTACAAACTCCAGGAGGCAGTGGAAGACAGGAAGGCCTGCCGTGCTCTGGTCCATGGGATCACGAAGAGTTGGACACTTAAGCTCAGTAATATAACATGTTAACATTTTTACACAATATGATCTTTGTTTTTTATGTATTAAGAACTGTAAGTAAACTGAAACACTTTGTTCTTTCTCATTACCTGATCTCTGAGTGAATGTATTGAGCAATAAATGCCATTTGAAGTTAAGGAACAAATAAGGGGTGGTGTACTGAAGGAGACTTGAAGCCAATCTGCTCTTTAAGTTCCTGACTGTACCATTTTAGTTTAAGTCACATTCAATTTCCTCACACATGCTGTCCCCCAGAGCTGCCTGGTATCTGTTTGGATCATCATCTAGCCCAGACTCCAAGCTTTCATTAAAATGAAACCCAACAACTACGTTTCTAGCCCTTCTAGAACTGGAGATATAAAGCAAAATGTTCAATCACTGTTTTGTTTGTGGGAAATAACCCTGTCTGTGAGCTTAGCCAGTCAGTGGCGCTACTCACAGTTTCACAGGATTTTATAGAGATGTAAACCAGAAAAGAAAAAAAGAGTAAGGAAAAAAAGGGGGGGGGTAAATGTTGTAAACAGGAGAATACATTTTTCTTTTGCAAACAAACAAAATCTGGTTGTGGACATCTATTTTAAGAGCAGTTTGCATTGTTTCTGTGTAAACAATACACAGAAAGCAATAAACTCATAACAATATTGGCTGGGGAACTTAGGGAGAAAGAAAGAAAGAAAGAAAGAAAGAAAGAAAGAAAGAAAGAAAGAAAGAAAGAAAGAAAGAAAGAAAGAAAGAAAGAAAGAAAGGAAGGAAGGAAGGAAGGAAGGAAGGAAGGAAGGAAGGAAGAAACTTTACATAGCTCTGACAATATTAAGTAGTTTACTGCATTTTCTGCTTTGACAGAGGGTTGGACTCAAACATCTTCAGAATTTTTTCCAACTCTACAGGTCTATAAGTCTGTGATGTTATGGCTTTCCAAAACATTAATTTCCAAATTATTTCCTATAGGCTTCTGGGACTTCCACTGAGAGCTTAACTAGCTGCTGTCTTGAGGGAAAGTACAGTAGTTATTATTGTTGAATTTGTGGTTGCTGTGAATCTTAATTTCTGGAAGAAGGTTCAGACAGTGAGAAGGAAACTAACATGTCCCTTTTGAAGAAGTAATTCAATATTTTATTTTCTTAGTATGGTTCTTTTAACTGCTTGTGTGTGTGTGTGTGTGTGTGTGTGTTCTGTGTTGCCAAGTGGGGACCAACTTATAGCAACCCAAATAGGGCTTTCAAGGAAAACGAGATATTTAGGGAGTGGTTTTACCAGTTCCAACTCCCTTCTATTGAGTTCCCATGGCCAAGTGGGGATTTGATCCCTGTTCTCCTCTATCCACTACACCAAACAATGAACTGCTTACCTAGATATACATCCTAAAGTTTGCTAATTATATTTTTTTCAAAAGTCTGCATAGCTGAAGGAAATGATAACATGGCATGGATATTTCCTCTTTTTCCCCCCTTGTTCTTTCTCTTTCTTCCACATTTTTCCTGCAAATCAGGTGATACAGTGTTATCTAGTGAGGGATTCCTGTGGCATTCTCATGGATCTGTGTGGGTCTTTTTGCCATTACTGTATCAAAAACTGAGAGCAAAGGTTTATACCCATCATATGAGAATATCATCAGAAGACAATATGCTTGAAGAAATGTCATTATTTATTTGTACACACTAGTAATGTGCATGGCTGCTTTCTCTTCTCCCCATTTGATTCTGAAAATGGCCCAGGAAGAAGGTCTCGCTGAGAAATACTTAGATACCAAGTGACTATGCAGGGCTTTGAACCAACAACACTCTAACCATTGCACTGTACTGGCTCCTCAGATCTGTAGTTGCCATGTAAATAATGCCAAGGATAAAATATATTGGTAGAAAAATAATGCAATAATTAATGTGCTTAATATGCGTAATGTGAAAAATCCACACCAATTAGTATATTGTTCAAATTTGTACAATATGCAAGTTGAACTATCTGCTTTTGCATCACAAGCAAATTAGGCTACCCACATTCAGCGAACTGGAATACCGCAACCCTATAGGTCC
This sequence comes from Pogona vitticeps, assembly GCF_051106095.1. Lineage (NCBI taxonomy): Eukaryota > Metazoa > Chordata > Lepidosauria > Squamata > Agamidae > Pogona > Pogona vitticeps. The sequence goes on along the minus strand of NC_135784.1, from coordinate 125,987,964 downwards.
ACTCATATCTGTTTGCCTAGTCACTTGACCTTTTTACACTTCTAGATACATACTGCTCCAGCCTCCCACAATATACTCAGACAGATTCTCTCTTGAAGCATTTGCCTGGCTGTAACTGCAAAGATTAATATTGACCAGCAACTTACCTGGATTTAATTTTTAAACAATACATGCAAAGGCCAGTAACGCGAGTTTGAGCTCTTCCTAGTAAAAGGACATTCCACATCCTGCCTTACAGAGGTTATTTGTACTGCTGTCAGAGAGCAGACCTTTGAAGGCATCCTCTTTTGGAAGACACTCCAATCCAAATCTGGTTTAAAGACATGGAACCATAAAAAGGAAGAATGGCAGGGGTCTTCCTTGGCTGAAAGGCACACAGTTCACAGTCCCTTCTGATAAAAGGAGATGTGCCGCATTTCTGTTTAAATTATAAGCAGGTTTTCTACATTTACTTCTATCCATATGAATCAGCTTATGCAAATATTATGCAAACTAGTGTCCTCCTCTGTTTAAGGTGAATGATGTCCTCTTTCTTGGCAATGTATGAATGGCCACCTGAGTTCCATGCCTGTGTCTTAGCACAAGTGTTTATCTGTTCTTGCTAAGTTTCTTCTGGGCAGCATTAACTGCTGAAACATTTAAGAAATGTGTTGAGCCAAATGTCAGCCAAGGTTGAAAGGAGCTTTTTGTTCAGCGCCTTGGAGCTTTGAGCTCCAGCTCTTTACAAATATTTGTTTGATTTTGCTGGAGGAAAACAAGAACATTCCTGATAATGAAGAGGAGATAATTATCCCCCAATCAGGGAAAGTTAAAAAAAAAAACAACCCAAAACTTCAAAAGCCTCTGCTTGATCTTACATTAGAGGGAGTTGTGCTCCCTTGTGGGTGTCTTCTGTTTTCTGCTCTCTTTACAGAATAATGACAAAATCGTACTGGGCCTGTTGGTGCATTTGATTCACTGTGCCTGGAAAAAGCCTGAATCCTGCTAACGGAACAAGAAGGAACCCTCACCTCTCCAGTGAATTTGTTCAAATTATCCTTCACCAAAAAGTAGAACTTAGTAGCAGAATATTCCAAGAGCATGGCTCATTTTTAAGGACTTGCCATCTATCTTTCCTTTTCTCAGCTTCTCTTGAATGGAAAAAGGTTTCTTTCTCCCCCTCTACTGTGAAGACAATCCACATGATGTTTGTGTTCCATTAAAGATTCATGACAGCCTTCCTCAGAAGAAAGGCACTCTTTAAATCATTGGTCTCCAACCTTGGGCCTCCAGGTGTTCTTGGACTTGAACTCCCAGAAATCCTGGCTTGCAGAGGTGGTGGTGAAGGCTTCTGGGAACTGTAGTCCAATAACATCTGGAGGCCCAAGGTTGGGGACCACTGCTTTAAATCACTGGTTCTTAACCTTGGGTTACTCAGGAGTTTTGGACTGCAACTCCCAGAAGCCTTCACTACCAACTGTGCTGACTGGGGTTTCTGGGAGTTGCAGTTCAAAAGCATCTGAGTAACAAAGGTTAAGAACCACTGCTTTAAATGATACTAAACAAACAGGCAAATCCTTTCAAAATTCATGTGCCATTGATATGGATGCTAACTGAGAATAAATAATTTCCCCTTTCTTTATTATTTTTCCTGTTCTATCCACTAGCTTCTGTAGTACAGTTTATTCCTTTTTAGTTACTTTCATTTCAAGACTCTTGGCATGGGCAATTTTGGAAGCTACATTTATGGTGTTATCTTCTTCCAATACTACAGAAATATCTGTGCCATGATCTATCAGCCAGTCCTTAATGGCATCACTATTAACACATGTTAACAAGTTTTTGGTTCAAGAGTACTCTTAACTGAAGAAAAAAAATCCATTATTCTTGTCTCCAATTTTTCAGTTTGCTCTTTTCTCTTTTTGGGCAACCCATTCACTGGAGGAGCAAACATTCCTAAGACTTTATGTCCCTACCTAGTAATCACCTTCTTTGTAAGGACTGAGGGTCAAAAAATCTAGGAGGTGGGGAGTGTTGGTGCTGCCACTTAAAAAAAAAAACAATAAGGCATTTAGGGAATTAATCAGTTCAAACCAATGCTCCCAGTGACACTCTGGTAGGTCAATAGAAACAATTAAAACCATTGACAGTCTTATGAAGCATTCAAGGCTAATCTAGATCAATGGTGTCACTTCACCAACATGATATCTTCCTTGTGGGAGCTAATGAATTCTCAACAGGTATTCCCCCCTGCTTTTTTCCAAGTGCCTAATAATTCAACAATAATTCAATAATTTATTATAATTTCTGCAGTTATTCTGTTTGAAGTAAAAAAAAAAAATCAGTGAGGGATATTCTGATTTTTTTAAACTTGGAACTGATTGTTTCCAGATATTTTGTAAATTTAGAGCCCCACCTGCTAGTTATGAGAGATTCTAACTTCAATAACAACCGTGCAAAATTATCCTCAAGAGACAGCACCTTAAGAGAATCAATAACTTTAGAAGACACACAACCTCTTCAAATAACAGCAGAAGCTGATATTCAAGAGGAGATGGAACCACACAAATAAATGTCACTGAGCAGGAGGTAGAGAATAATAGTATATTCATCAGGAAATCCCATATAAAAGGGACTTCCCTATAGATGCCAAGTCTGATTGCCTAATTAGATGGCCCACAGAATAGAGTTTTAGTTTATAAGATCATATCACCATAAAGGTGATAGTCCATTCAAAGAAGAATGGTACAGTTTTGTAGATAAAACAACAAAACTTGACCATACTGGGGGTGGGGGGGAAATCAACTGACAATTAAGCTGTAGAATCTATCAAGATCCAAACTGCACTCCTCTGGAGAATGTACTTGTTACTAATCCTCTTCTCAGCATAACTGGACAGGTTCCTCCCCAAGACAAGTAAACAAATGTGCATCTTCTCAAAGGCAGTAGCCTGTCAGCAATTTTCTGTGAGAAACGCATCTACTACTTTTCAAGTTAATATTACAACCAATCCTTTGTACATCCAGAATGAAAATTACCATATTTGATGCATATGGACTAGGGTCCCCAATAAAAAGAAGGAGGATCCAGAGCATTATACATCAAAAGCACTCTGATGTTTTATTCCTTCAGGAGACACGCCATAGAGGGGACCCGTCTTGCTTACTATCAAGCACTAAAATAAAGATTGTTTTGCAGTGGAAGGTACTTCTAAATCAAGGGGGCGTTAATTGCAGTCACTCCTAGAACTGATTTTTGATTGTCTGAAGCATTAAAAGATTCTGAAAGATGTGTCATATTTGTTAAAGGCCTACTGAGAGGGATGGAAAAGCTGATATTGGCCACAATGTACTGCTTGAACTCCCATCAACTTATCTTCATTCAATAAGTGCTTAATTATTAGATACATTAAAAGAAGGGGGTGTAATTCTTGGAGGTGACCTAAATACAACCATGAGTGAATCTGATACAAGCAACTATTGAGCAAACCATCCTCAAGTCCTTTATGTGACATGATTAAGGATTTCTGGTTGATAAATTCATGGAGATTCCAACATCCTGATGTAAAAGACTATTAAATTTTTTTCACACAGGTATCATACTCATGCAACATTGAATTATATTGAGATATTGTGCTTGTGTACTCGTGATTCAAAATGCCAGGAAATGGCCTGACATTGCTACACAATATCATGCTCATGCTGTCAGCAGGAAAAAGGATGCCAAGCTTTACTTAGTAAAAAGCAGCCTAAATGTTGACAACACCAATAGCAGCAGGCAATACGGTCCACAAGATTCCCTCTTGTACTCACTACCATTCATGAAGTGACACCATGCAAGGGAAAATACCAGAAGTTGACTCTTTAAAAACAAAACAGCTAACCCCTCCTCACCCAAACACAAGGCAATTGTCAAGGCTGTTTTTCAACAAGTGTGTGAAAGATAGTGAGCAGAGATGGGGACGAATATAAAAATGGATCGGCTTTTTTGACAAAAATAGCTGATTTGTTAAATATTAATCCCATCATATTTGTGGGTTCCAGAGACCCTCCACAAATATGAAGGGACGAATACTTATCCGTTTTTATTCATTTTTATTCATCCTTCTCATTATTATTATTTTTAATTCTGCCTATGGGCCACCAGTCAGCTGATAGGGGGCAAATAGGCAGCCACCCCCCACAGCCAGCCACCCCAACAGCCTACCCCCACCCCTTCCTCTCTCTACCTTAGCCACCAACCCACCCGTATCGACACTCCCTTACCTTAATGGCTGCTGCCAAGGTTTCCTTTTGGCCTCCCAGCCATGCATGTAAAAAGGGAGACTGGCTGCCCTTTGCAAAGATGGCGACTGTGGCTTCATTCAGGGTAGGGAAGCTGCAGCTGCCATCTTTGCAGCCTGGATTCCTTTAGCTTCCTTTTTTTTTTTAATAACCACTACAAATTGACGAATAACTTCATTATTTGTCACTTCATGAGGACAACTTTGTGCTTTGTGAGTCAACTTTTCATGACTCATGAAGCGGGACTACTTATCAAAATGGTGAGTCGTTCCCATCTCTAGTAGTGAGCAAAAAAGAATACACAACCTTGGATCCCCAGATGTTCTTGGACTACAACTCCCAGTAATCCTGGCCAGCAAAGTTAGTGCTGAAGGCTTCTGGGAGTTTTAATCCAAAAACATTGGGGGACCAAAGGCTGTAGTATAAACTAGTGGTCGCCAACCTTGGGCCTCCAGATGTTCTGGGCCTCCCAGAAGCCTTCACCACCACCTCTGCTGGCCAGGATTTCTGGGAGTTGAAGTCCAAGAACACCTGGAGGCCCAAGGTTGGGGACCACTGGTGTAGACCATCTTGGCTGCTGCTGTTGGTGTTGTCAGCATTCAGGCTGCATTTTGCTGGAGCAAACATGTTAAGCATACAAGGATTGTCTCTTTGCCATATAAAATCATATGCCTCTGCAGGTTACTTCAGTTACAAGCTCCATCTCTAAAGCCTTTTTTGGTTCTTTAACTGTACCTTATCCACTAAATGTATCTTAGAGATCTAAATCACTGGCTACTGTTTCCTTTGATGCCACCAAGGCTTTCAGTAAGTAGGAATGGCGATTTCTCTTACACAAATAGGATCATGCAAAAAATTTGTTAAATAAATCATGACACAACAATGTGTTGTTATTCATCTGAGGTTGAATTTACTTAATTTTCAGACCTGCTAAGGATCAGATGATTTTTATTATGTCCTGATGTATAAAATCATAGAATTCAAGGAGGATGTACTTTGTTTTTCACATAACTTTACATGGCAAAATGGATCTAGGAATAAATGTGTGACTGCCTTACACACTAGTTACAGTAGTCAATATGCTTTAATTAACACCAATGGATCAGACTCTCCCTCTATTATAAAGAGAGGAACCAATCACTGTCCTCTTTCAATGCTCCTTTTTGCCTTAGCCACAGAGTCTCTGGCTAACTTGTTAAGAGGAGGCCCCCTATTCAGAGGTGTAATGATAAATGGGAATTATTGCCTTTTAACCCAGTCTGCAGATGATATTGCAATTAAATTCAGATTCAAAAAAGAAAAAGAAATTCCTAGAATCCTAAGCACACTCTTTGAATTTGGAGCTTTATCTGATTTCCTCATAAGCACAGATAAATCTAAAACTCTCTTTCTTAATATAGCTAAAACTGAATGAGCTCTTCAGATTCTTACATAACTTCCAACATCTAAGGTATTGATAGGTAAGCTTGGGATTACCAGAAAATTTATATAGAATTGTGTTTCTTAATTCTAAGCCTTTGTTGTATAAACTCTATACAACAAAATATTACACAGTGGCGATGAAGTAATTTGCCACGATTGAGAAGAACAATGGTGTTTAAAATGCTAGTATTACCAAAACTGAATTATCTGTTTCAAGCAAGTCCTTATGAGATACCTGACTTGGTCTTAAATGTTGGCAGAAATATATTTCAAGATTCACCCATAAAGGTAAAATGGTTAGAGTTCCAAACTCATTTTTTAAATAGTAAAGCAAGGAATGGTGGCATAGAGGTTCCTAACTTGAACTGTTGCTACTCAGACTTTCAAACTAAATAGTTATTAAGAATTTTAGATAACTCACAACCTAATCTTTGGCTATTATTAGAAACAAAAGGGAAAGACCTTGGAAGATTAAAAGGCCTTCCCTTCCTGCCTCTATCATGTTTTATGATTGAAAAAAATTGCAATTCATTTCTTGGGTTTACTTTTAAGATCTTAAAGGTTTCTATCTGCTCTTCAATAATGTCATTTCTAAACCATTCCCTATTTTAAAATATTGATAAGTGGTTTCAATTCTTGGAATAGAAATCTTGTGAATTATACAAGGATTTATTTAATGGCCGAGTAGCCGAATCTAGTTGTATAATCAACTGAATATTTTGTTAACTAATTGATTACAAATTTTCCAAGTAATCCATTTTGCTTCTCACCACAAACCAAAATTTCAGCAACCCAAACTTTAACTCCCTTTGAGGAATTTGTTTCAAAGTTTTCAGATCAGATTCAATGAGCAGTATTCAAAATTTATCACCTTCTTATACAAAATTTGTACTATAACCTATCAGGAACAAGGCATAGGGATAATTGCAGAAGACTCTGTATGGAAAGAGATTTGGAGTAAGACCCCAATGAGTTCAGTTTCAACCAAGATAAAGTAACACAGTTTTAAGATTATATACTGTTGGTACGCATACCCCAGTTAGGTTATGCTGAATATCAAATAAAAACAGTGATAAATGCTAGAGATGTAATTAGGGACATATACACATATGTGGTGGGCGTATCCATTTATAGATTATTATTTGTTGCAGCATTACAAGATGTAATGAAACAAAATATAGAAGTCTCTCCAGCATTAGGTTTATTGTCCCTCTTGGGGGGCAAAAATGAAACTCTTCTCCATAAAGAACTGATTGCCAGCCTTTGTTTAGAGACCCCAAATTTGTCTCTGTCTCAAAGCAAATATAGAATCTGGCTGTTAGTTTTGATGGAAAAATTGACCTTATACATCTGGGATTTGAGATACAACCAAAAGGGGAAACAGAAGGGCAAAAGGGACCTCAAATCTTTAGCCAAATGTTGAGCTCTATAGAAGCCAAGGTGCCAAGAAAAGACTCAGAAAGAAACAGCAAAAATGGAAATATAGCCAAAAGGAGCCAACATGAAAAGTGAAGAGGCATATGGTTCAGCTGTGGTGCTAGAGATCATTGGGAAATAAATTGTACCAAGATGCAATCAAATAAAAAATTCTTATAAGAATCTGATTTAAAAGGTGCCAAAAACTCATGGAAATATTCGAGCTAGTGTGGAGAGGGTGGGGGAAAAGAATACAAAGAACAGATTTTTCACCTGGCCGCAGGAGTGAGGAAATATACATGTATTAATATAGATTTGTTTCCTGATCTAGAGCGAAATAGAGGGCAATATGTGATAACAGCTGATGGCAGAACACAAAAAGTGAAAGGCGTTGGCAAAAGAATGTTAATCTGCTGGTCCCAATGATGTAATACGGAAGGATATTCTACATGTACCAGAAATGTCACATGGATTTATATCAGTGAGTCAAGTTACTGGTAAGAGGGTGCAAAGTTCAATTTGAGGGAACTGAAGGAATCATTTCACACAAAAGAGAAATGCTTGCAGGATGGCTTCAAAAACAAAGGGGATGTATAGAATGCAATGCTGAACTGGATGGGCTTGCATAGGTGGTAAAGGATGATGCAAAAAAGAAAAGTATACAGTACTTGAGACATCACAGATTTGGCCACAGAGATTTTGTGAAAATAAAGTCCTTACAAAAGTGAGTTAATGAAAAAATAACACCCTGCAATGTAGAAAGCAGGTGTGTATGTGCATTAAGGCAAAGGGGCACAAAAGGTAAGCACCCAGAAGTAAAGCAGAAGAAAAACAAAGTGCCCTCTAGAGTTGTTAGATGAAGATATTTGTGCTCCCATACTAGTAATGTCAAACACAGGAAAGAAATGCATGTTTTCCTTTGTGATTCATAGTGATGTACTGTCTCTTTTAAAGAAGAAAAGCCAAATCTCTGATAAATTGATAAGTGGACAGAAGCAGCCAGAGATGAGCAAGGTGCTCTCTGCAAGATAACTTGGTAACTGACCAAGGTCCCATCTAGAAGAAAAACAAAAGGTGCAAATATGTCTTTAAGAAGAAGTAGTGAAGGCAGAGTCCAGAGATAAAAAGCCAAAGAATATTTATAAAAATATAGTGCAGACTATGACCATACCTTTGCACCACTAGTCAAGTATATTACCATCAGTACACTTCTAAGTGTTGCAGCCAACAGAAAGATGCACGTGAACCATCTAGATGTAAAGACAGCCTTCACACGTGGTGAGAAACAAGACAATATCTACATGCAACAAAACCACCCAGGAATTGAAATCTCCGGAAATAAGAAGCTGCAGTAGTATGGGACACTGCCAAAGAGCATCTATGGACTGAAACAAATGGATAGAGCATGTAATGAAAAACTAAAGCAAATGCTCATATGAAAAGGCTTTGGACAAAGCAAAGTAAACCCATATTTCTATATCAGATTCAGAAAGAAGTAGATCTACATTCTAGCTTATGTGGATGATCTAATTTTAGGCTATGAAAGTCCACATGACTGCCAAGAGCTTGCGGATTAGCTGAACAAAGAAAAAGAAGTGAAATGTCTAGAAGACATCACTTTATTACCTTGGCATTCCTGCTGAACATGAGAGAGATGGGCTTCTTACTAAACCAAAAACAAAAGATTAAATGACTTCTTAAAAGTCTACATCTAAAAAGATGCCTTCTCAGCAACTACACCAACAGAAATAGGATAACCCAAGCCAGACCATAAGAACCAATCATGGTTTGAGAATTGGAAATATGATGAAGCTATAGAATATCTTTTATACTTAAGTACTCTTACCAGGCTTGATGTAGCAGCAGGATACTGGTGCAGGAAAGCCAGTTCACCAACCAAGAAAGACTGAGAAGCAGTCAAAAAAGGGGCAAAGTCTTTAAAGATCACCACACATTTCAACCAAAGACAATCAAAGATCCCAGACCTGTGGAATATGCAGATTGTTGAGTGGACCAGTGACACCACCAATCACAAGTCAACCAACAGAATCCTGGTTTTCTACAGAGAAGCAGCTATCTGTTGGGCAATCCAAAAGCAGCGGTATTATCTTCCATTGAAGTAGAGTCTGTCTCAGTTTCTGAAGCATGCAAGCCAGTAATATGGTCATGACAGTTGCTACTAGGCTTAGGCATAACTGAACCAGAACCCATGAAGACAATCAACAATGCCTAAAACTCACAACAGAAGGGTGAGCTGATGCACAAAGCACATCAACATGAAGGATCACAGGGCAAGAGATATGCAGAGCAACAGACTCCTAGAATTGGAGTACTGACTGACTGAAGAGATAACAGACAATATGTTGGCCAACCATTGAGCAAGATCCAACAACACCAGACGTTGTGGGACAAGATAAAACTCACACACCAACTGCAGGCTTTGTTGAGAGGGTATATTTGAAAGGGATGCTCTCTAACATCCTTCTTCCTCAAGTAGTCCCAACTTATCAGAGATAACCAGAGCTGGAAACTGTTATTTCTTTGAGGACTACAGATCCCAGAATGCTGTAACCATGACCACAATTGACCATGCTCTCCAGGGAGAGCTGGGAGTTGTAATTCATAAGAAGCAACTTTTCCAAGCTTGGGTGTTAAATCTTGTGAGTGCAGAGGCACCATGGCACCATTGTACCACTGAAAGCAAAGTCAACCAAATGTGTTCACTTCCTACTGTAGCATAGGCATCCTTCAGTCTCGAGAGAATATGGTAACATGCTCTGAATCGAGGAGTGTCCTCTCCAGAGCATGAAGCCCGGGTAAGGTAATATGGAGGATAGGCTGTTACCCAAGCATCAGATCCCCCCTCTCCACATTGCTGAAATGGTCCAATGGAAAGGCAAGAGCCAATACAACTGGTTCCAGCAATGTCGCAGGAGTTGGCAGAACGACACATGCTGCCTTCGGGACTCCAGCTCGGGATTTTGCCTCGAGGTTAACTCCTGGAGCCTTTTCCATGAATGGATATAGCCACAAGACAGTGGAGGTTTGAAATTGGAGTTTTCCTTCTGCTAGATGGGCTGCCTTCCATGGCTGACGAGCCCCACCTACCCGGCCTGCTCTTTAATAGTGCGAAAGTATGATCTGACCCTTAAAACTTTCCTGCCTCCCAGGCTTATGCAAATCTAATTGGCTTTCCTATTTACCATATTAAGGCCAGAGATAGAATTTGAGAATTTTGTGCACCGTTAGGCGCGCGGTCCTGGGACACACTCTTTTAAAGCAGAAAGTCCCACCCCTAGGCCCCACCCCCAGGCCATGTGGTGAGGAGACAAAAAGAAAGCCCAGGAATAAGACAGGGTCTTATATTAATTTTTGCTCCAAAAAAAAGCAGTAGGGCTTATTTTCATGGGATGTTTTATTTTACAGTCATGTCATCTTCTTCTAGTTGCTGCACAATGCTGCACAAAGGTGGAGAGTGGGATTTTACTTAACTAAGGCTTATTTTTGAAGTAGGACTTATATTGCGAGCATCCTGAAAAATCATACTAGGACTTATTTTCAGGTTAGGGCTTATTTTCCGGGAAACAGGGTAAATGCAGAACTCCATGATTGTCAGCCTTGATGTCAGGGCAACTGCACCTGTATGTTTGCTGCACTGGGGAAGCTGTGTTTAAAAACATTTTCACACACCTCCTTTTCAAAGGCATCTCCAAATAAATGTCACATGTCTTGGTTCTTCCATGACTGTTGAGCGCATTTCTGAGCACAAATCCCAGCTGAAGTTCAGCTTGTAACAAGTATAGAAGTACAGGAAAAGGAGAAGGTAGATGCCAAAATAAATCCTACAGTTCTTCAACTATGACGCGCCCCAGTCAGAACCCTTCTAACAATGTGATCTGCACTGGAGTACTTGGGGTTTGACTGAAGAGTCCTTATACCCAAAGAGGCTCATTTGATATAATCCTTAGGATCCTTCCGGGACCATCGAAAGGCCATTTCATTCTCAGGCTTCTAACCTGACTCAAAGTTGGGAATTTTTACCTTTGTGCTTTTTATACTGTGTTTTTTTAGTTCTGCTATATATTTGATTTTAGTACTCTCTCTGTCTCTGCATTTTTTATGCTGCAACTGTTTTTATGATATTTGAGAAAGCCGTAAGAACTTGCAGTATACCTTGAGAAGGTCTAGATTTTTTTTTATGGAAACCAGTAGCAAGATTGTTGAAGACTTCAGAGATGGGACATATATATAGGACATATATAATATTTTTTAGTATTCTGTCATTGTAAGCTATCCAGAGATCTCTGCTACTTGAGGGAGTGCTTCCTAAAAATGTCATCAGTAGGCAGGCAGATGGGGGGGAAGAAGCCTGATGGTCTCTGAAATTCAGCACTCTTTTTTGCTGCTAGAATTCCAGGAAAGTATTGTGACCTCATCAATAGCCTTTCAGCATTCTCCTTGGAAACTCTCTAACTCTCTCTCTCTGCTATTAGATTAGGATCCCATTTTAGCTGCAGCAAAACAAACACCTGTTTGCCTTCCTGAAATTGGAGATTTTTCCCCCACTGAATTTTAAGTATGTAAATTGCTCTCTTTGTTTCAAGTGATCAGCTACCATGAGGGACAGCATTGCTTTCTTATGAGCAGAAAGGGGGGGGGTTGTAAAAATAAATATAAGGCCAGCTTCACTAGCCTAAAATACTGATTTACTGGATATATTTATGTCTTTTCTCCCAAAATATGGCCTTCATTGAAACTAACACTAGAACCACAAAATCAAAGAACTGTAGGCTGGAATCCTGTTAGCAGAGCCGCAGGGTCATAAATGCTGACAATGTCATTAGTTGTAGATGTTAATCTCTAAGGTTTCCTACCGACTCTGCCAGGTTCTCAGGCTTCCCAGAGCCCCCTGCTCCTCAATGCAGAACGGCCTTTTGGAGCCTCAGAAAGGAGGAGTGAAGCCTTTAATATCTGAAAATCGCTGCCAGTGTGATCCTAGTGGCAGGACACCAGTGGTGGTGATTTTCAGATATTAAAGGACTCCCACCCTGTCTTGAGACTCCCAAGTCTCAAGACTTTCCAGGCTGAGAGAGATCCCCAGGGAGCCTTAGAACCAGAGGAGGGGATAGAAAACTTGAAAGGTTAATTTCTATGGTTGGTAACAGAATCAGCCAGTATGAATGTGGAGCTGCACAACAGGATTTCAGCCATAGTATTGTGGAGTTCAAAGGAACCCCAAGACGAAGCCTGAGATCAGACAGTGAGAAAGGATCATGTGTGATCATGTTGGGAAGTGGTTCCATGCTGGGAAGTAGATCTGCCACTGGACCAAAAAAAGGTCTGGTTCGGGCATGGAGCAGAATTGGACTGGTTCACATTCTCCTGTATGTCATCTGACTGGTAGACAATAGCTCACTGGGCTGGGCCATAAGCAGTCCAACATGTGAGCTATATCTCCATCTGATTGCACCCTGGGATCTCACAAGCAGATCTTGCACTGGAAGAAATCAAAACAAGAAATAGAGCACCATTTAGTATTAGCATGGAAAACTCAGAAAGTAAGCTGTTGTGTCCCACTTTGACTCTGTTGGCACTAGTTTCAGCCCTGCATTGTGCAGACACTAGGGTCCTGTACTGTGTAATTTCCTGTCTCTGCTTCAGATTCACTGTGAAGGAAAGGCCACCAGATAACATTACTTACTGGAAATATTCTCATTGACATGTCAAAGAATCATTGTTTGGGTGAGGGAAAAGTCCCTTTGTAAATCAATACAGCGTGACTTTGATCTAAATAACCAAGCATTGTAGAAAACTCCTGAAACACTACAAAAAAAGACAAAGTCACATTTTACAGTTTTTCAGGATGGAATACTGGCAAAACACCCTGAAATCTGGAGTCTCTTGATTGGGTTACTGTTCTGATAGCCTTGCTTTGGTCATGACAAACTGTTGTATGACTGAATGTTTTAGTCTTGCAAGAAGAATAGGTTACAAATACTGGGCTTCACTGGCCTCAGGGGTACATCCTCTAGAGTAGTGGTCCCCAACCTTGAGCCTCCAGATGTTATTGGACTTCAATTCCCAAAAATCCTGGCCAGCAGAGGTGGTGGTGAAGGCTTCTGGGAGTTGTAGTTCAAGAACATCTGGAGGCCCAAGGTGGGGGACCACTGCTCTAGAGGACAGAATCTCTAACTGCCAGCTTGCTGCTACACAGTTAAACACAAGCTATATTTCCTTCACTGAGACCATAATTCAGCTAAAACAGAAAATCCACAGCTAAAGCATCCCTGGCAGAGAGCCATCTGTTTAACTTCCAAGGTAGCCCCTTTGGCTGCTGAACAGCTCTTATTCTTGGGAAATTATTCCAGATCCTTTTTTTCTCCTTTCTGAAAGTGGCAATATTTGCTCAGTTCCAGAGTTCTGGGAACTTACTTTTCTTCCAGAATTCTCTAAAATTAGAGACAGAGGCTCTCAGATTATATCTGGAGGTTTCTTTAGGACACTTAGATACAGTTTATTTGGCCCTGGAGACCTAGATTCATTTACAGCACCTGGGTGTTAAGCTGCTTTTAGAAAAGAAAAAAGCGTTAGAGATGATCTGGCAAATAGAGGTTGGCTACCAGAGCACACCATCAAATTTCAGGAGCAAATCAGTTTATGCTTTATAGATTACACTGAAGCCGTTGACTGTGTGAATCGTGTGCAGCTAGGGATCGTTTGGGGTTAAAAATGAGTACACTGCAATATGTGTAACCTGTGTTCTGGAGAAAAGGCTACTGCGAGGACAGAATATGGTGAAATAGAATGCTATCCCATCGGTGCAGGTATCAGACAAGAGAGTATTTTATGTCTCTTCAATCCACATGCAGAACATATCCTATGAAAAGCTGGACTAGATTCAAGCGGAGGAGTGAAATTGCTGAAAGAAATAGTAACAATCTGAGACATGCAGATGAGACCGTATTACATAGCAATGCCATTACGTAGCACTGACTTGAAATGAATACTGGGAAAGTTAAAGAACAAAGGGCAAAGGCAGGGTTGCAGCTGAACATTAAGATGACAAAAATCACGACAACAAAAGTATTAATAACTTTTGAACTGACAATGGTGAAATCAAAACTGTTAAAAGATTTTCTATGCATCCGTTCCATCATCAGTCCAAATAGAGACTGCTCCCACAAAATCAGAACACTGAGGCTTGGAAGGAGAGCAGTGAAACTAGAAAAGATTCTTAAGAGTAAATTGTACTGAAAGCTGTCAAAAGAACCTGCAGAACCAAGAGGTATATACTTCTCGTGTTCATTTCCTAGTATAGATAACTCACCAAGGTGACTAAAGCCGTTTGTATTCCATAACCAGCTCTGAAGCTGCACTGAAACAGATCTAGATAATCTGACTCATGCAGAAACTCTTGGAGCAAAGAGGCTAACACATGCTCTGGGAAATGAATATGGCAAATATTAGAATACAGGAATATTATTAAGTATAATATAGTTTTTTTTAAAAAAAAAACACATACAGAGGCTTCACTTCTTCCTCTTTCAAGTTTGATAGAACCACACCTTGGGATAAAAAATGCATTCATCTCTGCCATTACTCACTTAGCCACTCTTCTTGTTTTGTAAGTCAGGAAAGGACCAAATCACACACATAAGTGACAGTTCTCATCTTTGAAAGGATGCTGTTCACATCATAGAGTTATACAAATGGAAAATTATCTAGTATCACCAGACAAGCAGAGACCAAAGTTATATCTACCAGACCTACATCAACTATGGCACAGAAATCACCATGGATCTGAATAATTTTATTCATGGAATATAACAAAGATTGGTCACAATGGGTTACTGAATGGCCTGCCTTTTTTGATCATGGACCAGAATGAAATAGGTGTCTGGTGACTGAAAGAGCACCATTTGGTGACTGTCAAGATGGAATGGTGTCTGATAGTAATACTTTCTTCACAACCATCATTGCCATGACATAACTGTTCAGATAAATCAAGCCTAAATGTGGTTAGATTCTCTTCATGCTCTGCATCAACATCACTGTGGTTGCCATTCCATACATTTCATCTCCATCAACTTCCCAGAAAAGCAGAGAGCTTATTTGCTTCTACCCATAGCTGTGACAGAAGCCAGGAAGTCCTAAGGCATTCCTGATACTTCAGCCACAGCACAGATATTTAACTGACTCATCATAACAAGCCAGCACCATTTCATTAGCTCAAGGTGACCACTGGGCATTGGAGTGGGTATTACTCATACAGAATCCCTAATTGTTGCAAGAGCCCATTTCTTTCAGACACATAGAAACTGATGACTGTGAGACTTCCTCATCAATGGGAAATGAATAGTTTATTAGTGGTTATTAACCCAATCTTTGTTGTTGTTTAGTCTTTAGGTCATGTCCGACTCTTCATGGCCCCATGGACCAGAGCACACCAGGCTCTCCTGTCTTCCACTGCCTCCTGGAGTTTGGTCAAATTCACGTTGGTAGCTTCGGTGACACTGTCCATCCATCTTGTCCTCTGTTGTCCCCTTCTCCTCTTGCCTTCACACTTTCCCAGCATCAGGGTCTTTTTCAGGGAATCTTCTCATGAAATGGCCAAAGTATTGGAGCATCAGCTTCAGGATCTGTCCTTCCAGTGAACACTCGGGGTTGATTTACTTTAGAATTGATAGGTTTGTTCTCCTTGCAGTCCAGGGGACTCTCAAGAGTCTCCTCCAGCACCACAGCTGAAAAGCATCAGTTCTTCAGTGGTCAGCCTTCTTTATGATCCAGCTCTCACTTCTATACATCACTACTGGAAAAACCATACTTTGACTATGCGGACTTTTGTCGGCAAGGTGACATCTCTGCTTTTTAAGATGCTGCTAGGTTTTTCATTGCTTTCCTCCCAAGAAACAGGTGTCTTTTAATTTCGTGGCTGCTGTTTCCATCTGCAGTGATGATGGAGCCCAAGAAAATAAAATCTGTCACTGCCTCCATGTCTTCCCCTTCTATTTGCCAGGAGGTGATGGGACCAGTGGCCATGATCTTAGTTTTTTTGATGTTGAGCTTCAGACGGTTCTTTGCACTCTCCTCTTTCACCTTCATCAAGAGGTTCTTTAATTCCTCCTCGCTTTCTGCCATCAGAGTGGTATCATCTGCATATCTGAGGTGGTTGATATTTCTTCCTGCAATCTTAATTCCGGCTTGGGATTCCTCCAGTCCTGCCTTTCTCATGAACTCAATCTTACATAATACTAAAAGATATAAAACAATAAAACCTTATAGAGATATATTACTAAAAAGATACATGGTTTACATAATTAAACCACTTATAAATAGAGCACTATGTATGGCTTGTAGAACTAGAACCTCTGGCAATCATACATCTGCGGGTGAGCATAGCAACATTACAGAATCTGGAAACACAATTTATGGTCTGTAATGATCTGTCTGAGAGAAGTAGCTTCACGTAGAATTCAATGGGCCTCCCTGGAAATTTGTGAATAACAGGATTAATAAATTCCTTACGTAGTTCTTGATAGAAGGGGCAGCATAGGAGGACATAGGTCACGGTTTCTGCTTGGTTGCTTTTGCAGGGACATAAGCACTCTGAAAAGGGGATATTTTGGAATTTCCCATCCAAAAGTTTGGAGGGGAGCCTAATCAGTCTAGCTAAGGTAAAAGCTCGTATTATTGTTGTGGACATTAGGCTAGAAAGATATGAAGACATTGTGAAAGCGCTGTATGTAACTACACTGTTAGTATCAACGGGCTCACATGATCCTGAAGTTCTATATCCCAAATCCTACATCTGACTGCTGCTTTGGCGTTGGTATAGCCCATTGCTATAAGGGTATTGGGAGAGAAGCCAATTTGATGTATTTCTTTGACTAAAAAGGGTTTCCAGTCTGACTGGAAAGCATCCAAGAGGGTCAATGGTGCCAGACCTTCTGAGAAAAATATAAGTTTTAACCAATAGTTCATCGTAAGAACTTTGACCCATGCTCTTATAGAAACTAAACCAGCCTCCATCATCAATAGGGAAGAAATATGAGACTCTGGTGAACTTCTGTTTTCCTAACCCTACTTGAAACATGGAACACCCGCATGGGCAAAGACAGGGAGACTCCCTGGCCCCTTTATCACCCAATTAGATTTTCAATATCTTATAAGCTGGATAACATGTTCATCCAGGATCAGGTGCTGTATTGTTTTCCTATTTAGTGATCTGGCCTTCAGCAACAGTCAGTATTCTCACCAATGGACTATAGGATCTTTCTGTTGGAGGACATTCCTGTGTTTAAAAAAGAGTCTTCAGACAATCGTGGAAGGGCATCCAAATGAAGACAAAGTAGGAGCAGATTGTCTACCTGGTTCCAAGATGTTTAAGCTTAATAATCACGATCAGCACTTTCAGTCATGCAGAATGGCAGGAGTATCACACACTCCAAAGAAAAATATATATTATAGAAAGGTTACTTAAAGAGACCTTTGGGTAGTGTGGGCGATGTATAAGTTAAACAAACAAACAAACAAACAAACAAAGCTCTTGCAGTGTTCATTCTGCCCTGGAAAAAGAAATCACTGCATTTTAACAAATCCTTTTGATTAACTAAGCACTCAGTGCTAGATTTTTAACACAAGATTTATTTATTTATTTATTTATTGGATTTATATACCGCCCCATAGCGCTACAAGCACTCTCCGGGCGGTTTACAATTTTAATTATAAAGGCTACACATTGCCCCCCCAGCAAGCTGGGTACTCATTTTACCGACCTCGGAAGGATGGAAGGCTGAGTCAACCTTGAGCCGGCTACCTGGGATTTGAACCCCAGGTCGTGAGCACAGTTTTAGCTGCAGTACAGCGTTTTAACCACTGCTTTGAGTCTAATAGCACACATGCTTAATCTCACTGTCAAATTAATTAATTAATTAACCAACTGTTTTTTATTAATTTATTTATTTATTTGTTTGTTTGTTTGTTTGTTTGTGTGTTTGTTTCCATCCCTGAATTTCTGCAATAACAAGTGAAAAGGCCTACACAATTTTCATTTGGATATTTAGCAGCTGTGTGAAAACTGCAACTTTATGAGCTGCTTTCTCTACAAATCACATGGAGAAGAAGTAGGAGCAAAGCTGGCTTCAAGGACAAAGCACCAAGTTAAAAAAGCTCCACTCAACACTGCTTAACCCCCTCCTCCCATAAAAAAACGCTCTTTTCCACCCAGGTCGGGTTCACAACAGCACGTAGGATATGGCCATACTCCATAACATCTACCCATCACTCACATATGATTTCCTATCTCTGCCATAGGCTCTTTGCAAGTATGTTGCAGATAACCAATAGTAACCTTTATACTGTGGATTATCTGTAAATTGGGGAGGAAAATCACTCCATCACAAGCCTGTTTTAATGAGGTGAAAGTGGTGCACTGGCTGCCCCCCTCTTCCAGGCAAGAATGATGCTGGCCAGTCAGTGCCAAAGTAGATGGGAAGCCTGTCAAACACTGGCCACCTGGCAACCTTAACTTTGCTCAGGGAGTCACCTTCAGCACCACACATGGAGCAGGAGAGAATTCAGCTGCCCTTCCTCCTCTATAGGGCTTGCTTGTCCAGTGGGTGGCTGGATGGTGGTGGCACCCAGTGAGCACATAGTGGTAACAGTGGTCTCCTTGGCCAGCAAAGACACCCCCTGCCGCTGTTGCTACAGCACATCCTAGCCACCTCTATCCAGCTCCCTGCAGGACAAGCAAGCCCTGAAAAAACAGGAAGGTTTCTCTCAACCAGCTGAAGTCCTACTATGCTTTCAAATGACACACAATGCACACTAGTTTAAAGCGCAGTGAGGAATGCATCATGTCAAGCAAGCATGTAGTTCCAGTCCTCAAAGTAATAAATATACACAGTCAGGAACAGAGAAAGCAGCAGTTGCCCTTCTCCTCAGCATTTTTCTTATACAGCATTTAGAACAATTGGGGGAAACCTAATGGTATTCGTGGATGTTTAGTTGCTTACCCTCTGGTGCATTTACCTCTGGGTAAATCCCAGTGACATTCACTGAGGCTTTCTTCCAAACAAGCAACCACAAGACCAAAGTGAACACAATCTTCTGCACATTCGTCAAGGGTGAGGCAAACAACCCCAGCGGGCCCTTTTGAGACATGCCACCTGCAGCTCCTTGTGCTTCCACCACTAAAATCTAATGGGAAAACAGACTGTCACATGTTGGTGGCATGCCAGAAAAAGCCAGAAAAGGAAACGGGAAATACTAGTTGTAATAAGATTTTCTTGGTCTGCTCTTGACTAGAGATGGGGACAAAGCACCAAAAAAAAACCATGAATTGTTCCCTCAGAGACCCAAGGAAGAACGAATCAATTCGTCATTCGTCCGGTCTTTTTTTTTCCTCTTTTTTTCTTTGCTTTCCCTCAAGAGGAGGGAAAGCAGGGATCAAAGTGCTGCAGGATCATTTTGATCCCAGGTTTCCCCTTCCACTTGCTAAGTCCCCCCTCGCAAGAAGGGGGAAAGCATTGATCAAAGTGCTGCAGGATTGCTTTAATTCCTGTTTTTCCCCTCCACTTGCTAAGCAAGCTGCCCAAAGGGAAAATCCCTCTCTGCTTATGCCCCTGAGGAACAGCTGATTTGCAGGTACATAAGCAGACATGGAATGAAGGGGCAAATATAAAAGGGTTATATTCATTGCTTCGTATTCATTGGGGTCTCTAGACCCCAGGAATAGGAAGCAACAAATATCTGATGAATCAAGGATATTTAATGAATATCTTGATTCGTTTTTATATTCTTCCCCATGTCTACTCTTGACTTTTAGCAGGCAACTGTGCAACACTTGTTTAAGCAAGCATTCCTTGCTTGCTTTAATGATTTTTCAGCCATCTGCAGCCCAAACTCACTGGAATTTGGTCGCATGTACTGATGATTGTTTTTGGGGCTTGGAGGCCCTGCCAAAAGCAGGTTTGCAAGCTAAGTGTGCCTTTCGGATTGTGTGCTGTTCACCTCTCACCTCTGTGCTGGTCACAACATATTCCCTTTTCATCCACAAAATGCACTAAAGCTGCAATGTAGAATAGTTTAGATGAGAGTAAAGTGATCAGTACTGTTGCAATCAAAATGGCACTCCATAATTTTGATGAGTACATTTTATTAGTTTTCCCCCAAAAGTTTTAAAAGTGCAAGTATTAGGACAGTGGATGATTAATGTTGGGTCATTACTATACATTTTGAGATTATTTAGGTAACATGATTTAATGCATAGCCCTTACCTGAGGTCAGCCATTTTATTAGTTGGTTTAGCATTTTACAATTCATGTTAATATTAGTATTCCATATTTTATGCAATACACTTGCACTATCCTTGAAAATGCCAGGTAGACTCCCTTCTCAAAATGTGCTGGGCCATTTAAATATATCAATAAATCATTATTTATGAGTACCAGCTAGAGGCTTTGCTTTTACTCTGAAATCTGTTTAAAGTGGCATGAGAATCTATGACAGTGACGGGCTATGCTCTCATATCATGGATCTGGATGCTTAGCTTATGCTGTCTGTTAACCAAGGATAGTGGCATAGTCAGGCAGGGAAGTTCGTATTCAGTGACAATCTGTCAGTGGGAAAGAGAAGGGCCTTGTTATGTCAGGGGAAAGGAACTGCATGATACAGGTTAAAAGAGAGTACAGTACATGAAACTCACCCGGGGGCCTGGCTCAGGTAAAGGCAGAGAAGGAACTCTCCAAACATCTTCTCTCAAGACAATTGTGTCTTGCAAGAATCATAGAATCAAAGAAGCTGTGTTACATCAAGAGCACGTCTACACTACACATTTATAACAATTTAATATCACTTTAGCAATCATTGCTCCATCCTATGGAATTTAGGGATTTGTAGTTCGGTGAAGGACTTTGAATTCTCTGTTGTAGTTCAAACTATCTGGCAGAGAATTCCAACTACCTCAACAAACTGCAAATCCCAGGATTCCATAGGATGGAGACATGACAGTTCAAGTGGTATCATGCTGCCATAACTATGTAATGTAGATACACTTCAAGTTAGACTATTTGTCTTTATGGAGAAGTATTATCTACCCTGATCTGCAATGGCTCTCCAGTACCTCAGACACAGAGTTCCCCCACTGAATCCTGGACCTTCTGTGTGACACCAACTATTTTACTAAGTTGACGGATCCTTCCCAGAAGAAGTTTTCAAAGGTGTCTCAGATTTTGGGCTGAGTGAGTTCTACATTTCTTGGATTTTTCTCTCTTGCTCTCTGCTCCACTGGAAAGAGGGTAGTTCTTACTGGATGGATGTAGATAGCGAGAAAAAGCCTTGATTGAAAAATGACTGGCAAGAGGTATGCATCCCTCACCATATCCAACAACCTACCAGAAGGACCATTCGCACACAGAACCAGCCCTCAAACGCAACTCAGACATATGGTAATTTGGCTAGGGAAGGGATAATCATCTGCACAGCAGCAACTTCATTAATTCCACTGAAGGGTGTGATCAAGTGCAGAGTACTGAAGGATGAATTAATGGGACACTGTAAATTAATTTATGTCTTCAGAGTAGGGAAAAACACACACACATATGCAACTCCTGTGGTTGTACTATTCAGCTAGTGTGGGGGTGAAAGAACTGCCCTGTGTATGAATATTTGTAAATCTTCATCTGCAAAAACCAGGGGCTTAAACTTCCATAATCAATGATTCCTCAGGACTGTATTTGAGAAAACCTGCACATTTGCTCCAGACCAGCAAAGAGGACAGAATGAAGAAGTAGTGTTTCTCAGTTGCCCATAATGGATAATAAACTGCACAGATAAGACATAAGGCATTCAGCATGGCATCCATTTGCTCTGTAAGCTATGGGTGACTCTTCTGCAAATATACCCAAGTCAAGATTCACTGTGGGAAGAGTATCTGTAATAATACCAGAAGAAATTGAATGTGTAGACAAAAAGCACACGGACATTTCTTTACTTTCTAGTTTCAAACTTTTATTTGTACTTCATAACTATAATTTTAAATTATTATTTCAGAAATCTGTAATGATATTGAAATGGAGGACAGCAGAGGTTTTTTATGCAGAAAATGAATTTTTGAAAACCCTTAGAAAATTGAATTAAAATAGTTTTTAATCATCTTTAGGCATGAGATCCCCCCCCCCCCTGGTTTGGCACCGGCAGGCTTTGTTTTATATTTTCTACAGACTATTGATCCACAGCTAATTTAGGAAGATTGGCACTAGCAAGTTCCATTAATTCACGCTGGGGAATATCACGGGTATTGGCTGCCCTGCTTCTATTTACAGTTTACAAACATCCATATCAGTGCAAGGTATGTTGCACTGATATTAGGAAATCATGCCAATTAGAAATGGCAATTAATAAACAATAGGTCACAAGTCATCATGCTTTCATGGAAACTGAAATAACGTATTGTTCCAAACCACTGGCCATTTTTGTTTATATTATCCCGCGGAGTGACATTTTCTTTGGGAAGGAGATGTCACCTGACAATTAACAGATTCTCCCCTGGAAATTCTGATCAATGGACAGGTAGGTGAATGGTCTTGTGATCATTTACAACCCATTTAGCTTTGGCTTATTAGCAGGATCTTGACAGTTTAGTTTTGCTAGATGTCAAAATATCAAAGGCCATAAGCTATCAAATATTGACAGTTCCAGCAGCAATTGCCAAGTAGCACGAAACAGGCAAGCCAGCAACCTCGCACTACCAAATAAAAACAAAGTAATGTTGCAAGTTTAGGATTTAGTACTGAATCGGCTTGCATGTCAATTTAAAAAGCCAAACATAATATGTCAAATAAATATGAATACCATTTCATGTCAGGACAGAGCGTAAAAGAATCAGGAGAGAAATGGTCTCACTTTTATCTATGCAGCAGCAAGCAGGGAGCTACAGATTCTCAACTCCTAGAGGAAATACAGTGCTGAGGCCCAGTGAAGTCCAGTATTTCTAACCTATTCTTCTTGCAAGCCTGAAACATCCGGTCATACAACAGTTTGTCATGACTAAGGCAAGGCTACTGAAACAGCAGTCCAATCAAGAGATTTCAGATTTCATGGTGTTTTGCCCAGATTCCACCTCGAAATAAAATCTGACTTTTCTCTTTTTTGCAGTGCTTCAGGATTTTGCCATAATACCTGGCTATTTAGATCAAAGGCATGCTGTATTGATCTACAAAGGGACCTTACCTTCATTCAAACCATGTTTCTTTGAGATGACACTGAGAATATTTCTAGTAAGCAAATTTATCTGGTGTGGTTGCCAGTGTGGTGTAGTGGACAAAGTGATGGACTAGCAGTTTGGAGAACACCCCAGTCAGCCACGGAAGCTGACTGAGGGAGTGGAACTGGTAAACCATTCCTTAAATATCTCACTTATCTTGAAAATCTTGTTAGGTTTGCTATAGGTGGATTCCAACTTGACAGCACCTAACAACAACAACAACAACAACAACAACAACAACAACAACAACAACAGAGACAGGAAAATTACACAGTACTGTGCCCTGCTGTCTGCAAAATGCATGGCTGAATGTAGGTGTCAACAGAGTCATCGCCGGACACCAATACCAAGTGGTGGTATATTTTTGTTTTAATTCCCTCTGATAAAGGATCTGCTTGTGGGGATGTTAGCTCTGCTTTGTTCTGTGCTGACTCACCCACTTTGTGAATGGATGTCATTAGATTAGGTTTCTGCTGGGCAGTCTTCATCCCTCTGCACCCAATGGATGGGTAAAACAAGGAGGGAAGGGAGAAGTTGGTGGGGGAAGAGGACAGAGAAGTCAAGCAAAAGAGAAGAGCAATCTGTGTTGGGGGTGAGGTGTCAGGGAGCAATTCTTTATGCGTCTGGATAGACAGTACCAGGATGACCCACTGTATTGCAGTACATGCAGCAACAAAAACTTTCCCCATGCATAAAAACGCGTACTGAAATATCTAGTTTAGGCATCTGGTTGCAGAGCCAGAGTTTGTGAGCTAGATTCCCTACTGTGCCTCCATGAGAGGGGCTGGACTTGATGATCCATAGGGTACTTTCAAGTTCTGCAGTTCTATGATAATGATGATTAAAATTTGCCCCCCCCCCGGGGGGAGGAGAACAGAACAATCCTCAGAACGATCTGAGACAACAACACTGTGTGAACAAACCCAAAGAAAGCTAACTGATACTTGTATAGGCAGACTACGGTCCTTGCTGCTAGGGGATTCAGGCTAACATTTTTGGTTGAGACCTCCTACATTTGGACCATGAGCAACTTTAATTACTTCTGTGTGTTTGCCCAAAAAAGGTGAAATTTGCTGCCAGATGGAAAGTCCAGATGACAAGACACCCTTCCCCAACTGGGTGCTCTTCAGATGTATTGGCTGAGGAAAGTGGGTAATGCAACCAGGGTGGAAGGCCCTAGGCTGAAGAAGCGTGACACAAACATTCATGACATGCAAGATGCATCAGCTCCAGCATTTTCCCAATTTTGCTCTTTTAATTAGTAAAATTGCTCACTGTACTTTAGAAACAGCTCTCTCTCTCTCTCTTTCTAAACACGATACTTGTTTGCCTGATTATTATGTGGAATATTAGAGTATTTAGGCTTCTAAAAAACACATGTTCCAAGAACTTCAAACTCTTTGCATTTTCTGTCATTATTTCGTACTGATGTAGAGTTCAACCTTTCTAAGGCCAAGGCTTAGTATCATACCACTATTCAAACCTGTACTAGAGGATCTACTTTTATTTTTATTTTTAACTTGTATATTATTTTTATCTTTACCTTATTCATGCATGTCCACTATTCACTATCTTCCTTGCTCTCTTTCTCTGTCCACCATTGTCCATCTCTCTCCTTTCTCTGTCCAGAGATGCTTGCAACTTTTTCCAGGTCAGGTCACAAATCATCAATTGAAGGCCAATGTGTTACCGCCTGGGGTACCAAAAGGATGAATCCCATCTGTACATATTCATATATTCAAGAACAAGCAAGCAGAAGTGCTCACAGCTTGCTTTATGGTTGAATGTCTTGCTCTATTTGCTTCTGGCATCAACAGTTGACACATTTTGAGCCATACTGTATTGCTTTGATTGGACCTTAGTCCTGGCCAAGATCCACATTGAAAAGGCTCAGAAGGGAACTCGCACCTCCCACATAGTGGCTCACATTTTGGAACAAGTGTCCTAAATATGCCAGTTCTTTCCCCTTCTATGATGCTACACAAGCATCCAGATCTCAATATGATTGTGTTCCAAGGTTTTTTCTACTTGATGGTTACTCTTGCATCCACCAAAAGTTCTATAGCATTGGTTTATAAGGTTTATAGCTTTGCAGCAAGCATGTTACTGTTCAGATGTCACCAGTTTTTCAAATTCTCTATGGGTTTGTGCAAGGCTTTAGGTGAAAGACTGGCAGATTGTGCCTAAATCTGATGACAAAACATGAAACAATTTGAAATAGTAGGGAGGACAGGATTAAATTTACAAATGATGTTGATGGAAGCACACTGCAGGGTGAGAGAAACTCTTAAAATGAAAATAAATATGAAAATAATGTGGAATACTCATTCAAGGAAGGCAGCTGTAGTCTCCTTTCATGTTTTCTGATAGGCATCTGAGAGGAGACCCTTGAGAGGTTGCTGTGATCATTGTGATACACAGCCTCTGCGTAATGGATAACAGTGTTGGATATGCATAGATTTGCACGTGAAAAACATGAAAATCACAAAGTGCACTGACCAAGCAGCCTATCTACCGGAAACAATCACTCAGGTTGCTACACAGGATGATTTATATTATCCACCTACACTAATCCTTCTATTACCAACACATGATCAGGACATGCTCTCTTGCTCACTCTGCAATTAGAAAAGAGGAGGATTTGTCTTGATGAGGGTGAGGGGTATGATTCGTCATTGTAGGTTAGTACTGCTCACCTATATAATGGCTATTTCACAAGCTGCAGTTCTTCCTGCTTCATCTGCAAGGGAACTCGGGGAAGAAATGTTACTTTTTAAAAAAAGCAGGTTTGATATCCAGTGGCAAACAGGATAGGTAGCACTGAATGAAAACAGATTTATAATAATTGCTACAGTTGAGTAAGTGCCCAATCTATCATTTTTAAAGCTGCCAGAGAGGGACTGGCTGAGTGGGTCCAACGGGTAGCGAATGCCTCCTTGAAGCAGGGCAGGATCCCAGCATCTTGAAGGTAATAGTAAGACCATAGTTGGAAAAAAAAAACCCTCCTTGGGCCCCACAGTACTTAATAATTACCTTCCAGTCTCTAATATCTCATTCTTGGGCAAGGTTCTGGAGTGGGTTGTGGCTTCTCAACTCTAGGGGTTCCTTGATGAGAGGGATTACCTAGATCCATTTCAATCTGGCTTCAGGCCTGGTTATGGGATGGCGACTGCTTTGGTCGCCTTGGTGGACGATCTATTCTGGGAACTAGGCAGGAATGAGTGTGTCCCTGCTGGTTCTGCTGGACCTCTCAGCAGTTCTTATGCCATCAACCATGGTATCCTTCTGGCCATCTCTCTGGGATGGGCCTTGGAGGCATGGTTTTACAGTGGCTCCGGTCCTTCCTGGAGAGGAGAAAGTGGTGAGTGGTGCTGGGGGACTCCTATATGACACCCTGGCCATTGGCCTGTGGTGTCCATCAGGGTTCTGTTTTTTTTTTCATTATGCTATTTAACATCCAGTTGTCCAGAGTTTAGGGTTCAGTGTCACCAGTACTCTGATGACACCCAACTCTATCTCTCCTTCTTAACCAAATCCAAGGAAGCTGTTTCAGTTCTAAATCAATGTCTGGTATCAGTAATAGACAGAATGAGGGCAAATAAAGGAATAGGGTTGCAGCCTGTGCTGGAGGACGTTACACTCCCTCTGGAAACACAGGTGTGCAGCTTGGGGGTGATCCTGGATTCCTTCTTGAGCTTGGATGCCCAGGTTTTGGCAGTGGCCATGAGTGCCTTTGCACAGTTAAAACTACTGTGCCAGCTGCACCCATTCCTTTTGAGGTCTGGTTTGGCCATGATGACGCCTGCCCTATTTACATATTGGCTGGATTACTGTAACACACTCTACGTGGGGCTGCCTTTGGAAAGTGTTTGGAAATTCCAGAGGGTCCAAAATGCTGCAGCCAGATTGCTAACCATGGCTGGTTACAGAGAACATATAATTCCCCTGTTGCAGCAGTTCCACTGGATGCTGATCCATTTCCAGGCACAATTCAAAGTCTTGGTTTTAACCTATAAAGTCTTAAGCGCCTAGGGTCCAAGCTATCTGAAAGACCTTATCTCCCTCTGTTAGCCTGCCCATGTTTTAAGGTAATCAGAGAAGGCTTTTATCTCAGTCCAGCCACCCTCACAGGTGTGTTTGGTGGAGACACAGGAGAAGGCCTTCTCTTTTGCTGCTCCTAGACTGTGGAACTCCCTATTACAGGAAGCTAGGCTGGTCCCACCTGTGTTTTTTTCCACAAGCAGGTAAAGACCTTTCTCTTCAAGCAGGCTTTCCCTTAATGACTGATGGTCTGAGAGGATTTTTTTTAAATGGTCTGTTGTGCTCTGTGGCTTTAAATGTGTTTTAGTATTGATTTTATTAACGTTTTAAATATAATACTTGCTTATTTCTTTTTAAATATTTGTATACTTACTGTTTTAGCTTTCAAATATTGTCTTTTTAATTATGTAAGTTGCTTTGGGTCCTTTTTAAGGAGAAAGGCCGGATAAAAATATTTTAAATAAATAAATAAAATTAAGATCTGATTTCCGCTGAAGAATCTCAGTCATCTTTCCATTTATTTTTTACTTACAAGGTAAGCAATTGAGTTTTTACTTACAAGGTAAGCAATTGAGTTTTTACTTACAATGTAAGGAACTGAGCAATTACTTACTGGAAAGCAATTGAGTATAGCTTTCTTAAGGGGAGGGGGTTAATGGGGAGGGGGAAATAGCTCTTTTGCAATATCTTGTCTGGGATTGCTTGCTGTAGCTGCTATCATTCCTTCTCCCTCTGCAGCCTTCCCCAGAAGGGAGGTTAGGCAGACTTTGGCCTTATGGATCTATTTTGGCATTGACTACTGCCACAAGGTCTGCAAATGAGGGATAGGTACAAAATATTTGGGAGGACCATTACCTCCTGCATGCCTAAGATCAGAGGTTTCAGCACAAAACTGTCAGTATGTTAAACAGAGTTGCACAAAGGCAAGGCAACCAATTCATGCCCAGGCAAAGAACACTGGAAGTCAAGCTAGGTGATGTTCCCGCAAGTGGTAGAAGACATCTGCTCATTACAGCGCATGGTTTTGTCAAGTGCATATTTTGCATTTAGCATGCTTTATTTTGTGATTGGTCACTGGAAACCAAGGGAAAGGAAATCCCATTCTAGGAACAAAAATGAGTTAATCAGATGAATTGTGGGGAATACACATTCTTCCTAATATCTAGGTTGACCTTCAGGACAAAAGATTAGCACAACCTATGGCTGAGATTTAAAAAAATGAACTTTCAGTTTTACTTGTTATTGTGGAACTACCATGATTCAGAAAAACCTTTCATCTAGAAATCTAGTGGTGGATCTAGACCTAGCTTTCATCCCAGTTTGGCTTAGGCCATTGAATAAAAACTGTCTGGATTGTGGGATGCTACAAGAATGGCCAAGGAGAGAAATGGTCAGAGATGCAACAACGCTAGGATCCTTTTGCGTATGGCAGAACAGAGTCTGATTCTCCTTCACAATTCCGTCTGTTGTGTTTCTGTTTAGAATAGGCCAGATGTTGCCATCTAACAGCTCCCAGTTCATGCCCTGTGCAGTCTTTTGTATGTGAAGTGCTTTGCATTAAATGTTGACAACAAAGGACTCAAATATCCATGCTGAGCAGCCACCATAAAATGTCATTGCTTCATTAGTGTCACTTTAAAAAGCGTAACATTAGATTTCCAATGCTGTTATGAGTGCTCAGTGGCCATAATCATAGCAACAAGTCTTTCCTCTTTTGTCTCACTTGCGTAGTGAACTACTTACAGTGGCGTAATTATCTTACAAACACAAAGCGATTCCATGTGTTTCTGGAACTTACACAAATGCCTTCAGTAATTTATCCTGCTATTTTTCTAAGAACGAGGAAAATTCCTTATATGTTGAGCAGTGAAAAGGCACAAGACTGGGCACGAAAATTATTTTATATGTTACAACTAAAACATGCTTTCTTTGGTTTGTTTAAGCCCATACGTTGCTGCTGATTAAAGGCATACTTTGGGGACTTGAAGGTTCAGATGACTTCACTGCATTGTGTATGAGTCACATACACCATGAAATTGCCTTTAATAGGTGGCAATTTGCAACAGAGAGGTCTTTTCCACTGCACACATGGAGCTGCGCAACAGGATTTCAGCCATTGGGGGTTTGCCAGGAAGATTTTGATTCTACGTATGAATCTGTTTATTATTAATGACTTACAATGCCCTTCCTGGTAGCAGAGAAAATGGCCCAAATATTCTAATCTGAGATTTCTGTAGTCAGATGGAAACCAGTAAGCATGAGGTTAATTTGCAACCTCGGGACTGACTGTCAGACAGGAAGATTTCTGCCATGGTGATCACTTCCATGGAGAAACAACCAGAAAGAATTATTGTGACAACTTTAAAGGCTAACCTGTTTTATTTGATGCAAGTCTCTGTGGCCTGGGCATAATCTTTCGTGGACTGCAGCCCACCTCATCAAATCTAGCCCACAGACTCCCATGTAGGGGAAACCCTGCCAATCCCAGTGACAATGTGAGAAAGTGGGAGATGCCAGCTTTCCTATGGAGTTCTGTTCCCCAGCCTGAGGGCCCCCAGATGAGCTGGGCTGCAACACTCATAAAGTTGGCAGCATGCCCGACAGCACATTTAGAGGAACCCAACTCTGTGCCAAAAACAAAAAAAAAACCCAAAGCCATGCAAAATCCATACTAATTGAGCACAGAATGATCAGACTGGAATAGTCTGAAAGCATGTGAGGAGTTCTGCTATGGAAACTGAATAGGTCTCGCCACAAAAGCTACCTGGAAGGAAGGACCATTGAAGACTATGCATAAGTTGCTCTGAGTCATTCAAAGGAAACTAGAACAGTGCATCATCTTCGTCGTCATCAAGAAGACCCCATAGAAAATGAATTTTAAAAAAAAATCTATGTCTCCATAGAAACACCTTTAGACGGATAAGGCCTCCTAAAGACCCACAAATTAGCATTTGTTTATTGACTTGTACTTTTAGGGTGAAAAAGAACGAGCCGTTTTCTTTTGCTTAAAATATGCTAAGCAGAAATTCTGCACCTGAGCCATGATTAGAAATTTTAAAAAGACCTTCAAAATGTATCCAGGAAACAAACATCCCAAGGAAAAGTGCCTTGCAGACTCAAGAGTCTTTACGCACAGCAGATGCAATACCTGTAGAACAAATGAATGCTGTTATGAAATAAATAGCAGTGCCTTTCCCCCTCTTGCCAATGGGAATGTCTAGGTCTGATCCGAGACTATTCTACTGCTGTTGAAGGGAGGCACATTCACTGTGGGATTTGAAAACTGGGAGAACTGAATGTGTTAATAGGAAGTTACTGACCTGATCAGGATTACAGCACTATTTTGTGCTCCTCCCTACCCTTTTGAAATTAAAACTCAGCAACTCCATAAGGTCATGGCATTTGCTTCTCTTATATGTTTCACTCACAAACTCCTCATCCACTCATTTCATATCAAATGTCAAATCTCACAGTAAGGAACTTTTGTTTTGTTCAGCAATAACTTTCAGACCAATCCCCAATCTTGCAAAACAGTATGCAAGTTTTAAAATTCTCCAGAATTCTTATTCATGCGAAACAGTATGAAAACACTGAAATGGGGAGGTGGGGGTGATGAAAAGTACAAACATTAGACCAGAGGTTGAGGCCATGAGGTCTGCACTTCAGTTTCCAAGATGCAGGCTGAATAAATCAGTCATTGCTAGACAGTCCATACAGAGCATGGACAGAGTTCCTACTCCAGTCCTCTGAAGATGCCAGCCACAGAGACTGGCAAAACGTCAGGAAGAACAACCTTCAGAACACAGCCAAAGAGCCCCAAAACCCACAACAACCATTGCTAGATACTTGGAGGTACTGTATTAGATTATATCTAGATTCTGCAGCAAAAAAGCATTATCTGATCTGATCCCTGTTTCTGGAAATATGACTAGTTATAACTCACATTTGTCTCTTGCTACAAGCAAAACACACAAGTTCCAAAGTATGAGAAACACAGAATGAGAGGCAAAAAGGGAGTGACAAAGAGGGGGGGGGGATTGTCCACCATACACATATTGCTGGGGTGAAGCATCTCCAACATTGTAGGTAGCAGATTAGACTTTTTAATTCTGCTCTTCAAAATACCCCCATTTTATAAATGTGGGATACTGTACTTCCATATTCACAATTCAAAATTCCAGAAAATGGCCCAATATTACTGCACAGTATCATGCCTGCGTTGCCAGCAGGAAAAAAGATGCAAAGCTTTTCATAGCAAAGGGCTGCCTGATGCAGCCAATGGGTGCAGCCAAGATAGTCTACAGCAGTGGTCCCCAGCCTTGGGCCTCCAGATGTTCTTGGACTACAACTCCCAGAAGCCTTCACCACCACCTCTGCTGGCCAGGATTTCTGGGAGTTGAAGTCCAAGAACATCTGGAGGCCCAAGGTTGGGGACCACTGGTCTACAGGATACCCTTTTCTGCTCACCACCATTCGCAAAGTGACACCAAGCAAGGGAAAATCCCAGAAAACAGACTCCTTTTCCCATCAATTAAGCTATTTTTACCCAAACATGAACCAACCGTCAGGGCTGTTTCTCGACAAATGTGAATGGTGAATGGCAGAATATAAGGTCATTTCCCAATAGAAGCACAATATCCCACTTCATAAACCGGAGGGTATTTGAAGAATTGAATGTCCTGGATTTTTAAAACAGAAGTATATATATACCCTATATACACATTACACACAAATTATATAGGCACCAAAGCTCTGCTAACAGCAAATAAATCTATTTCCAGCCACAGAGCAGAAAACTATAATTTCATTTCTTAAATGAGCAAGCTTCTCAATATGTGTTCTCTATTCTTTTTTAAATATCTTTTAAAATATGTTTAAAACCAGATACAGAAACCCTTTCCCAGCGCCAATGCCTTTTCGGCCAGGGAGAAGTTTAAAAGTTCTCCTCCTGAGAGTCAGCTAATTGGGTTCTGATTAGAAGGGTCAAACAATCAGATAGCCCCAGACCTGGAGTTGATTCCCCATTTGAAGCATCCTTTTATTATTTGCTTGAAGTTGAAAGTAACACGTCAAACTGTCCTTCGTTATCCTGGCAGCATCAAATAGATTTCACCATTTTTTCTATTCTTGATTTGCCAGCAATGGTGAAGTTCTAAGAGCACTTGAAGAGTTACTGCTCAACCCAAAAAACTCTGGACTGGATGAATCAGTGGTCTATATGTTCTCCATTATTTCATAAAGCAGGTGCTAAGTCTTGCAAATTTCCTTTTCCAGATACAACTTGCATCATACACTAACTGCCCATAATACTGTGGACAAAATCATGTTCAGTTTATGAGACTTTGGAAGGGCAGGGCAATAGTGGAAAAATGCAAAGCAAAAATGTGCTGCTTATATACTGCCCCATAGCACTGAAATCACTCTCTGGGTTGTTTACAATTTAATTATGCAGGCTATGCATTGGCAAGATGGGTACTCAATTTACTGACCTTGGAAAGAAGGATATTGCAAGTATCAGCCCACTGGCAGGCCATCCTTCATGTCCTGGTTGTGAAATCAGACGTGCTTCCCATTGCACAACCAATCCCAATTGGTCAGGGAAGAAAATCTATGTGCTTTTGTCCTTGCCTTTCTGTTTCTTTGTTAAAAGAATTTGGACAAATGTCAGTTTATTTTAACTTTCTAACCAGAAATGGTCAATCTCCCTCCTTGCACCCTGTATTCCAAGACACCATCCGCTCTTCACAGACAATGTTTCAGTTTCTCACAGAATTAGAGTCAGGAGTCATTTAGACCACCCCCTGGTCAATGCAGGAGGTCCAGAAGCAGAGCATCCCACACTTTACTCAGTAGACTTCTTATAAAATAAACTAGGTAATGTGCCTAAAACTCTCAAAGAGAAAGAGAGAGAGAGAGAGAGAGAGAGAGAGAGAGACCTCCATCATGCAAGGTAATTGATTCCACTGTTGAACTGCTCAAGTTTTAGGAAGTTTCCCCTAACAGTCAAACAATATTTACCCTTCTGCAACTTAAGCCTGTTAATTATGTCCTTCGGGGCAAGAGAGGACAACACTTTTGTTCTCTCCCATACAACATTCATGTAGGAATAATTGAAAAGTCTGCATGTGTTCCTTTTCAATCCCATTTTCACCAGGCTAAACATGTGCACTTCCTCACAGGATTCCAGCTTTCTTTCTTTCTTTGGCCATCTTGAAAGGAACAGTTGTGACCAGTTCGGTCACAATACATCAGACGCAGGCTTTAAAAAGTGAGAACTTGCCAGGGAAGGCAGTTGTGAAGGGCGAATGATTAAAGGACAAGATGGGGGCACTGCTGTAGCAGCCAGATTCATGACTCACGGTTACTCCCAGCCTTCAGCCTTGACATCTTGAAGATAATGAATATGCCCCTTCCGCTACCCCAAGCAACACCAGAGAAAATCTTACAAGTCCTTTCATACTAATTCCTACAGAGATTGGGGTGGGGAATGGGAGGCCCTTCCAATTCACCTTCGGTTTTGCTTCATACAAGATTTGTAGCCATTGAATGAGATACAGAAGAGTCTTTAAAAGAATATCAGGTGACTCAAAAATACTCATACCTCTTTAATACCTTTTCACCAGCCTGTTCTACAGACAGTTCTTGAGGTACAACACAGTTAATGCTTTCTCGAAGGCTTTCACAGCCGGGATTTAACGGTTGTTGTGGGTTTTTCGGGCTCTTTGGCCATGTTCTGAAGGTTGTTCTTCCTAACGTTTTGCCAGTCTCCGTGGCCGGCGTCTTCAGAGGAGAGCACAGAGTGCTGGCCACGGAGACTGGTGAAACGTTAGGAAGAACAACCTTCAGAACACGGCCAAAGAGCCCGAAAAACCCACAACAATCACAACACAGTTAGATTGTGGTAGTAGAACTCTGCCGTGTATTAATTTAGACAGCAGCTGGACATTTTCACCATCATGATACAGTATTAATGCTCCTGCAAGCAAAAAAGCTCCCTGCACTCAGTAACAGTAGTATATCAAGCAGCTGGCTATTCTGGGTCCCCCCCCCCCCCATGAGCTTATTATTTGCTACATCATGGATGGCTGCTGTTGCTTCTCCTCTTCCACCTCCAAGCAAGGATGAAGATCATTCAGAAACGTGTGCTTCCAGCTGCGTACTTCACTGATACAATCCAGAATCCTAACATCCCAGTTCCTACTGCAGTCCTTTTCCTGCTCTCTCCCTCCCTCTCCCCCCCCCCCTCCACCAGAAAATGTGAATGAATCTCTCTGCGTGCAGGTAGGCTTTCTCTCCCTGGTGAGAACCTTGCCAAAGGCAGCAGGATCTTTTGGGCACAAGCCTCGGCCATGGGCACCCACACAGTCCTGGCCTCTGCCGGTATCTCTGACGACGTGAGCTGAGGATTCGTCCCTCCATCGATTTAGTGACGGTGTCATTGCGCGTGAACTTCCAAGCGCCGTGTGTAGCGCATCCGTTTTTTACTTTCAGGGTGGAAAAGGGAGTCCATCTCCCCCTTCCCCTCCCCTCCCGCCAGGCTTCCAGAGCATATTTTAAGACTTGAGTGGGAGGAGCCTAGACCATGCTCCTGATAGTGAGCGGGAAAGTGCAGGAGTGCATTAATTTTTCCTTCAGCAGGGCGAGGGAGGTGGTGAGAAAAGCCTGACCTCTGGCTGTTTCTGTGCTTCACAGGCTGCTGGGCTTTCCCCGGAGCAGAACCTCCCCAGGGGCAACGTGCCACCACACCCCACCTAGGCAGCAGCTCCCAAGCCCTCTCCGGGCACCTTCCCTGGCTCCTTTACATCAGCCCTCAGCCCCGCTGGCGAACCAGACCCCATTCAGCTTCCCCCCCCCCTCCCGGTCCTCCTCCTCCTTTCCCGAGCAGCACCTCTTGGGGAAGATGAGGGCTCCTGAAAGGACCCAAGGGAAGGGGGTGGCTCTCTCCGGCCTCTCTGGCGGCAGCCTCCGGGTGGGCAGCGGGGGGAGGGCTGCGGGGGAACAAGGCGCTTTCTTCTTCATCATCATCATCATCATCTGTCTCCCGCATGGCAAGATAAGGAGAGAGGCGCCGGCGCCGTCCAGGGTCAAGAGCGTGGCAGCGGAGACGAGAGCCCGAGCGCGGGGCAGGGGTCGCTGGGTCTCGACCGGCGTGAAGGTGGAGGGAGGCGGGCTCCGTCCGCCCCCCACCCCCACCGGCTCCTTCTCCCGACCCCCTAGCTTGCCCCGCGGGGCTTCAGCTCCTTCGAAGGGGGCCGGTCCTGGGCGGGCCTAGAGAGGGGAGGAGGCAGGCAGGCGGGCGAGGAGGAGGAGGAGGAGGAGGAGGAGGCGCGGCGGCGGCGGCGGCTCCTGCTCCTCGCTCAGCCGCCAGCTGTCCCCGCCCGCTCCACAGCAGCAGCAGCAGCAGCAGCAGCTCCTCTCCAGCCCGTGTGAGCCGCGGCGGCGCAGGCAGTTCGGGCCAGTGCTTGGCGACGAGGATGCCCAGCCTGGCATCTCTGCAGTGCTCCGGCCCCGGCCCGACATGGTGAGTGCAGGGGGAAAAGTGAGTGCCGGATTGGGGGCAAGGGCATTGGGTGGCGAGGCAAGAGGGGACGGAGGGCGGCCGCGGAGGGCTGCGGGCTGGGCGGCCGGTCAGTTGCTGGCTGCCCTGGCCGCGCTGCCTCTGCTGCTGGCTTGCTGGCTGCCGCCGCCGCCGCTGCTCCCTCAACGCCGGGGACCAGGGACCGTGCCAAGGGAATTCCCTGCCCGGCGAGCTGTTGGGCTGGCATCCGAGCAGCCAGAGCGGTTGCTGCCCCTCTAGCCCATCAGAGGAGAACATGCCCGGGCGGTGGCACAGCAGCCACAGCTGGCTGCCCTCTTGGTGCTCCGTGGCACCCGTCCCGGCTCTGGCAGGGGGGACGCTGCCTTTGCCTGCTGCCAATCCGAAGGAGATTCTCTACTTCCCCTTCGGTCGCTCTGCCTCGGTTTTACCCCTGGTAACTCTCAGTCTCAGCGGGCCCCCTTTAAGGGACAGCTCCAGCAGCTCCTGCTGGTAGGTCTCTCTCTCTCTCTCTCTCTCTCTCTCTCCTGGCTTCCCCCCTGCTGCTGCTCTCCTGGGCCAGGTAGCCTCCGATGACTGTCTCTGTCTCTTTCTCCCTCCCTCCCCCCTTTCCCCCCCTAGCCCACCACTGGAGGAGCTGTGACCAGGACGAAGGGACTCACAGAACAGCCCATTTTTTGCCCCGAAGCAGGAGCTGAGTTGTATCTTCTGATTCTTGCTGGGATGAAGAAGCATCTCCAGAAAAGGAGCCTGGATCTGGGCTGCTGAACCCTGCACGGCTTCCTCATCCATGGAGCAGCAGAACCAAAGTCCTTGATAGGGCTGGGTTGGGCAGAGGGCCCCCCCTCCCTGCTCCCACTTTCTGCTCCTACCGCTCACCATGGGTTGGAGGCACCTCTTGTTGCTTTTGCCTCTCGCCCTCTATGCCCTGGCACTGCTGTTGACCACGCAGGCAGCTGGGCCCCCACGGACACCCAGGGGCAACCGGACACAGGGGGCAGCAACACCCCGCCGACCCTACAAGCCTTTCAAGGAGCAGCTGAACCAGACACTCGCCAGCACAGCACCTTCTTCTGCACTTGCTGGTGGCGGGGGAAGCCGGGGGCGCAGTCCTGGCGGAGGGCCAGCCAAGGCATCCTCGGGGGGCAGTGCAGGCAGCTCTAGTCCCGCCTACGAGACATGCCAGGGCTATTACGACGTGAGTGGGCAGTGGGATAAGGAATTTGAATGCAACAATAGCCAGAAAGATTTCCGCTACTGTTGTGGCACCTGCTACTACCGCTTTTGCTGCAACAAGCGTTCTGAGAAGCTCAATCAGGACAGGTGTCGTAATCAGGGTCCACGGCCCAGCACCGATCCTATGACCCCTGCCACCAGTAACGACGGACCCGGAGACATACCCAATGGGTATGACCCAAACGAGGACAACACAAATGCCACTGTCTACATCTCGTGTGGGGCCATTGCCATTGTCGTCATTGCAGGCATTTTTGCCAAGGTGGCCTATGATAAAGCACGACAGCCACCGCAGGAGATGAACATCCACAGGTGAGAAGGGTTGGGCCCCTGTACCTTATCCCCTTCCCTATAATCTAGGCAAGGAATGGGCAGTAGTTCAAATGCCAAAAAAATATCCACCATCCTATGGCTTGGGGAGAAATCCTCTATCGTACAGGAATACAAGACTTACTTCACTTTCTCAATGGGATGATTGCTTTCTTCATGCACACACACATCCCATAGAGTTTGCTGTCCTTTTGGGGAGTCCTCTTTAGGATACTTGAAGCACATCTTCTAGATCGGAAGTCTATACTTTGCCCTAGATGATCACATGGTCGCAATCTCATAATTCATGGAAGAATTTATCCCATCTCTAGGCACTATAAAGATTCCAGAATAAATTGTTTTACAACCACAGAGGTATGAGGGGTAAAACATGTCAGATCTACTTCTTGGGACTTCCTTTGCTCACAGTCTTAGTATGGAGAACAGTATATGCATGCTGCATCATACATTCGTATTTTTTCTCCTATTAAAGATTTCTGTAGGAAAAAAATTCTCTTTTCATAAGAACAAGGCAAGTTTTTTTGGTGGGGGGAAGTAGATCTTCATTCTGAACTATGGAAGTGGTAGTGCTTTTGAACACCTAAACTGTTTTCGTTGAAGTTGACTTGGGGTTATTAGGACAGACACCAGGGACAGATTTTAATTGGATACTATAAGATATATTGCGCAAAGATAGTTCATTTCTAATGGTAAGATCCTAAATTAGTTATATTGAGATAAATGAAACTATAGTGTATGTGTGTCTCTGTACAACTCAAACTTGGGTTATGAAGAGTTATGAAAGGAAACCTAAAGACAATGTAAGATAAGATTAAATACTTTTAAAGAAGGGAAACTCCCACTGTTTTCTTGAACTGGACAGGCTGAGTAGGAGAGACAGGGAATATTATCTGAGACTCAGCTATCTATATCCTGCTGCAGTTGGGGGAGGACCTTCTAAATGGATGGTGTAGGTGTCTCAATTCTCTGTTAATAGTGAGAATTATTTTACAGCCCAATTATCACAGCCAAGCTTGCCAAGCCTGGCAAGATTGGAAGCCTTACGTCACAGCCTTTGAAAATTAGACCTTTAAATTACTTCTTCAAAATATAAAGACCTTTAAATGTTCTGACTTCCACCCCCTTGATAAGATCCAGAAAAGAACAGGTGGTTGGCCTTTTGTAATTTTTCCTTTGTCTCGGATGAGTCCTTAACATCAAAATCTTGTCTGTCGTTTTCCACCTTTGGAGTTCTTAGATTAACCTGTATTATCTGAACAATAAAGCACAGAATTACATAACACTAGGCAGGCCTCAAGTAAGAAGGTAACTTTCCACAGTTAACAATGCTTGGATGTTGTTGTTGTTTTCCCATACAGAAAGCGGGGTGGTGGTGGTGGTGCTGGAGGAGATACCTCATTAATATTACTTTAGCTGAAACTATAAGTAACAGCTTCCTCTGCCTTGATTGATTCGTTTTAAATGAGGCTTTGCTTTTCCTCTTCACTTTCTTAGAGTTGCCTGGTCACAGAAGCACAAACTAGGGACACGCTTCTCCCGACATCTCTCTTTCTAAAAGTTTGCACCTGTCATATCCTCTCTATTTAACTCTCTTTTAAATGGGCAAAGGTGAAAGAGAGGTTCATGGGATTACTATATTCCATTTCCCATGGGCTCTGTTCTTCCCGAACTTATAAAACTTCTGCTATGATTCACAGAAACTGCAGCAAAAACAACAAGAGTCCTGGGTCAACTTTTTTTTGTTCTTGTTCTTTTCTGTCACTCTGGCGGTTCTTTCCTCTGCTTTGCCGCCTTTTTTTCTCCACAGCCTGCCCACTCCACCCCACCCAGAACACTTTCACAAAGGCATGTTCACCCTCTGAATTCTGTGATGGGTGCCCTCACCGTTCTCTGCGAGACCTCCTTTATTTATGTGCCTTGCCTGCCTTAGAAAAAAGAAACCTGCCCTCCTGCACTGCTAACTGCAGCAGGATTCTTCTACTTATGCCTTTGAACATGTTTTACAGTCAGATGCCCCTGCTACCTATTGGGGAGGCCATCTAGCATCCCTGCTCTTACAAACAGTCTTTCCGAATGTTCAGATATTCAAATATTCCAAGGCGAGCCTAGAATGATAAAGATAGCACACTGTGCTTTTTTGTTTTTTGTTTTTAAGAGAACTTATTAAAAATGCCACTTAGCTTCCTCAGAGGTGTTGCGTAGTAAAAAAATATATTCGAAATGGGAAAAAGTCAGATGCATGTCCTTCATTTTACCTCTGTGAATAGCCACTACCCTTTCCCAGCTGACATGAAGCACTGAAGCAGGATCTGAGAGTGTTGTAGGATAATTCATTTAGGGCTGCATGTGTCACTCCAGTATAGAAATGTAAACTGATATAGAGTGAGACATTTTTTAAGGATAGGTAGCTGAGGCATTCATTAACAGAGAGGAACATTTTCATGATTATCCTTCATTTAAGTCATCAGTTAGAGACAGTGCTTTGTCAGAAAACTTGACAACAGTTTATTGACTGAAAAAATGAATGTGCTTTATATAGTGGATGGAATGCAATATCTGAATTCGTCTAAGATCCCAAGAAAGGCCACAGAAGGCCTGAACGTATAGTCTCTCCGCAACCCGATCTCTAAGAGCTACAGGCAATCCTGTTATTTGGTGCCTCTCAGTTGCCCATTCTCTAATACACGCTAAAGGATAACCCATCAGTTGGTGTAAGTTGCACAGCAGTGCACACATGCATACACACATAGAATCAGAGCCTTCCTGCCAAACCTACAACTGAAATCTTAAGCTTGGCATTTGAGGAGTTTCACTAAGAGTGAATACGAATTCAGCACATTATAGTTCCTAATCAAACCTATGGCACAAAGTAAAAAGGTTCCAAAAGTGACACCATAGTTATACAAGGCTCAGGAGTAAAATATTATTGTACTAGCTTAGATAGAGCACTGATTAATAACAAGAGCTGAGAGTGTGGACCTTTGGCATATAGGACTGGAACAGGCACTTGTTGCTGTTGTTGTTGTTGTTGTTGTTGTCAGTGGCTTTTGGGCCAAAGCCAGCACATCCCAATGGATAAATGGCTTCCCTTAATATTTTTGAAACCTAGCACATGTTCCTCTTACCCACATGTTCCGGTTGCTAAATGTTGAGAGGAGGGGAGGGTGCAGACCTCCCACTGAAATTGTAGGGGGCCCTGTCAATCCTGTCTAAATAGCTTTTGTCATTTCTGTTTCTTTGATGTTCCCTTTGCGTTTTAAAGATGAAATCTAAATGGAGAAATGAATCACCTACATGCAGATGAAGGGTATGAATGAATGAATGATAGACTCATTGTTGGAAAAATCTGACTTCAAGTGTTTTTGAAAGAGCTGATTGACTTATATTATTAGAACATAGTAGATGACAAAAGATTATACCTTTCAGAGACGTTTAACCTAAATTTGATCAACAGTGGCGCACTGGTTTAAATATTATGAAGCATTTCTCCAGCTGCTAGGAGGCTGCACATTTTAATACAGTAAAACCAAACTAGACAGCATCTGTGTGGCCAGGATCCTTCTGTTTTTCTTGATGTGTCTCTGCTGGTAATAAAATTCTGGTAATAATGTTCCTAGATTCTTTAAGAACACAGTGTTGCAGATATTCCTCAACTGTATGCAGGCTTAGTATCTCTTCTCACGGATAACCCAGTGATGAATGGTTAGGGATAAGTGAGAGTATCTTCCAGTCTATATGAACTGGTTGGTTACGTTTCAAATTGGATTGGTCTGAGTATCTAGGTCTAAGCAGTCTATCACCAACAGCAAGTGCCCTTTTAGATTCAAGAGTGAGATAAATAAACTACTCACTGCAAAGATGCCAGTTGTTTAACTGAAAACCAATTTTCCTTAAATACCTGAATATCTGTCCAGCACTATTTCAAGGGATTTTGGTGGGAACAGAACAAAGCCCTGAATTGCAATGGATTTCATTAGACCAGAATTTGATAGAGGGCATGTTTCTACTGCAACAATGCTTATTTAACTCTTTGAAGAACCACTAATCATTCAGAGTGTGAAGGACTTTTGGCTGGATAACAGGCATTTAGTTTTCTCTCTGATTGCAACTGCAATCTCGTCTGTAACACAGACTTGCCATTGATGGTGGGCCCTTCATAGCTAGAAAGTAAACTTACATCCATCATTGCATTTCTCACAAAATAGCACTCTTCTTACTCAGCAATACCTGGAGGGTGGCATTGGCTGAACTGATGCTCTCTCTTTTTTGACACAGATCTATATGTACCTGTGTCTTCCTATAGGATAACAAGCATTTAGCCTCTTCTGCATTACAGAAAGCATAACACTGTTTAAGTGTCAGGCAAGGCATGAGTTGGCATTTTAGATTACCTAGAGAAAAACAAACCAGCAAAAGTAATGTTTATTTATTGAGGCAGATTTTGTAATATTTCAGGTATATCAAAAGAAGCCTAAAGTGTCCTTCTAACTATTTCTCTGCTTCCATCTAATTTCTAAACAAGTAATTGATATCCTTAAAGTAATGACGTGAGACATAGGTAGTCAACCTCATACAGTCAGGGATGTTTACAAGTATACTTAGGGCTAGCAAATAGATTACACCACAGTTTATCTTTTCTTCATTCTTGGCTAAACTGCTTTGGAGTGTTTTATTAAACTTAACATGTACTACACATTTCAAATGATACACGAGCACCTTTAGCAGCAAAGTGCCCTTTTTAAATCTCTTTCTGATTGTGCGGTGGGTAAGGCTATGTAGAGTGACATACAGAGAGTCATAGAAATGAGGACCATCCAGAGTTCTGTGATGCTCTGTTCTGCTGTCAGTCTTTCTCCAGATGATCTGGATTTCAAACTCATTCTTCTATTAAGGCATGTAGCCTGGAAATAGCTGTGGAGTGATATTACCCAAGTAAATAGAAGCTCTGGACCATTTTTGTCTCTCAAATCTGACTGTGTAAATAGTGAGACTTCAGCCTTTACTTACTAGAATCAGAGAAAATGGAGGGAAGGGGAGCAGAGTGTTATTAAAGCCAGGGGGCACATGTGGTGGCGGTGGTGGTTGTGCATACTGATGCATGAACAGAACATTCAGACAAATGGAACTGCACACTTCAATCTCACCATATTCCCGTGATGCTTAGTAGATAAGGTATGCTACGTATTTCAGGTCCAATATTTATGTGGAAGTGGATAGAACATGGCATCCCTTATGCTCACTACAGCACTCTTGGTTCTTCATGAATTCCCCTGAAACATATCAGCTTTATCATATGCTGTCCTCAAATTCAGTATTTCATCTCTAGCACTGCCAACATTGCTTCTTAATTTTTCTGATGCAATTATCTTCTATACGTTTATATAGAGAGCTTTTAGCCGTGTTGGCAAGCATTTCTGAGATTCCTCCTAAACGTCCGTTCTTTTCCCCCGCCTTTTAAAATTTGCATTTGTTCATGTCTGCCTTAGTGTGCATCCATATCATTTCATTAGGATAGACATATGATTGTGCATTTACTCACAGTTCTGCACTGTTAATACTAACTGGCCGCCGGATGTCTCACATCATTTTCTCAACCTTCCCAAACCAGTTTGCATCATCTTTACCATTTTGCCTCACAACATTCAAAGAGGTTGCATGGCGTATCTAGAACTTCTCCAGATTCTTCCTGCACGATTTTTATAGGCTCAGTGGCAATCTTACTGGGCATTAGGAGTCACTTCCATTGGTAAGCTTGTGGAGGAATGCAGCCCTGTTGATTTTAGACTGCCACTAGTTGTATACTTGCTTCCTCTCCAAGCCATGGTTTATGATGTTTTGCCTCCATGACTCCTACACTTAGTAAATACTTCAGAAAATCTGAGTGTGCTTTGCAGGGAGATGTGGTTCGCTATTTCCTGTCCCTTTTTTCTCTATCCCAGTTGTTCCCAAATGTTTAGCATCATGCCCCCTTTCAGACGTTTGGGACAGCCCCCACTGCTTCCCCACCACTCCTTTGCCATCATCCAGTCCCTTTTAATATAATATTTCAGTTCCTGATTTAAAAATTAAAACAAATCCCAAAGCCTAATAAAAGTTTGTGATACAATTTAAAAAATGTTTAAGTTGATATAAAATATATGCTCTTTATGACAATCTCAGTCTTGTACCAATTTGAAAGTTCTTCAAGCCCCTTGTGGGGCATGTCCCCTAATTTGGCTCCATTGTAACCAGAAATGAAATATGAAATAAAATGGCCGCTTACAAATTCTGACCTCATATGTTGCCTTCTGCAAGGGATGAGGATGTAGCCTCCTTAGTATGTGGTGCCCACACCATAACACTTTGCTAAGATCATTTTAGTTGTTAGTTGTCTTTTCATCTCTGTTACTAGAACGTTGTACAATTCTGTGTACTTCCTGTATTATTATTATTTCCTTCCATGTAACAGTGAATGTAGCGGGGTTGTTTACCTCTCTACATACAAGTTTAGTTATTTGAGACTTAATTATGGTCTACATGTTCAATGAATCAGAGGTTCTACACAAATGTTATTCTTGATCCCGTACTTAGGCAGGGAAGGGTCTTGAGTGAGCTGTGATTTTACCATCACGATATTATATTTTATCTCATTGTACAAGCTTATGCACAAAACAAATAATATTAGCTAACCATTATTAGTGAGAGGCATGTTGTTCTTACCTCGATACTGATTTTTCTGCTCCTGTACAATATAAAAAGGTAACAGCTCAGAGCAATAATTTTATAAGATTGGATTCTTTCAGATGGTTTTGAAGTTTTGTAAACTTGCCAAATGCAATGGAGTTATAAAGGTTTTTTTAAAAAAAATCTGGAGACATCCCACAGGAGGAAAGACTTGTCTCTTCCTCTCCCTTTTTGTCTCT
Source organism: Pogona vitticeps (assembly GCF_051106095.1). NCBI lineage: Eukaryota > Metazoa > Chordata > Lepidosauria > Squamata > Agamidae > Pogona > Pogona vitticeps. Next base: position 125,943,555 of record NC_135784.1, on the reverse strand, counting down.
CTTTTACCTACATACATAAGCACCCCAAGTGATTTGTATTGTCTAACTCAATGCCACACGATTCATTTCCCAGTTAGTTCTTTGATTCCTCCTATCTGCTGCACAACTTAAAGCTTGCAACTCTGCAAATGCTTAGCTGCATGAACATATGTATTTTCTGGCTTTATCTGAGCAACTGAGCAACAAATTTCATATAAATTTGGGGCTACATTCTTCAAGTTCAAAAGACTTACAGAGCCATACAAGGGCAGTTTGCATGATTTCACTCATTTCCAATATAATTGGAAAGCGTTAAGATTTCTGGCAAACAATCTCTCGCTGTTCCTTCTGTTTAGCTGACGTTCTGATAGTAAGATTACAAGGACTTCTGTACATGACTGCTTTTTTAAAACTTGAAATGGATATATATTTACTAGGGTTGTGTAATGGATACAGACAAATCATAGTTTCTCTACCAAATCATCCAGAATTGTGCTGATTTGTAGAGGTCCAGATCAAAGCACAATGGCCAGGTTTGATTTCAAATCAGAGTGAATTTGAAAAAAAAGATTTGTGTTGAAGCACAAACCTAATCTGATGGGAAACAAATTCCTTTAGCCTTTTTTTCTCTTCTTAAACAAATTTTAAAGATGCTTCCTATGGAAACCCCTGACGCTAGCTGTCTGAAATCTGGTTGCTTTACTCTGCAGTTCAGGTTCAGCCTTCGACTGTCGTGTATACCAGTGCAAAAACAAATGAAAACCATAGCCATTTTGGTTTACCAGCATATTGACTTCGCAGATTTATAGATTGATTCAGACCCAAGGCAGAAATTGTACTGGATTGCTCCAGACTGAATCGGGATATATTTGGAAGCCACAAACTGGCCTGCAGAGTAGATCAGGGGAACGATGAGCAGCCTCCATATTTGCATTATTCTTTAGGGATGAAGAGCATGGTCCCAAATTTAAAACGGTGTAACTCCATACATTCTTAGTCACTGCTCAATTATTTTATAGGCATAGCTTTTATTTATATACTCACGCACTATTCATAAATGTTGCCAAGCATGTGTCTTTTATATGCAGCAACAAAATCTAAAATACAATATTTAGTCTTTGAAACAACTGTCAAATGTCAGGGAAAGTTTGCGGTCACAGCCAGTCAGACAAGACTGCTAGAGAGTGAGCTGTTGCTTAGTGTGAAGGACTAGATATTATGCAGTTGCATATCACAACTTGAGTGTCATAGGCTGCCTTCCTTCCCTTTTTAAAGTGATAACCGCTATTCACTGCTTATTGTTATCCATGAATGCGAGGAATCTGTTTGTCCTTGTAGCTCATTGTGAACCACTTTATCCCTAACTGTAAGCAAGGTATAATAGTACATAGAGTTGCAAACAGACGTGCACAAAGAACTATGAATTCAGAAAATAAAATAAGGGGACAATAAATTATTGGCAATCTGATAGCCCCTCAGTGCCACTGATAGTACCAAAGTGCTACTCTCTTAGGCCATTGTTCCTTACTGTGAGTCCTTGCTGGACTAATCCTTATAATGCTATAGGAAGAGATGTGTGTCCCAGTCGGGAGCCTAAATTCAAGTGTTATTCCCAGCTACAGCAGACTCATCAAATGAGTGGGAGTTATCTAAGTGCTGACGTCCTTGAATTGTTGCTTCAATTGATCTTTCATCGTTAGAATACATAATTGGATTCAATCCTGCACCTTTGGATTCTGGAGATGGAAGAAATTAGTGGTAGAGCACAGGAGAAGTATTTGCTTCCCCCATTCTTGCACTGTGGGATGTATTCAGGAACATGGGAAGTCTTAAGTGCAGTATAGTGCAGTTGAAACCTATGGGCAAAGCAGAGCATATAACTGAGGACATATCCCATTTATTTTATTTTATTTATTGTATTTATATCCCCACCAATCTAGTCGAACGACCACTCTAGGCCATAAGGAACTGCCTGCTTAGATAGTGGTTCAAACTCTCTTGTGATACTGCTGTTAGGTATTCTGCTTTGTGAGCCTACGGCAATGTGGTCAACAGCAGAGAGTTCCAGGGAATCTTAACCATCTGCTTCCCACTCCGCAAATCTCTCTCAATTTTGTTCTCTCCCCCCTTTTGTCCCAAAGGGGACTCATTCTTTCAGGTGAGTTGCCCTGTGTCTGCATGAATAATTTCTGACAGCCTCTTGCCTCTGGCCAGGAAGCATAAAAATGTGAGCATGTGAGCCACTGCTGAGTCCCTAAAGGCCATGGAGGGTCTCTGCAAGATCCCCATCATACAGACCCAGGTCCAGAACAAGAGGTTGAAATGTACAGGCTTCTTTTACCCTCAGGAGAATTTAGTTTGAAGTGAGGGTAGTTAGAATATCTTGGTTTTGTTTTTGTTTGTTTGTTTTTTTACTTTGGCCTGAAATCCTTTTCACAAATAAGATGTCTACGGCACTGAATGTGAACAATCTCTCTTAGCACTGGCTTATGGTGGAGACTCTCCTTCGTGGAAGAAGAATCCTAATGAGACAATGGATGGATATCCATATACACCATTGACAGGTCAAGTTTCCTGGGGAAAGAGGCTGATCCTCACACAGTTTCGTGTCAGGAGGAGCTTTTCAATGACAGGCATTATTCCGCATGTACTAAATAGACATTTTATATAATAGCAATTGACCCTGTGGCCCTGATTATTATGTGCAATTCTTTTGCCAGGTGCAAAAATTCCCTTTAGATTACGAAGTTGCTCCATTCTCTGCTGTTTGTATCTTGTATGTTGGAGTGAGTGAAGTGTGGTCCTTAGGCCACATGCAGTCTCCCAGACTATTTTTGTGCCTCTCAACCTGATCACATGCTTTTGCTTTGCTGGAGGAAAAAAAAACATCCCACATTCCCACCAAAAACCCGCTTTGGGAAGCCTCTAAGAGCAGTGATTCACCCTGTAAATAGGTTGCATCTCCTTCCCTGCAGTGTTTCACACCAATCAATGCTCATATTTTTTAAAAAAATAGAAGTCAACCAGTTTCTGGGTTCTTTCTGCACATTTGATTCATGTGGTCTCCTAAACAATGCTAGGACAGAAAACTGGCCTACAGATCTGCTGAATCTGTCCGTTTTTGCTGCAGATGAACCAACATATTCTTATAGGTAAATCACCAATACAAACTAAAGAGTTTGTATTTTCTTTATATTTTTAAAATGTTTGTATTATTGTTTCATCTTGCTTTTAACCTTCAAAGCTGTTTGCAAAATGTAACAAATAAAAAAAAAAACAGTTCACACTGCATCAAATGTTCCACGGTTGTCCTTAGGGAAAGTTATGACTGTTAAACTAAATGAAAAATGTTACGTACTGTACATTTGTAATGTGTATAGTTAAAGCTCCTGGTAGCAGCCTAATTAGATTAAATAGTCAAAGAATCATAATGCTTCAGTCACAGAAATCACAGAAAGATACAACCACACCTCCTGCAGTCCACTTAGGGGTGAGTATCTTTCCAATGGAATTTCATAGAGACCATTGCAAATCTCAGTGTAGCAGCAATACTGTACTGACATCTTGTTTTCTATGCTGTAAATGGGAGGCGAAGCTGCCTGTAGGATATTCTAAACAGAAGCCACAGACCTCAGTCACACCCTTATGCATTAGGACGGCCCTACTCAGGTCACCAGAGTTACCATGGATCCTAGCATTAGAATTCAGCACTCAGCGATCTCACTCAAATGTGGATGTGTCATGAGCCATCATCTGAAGATATGAATGTGCCTCTCCCATCTGCTCCAATAGGTGAAGCATCCTCTGAGGCAAGATGTGTTTTTCAGATCGGAGATACAGTGCTGGCACAAAATGCCTTTCATACTGTGTCATAGCCGGCTCAGGCCCACAGCCCTTACGCAAGTGAGTAGGATGTCTTTGGCTCCTTTTCAGATGAGGCTGGCAAGATGAGGGCTCTCGTATTTGGTTCCCACCATCCCCATTGTTCTGTCCTGCAATTGGGAGGCATCTCATTGAAATGTCATGTGTTGCGTGTGTGGAAGAAGACTCATCTCCATCAGATGCACCAGGGATTGGACCAGGCAAGGAGTTGCTTCCTTTGCTGGAGGATGGTTTCTTTCTCTTGGTTTTCTTACCTTTCTCTTCCCCCCCCCCCTTTGATGGAAGTGTCTTAAACGCAATGCTTAAACACAAGCAGCATTGTGTTTTAATTAGCAAGCTGCTAATCATCAAGAGTGTGGGTTACACTTGTGGTTTTGTATTTATGCCAAGTGATATAAAGTTAGGGAGGAGGTGGCAGAGGCAGAGCACACACAGCCTAGCGGCTGGAGAACGAGGCTACAGAGTTTGATAAGACATCTCTGTGGCAGGGATCACTGTTGAGTTCATCAATGTGGAATTCTTCTGACACCAGTGACATGCTCCCTGACCCACTTGGAATAGCCTCCATACCTTCAGTTCACATATAAAAATGAAGATGCTGTTCCACGTCTTTAATAGAAAGAAGTCACAGCAGAGCAACTAGCTTTGCACGGAGGGTGTTTCAACAAATAAGCAGCAGGATTCCCTCCACCCTCCAAATTTTGTTTCTCAATCTGTTTTCATGCTGTACCAACTTGGTTATCCTTCATCACTGCGAGATTCCACTGATCACCTCACCAACCTCCTTTGATTTTATTTTCTTCTATGCAATATAGAGACAAACACGTTATTTTTTTCAGGAGAAGGATGCACAGGAGAATTCTGTTTGTGCACATATGTTTCACATGAAGTGATATTTTTTTCTACTTATAATATGGATTAGTGAATTCCTCCCCCCCCCTTTATAATGGCACTAGATGCATTCAGACATGATTATAAATCATGCTTTAGGATAACAGAAACAAGCCTAGCCTTCCCTCAGGCTCCCACATTTCTCTCTCCCTTTCCTTCTTCCGGCATAGTTGTCAGGAAAAGATCAGAGGCTGACATTCCCATTTTAGATCAACCATCATTTAGTGTGTCATCCAAATCCATTGTAATATCCAAATGAAACCACAGTGTCAGACGTGAGAACCTCATCTTGATGCATAGCTTTCTTAATAAAAAGACTGAGAAAGAGACATAGAGAGAAGAATGTAAGCTTTAGGCAATGAGACCTGAGGATTTTGTAACAGAGAGTGGCACTAGAAATGCTTTCCTTGTCAATGATAGTATATACTAATATTTCTTTTAGAATACAGTGGTGCCTCACGAGACGAATTTAATTCGTTCCGCGGTTAATGTTGTCTTGCGAAAAATTCATCTTGCGAAATGCGTTTTCCCATAGGAATGAATTGAAATTAATTAATGCGTTCCTATGGGCAAAAAAAGTCAGAACAAAGTCAAATTTGGTTTACAGAGGATTTATTGAGTGCTCTTTAAAGCCATACATATTGTGCAGATGATTTCAAAAATTTCAATCAGAAAACTTTAACTTTTTAAACATCATAGAAAAACATTTAAAAATCAGCAAACATGAGGCAGGAACAAAAAAACGGAAAACATTCGTCTTGCGAAGCACGGCCATAGGAACATTCACCTTGCAAGTCATCAACCCCGTCGCCAAAACCATTCTTCTTGCAAGTTTTTTGTCCTACGAGGCATTTGTCTTGCGAGACACCACTGTAGTAATTTATGTTAAGCAGATACAGACAGGCTTCCCAGGAAAATGGGATGGGATGAAGCCATCATGGATAATTCAAAGGCAATAGTTGATCTGCTTCTTCTTATTGGGTGTGGAATAAAATTCCCACCATCCCCATTGTTCTCTCCTACTATGCTCCAATGCATTTTTAATTCAATCTCCAATAAAAAGATCCAGGGTTTTTCCCCCCTCTTGCTGGCATCCTCTTACACATAGTTTGGGTCCCCAAGTGGATCTTTTAGATACAACCTGTTGTTCACACCCTGAGACTTTAATCTAAGGCCATCTTATTGGCCTTTCCTCCAAGATTATAATTATAGTATTTATATGATGTGAGGAACAAGATTAGGAAAGAGTCATATGGATGAATGAAACTGAAATCTCCATATTCAGTATACTCTGGTGTCTGTGACTTCTGTCTTTGCACTGCCAAGAATTTGTTCTGCTCGTCAGAGACTTCTTACCCCACAGAATTTGTGGCATAAATTAAATTGGAATTAGTCATGTCAGGTTCTCAGAGACTGGGCGGGTAGTCATAAAGCCAGACGTTCAGTTAAGACATGCTTCATGTTTTAACCCCTTTGTACAAAATCCAAGAAGTTAAAACATGACACAGAGTCCATGTAGAATAGATAGAATAATGATCATGCATTTAAAAAAGGTGTTTATATGCCACATTTCTCCTTAAAAGCATCCAAGGCAGCTTATAGTATTAAAATAAACAATACCAGAAGCTAGAACAACAAATAATTTCAATACTTTTAAAATAATTAAACTGATATAATAATAAAACTAGTAGATAAAAACAGTAGTTTAAAAACATTAAAAATAACAATAAAAAACCCAGGTATCTAATCTTCAAAGAGCTAAGAAATAAGAAATAACTAAGAAATAGCCTGCCTGAAGAGAAAGGTCTTTGTCTGCTTGCAGAAGGACAACAAAAATGGGGCCAGTCGGGCCTCCTGTGGGAAGGAGTTCCAGAGCCTGGGAACAACAGAGAAGGCCCTCTCCTGTTTCCCTCCAAATTCATCTGTGAGGATGGTGGGACTGAAAGAAAGGCTTCCTCTGGTCCTCTGAAAACTGGTATATCACTGTTCAGTCCTTTAAAAAAAAAAATCAGGGTAGAAGACTGTTTCAATGGTGGAAAAAAGAAGCACAGATTTTAAGCGTCATTTGAAGTTCCGCCAACAGGACTCTTGATGCAGGGCTAAGAGGAAAGACTGGTGCTGTTTATAATTGGTTAAAATCTAGTCTCGCTCATATCCTGAAATGGTGCAGGAAGAGGTCACTGAGACTCAAGAATGGGGAACTTCCAGGCGAGAGGCTTGATTGTTGGCTGATCAAGCTCCTGCCCAGGCCCCACCATTTCCCCTGTTCTCATGACTGCCTGATCTGCTGCAAGGCTTCACTTAGTGCTTGAGCTAGTACCCTCCCTCTACAGAGTGCTAAAACAGGGAAACCCTTTCCGAACACTGGGATAGAGAAAATGCCACCGCCGGAGAGAAGAAGCTGAGGAGTGTGCCTATGCAACCCCCTGCGACCTAGCATTGTGGCAATTTGGTCCTTTGACTAAAAATGGTTTTTGACCTCCCGCTTGATCTTATTAACTAAGAATAGGCATGGCTCCCCTAATCTCGTATGGATGCTGATTTGTCATTTTGTATTCAGGCCTAATTTAACCTGGTGTGATTGGTCCCCATGAAACAGCTGGGGGTGGATTCAGGCTAATATTCAGATTTCTAAATACCTGGATCTCCTTGGCACTTGACTAAGGGACACACGGAAATAACTATCAATTTGTTAGACATCACCATGAAACTGGGCAGGACGGCAGACCACAGAAAGAGGAATCACTGTGCCAGACTGCAGACAGGCAATATTTCAGGTTTTTGGAAATGCCAGGTCCGAAGTTTGCCTGTCTTCTTCATTCTTTTATTTATTTTTCTTTCAAGCTGCTGCTGTTGGCTACTCAGTCCTGCCACTTCAGGAGTGGGCGTCCTTTGTATTGGAGGTCAGGTCGGCGGGGGGCTCAGATCATGCAGCAGCAGCAAGCTTGCTTTGACTAACATCAGGCAGAAGACCCCGACCCGGGCAAGGCAAGTGGCAAATGGAAGAAGGAAACTCTGAAGGAAGGAGAGGGGGAATAAAAGGAGGTGGCGGGTGGAGACAAAATGTAGTGTGCAAAAACTAACTGAAGGCTGAGCGTTGAAACCCAGACAAGAAAGCAGATACCCAATGCCATCCTAATTTAGAGTAAAACTAACCACGAAAATGTAATACTTAGCCTAACCTAGCTAAGTGAGTGGAAGAGAAGGGCGGTGTGCAATACAATGAAGAACCAACCCATGTGTAAAGAGATCTTCTCCACATTTTTAATACTTGGAGAGTTCAGGAAAGTCCTTTGTCTTCACAGGGAGATGAGCTGATGCTGTCAATCAGTGAAACCTATTTCCTTCCCCCCTTTTTTATAATCTCAAACCAGCATCTACGCTGTATGTTGTTCTAGCTTTCTTTTTCCTTTCCCCACTTTTCAGTGTATCCAAATTCTTCACTGTGCACTAGAACTGGGCTGGGACAGTTTGCAGCAATATGGGCCGTGCCTGGGTCAACAAACATAGCCCAGAATCTAATCCATAATTTAACTTTTGACTGAAGCCAGTGCGCAGTACAGTACTGAGGAGTCACACAATGGCATGAGGATGAGGGATGTGAAAGTTGCATTGTTGACACTGTTTATGTGATATGCAGTGCTAGATGGGCGCCTGTGAATGCTTGCATGCCTAGTCCAATGCATGCTTATTTGTGACAGAAAGTCTGATAAAATATACAGAATCGTACTGCAGGGTAAATATGCATAGGCTCAGGTGGCATGAATTTCTATGTGTTGATAGTGATGGCATATAGGATGGTTTCTTGAAAAATAAGGAAATAAGACTACCGATCAAGGTCTTCACTTTCATGATCCAGTCCTGATACTATAGGAAGGTCCAAAGCTGCCCTACACCAGTTCAAAATATTAGTCTATTTCACATCATATTGGCAACTCTGAGTGGCAGAGGTCTTCAGGATTTCAGGCAGGATTCCTTCCGGGCCCTACCTGCGGATCTGTGGTGTTTCCAGTTGGTTCTCATACAAATACTACTTCTTCTTAGCTTTTGAAATCAAATGAGCTCAGAATGTTCAGGGTGGCATTGAAGTTCACTTGACATCTAATTGAACATCTCTTTCCCTTAATCTACTTTCCCTCCCTCCCTCCCTCCTTCCTTCCTTCCTTCCTTCCTTCCTTCCTTCCTTCCTTCCTTCCTTCCTTCCTTCCTTCCTTCCTTCCTTCCTTCCTTAAGTAGTTTTTGAAATGTGCCATCCGGAATAGAAGAAGAACAAAATAGGGTCTCTTTAACCCTCCCCTTTGTTCCGTATGTTCCTGCCAAATCAATCCTCTGTACCATTTTTCTCCTATTGGGGTAAAGATACACACCCAGACATAGCACACATTTTTCCTTCATACCATAGAAAGCAGTTTGAGGATATATCTGAATGGAGAAAAGGAAGAGAGGTGAAAGGTTAAAGAGCACCTTTCCTGTCTTCTGCTGAAACTCTCATCTGCCCAAGGCTACCTTTCATTAAAGAGCAGACCATGGGGAGAAAGAGACACACAGCTTCACATCATGCACAGTTTAGCCCTCTGATTCTCACATCTCGCGGGGATATTTCTAATTAAACCTTTCTACTTCTGGAAAGTGTATCCTACAAAATATGTGTACTAATAAATAAATATATGATGCAGCTCAGCATGGTGCAGGTGCAGGGTGTGACTTTCAATTTGCTTCCAGGTTCTGCAACATTGATTTCAGTTGTTGTTTTTTTTTTTTCAAAACTTTCCAGCTTCTATAGTTGGGGAAGTCTCCCCCACCCCACAAATGTTTCTAGTACCGGTTCTATGGTTGCACAAGAAAAAACCCTCTGTTCCTACTCACTCCTTCCTATACTAATGCTTAAACCCCATATTATCTGGATAATGGGCGCTGCTTGCTTTGGGAGTGAAGTGTTTGTTCATTTGTGATCTGCTCAGTTATAGGGAGTATTTGACTGTAGGCCTCTGTCAATTCTGTGCTATGGCCTATGGATCGTGCATCTTATAATTAGAGATGGCCTATTTGTATTCATATTTCCAGGAACACAAATATGAATATCAGGTGCCGTGGAGATCCAGCCATTTCCCCCCAAACTGGCTGGTTCACTCACCGGTTGCTGCATGGAGGTCATCCACATCATCATGCCAATTGCGAAATCAGCCTGGCCAGTACTTCCCTGCTTCTTGGTGTAGCTGACTACTCTGACAAGGAAGTGGGACAAGGAGTCTTCTCGTTCAGCTATAAAGTGGTAGAATATACCAGATGGGCGGGATATAAATCAAATAAATAAATCAAATAAATCAAATAAATCAAATAAATAAATAAATAAATAAATAAATAAATAAATAAATAAATAAATAAATAAATAAATAAATAAATAAATAAATAAATAAATAAAAGTGATTTGCTCCGCGGGGAAGTGGGGAAGCACTGGCTGGGCTGCTTCCGTGCATGTGCCGTGCCCCAACCAATGAGTGCACTGGCTGGTTCAGGGGGAGGGGTTGGATCTCCACGACACCTGTGGTACCAATATTTTTACAGTGGTGCCTTGCTTGATGACGTTAATTCGTTCCAGTGAAATCGCTGTAGAGTGAAAACGTCGTCAAACGAAATAAAAAAACCCATTGAAACACATTGAAAACCATTCAATGCGTTCCAATGGGCTGAATACCTGCTCGTCCAGTGAAGAGCCTCCATACGGTGGCCATTTTCTGGTGCCTGTTAAGCGAAAAATCAGTCCTAAAAACAGTGGGGGGGCATTTTCTTCAGCCGGCGGCCATTTTGAAACCCGACAATCAGCTGTTTGCTGATTGTCGTAAAGCGAAAATCAGTTCCCGAAGCAGGGAACCGATCATTGTGAAACAAACAAACAAGCAAAAAACCATTTAAACCATTGTTTTGCGATCGCAAAAGCGATCGCAAAAACTTCAACTTTAAGTGGATTCATCGTAGAGCGGGGTAATCATCCAGCAGAGCACGACTGTATTCGTATCCCCAAGGATATGAATATGAATAGCCCATATCTACTTATAATATAACCTTGTGTTATCAGCCTGACCTCAACATAATGAAACCCAACTGAAGTGACTTTTATGTTTCCCCAATTTAATTAGATGTCAGCAGTTTAGGATTAGGGAGACACAACCAGGTCTTTAAATATATGGTACTTTTGAGATCATGCTAGCGATCGACACGCTCCATCTGGCTCATGACAGCAGCAGACAGGTGTGTGTGGATCAGCTCACCTCAAAGTTTCGTGGTAAGACCCACCTAAACCCTTCATTGTTGGGATTTCTATGTGCTACTAATGTCCAGATATAAAATTGATACCTGGCATAAAAACACTGTGCCTTGATTATTTGATCTTTTCTTTTTTTTCTTTTTTAAAAAACAAGTTTCTGCTCATTATGCCATAAAGCTGAATGTGAAATGGCACAGGTTATTATGGTGGAGGGTTTGCATCTACAGTAGGTACATATGCTTTCAATTCACTTTTGTCCATCTATGGGCAGCACTATATTGCAAATATATTATCTAGAATAATATAGGGTAAAATGGAGATAATAAGCCCATCTTTCTTCTAAGACACAAAGCTCTTTCTAGTGAATGCAGCTTTCTGCAAACATTAAGGGGACTGCTGACACTTCCAGCTTCTTTGTGCATTTAGCTAGTGCTGGAGGAAGAGAATGATTTACATTCTGGAACTTCCCTGGGAGTGAAATGCTTTATTTAGATAAACTATATTTCATAAAACCTATATACAACAAGAATCACACATGAAGGGAGAATGCAACTGTTTGCAGACTTGCATTGGGAAAAAGTTAGCTTTAGGCCTGTTTCTCCACTTAAGAGAACAGAGCCCATCACTTTTTATCAGTGTTAAAACTTCTCCTGTCCCTCACAAACCAGATACTTTAACCCTCTCTTGTGTGTCTTCAGAGAAGCTTTATAGCTCTTGGCCATACTGAGAAAGCAACCCATGTGCTTCCTTTCATTCTTATTTGGTGGTGTTTTAGAATGATCACTGTTGAAATAACATCCAGAAAAAGAGCTTACTGTGGGAAGTGTCTCTTGATGTTTTCTAGCACTGTTGTGTATAATACCGAGGTAGTCTTCACAGTGAGAAAACCTAGGTAATACCTTGCTGTCTTTGTTCAAGTCCATAATGGATAAGATGGAGGAAGCTTTCTCTTTCTTCTTCAAAACTTCTTATGGAAAAGTACAAGCTTTGGAAGAAGTGTGTACTCTTGTCTCATCCATAGCACCTTCCAATACTTTATTCCAGCTGTTGGAGAAAACAGCTGGAAAGGACATGCACCGAGGTTTGCACATAACTGACACTGTGTTTGGAAGCTGTCTTATCCTGAATCAGGCTATTGATTCCATCTCGCTCGGTATTGCCTAGACTGACTGGCAACACCTCTCCCAGATTTTGGATGGGGTCCTTCTCAGCCCTAATTGGAAATGCCAGGGATTCATCCTGGCATTTGTATCAAAAGCATGTGCTTTTTAATGAGCCGCAAGCCTTTATTTTCTTGTGTAAGAAGCTATGAAAATTGGTTCCAGGTGGAAAGCAGAGGTGCATAAAATACTATACAATAGCATATTGTCCTGTGATCATATACTGTATGTTTTTTTTCAGAGTGGCATACCAAGCAAGTGTAGGTGTGACATTGAGGCAATATAGTTATCATGAGCCATATTCATATCTGGCTAGCTGGTACATTTAGCATGTCATTAGAAGCAGTGCATTGTTAAATAGTGAAAGAGAAAGTAAATACAAGCAACATTTATAAATCTGATAGTTATTACTGAGGAAAACTATATTATGGGAAGAAAAATGAATGTACAGTGGTGCCTCGCTTAACGGGTGCTCCGTTTAGCGATGAAATTGCTTAGCGATGAATTTTTCAGAGCGTTTAGCGCTTTGTTTAGCAATGGTCCCTATGGGTGATTTTCGCTTACCGATGATTGAGACCATGCTTCGCATAATGATTAAATTTTGGGTCCCCTGTTTCGCTTAACGATGGTTTAAACAGCCTCATGTTTGCTGTTTTTTAAATGTTTTTCTGTTATTTATAAAGTTAAAGTTTACTGTTTAAAATGTTTGAAATCATAAAGTGTTAACCAAATTTGACTTTGTTCTGATTCTTTTTTAATTTGTTGTATTTTTTTCCCCATTGAGATGCATTGAATAGGTTTTAATGCATTTCAATTGGGGAACCGTGTTTCGCTTAGCGATGTTTCCTATGGCGATTTTCACTTAAGGACGGCAATTCATTCCTATTGGAACAGATTATCCGATTTTCAATGCATTTCAATGGGAAACTGTGTTTCGCTTAGCGATGAAATCGCTTAGCAGCGATTTTTTGGAACGAATTAACATCGCTAAGTGAGGCACCACTGTATTTATTTTCTTTAAGGTCTAATTTGACCCCAGGTGAATGCTACACTATTCTGCACTTGTCTACATGTCCCAAACATTGACATTGTTTTGAAGAAATAGACAACTGTCAGGTGAAAAGAGTCCTGCTACAAACTTCGACACCAACCAGCTTCTCCTATGTCTTGTTTTCTTCCATCTTGTTTTCATTGCTTTACTGTCCATGCAGAAGGAAAAAGCTCCTCTTTTTTAACCCCCCTCCTTTTAAGCCAAAATATTGTATCATACAGAAACAAATTACTTATCTTTATATGTTACTTTGTGAGAACCTTGCACAATCTCCTATGTTTTCTTCCAGGGCTCTGGCCGATATCCTCCGACAGCAGGGACCAATCCCCATAGCACACTGTGAAAGAGAAACTATCTCGGCTATAGATACCTCCCCCAAAGACAACACACCGATCCGTACATCCTCTAAAAACCACTACACACCAGTGCGCACCTCCAAAAGCAACCCAGGTAAGCACTGCACATCTTTGGTACTCAGACAAGTATTCATAGTGCTGCTTGTATGGAAAATGAGTCAAAATGGAGCAGGAAGGTGCCCTTGGGTGCTGTGGTTCTGGACACTGTGGGTCAAAGAAGTTGCTGCTGTGGCTTGCAGTTCAAGGTCAAGGTGTAGTGCTTTGTAAAGAAACACAGGGGCTTTTGTGAAAGGGAGTTGTAATGTTGCAAGGAGTTATTGATGTTCCACGAAGATGTTAAGCTGAATATGGAATACTGTTTGGTTGCATTTTAATGGACAGGAATAAAGGCACAATAGAGAAATAAAAGAAACCCTGCAGAAATACAGAGGTGGCGACACTGCAAAGTGCAGTAAGAAAGCATGACCCAAATCCTGCTCCAAGCGCCGCCTCCGTTGTGTTTCTTATCCGCCTCCTGAGAAACGAGACCCACTTTGTATCCTCCATTGCATGGCCTGTTATGATCCTGTTGAGTTGCTTTGCTGAGTGAGATGCCCCAGTTCAGTCACAAGTCATTAAGCTTGATACAGGAATCACACAGGGCAACATTTCCCCACCTGTGGATATTGGGAAGACCAGAGGAGGAGATGACCTTACAAGGGTAATAGTTGTCTGAGGGGCTAAGGCAGCTCTGCTCTTCTGACTTGCAAACCTTGATTCCCAGCTCTGTCCACAGGTCATCATCCACTTTTTCTCTCTTGACCTTATGGATTGGGGCTGAAGGAAACTAGCATCTGCTTGGACAGAATGATGGCAGCTGTTGTGTGAACGGTCCAGGAAGGGAAGAGGGTGGGTTATCAGATTGGGCTTGTGAATGCCTCCCAGCCTCCCAGTCTTTGCTACAGTCGCTAAAGGCCAGCCTATGTATGGAACATATTAAATGGACTGGGGTAGGGTGAAGCAAAAACAAAGAAAAAAACCAGCAGAAGCAGAGAAGGAGGCTGGTGCTTTCCCACATCCATCACTTTATTGCACACCTCTCTCCAAGCTGCTTTCTCCTTGGCAGGCGGTCTGAGAGGCATGCTTATTGTTCCAAGTGCACGGATGGGCTCCTTCAAAGGAGAGCCTGCTGTTGTGGAATGGAGAGGTAGAATTGCCGTGGGAAATGGTGGGCTGGGAAATGATTAAGCACATCCTTTCCCTAGTTATTCACTGAAAGTCACTTCCTACTCTACTGGGTTGTAATTGACATCTGTTTGCCTGTAATGAGTGGTCGGACCCTAACCAAGATTGAATAAATGTCAGAATAACTGGGGAATAGGATGTGCTAGATGCTCAGTGGCAGCTGCCAGAAATGCACTCCAATGAGAGAAAAATGAGCTAAGATCTCCGGACCAATCTTAACTTGTCATGCTGTCTGGAGGATTCCCAGAGGAGTCATTCAAAAGGTAATTTTTAAAAACTGTGCTTTTATGTTGAGCAACATTACCTGAGGAGGACAACAAGGTCCTGCTTGGCCGGCCTCACCGTTACCACTTTGGCCTCCTCCTGGCCTCACTGCAACATAGGAGAAAGCATTGTTGGAAGCGAGGAGCCTCTTCTGCCCGTGCACAAGGTAGACCTCTGATCACACATTGTCCCAATTACCAACTACACCTGAATACACCTGCTCTCATCTGATTTTGGAAGCCGATCAGGGTCAGGTCTCATTAGTTCTTGGAGAGGAGGCCACCAGCCAGAAGCACGGACATTCAAGTAGGGCAACAAAATCATTTCTGCCTAAACTGTGGGAAGCAGCTGCCAGTTAGAACGGATAAATATTAGGTTAAATCGGTCAATGATCTGACTTAACATCAGCCTCCTTCCTACATTCCTCTGCTTCCACTTAGGAAGTCTGGATGCACCAAGCAGGTTGCTATCCTCAGAACTTCCCCTCCACTATGTCGATGGGAGTGACTGGCATAAATATTATAATTCATTGCAGTTGGTGCATGTACTGTTGTGGCCATTGTGATTGCAAGAAGGAGAAATTGCAAAAAAATTACAAGAGGGGCCAAGATCTAGGTAAGGTTTTTTTTTTTTTATCAAGTGCAATTGCAGGATAATGGGAGAGTCAGAATTCATTGATACTCATTTGAATATAGATTTCAAATGGAAGCAGATTATCAGTGGAAGAAGAGATAGATGGGGCTGATTGATTCAAGGATAGCTGACAGGGTGATTAAAGGTACAAGATTTGAGTGAGCAAATGTGAATATATAAGGCCTGAGATTTCTACATTTAAAATGGTAGTTCTTTCTCTTTTTTCCCCCAGAGCGTAGTGTTGCAGTGGTGGTTCTTTGGAGGCAAGGAGAAACTCTACTTTAGTCTAATTAAAAAAAAAAAGAGGGAGAGGATCAATGAAACTTAACTGGAGTATTTTATAATACCTATAAGCAGGTTTGGGTGCGGAATGAAACACTGAATGTCTGAGCTTAAGCTTTAGAATAACAAAAACACTTGCTTTTTCAAGAGACTTCAGCAAAGAAATGAGGCTGTGTTTAAAGCTGGTGTCTTCATTCATTTGCAGAGTCCACAATATGGTAGATGTGATTGCTGGAACTATTGTTTTAGTTTGTCAATGACAGCAGCTGTGGAACAAAAGAGAAGGAGATGTGTACAGATTAGGGATTCTGCAAATATCTGTGATTTTTGCTTCTCAGTGCAAGAATTATGTATTGCCAATATGGGTATATGTTCTAAATAAAGCTAAAGTTTTTGAATGGTTACTCTGAATTGGAAGGAAGGAAGGAAGGAAGGAAGGAAGGAAGGAAGGAAGGAAGGAAGGAAGGAAGGAAGGAAGGAGATTTTGTAGTGAATGAGAATTATCAGTATGTGCTATGAATGAGGAGGAGTGATGAACCATAGCTGTGCCCAATAACACGTTTTCTGTCCTTTACATGAGGAATGTGCACCATAGCACTTCATGCAATAGCAAGCCAGTCTGTTTTGAATGGTGAACGGTGTACACAACAATTGCTGCAATTCTGTTTCTAGGAAAATACTGCATTTTTGTCAGTAGAATTTACTATAAATGTGTGTCTATTGTACATATGCATAGGATTGCATTGGAAGCCAATTTAGTGCGCACTGAGCATCCATGATGCTAAAATATTCTGGGGGATTTGAGGTGGTACTCCTAAGAGTGACAGTTTTACATATACAGTACAGTATATACATGCAGCGCTAGTATTTGCCACCACAGAAATAGAATGGGAAAACAGAGCAAGATTTCCCATCTCTGTTGCAAAGGGAACAGCATGACAAACATATGGATGTGAGCCATGGGTCTCCTTTGAGGAAGTGGTGTCTCCGTTCTGGATTGCCACCTAGAGAATTTGCCATTTGCTCTTCTGAGTTAGATGTAAAACACGGTATGTTTTAAGATCACAAAAAATCTTTCTTATTGGTCTCTCTGTTAGCATTCCTTTGGATTATTGCAGAGGCACTAATTGTTCAATCTTTCCATTAAAGCTCTGTCTCCTAAATTTGCAAGCTTAAAATACTGTTCCATGGTTTTCCTTTCCTTTGTGGTAGACGGTTCAGGCTATCATTTCCAGCATGACATTTTCAATACTACTTGCATAGCATTTTTTTTTTCTGAATGCTCAAAACACACAAGATTTCAGTAATTCTGACAGTGATATTGAAACATAAGTTATTATTTGTTGGCATTGTTATGAAGTTGCCTTCAACTTATGCTAACCCCAATAGAGTTTTCAAGGTATACGAGATGTTTGCAGGGTGGTCTACCCTTGCCACCACCAGCTCTAGTGAGGTCCATGGCTGAGGAGAGATTTGAACCCAGATGTCCTGACTGTGAGCTCACCACTCTGTTTTTACTACACGACACTAACTCTCAGACCTATTGTTAACCCCCCTTCTGTAATAGACAGAAGAAAGCCAGCTTGGGATTTTGTGTAGGGCTTTACATGTAGAGCTGAGACATAATAGGTTATTCACAGTAACTTCAAACCAGAAGTGCAGTGTATGTGTGTGTGTGTGTGTGTGGGGGAGGCCATAGCTGAAGCATATATCAGTGGTGCCTTGCATAGCGAGGTTAATCCGTTCCGGATTAACCCTAGCTATGTGAAAACATCGCTAAACGGAACATAAAAACCCATTGGAACGCATTAAACATCGTTTAATGCATTCCAATGGGCCCTAAACTTACCGTTCAGCGAAGTTTCTTCCATAGCGGCAGCCATTTTTGCGCCCTCGGTAAGTGAGGGGAGGGTGCGAAAACGCTGTGCGCGGCCATTTCGGGCGTCTGGCGGCCATTTCAGAACCGCCGAACAGCTGATCCGCGGGCATCGCAAAGCGAAGATCAGTAAGCGAAACGCTTACCGATCATCGCTATGCGAGTTTTGCCCATTGGAATGATCGGTGTGCCTCCGCATTAGCGATCCCGAAAAGGGGATCGCTATGCGGATTCGTCGTTGTACGGTGCGCTCGTTAAGCGAGGCACCACTTTACTTGTAGACAGTCCCAGGTTTTATCCTTGGCAGCTCTAGAGAAAAAGGGTCATATAGGAGATTATGAGTACAAAGAATTCTACTTGAGGGTCATGGAGAGCTGCTGCTATTTAAGAGTAGATCGCGTCAGACTCAATTGACAGATAGAATGACTTGATGTTATGGCAGCTTCCCACATTTCATCCAGAACTGAACTACCTCGGTTTGTATTTCAGTGTCTTAACCACAAACTCAATGGTAGGAGAGAGGCTGAGAGATCTTTGGCATCTTTACAGTCATCTATTTATTTGCAAATATACAGGCTAAGAAGTTATTGTGGGGCTTTGCAGACCATCTCAAACATACACCAATTATCTCTTCCAGCTCTCCAGTAACTAGAAACAGCTGTTAAAGACTCATGATAGCCACACTGCAGTCTTGCTGGACAGCTAGACAAAATTGGATTTAGCACCCTCCTAACTTTGCAAGCTTGCGTAATTAAATGTATGTGCCGAATCCTTGGGGTTCTTACCGTAGTTGCATTATCCACTGGTGAACAAAGAGATCTTAGGCGAAACACAGTTTCTCATAGCAGTACAGATAGGGAAGGGTGGACCAGCAGCTTTTCTAGAAACTGAAGCATGCGAGTAAGCAGCAGCTCAAGGACAGCAGTTGTGGGGTAGGATAGGCGGATGTGTGTGCATCAGCAGGACTTGCAGTAAGGAGAGAATTGGTTTAGAGACCTTGGGGGAAAATCTGCTCAAGCAGAATGTTCCTCCACAGAGTAGAATCTTCAGACATGGTAAATGATAGAATGTAGATACCACCCACCTCCTAAGACTTTTATCTAAAGTCCTTTACCCAAAAGCAGTAAACGACCTTGTAGCCCATGAGCCATTAGTCTGGAAGACAGCCTCTTCTGCACTTCAGAAAACTGTTTCTGAAACCTGCATGCAAGGCCAACCCTACGATGCAGCAAAATTGGTTGATCAACCCCCAGGTGGCAGAGTTAGGGAGGCAGGACCAAAATGTTGGAGGAGAGACCTGTTCTTTGCATCATCCTAATTATCTGCCTTCAGTTGTGGAGGATGTTCTTCACCAACACTAAAGAAAGATACAGCTGTCAGTTCTTTGGTACATGCAATATGAGAGAGTACCACCTTCTTTTCCTCAGGCAGCAAAATTTGTGAGGCAATACATGCCGTCACAGGTGGCTGGAGGGACACGCGAGAGGGCAGGGACACAAAGTGTCTGGAACTCAGTCTTATGTGAAAGGCAGCTTATTTATAAGACCAATTTCCTCATGTTAAGAGGAAAATGAGCAGATGAGGCTAAGCAATTTAAAAGCCCAACATTACCTTCTCATCTGTGTTGGCAGTGCAGATCAGCATACATTTTCTGGCATTGCAGGAGTATCTGCTTGCCCTCTTGTTGTGCTCAGAGTAAGAATTAATTCCTCCTTTGTCCCAAGCTGGCCAAGTAATGGTTGCGAAGGGGTGTCTGCTATGCCATGCTTGGGAGATTAGTAGTATCCTTTCAAGGGTTATGTGAACCAGTTAGCAGTGTCACCTGGCACGGGTGGGGCAGAAGGAACATTGTAGGAAGCACAAGGCACCAATTGGTTGATAAAGAGTTTTTTTTAAAAAAAAAGACCTAATTCATAGGCTCAGTGGCCTTCAGAGTATGGAGAGCCGAAGATTTTGAAGGATGCCTGACCTTCCTGCTGAGGGCCAACAGATGCATGGCCCACTATAGGTAGCAGGTGGCAATAGGGCGTATGGATTGAGTCAGAAGGATTCATCCTAAATATTGCACTCTACTTGGTAGCCAAAAAAGGCATGTTATAAAACAAAACAGTTATCTGCAGTGGGGCTTGGGATTTGCTGTTGCTATGTGTCATCAAGTGACCTCCAACGTATGGCAACCCTAAGAGTAAGAGGGACCTCCAGCATGTCATTTCGTTAGCAGTTTTATTCAGCTCTTGAAGACTCAAAGCCATGGCATCCTTTATTGAGGCAATCAACCTTCTATTTGGTCTTCTTCATTCCATCGATGTTCCCTAATATTATTGTCTTTCCTGGGGTGTTTTTTTCTTCTCATGATATCCCTAAAGTACAACAGCCTCAGTTTTGTCATTTTTTTCCTTCTAAAGAGAGTTCTGTCTTGAACCCACCTATTTGTCTTTCCTGCAGTCACAGGTATCTATAAAGCTCTCCTCCGTGCTGTATTTTGACTGCATCATTTTTTTCCCCTGCCGGCTTTCCTTACTATCCAGTTTTCACATCTGTATATAGTAAATATAGTAACTGGGATACAACAGAGTGGATGATCTTGGCCTTCGTCTCCTCACACTAATGATCTTTTTCTAGTTTTTTTTATAGCTGTCCTTCCAAGTGTATCTTTTTCTGTTTTCTTAACTGTAGTCTAAATTTTGATTGATGTTTGAACCTAGATACAGAAAATCTTTAACTGCTTCAACTTCTTCATTGTGAACATTGATGATAATCATGAGCCGTCAAGTCAATTCTGACTTATGGCGGTGCTTTTCAGGGTTTTCCAGGCAGAGAATGCTCAGAAGTGGTTTACCATTCCTTTCTTCTGAGGGGGGGGGGGGGTTACCCTGGGATTGTGCAGCGTACCCAAGGTCACACAGACTGGCGTAGGAACTAAACACCCAGTTTCTGGCTCTGCAGCCAGATACCTAACTTACTGAGCTACCCAGCCAGCTTGTGAACATTAGATTTATCTTCTGTAATCATGATTTTTGTCTTATTAATGTTTCTTCTTTCACCTTTATCAGGAGTTGTTTTAAGCCATTGCTGCTTTCCAACAATAATATGGCATCATCTGCATATCTTTTAATGTTTCTTCTACTAATTTTCACTTTTCCTTCATCTGAAGCTTTCCGTACGCAGATAGGGAGATAAAATTTAACTTAATTTAATTTAGTTTAATTTAATTTAATTAGAACATCTATATTCTGCCCTATATCTTATGATCTAAGGTTGAAGAACAGTGATAAAAACAATTCTATATTTCAAAACTTAAAAAAAGAGATATACATATGTTAAAACCAATAATAAGGAAGCTTTCACAGCCCACTACCTTAATTTCCAAAGGCCTTGATGAATAACCATGTTTTAACTTGGGCCTGAAAGGAGATTAGCGTTGGTTCCTGTCAGCATTTCATAACTGAGGTGCTACAGCGGATATATTCCTCACCTGTGCCCTTGCATAAGCGAATCATTGTTCATAGCGGGATACAGAGAAGCCCCATCCCATCAGGAGATCTTAGTGAAATGGCAGGTATCTCTAGGCAGAGATGGTCCCTCAGGTATCCAGGTCCAAAGCCATTTAGGGCTTTATAGTTTATCACCAAATGCCTTGAACTTGGATCAGAAGCATACTGGTAGCTAATTCAATTCTTTCAGAAATTTGTCCTGTGGGCTGTAAGAGGTGTTGCTGCTAGCAATCTAGCTTCCACATATAGCACTCACTGAAGTACCTGTGATGTCTTTAATGATAGCCCTACCCACAGTACATTATAGTGGTCTAAATGGAAGGTTACCTGTGCATATGCTCTTGTCTGGCCCTTATGAGTAACCAATCTGTTTCTCCATCTTCTGTCCTAACAAGGAGCTTCTCATACTTCATGAATCAGAAAGATAAAGTTTTGAGGCACACTCATGTCCGCTACTATTGCTGCCCAATAGATGCCCTTCTGGGAGTTCTCTGTCTCATCACCACTGGACCTGTCAATTCTATTCTGTTGTTGTAACGCTCTTTCTGAAGATCATTATTTCTGAAGAGGGTAGATAAATGTTAGGCTGGTGTCTCAGCTTTTGAACATTCCATCTTGGGTGACCTCTGCTAAGAGTCCAGGCTTGTAATAGAGCCTGTCCTCCTGAAAGCATTGCTCTCAGCTTCCTTGACATGCTCAAACTTCCTCACCATCTTAAGGTGTGCATCCGAGGGGGGTGGGGTTGGGAGTTAGGATTTATTAGGGGTGGTCAATCTGTCTCAGATTCATTTGTAGTTAATAATGATGTGATTTATGCTTCCTCCACAGACTAGATACTCTTTATTATTGAATCTAAAGGAAATTCAGATAAATCATTTTTTAAATTATTTATATGCCAGAAGGAACACAATAGATAGAACCTGAGGGGTGGGAAGAGAGTGAGAAGGGAAGAGTGCTATCAACCAGAGATGGCATGACTATCAGGTTGTCACCTAGAAGATTCTGGCAGCTAAATAATTTCATTTCTGATCCTTATATATTTCCAAAATGCCTTTTTGAACATTTTTTTTCAGAAAGATAGTTGTCTAACTAGTGTCTGTTTCAGGTACAACAAAAACGAAATAGAAATATTGCATTACCTTTAAGACTAACAAACATATTCAGCGCAAGTTTGAATGGATAGAGTCAATTGTTTCAGACCCATTTTTGGACTGTATAGCATTTTGGACTGTATAACAACAACAGCCGGATAATTTTAATCCTTGGCTGCTTCATCACTGGGATCCTTTCTGAAATATTATTTCCTATTAAGTGTTCTAAATAGTACAATTTAAATGAAGAATAACAACAGGAGCAACCAGACTTTGGAAGGAAGACATAGGTCTCCTGGGATAACTTCAATACCCCATTTAACAGTAGTTATACTAATAATTTAAAAGTTTGTAAGGACAAGAGAATTGATTTGCCTCACTCTTCTCAAGGCACAATCTCCCTTCTGAGGTTATGTGCTAGCATGGTGCAAGGATGACCTAAGGATCTAAGCCGGCATTGTTCCACTTTGAATTCCTACTGTTTTTCAACACACATTGTCAGGCCTTTGGCACCTTTTGCCTCTGAAGAACAAAGTATTGATGCAGCTACAGATTTGAATGCAGGAAGCAAGATGAGTTAGACCTCTGATTAGCTTGATATATCTGGAGAAGGCTTTTAATAAGCCATGTAAGTCAGGATGTTCTCAATGTGAACACACTTAAAGTGCTGTTTTCAGCAGTTCTTCTACCTGGGGGCATATTCTGATCTCAGTCTGCATGCAAAACAAGAACAGAAGATGCCCTCAATCTTTTTTTTAAAAAGTTGTTATTAATATGTCCAGCCAAATGGAGAGTTCAGCTGCAGTGGAAATATTTTTCTTTTAATTTTCCTCACACACAAATGAAGAAATTTTGAAGCCCGCTGTCTCTGGGGGACTAGAAGAGAGACGGGGCCTCTTTTGCTATTAAATATTGACCTGCACAAATCCATGTGAGAAACCTCTGAAAGTCTCAAATATTTGGGCCAAGTCTTCAGAGCAAAAAACTGCCCCACTCCACCCCCCCAAGTGCACGGCAGGCAAAAGGCTAGATGGAGGGGGGGATGTGCATTTAGACATGTTTATCATGGACAGATAGCTAAAATGAGAAGATAAATGTGCAACTTAATATAGGTGTAAAGAAGCCTTGAAAGAGTGCAGACATTAGTTTACACCTAAATTTAAACCACATTTCATTATTTATTTGGTTCGGAGCTGGGAAAAAAACAATTTAACTGACACGTAATCTGCATTGTGACCACTGGAATGAAAAAAATGGATAGCAGTGCAAAGGTACCCCCAATGGCTGTTTGTGCATTCAGCAAATTGCACCGTTATGAAGAGGAAATGTCAGTCACATTTGCAGTTCTCCGTGGACCTTAGATTGGGGTCCATGGAAGCCAGTATATTTTATTCAGAAAGCAAGCCTGCAGGCTAAGGGAGAACACTTTGCCCAGAATCACATGTACATTTTATAACTAAAGAGAGATTTGAACTTGCGTTTCAGCATTCCAGCATTCTCCAGCATCATCTTTCTGCTGTATCTGGGTTGTTCTGACCTCCGTTTTTGTCATTTCCATCACTCTAACTTCCCTCCAGCTGCTCCTGTGCACTGAGACCCTAGAGGGAAAAAACATATGAAACATTTACCCAGCAGGACTTTATTCTTGGAAAGTTGTGCAGTTTTATTGTAAGGAACTTGTATTGTGAAAGGGCACGAGTACACCCTCCCCCACAAGTGGCAGTATGAGTGGCTGACAGGTCAACCGATACTTCTTTCTATTCCCTCGCTCACAGTCTCCAAGTGAGGGTTGATGGTCAGATTTCAACTTCTGAAATCTGAGGACACCCTTTTGAGGCACGGGATAATCTCCTGCTGTCCGTATATGCAGGATTATGCTTGTGATTCTCCACCACTTGAAGGAGCAGATGCTTAAAAAGCACAAGAGCTACTGGTGTGAGGTTGAATTATGATCTAGGGAAGCTCTGGGCAGCCTTAAGATTTTTTAAAGCAAACAAACATATAGTAAGTGGGAAGCCAATATGTGGCTAATACTGGGTTTGCTACAAAATAACAGACAGAAAGGAATGCAGAAGATGTATACACCATGATAAACCCTGGTGAAATAAGGCACCACAAGCAGAGATAACAGAGATAATTGTGTGCCTCTTAAGTCAGTTCTGATTCATGGTGAACTTTTTCAGAGAATACCCAGAAGTGGCTTCCCATTCCCTTCTTCTGGGGGCATCCTGGGACTGTATAACTTGCCGAAGGCCACATAGGCTGGTTCTTCTGGGACACACAGTGGAAAAAGAAATAATATTCTCAAACAGTAATAGAGAAGAGAGGCTAAGCTTATAGTAGGTGGGTGTGGAAAGCATTAATGCTGATTCAGAGAAAGCAGAGATGTATAAGATGTAACATTTTATATTTAAAGGGAAGGGCATCAGAATTAGATCAGGTGTTTTCTGTTCTCCCAAAAAGTAAGCCAATTCAGTAAGTACAGCTGTATACAAGCCAAAATTTCTGTTATTTAATATTGGTTTTATTTAAGCAATTGCTCTTATCAGTAGAGGATATCCAGCAGCCCTACTTATTGACTCTTGATCCCAATCCTCAGCCTTCACATGCACCTGAGAGGCTCGAAACCATTTAGGCCATACGGGGTTTTCACAGTAAGTTATGGGTGTCAAAATCTTGAGATTACCCACAAAATTGTAAGAGCTAAAAGTATTTAAGGTGGGATCAAGTTGTTTGTTTTGCATCTGGCTCACTGTGACCCAGTAGCATGTACCATTCAGTCGGTTGAGTGGGTCAGTGCAATCTTTTGCCACATGAAAAGATGCAGTTTTTCTGACCCATTTCGTGCTAGGTACTCAGCCCACAGTAGTCCAAAGGGAGTAGCTCCTCAGGCTTAGCTGGACCTAGTTAGCAGCAATCTCAGCCATCAACCAAAAGGGTTGCACAAGTGAGATCAAAGCATGGAAACTTACTATTTCTCAGTTCTGTGACAGAGTTGAAACATATTATTTCTTGGTTCAGAATACTACTGATCTATAAACTGGGTGCTCTCTTTGCTTATAATTCTCTTAGAATGTAGTCTCCAGAGAGAGAGAGAGGAAACTCTCCTTCCATTCTTATACCTTTACTTAACTGTTGGGCCAAAGAGACAAGTCTTCCTAATGCTGTGTGTGAGAGAGACAGATAGGCTGTCTAGGTGGAACTTGTATAAGGGACCCAATAGGTCTTTCTCTTTAAAGTGAGATATTTAAGGAGTGGCTTATCAGTTCCGCACCTCAAGTGAGTTTCTACAGCCTGGCAGAGATTCACATCCAGGTCTCCTGAATCCTGGCCCGTCCACTACACCACATAGGATATCTCGTGGATATCCCCCAAAATCAACTTGGCTGCTGATCTCTTCACATCAAAGAGCAGAGAAGCCCTGAGTTGTCAAGCAGGCGATTTAACTGCCCTTCCCTAAGTGACGTTACTTCCTCTGCTCTCTCATCCTTCTTAGCAGTATTTATTCTTCTTCAAGGAAAATGAACAAATCTTGACCATGGGCATTGTGGTGTGTGTGTGTGTGTGTATGAGGGGAGTAACACAGGGAAGAAAGCAGGAGAGTGGGGCAAGGGAGCCAAAGCCAGGAGACAGAAGTTCAGGAGAGGCTCAGTAGGGTCTCTGTGTGGCAGCAAATGATGTTCTCTATGTGGTCTGTTGAAGTTACTGCTTTTGTACTGAAATGACAGGTTTTGCTTTCAGTGAAAAGGGTTCATTGAAGGTAAATGGGAAGAGAAGCCTGTGCAAAACTGCAGGAACATTGCTAATCCATAAGTGATTGCATACTCAGGCAGTCTGTTAATTTAGGGCACAGTTAGCATCATGGGAGTCTCCCTTGCCTCCAGCGTGATGCCTTAGAGCACAGTTGTCCGTGCAAAAGAGGAGGCTGCATGGGTGTATTTGTCTTTCTCCAAGGTGGGAGCTGCATCTGCCCAGAGCTTGTTACTCCCCATCTCTTGTGGCAGAGTGGTGGGGTTTCTCTTTCAGTATAGCCATGTCACATTGAAGGAAGTGACTGTTTAGAACAAGCATACCTGCAAAAGCCTCCCCCAAAATAAAAATACAGAAGCAGAGAATGGTGAACAGTGGAGCCCCAGCTACAATTTGACATGATGCCACTGCACTGCAGTTGACACCATTTGGAAAGCTAGCAGACATGGTTCTGTTCACTTCTTAAAGCCCTCTGGATTCACCCACGGTGCTACGCTGAGAGGTTAGCCCAAACTATGCTGCACTGCCTTCCTGCAGTCACTGTGTTATGTTTTACAACAGCCTTCCCCAGGCAGGTGACCTACAGGTGTGATGACTGCCATCTTGAGTAGCTTTCAAAGGGGACTGGATGCATTTTATGGAGGATGGGACTGCTAGTGGCTGTGCATACATATGGTACACATACATTTTCCCTCCAACAAAGAGAGTGCACCCCTGTATATCACTTGCTGGAGAGCTGAGGCAAGGAACAGCTGTGCTGCTATCCTCCTCTCTTGCTTGTGGACTCCTGTTTGATGACAGATTGCTCTGATCCAGCATGGCACATTTGCTTGGGTCTAAACTTTTTAGACTATGGCTTCCATCATGCCAAGCCAGCGCAGGTAATGGGAATTGCAGGACTCTTGCCCAGGAATGATTATTTTAAAGTCTGTGGTCTGACATTTATGCATCCGTTCCTGGCCCTAGGAGGGAATTTAGCATTCAGTCCACAGAACTCGATCCTAAAGCGATGAAGTCTTGCATCACAGCTCATATTGTCCACAGCGATATCAGGAAATTGTGGGTTACTATGGTAACAATATCTCACACACACACATACAAAAACACGCACTTGGGGGATACTAATAAAAGTAGCAAGAGAGTTCAGCAAGAGGATTAAAAATATAGATTTGCTTTGAAACAAAAGATCACAGTGGAACTCTGCTAGCTCTGTGCAATATAGCAAACAGCAGAGAGCACGGAGGCATCGGGGCTTTGCTGTCAGAAGGAGATGGAGAGAGCCATGTGTAAAAGGGAGACTTTGATAGAAAAAGAGAGAGAGAGGAGGCATTGTTCTGCTCCGTCAGAATCATTGTTATGTAGTGCACTGACAGTGTGTATGTGTGTGGGAAAGAGAAGGGGATGCCTGAGTGAGACCCTGGTGCTCACAGATTGCACAAAGAGATGTGTTGCTTACAACAGCGGTTCCCAAACTTGGGTAATTCTGACATTCTTGAAGTGCCATTCCCAGGAGACTTTATCACCAGTTGTGCTGGCCAGTATTTCTGGGAGTTGCAGTCCAAAAACATCTGGGTAGCCAAAGGTTGGGAACCAGGATCTTACAGTTTAACGGAGGAAGAGAAGGTGAGTTTGTGCACTGCAGCCTCAGTGTGTCAGAACTGGACACTAATTTTGATGCCTCCCCTAGGACTGAATTTGAATGAATCCATCCATGCCTTCTAGCACAAAAGAGGGTAGACGGGAGGGAGACAGAGAAGGACAGAAGGGGCAACTGGGAATCCTGGCCCCAAATTATGGGCCCACTCTTCAGGATTAGCTCAGGACTAGAGATGGGGATGAAGCTCTTCGTCTTGGTTTGTGGGGCCTCAAACGTGATGATGACCCTCAACCCACAAATTGCCCCCAATTTGGCCTCTCAAACCATGAATCAATTCATTGGTTCGTTGGGTCTTTTTTTTTAAGACAGCCCGTGGTGCTATCTAAAAAAAAAAGCCCCGACTCCCATAGACTTTCTATGCCATGAGGGCATAGGAAGAGAAGGGAAGTGGGATGCACTTTATGATATTTGATTTATGCCCCAATTGTATTATTATTATTTTGTATATGTATTATTTTGTGACTCTGTTGTTCAATCTGCTATAAGCCACCCAGAGTGGTCCTAGCTGCCAGATGGCAGTATATAAATCAAATAAATAATAATAATGATAATTATGATCAAAGTGATCCCCCAGCCCCACTGTCTTTGCAAAGACACTGGGGGGGGGAATCTTTTTGGTCCCCCTTCCCTTCTCTTTCTATGCTTGCTCAGACGAGGGGGGAAGCCTGGTAGACGAAGGAATGAATATAAATGGGTTATATTCTTTGCTTTGTATTCGTTGGGGTTTCTGGACCTCAAGAATATGAAGCAATGAATATCTGCCGAATCAGCGATATTCATTGATATCACAATTCGTTTTTATATTCGTCCCCATGTCTACTCAGGACATTTAGCTGCCTGATGTACAGCACCAAAGAATGCAGCCTATCTTCCTCGATACTGTGGCAAATACTTCAAGAAGTGTTGCTTCAGCACTCTTGTCAGTGTCCACCTCTCTAAATCTTGCCTCCTAAATTAGCTTGCTTAGGACGGCCATGAACCTCAGCTCAAAGAGAGCAGCGTTCTGTTGCCAAGGCTGTCACAGGACAATCCTCAGTTTGAAGGCATCTGCTGCTGTTCAAAGGACTGTCTGGTCTAAGTTCTGCTAAAAGAGCAGAAATGAGAGCAAGGACTTAAAGTTGCCCTTCAACCCTTAACACATGGACAGCATATTGGGCGGCACACACATTGCCCTCTCACAGACAGTCGTCCTCAACATGGTAAGACATATTGTATTTCTATCTGGGTGCACTAAAATTTTCTGAATTTACATCTATACATGTCCTTTGGTACACATACAGTTTTTTAAAAAATCTGTGTCCTATTTTTTATGTTTTCTCAAAATGAGAAGGTCCTCTGCTTTAAAGTAGAGCTGGATGTCTAATTCTTCTATACCATCAGGGGTTTTGTAATTTTGCAGAAAATCTGCTTTTATTCATGCAGAATCTGGGTGCAAGATCTGGCTGTTGTTCAAGACGATGTAGACAGAGCTTCCCCCCCCCCCAAGTGTTAAAACTCAACTGTGCGGGCTTTCAGGGAAAAACAAACAAACAAACAAACAAGGAGGAAGACTGCAAACTTCCATGTGCCTGAAGAAACCTTCAGGAGCATGTATGTGACTTTGTAGGAAAACTAGTGAAAGACATTAGTCCTAAAGTGGTTCCTTGGCCCCACACTGCTAAAGGAATGGCAAGCAGCACTGGGAGGCTGATATAGCCCAGAAGCTCCCATATGCCTACCTCTTCAGTGGCCAATTGTTCTTTCCTTCCTATTTCCATCTTCTTTCAAGGCAGAAATACCCAGCTCTTCCTTTGTCCATTTAGCTGTAGCTTTCCGGCAAGTGAAATAGCCAGAAGGAAAGATTTGTGGCTCTGTGGGGGCAACTGAACCCATGGACAAAACTTTAAAATATGCCTGTTGGCCTGTGGGTTTTGCAGAGGAGGCAGGATCTCTCGATTCCGTGTCTTGGAGGAACAGTTCTCATCTGTATTCACAGTATCACACTGTTTATGCACCACCTACTCGAGAGCCCTTATGGCTTTTCCAGCTTTGGTTTGAGCATGTCATCAGCTATAAAATGTACTATGCCTATACATGCTGTCTTCTCCTTCACCACAATTGGATGGTGTTGTGCCTGGTAAGCAGAAGCTGGCTCTTGGGAAAATGGTGTGTGCGTGTGCGTGCGTGTGCGTGTGCGTGCGTGCGTGTGTGTGTGTGTGTGTGTGAGAGAGAGAGAGAGAGAGAGAGAGAGAGAGAGGGAGAGAGAGGGAGAGAGAGGTTAGAGAGGATTGCAGGATAAAAAAAAGCTCTTCTTTTTCATTCTCACATAACAAAGCAAAAATAGACAGTAAGTTGTACCACACTTCACTTGGTCAATTCTGCTGCTTTTCAATATTTTGTCACCTGAGTGCAGGACATGGAGGGAAAATGATGCTGAAATCTGGGAAGTGGTTTGCTACTGCTTGCCTACGTGGCAGTCAGGAAGTGGTCACTACTGAATGTGTAACATAGACTGCAAATAAGGACATTTTGCATAATTCACTGAGTTAGTGGAATGGCAGTGCAATGTTTTATCTGTCAGTTCACTCACAATTATCTCTATATTGCCTTTCAGCTTAAAGTCTTGTATATTGTCCTTTGATCATATTTGCAGGTGGTTGAACAAGGCAATGCATATGGACGTGGGAAAAAGAGTGAAAAAAATCATTAATACAATTTACATATAAATACAATGCACTGTAGGTCTTTCCCAGTACAGTATTTAAATGGGTCCATCAAAAGGTGTGTGTGTGGTGCTCATGATGGATTCCTTAGAATGAGGCAGCAGAAGAGGCCTCTGTATCACACACAACCACTTATAATGAGCAATAGGAATGGTTGTCGGTGTCATAATCACAAAATATGTTCCTTTTGCCCAAACCTGAAGGTTGAGGATTGAAAGTACCCAGGCAATAGTCCTCTTGCTCACTGCAAGATATCGGCATTTGTCTTTGAACTGTGAATACCACCATAGACTCCCCTGAACACACCCAATCTAATTTCAGAAGCTGATCAGGATCAGGCCAGTTTAGTGCTTGGATGGGGACCAGGGAATATCAAGGGGATTCAGGTAGAGCTAGGAGAGGATCCTGCCTGAAACCCTGGGAAAGGGCTTGAGCTGAAAGACCGGCTTGAAATACTGAGCCACATGGATCAATGGTCTGACTCTGCATACGGCAGCTTCCCATAACCATTTCTATTTTATTCTAGAATCTGCAACTATAATAATAATTAAAAAGGGTGGGGGAGTCAGAGGTAAAAGCTATACATTATTTCTGGTATTGGTATTCTTATTGTTGTACACCACCCAGCATGTCCATTGGCCAGATGGGTAGTCTAGAAGTCCAATAAATAAATCAATACTGCATGTCCCCATTGCTAGCGCAGCTCGGTGTGGCTGTAAGGCAGACGAATACCTGTGTTCAACAAACCCAAGTAACTTGCCTGAGGGGAATTCATTGGACTTAACCTAGGTTTTCTGTGAGTCAAACCAGCACACAGTGAATCCCTCTTGCAGCTTTACACCAAGAAGCACCCTGGATACATTTTCATGATCATGCCGTCTTACTGCATTCAGCATGAAAGGGCTTTGAGGATGCTAACAGTGATGATGATGTGGCTTATCCCACCTTTTACAAATATATGCTAACATGCAATTTTTATGTTCTTACAGGTGTATTGGATTCATAAGGACAATTTATACT
This sequence comes from Pogona vitticeps, assembly GCF_051106095.1. Classification (NCBI taxonomy): domain Eukaryota; kingdom Metazoa; phylum Chordata; class Lepidosauria; order Squamata; family Agamidae; genus Pogona; species Pogona vitticeps. The sequence continues at coordinate 125,911,978 of NC_135784.1, read as the reverse complement.
TCACAAAGCAAGCCTGTCTGGCATTCACCCATGGGTGTCTTGCTGCAGGGCTTGGCAGAGATGTTCCTAAGGGCAGATCTCTACATGTCTGTATGAAAGGGAATGGAAGGCGATCAGGGTTCCCGGCATACACCCACTGCTTGTCTCTATATATTTACAAACACACATCTGTGCTCCACATTTTATGCTGCTTCCTGCTCCTAACATTTGCATATGTGTGACAAGAATTGGCCATGTGCCACAAAGAGATTGCTGATGTAGAATTGGGGATAGTAGCTACTATAGGAAATATATTTTTGTTTTACGCCACGGTAGAAAAGAGAGTAATAAAAATAAGCTGGCTGGATAACTCTGTGGTTTACATTTCTGACTGCAGAGCCAGAGGTTGGAAATTTGATAGCCCACTGTGGCTTCCTGCAAATCGAGCCAGCCTGTGTGACCTTGGGCAAGCTACAGAGTCCCAGGGTGCCCCAAGAAGAAGGGAATAGTAAAGTGCTTTTGAGTAATCTCTGCCTGGAAAACCCTAGAAAGGGTTGCCACAAGTCAGAATTGACTTCACAACACATTATTGTTATTATTAGAAGCAGAGTATGTGAGAAATTTCTTCCATAGGTACTGCTGGAGTGACCTTTTACTGGTCCCTATCCTTCTTATCTTTGTCCTCTCTGGACAGTTTTCTTCTTCCCTTTGTCTAACCTACATTTTCCTACACCCTCCTCCGATAATGACTATGCTATTTCTTCTGTCTCTTCTGTATTCCCACATCATGACCTAATTCCCTTTTCTTCTAATTATTGTTTGCTTAGGGCTGCTTTCCTGCTGTGAGAGGCCATCTCTGATGTGCCGGATACCAGATGCCCAGCAGTGGAGAGGGTTCACCTGCCCAGTGAATCACCTTAAGGAGAATTCAGTTGTGTTTTGTGGGTTTTTAAAATTCTTAACAAACCCAAGGCCAGAACTTGAAAATGCTGCCTTTTTTCGACTGTAAGCCCCAGAATCCTTTATGTTGGCTGAAGTAACAACAGTCCAAAAAGTACTTTTCCAAGCTATTTCCAACACACGGGGGGGGGGGGGGGGAGAAGGGGGCGAATGCACATTACATTAGCTACAGAGGCAAAGCTTAGCTGGGATTTGACCAATATATGTGTTCCTCTGTCTGCCTAGCGTTGTCTCTCCAGCATTATTGAGGAAGTAGGGGGTTTGGCACTGTGATCTGATAAATGTGGAAGACAGATATGTGTTGTATGAGCAGGGTGCGAGGCCTCTCATAAAGGTAATTCCTGTAACTGTGACATGTTGGCTTTGTCCATCCTGTCATAACCGCAGGGCTGGGCACCAGAGACTGCACAGTCTCTCCATTCATTGATGTTTCCAGTTTGCTGCATTTTCCAGTTCAGATGCTGTAACAAATTCTCTGGGCTGAAATCTCAGATGCAACCAATTATGCAATACCCATGTTAAGAGGAATATGCCAGAGTGGCTGGAATTCCTAAACCGTTGACTTCTGAGAGAGAGAGAGAGAGAGAGAGAGAGAGAGAGAGTGAAGCATGTCGCTGAGAGCTGCAACCTCCGTTTATTGCGTCAGGACTATGTTGTGGTCTTCCTGCTCCCTTCTTCTCCTTCCTCATCTTTCCTTCTCCCTCTCACAGCCACCCATCACTCTATGACACCCCTGTCCTTTTTCTTGCCACAGCTCCCACTTCACACAAACACCAGGCCACCAGTACATTCATCAGCCCACAATCCCTGCCTTGTTGTGGGAACTCAGAGGTCATCCCACAGCCACCTCTGTTCTTTATCTGGTACTGCTTCTGTTTATGAGCAGGAGGAGCGGGGAGAAGAGGGCAAACTTAAGGGCAGATTTCTCTTGGACTGTCTCTTTCTTGAAATGTCAGGAGCGAGAAATGAAAAACTGGAAAGCAGCTGTTAGTTCTTATGCCACAGTTTGATCATCCCTGGAATAAGCGCTACCCACAAGAAATGTGCAACCTCAGGAGGGACATTTTGTTATGAGGAGTGACATACCAAGAAGATGGGATGTGGATGCCCAGGACTGCTGAGGAAACCCTGGTGGCCTCTGAGCAGGGGAAGAGAAGCTCCAGGAAGAGCCTCTTTACTGCCTCTGCTTTCAACTCCCCTTTCTCACTTTCGCTGTTTAGAAATTACAGAGAATTTCCTAAGATGTGATGAATTAATTATACTGTGGTGCTCTGCTCACTGCCTTTCCCCTCCACCCTTTCCCTTTATTCCTCCCTCCCTCTCTGCTTATCTGCTTTGGAGTTCTAGTTTTGGAAGCCTGGAAGTGACTGTGAGTGAGCTCTAGAGATAAGGGCTAAGAGATGTTTGGTGGCTGAATACTGCACAGAAGGAGACAACCAAACCCCAGACATGGGCAGGAAAAGGCAAACCAAGGGTGACCTCCTCAAAAGTCTAGTAAAGCTAACCCTTTATACTGCATTCTTAAAATGCACTTAAAAAGCACTGTGCAAGAATCCACATTAAAAAAAATATCCTAGGCTGGAAGGGGCGCAAGTCAGAACTGAAACTCAGGTTAAGCTTTATTTCAGCATATAGTAGGAGGGCTGGGGCAGGCTTGTATTCAATAATCTAGTGACATGGGTTTGCATTTCAGGTGAGTGAGTAAGCTATTAGGTAAAGGATGGAGAACTCCATCCATCTCCTCCAGGTAGCTTAGAATGCAGTTGGCTTACCAGAGGCAGGACTATTCCCTCTTCCGCTCCCAACGTAGAAGTATAGAGCTTGGCCAAGGACCTTCTTTTGGATTAACCCCCAGAGAAGTTGTATTCTGACCAGGAACTTTGCCAAGCTCTGCAGCAGGCTCTCGGAGGAGGATCAGGGCTGATTGCTGCTCCTCTTCCAGTTACCAACATGGAAGTAAAGGGACAAGGCAGGCCACCAAGTTCTATGGTTTTATTCAGAAAATTGGGCTAGGGTTCATAATGGTCTTTTAGGCCGGTGGTTCTTAACCTTTGTTACTCGGATGTTTTTGAATTGCAACTCCCAGAAACCGCAGCCAGCACAGTTGGTGGTGAAGGCTTCTGGGAGTTGCAGTCCAAAACTCCTGAGTAACCCAAGGTTAAGAACCAGTGTTTTAGGCTACAACTGATAAGACAGACAAGAATCAATCAGATAAAATGAAGGCGTATCCTAGCACATGCTGGGCTAGAAGACTCCCAAGGCTTGCAGGTTTTAACAGACAAGATGTGCTTGCAATGAAAGGTCAAGGAAATGGTTCTGGTTAAGGAAGCGGGAGGATTCTAGAATTATGGCTGAGCTGAAACAGAGGGGGACCTTTTACAAAATATCTCCCCCTCCCCATACATACACATTTAGTGAGCCAGTAATAGTAGCAATTTCTAAACAGTGCTAAGTGAGGGCAGGAAGCACTGTATATCCTCTGACATGGCTTTGTGGTGTTGTTACATAATCTGTGCATCATGAAATCAGCGTGCGACTGCCACCATCATCATTATTGTGTGAGAGGTTCATATGAGTGAGAATAAGAAGTACTACCTTCTCCCTGAATTGGGATTTGTGAGATTGTCTTCCAGACATTTTATTGTCATTGTGCTGGCAATGTGTTGTCATCTTGAAGATGCTATTTTTTGAAGAGAAAAAACAGTGTTGGGTCAGGTCCAAAAAACTGTGGAAGAGTGACATATGTGGGTCTCCCCAGTCTTTTGCATCAAAATGTTCACTCTTTGAACATTTGATGCAGACTTGAGTATGTTGAGATAAGGCGTAGGCAGTCTGACCATACTGTACAAGTGCACAAAGGAACAAAAGGAGTTTTGTTCATCAGAATCCCTTTTTAATATTACAGCTCCCAGTTCAGGCAGCATTTTGGACCAACTGGTTAGGCACTGGAGTACGGTGGTCTCAAAACGGCAATGAGTAGTAACTGGTATCCAGACTGAATAAGAGCTGAAAGCTACTTTGTTTATGACATTTGGCTGGTGGGAGCATCAAGGATCTAAATATAAAACTTGGATCCTAACTGGGACATGGCTTGGGGTCTCTGAGGGAGAGTTTGTATGGACCAGTGTGGTTGACATCTGACCTGCAGCACTTAGTTCTTTCCTTGATCTCATAGCATTTTGCTGACTTCATCATACAGCATCATTACCACCCATATCTTACCTCTCTTGACACAATACTGACCCACATACCTATGGAATTCTAAAGCAATTAGAGATCATAAACAGAGAGTAGGCTCTCTTCCTCAATCATGTTCTTAATGCAAGATCTTAATCCAGTCAGAATATCCTCAGCAGCTTCTGCTTGAGGGACAACCCACCCACCCCTTATAGAATGGGTTCAGTGGTTGAAGAAATCTATCCTCTGGTAACTGTGGAGCTCCATAGATCTCATGCTGGCCTCTAGGGTAGTAGAAAGAAGGTCTTTCCTGTCCTCTGTATGACAACCCTTAAAGCATTTCAAGATAAATGCTTCCATAGCAAGGGATCCTGGCATATAGATATGACAGTCATTCTGCAACAAAGCATCCAGGTCTAAAGATGAGGGCACTGTGTGGGCCATGAGGAACCTCTGAAGACACTTGCAGGAGGCAACGTCTTATTTTCCCTTAAGTGTCTTGCCCTGAATGTCCTTAAATAGAAACTGTTTTGTGAGCTCTGGCCAATCCTACTTTTTGTGTTTTGGAGCCTCCTTGGCATCTTTTTCTATCACGGACAGAGATGCCTTTCCCATAATCCTTTTTGGTCTCCAGCTCTTTGCATATCGTTTATATAGGAAACCTTTTTTACTGTAACCTGCAGCACAGTCCGTGTTATGACGTCACAGGTTTTAGTCATGTAAGGAAAGGAAAGGTGAACTCCTGATGAGCGACCTCGTCGTTGTGTGTGAGGTGTTGGGAAGGGGCCGGTTAGTCTTCAAACAAGAAGATTTGCCATCAGGACCTGGTTTTCAGGTAAGGGTGGTATCAGAAGCACTGAGGGAGGGAGTGTTGTGCTATTTCTCTCTGTGAACACAAGAGGGCACAATGCATGCTATAATTACCCGCCTCGCCTCCTTGCACTTCTGAAGGATCCCTCCTCCTTCCCAGGTTCTTACAGCTTCTGTGAACACAAATCGGTGGTTGCACCATGTATTTTATTAACCATCATGGCATATTTTAAATTTGTGTCATTGGACCTTTGATTTTCCTCTGCTTTTTCAGTTAAACAAGTTGCAGTACTTGACTGCTGCAAAGTCCCTTAGCTGCTCCTGCCTCTGCTCTGCTCGCCTCTGCCCTCATGCTTGCAATGCTCCTACTAAATCAATAGAGTAACTTCCTAGCCTATTTCACTCCTACAGCTTTTCCTGTAAGCTGTGCCAGTCCTTTCCCGAGTTCTTACTGGTCCAGCACTAAGATGTGTTCTGAAAATCTTTCAGTGTCGATATATTTCAGTCTTGTTCTTTCCTTTATGACCTAGATCAGCCATTCTCAATCTGTTTTTGTTTTGTTTTGTTTTCATTTTCTGGCCAAAGCCATAAACACACTAGAAAGAAATATAGACTGAATTCAGATTGTGTAAGTTGCATAACGAACCTTATAAGACAGTGTGTGAAGAATTGTTTTCGGTCTGTGGCTCCCTTCAAATGTGCCCGGACCCCTCAGTGGGGGGGGGGCATATGGCCCCCATTGTGAATGGCTGACCCAGAGCACACTCTGGTGCTGAGGTTTCCCTCAGAGTGAGGTGCTTGTTAAGCCATTTCACTGCTGGCTGGCTCAGAGAACCACGTCAACGTTTAGAGCTGACACGCTCAAAATGACAAATGAACCTTTAAGAGAAAAATTAAGCGCTTTCCAAATGGCTGGAAAACAGTTAGGGAAAGGAATGTCCTGCTTAGTGGGATGCCTTAGTTGTGCCAGATTTGGAATTAAAGCTTTGCTGTATCCTTCCAGGAAGCCCTTGAGTAAGCCTAACCTAATGTAGGCAGCTATCCAATGTAGCCTTTAGCTGGCAAAAGTCCTGCTGTAATTAGCCACTTTGGTTAATGGGCTTCCAGGCAATGGAAATGATGTTGTCTGTTGGTCATAGGATGGCACCAAGTTTGCCAGAAGAGGGACTTAAAATTCTGGAGTACCGCATCTGTGGGTTAGACTGAATGATCTTTGTGGTTCCTTCAGTTTTGTGTTCTGTAGTCAGTTCACAGTTTCCTCTGCCTTTTGCAGACATTGCATATGTGAAGTAGCTAAAGTATTTGTATCTCTAGGTTGCTTAGCTCGATACAAACTTCAGCTTGTTCCCCTTTCCTGTTCTGCCCATCAGGAAGTTTGATATAATTATAAGGATGCCATTGGAAGGTAGGTGTAACGCTGCAGGTTTTTCAGCCATTTTGTTCCACACTTGCAGGCTCACAACAGCCACCTAGATCCACACTCATGTGTACAGCAGCCCCTGACGCAGTTCCTACATGTGGCTCCATCACAGCTTTACAATTAATCCAACCTTGCTTTCAGTTCCACCATTCCTCCTACAAACAGGAACATGACAAATAACTGATTCCTTCAGTGAGACTGTAGCTTGCTAAAGCAAATGGCACATTGTAATGCCGAGCAGCTGTTGTATCCTTAATGGGTCACTGCTGCATGACCCTTTTCCAATTCACAGTGACTAGCTGCTACCATGATTAACAGCACCATCCTGATTCAGGCAGATTGATTTTATTTTTTTATTTTTTGCATCATAAGAGGACATCTTGAGTAGACGAGTAGACTAGGCAACGGACAAACTCTGTAGGTTGGAGTCTCTTTAAGGTGGTGCGTAGAAATTACTAGTTGGCCAGGGAGCTTGCTACAGTTCCTGGAGAAACAGCTGAGATGCTTAAGAAGCGGTTACTTCTTTTCTGCTTCTCTCACCTGCTCAAATCAAAGGAAATGCAGAAGGCAAACTGTACTGCCTTTAAGCTCTTCATGAGTATGGGTACAAATTGCCAGCAAAAAGAATTCCCTCTCGCTTTCCTCCAACAACGATAACTTTGTTGTTCCTGTTATGTGTTGTCAAATCACCTCTGATTTATGGCAACCCTATGAAGAAGTGATCTCCAAAATATCCTTTAGGGAGTCGGTCCATCTCGTATTCCTTCTTCCTCTGACTTCTCATTATGTGCCCAGAGTAAGACAGCCTTAATTTCAGCATTTTTGCCTCCAGAGAGAGTTCAGGCTGGATTTGATCTAGGACCCACTTGTTTGTCTTTCTGGCAATCCAGTGTATCCGCAGAGCTGTCCTCTAGCTCCATGTTTCAAACTAATCCATTTTTCCCATCAGCTTTCTTAAGTGTCCACTCTCACATCCATTTTTGGTGGTCAGAAATGCAGGTTTGTGGATGATCGTGGTCTTGGACTCCACTGATGCATCCTTATACCTTATGATCTTTTCTGGTTTCTTCTTTACTGCCCTTCCAAGTCTGTCTTCTGATTTCTTGACTAGTCTCCATTTGGATTGATGATTGAACCAGGGTATACAAAATCTCAAACGATTTCTATTTTTTCATTGTCAACATTAAAGTTGTGCAGTTCTTCTGTAACCATGATTTGTTTTCTTAATGTTCAACTGCAGTGCTGCTTCAACACTTCCTCTCCCCCCCCTTTTCCTAGAAGTCATTTCAACTACAACTTGATTTACAGAAATTAGGAGCTCTGAAATACTTCCTGTCACCTGCTCACCCCTGCCAAGCAAGCTGCTATTTAAGGTCCCGCAACAGCACTTGGTCCAAAATTTGGTAGTCTTATATGTCTCTATCTTTTTTCCAGTTTGGGTGATGTTTTGGTGATGTTTCTTTTGCCCCTCAGTAGCTATAAAGCACCAAGGGAGCATGCTCCCTTGTGCTACAAATCTAAATACTGTATTTTTTGCACCATAAGACTCACTTTTCCCCCACAAAACAGGGGGGTGGAAAGTCTGTGCATCTTATGGAGCGAAGAAAACAGATTATATTTTCCTGTTTTCTTCTCCTAAAAAATCGGTGCGTCTTATGGAAAGGTGCGTCTTATGGAGCGAAAAATACGGTATTTGTGATAACTTTATGCAGTGTGGTACATCAGTGCCTCTGTGTATAATTTAGAATCTCAGTAGCATGAGGCACCTTGAGCAGATGACAAGCAGGTGAAATATGGGAAGGTACTTGGTTGCCCAGATCAAGTGGCTTTCTTCTTTTTAAACAGCTGTTTAGGGTGACCGTATCTCTGGCTTACCTGGTGCTAGAGCTAGAAAAGCCACAGTCTGATTTAACCTTTCAGGGCCATGGATTAGGAAGTCTCCGGTTACACTGAACCAATGGCTTTCTATTGCAGTTGCTCATTTCCAGCTATGACCATGGAGAAGCCCACCAACATGGCAGATCTTCCTTGCTCTCTGTTCAGCATCTAGTGCTGTCCAGCGATCCATATCCTCAGGATTTGAAGATCCAATTCAAGAACCATTATCCAGCAGGCAACGATAGACCTCTGCTCCATTCATTTATCTAATCTCTTTCAGAAGCCAAAAAAACAAGCGACCATTGTCACATCCTGTGACCAGTGGGGATGGATTTGCAAGTGGTGATTAGTTCCTTATAAAGTGTATTAACCTAAGAGGGGAGGTGTGGGTTTTTTGTGTTTGTTTGTTTGTTTGTTTGTTTGTTTGTTTGTTTGTTTGTTTGTTTGTTTGTTTGTTTGTTTGTTTAAGGATGATAATCTTCTATTCTTGCAAAGATCTCAAGGTACTAGTTTTTATCCTCACAACAACCCTGTGAGATGGATTACGTAGGCTCAGAGTTATTAACTCACACAAGGTCACCTTTTGGACTTAATGGCTGGTGTGAAATTCCAACCCAGTTGCCTCTAGTCCTTGTTCCTTGTTCTGACAAAGACACTACGCGAGGTCCTACCTGAGTTGCAGAAGATTTGGACTGAGCCCTTGAGCCCTTGCTGACAGAGGCAAAAGGACCCCCATACTGTTCTGCAGTTAGCAGGATGAGTTGCTGAAAGTGCAAATCAGCATTTGTTGGTTTACCAGTTTACTAACAACATGTACACTGGGCCGGATTTGGGTGATCTTTGCCATATGTTTGCAAGGCGTCCCATATCATGGTACTGATCTGCACAGATAACCTATGGGAAATCTGGGAGCACACTGCAGTGTCGTGCAACTACTAGCAACATAGTGAGCTTTGCAAGTAAATCAAAATAAAAACAACAGGGTTTTTTTAAAGGTGTTGTTTTTAGACTTGTAGTTTAGAAACTAGACCTATCAGGGAAAAAGGCAGAGCAGGGAGATCAGTTTGACAAAGTAGCAGTGACAGGGTGAATTTCTAACCAGAGCTTTAAATTTAGTTCTAGTCAAGATGATCTTCTGATTGTTCAAATGATGGGTCAGGTCAGCCTTGACCTTCTAGTTGGTGATTGCTTTCCTTTTGTTGCTGCAAAACAATATCCGATCATCTTCATTGTTGCTGTTTCTGGCTTATTGGGATCACGTTAGGGGTGAGGCAGTGCAAATTAAGACAGGTTTCCAGCACCTTTAATAGTTACACAATACGCTGCAACACCTGCTAAACTTCCCTCTTCTGTGCAGCAAGAGTCATGTCTGCTTTTGTATCTGGCTACCGGAAGGCTAGTTCCTTCCTAATAGCATTCTATAGTCAAAAACAGGGGCATAAGCTAACCTCCTGGTGTTGTAAATGATCCTTTGATCTATGCATGGAGCTTACATAATGCTGCATCAAGTCAGCATAGACACATTTGTTGGAATCAATGACATGCATTCATGTGTATTAGGAGCCTCTGCATTTGCATCTGTTAAATGGTATTTTGGGATGTCTCATACCCCCCCCCCACACACACACCACCACAATAATGTGACAATATATGGAAGGATGTAGAGATACCTTTCTCTCTCTCTTTTTTTTTTCTTGCCAGACACAGTAGTTCTTTCTCAAGCTGGTACATGCATTGTTTTGCAACCAGACAAAACTCCTGTGCACAGGAAGCAGCTGAGACTTTGCAAAGTAAATGTAGAACACCCTGTGCTGGGCATTTGGCAACAGTTCTGTAATGGTCATTGTATCCTTTCTGCGTGGAGCCAAAGCTTGGATAATCCCTTCTGTTTCTGACCTTCATGGGGTGATGATCACAAGGGGAGGAAAAAGGACTGGAAATCCGTGCTTTTAATAGTTTGGTGAAAAAGAAAATCTCAGAGAGTTTCTCTCACTCCAGGGTAATAAGCACCTGCTGAGATTTCATATTTTACATAACTTTCATATAATAAAAATTATTTAGTTCAAGAGAAGTTTGCAAATGTATTAATAAAGCAAAAAAGGACAGATGTTTCCGTTTCTGTACCATTTAAGCATAGAGCAGAGGGCACAGTTTTGCATATTCTGCTTGCTCATAGACACATCCATATTTTCTGTTGCCCTTTCATTCCTAGTGTTCCTCTTCTGCAGGAGCACTGAAATGTGGGTCAATGCTATGTTTATACTATATTAATGTTCTGTCCAAACAAGTGTCAGATTCCAAAAGATCTCCTGTATGGAGAATTAGTGCAGGGAAAGTACCCCAGAGACCACAGCTGCGATACAAGGACAACTGCAAGTGGGATCTGAAGGACCTCAACAGATGGGAAACCCTGACCTCAGCGTTCAGCCTGGAGGCAGGCGTTGCATCACGGCCTCTCCCAATTTGAGGAGACACTTGTCCAGCAAGCCAAGGCAAAGAGACAGTCCCAAAACCAGCAAAATCAGGGAGCTGGACGGGGGAAAAATTGTATTTGTCTTCAGTGTGAAAGGGAAGGTCACTCTCGTATTGGCCTTTTCAGCCACACTAAATGCTGTTCTATTCAGAGCACGTTACCATAGTCTCTCGAGACTGAAGGATGCCTACATGTCAGGCCCTCCTGTCTTCCTGAATTTGATGCAACTCCGGGAGGCAGTGGAAGACAGGAGGGCCTGGCATGCTCTGGTCCATGGGGTCACAAAGAGTCGGACACGACTAAATGACTAAACAACAACAACAACAACAATGTAGTTTCCCTGCCTAATAAGTCCCAATGTTTCATGGCATGTCTGTTGTTCCTGTTGTTCCTGCCAGGTGTTGTTTCTTAAGGTGAGTTCAGGGGCTGTCTGCAGATGGTTTGTAGGCGTGGTTTCAAACTCCTCCCAGGCAGCATTTTGGAAAGTCCTGTATCTCCCATCTCCTCAAACACAGAATCGGCCAAGCAGTTTGCAAACCCTGTGCCTTCTTTTGAAACTCAAGGTTTCAATTTGGCTTGTGGGGGCACGGTGTGGTGCAGTGGAGCACATGGCAGGCCTCTATCAAAGAGCTGGGATTAAAATTTAGTTTAACCACCAGGGAAAGCCAGTTTTCGTCAACTCTGTCAGATTATCCAGTGGATGTTTTCTTCAATACATAGAACTTCTTGTCTGGTGTCAAAAATCCAGGTTGTTCTCCAGGCAGTGCCCTGAGCGGCCATTGCTTGGCAATTCTTTGTTTGAAGAGATGGGAGATAAATCCCAAAATACAACTTGGGAGGAAAGAGTTCCCATCTGCAAACAGCCTGTGAACTGACCTTAAGAAACAACACCTGGCAGAAGCAACAGCTATGTCATGAAACTCTGGGACTCTAATATAGAATTTTTCCAAACTATACACAAGATCTTGGCTCACAGCCTGATGAATTTTGGTCTATTTATTTTTAAAAATAAAAAATAAAACCTTTGTAGGACATTCCTGATTTAGCAAAGTGATTATAGTGGTGACTGCAAAGAGGGTTTTGGAACGTGGTGTCTCCCCCTCTCAAAGACCTTTGTAGGGCTACATAGGGTTATAATGCGGTAGTATTTTTTATTCAGAATAGCTTTACCCCTGTAATGATATAATATTGTAGCACTAATTCTTTACATTAATTAAGAAAGATATCCCAGTCACTGCAATTAACTCTCTTGTGTTATTGATGACTTTGATAAACGGGAGGGACTTTTTCTGCTCTGTGGAGCCAGAGGTTGGGAGCTCTATTCCCCGTTGTGCATTCCATGAGCAGATCCAGCCCTGTGTGGCCTTGGACAACTTGTGTAGTCCCAGGATGCCCCCAGAAGAAGGAAAGGGTAAACCATTTCTAGGTTCTCTCTACTTAGAAACCCTGAAAAGAGTCTCCGTAAGTCACAATTAACTTGATGGCACACATTTATTATTATTATTATTATTATTATTATTATTATTATTATTATTATTATTATTATTATTATTATTATTATTATTATTATTATTATTATTATTATTATTATTATTATTAACAACACCAGGTACAATCAAAATGATAAAAACATTGACTGGTATTGTATAACAGATACAAGTTTTAACCAAAAACCTAAGTATCCGTTAAATATTGACAAAGTATGTATACTGTTCCTAATATTACCGGTTTTTGGAGCTCTGATGGTGGGATTTCTGAGGTCTGCAACTGCTTATAGTACTGTGTGAAATGTCTTGATATTGTTCCCAAAGCCCCAATGACTACAGGGACCACTGAAGTGTGTTTCTTCCAGAGGGGAGATGTTTTGATCGCCAGGTCTCTGTACTTTGTTAGTTTTTCCAGTTCTTTATTTTCAACTCTGGCATCCCCTGGAATTGCAGTGTCAATGATCCAGACATTTCTTCGTTCTATTACTACTATGTCTGGTGTGTTATGTTCAAGGTGTCTGTCCGTTTGGATCCGGAAATCCCACAAGATCTTGACTTCCTCATTTTCTGACACCTTCTCTACCCGTTACCAGTTACATTTTTTTTCATAATTTGGAGGCCAGCCAGTTATATATGCATAAATTCATTATTATTATTATTATTATTATTATTATTATTATTATTATTATTATTATTATTATTATTATTATTAACAACACCAGGTACAATCAAAATGATAAAAACATTGACTGGTATTGTATAACAGATACAAGTTTTAACCAAAAACCTAAGTATCCGTTAAATATTGACAAAGTATGTATACTGTTCCTAATATTACCGGTTTTTGGAGCTCTGATGGTGGGATTTCTGAGGTCTGCAACTGCTTATAGTACTGTGTGAAATGTCTTGATATTGTTCCCAAAGCCCCAATGACTACAGGGACCACTGAAGTGTGTTTCTTCCAGAGGGGAGATGTTTTGATCGCCAGGTCTCTGTACTTTGTTAGTTTTTCCAGTTCTTTATTTTCAACTCTGGCATCCCCTGGAATTGCAGTGTCAATGATCCAGACATTTCTTCGTTCTATTACTACTATGTCTGGTGTGTTATGTTCAAGGTGTCTGTCCGTTTGGATCCGGAAATCCCACAAGATCTTGACTTCCTCATTTTCTGACACCTTCTCTACCCGTTACCAGTTACATTTTTTTTCATAATTTGGAGGCCAGCCAGTTATATATGCATAAATTCATTATTATTATTATTATTATTATTATTATTATTATTATTATTATTATTATTATTATTATTATTATTATTATTATTATTATTATTATTATTATTATTATTATTATTATTATTATTATTATTGTTATTATTATTGTTATTGTTGTTGTTATTGTTGTTGTTGTTGTTGTTGTTGTTGTTGTTATTATTATTATTATTATTATTATTATTATTATTATTATTATTATTATTATTATTATTATTATTATTATTATTATTATTATTATAAATTGAGTGATATTATGTAACAGATGTCAATGTTCCAGGCATTTCCTCATTCTATTCCTACTATGTCTGGTGTGTTATGTTCAAGCTGTCTATTAGTTTGGAACCAGAAATATCACAAGATCTTGACTTTGTCATCTTCTGACCCCCTCTCTAAGTGATCTTCCCATGGGTTTTTGGAGGCCAGCAACTTATATTGTTTGCATAATGACCAGTGCACTAATTTTGCCAATTTATCATGTCTAATTTTGTTATCTGTTTGTGCAATCTTTGGGCATTTGCAGATGAGGTGTGACACAGATTCATCTTTTTCTTGGCAGAGTCAACATTTCCTGTTAGCACTAATTCCTTGAATCTTAGTTTATTAATAAAAGACTAAACAGTGAGTCTCTCATTGTGTACTAGCCATGATGGCTATTTATATTAATCCGGGATCAGAGGCAACATGTCTCAAGATGCTAGTTACTGGGAAACAGCAAAGAGATGCTCTTATCCTGTTTTGGGGCTTCCCATAACCCCCTGGTTTGCCACTATGGAAACAGAAAGTTTGGACTAGATAGGATTTCAATCCGATCCAGGAGGGCCATTATTATGCCTTTCTAAATTTAATGTTACAGACCTCAATCATATGGTGTTAAACTCTTTTCAGGCTCACCTATGCAGGGAAAATGGATGTGCAAGTGACCCATGCATGCACTTTTTCATTCTCCCTTGTAAGATTTGAAGGGGAAAGCTCAGGCAAGGTAGACCAGAGTGGTCGACCAGACCAGATGGGCGGGATATAAATCAAATCAATCAAATCAATCAAATCAATCAAATCAAATCAATCAATCAAACAAACAAACAAACAAACAAACAAACAAATAAATAAATAAATAAATAAATAAATAAATAAATAAATAGAAAGAAAGAGAGAGAGAGAGAGAGAGAGAGAGAGAGAAATATATAAATAAGTTCAGTGGTATTTATGAGTTTTCTCTGCATGTCCAAATCATATATTTGTTATTACAGACAAGAAAGATTCTCTCCCCCCTCCCCCTTCATTTACTACAGTGTAAGCCTGAAAATCAGATGGGTGAGTCATTTGCACTTCTGCTGTCCTCCACTTCAATGCCATATCTGAAGCTCCTCCTAGATATGTACCTCAGAGCTGTCAGCCAGAGAGGCAGGACGGCAGTTGTATCTTGGAAGACTTCCTGCCATATAGATAATAGAAGGTTTTGACCAACAGATATACTATATCACTGGTAGCAACATGAGTAAGAGATCAAGGGTGGCCTGCATGTAGCCCTTATCATTGTTTTCATAACTCCTAAGCCCACTCCATCTTTATTCTATTTTTTATTTTAAAACATGGGAGAATTGTGCTCTGCTATTCTCCTTTAAAATGAGGTATATAACCTTGGGCACCTTGTGTTGGCGAAACAGGTGCTAAAAGTTGTTTAAAAAAAAACCAAAAAAAACCCAGAACAGGGCTTCTTGCAATATTCTGCTTTTAGTGGGAAGGAATAGTGTGGTCTGTGAAGGGTGCAGTGAAGGGAGTGGGGACCTGGGCAGGGAGATGCCTCCAGGCCCTACCTGAGTCATGGAGGTGGAGGGCAAGAGTGGGGGGGGGGGAGGTGAGGAAAGAGAACCGGGGAAGGGGTGGGGGAATGGGCCAGAGCCTAGGGTGGATTTGGGCTTGAGGTGGAGAGGCTCTTCACTGAGGGGGCTGCTTTGTGGGAAACACATGAAAGGAGGGTCATTTCCGCACCCTAGAAAATTGAATTAAACTGAAAGTGTATTGACATTTTTTTTCTTTTTAAATTTTACCTGGCAGAGACAAATTTATTTTAAAAAAAACCTCCATAATTATGTATTATTACATTAATATTAATATATTAGGGTAGAATTCTGGAAAAAAAAATCAATTTTAATGTGTTTTTTTTTTTACCCATTAAAATGCCTTTTCCTGGAGATCTGGCAGAGGAGGTCATGGGTTGCTGTTTTAAAAGGGGCCCATGACTTGAAGAAAGGTTGGGAAACACTCGTCTGTCTAGAGAATGGTGAAGTTGCCACAGGATCATGTGAAGCTGCCAACCTCTGTGGTATGAGGTGATCAGTGAGGCATCCCAGTAAGCTCTACTGGGTATAGGGAAAGGAGGCATGCTTGGTATCCAAATTTTAAGTTTTGCAGATCAATTGGAGTATGCTGTACATTGTTCTGTTCATTGCCTGGACATGCCCACTGTATAGCTGAGATCCTACTGTAATGGTTTATCAGAGATTGACTGGGCATCAGTGCAGCACAAGTGAAAATGAGTGCAGTAGATGGAGTGCAATGTGGCACAATCTAAAATATATGGAAAGTTTGTGATCTAATGGGGAGCGTAGTCGTTCTGTATCTGCAAATTTTAACTGCATAATCCACCCTGAGCTGGAGCTTTAAACTCTTAATTTATGCCTAGAAATGTCTTCCATCCGCCGACATTGATAACCTACTTACCTACTTTCATCTCTTACTCCCTGGGACAAACAGAGCAACCATACTCACATCATTTCAGTATAGGACATTTCAGCCAATTTATTAAAATCCCTCTTATTTTTGGTACAGTGTTTGACCTAGTTCTAATTAAGCAACCATAATGCGATATATCCCATGTCTCAGCAATGGATGAGGAGGCAATCCTTGCTGTAAGGGGATAACTTTCTGCAAAAGATTAGCTACAACAGTGTGTGGTGGGGTGCATAATCCCTCCCATACTGTTGTGGTAGAGGGAGTGGGATGTTTAGTTCCTAAATAATTATTTAAATGAATAATATCCCTAAAATATTCCACAGCGACAAGCATGTGAGTGGGAAAGAGTGAATTTTGCTTAATCATCAGTGATGTCATGGGCGTTATTCGATAAGTGACTTCAGCAGAGGGAACCTTTTCAAAACCTAGATTAAGCCTGGAACTCATCTAAATGTTGTCATTTTTGTTCATTGGTGTGAAGTAAGGCTGCCCCTTCTTACTTGCCATTGTGATAAAATCACTGGCACCTTTAACTAGATCAGGCCCCAGCATTAGAGGCCTTCCTGTTAAATGGTGAAAACAATTAGATTAAAAGGTATACAGATGGTTCTTGTCTTGTCCAGTCTAAGTCGATCTGGCCATATCAATATTAAAACATATGCCTGAATATGGTAAGATCTAGACAGATCTCAAGAACTTCTACTCTAAAGTCCAAGGTTCCATATTTGAATTTCCCAGTCTTACTACAAGTAAAAAAAAAAATGGCATTAAATGACTAACTTGCCTCTGGCCAGGTTTTGATATTTGAGAATAGAGATTACAAAGGAACCACGTCCAGTAATCCTCAAGAATTACAAATCATTTCTTAAATGGGTTAAAGATACAGCTAAGAGAGCACTGCTGTCCCTTAAATTCTCCAGGCTGGGTAGGCTTGCCCTAGTAAAAAATATTTGTCGAGCCCAAATGTTTCTTTTTATTTCAAACAATTGCAGTCATCTCATCAAAGGACAATTTTGTGTTATGGAAACAGTTGCCGTTGCAAATAGGAAGAGAATTAGATTTACAAAAAGAATCGAACAGAACACCTTATCTTGGGGAGGCAGTGCTGTCCTAGATCTAGGGCTCTATTTAATTTTATTCTAAATAAAGCAACTAGTCCACCTCATTTGGGATGGCAGATCTGTATACTGGGTTATGAATGGAATTTGGAGAATATTACCCAGTTAGGAACGTGTTGCTCCTTAACAAAAGAATCAAAGGGAGGAGAGATTGAAATATTTTCTTGCAGAAAACCATATGCTCTTGATAACAGAGGTCCAAACCTTGGGCTCTCTTCCCTGCCCCTTTCTTTTGCATTCTCAGGGCGGGGGGGGGGGGGGGGTTGTGCAAATTAACATGTGATCAGAATGAATGCTGGAAAGGGGGGGGGGGAAGGGTACAGGGTGTAAAAGCTATGGAGGAAAAGCCTGCTCAACAGACCTGCTGGAAACTCAGAGAGATATGTGTGCATGGCTTCAGAACGCTCACCTTTGCTTGTTCACAGAGGTAGTGATATTTCAGTGTGGTGAACTGAGACCTCTCACAAAGCTTGAGGGAGTTTGTGTTTCACTCATCCACAGTTGGTTGTGGTGTAGCTTTGGGATATCATGGAAGACAGATGCTGTATAAAGGCAATAGTTTCAAATGACCCGTGAGTTGGGGTTTCATCCTCTTTTCCTGGTTGTCAGAGAGAACAGCCTTAATAAGAGAAAGCATCCTTGAAATGTTCCATCATTGGCAATGGTATTCGCCTTGTTAAACTGACTGTCACTGCCACTTGTTGCATCTCTTCTGGAGAGCTTGCAAGAGCCGAGGTTTGTTGAATCTTGCCTGGTCTGGAATGGCCTGTGATAACGAGCTTCTGGGACCAAGTGTTTAGCATACTAGGGCAGGCCAGCAAACAGCACAGTGTGACTTCGTAATTGTTACATTTTTGTTGCTGGTGGTAGTCAAAGAAGACCTATTGCATAAATGTCTAGTTTCCTTATTACTGGTTGTTTCATACAT
This sequence comes from Pogona vitticeps, assembly GCF_051106095.1. NCBI lineage: Eukaryota > Metazoa > Chordata > Lepidosauria > Squamata > Agamidae > Pogona > Pogona vitticeps. The sequence goes on along the minus strand of NC_135784.1, from coordinate 125,893,745 downwards.
GGATTGTGCACTCTGGTGGAAAACTCTGTAAGGGCTCTGGCTAAACAAGGTTTGGCAGATGCTCAAATGGAAATTTAACCCATAAAGTGTAGGTCACTGAAGGACCTGAGAAGAAGAGTAATTTGTTCAAAGCTTAGTACTCTTATTTCATATATGAATAAAGATTCAGTAAAACTGTCTTTTAGGGCCCCTTCCCTTCAGTGTACACACACACACACACACACACACACACACACACACACACACACACACACACACACACACACACACACACACACACACACACAATGTACACACACACACACACACACAATGTTAGGATTGTATCCTTCCCCCAACTGTTCCTTCTGTCATGTATTTTCTTGTCATTCCCCCCCCCCCCTTTTCCTAGTTTGGGATAAAATGAAATATAAAAGTTTTCATTCCATTGCTCACAGTGGGAGAGAAATGGTTTTCAAACAACCTGAAAGACAGGAGGCTGTAAATACTTCCTTACCTTGTACCTGACAGGGCCATCGAAATGTTTGCTTCAATTGAGCAACAGGATTGCACTTGCTGTTAGTTGCTTGTAGCGCTGAATCTAAGAAAACCCTTACACAGAGCAGAAACTCTTTTTTTTCAATATTATTTCATTTACCTGTTCTTTTGTTTACCATATAAAACAAAACTGTACATAATGCATCCCTCAAAGGCTTTCATTACAGGGACCTGAGGGAGGAAATTGGGGGAATCTCATCTTTCTCAGCTTTGCCCATTTGGGTTCTCTGTGCAGCAGCAGCAGCGGCAGGCTAGCCCTGGGAGGAGGAGTTGAAATAGCCTACCAAATCCCAATCATCCTTGCCAGGTAGCCTGTCTCCCAGGCTGTGAGGTCTGAGGCCATGTGCCTGAGCGTGGGTCCCCAGGACAGAATAGGGATTATATTGGTATGTTGCCCACCCCACTGCACAACATTCTCCCTGGCTGAGCTGGCCTCAGGCGTGGTATTGCAGTCACCTTGGCTTGTTGTGCTGAGGGGCTTCAACATTCATGCAGAGGCCAGTTTATCAGGAGCAGCTCAGCATCTCATGTCTACCATGACAACCATGGGGCTGTCCCAAAGTGGTATCTGGCCCTACTCATGTTGCAGGGCACACTCTTGACCTGGTTTTCTGTACTGGACAGGAACTCTCAGTAGTTCCATTGGACAATCACTACCTGGTAGGGTTTAGGCTTATTGAGCTTTGAGCCTCCACAGGGGTAAGGGAGCAATTAAAATGGTTCTCCCTAGGACACTGATGGATCCACATGATTTCCTGACAGCTCTTGGAGAGTTTCCTGCTGTCTTGGCAGGTGGTCCTGTTGAGACCTTGGCTGATCTTTGGAATAGGGAAACGGCCAGAGCTATTGACACAATTGCTTCTAAGGGTCTCCTCCCATGAAGTGCAGCCAGACTAGCTTCTGGGTTCTGATCCTTCCTCGTTAGCCAGGAATCCTGTTTGACATTCTGGCCATTGGCCTGTTATGTACCTTCTGTCCCCCATGCTATTCAACATCGACATGAAACCTCTGGCAGAGGTTGTCCACAGTTTTGGGATTTGGTGCCCTCAGTATGCTGATAACACCCATCTCTCTCTCCTTTCCATTTGAAGCCGTTCTGTGCTCAGACTAGTGTCTGTTGTCAGTGATGGACAGGGGGAAGACTTACAAGCTGAAACTTAATCCAGACGAGACAGTGATACTAGTCAATCAGAGGCAAATCAGGGGATATGGATGCAGCCTGTACTGGAGGGGATTACACTCTTCTTGAAAACTGAGATCCACAGCTTGAGTGTGCTCTTGAAAACAGCCCTGAGCTTGGATGCGCGTCTCAGCAGTGACCAGGAGTGCATTTGCACAGTTAAAGTTGGTGTGCTAGCTGTGACTTTTCCTTGAAATGACTGATCTTTTCATGTTACACATGCCATTTGTGGCTGCCTTTGAAAAGTGTTTGGAAACTTCAGCTGGCTGCAGCCAGATAGATGATAGGAAGCATGCAACTCCCTTATTACAACAGCTTCACTGGCTGCCAGTCTATTTCGGGGCCAAATTCAAAGTAAAGCCCTATATGGGTTGGGTCCAGGCTATTTAAAGGATTGCATCACTCCGTATGAACCTTCTCAGCTTTTAAGGTCTTCTGGGGAGGCCCTTCTCTCTGTTCCACCATCTTCCCAAACTCATTTAGTGAAGACATGAAACAAGGCCTTCTCAGTGGTTGCTACACGGTCTCGAGAAGCCAGATTGCCTTCCCCCGAGTCTTGTCCTTCTGTCGTCTAGCAAAGATGTTCCTCTTTAGGCATCCTTTTAAGCAGTAGATATCTCAGGAATGCTTGTTTATTAATTCAACAGATTGTTAAATGTTTTTAAATTGTTTTAAATCTTGGTTTGTAACCAAATATACACGTTTAGTTGTTGTTAGTGCGTCTCCTATGGGAGAAAGTAAGTAAGTAAGTAAGTAAGTAAGTAAGTAAGTAAGTAAGTAAGTAAGTAAGTAAGTAAGTAAGTAAGTAAGTAAAGCAAGCAAGCAAGCAAGCAAGCAAGCAAGCAATGCACAAAATATATGTTCCCAGATTTTATGTCAGTAAATTTCATCTGCAGACCAACTTCTGCAGTTCAAGAAAACAATCACAGGATAACACCTTAATTGTCTTGCTTCCTGCCTGGCTCTCATTATATCAGGCATTGTGAGGATTTGAAGAAAGTGTTGGTGGAGTTTACAAAAGCCTCAACTTGGGAGTAATCTTTCCCTATTTCAGATTTATTACAGAAGAGGTTTTCTTTTATTTGTGCTTTTTCAATGAAAGACTGTTTCCTCCTTGCTTATAATAAGCCAGGGTAAAGTGAAAGTGATGGGAAGCCTTTTCTTTTCTAGGTAGTTCATTATGTGAAGAACAGCTTTGGGGTTTAGGAGAAACTAATTGGACGTTTTAGCTCAAATTTGCTGAAGCAAGATTCAACAAAATGACCAAGCTTGAAAGGGGCAGTTTAGTGAATTGGCCTGGGATGTTCCTGTGACTATAATGGTCACACAGACATCCCATGTAAAATGCTATTTTTTTGGGGGGGGGGGGAAATCTGCTGGGTTCCCAAAAGCCTCCCATAAACCTCAAGTGCAGTATTTTTAAAAGAATCTCTGAGATACTCCAAGGAAAATATCTTAAAATTAAAGAAGGAGGATCCAAATTAATCAGCACAGCAGGTAAGCCATATCCACTGTCTTGTAGATTCGCCTCCTCCCCCGCCGAAGGACTGATTTGTTTGCTCAATTATTTATCACCATATTTATAACATTATACTGAGTTTAAAATCTCCTGGAACAACACAATTAAAAGTTATAATTGCTTCATCTTAAAAATGGCAATGAAATTGCAAACAATATGAAAAAAAATTAAAGGATTCCATACTCTGAAAAATAGTAGCTTTGATATAAATGCCCACGGTTGATAGACCTGCTACACAATATTTGTGTAACTTTAGGCAGATTTTAAGAATAAACATTGACATCCTGGGCATCAGTGAACTAAAATGGATGGGGATAAGCAAATTCAATTCAGATAATTATCATATCTACTATTGTGGGCAAGAATCCCATAGAAGAAATAGAGTAGCCCTCATAGGCAACAAAAGAGTGGGAAAAACTGTATTGGGATACAATCTCAAAAATGATAGAATGATTTCAATATGAATCCAAGGCAGACCTTTCAACATCACAGTCATCCAAGTTTATGCACCAACCATGATGAAGAGGCTGAAATTGACCAATTCTATGAAGACTTACAACAGCTTCTAGAACTGACACCAAAGAAAGATGTTCTTCTCATTCGAGGGGACTGGAATGCTAAAGTAGGGAGTCAAGAGATAAAAGGAACAACAGGTAAGTTTCAAAATGAAGCAGGACAAATGCTAATAGAGTTTTGTCAAGAGAACGAGCTGACAAATACTCTTTTCCAACAACACAATAGGTGACTACACATGGACATCACCAGATGGGCAGTACTGAAATCAGATTGATTATGTTCTCTGGAGCCAAAGATGGAGAAGCTCTATACAGTTAGCAAAAACAAGACCTGGAGCTGATTGTGGCTCTGATCATCAGCTTCTTATAGCAAAACTCAAGCTTAAACTGAAGAGAGTAGGAAAAACCACTGGGATAGTCAGGTATAATCTAAACTAAATCCCTTATGAATACACTGTGGAAGTGAAAAACAGATTTAACGAACTCGATTTGGTGGACAGAGTGCCTGAAGAACTATGGATGGCAGCTCGTAACATTGTATAGGAGGCAGCGATAAAAACCATCCCAAAGAAAAGGAAATGCAGGAAAGCAAAGGCCGCTGTCCAACGAGGCCTTACAAATAACAGAGAAGAGAAGGGAAACAACATGCAAGGGAGATAGGGAAAGTTACAGAAAATTGAATGCAGACTTCCAAAGAATAGCAAGGAGAGATAAGAGGGCCTTCTTAAATGAACAGTGCAAAGAAATAGAGGAAAATCATAGAAAGGGAAAAACCACAGATCTGTTCAAGAAAATTAGAGATATGAAAGGAACAAAAATGGGAGAGACCTCACAGAAGCAGAAGACATCAAGAAGAGGTGGCAAGAATACAAAGAGGAATTATATCAGAAAGATTTGGATGTCCCAGACAACCCAGACAATTTAGTTGCTGACCTTGAGCCAGACATCCTGGAGAGTGAAGTCAAGTGGGCCTTAGAAAGCCTGGCTAACAACAAGGCCAGTGGAGGTGATGGCATTCCAGTTGAACTATTTTAAATCTTAAAAGATGATGCTGTTAAGGTGCTACACTCAATATGCCAGCAAATTTGGAAAACTCAGCAGTGGCCAGAGGACTGAAAAAGATCGGTCTACATCCCAATCCCAAAGAAGGGCAGTGCCAAAGAACGCTCCAACTACCGTACAATTGCACTCATTTCACGCGCTAGCAAGGTTATACTCAAAATCCTCCAAGGTAGGCTTCAGCAGTATGTGGAGAGAGAATTCCCAGAAGTACCAGCTGCATTTCAAAGGGGCAGAGGAACTAGAGAACAAATTGCTAACATGCGCTGGATTATAGAGAAAGCCAGAGAGTTCCAGAAAAACATCTACTTCTGCTTCATTGACTATGCAAAAGCCTTTGACTGTGTGGACCACAGCAAACTATGGCAAGTTCTTAAAGAAATGGGAGTGCTTGACCTCCATATCTATCTCCCGAGAAATCTATATGTGGGACAGGAAGCAACAGTTAGAACTGGATATGGAACAACTGATTGGTTCAAAATTGGGAAAGGAGTATTACAAGGCTGTATATTGTCCCCCATCTTATTTAACATATGCAGAATACATCATGCGAAAGGCCAGACTGAATGAATCCCAAGCCAGAATTAAGATTTCCGGAAGAAATATCAACAACCTCCGATATGCAGATGATGCCACTCTGATGGCAGAAAGTGAGGAGGAATTAAAGAACCTCTTAATGAGGGTGAAAGAGGAGAGTGCAAAAAATGGTCTGAAGCTCAACTTCAAAAAAACTAAGATCATGGCCACTGGTCCCATCACCTCCTGGCAAATAGAAATGGAAGATATGGAAGCAGTGACAGATTTTACTTTCTTGGACTCCATGATCACTGCAGATGGTGACAGCAGCCACGAAATTAAAAGATGCCTGATTCTTGGGAGGCATGCGATGACAAACCTAGACAGCACCTTAAAAAGCAGAGACATTGCCTTGCTGACAAAGGTCTGCATAGTCAAAGCTATGGTTTTTTCCAGTAGCGAAGTGATAGTTGGACCATAAAGAAGGCTGACCACTGAAGAATTAATGCTTTTGAATTGTGGTGCTGGAGGAGACTCTTGAGAGTCCCCTGGACTGCAAGGAGAACAAACCTATCCATTCTGAAAGAAATAAACCCTGAGTGCTCACTGGAAGGACAGATCCTGAAACTGATGCTCCAATATTTTGGCCATCTGATGAGAAGAGAAGACTCCCTGGAAAAGACCCTGATGTTGGGAAAGTATGAAGGCAAGAGGAGAAGGGGACGACAGAGGACAAGATGGTTGGACAGTGTCATCGAAGCTGCCAACATGAATTTGGTACAAACTCCAGGAGCCAATGGAAGACAGGAGGGCCTGGCGTGCTCTGGTCCATGGGGTCATGAAGAGTCGGACATGCCTTAACGACTAAACAACAACAACAAGGCAGAATTTAAAACAAACAAACATACAAAACACAATGACCTGATGCTGGAAGGATGTCAGATGTGGCAGCAGACTGACTTTCATTAGGAGAGTGTTTTACCTGCAGAGAGTCACTAACAAGAAGGCGGTAACTATTCACTTGTGAAAAAATGGGTCTAGGGGGAACACCTTCGGTGCTGAACATAACATACAGGAGTGACTGTGATTCCCAGTTTGCTCTGTTTAATTCAGTTATAGCTTAGCTTACATTTCCTGGATTGAAAACTAATGTACACACACAAATCGGCCAATATAACCTCTCCCTCATTTAAGGAAATTAATTTTGGTAATTTTTAGGGTGGAAGAAATCAGCTGAGGACAATGGTCTCACTGTATCGCACTTCTGGGTTTAAATAAAAAAGCAGACACTGAGAGGATGGCAGCGGCGGCTAATAACAGTTGAAATATAAATATATATTTATGAGAGCCAATTTGGAAACAAATTTTAGCCTCCTTTTAGCCTCCCACCCAAATTTAAAGTCATAATATATATTAAAATGACAGGTCTTTTCCCCCCACTCCTTTCCTAGACCTCACCAAGGTGACAGTAGGCAGCCAGTGCCTTAAAGCTCTACAACCCACTTTGGTAGACAATTAATGTTTGAAAGAAGGGCCGTTTCTTTTTCTGATTTGATAGTTACTACGTGTAAGGTGTGATATTCCAAGATGCATTCCCTCCCCTGCTTGTTTTCAGGACAGGAAGCTGCATTTGCTGCACAAGAAGAGAAATCTCATTATTCTTTCCCTAAGCATTTCACAACTGGCAGCACAGTTCTGTTCATGTCTGTTCATAAGTATGTCTCATTAATTTCATTGAAATATACTTTTGCATAACCGCAGCTCTGAATTTCTGTTAAATTCGCAAATTGGAGGATAGCTGAAGAATTCTGAACAAAGTACTGTATGGACCATTTTGTGCAGAAGATAGCAGAAGATGGTCTAGGCTGACACGTTGCCTAGAACAACAATGGGGGAAGTGTCTTGTCTTTTTGTTAAGATCCTTGAGGTGGTATGCAGCCACACAGGTATATGGAAAGTCACTGAGAAGCATGAAATATAAGAGCTTTATAGTAAGAGTTCATAGATGAAAGAAAACAGTCTGAGTTTTATGGAATGAAAAACTTCTTTAGCAATGTAGAAATACAAGGCTGTTTTTATCAGTACTAGTGTTGGTATTTGCATTATTAGCACCAGCATTACGGCAAATAGTACTACCACCATCTTACCTTGGAAGGAATCAAGTGTCATTAAGATGAAAATAAGTACATGACTCATTTGTCACCACTGTTTCTGGGATCCATGCCATTGTCCTCCATTATCCCTGATGGCCTGTACCTTGATGGCATTCTTAATCCATCCAGATTCAGCTACATATTTTCTTCACTATATTATCTACTTGTCTCTGTATTTCAAAACCATGAATATGTGCTGTTGGGAATTATACAAGAAAGGTTTGTGAATACATGGAAATGGCAGAAGAGGAAGCAGCAAAGAAGAACCTACCCCCACTCCCAGCTATATAGGCTTGAACAGCTCCAGTTGGCAATCCTATACACAACTACTTGGGACTGACCTGTTTTACTTATTTACATATTTATTATGGTCAGTGACCAGGAAGATAAAAATATGTTGCTTAGATAAAGTCACATAATATCAGGGGCATTGGACAAGACATGTCACCCCATCAATGCACTGTCACTCCTTTAGGACATTAAAGTTAAAAAAGAAGTTCTAAATTAGCCAGTGGCATTGAAGAACATAAAAGCTTTAAAAATATCATATCGGTCACATAATATAAAATGAAATTAAGAGACACATATAACCACCAGTATGCCAAGCCCCCTTTCCTAGAAATTAAAATTAAACAAGAAATCTCTAACAAGGGCAAGGCCACTCAAAGACCTTAAGGGACTGACCTGTAAGATTCAATGGGGTTCATTTTCTTGTGACTACATATGTGTAGAATTGCACGGTTGCTGTCTTAGTGTCATTGCCTCTTCGAATCCAACAGACAATGTCTATCACATTACCTGCAGAACAGCAGGAGATGTGGGGTAAAAACATCTCCTGCCCTTCTGTAATGGGTAATGTAGAGGAGGTGGGGGTATGAGGATGAAGGAGCACGTGTTTGTGTATATAAAAAATAAGCTGATCAGGGAGAACAGAAGTGAGTGCTATAACAATCGGGAAGTTTTTCCTGATATTCAACTAAAATCTGGGTTCCTGTAACTTGAACCCATTATTATGTGCCCTGCACTCCGGAATGACCAAGAACAGATCCTGCCCCTCCTCTGTATGATGACATTTCAAATCTTCAAAGAGTGCCAGTCTTCTTTTCTCAGTCTTCTTTTCTCAAGGCTAAATATGCCCGGTTCTTTCAGTCTTTCCTCATAAGACTTAGTTTCCAGAACACTGATCAGCCTTGTTCCTCTCCTCTGAACTTGTTCCGATTTGTCACCATTCTTCTTGAAGTGTCCAGGTATCTGGAACTGTCTTGGTGCTAAATAAAGGGGAACTAGTAGTTCAAATGATTTGAAGACTATTAATGCAGCCTAAAATATAATCTGCCTTTTTTGCAGTCACATCACACTAATGGCTCATATACAGTGGTACATCTCAGACAAGTAACCACCATCTTGTAATTTTGCATTTGGTTTCTTTTTCTTAGGTGCAGAACTTTGCACTGTTAAATTTCATTCTGTTGTTATCTAGGCAGGAGATAGCTAGAATATTTGTTTACATGTCCATACTAGAGCCAAAATGGACAGTTAGAATACATAGACATAGGGCACACTATTTACAGAATATATCCCTCTTTTTGAAGCTGCAAGCTCTGTTGGCATCTCAGTGAAGCATCGGTGCTCCACCCTAATTGTTACATCACAAAAAGTGATTGTGGATGCTGAGCAGAGCATATGTATTATGCATGTGGAATATCATTCAAAAGTCTCAGTTTATGTTCTGTGGCTGTTGTTGTTTTAAGCTGTTTCTCATAGCTGCAGTGTAAGGGCAGGGGATGAAGATAAGAAAGGCCTGCTGACGGATTAGAAAACTAATGCAAAGAGGGTTTTGTGTTGTACATAATTTCTTTCCTATTCTGTTTCTCTCATCCTGGTGCTTCAGACATTTCATCCTCCTCTAGTTTTTATAAAACTCAGTCTTGCATTTTGCAAATGCTCTATTGTATCTTATTGTATCTTATACATATTTGAGTCCAGGATTTTCATTTTGATAATTCAGTTGAAAATTTTTGGATTAGTACAATCAGCTCCCCTGAACCTCCCAGGTTTAACATACACCAGGAAGGTGAAATCAGAGCAGAACCTGGTTGGTCAGTGATACAGTGAATAGTGCAGAATCTTAGGGGTGGAGTCAGGGTAGAATTTGGCAGACTCAAGGCAATTGTGCCTCTCAACTTACAGAGTTTTTAAAATGATTCCAAGCCCCCCCCCTTTCAAAGCAAGCAGTAATGTGTCCCAGTGCCTCTGCTTGCAACAAGGCCCTACACTTTGTGCTGATTTACACTCCACTTGTGTGCCAAAGGAAAAGCAGAGGGAAGGAAGCAGCAACATCCAGCTATTGGTGGCCAGATTGTTTTCCTCAAGCTGAGGTCATCCTTGGTAGTCAGGCTTGATAGCAGTTTCACCTGGAAGACCTTCTGCACCTGAAATGCCCTTCCGTAGCCCTGGAGAATTCATTTTCCATTGGCTATGAGCCGCACTGCTTCTTGAAGGTAGCTGTGCTTGATTGACAGTGTGGCTAGATGTTCCTTCCCTTTCCAGACATGCACAGAATGCACATTTTTCTTGGTGCTGGACAGCCAATTCCCCCCTCCCTCCCTGTGCCACCTCACCCCTGATGATCTTTTGTATAAATTAGAGTTCAGGTCTTGCATGCCCGTGCATGCGCGAACACATGGAACGGGAGGTCAAGAGAGACTGAGAGAGAGAAAGAGAGAGAGAGAGAGAGAGAGAGAGAGAGTGATAGGTGGATTTTGATTGAAGTTTTAAGTACCCAAAGAGCTTACTGTTTTATAACCTGTGTTTAGGAATAACATTTCTGAAAGGTGGATAACAGCAGTTTAGTTCAGCTCTAATAATTCCATTATTTCCAAACTAGGAATATAATTGACATTTGTAACCATGTTTGTTCCTGATGCAATTTACTTACAGCGTGTGCTTGCAGTAGAGTGCTTTCCTTTTCAGATAAATGCCCTGAAGAACTTGGCTTTTGTTATATGGTGAGCAAAAGAGTAATCCATTTGTGGGTTTGCCCAGCCTCTGATGTGGAAGCCAAACCCTTTCCTTCTGTAATTTAATGCTGCCCATCAAAGTATAAGCAAAAAGATGTATAAAGCAGCCCGTTCCCCCCTCCCCGTATCTTCCAGAGCTCCTGGCTTTTTTATTATTGCTGCTTTTCACTTCTTGAGGTGAAAGACAAAGAGAGGAGATGGGATTGATTTCTGGAGAACCAACCACAGCGGCCAATGGTGGGAATAGAACAGACCCAAGAGAGGGAACCTCAGTCAAGTAGCACTGCTGGAAATCATTTTATTCCCTATAGAAAGATTAAGGGAACTGGACAGCCACTCTTCACTTGGAAGAGGAATCTGCCAGTCCATTTAAAAAACAATAACACTTTCCTTAAAATGCAAGGAGTCTTGTACACCCTGTAGTTAAGACTGATATAAGTTCCTTAAGAAAAATGGACTTCAAAAAAATCTGAATAAGTATGTGTGTAGTAAAGAAACAGTATACGCAAGTCTGTTATTTGAAACAACTGTAAGTAAAGGAATGTTTTTTATTTGTTCTCTTACAAAGGTCTCAGAGTGAGTTACTGAGGCTTTAAATGCCTATTAATAATAAAGGGGAACTCTTTAGCTCTAGGGAACCTGGAGCTATTTTTCTCTGTGACTTTTTTCTACTTCTGCAGCATAGCAAAAGGAATTTTATCAGACATTCAAAAGTCTGCAACAAAAAAAACTAGGTGAAATTTGAAGTAACTTGGGTGCCAGCCCTACTGTGGTTTAAAAGGGCCCTCAATGTACACTATTTAAACAGTGGTAGGTTTTCCTGTGTAATTAGCTGGGGAAAGAGAGCCCGTCCTCCTCTGCAGGGCTCGCTTGTCCAGTGGGCAGCTTGATGGCAGTGTCTGGGAAGCGTGGTGGCGATGGCAAGCACAATGGCAGTGCCTTGGACAGTCAGGGAGAGACCACCACCAGTTGTTGCCAATGTGCTTCCTGGCCAACCATCTGCTGGACAAGTAAGCCCTGTGGAGGAGGAAAGGCTCTCTGACCCCTGCCAAAAGCAGAGGAAGCCCTAGGGCTGCTACCTGAAGGTGGAAGTAGGGTGGCATTCTGCTTACATGCCCTTTGTTTGTGGATGAGGAATCACATTAAAACAGAGAGTGTGTAATTTAAATGAATTTGCTCCTATTCACTCATAACCCACAGATAAAAACTTTTTCTGCAGAACATAGGTAATGTGTTGTGTAGGCTTTGGAGTCTAATCACATCTGGAAGGTCTTATCCACGCCAGAGATGATGGCAGAGTGCCACTGTGCAGCTTTTCCTTATCATGTCGGTGTATGAATAGCAAAACGTGCTGCTTCCCCATAGTGCTCAAAGCACTCTTGGAGAGGTTTACACTTTAATTAAGCAGGCTACACATTGTCCCCACCCCACCGCAAGAGGACGGTACTCCATTTACCAACCTCAGAAGGATGGAAGGCTGAATGAACCTCAAGCTGGCTACCTGGGATTGAAACCAGATTATGAGCAGAGTTCTGGTTGCATGACTGCAGTTTAACCACTCTCCTATGAGGCGCCTATATACTATTAAGGTGTTAATCCTTGCCTCTCCCACACAAAGATCTGGATCCACAAAATTCTTCTCCTCGCCCCACAAGGCAAAGATATTTTATGATATTTCTCTGTCAACAAGAGAAGAGAGCATGAGAATTATTTTGGGGACGAATTAAGAGGAAAATGTGAAGATAACACAAAAAATGCAAATCACGCAGAATGACATGGGCTGCTGGTTTGTTAAGTGGCCTTTCAAAAATCTGTTTGCCTCTTTCTGAATAGTCACTCCATCATTCTGTGCTTGTTCTGTGTGGGTGCTTTGCTTCTCAAAAAGAAGGGAATTACACAGCACATATTACTGAGACCTTGATGAGAAACGTCATGCTTACTGTCTTCCTTTTGATGGACCGTTTTGAAGACAGTTGCACTTTTCAAGACCGCTGTGTTGCTGAAAATCTCTATGGGGAGGGAGAGCTGAAGAAAAGAAAGAGAGAACACATATAAATGACTATTTGTCTTGGAAGGCTATGTAAGCTCTGGATACTTTCACAGTTTTTCAAACATATGTTCAGGACAGGTTCATTATCTATAGGAATAGGAATCACTGTCCTGGAAAATGGGCTGCATTAATCCATGCCAGGGATTTTATAGACACATGGAGCTAACGACAGACCTGGGACCGCAAGTATTCCTCATAGGGCTTGGTTTCCAGAATATTTCCATGTTGGTCACCCTCTTCTTCAGACTCACAGGTGTTCTGCAGGCACCCCAACTCCTCCTCTGAGTGGGCGTCTGCTGGCAGAGGCGCAACACCAAGGCACTCACACAACACCTGTGCATTTGAAGAATGAACTATTCGTCGTCTAATTGTTTAGTCGTGTCCAACTCTTCGTGACCCCATGGACCAGAGCACGCCAGGCCTTCCTATCTTCCACTGCCTCCCAGAGTTGTGTCAAATTCATTCTGGTAGCTTCAATGACATTGTCCAACCATCTCATCCTCGGTCATCTCCTTCTCCTCTTGCCTTCACACTTTCTCAACATCAGAATCTTTTCCAAGGAGTCTTCTCTTCTCATGAAATGGCCAAAGTATTGGAGCCTCAGCTTCAGGATCTGTCCTTCCAGTAAGCACTCTGGTTTGATTTCCTTTAGAATTGATAGGCTGGTTCTCCTTGCAGTCCAGGGGACTCTTAAGAGCCTCCTCCAGCACCACAATTCAAAGGCATCAATTCTTCGGCGGTTAGCCTTCTTTATGGTCCAGCTCTCACTTCCATACATCAAAACTGGAAAAACCATAGCTTTGACTATTCGGACTTTTGTTGGCAAGGTGATGTCTCTGCTTTTTAAGATGCTGTCAAGGTTTGTCATTGCTTTCCTCCCAAGAAGCAGGCGTCTTTTAATTTTGTGGCTGCTGTCTCCATCTGCAGTGATCATAGAGCCCAAGAAAGTAAAATCTGTCACTGCCTCCATATCTTCCCCTTCTATTTCCCAGGAGGTGATGGGACCAGTGGCCATGATCTTGTAGTTTTTTGAAGTTGAGTGTCATACCATTTTTTGCACTCTCCTCTTTCACCCTCATTACAAGGTTCTTTGGCACTGCCCTTCTTTGGGATTGGGATGTAGACTGATCTTTTCCAATCCTCAGGCCACTGCTGAGTTTTCCATATTTGCTGGCATATTGAACATAGCACCTTAACAGCATCATTGGCTGCAGAGAACCTAATCAATCTGATTTCGGTATTGCCCATCTGGTGATGTCCATGTGTAGACGCCTCTTGTGTTGTTGGAAAAGAGTGTTTGTGATGACCAGCTTGTTCTCTTGACAAAACTCTATTAGCCTTTGCCCTGCTTCGTTCTGAACTCCAAGGCCAAACTTCCCTGTTGTTCCTTTTATCTCTTGACTCCTTACTTTAGCATTCCAGTCCCCTAGAATGAGAAGAACATCTTTCTTTGGTGTCAGTTCTAGAAGGTGTTGTAAATCTTCATAAAATTGTTCAATTTCAGTCTCCTCAGCAATGGTGGTTGGTGCATAAACTTGGATTATTGTGATGTTGAAAGGTCTGCCTTGGATTCGTATTGACATCATTCTATCATTTTTGAGATTATACCCCATTACAGCTTTTCTCACTCTTTTGTTGACTATGAGGGCTACTCCATTCCTTCTACGGGCTTCTTGCCCACAATAGTAGATATGATAATCATCTGAGTTGAATTCGCCCGTTCCTGTCCATTTTAGTTCACTGATGCCCAGGATGTCGATGTTTATTCTTGCCATCTCCTGCTTGACCACCTCCAGCTTCCCAAGATTCATAGATCTTACATTACAGGTTCCTATGCAGTATTTTTCTTTGCAGCATTGGACTTTCCTTTCACTTCCAGGCACGTCCACAGCTGAGCGTCCTTTCAGCTTTGGCCCAACCACTTCATTAGCTCTGGAGCTACTTGTACTTATCCTCTGCTCTTCCTCAGTAGCATGTTGGACGCCTTTCGACCTGAGGGTCCCATCTTCCAGCATCATATCTTTTAGCCTTTTGTTTCTGATCATGGGGCATTCTTGGCAAAGATACTGGAGTGGCATTGCCAGTTCCTACTGCAGGTGGATTGCATTTAGTCGGAACTCTCCACTATGACCTGTCCATCTTGGGTGTCCCTGCACGGCATAGCCCATAGCTTCTCTGAGTTACTCAAGCCCCTTCACCACGACAAGGCAGCAATCCATGAAGGAGTATTATGAACTGCTAAACTGGCAGTTTGTGCCCATCTCTCATAGTTATTTCTCTGAGGGTTTTCTAAGTATAAAGCACTCCAAAATCGATGACCATGATGTTTTTCTGCAGGCATTCTGGGACCACGCATCTTGCCCTGTTGCACAATTTTGAATTTTTGGTTAAATTCATCTAACGGCACAGCAGATATGCAGGGATTCACAGAGCAGAATGGCTTCATGTTCCCCAGATTAGTCCAGTGGTTCTTAACCTTTGTTACTCAGATGCTTTTGAACTGCAACTCCCAGAAACCCCAGTCAGCACAGCAGGTGGTGAAGGCTTCTGGGAGTTGCAGTCCAAAACTCCTGAGTAACCCAAGGTTAAAAACCAGTGGATTAGTCCACCCCTTTTCTCCTTAACTGGCACAGTCTCAGTGATTCACTGGGACATTAGTGGTAGAAAGAATAAAAACAGTTTTCTTTATTTACAGTTATGAACAGATCAAACAGCAAACTGACAAATATGTCTGCTTTTAGCAACAGATTTCAACAGAGGGGGAAAGGTCTCAGCAGAGAAGTGGGGGTGAGGCCCAGAACAACACAGTAAAATAGACTAAAAAGCAAAACTAAAACAGAACATTAGGACCTCAAAATATCTCCAGCAACTAAAGCAATATTCTCCACCATGTGCCCCTGTGCTGCTTATACCGTGCATCTTTATTTCCTGTGTCCATCATCCATGACAGCCTATTCCACACTCAGTCCCGTGCTTTCCTTTCTGTTGTAAGTGCAACAAGGGATATGGATTATAAGGCTTTGAACACCCAGCTAGGCTTCCTGTGGCAGGGCCCCTGCTGCCAGTTCTCCTTTGCATATTAAGGCATAATTCTGTTTTAAAGACTCTCCTTTGTCACATTCATACAAAGCATATCAAAAAGAATGGGAAAGAGAGCCAAAGTGCGGGTCATGTGAGGAGACCCTGAGTTTACAATTTTAAAAAGTGACAAAAAGCCATGAGTATACATCTAGATTGCTTTCTCCTGGGATGGCTTGCCTTACTTTTCACCTCCTGCCCCTTAGATGTTTTTCACCCTTTCTGATTAGAGGCATCTTCTGCCAATTCGCCATGCAGCCATTTTTATAATAACAACAACGACAATAAACATCTTGCCTCTGGAAGAAACACACTTCAGTGGTCCCCATAATCATTGGGGCTTTGGGAACAATATCAAGAAATTTCACACAGTACTATAAGTGGTTGCAGATCTCAGAAATCACACAATCAGAGCTACAAAAAAATGGCAATATTATAGGAAGAGCATACATATATGTATATTTAACAAATACTTAGGTTTTTGTATATTTTATATAATGCCAGTCAATGTTTTTATAATTTTGACTATGCCTGGTGTTTTTGAAAGAATAAGAATCCTGTAGGCATCCTTCAGTCTTGAGAGACTATAGTAACGTGCTCTGAATAGAGGTCTTGGAACAGCACCTAGTGTGGCTGAAAAGGCCAATTCGAGAGTGACAATCCCTTCCACACCGAAGACAAATACAACCTGTCCCCTGTCCAGCTCCCTGGTTTTGCTGCTTTTGCGACTTCTTCTTTGCCTTGGCCTGCTGGACAAGGGTCTCTTCAAATTGGGAGAGGCTGTGATGCAACGCCTGCCTCCAGGCTGAATGCTCAGATGTCAGGTTTCCCATCTATTGAGGTCCATTCCTAAGGCCTTCAGATCCCGCTTGCAGATGTCCTTGTATCGCAGTTGTGGTCCCCCTCTGGGGTGCTTTCCCTGCACTAATTCTCCATACAGGAGATCTTATGGAATCCAACTGTCAGCCATTCTCACAACATGCCCAAGTCAAAGACAACAGCTATGGAACGTGTTCAAGTTCCTCTCCTGCCATGCACAGAGTCCAGGACTCACTGCAGTACAGGAGTGTACTCAGGACACAGGCTCTATAGACCTGAATCTTGGTATATGCCGTCAGCTTATTATTAAGCCATACTCTCTTTGTGTGTCTAGAGAACATGGTAGCTGCTTTGCCAATGCGTTTGTCCAGCTCGACATCTAGGGAGAGGGTGTCAGAGATTGTTAAGCCAAGATACATGAAATCATGAACAACCTCCAATTCTTGTGTAGAGATGGTAATAGAGGGAGATGAGTCCATGCCCTGGCCCATGTGAAAAAGAATAATGAGGAAGTCAAGATCTTGTGGGATTTCCAGATCCAAACAGACATACACCTTGAATATAACACACCAGACATAGTAGTAATAGAACAATGAAAATGTCCAGATCATTGACACTGCAATTCCAGGGGATGCCAGAGTTGAAAATAAAGAACTGGAAAAACTAACAAAGTACAGAAACCTGGCAATCAAAACATCTCATCTCTGGAAGAAACACACGTCAGTGGTCCCCGTTGCCATTGGTGCTTTGGGAACAATGTCAAGACATTTCACACAGTACTATAAGCAGTTGCAGACCTCAGAAATAGAGTCGAGCCCCTCTTAAGGAGGCACAGTGGGGGGAACTGAACTCCCAGCCTCTGGCTCTGCAGCCAGAGATCTGACCACTGAGCTATCCAGCAGAATGTGCAACATCCGTTCTTGCTCTTTGCCAAGGACGTGCTCATGTAGCCAAAGATTTACACCAAAGGAAATGATAGCCCAGGAGTATATAAGAATGTGTATAAAATCATGAGAGGATCTCCTTAGGTCTCAGACGGCCAACAAAAACTTTTCCCTGTGGGAATATGGTTTCTGCTCAGTGCTTATAGAAATTATGTTTTGCAGAGAGGCTTTCCTGGGATTTGTAAGGGCAAAGAAATATGGGGAGCCAGTGGTTAGTTTCCAGTATATCTGCTTTGTTCTTTTATATCATCTGTACCTTAAGTGGTAGCTTAGGAAAATAAAAATGAAACAAAACTAAAATAAAACAGAAAAAAACAAGCTATGTATTTTTTTTTGAATTAGGAGTCCAGTAAAGAAAAGTCATAATTTTCCCCTACTTCTGGTATTGTGGCTCATTCATGCTAATATCAAAGTGCTGCTCTCTAGAGTGTAGCATCTGTAACAGTGGTCAGCATGCTTGTTTCTTTGTTTGAGGCCCTGCCTTTTCTTACCTTTCTTGCCAAAAGACCCATGGAGACTTGCAAAGAATTTTAGAACTCGAGTATTAATACAAGTAAAATTACAATAATAATATTTGGAGGGACGACCCACAGATGAATCATTAGAAAATACACATGAAGTCCCTTTTTAACAATTTTTCAAAACACATGTAAAAGAGATAAATGACAAGTGCTCTATTAAAATTGCCTCCTTAGCATCAATTATTAAAAGTCTGCCTTTAAAAAAACTTTTTTGACTGCTGATGGAAGGACAGCCTGATGTCCTGTGGAAAGGAGTTCCATAGTCTGAGTGACCATCAAGACCATCAGTGTTTCTCCAGGTTTTTTTAGGGCTTTATAAGTAAAAACTAGCACTGAATTGATCTCAGAAATGGACTGGAAGCCAGTGAAACTGCTGTACCAAGGAATTGCTATTTTCCCAATGTGTGGCAGCCTTTGAGAGACATGTGGTCCTACAAAGAATTTCCCATCTTCTGTTTCTCATCCAGAGGTGGTGTAAAAGCACCAAGAGACTCATAGCTGCGGAGATGAGTGAGCTACTTTGGTGACATAGAGCTAGAGTCCTTGGTCATCATTGGTCACCCACTCACCCACTTGCATTTTGAGAAGACTCTGAAGCTAAAACATGTTGTACGGCCTATATATGCTCCCTGCTCCAAAGAAATTGATCTGAGGAAGGTTCAGCTTATGGAATCTTTCTCAAACATAATCTTCAAACTAGAGATAGAGCATGTGAATTTTCTGCCATAAGGATTCAACATGAGGATTGCTGGAGGAATGGAACTGGTTTCACAGATTTCCTTTGTGACCCAGATTTAACCCTCTATTATTTCCACTGTTTTCTCGAATACATACATAGTGCCAATACTGAGGTCCCAAACCAAAAAGAAGACTAGAGCTAACTATCTGGGTTAGATACAAAGGAAGCTTCATCAGGTCAATGGTTCAAGCAAATCAGTAGGGATATGAATTTCACAGTCTTGTGTTTTTGGAGAGAATTGGGGTGGGATGATCCTCTTATTTCCTCACAATGAGATTTCTGTGTGTGATTCCCTCTTCCCCACCCCCATTGTTCTTTTTTATGGAAAGAATGACAGGCTATATGGGATTATTATGATTCCTGGGCAGAATGTCGTTGTCCCTGTGCAACATTCATTGGTGGGGTGTGGTTGTGGGTCTGTGTGTGAGGGGGGGAGAGAGAGAGAGAGAGAGAGAGAGAAGGTGCCTGCTTCCTGCAGAGAACAGCAGGCAAAAAGAGGATAGACAGGAAAGCAAGACTGGAAAAGTCCAAGTCTTGTATTTTGCAGAAAATGAAGAAATCTTGGTGTAACAGGTGGGAGTCTCAGTGGAGAACCTTTCTGTGGTGAGACCTGGAAGATTACTGAGACAAAATGGCAGGGTTTATCCACGGCTTATGACGTGAGTCTGTCTCAGCTTTACTGTATGTGGTCAAACATGCCTCTAACAGGGAGCCATGGCCCTTCCCCAGAGGCAAAGTTCATCAAAAGGCCCGAAACTGGAGGTGTGGCAGGAGGAAAATTGCATGATACTGACACAAACATGGCTGGGATAAGAGAGGAAACCTTCCCTTAATCCCTTTCTGTCCCACAGGTAATGTCTTCTCTTAATGCTGCAGCTCATCTTTTTTTACGTCTAGGGATAGAATGACAAATCTTGTTGGAACTGGCAGAGGATGAAGGTGAATTGCATAAGGTGATGTGCTGTCTCTTGTCTTCCTTTGGCAGGTCACTATGGAAAGGATATTTATCGAAGCGGAGGCCCGGATTTCCACAATTTCATCTCCTCTGGGTTTGTCACATTAGGAAGAGGACACAGCAAGGGTACAGTGGAAACCATTTTTTGCTAAATAGAAAAGATGTGCTTGAGTATAGTCTCTCACTGGGAGGCCTCGTTATGCGTGACACAAGGTAACAGTATTGGTGCAGAAGGTTGTCAGTTTCTGCTGAAACATAGCACTTCCAAGTTCAATGAGATGCTCTAGGTGGTCTCCAAAATATTGGGATTGAGGAATAGCATCAGCATTGCAGGGGTGTTATGGAATGGCAGACAGATAGATGTTTCTGTTGCTGTTTCTGTCTGATGAAATATATTGCTCTGTTTTTTTCCCCTTGGGTGCATGGGCACAAACTGTCAGCTTTGCCACCAATTGCCAAGGAACCGAACAAGAAGTGATGCCATCATAGGATAAGAAAGGGCACTGCTTACTGTAGGGCCGTAATGCATCCCAGTCATACTGTACAGATGTACCCACAGAAACAGAAGCATATATTTAATCAGACACACGAATGGTTTGGAACAGATGCCAGTTATGGGCAAGTCTTACAGGAACACCTCCTACATAACCTTGCTTTTTTTCTTTTAAAAAAGAAAAGAGGATTGTGCAAGAAGATTCACAGTTCCCCAAAGTCCATGTGTTTTCAAACTACCCCAAAGGGACTTCAAAGTCAATTCTGCTATGGATGGGAGATGTTTTCATATTCTTTTTCTATAGCTCAGTAGGAAAGGATTTGATATCAGGCTAAGGGCTTCACTGGTAAAGCTAACAAATGACTTTGGGATATTTGCTTTTCTTGGTTCTGCTTTCCTTCATAAAGTGCCACTTGGCTTTCATGCTTGAGTACCTTTAGTATTTTTTGCTTGTGGCATGTTAGTGTTGGGACAGCAGAAACAAATTTACCAGGGGCCAGTGAATTAATGTACCCACCACACTGAAGATCACTAATCTAGGTTGCTGATCAATAACCTCTAGCTTTTTTTTCTTCTGCCATTTTGATGGGATTTCTGCTTGTAGATTAATGCTTCATACTATTTCCTGCTGGATTTGCACTAGCATATTCAGTTTAACAGGAGTGCACTGTATATAGATCTATTTTCCTCAATATTGTAAGTATTTTATACAGTGATTTCCTTAAGGTTCATATACTTTTGTGTGTCTTCCTAATCTGTGAGAAATATAAAAAAATATATGCACACATTTACAGATAGATGGATAGATAGATACATAATATTGTACAAATTTAGAAACATGTCAGTATCCATATTCTGCCCTGTGTATATCATGTGTAACATAATGTGTATGCAATACAGTTGTGGGTGTGCTGATATGGTGATGTAGCAAACTGTACATATCATACCATCTCAGTGTCCATGGCAATACAGAGGACATTCAGAAGCTTCTTGGTAGCTTTTCTTTTAAGGACTGAGTAGCCTACTTGGGTGGATTTCTAAAACAATGTGGTGTGAATTTTTATTTTTAACTTACTTGTGCACATTCCGTTGCCTTAAGACTGTTGAAGAGTGAGCTACCCTCCTTGAAAGACTTGAGTGGAGAGCGAGAGTTAGCCTTGCTAGGCTTGCCCAGCTGCTGGTTCTCAGATGCCATCTTGAGGCTAGCTGACCCATCAAGTCTTTTCTAGGGTCCACCTCACTCTGTGGCACATGAGCGCACTGATGGTGGTCTGTTCTGCTGGGCAGATGCAAACCTCATTGATTTCTCAACACTGTTTCCTGCTGACTCACTGTGAGACTGTTGTACATTTATATTACAGATGTATACTGAGAAACTTTCTACAGAAACAATGTACTGTATGTGGAGACATATTGTCCCGTATATTCATCCTTGTTTGTCATTGTTGTTGTTGTTGTTGTTCCATGGATGTTCACCATTCACACATTGTTTAAAAAAAACCAGAGCTTTGTTTTTCTGACATTCCTTGTTGTTTAACCAAATGGAAAAAAGCATTCTTTACAAGTGTCATCCAAAGCAGTGTAAGTACTGTAGAACTGTCACAGAAGAACCAATATGTGTGTGTACTGTCTGTGCTTTGTGTGTTCAAATAAAGTTTACGGAGGTGGAGGCAGAGCCTGTGCTCTCCTGTGGGGCAAGGGGTACGCTGAAGGAAGCAGAAAACTGAGTGCAGCACGAAACTGACAGGAGAGTGGTCACTAATGTAAGGATGAAGAATTTGGGGTGGTTGTATTACTTTGGTCCAAGCCCACCCTTTCGAAGTTTCACTGAGATTTCAATCAAGAGTGAGAAAGAGTTCAGGCAAAAATGGAAAGCACAAGATTGGGCACCCCCAATGTGAAGGGGGTTAGCCAGTGGCAACCCCCTCCCCCGGAGAAACACCCTGATACATCTCTTCTTCTGTCCCAGGTATTTCAGTTTGATGCCTATGTATTGTATCTATTCCTTCTACACCTGAGAAGTTCAGGGGGATCGTAGCTTAGAACTGCAGGTCTGTTGGACAGCACAGCAAGGCAGCGGGAAGAAGGTGGAAAACACACACACACACATATACACACAAAGTAGATGAGGAATAATGTCTATGTGTGGGACAGGAAATTGGTAAGTGAGCTTTGTTTTTGCTACATATCTGGCTTTATCGAGCGTTGCCAACTTTCACTGTTTAATTAGGAGCCTTTCTAGCATTGATTTTCCCCCTCCAGAATGGTGAATCTTCTGTAATAATGTAATTAATTACAGCTATTATTGTGAAACTTTTAGAAAAGTTAACTTTCAGGGCCCTCTGGCCAATGACGGTCTTTTTCTGTCCAAGGTTTGAAAAATATTCCACAGAGATATACAAATTAGACTGTCTGAGTTAATTTTTAAGATCCTCCTCAATCCCAAATGTATTTAGTTCAAAGTGAGCCCATTTCACATTGCAGTCTAAATCCCGCTGTTCCTTCCTTACAATTTTGGAAACTACATTTATATATGTTTAAGTTGTGAGACTTGGCAAAGCCGCTTATGTAGTCTTGTTTGGTGTGGTAACTTACATTTTGTTCGTTGTTAGTCTGCCATTGTGACTTAGGTTGAGCTATTTGAATGTCTGCAGCTAAACAAGCCTGTTTGTGTGAGCATCCCGAAGTGACATGGCTGGCCGCTCTGAGAAACTGAATGCCGGACTAGTGGGGGTATCTTTGGAATGATCCAGTATGACAATTGTCACATATTTAAAAATGTGTGTGACTTAAAAAAAACCAACTATTTACTAGTAAAGAGATACTGTTGGGTTTGAAGAATGTACATCACAGTCTTTTAGTGAATTGTGCTATTTGCATGCTGTGACTGCTTTAATGTTGCCTGGCTCACTGGGCCCATCATTGCTTTAGATGCTTTAATTGCAGGCATGCCTCTTGAGAAACATTTTGTTCAAAACTGATGTTTTGGCTATAATATTTTAGTAATTTCACCTGTGGATAGAAGTGGATCTATGCTAGCAAATTAACTGCAGCTTCAGAAAATAATACTATCATTGCAGTTGCCTGATATAATTCCCTGTGGGGAAATGCAGCTTCATCGTATGCTTTATCTCAGGTGGCTTCCACTTAACGTTAATTTAGTGTGTTTAGTACTGTCATAGTTGGAGTTGAATGTCCGTGATTCTGTGTGTAGTACTTGAACTCATGTGTGCACTTGAATACGTGTGCTTTACCCCTCTGGCTGTCTTCTGTGATATAGTTGCACTCTAAGGCCAAGAGCTGGTTCAATAGGGAAATTCTTCATGGATGAAAACAGGGGAACATGACATATAAAATACCATGGATACCAAACAGATGAACTGAGGATTTTGACATTCTGAAAGTTTCTGAGCCAGGGTGATTTATGTTTCTGGTATGACACTCTGCTGGATGAGTCATCTCAACCTGACATTTTAATCTATAAAATTGTTGCAAAGTCTATTCTCAAAACCATGGGACTGGAATGTAACCTCTTGTGTACTACTGTAATCAGCCAGAGAACTCTCAAAACCATAGACATATTGGTGATTCAGGATCTCTATGCACCAGGCTCCCCCTCTCACTGGCTGAGAAGAAGGGACAAGGAATTCTCAAGCACACACACACTGCACACTGCTCTGTTACTTTATTTAATCAGCTTTTACCACTTCCATTCCTAGGAATGTGTACAGTACAAAGTAATATCTATTTATCGGAACAGTACAGATCATCGCAGGTTGTGTAATATAGGAAAAACAGCCAGTCTGTAAGCATATGACTCATATGTCTGCACAAATATATAAACCTCTTTTTTTCAGTTTACAAACTAAGTCCTCTTATCAGGATAGGTTTTAATATTAACAGTAAACATGGCTTCCTGCTACACAGTAAAGGCCACCTGACCCTGGGGCTCATCTGTCTTCTCTCCCTGCATCATCCTAGTTCCACATACAATTGGGCAGAAAGTACAGGTTTCTGCTTCAACTTTTAAACAAAGCATCCTTATCTGTTATGTTCTAACATGATGAACTGGGGGTTGTTTAAACCAGGGGTGAGAAGCAACTGGCGCACAAGAGGCACAGTTCTCTAAAATCAGGTATGTCCCCATCACCCCAGCACACACACATTTTGGCCAAAAATCTATTTTTTAAAAAAAACAAGCATTTTTTTTCCCAGTTTTTAACAACCGAGATTGACCTTTAAACTTTCATGTATGGTTTGAGCCAAGAGTTTCCAGAGATCAGCTATCAGAGCAAATGGTAGCTAGATTTATAAACCAGAACAAGGCTTTTTAGTCTTCCTGCGGTATATGAAAGAAGTTGAGAAGGAGAATGCAAGATCTTCAGGCTCCTGCAGATTCGTTCAAGCAGTGGGAGATCATAGTATCCTGTTATCTCTGAAATGAAGGTTAGAAAGTGAAACAACAAAAGGCAGCATTGTAGCGATTGCATGCATTTATAGGCAAGTGAATGCATCGAGAGAGATTTTAAAATTTCATTACTCACCCACCAAAAAGGGTTTAGGACACCTATGGATGATGGAAGAGCATTAGAATCTTTTTAAACAGGCAAAACAGTTACATTGTAAGATTCTATTTTTGCAATGACAAACTGAGCAGCAGCATTAGGCCTGTGCAATTTATGATATTTTAACCATAGAGTGTGTCTGAAGAAACATTTGACCACCTTTTCTAGTCCCAAGTTAATAGAACAAAAACAGGAGGTTTGCCAAACCCTACTAAAATGCTTTCCGTCATGAGTGGCTTTCTTTGGCTCAGTAGGTCCCAAAACATACATACATACATACATACATACATACATACATACATACACACACACACACACACACACACACACACACACTTACACTTATTTATTTATTTATTTATTTATTTATTTATTTATTTATTTATTTATTTATTTATTTATTTATTTATACATGCATACCATCTAGACCAAATTCTACTCTGGGTGACTAACAATAATAGGTAAAAGTAAAAACAATATAATAAAATAAAAATAACAGTAATAATATGGTGGCCTGAGCACTGAATATCCATTTGGAAGTATCAGTATGGTGTGAAGTAATCAGAACTGTAAGCTTACTGTTTGCGAGGCTTCCTTCTCCTCTCCATATTCTTTCAAGTTCTCCAAAAGATCAGCAACACATGAGCCAACATCATCACCTTTGGTAAATCACTGCTGATTAAAGGCAATTTGCACAATGCAATGAAGTCAAATGCACCCCGAAAATGCCAAAGGAAACCTTTAATCAGCAACAATTAAATTACATGTCTGTACAGCTGGAAGGTATTAGATCCTTTGATCCCCAAGAAATGTACAGGAATTTGGAGTGTTCACAAGTCACAATTGCTTTCTCTTTGGGTGAGAAGAGGCTGAAAAATAGAGTCAGGTTCTGGGATTTCCCCCTGCTTGGTGTCTCTTTGTGAATGGTAATGAGCACAAGAGAGTATCCTTGTGACCAGGGGTCTCCAACCCCCAGGCCACAGACCAGTACCGTTCCATGGCCTTGGAAGGACCGGGCCATCGGGACAGATGAGTGGTGAGCAGGAGGTGAGTGGTGAGTGAAGCTCCACCTCCTGTCAGCGCGCTCCTATTAGGTTCTAATGCTGCTGATTATCAGACAGGAGATGGAGCTTCAATCACCTCCTGCTCCTGTTCGCTGCTCATCTGTCCCGACACCATACATGTAATGAACTCGATTCAAAGCTGCCTTCCAACAACCCCCCCCCCCCCCAATCCTTGGGAGAATAGTCTTCGACTAAACTGGTCCCTGGTGTCAAAAATGTTGGGGACCACTGCTGTAGAGCATCTTGACTGTTGCCATTGGTGTTGTCAACATTCAGACTGCCCTTTGCTATGTAAAGTCTAGCATCCTTTTCCCTAATGGCAGTGCTATTGATATTGCACCGCAATACTGGGCCATTTCCTGGTGTTTGAACTGCGATTGAAGAATTTGATTTCTTTGCTTTTAAAATTGGAAGGGTAAACGTGCTTAAACGACACGCAAATTCCAACAACAGCTTCCCTCATATTGAATTACTGGAAGATCCCATAAGACGATTAAAGGATCTGTAATATGATTGCTGGGAGAAGGCAGAACCAAGAACAGCTGGGATGTGGTTGTAGTCCCTCTGTGCCAAAATATTTTGAAGGAATGTTTTGGACCTCAAGAAATGGTGAAGGAGAAGTGCAGGTGAGGGCAATACATACAATGAAGAAAGACCCATTATCCTCTTAGGTAAACTAATGTTGCTAAGTCTGTTCTACAGAATGCAGACTAGAAAACTATTTTCTAATTTCTAGACCCTTGCACTACAAATGCATTGCCTGTAGATTTCCCAAAACATATCCCCTCACATTTTGAAATTAAAGAAAGGGCTGGGAGTTACCAAAGATTGTCACTTGAAACCGAGCTCAGTAACATCCATACTATGTAAAAGATGGACAGGGAAGAAGGATGGGAAAAGATCAACTCATTTGAAATGTGGAGGTGGAGAAGGGCCTTACAGATACCACAAATCACCACAAAGGCAAATAAATGGGTGTTCAATCAAGTCAAGTCTCACTAAAGCAAAAAATGACTAAATTGAGGTTATCTAACCTTGTATGAGAATACAGAACTGATGAGAAAATACAATATTGCTGGGAAAAAGGGGGGCCATAGGAAAAGAGGAAGATGTGTTGATTCAACAAAGAAATCCACAGCTGTTAGTTTGCAAGACCTGAACAGAAGTTACTGCAAAAGACGATAGTGCTAGGAAAGGGGGTAGTAGGAAGAGAGAACAACCTAATATGAGATCTTGTTGGTTGCAAGGATCTGAGCAGAGTTGTTAATGATAGAATATTTGGGATGTCATTAACTCATATAGTCACCACATGTCAGAAGCGACTTGATGGCACATAACATCTTTGGAGTTCTTATTTTTTTAAAATTACCAAACAATTATAGACTGACAAGATGGGTGGGATGGACACTATGAAATTATATAGCCATCAAAGCTCTGTTAACATAGTTAAAACCATGACCTAAAACCCTAGTAATTTTACAGACTAAACCAGTGAGCTTCTGAATATTTTAATATTTTTTAATTTTTAATACTATTTTTGTGTCTCCATTTTTACAACCAGACACAGAATTTAAACAAGATAGGCCCTTCCTGCTACTGCACTTATAGCTAACTACTATAAGTAAACAAACATCCTGCATCTTCCAGTAACCTGCTTAACAAGACCAGCCAATTATGCAGAATGGACAAGTCGGTATAATGCAGCAGAAAACACAGGGCAGGAACTTTGAGCTAGAGAAGGACTCTTGTAGGATATATATATTATGAATGTTTTATGCCACGTGTATGTTTTGTAGTATGTTTCTGAAACATTTATAAGCTACTTTGTAAGTTTTTAACAACAAATATGGAGGAGGAGGACTTCAAACCAATTCAGAAAATAGGCAAAGAGAAAAGAGGGAGATGAAGGCGGGTGCATAATGAAAGATAAGAAAAAGGATAGCAAAAGGATGACACTCCAGTTCCTGTATAACGCAGATTGTACACACAGGAGTCTTGGTTCAAGCAAAGAAGAAAACAGACAAAAGACAATGCAAGTGAAGAGCTGAAATAGAAGTTACATTTAATTCTGAAATGTTGTTATATTCTCCTACATATTTATCTCTGACACATTTATCCAGTTATTTGGAACACAGAGTGATTACTTTACAGAATTATCCCAGACAAAACTACAGACTTGAACAAGAATTTGGATTAGAGTGCGTCCTTCAGCAAAATTCTGAAAGCCATGGGATTCCTTTCCTCCTTGTCTTTTTGGTCTCCCTTTCTTCCTCCTGAGTGCTGTCCATGGTGCTGGCACCTCCTTCTTGTCTTCACATAATGCAAAGCTTTTTCCCTGAAGGTTCTCTTCCAGACTCAGTGCTGACTTCTCCTCCACTGTACACTTGAAATAAAACAAACCAACAAAAAACTACTGTGTAGATACACACCTGTCTAAGTGTCTAGGTGTGCATGTCCCTGTGTGTGTTTTTGTTTAGCACCAAGACCAAGAGTACAAGACAGGACGGTCTCTCTCAGCTCTGTATCCTTCAGGGATTCAGTTAGGACCCTCTTCCTCTGAGTCATTACATCAAATGCCCCTGTACCATCACTCTAGTTCATGGAATAGTTAATGCGCTGCCAGTCAGATATGATTAAAGAAAGCTGAAAGGGGCACAGTTCCCCATGAATAATCAATGCAAAAAATGGAATTTGTGTCATGTAGGCTCTCCATTATTGTTATTATTAACATTTGTTAGTGTATTATCATATTGGCATAGAGGGATCAAACTGCAGTCATCTGCATCTCAAAGAATCACTTTATTATACCTTCACTAGTATCTTTAAACCTTGATTTGACTATATACAAGATGCTCCACGCAGAAAGCAACTTGTTTTCTGATGTCTGGCTAGTACAATCTGATCCAAATTTTGCAGGCAAGAACTGCTGCAAATAGGTTGGCCAGGGAGAACTGCTTCACAGCTGGTAGATATCACTGAAAAATGTACTAGCTGAAGAAGACCATTTTATTTAGACAGGAATGGGCAAAATGTAGATACAGATCTACCCCTTGAAAGATTTCCACATAATTTGCAATAGATCAACAAAGATTTCTTCATTTATGCCATATATTTAGCAGCAGCAGGAACAAAATAGCCACCCTTTAAATTCTGCTACTGGAATGAAGAATGTGTGGGGTAATCAGGACTGGATTTTTGTGTGGTGGATCTGTGACTTCTCTTCAGTTCTGATACTCAGAACAAATTCGGAATAAATGTCTTTTAGACCAGGCTGCTGGCTCACAAGGTAGATTCCACATTCCTCATGTCTGCTTTAGACATAATAGTTTATTTAGCAAGTACTGTGCATTACAATACGAGAAGCCTGCAACAATATATTGTTCCTGGGAAAATCCAGTCTCTCTGAGCTAATGTGAACAGTGCAGCTAAATTGATGGAAATAGGAAATCCCTGTTAGTTAGAAAGTTCTAGTTCTTCGGTCCTGCGAATCCTGGGTCTCAGAAGCGGCCCGAGTTGAATACTTGGCAAAGGTATCATAAGGATCCTTGAAGCAAGAAATGTTTCTCCACAAATATGTCAACATTGGGCTTTTTTTTCACACACTTGGGAGAAAGGACCATCATAAAGCAACTTTTGAAACAAAGGTTTTCTACAGACTACATGGTGCACAGCTCAGCAAGGTCCAGATAATCTTTCCACTGTCAGCCAACCCTATTGTCACTCAGGCAAAAACAAAATAAAAATTAAAAAATGAAGCAGACAAAAATATTGTGCCACCATAAAGACCAAATGCTAAATTTTAATGTGAGCTTTTGAGGACAAGTCCACTTGCTCATTCCATTGCCAGTGTAACCTCTAGAGTAAGACTGAAAAGTCCTCAAAAGCATTTCTATGTGTCACCGAGGAGCTCTTGGTCTCCCTTTTGATAGAGTTGTCTGCTTTTTTTTTTCATCTATCCTGTCTTGGGGCAGTCCTGACATTGAACAGTTGGCAGGTAACAATATTAGAATTGGCTCGGTCTCTTGGCTTTGCAGTGTATGACAGTAACTCTGCACTCAGATGTTTTGTTTGTCTTTGAAGCTGGCTTTCTTAGGCGTCACTGATGGTGCCAAATAATGGACGCCTGCCAATCTATTCAGTTTCTGAGTTGGGGCAAGGGGTGAAAGACCTTCACTGCGAGGAATGACAGCTGCCAGTAATAGAGGAAAACAGAACTAAGCGCTGGCAGTTAGGATGGAAATTTTAACCCGGAACACTTTTCCTCTGTTTAGACCACAGGGGGATTGACACTGAGTGACTCTAATAAGGAGATGGATTGTGGGGTGGAAGACAGGAAGCCAATGAATCATCAAAGTGAATCAGGACTGCCTGTGATTCCCAAAATATAGCAGAAACTTCATATGGTTTGGGTATTCATCCAAATATCAGAGGAGAATCTACATTTATAAGTACAGCTTTCAAATGATGAACCCAACAAACAAACAACCCTGTTCGTATAGCGGGAGCCTGTCTGAATAAAAACATCAAGGCAGGTGGGGGGCATTTTTGTTTAGGATTATTGATAAGAAAGCATTTCAGGGATACTTTTCCCAAACATTGCAATAACATAAAGATTGTTCAAACACAAACACACACACAATAATTATTTAGGGAAGAATCTCCTTGGGCTTGTCAAAGAACAGCCTGTTATATATGTAATATACTGAGAATCTTGACTAAATTGTGGGCAAAGTTGGTCCAGATGATATTTCATACTTGAAGCACCTATCTTTTTAAAAAAGAGAGAATGTGATGCCACAAGAAGTACTATTTTGTGAAGGGCCAGCTAGAGTTTGAAAGAGAAAGGAGGCAGAGAACAGATCTAAATGTTCAGTTCTCAGAAGAGAGACAGCCATACAAATTCCCAGCTGTCTTTCACCCCAAAGGATCTAAGAAAATATTTGACCAATTTAAGTTCCAATTCTGTGCATGTATATGAGAGTAGATTTCTCTGTAGATCTGCATAGGATTGCTGCATGAATGTCCACATTTGCACAAGAAAACCTGTTTTTTAAAAAAATACATCTAATCCAGGAAATTAATATGCCCGTACTTGGAGAGAAGAAAACACAGGATAGATGAAAATCTGTATAGCTGCTAGAGCCAGATTCAGGCTGTTTATGGTCACATCCAGTTCCAGACCTAGAGAGTGCCCTCTGCATTCTAATGACCCTACTGCCAGCTGCCTGTGGTAGAAACTCATCACTGACAAAGCTATCATCCCTGCAACAGGACAGTCTTGAAATCTGTGAGGTGAGGGTGCTGGGGCATCAGCTCAGTGTGCTGCAGCAACTGGAAGAAGAAAGAGAGTGGTACGGATTGTTAGGAAGGGGGCCGATAGAAAGATGCAGAACAGTCTGTAGAAATAAATAGGATGCCTTGAATATTTTGTTGAATGAGATATAACAGAAGAAGGCACAGAGTAGACGAATGAAAACAACTGAATGCAGTGAGGTTCATTTCCAAGCAAATAACTGTGATTTTCACTGTGGAAAAATAGAAGCTAAGACGAGTGTACAGTATGACTGAAGTGCATAAAGTCATGAATGGAAGGGGGTAGAGGCGAATATAAGACCATCGCTGACTCTTTCACATAACAAGGGCTCCTTGTAATTAACAAACACCACCCAGAGTCCAACCTTGGATTACATTCTCACCCCCACCCACCCCCCGCCCCAATAGATGCATTTCCAGGAAGTTTGCTAAGCCTTTGAAGCAGATTCAGAGCTGCAGGGGAAAGGAGGAATCTATTCCACAATAAAGATTATTATGTTTGAGCCCTTTGAAAATAACAATCTGCATTGGATTGTGGTTCCTGTGTTTAAGGCAAGCAAGCGAAATTATCTTGCATATGGCATATTAATGCATGGCTGAGTTGTTCTACCATTAGTAACTAATGAGTAATATAATTCCAGGAGTGAAAGACATTTAAGGTTTTGGTGATGATTAGATCGCTTTCAGCATCCATCCTAAAGTTGTATTCCTAACACCTTCAACTGTAAGAGTTATAGTAGTAGTTAATGACAATGGGTGGCATAATCTGTTGTGGTTTATTGGATGTTATATTTAGTAGATTGTCCTCACTGTGTCTACTCTGAGTAGAGCCAGCCTGTGTGGCCTTGCACAAGCCGCACTGTCCCAGGGCATGGCCAGAAGAAGGGGAAATATAAACCACTGCTGAGTATTCTCTACCTGGAAAACCCTAAAATGGACTTGATGGTATATGATTCTTATTATTCTCACATTAACCTTAAATCAGCAAAAGAAGAATAAACTGTATACATACGGATGCTTGAGAATCCTAATCCGTTTTTATTTCAAATAGAACCAACCTGAATTATACTTACCAGACCAATAAATCAGAATGCTGTTACTCCTCAATCTTCACATAACTCCGTATTAGTTTATAATGTTTTTGAGTCAAAAACAGAATTAAATATTAAAATACATACAAAAGTATTATCTTAAGTTAAAATGTATATAAATATGTAGAATGCATATAAGATAGCTTTAAATGCAAAAGCAGATTGGAATGGAAACACGTTGGGATATTGATGAACATGTGAAACTAACACAGACTGGGAATAGACTGATCTCTATATATACATAAACAGATGTACAAACGCAGACAGCTTTACAGAGAGGTGATCTTGGAGAACTATGTCCATAGGTGCCCATAAATTACACATCCATCACTCTTACAGTACTTCAAATCATATATCCTATTGTTGGACGAAGACATAAAGTACCATAGGTAGAGTGATCTTAATGGCACAACAGACTTAAAGTGCCCTGTTTACACGGCCTCCTTATTTAAACCATACATGCCAGTGAATCAGTTTTTGAGGTCCCATAAGACTCATCACTTGCACTTCTCACTCCGGTACATTCTGGATGATGGGGGCCGTCTGTCTCATTTGTGAATATGGTAATGGGAATACAGAGATAATGTAAGAAGCACTAATTGGTAAACAGCTGTGCAAATCTGTGCATTGAAGAAAAATCAGCCAAAGGCTATGTAAGTTGGCTTTTTTATTGTTAAGGCAGGGCCACATAGCCACAGAGTGCTGCTACCTGTGTCTTTAAGGTACAGGTTCCCCTTGATAATTTGTCCAGTCGTGTCCGACTCTAGGGGGCGGTCCTCATCTCTGTTTCCAACCCATAGAGCTAGCATTTGTCCGCAGACAATCCTCTGTGGGCACATGGCCAGCGTGACTAGACATGGAACGTCATTTACCTTCCCACCGAGGTGGTACCTATTTATCTACTCGCATTTTTGCATGCTTTTGAACTGCTAAGTTGGCGGGAGCTGGGAGAAGTGACGGGGGCTCACTCTGCTGTGTGGATTCAATCTTATGCCTGCAGGTCTTCTGATCTTGCAGCACAGAGGCTTCTGCAGTTTAACCCGCAGCGCCACCACATCCTGTGTCTTTAAGACATCCCTTTTCTGAACTTTCTGTCTCTGTCTTTATTTTTGCCTGAGCAGCCATCTATTTTATCCTAATGAATCCCTCTTTCTTTGCCTTGTATATTATGTCAAAATAAAACACAGCCCTGAAAGGAAAAGTCAGCGGACTACTGAATGCCCTTCCTAGGAGAGATTTTGTCAGCTACAAGGCTCTCTTTTAGCACTTGGCACTTAAAGTTAGGAATCGTTGGCTCTCTCCTCACACTAACTGCTGTTAACAAATACACACGTAAACACAGAGCTACTTCAAGCATCCTCTCTGAAAGGGTTTCTTTTTCAATATTTGTTTGTAAAAGTGGGTCTTTCATTTACTACATGGATCTCATTTCACTCCTTAAAATGGAGGCTTTACCGTCAAAGGATTTTAATGTAGATTCAGTATTCTCAACAACAAGTACAACAAAATGGGTTGGGGGAGTCTAATTATTTTTCCAGTGCTTCATAATTAACTCAAATTGGATTGTACAAGTTAGTAAGTCAAACTATTAGAGAATCAATGAAATTTCAGAGATGGGGGAAAAATCAGCTAAGGCAACTATTTGTAGAGACTAAGGAAAATCCATCACTAAGACCACTAATAAAATCATTATTATTCTGATGGCAATATACTAGGCATACCCAGTGTACTGTAGTAGATAGAATGATGGACTAGGATGCTGGAAACCAGGGTTCGAATCCCCACTTGACCAGGGAAACTCATTGGAGAAGTGGAACTGGTAAAACCACTCCTTAAACATCTGGCTTAACCTTGAAAGCGCTGTTAGGGTCTCTATAAGTTGGTTCTGATTTGATGGCACATTAACTAATATATCTGGCAGATAAAAGAAACAAGCAAGATATTCCACTCTGCAGGTATCTACAGTAAAAGCAGCGACTACTGTAAAAAGAAACCGTGTACTGTACAGATATTTCAAACAAGTGAGCTATGCTGTCTGCTGCAAGGAAAATACATGCATTTCTTTCCTGCTATTCCTCAAATGACATTTTACCCTCTGAGGAACAATCCCATGAAGATTTAAAGATACTGACATGCCCACAGTTAGTAAGTGAGCTTCAGAAAAATTGACAAATTTAAACTCAAATATCCTACTTTAACCAATGTGGCAACATTCTAGAGCTGTTGCTGCTCCTTTGTCCACCATCATTCAATATTGGCAATAAAAATAAAATAAAAAAGCAGAATTGCTTTTGGGGGATACTACATATTTTAGCACTTTTGCACAAGCCCACCATTCTTCTGGTCTTTGAGGGAAATAAACATTTCTGTACTTTCACAGGTTACCACAGAGATACAAATTTAAAATTCTTTATGCTATAGGCTTCATTCAAAATTTCCAGCATGAAGCAAACTGGGTTCTTTCCTCAAAACAATGGAAAACATTATTCCAAATTTTCTTATATCCTACCTGCTTGTTGTTTTTTCTAAGTGCCCCCTATTTCAAACTGACAAATTCTTTTTAGCTAAACTATTCTCCCAGTTAGTTGCCCCAGTTACTGCTGAAAACATCAGTGCTGCTCCCCACAATTCAGTATTTTGGAAGCTGATATTAAGAATTTCTTGAACACAGAAATGTCTGGATGTGACTGCCAGTATTTGATGTTTCATATTCAAATTGTATTTTTCCCCCAAACGATATGTGTTACATTTTGGACTATGGTACACAAAACAAGATATTTAGTATTTTATCAGCTGATCTGTTTGATGTTCAAGGAAATAAAAGTGTAAATGAGGAGTGGTATAAGTGTGGTCCTGTCGCGCTAGGGATAAAGTTCCCCAAAGTTGTTTTCATACCTCATCCACCCACTCTTCCAATCAATGAATGTTTCCCCCCAGCAAAGAACAGAGTGAACGGCCACTCTAGGAAAATTCCAGGAGCACAAATTCACATTCTAAAGAGGCCATTGGGTCCACCTAAGGTATTTATGATTTCAAATAACAATTCTTCAGAACCAGAAGTAGACTTCTTGTCACTTCTGCTTTGTATTTCTTTTTCACACTCCATGTGGCCCAGAAGATTTTGGAGGCATGGAATAGGCCCCAGACCTGCTTAAATTGCAAACCTCCTGTCTAAATAAAGGCTACACATCAAATGACAGACGTATCCCAGACAATTATTTTTTGTTTATTTTATTTATTTATTTATTTGATTTATACCCCGCCTATCTGGTCCAAAAGGACCACTCTAGGCGGCTAAATTATTTTTTGTTGATGATAAAACTTTGTTTCTTAGGGATGCAACATTAGTCATTTAGTAAGTTAGCATAATAAGATAACAATTATTTGATAAATTAAAAAGCTGTATCTGTTAAACCAGGCAGATTATTTTAGTCATAAATGATTTAATCATTAAAACATTATTACTTTGTTAATAATTCATAATTGAAGTACTAATGCTTGACGGGGGCCTTCTTGGAAGAGAGATCCCACAAAATATTCCACATAAGAGAGAATTGTACATATATACATTATTTGAATGTATATATATACAATTTGAAACCTGTACATTTTTGAAAGAAAATTAATGTATTTTTTTCTTTCATTTTTTCCAATTTCTCCATTTTTTAAAAAAAATTAAAGACTTCATCATTTGAACTTGTTCTTCTAGGAGTATCATTATAATATTTCTATAATAATAAAATTAAAATTCATAATATAAAGAATGCATATACATGAAGGCCATCAGACAACCTGAAATCTAAAACATGAAGCATGTCAAGCAGTACATTCTCCTGAAAATTCCTTGTTTTACCCATGCTTTCTCCACTGACCTGGAATCTAACTGAATTGTTCTATTTATATGCAGTTGTGACATATTACAGAGCAATAGTAATGGGAAGGGGAAAGGAGAAAAGTGGAAGATTGTCTGCCAGTTCCAAAGCTCCACTGGATTGCTATAGCCAAGGTGGAAATGGACCCTCCCCCCTCCCCCTTTGTTCCTGGTGGGATTTTAAAAATCCCCTCCTGTTGGTTTTAATGGAAAGGACAATACTTGCACCAACCTGTACTTATGAAGCCCAATCTGGGGCCCTTATGAGGCAGTGGAGGGATGCTGGACTTGGGGAATCCAAGGCCATGTCCAGTTCCCTTTGAACACATCATTTGAGAGCCTATTACTAGCAGCAACAACACGGGTGATAGGCTTATGTGAACAGAACTTTGCATGGCTCCAACTGGAGACACCAGGACGATGCCCTACCACCACCGGTGGAACTCCTTTCTCAGCCTTGACCCATACTGACCAGCATTTTTGGGCCAGGGATTGTACGCAATTAATTAATCAATTAGAAGTCATACACGAGAGCCCTTTTCAAAAGAGAGAGGGAAATTATTTGGGAGGAGGTCGTTGGAATGAAGACATGACAATGGTTCATCTTTTCCCTTCATACTAGTTCTGCATCCCAAGTTGCCTTTCCTGAACCAGCTTTTCTTAGGGACATGCCTGTTTCAAGTCCATGACTGTCGGATGAATTCATGCATCAGTCCATTCCATCCCATTTTTCCATTAAGCTGCAAGGTTTTCTTTTGAAATATCAGTATGAACATCTGTTTTCAAATAAGCCAACAGATAGACATTGTGGCCAAAAGTTTTTTTTTTTGGTTACACCTGCTGGTGTAATGAAAATGGCATAAATCTCAGTAGCAAATTGTCACAAGGTAAGAAGTTAGCACAGGCATTTGCTGTTGCATCCCAAGTTGTGCAATTTGGCATGGAACAGCCCAAATGCTTACTCTGACTTCCTAACTCATTGCAATTTGCCACTGAGATTTATGACAGTCATGTGACATGGGCATAAAAACATATTAGGATTCTGGCCAACGTTACCTAATTTTGATTTATATTATGTATTTTAATTTGTATTTTTGAAAGCGTTTTCTGACAGCATATGAATTTCTGTATGCACTTTTTCCCTCAAAGTGTCTTATCTAAAAGCATTTAAATTTAAGCTATGCATTTTACATGCGTTTTTACGTCTATTAAACTGGCTGGCATCAGAAAATCAGAAAGATGTGCAATCCAAAGGATAACTACCTCAGTAATAACTGCATATTACCTCAGGAGACACAGATCAAGTCAGTTCATGCCAGACTTCCAGAAGAAAGAATTTCTCAGTCATCCTTAGTTTTCCTCAAGGGCAGGACACCCTCCAGAATTTGTTACATCTCTTTGCATGTAATGTTCTGTTCAACCTTGATAATCCAGCCATGATAATCCTAAAGAGGTAAGAAGAACCTGGAATTGTTCCAATAAGCAAATGCAAGAATTTGCTTGCTTGCTACAGTGATTTCACTGAAGAAATCAACAAACCAATCTAGGGGGCTTCATGCTGACTTCATTTGCTGCACACTTCTTCCAATGTGATTTTTCTATTTAAAGCACAAATGAAGAACAAAATCCATCCAAGATATCTAAAGGGTCTGTGCAGACTGAGAGGCATGTATTCTTCCAATCTCCATGGCCAGCTCAGCATTTTTTCATGTCATTATTATTTCTATATTTGTCACACCAATAAGGAAAAGGAACAAGCAGTGAAGTCCTCACATACAAAGGCATCTAGTAAGACCCAGGAACTGACTAGTGACAATTAACAATCTGCACACCAACACAATATGCAGCCTTGCGTTATCTTCAAAGAGGCATTTTCTGCCTCTTAGTGTTGCTCAAAGCTTTTGGAAAAAGAAAAAAAAAGTGATTATGCAGGGTGGAATATACTGGAAGCTTTCTCTGTTGATCATCAAAATTACAATCATACTCTCCACTTGGCCTGTATTTGTGGATTGTTAGTCACAGTTTAGGTTTCAGTGCAGTTTGAGTTGTTTGTTTTGTCTGGCTTCACTTTGTACCAGGTGGAGTTGGGTGGTAAGAGTTTCTTAGACTAGAAGCTTTCAATGCAGCACTATTCTACTAAAACAACAACAATAAAAACACAAAATTGAGTAAAGAATATTATTTCTATAAGGTTTCCTTAACAGTTCTGAAAGTATTATGAAAAATAATTGATTTCTGACAATTAAAAGTATTACCTGTTCCTGCATTTGTATTGTTTCCACGACCATGTGGCCTTTTCCTGATTTTTTTTCCTGATTTCTGAAGTAGATTAGCAAAAGGCTCAGTGTGGAAGCTTTCAGCTATCATGCTAATCTAATCAAACAAACAAACAAACAAACAAACCCCAATGTAGAGTATCATTTTTTAAAGGGTTTTCTCCACATTTTTTGAAAAAGTCATTTTGGACAACTGGTTTCCAAAGGGGATTTGCAGTGGATCTGTGCTGCAAATCGCTCAGTTTGGAAGCCTTCAACAAAAGCACTAATCTAATTTTTGAAACTTTGCACAGAACATCATTTCTAAAGCATTTCTTCAAGCTTGTGGAACCCTAAAAATGCTGAGTTCTTTAATAAAAGAGAAATGTGGTCTTACCAATAGGTGTGTGCAGGGCCCCTGCTAAGATCACTGCTCATTTGACACTATGCAGCACCAACCAGCACAAAGGAGGAAGGAACAAAGGCTCTATCTGATAAGCTCTTAAACTGAACCCATCCAGCTTTCAAAACTTTGTTGTATAAGATGATCTGGTTCTTATTTCTTCTTGTTGCCCACCCTCCTACTCAGTATCAACTAGTAAAGCCCTTTTCAGCCTTTAGATATTTGGGAGGGCTGCATGTGTGAGGAAGCCAACTCTGTCCCCTCCATACGTTGCTCACAGGAAGTAAAAGATTTGAAGAGCCAGTTCATTTGTAAATGCTCTGAATGTGAGATAGCATGAGGAAACCAGATTCCGGTTCATGTTCTGGCCTGTGTGGAAAGCCTTCACAAATTGATGAGTGCTCTCTCTTCATACCTGTCACTTCTAGCACAGTGGTAACAGAAGGGGCTGGGCTATTATACTGTCTCTCTCTTTATGCCGTCAGTCCTCCCAGATGTTGAGCAACCTAATAGAGCTCTATTGAATGTGAGTGACCCAGATAGAAGGTTGTTTCACATAAGGCATTATCTGAACCTTATGTGATGATAACTACTTCTCAAAATACATGCCCTAATAATTTTCAGCACTGAATTGAAGCCACAAGTCTCAAACCCTTCAATTGCTTCATAGCCATTTTGTAGTCAATCAAGACTCCCACACACTTGTTGTTTTCTGCTGGCAACAGAAGTATTTATGCATGTGCCAGGTGCCTCACAACCTGCTTTCTAATCTTTCTACCAGTTTATGAGGTTCTCTAATCCTTACTGGTGGGTGTTCCGCTGAAAGCCTATAGGGCTGAATGGGCATTGTGAATGCGGACATGCATATAAAACGCACAGCCCAAATGTCCTCATACATTGAACAGCATCATAGACCACCATCTTTTGAGCTCAGATGATTTACAGAGAGCTTTGCAATCACTTTGGGACATGGTGGCACTGTGGGTTAAACTGCAGAAGGCTCTGTGCTGCAAGGTCAGAAGACCAGCAGTCATAAGATCGAATCTACACAACTGAGTGAACTCCCTTCGCTTGTCCCAGCTCCTGCCAACCTAGCAGTTCGAAAGCATGTAAAACTGTGAGTAGATAAATAGGTACCACCACAGTGGGAAGGTAACGGCGCTCTGTGTCTAGTCACGCTGGCCACGTGACCACAGAAACTGTCTACTGACAAACATGGCTTGGAGACAGGGATGAACACTGCTCCCTAGAGTTGGACACGACTGGACTAAATGCCAAGGGGAACCTTTACCTTACCTTGCAATCAATTTGCCTGAACATGGTTAGAGAGCTGTCATGCCTGGGACTCGTGCCATGCTCCACTCATGAAAATGTAATATTCTTTCATTTACATGGGAATGTTTGGAAAATTAGGCTTCTGTGCATACCCATGTCCCTGAAACCTTTTTAGCCCTACAAGTGAGCAGGTGAATGCTTGCACGAGGTTGTAGGGAACCTCAAATAATCCTGGATTTATTAATTATGCCATCCAGTTTGGCCTCATTGTCCTACTTCTGTTACTTGTTTTAAACAAAACTCTTGAATAGAAAGGTCCTCAAGAATCGCTCTGAATAGGAATTACATCAGTGGTTACCTCTCTATTACCTTTTCACTTCTATTGCTTTTTAAACTGTTCTTTACTCATATGATTCCTATATTCTATAATGTTTCCATTGTAAACAGTTATTATAATTGTGTAGGCGTCTGATCAGCCCCTCTAGAATACACAAGTCATACATAAACAAGGCCTGAGATACAAAGCAAAGCAGAATTATTATGGAAACACAGAGATTTATTTATGTTAGGTTTCTTCTTATAATAGATCATGTCAGGACCCACTGTGGGGAGTCTTCCCAGCCATACTGGTTGCAAGGAAGGCAATCTACTTACATTATTTTTTTACCGATCAGAGGTTTTCTCAAAAAGCTTAGCAAATCTTAGAGCTGAATTACGGTCCTAGGCAAAAGAAGTTGTCCTCTTATGGAAGTAGCAAATGTGGCACAAGCGAAGGTCATTATAGAACAAGAAAGAGGCCCACAGATCAGCTCTGCATAATGCTTACAGAGTTATTGATGCCAGGACGATCAGCTCAAGAAGACTGCAGTAAAGAAACTAAGCCGTGTATTGAAAGGAAATACAAAATGCCCTCCTGGGTGCTGTCCAAGAGGGCCTGAGAATTCTTTCCCAACTCCAAAGGGGAACAGTCAGATCAGACCATGAAGGTAAGCAAGAAAAGTTATCCTCAGAGACGTTTAATTGGGATCATTTTCAACCCACATAGCCATTGTTCCTGATGTCCCAAAGAGGCCTGCCATAAGAGACTATTTCCACACCATTCTGTGCTCATAATCAGCTCTCGGAAAGCAAACTGAAACAACAGTTTCCACTCGTGAATCTGAACCACTCAGCATTCAGAGCTGAAGTGCTCACAGCGGGAATGATCATAACAGTTTTTACTGAAAAGGTGGAATTTACTCACATAGACTGTAATCAAGAGTAAACATGTTCATACCTGCACAGATGGCATTTGTATTATTCATATCCTCATCTCCGTCATAGTTCCATGCCTGCCATAGATTATTCTGTGACAGGGTTTTGTTTTGTTTTGCAATGTGGCAATGCCAAATTGCCTCATGTAGGATCGAGCCTCTACTTTTCCAAGGAAAGGCAATGAAACATTTCTGCCTCTCCCCTTCAAACCTGCAAGGGGACAATCTCTTGAAGTCACTGAGGCACACTAGAAGTGAACCTGCAATGTGAGAAACTACCAAGTACACCTGCTTCAGAAATTATTTCATTTATCTCATTAGCATTTGGGTTCCAGCTCATAAATGAATGTTCTTCAGAATGTCCTGCTTCCTAGTTCTGTAGCTTATCTTATCACCTTTGTGCCCAAACATTGTGTGGGAGATACCAGCTGCACAATGTCATCAACAGTCTGCTCTGGCCTCATGTCATAACGTGGAAAAATTGGGAATCATTTGTCAGCTCTTGTGGTGGTTTAACTTTTGCGCTGTCATCATGAGAACAGCTCTGTTTCTCAGAGTGGGCTGAATGTGAACATTTGACACTTTCCATTCAAAACGCCTAGTCAATCAATTCTCGGGTTCAAGACCTGAGATCCAACACCTGTATTCTCAAGTCATTCTATACCTAAGGAATTGGTTCAGGCCTATCTCCTTGTTGCCAGTTTTTGTAACAGGTCCTTATTATTCACTTGCTCACAGTACACTTCAGGAATGTCAGCCCTAAAGTTTGGAACTGTCACTCTCTGAAACAACAACCAGCATACAAGGAGAGAGGGGAAGGATAGAAATGATCTTTGCTGGAGCACTGACAACAGCTTGGTTGTTTAGTTGATGTCCAGGTGAAAGTGGCAATTACCATCCATCAATGGGTAATATCAAATATCATCTTCCTTCTCCCAGATTAACTCAGATCACTGAGTTAATTGTGATAAATCATGGTGAACTACAGAGCTGGAAGGGATCTCAAGCTTTTCTCACCCAAGCTCCCTGCTGATGTAGGAAACCCACCACTAGAACACCCCTGACAGTGCGGCAGAAGCCAAATGTTTGCCTTAATATGGGGCACTGCATTAAGATATCTGAAGCAGGCCAGAACATTATTAAACCAGGTGACCTTGTTGAAGGTGGCAGACATCAAGAAAGAAATGGGTTTCATTTGCTACTGCAGTAAGGAGGTGGATGCCATGCTTCTGTTTCATAGGTAACCCAATGGCTTGAATAGGCATACCCCATTGATAGTTGACAGCTCTTTGCATGTATTATTATAAGGATACATTTTTGTTTTGGGGTGTAAGGATTGAAATAAAGATTAGCCTTGAACTTTCCAAGAAAATGTGTATCAGATGCCTGCACTTGCAGTTTCTTTCAACTGTTGAAGTATTACATCTAATATGAATATTTGCAGGCAAAAGTGTGTTTCCTATACCATCTGATGTGACCCTTTTTGCTTTCAACTCACTTGTTCTTGACTCCATAAAATTAGAAAATTAGTAATCTTCATAGGAACTAAGACTGATGAACCAATATAGGACACAACTATGTATGGTGGTTTTCTTTTGTTATTGCTGTTCCGTGCTATATTTTATAAGAGCATATGGGAAGGGTGACTTTATAGGTTAATATACAGATATGCACCAGTCTTTCTATCAATCCATCTGTGATGACTAGCTCACCAAGGACAATGTTACCTATTAGAACAGCCTTAGAACAAGTTAGTAGACTAAGGGTGTGGCTACATTGTTGCCCTCCTGATTTCTACAGAAAAACTATGTTAATAAGCTGTAAACAAAGGCCAAGTGGCAACTTCCTCCTCTCTTTCTTTCTCATTATTTTCCCCCTAGTGTGTGGTTGCCCTGGCACAATAGCACTGGAACCGGCATTATTTGCAAACATCCATTCTTTCTAGGGGTTTTAACATTCCATCTCCCAGCTGCTGGACCAAGCAATCATACTATCTGAACCAATGCAAATGGATCCAATTTTATACAGTGGGGTCTCGACTTACAAACTTAATCCGTATTGGAAGGCAGTTTGTAAGTCGAAAAGTTTGTAAGTCGAATCAGCATTTCCCATAGGAATGCACTGAAATCCAATTAATCTGTTCCGGCTGTTTTTGGTTCTTAGGTTG
The DNA here is from genome assembly GCF_051106095.1 of Pogona vitticeps. Lineage (NCBI taxonomy): Eukaryota > Metazoa > Chordata > Lepidosauria > Squamata > Agamidae > Pogona > Pogona vitticeps. Next base: position 125,850,390 of record NC_135784.1, on the reverse strand, counting down.
AGGGGCATTTCCCATAGGAACTAAGGCAAAGCCAGTTAATCCGTTCCTACCACTAGGGGCAGAATTTTTTTCTTTTTTTCCTTTTAACCTAAGATGACTTAGGTTAAAAAAAGAGGAAAGAAATGAGGGAGAGAAGGAGGGAACAGACACCTTTTCAACCGAACACCCTGAAAAGCACATTTTCAGCCAAGACAAGTACCTTCTGGAAAAAACCAAGCACCTTTCAGACAACAGATCACCTTGAAAAGCACCTTTTAAATCAAGACAAGCCAATACAAGCACCTTTTGGGGAAAGGGGGGGCAGCAAGGGAGGGAGGGAACACCTTTTAAAAATCCAAAAATCAAAAATTAAAAAAGCGCCAAAAAATAAAAATACAGTCCGTACCGCACTGTACCAGGCAATACCAGCAGTATCAGGCAGTACCAGGCAGTCTGAAGACTGTCTCCAAATCCACTCTCAAAACACTGGGAAGAACGAGGAAGCAGATAAGCACCCTCTTCACTGGCCAACGGTTAACTGAAAGTTCAAACTTCATGCTTTCCCCACCTCAAACACGTTTTTTTTGGTTTGTAACTCGAATCTAAGTGTGCAAGTCGAGTCAATATTTTTCTATCAGAGTGGTTTGTAAGTCGAAATGTTTGTAACTCGAGCCGTTTGTAAGTCGAGGGTTGACTGTATTAAAAAAGTAAAAGACCCAGAAGAAAAAACTACAGGTTAGGGCCTGGAGTTGAGGCTAATTTTCACTGGCTTTTTCATGGTCAGTGGGGAAAAAATGCAAATCAGACTGTCCCAGTCCTGTAGCATTTCCCATATTATATGTGAATGCAGTCACACCCTAACAAGGCAATTCTTTCTAAAGGTATAGATACTTGGGTGTTTGGTTTTTCATTCGGTAAACATATCACTGCAGGGATGCAAAACACACATAATTCAACCAATCCAGAGGTAGAAATTGAATAAAATGCTCCTGTCCCAGTCTTTGAAAAATCTGTCATTATGCTAAGCTCTTTTTGGGTCAGCGTTCGCAGCAAATAGAAAAAGCAACGGGTTCATGATTTAAACTATCAGATACCATCATACATGAAGGAAAGAGGTTGTTAATACAGAAGTACAATGCGCTGGAGAACCAGTGGCTGCAAGGCCTTCTTAGACACCTTTAGGGAACCTAGAGGTATTGTTGACACACAGTGGCCTTTCCTATTCAATATCAGGTTGGTTTTATTATTATTATTATTATTATTATTATTATTATTATTATTATTATTATTATTATTATTATTATTATTATGGACAACTCATGTTCTCACCAACCCTACACACCAAACAATAAAGCTGTGACCTGCTCAGACACCTGTTTCTGTGTACAGCAGCCACAGAGGGGTTCCCAACCTTAGGTAACCCAAGTGTTCTTGAACTGTAGTTCCCAGAAACCATCATTACCTACTGCTCTGGCCAAGGTTTCTGACAGCTGCAGTCTAAGAACACCTGGGTTACCCAAGCCTGAGAATCACTGCTCTAGAGCTCTTGTCTGCTTGCGTAACCAAACTTCTGTTCCCTTCAGAAAAAGGATAAACTGAAGGAAGTCACTTGGCCATTTATATAGCTCGAATCTCTATAAAACTGACAGGTGGAAGCATTTAATTTCACTTTCTTTACAAAACCCCTTTAAGTTCACTTACAGAACACAGTAAGTTCACTTACCTTGTAAGTCTATTACTAGTTGCTATTATGAACAGGGAGGTCCATAACAAGTGCAACAAACATCCAGAACTTGGTAAAAATGGAGAACCAAAGCATCTCTGTAAAACCGAATGCTGGGGGTTGCTTCCAAACAAATAAAACATTGAAAAACTGTTTCTGAAGTTTAGAGGTAGGCCCTGGAGGCAAGCCTTCTTCAGCTTCTTTACAGCTTACAGATTGTTGTGAATATGAAGCTACAGTGTTTCCAGGGAACAAACAATAATTATAGGTCAGCACACTGCTTGCAACACAGAAACAGTCTATGGCATAGGAATCCGTCTTTCCTAGCCATGACGGCATTAGCCAGAATCCAGCTGGAGATTTACACTGGTGTACGTCTAAGTGCATAAATCATGACAGCAAATTGCTTCCAATTAACAGGTTGCTGCCCACATTCCTATTCACATGCTAGCTGAACGAGTTGTCATAAAACCATGGATACAAGTGACAATTCATTAATTAGTGCTAATTTTATCACATGATTTATACATGATTTAAACTTATACCAACATGTATCCCCAGATATAGAGCTGGAAGAAAGCTGTCACAAGTGAGACTTGTGTTGCCTACCAACATGTGTAGGCTTATTGGTGGAGAGCCCCTTGTTGCTTCTGTGGGGAGTTCTGGTTGCTTGGGCTGATCCTCCATAAGTATTACTTTCCTTTCTCATTTAGCCTTTACTCCCTTTCATGTTTACTTTAAATTTCTGGATTATGTTAGTTTGCTGGAATTTTATTCAATACTATATTGTTATTTTATTGTTTTTGTTGACTGATTTAATGATTATTTGTGGTTAATTTTATTGCTTTTGAACAGTTCAGTTATTTGATATAATGTGAACCACTTAGGGCCGCGGTCTCCAACCATTTTGGGGCGACAGACCAGCTGAGGGGGAGTGAGCTCCATTTGTGGGGGGCAGGGGCACCCCCATGCTCGCGCAGGGGGGTGCCATGCGAGTGTGGTGGGTGTGTTGTGCTTGCGGGGGCATGTCACACGTCCACTGTGCGAGCGCAACACCCCCTCCCCCCGTAAGCATGATCCGCCCACTCTGTGTGGGGGGATGGAGATCTGTATCTGCGGCCCTGTTCGGGCAAGCCCACTGACCGGCAGCAAGCCGCGGACCAGGCATTGACGACCCCTGACTTAGGGCACTATTAGCAGAAAGATAGGATCCAAGTAAATAAACAATGAAGAAGAAGAAGAAAAAGATGAAGAACAAGAAGAAGAACAACAACCGGAGAACAGGAAGGGACCTCATGGATCATCGAGTCCAGGCCTTGTCAATAAGGTGCAGTGGGGATTCAAACACCCAACTTCTAGCTCTGGAGCCAGATGCCTAACCTACTGAACTATGATGATGGTGGTGAGATTATTAAGGTGTATCTCTAATGTTTTTTACTTTGAGGCACATGGTTCAGGGTATGATTCAGGAGAAAGAGTTAATCCCCTTTCTCCCCCCCCCCCCCAATACCACATCTCCAACCCAAAACAGAGCCCTCCACTTGCTAGGAAAGGGCTGTAGTTCAATTGTGGAGGTACAGGTTGCAAAATGATGCCCTTTCTCCATGTTGGGTAGAGAAAGTCTTCAGAACCCCTGACAATTAGTGCAGATGGTACTGAACTTGACAGTATAATAGTTTGACTTGGTAGAAAAAAACCCTCTATCTTCCTGTGCATTTAGCACTTTTTAAAAGAGAGAGGGGTGAGTCACAGGCCTCCCATCAGCCCTTGCTCCCTTGTTCCCCCCATAGAATCAAGGGAAATAGGAGTGTTTTTTTTTGGTTTTCTTTTGCTTTTCAGTTTTTTTACAAAATTAAAACTAAAATACAGATTCATTAGTGACTACACGCACTACACATTGAACTTTCCCCACCCATGTCACTTTTACCCTTGGGACCTGGTGTTCAATAATATCAATTTATATCCCTTTTCATCCCAAACCTCTCCAAAAAAACATTGATTTTTTTTTTTTTGCTGGCATATAGCCTTTCTCCTTCAAAAAGACATACAGTACTCCAAGTATAAATTCCATACATCTTTGAAATCATTAGACTTTACTAGTCCTCTTCTTATTTTCATTTCACATGTTAGCTAAGGTCCACATGTCTTAGACTTTACTAGTCCTCTTCTTATTTTCATTTCACATGTTAATTAATTTCATTAATTGCTAAGGTCCACATGTCTTTATACCAATCTTCAAGATTAATTTGTTTGTCATTTTTCCAATTCTTTGCAAATATTAATCCTACTACTCTAACCATTATAACAAGCAACTCTTCCTGATTTTTTTTCAGATGGTAATTCTTAATTATATTCAAGAGGACAATATTTGGTGATATCTGAATATCTTATCCAATATTTGTTCTAACTTCCTTAAAAACAAGTGCCCATTCTTTCTTTCTTATTTCACATGTCCACCACATATGCATATAGGCCCTTTTCTCCTTTTTGCATCTCCAGCATGGAGATTCTATGTTTTTATTTATTATATTCAGTTTTACTGAAGTAAAATACCATCTCCATGCTACTTTATAACAATTTTCTTTTACCCTTGTAGACATATTCTTCATTATTCTTTGTCACCATATCTTGTTCCAATCCTTTCCTTTAATCTCTTCTTCAAAGTCTTCTTTTCATCATCACTTGTTCGAATCCGGAATGTACTAAAATCTTATAAATTGCACTAACTGTTCCCTTTCTTTTGTTTCCTTCTTCTTGATCTTGTCTTTGTTCGATAATCTCATCAAATTTTGTCAGTTTTCTAACCTCTCCTATTTTTCTAGCCCACTCTGTAGTCCAGCTTTCCATTTGGAGTACAGTCGTGCCCCGCTTAATGATTACCCCGTATAACGACGAATCTGCTTCACAACGTTTTTGCTATCGCAGTTGCAAAAACAATGTTTTAAATGGGGGTTTTTTCGCTTTGTGAAGATCAGTTCCCTGCTTTGGGAACTGATTCTTCACATTACGATGATCAAAACAGCTGATTGTCAGGTTTTCAAAATGGCCACCGGGTGCTCAAAATGGCTCCCCGCTGTGTTTTTGGATGGATTCTTCGCTCTACAGGCACAAAAAATGGCCGCCCCTATGGAGGATCTTCGCTGGACGGTGAATTTTCAGCCCATTGGAATGCATTGAACAGTTTTCAATACATTTCAATGGGCTTTTTTATTTTGCTTTATGACATTTTTGCTCTACAGCAATTTCGTTGGAACGAATTAACGTCATTAAGCGAGGCACCACTGTATATTTAACCCAAGATATTTCACATATATTCTAGTGGTTTACAAGGACCCTTCTGTAGGGCAAGTGAACAGTTTGGTTTCAGTCCTTGCTTATGATAAATTTCTGCTCCTGAAGGAATATGGGGGGATAGGTTCAAACAGGCCTCAGATGGTGGTGTTTCATTGCAGATGGGGATACACACAAACGTCTGGCTCCTGCCATGCAGTGAAGAAGAGCCATTAACAGTAAGCACCACCGGAGTGGATGTACCAATGTAGACAGCCACTGAGCATCATCTAGCAGTGCAGATAGCCAACTACACCTAGACTGATAACATAATCTGTTGCATTGTACAATTACTGTAGTTACAGGTCAGACAACTACAGGGAAATTCTCTCTCACTCCCTGTGGTGGCTAAGTCCAATTATTATTGTTGTTGATAATAATAATAATAATAATAATAATAATAATAATAATAATAATAATAATAATAATTATTATTATTATTATTATTATTATTATTATTATTATTATTATTATTATTATTATTATTATTATTATTATTATTATTATTATTATTATTAATAAAAATATTTATTAATATTATTTTTAAAAAAGACAAATGATAGAACGAAAAAGTACTTTCCTTGTCAGTTAGGAAAAAGATTATTATAACAATCCTTCTAAAATGTCTTAAAATGCACTTAGAAAGTAACTTTTGGAAGTGACTAGGTGTTCTTTGTTACACCTAGAAAGAACTTTTGTAACTACTACTCATTACTCAAAAAGTAACTGGTTGTGTTACACATGAGTATTTTCTTCCTACCTCTGTCCCACAGAACCACAGAATCACACAAGTCACAAAAGAAAAGCTGTAATTTTAATTCTGAATTTGCACTTTAGATATTTAAAAGCATCATGGCCTGTGCAGCAGATTTTAAAAAAAAATTCTTGGGACATTTCTGTTTAACTTAATGTCCAACCTGAAGTAGATACAAAGTTTACTGTCTTTTTGTGTGTGTCCTCCCTGCTCCCCCAGCTGAGCAGAAACATGTTGGTTTCAAACAAATGTGAATGAGAGGTGTGGGTACACACATGGCCTATGCTGCTTTGTTTGTAGGACTGGGTTGTTACACGCAACCTAAACTGTAACTGTGAAACTCCCGACTCACATCTAAGAGATATATGCCGGGAAAAATCCAACGTGCAAAGAACTGCTGGACTCAACATCTAAGAGCAATTTTCCCAGCAAAAACCATCTTGCCATGAACTTGGGGACATTAAGGTTTCCCCTTTAAGTTCTCCGCACCGATACACCTGATGAAGTGGTGTTTTAATCCACAAAAGTTCATGTATCATATGATGATTTTTAGTGGTCTATAAAAGTATTGCCTATTTTTGCATTTGAACATTTTCCTTGTTTCTAGTAAACATATAATCCTGCTAGTGTACTGATTTTCTTAATACTAATGAACCAATCCAGCTGCAAACATTTAAAATAATGAAGACATTTACTTTAAAGCTTCATTTTTCTGATCTTTTTCAATGCAAAATCATTACCTTCCTGAAATCAAGCTTTTAACTGTGTCATACTTAATAAACAAAATTACTAGGGAGTTTAAACATTGTTTTCTGCATAACAGAATGCAGTGGTGTCCTAGCAGCTGGTGGAATCTTTACCCTAAAATAGCAGGGAAAGTACCCTACCTGCTCAGACCAGGAGATTCCAATGGAAGAACACCTGCACTTTGCTTTCAAAAAAAAAATATCAGTGCTTGGATGCATATGATTACAAATAACTAATTATTTGTAATCAGTTCTTTTCCCCAGTGACAGAGGGTTGTTATTTTATAATTGTAACTCAAAAGAGAAACCTATAATTTTTTTATCATTGGTTTTATCATCATGTTATTTCTTAAAAACAATAACTGTAATGGTGACTATGCACAACCCAGGCAACCGTACTACAACTGTAGTTGCCATTACAGCTAAAGTTGGGATTACGACTGTAAATAGTTGGCTCTTTCTTAGTTATTCTCAAAACTCTGGTTGCAACTTCCTTCAGAGTCTAATAGTCACTGATAGTTTGGGAAAATACATAGCTTATACCGTTAACAAATTGTAAGTGTTTTGGAGGTTTTATATATATTCAAATACAGTCATGTCATCTTCTGGTTGCTGCGCAATGGTGGAGGGAGGGGTTTCATTTAACTAGGGCTTATTTTTGGGGAAGGGCTTATATTACGAGCATCCCAAAAAATCATACTAGGGCTTATTTTCATGTCAGGTCTTATTTTCGGGGAAACAGGGTAATGTAAGTGGGTATGGATCGTATTCTTCTCAGAAAGAGCACTTGAAGGTCCTTCTGCTACAGACATCCTGTCCTCGGGACCAGAATGCTGGATTGTTGTGCATTGCCTGTCCCACACGAGGTCCCTCCCACCTAAGAATACTGAGAGAATGCCTCAAGATAATGGGAGACGTTCTTCTTGTTAGGCTGAATGAACCCCACCCCATCTCCTTGAGCCCTGGATTGCACTGAATCACAGGGCTGCAGTAACATAATAATGATCATCATAGTACCTTTGTGACTGGGCACACACTGTACTTCCAAGCAATGTGTTTTCTCCCATAGCAAGTAGGAGCAAGTAGAAGTCCTAAGGAAATTAATGTGGGGAACATACAACAGTTCTGCTTTTGTCACTCAACCTTTAACTAATCTACAATAGCCTGAATTCACTGCCACCTTGTCCTTGCTGCTCTGCCCCTAAGAAGCTTTGGATCAATTCTTTTTTCGTGGTCACTTTTTAAATCCTTGAAAGACACCATGTTTTCCCTCTCCCTCTTTTTCCTTTGCACTGGGCTAGGTATTCCTAGTTCTTTTGTCCTTCTTCATCAATCATGCATAATAAATCCCTCAGCATCTTTGTTGCTGTTTTCAGAGCCCTTTCCAGTTTCAGTGCCTCCTGCTTAAAATATGGCAATCAAAACTGGACAAAATATTACAGCCTTTGCTCGTATTTATGTATTTATTTATTTGGTCCCAATGTCAGGGTATTGATTCTGGATTCAGACTCAAGAATTGATGCATTCTTATCTCCAAAGTCTTCTCAGGGGTGCCAGAAGCTGGCTAATTTTCCTCTTTTTCTGTAGATAGTTACACATTTGGCTTTTCTTTCCCATGTCTAATGCTTTGTCATTTGTCATACTTTAATTGCATTCTGTACCGTATAGCCCAGTTGCTGTAATGTCATTTTGAATGATAATCCCGTCCTCCATAGTGTTTGCAATTCTTCATATTTTCTGAGCATTAGAGGAGTGTAATCTCCAGTTCTTCATCCAAGTTATTAATGAAAATGTTAAATAGACCTGGATTCTTCACAAACATCTTTAGAAAACATCTTTTACAGAAACCCATTTTGGAGCCGAATCACCATCTTATTAAAAGGATGGAAAAGCAATTGCCACAGGCAGTGTGAAGTGGAAGTCAAACTTGCTTTTTAAAATATGTCCTTGTCTTTCTACCCTCAAACCTTGCATGGCCATCAGCCCTCCAGAAACAGCTGGGCAACACTTCCCTCCTTGTTCTGTTTCCCCTTCCCTCCCTTCTCCTGGAGCGACAATGGGCATGTGCTCTGCATAACAGAGGACAGTCCTCTATTTGAAGGCATCTTCTGTTAAAGGGATACCCACCCCAAGTATGATTTCAAGCCTAGGAACCATAACAAGTGAGGATTCTGAAGGTGCCCATCAACAGATAGCCGATAGACAATAGACTAAACAGACACACAGGCCCCTGGTTATATAGTATTTCCATTCTAGTGGGATGTCTTGTATCTCTGTTTAGAGCAATCCTTTCTCAATCTGCATTTATAGGAATGAATTAGTATATGTATTTTGCTTTTTTTTAAATGCGGGGTCATAAGTTTTTTGGTGGAATTTTAATTGCTGGGAGAAACGGGGTATCTATATTTGCATGGTGAGTGTTGTGTATAGTTTAACTGTTTTTTTTGTAGTGGTGTTGTCCAGTTTTACCTTGGGGAAGAGCACCTCATTTCGTTGCACCCACTTGTGAGTGCAATGACAAATAAATTTCTTATCTTATCTTATCTTATCTTTTTTGTAAATTGGTGCACTCACTTTTATCCTCTTCACTGATTAAGCATTTTTCTCTCTGCTGGCTGTGGATCAGCTACCCAGTGAGTAAGCGAGCTGTTCTTGGAGTGCAACTCCCAGAAACCCCGACCAGCAGAGCTGGTGCTGAAGGCTTCTGGGAGTTACAGTCCAAGATCACCTGGGTTATCCCAATTTGGGAACCACTGAGCTACCCTAATGGAATCATGATGACTAGCATTATAGTAAATTTCCTCATTTTTAAGGCACCACGAAACTCTTTCTTGCTCTTTCGCTGCGACATACTAACATTACTATTCCTTGGAAATTCCTGCTTGGCACCTGTGTTTGTCTGTGCATGTTAAAAGAGTCTATATGTCAAAAACAGCAACAAGAACCAAAAACCCACTTCTCCCTCCATCACAAAGCTAGGCTTGCCTTCAAAAGGAAAAGGAGCAGCATTGCCTCCTCCCACCTCCTCTGCAAGGTCCCATGGCAATTAATTCACAAGGATATATATATTTCTGCGGGATTTTCTTTTCTGATCATGCAGATAGATATTATGATTCTCTGTAGTCTACTTCCAGCCATTTCACACACACTGCAACTATGGAGGAATATTTTGGACACTTGGTAACCTAGTAAAAGGAGACTTCTGTTTTTCTAGCTTATCTTTAACATGAAGAACAAAAATCCTGTTGGCTTGGAAATCAATGAAGGTCGGACTGTTGCAGAACAAGCAGAGCCTTCAGGAATAAGTGAGATGGGCAGAGGGCATTCTTAGGCAGTGAGCCTTTACTATGAAAGCAGGGATGTTACATGTGTTCTTATTTGTGAAACCTCATAGGATAAAACTGGTGCTGATGCTAACTTTTTTTCCTACCACTGGTGACCCCAGCCTCCTCTTCTGTGTATAGCTCTTCCTTAGGCTATGTCCAAAACTACTCTATAACAAGCTCCTTTTAGCAGCAAGGACAGAATGAAGTTACATTACAAAATAAATGTATTAAGTGGAAATTAAGTTACAGTATTTTATTGGTATGAGCATTGTTTCCTTGTAATTTTTTTTAAATGACCTGTTGTTCAAACAGGGGGCAACTCATCCTATCACTATAGGTGAGCCCTTGCTCAATCTACAAGACACCTGTGTTTAAAAATTACTTTTAAAGGTCTTTAAAGGCATGGGGCTTTTCCAAGCTTCATGCCACTCTTTCTCAAACCTAAGAGGAATTTTTGAGGGGGAGTGTTATAGAAAGCAAAGAGCAGCACAGTATTGAAAATTTAAACTGTGCAACAAGTAAACCATACAACCAGTGACAGGAACACATTACTGTCATTGAAAAGTACCATTCCACGCTTTGTTTCTCTTTCTTGGTTATTCCAAAATATGATAAACTGTTGGGAAAAAAAACTAGAAAGATCAAAGAGGCATAGAAGGGATGCTCGAGACATGCTTGGAGGGAAAAGAGACATTTCCCCATGCAAAGAAGGTCTGTGCTTTATATCCCTAAACCAATTAAGCCTTAAATATGATAAAGGAACACGAAAGGACCTGCAACAAAGGGCTGCAATGTAACCCCTGCTCCTAAAAGGAGTGATCCAGTTGTAGGGCCCTGTAAAGCTTTTGGGAGCTTGAAGCGAATGTTCCCTTTTTGTCCTTATAAAACATTCCCATGCTGTGCCATATAGTGCTGAAGTACTTCAGTTCAAGGCTAGGAGTTACAGCATATCATGGGCAGAAAATTCCTGCCGACCCCACACATCATTCTTTGGCATCTTCATTCTGAGGCGCAGAACCCCAGGATACTGTAAGCAGGTTAAACCGACCACTAAAGCCAGTTCTCCCTCTTTATGCTTCTATTTCTATTATTTATTTATTTATTTATTTATTTATTTATTTATTTATTTATTTATTTAATGGTCTCTGAGTGGCGTACAACAATATTAAAAATTACAAACATTAAACCATTAAAAAAGGCAGTATTATAATAATAGATAAAGGTTCCCCTTGAAATTTTGTTCAGTCATGTCCAACTCTAGGGGGCGGTGCTCATCTCTGTTTCCAACCCATAGAGCCAATGTTTGTCCCAAAATAATCTTCTGTGGCCACATGGCCAGCACGTCTACACACGGAACGCCGTTACCTTCACACTGTGGTGGTACCTATTTATCTACGCGCATTTTTACATGCTTTAGAACTGCTAGGTTGGCAGAAATTTGGGACAAGCGACGGGAGCTCACTCCGTCGCGTAGATTCGATCTTATGACTGCAGATCTTCCGACCTTGCAGCAAAGAGGGTTCTGCGGTTTAACCCACAGTGCCACCACATCCCTTTTATATCCTATATTAAAAACAATCATTAAAACATTGATATTAATAAATCCTGCTGCTCATAAGGCCAGCTAAAGAATGCTGGCTAAACAGAAAGGTCTTTGCCTGGTGCTGAAAAGCCAAAAGTGTTGGAGCCAGGCGGATCTCTATAGGGAGGACGTTCCAAAGTTGGGGGGGGGCAGCAGCCAAGAAGGCCCTATTTCAGCATGCCATCCCCCTCATTTCTTTCAGGGATGGCACCTTCAGAAGGGCCTCCTGGCCTGATCTTAGAGGACAGGCGGGCTCGTATGTAAGAAGGCGATCCTTTAGGTAACCAGATCCTAAGCCATTTAGGGCTTTACCGTATATGTCAAATTAAACACTTAGAATTGGGCCTGAGCAGCAACCGGCAGCCAGTATAAAACTTTCAAAACCAGTGTGATATGAGTCCGTGCAGCAGCAGCACTTACCAGCTGTGGTTCTGTGCCAGTTGCAGTCGCCGGACTGTCTTCAAAGGCTGCCCCTCATATAGCACATTGCAGTAGTCCAGTCTAGTTGTTACCAGTGCATGTGTGACTGTTGCCAGGCTCTACTCATCCAGGTAAGGGCAAAGTTGATATATTCTCCGCAGCTGTAAGAAGGCACCCTTGGACACCGGACCACCTGGACTTCCAAGGTCAGACCGGGGTCAAGGAGCACCCCCAAGCTGCAGACTCTGTTTTTTAGGCGGAGTGTAACCCCATCTAAGGCAGGGAAATGGCCCTTTAACCTATCTGGCAGAGCACCTACCAGCAGCACTTCCGTCTTGTCTGGATTGAGCCTCAGTTTACTGACCCTCATCCAGTCCATTATCGAGTCCAGGCACGAGTTCAGAATGGCAACTACCACACCTGGATTGGTAGAGAATGAGAGGTAGAGCTGGGTATCATCAGCATACTGCTGACTCCTCAGCCAAAACCTCCTAACAACCTCCGCCAGTGGTTTCATGTAGATTTTGAATAGCATGGGGGACAGTATAGAGCCCTGAGGAACCCCATGATGCAACTGCCATGGATCAGAGCTACTGTCCCCCAGCACTACCTTCTGGACTCTATCAGCCAGGTAGGAACAGAACCATCGTAAAACGGTGCCTCTCATTCCCATCCCAGCCAATCTGTCCAGAAGGACACCATGGTCGATGGTGATGAAAACCACTGAGAGGTCCAAGAGAGTCAACAGGGATGCATTCCCCTTGTCTTTCTCTCACCAAAGGTTGTCAAACAGGGTGACTAAGGCAGTCTCCGCCCCATAACCCAGGCTGAAACCCAATTGAAATGGATCTAGATAATTCGTTTCATCCAGGAGAGCCGGGAGCTGCTCAGCCACCACACATTCCAACACCTTCCCCAGAAAAGGGAGGTTCACTACTGTTCAGAAGTTGATCACTAGACCTGGGTCCAGATTAGGGGTTTTTAGGAGTGGGTGAAACACTGCCTCCTTTAATGGGGCAGGAACCACTCAATCTCTTAACAAGATGTTGATGATTTCCAGGATCCAGGTGTGAACTCCCCTGGCAGATTCCTTTATTAGTCATGATGGGCAAGGGTCTCGTTGTGTAGTGGTGGCACAAACCGATCTAAGCACTCTGTCCACATCCTCAGGTCGTAATAACTGAAATTCATCCAATTATGACATAAGTCCGGAGCACTGGACACAACCATAGCCTCTGCATCAACAGTTGAGTCCAACTCTTTGTGAATCTGAGCAATTTTCCCCTCAAAATGTGCAACAAATTTGTTACAGGGAGCCACTGAGCAGTCCGAGACCTCCACTGAACCATTAGGCTGAAGAAGGTCCCAGACCAGTCGAAATATCTCTGCTGGATGACAGGCCAAGGAAGCAATGCGACTGGAGAAATGCTGCTATTTCGCCAGCCATATCGCCACAGAGTAGGTCCGATAATGGGCTCTAAGCTGTGTTTGGACATAGTCACAGCGATATTTCCTCCATTTGCACTCAAGCCGTCTCCCCAACTATTTCATAGCCAGAAGCTCCTCTGTATACCATGGAGCCATATAGGCTCTGTGGGCAGGGAGAGGGTGCCTAGGTGCTATTGTGTTAACTGCCCGGGCCATCTCTTTGTACACCCAAGATGGCCACTGGAACACAAAAAATGGGCGCCGGTACACCCAAAATGGCCGCCGGGACGCTCAAAATGGCCGCCGGTACACCCAAGATGGCTGCTGGAACAAGGGAAAACATCGGAGAACGGTGAGTTTTGGGCCCATTTGGAACGCATTAAACGAAGTTTAATGGGTTCCAATTGGTTTTTTGGATCCGTTTTACGATGTTTTCCCATAGCGAAGATTAATCCGGAACGGATTAACCTCGCTATGCGGGGCACCACTGTACTAGGTCAAGTGTATGGCCTTTCTCATAAGTCGGGCCGATGACATGTTGAGACAGCCCCATGGTTGTCATGGCGGCCATGAAGTCCTGAGCTGCCCCTGTTAAGGTGGTCTCGGCATGGAGGTTGTGGTCCCCCAGTACCAAAACTCTGGGGGTCCTCACCACCAGGTCCGAGATCACCTCCGTCAGCTCAGGCAGGGAGATTGTTGGTACGCAGCAGGGTGGGCAGTACACCAACAGAATCCCCAGCCTGTCTCTTGAGCCCAATACACAATATAGGCCCTCAAGACCATTTCCCAATGGAACAGGGAGTCTGGAAAATTGGAAGGAATCCTTGTAGACTATCACCATGCCTCCTCCCCACCCTCCGGGCGACCCTGGTGTTGGACCAATTACCCAGGGGGACACAACTGAGATAGAGGAACTTCTTCTCCCACCCAGGTCTCAGTAATGCATGCCAGGTCAGCCCCCTCAACTACAATTGATGAGGGCAGTCTTATTTTTTGCCGACCTGGCATTTACCAACAGTACCATGTGGGGGTGGCTGATATGGTCACCTAGTACTGTTTAGCTGGGAGTAGAGCTAGAAAGGAGGATAGTTATAAGGTATCTAACCTCCTTTCTCCTATGCAGGCATGCTCTACTCCCACCACCATATCTCCCCCTGCCATATATCATCTCTATTGGTTGCCCCAGAGACCCCTCAAACTCCCTTGTTTCCCATCTTATTCCCCAGCCAGTTTCCTCAGGGAATCTGGCCACCGGCAGATTATTTATCTATGTATTTATTTTCAAATGACCTCTTCAGTTCTCAAAGGTTCATCAACCCTTACTCAAGGATTTACCCTGTTTCCCAAAAAATAAGACAGGGTCTTATATCAATTTTTGCTCCAAAAAACCACATTAAGGCTTATTTTCAGGGGATGTTTTATTTTGTTCATGTACAACAATCTACATTTATTCAAATACAGTCATGTCATCTGCTTCTGGTTGCTGCACAATGGTGGAGGGCAGGGTTTCACTTAACTGGGGCTTATTTTGGGGGTAGGGTTTATATTACGAGCATCCTGAAAAATCGTACTAGGCTTATTTTCAGGTTAGGTCTTATTTTAGAGGAAACAGGGTAATTCGACAATTTACACAGTGGACGTTCCTATATGGGGGGAAATATTTCTTAACAAGGCTAAGAAAAAAAGGCTGGGAAGCAATGAGAAAACCGGAGGTTCCAGATGGAGCCGAAATGATGTCTGGGCCCCAATAAGATTTTATGAAAAAGACAGCCAAAAAAAGGTCACTAGGGCTGACTCAGTCTGCTCAGTTAGCAGCTCCTGGCCAACCTTGTGGCTTCCTGCTCCCCAAAATAAAAGCCAGAAATGCTTATGGAAATCTAAGATTTTGTCATAGCTGTGCTTAGAGTTCCACGTATGCCACTGCTACCCCGAAAGATGAAAATAGAGCTATAAAGGCAAAAAGTCCTAGATCTGGCATTCTTATGAAACTCTATCACAGACAATGAATTGAGACATTATGTGTATTAATCTTCTCAATATACTTCAAGTTGTGGAAAGCTAAAGGGCCATCACACCTTCTACCCCCCATGTCATTTTATGAATGCATGCTTCTTTTATTTAGCGAGCTTTCTTAATTGTGCAGACACCACTACCTGCTTTTCAGATGGCCCTTTTTTTCCGAACTGAGAGTGGTGTCTGACGACTCAAGTCATTCATTAGAGAAGTATAATATAAAAATTATACAGTACTTTAAAAAATCAGCCCTAAAATTGTGATCAGTCTTCAGTTTTGTTCATCAAGAAGGGAGCTAGTGTCCTCACTATAGAAGCTAGGCCATCTTTTGCAAGCTGGATGGAGTCTTTCATAAACAATACATATGTACTAGCATTTTAAATGGATATTATTAGTGATCCTAAGATATTTACTGTGTATAGTTCAGCTGCAATATATTCAGCATTCTGTAAAAGACGCCGGTACAAAGACAGACACTGGCAAATTAATCTCTGAAATTAACAAGGAATGGACAATATTTGTCTATTCACTGAAGATCTAATCAAAGCAGAAAAGATGGCTTGGTCACAGAATTTGAGTGCTTAATAGTCAGAAATCAGTGTTTGACTTGAGAATACTGGAAAAGGCCCACCAGATAACAGCTAGAATGGGGGTTTCAACAGGTAGTCATGTTAGTTTGTTTTGGGGTGGAGGCAAAAGTACCATAGAATCTTTGAGACAACCAATTTATTTCAGCAGGAGTTTCCGTGAATTACACAATCTACAGTATATCTGAAGTGGATTGTAATCCATAAAAACTCATACTGATTTTTTTTCCAAAGGTGCCACAATTTTTTTTGTTTAAACTAAGGGGAACAGCCAGAATATTGTTTTCTGTGAAGTGCTGATTGGCATAATTTGTCTTCCTTATCCCTGGATTCACTTGAAATTAGACATTCAATAAAGGATCAAATTAAAAGCAGGAAATATGCTTGTAGCCATAATCAGCCATAATCAAACACACAGCCAGGCAAGTTTATATTCATGGACTTCTGTTGGCTTAAGGACACCCAACATTTTCTGGACTGTGGAAAACATACATTTTTGAAAGCAGGTATTTCAGCATATTTGAGAAGAGCGTGACAGCTTTGGGTTGGTGAAAAGTCCAACTTAAAACATAAACACATTTTTGAAATGCTGTAGATCTAATTAATTTGTATCCAAATTCATCTCATATTGATAGCAAGGTTTTATTTGTACAACAATTGCTGGCCATTCCCTATTCATTTAACCAAATCAAGATGATTCCTAGGCTCTACCTAACATTTAATTAAGTTTAAATCCTGTAAAAATCCAGACTACAATCCAATTCAGTACATATATAATCAGAAATAAATTCTACTGATTCCAGTGGGACTTTTCCCAGTAATTCTGCATAAGTTGCATTTTGGAGGGGTTTTTTTAATCTATTATCTTCCCTGTGACATAAAAATGCTTATTTTGCTCCCCACACACTTGCCAAGATAAGGGCCAAATCCATATCAAATTTTTAAACACCCTGCATTGCAGGAACAGTGTTACAACCCCTTGCCAGATCCCTTTTCGTTCCATTTCAAATATTACTTACTGTGGATGAAGCAGGGATGAATTTTACTTGCTGTAGTATAATTTCAGTGTTTCGGGTCAAAGCAGAAATGTTGCTGGTGTCTTACTTTTCCTTTGATGTGATTAGAGTCCATGCCAGATAAAATTCCTACTGTGACTGGTAGATCTTTTGTGATGGAGCTCAGTTTCAGAAAGAGCTGCTACATATGTTTTTCTTCTTTTTCTGTCCCATCCCAGAGATTCATATGTACTATACAATAAAAAATAAGTCCCAAACTCTGGCTCTCTTTTCCTTGAATTGGGCAGGAATGTTGCCCCTTAACTTTCACTGGGCTTCAGCATAGGCTCAGGGCCTAGTAATGAATGGATTTTCTTCCTAGCTCCTGCAGGCCAATGTGCTGTTGACATCATCCTTCCTGCCATTTTGAATGTCTTTAGTCAAAATATAAATATCTGCAGTTTTCCCAGGGGAACAAGGGCGCAATCCTTCGCCGGAGTTAATTGTGGGTAGTAGTAGAGCTTCCACAGCAGGCCAGGCCCAATCACCGTGTTGATTCAACTTGGCTTCCTTTAATAGGTTGGGTGACCGTGGTTTGAGCACCATCAGCCAAGATAGATGTTTCATCAACGAGATCAAAATGGCTCCACTGGACTGGGAATGGAATTGCACATCAGTTGCTTTCAGCCCTCTGGCCTTCTGCTGCAGGCCCAGCCCCATCGCTAATGTTGTTGTGGCTTCTTGACATAACATAGAACACCCAATGGCCCACTGGCTGGGTCCCCAATCTGGTCCTTATTCGATGCCTTCCTTGTCAGTTGCATCATGTCCTTCTGGTAGCCAGCGGTGAAATGGTAATCAATCACCAACCTGATGGCTTTCCACAGTCCCCCCTCCCCCTTTCTCAGCCTTGTTTTGCTGCCTACAGCTCCTCTGTCAGTTCAGGGATATCGCCAGATATTGTTGCTGTTGCTGCTGCAGCTGCAGCCGCGCCGCCGCTGCCACCATCACCACTTCTGCTGCACTCTGATGTCATCCATTTATTGAGCTGCACGCTCCAGTGAGAGACAGTGTAGGATCCCTGGTAATTGCCTTCTTCGCCTCCTCACTACAGCTCCAACCACAGGATAAGCAGCTGTGAACAAAAAGCGGCTTCTGGTCTTACTGAGCAAGGTCCCGGAAGCAACTCACTGTGCTTAGAATTCCACGCATGTCTGTGTGTGTCTGGGATGCAGCCCTGACAGCCTGTGAGTGATGGGGATGGTGATCTCCAGCATATCAGAGGAAGCTTCTGGTGCAGTGTTTTCTGTGGTGTTTGCAGAAAACACCTCTCGCTCTTTCTGTCTCCCTCTCTCTCTCTCTCCTTCTCTCTCTCTCTCTCTTTTTCTCTCCATGCTGCTGCCTCTTCCAATTGTCTGTGGCACATCAGGCCTGTCAGCATCTGTGCAAAGAGCACATCTGATAGACTTGTATAAACAAAAAGGTCACAGGAGGGTTGGGTTCCTCCCTCCTTGCTCCCTCCCCCTCCCTCCAGTCAACCACAGTCATTCTCCTTCACCACTGACCTTTACAGCAACTTAAAATGGAGGCCTGTTTGAATATTTCGGTTCCTCTGTGTTGTAAAACAAAGCTTCAGCTGAGATGTAAAGAATGTGTGGGAGACAACTGTATGTGTACATCCAGAGTCTTGAGTGGCTGTTTCCCCCCAAACAAACTCTAAATGCCAAAGAAACAAACCACTTTTCCAAACAGATGACAGCAATGACACGCATCATTTGGAATCTATTTCCAGATAAACTATTTGCTGAAATCTCCCTGGGAATCTCTTTTTGATGCTTGAGTCAATAATACATAATCTAGGGTAATCACGTTTCCTGAAATGTATCACTCAAGGTCAGTCACTAACTAAAGGCATGTTGCACAGGATTACTTCTTTTTGATGTATTAATCACTTGTTTATAACTTCTCTAAATTAAAAAAAGATGTGTTGCAACTGTCACAGTCAACATCAGAGGGATAAAGTAGAGAAGGTTGTACATTGGGTGAAGTGGGTACCTTGGAGAGCCAGTGTGGTGTAGTGAGTAGAGTGATGTACTAGGACTCAAGAGACCTGGCTTTGAATTCCCAGTTGGCCATAGAAATGTGCATGAGTGTGGCATCATACACCCACTCCTTAAATATCTCAAATACTGTGAAAACCCTACTGGGCTCGCTCTAAGTTGGGAGCAGCTTGACAAGACATAAAAACACAAGCTGCATTGAAGTTCTGGAAGAGAACTCAGAATCTGCCACCCTCCCAGCCTGCCTGGCCATGCAAAATGGGAAGCTCTGTCAATCATAATCCAAAATGTAACTTTCCTAGACTCTGGGTATCAGGATTAGAACAGAAGGAAAACTTAAGGAGAGCCCTAGCAGTCAATGCCTTTGAGAAGCCCCCAAACAGGACATGACCACGACAGCCATCTCTTGCTGTTGCTCCCCATTGACTGGCATTTAGAGTGTTAGCACCTTTGACCTGGCAGCTGGTGTAGAGTCATCATGACTTATCCTCCATCAACTGGGTTCCTAGGAAGTTTAGTGAGCAAGCAGAGAGTTATAAACAGATCTTCTGTCTCTAAATCTAACATAAATCATACTGGATCCCATGTTCCATTAAGGCAGAGGAAGACATAAATACTGCTACACCTTACACAGCTTGCAGATTTGTTTTTAGTTTTGAATTATACCTCTGTGAATCCCCTAAGCAACTAAGAGTTATGGATGGAAATTTATGTTTTTCAAGTGTAATTATCTATAGTAGGCTAATAGAGTTTTGTCAAGAGAATAAGCTGGTCATCACAAACACTCTTTTCCAACAACACAAGAGGCGACTATATACATGGAAATCACCAGATGGGCAATATCGAAATCAGATTGATTATATTCTCTGCAGCCAAAGATGGAGAAGCTCTATACAGTCAGCAAAAACAAGACCTGGAGCTGACTGCGGTTCTGATCATCAGCTTCTCATAGCAAAATTCAAGCTTAGACTGAAGAGAGTAGGAAAAACCACTGGGCCACTCAGGTATAATCTAAACCAAATCCCTTATGAATATACAGTGGAAGTAAAGAACAGATTTAAGGAACTAGATTTGGTGGACAGAGTGCCTGAAGAACTTTGGATAGAGGCTCATAACATTGTCCAGGAGGCAGCAACGAAAACCATCCCAAAGAAAAGGAAATGCAAGAAAGCAAAGTGGCTGTCCAACGAGGCCTTAGAAATAGCAGAGAGGAGAAGGGAAGCAAAATGCAAGAGAGATAGGGAAAGTTACAGAAAATTGAATGCAGACTTCCAAAGAATAGCAAGGAGAGACAAGAGGGCCTTCTTAAATGAACAATGCAAAGAAATAGAGGAAGACAACAGAAAAGGAAAGACCAGAGATCTGTTCAGGAAAATTGGAGATATTAGAGGAACATTTTGCGCAAAGATGAACATGATAAAAGACAAAAATGGGAGGGACCTAACAGAAGCAGAAGACGTCAAGAAGAGGTGGCAAGAATACACAGAAGAATTATATCAGAAAGATTTGGATATCCTGGACAACCCAGACAATGTAGTTGCTGACCTTGAGCCAGACATCCTGGAGAGTGAAGTCAAGTGGGCCTTAGAAAGCCTGGCTAACAACAAGGCCAGTGGAGGTGATGGCATCCCAGTTGAACTATTTAAAATCTTGAAAGATGATGCTGTTAAGGTGCTACATTCAATATGCCAGCAAGTTTGGAAAACTCAACAGTGGCCAGAGGATTGGAAAAGATCAGTCTACATCCCAATCCCAAAGAAAGGCAGTGCCAAAGAATGCTCCAACTACTGCACAATTGCACTCATTTCGCACGCTAGCAAGGTTATGCTCAAAATCCTCCAAGGTAGGCTTCAGCAGTATGTGGACCGAGAACTCCCAGAAGTACAAGCTGGATTCCGAAGAGGCAGAGGAACTCGAGACCAAATTGCTAACTTGCGCTGGATTATGGAGAAAGCCAGAGAGTTCCAGAAAAATATCTACTTCTGCTTCATTGACTATGCGAAAGCCTTTGACTGTGTGGACCACAGCAAACTATGGCAAGTTCTTAAAGAAATGGGAGTGCCTGACCACTTTATCTGTCTCCTGAGAAACCTATATGTGGGACAGGGAGCAACAGTTAGAACTGGTCATGGAACAACTGAGTGGTTCAAAATTGGGAAAGGAGTACAGCAAGGCTGTATATTGTCCCCCAGCTTATTTAACTTATATGCAGAATACATCATGCGGAAGGCTGGACTGGAAGAAACCCAAGCCGGAATTAAGATTGCCGGAAGAAATATCAACAACCTCCGATATGCAGATGATACCACTCTGATGGCAGAAAGTGAGGAAGAATTAAAGAACCTTGTAATGTGAGTGAAAGAGGAGAGTGCAAAAAACGGTCTGAAACTCAACATCAAAAAAAAAAATAAGATCATGGCCACTGGTCCCATCACCTCCTGGGAAATAGAAGGGGAAGATATGGAGGCAGTGTCAAATTTTATCTTCCTGGGCTCCATGATCACTGCAGATGGAGACAGCAGCCCTGAAATTAAAAGACGCCTTCTTCTTGGGAGGAAAGCGATGACAAATCTTGACAGCATCTTGAAAAGCAGAGACATCACCTTGCCAACAAAAGTCCGAATAGTCAAAGCTATGGTTTTTCCTGTCGTGATGTATGGAAGTGAGAGCTGGACCATAAAGAAAGCAGACCACCGAAGAATTGATGCCTTTGAATTGTGGTGCTAGAGGAGGCTCTTGGGAATCCCCTGGACTGCAAGGAGAACAAATCTATCAGTTCTAAAGGAAATCAACCCTGAGTGCTCACTGGAAGGACAGATCCTGAAGCTGAGGCTCCAGTACTTTGGCCATCTCATGAGAAGAAAAGAGTACTTGGAAAAAACCTTGATGTTAGGAAGGTGTGATGGCAAGAGGAGAAGGGGACGACCGAGGATGAGATGGCTGGACAGTGTCTGCGAAGCAACCAACATGAACCTGACACAACTTCGGGAGGCAGTAGAAGACAGGAGGGCCTGGCGTGCTCTGGTCCATGGGGTCGGACACGACTAAACGACTAAACACACAACACTATCTATAGTAGACATAGCATCCATCCCACTCATTCATTTACATATTCTTCTCCACCAAACTTTAATGTATCTCCATCTCCTCCTCCCTTCCTCCCTTCAGCCTTGCTGCAGTCCAAATATTACATTCAAGGCTAAGGGACAAACTTGACAAGGTAATGGGGATCCATGATTAAATGTCTAATCCTTTTGCAGAAAGCAGCTGTTGGGGCCCTCAGTGAGCAGAACCATGGCGCTTGGAGGTGGGAGGAGAGATAATAATTTCCCTCTGTGCCATCTTCTCAATGAACCCTCCACCCCATTTGGAAGTTGTCCTGTTAAGGAAAAGAAACAATCACTTGGCCCATTAGATGAAATAAAGGATGGAGAGAACATTGTCATTGAAACCTGCCTCTCTCTTTACAGGTAGGTTGTGGGGAGGGGGCTGAGAACAATCAAAGAGATTGCGGGGATTCTTTTTGATAGCTTAGATATTCTGGGCAGCTGCTAGATGAAATGTCCCATCCTCCCTGCCCAAGTTAGGGCCGTTCCAGGACATCCTGGGAAAGGTGACGACAGCAACCAAAAGGACATCCTCCACTGCCCCATGCTGTGGTACAACTGAAAAAAAGGTCTATGGAGCGGTGTGTGCATGTGTGAAATGTCCCAGAATGGTCGTACATTCAGGTACAAGTACCCATGGTCTCCCTAGGGGGGAGCAGGGAGCAGTTGGTGACTCATCCTCTCATGGCAAAATAAAGCATGCACACCCTGCTAAGACAACAGACTGCCAGCATATCCAAGGAATCCTATATAGAAAGAGAGGGGGACCGCTGGCAGGTACTTGAAGGAGCGATACTCTTGTTACCTGCTGTGACACAGCCTAATAAAAAAAAAGCAGGTGCATGAAAGAAAAGGGAAAAAAGAAAAATCTTAATAACCTACTGCTCCTGCTAATGGCAAGCCCCACCTGCCGCAGATAAGGCATCCATGTGTTCTACTTTATAAAGGACTGGCCTCTATTTGAAAACAGAGGTAATCCAATACTGTTCAAATCTGGTGTAAAAATAGAAGAAGCACAAGCAAAAGCAGCATGGGTTTTCTACTTTTGCCTCAAAACTTATCACTTGAAGAAGTTTGATCAGCAGGTTTACAGATTACCTGACTAAAGTCTTCCCTAGCATGATACCGAGACTTGCTGTATTTCTTTTTTCAGTTGTAATTTTTTTTATTATATTTTTCCCAAAAATACATATAAGGATGGGCATTTTTAAAAAATATATAAAATATAGTGTCATCTTGAGTTGTCTTTTTCATTGATGCATAATAGGTCACAGCCCACCCAAGGTGGTTCACAACACCAATGAAAGTACACACACACACACACACACACACACACACACACACACACACACACACACACACACATGGTTTAAAATTGTAGCAAATTGTAATAAATTAAAATATTAAGACACTAATAAATAAACTGTTGAATTAAAAATGCCCCAAAACTAGCAAAAAGCAACACAGCACCCTTCTACCATTAAAAAGTTCCTTGCCAGAGGAAGGACAGTAAAAAGGCGATGCATCCTAACTTTCCTTGGAAGAGTATTTCATGACCTGGACGTAACCATTGAGAAGGCCCCATCACGTAATCTCATCAGATGTGTCTTTATGGGTGGTGTAACAAAGAGAATGTCTTCTTCTGTAAACTGTAAGACCTTGGCAGGCTCATATGGGGATGCATGGTCTTTCAGATGGTCTGGACCCAAGGTGGAAGCAACCATAAATACCTTTGCTGGCAAGAGAGATGGTAGCATGTGTTTATGTATTAAGATTCTTTCATCCAGATGGATCAACAGACTGGTTTCATTAGAAGAGAGGCTCAGTCACCATCTTCTGTGTCTGTCTGTCTAGACTGTCTGTCTGTCTGTCTGTCTGTGTGTCTGTGTGTGTGCGTGTGTGTGTTCGTATACATACAAATTTATATGTTCTGATAATACTGAGTAAAAATAAAATTAAATGCTTTGACCAATATGCATTTAATGCACAACAGGATACAGGATTGCCCGTGAAAGAGAGAAACAGGTTATACTTTTGAGGGTGGAAAGAAATTATAAAGGGCCTTGTGTGTGTTCTTAAAAATGCATAAGTCCTTCCTTCCCAAAAGAGTGAAGGCAGAATAAGGTGCCTCAAGGCATATGCTTCTAAACTTCAAGTTTCCCTGCTCTCTGGAGCATTAGCAAGTGCCTTGTTAGCAAGATGTTTCTACAGAAGTAATTTGGGAAGCACATTCTTCTTAAGAAGCTTTACCACCCAGTGTGGTAAATATTTAAAAGAATGGTAGCATCTGCATTACACAGAAAACACAAGGTCCTTCCTCCATTGAAGTGCTTTGATATCTGCTGTGATGTTCAGGAACCATTCCTGAAAGTGAATCCAACTTGGAAAGCAATATTTCACATAGAGAGCCATAATTATGCTGAGTATGTGTTTCCCTCTGTCCAGGTTTTACCTGGGAATGAAACATCAAAACTTCTGCAGACAGACTGGAAAAATCCATTTTTTCCTTGTGAATAGATATGTTTACTGGAGGTGAACTCAACCTACTCACTGTTTAAGATTCAGAGGATTTTTTCTTATTTCAGCTTAGCCAGGCATGTGTACACTTATTCTCTGTGTAGTTTTGGCTTGTTCTACCATCCCTACAGAATGCTGATCATCTCCTTCATGTCTGCTGTCACTTCCAGGGACTTTGGGCTTGTCTACATGATGGGAAAGGAGCAAGCTGGATTGGGCTAAACAGGGTCATTAGGAGGTCCAATATGCCATTTTGTGTGATCCTTGCGTTAAAATAGCATACAGACTTCAAACAATCCTATTGGTGTTTGCCAATATCATGAAGTAGCTTACAGCAAATTAATCACTTCCTCAGCTCCATGAAAGGGCCGAAGAAGTGGGGGGGGGGAGAGACATTTTAAACTGCATTAGAGCACTGAATATTCACTGCATCACTTTAAAAAAATTAAAACAAATTGAAAGTTTCTTCCTGGAATTTTTGTTTGCTTTTCTCTTAAAATTCAGGTAAGATACTCCACACAGCTGTATCAGGCCATCAAGACCAGACCTTTAAGAGAAAAACAAATAATACTAATGCCTTTTTAAAAATTCTTCTGCCTTTCCATGGAGCCAAGGAAAAAATTAACTTGCCAATATCCTGAAGTGGCTGTCTTTTTAAGCCACTTAACAATATTGGCAAATTAGAGGAAGGGTTGTTTTTGGCCCATTTCCATTGATCACGTATGTTGGAAATGGACCAAAACAGAGTGATCTTACCCACACCAAAAAAGTAGAAACCCCTGACAGAGTGTCAGAAAGGTGCAGATAGGACCATTCTGGGGGAAGGCTATTTCACTCAAATGTCGTGTGATCACCATTTTTAGGAACGAGCCAGCCCAACCCTGCAGTAAATCAAATAATGGGCTAATTATGCATGTAATCAGCCACCTTTGCTCTGTGTGTTGCAATATGCTTGAGTTTCTGTTATGGCTGTGCCTTGAAGTAGGCAGTTCCATACATTGAACCACTGGAATCATAGACCAAGGCAAAGGTCCTCTCTCCTGTTCTGTACACAAAAGCCAACTGGATTTGACACTGGATCTTTCTGCAACACTAACGGTGGGACAGCACCTACCACTGCACCTGCAGGTAGTGGATTAGCTTAGGGTAAAGTTGCTATTTTACAGTTCTCCAAATCAAGCCAGCCAGAGACAACTTCATCCGTTTGCCTATAAAGCCCTAAAGCTTGGGTCTATAAGAACCATATTTCTCCATAAACCTTCTTGACTCTTAAAAGAATCAGAGGAGATCCTCCTCCTCTCAGTCCCATTGCCAGTGCTGGTTATGAAATGTTCTCTCTCAGGTGGTTAGGTTGGACCCATCTCTTTTATCCTTCTGTGGACAGTTGAAGACCTGGCTCTCCTGACAGGCTTTTTTAAACAATCATTGAGTCCTCAATGCTGTTTTGTTTTTGTTTGTTTATTTTTTAGTTAAGTTTGTTTTTAAAGCTTTAAATATATTTTAATCATTCAGTGTATTTTAGTTACTAGAATAGTTTAATTGGCTTTTAATGTACTGTATAAGTTTTTTGTCTTTTTAATTCTATTTTTTTAACCCTGTGAGGCACCTTGAGTACCCTCTTATTGGGAGAAAGCTAGCCTCGGGCCACAGGCTACGGTGGGTGGAAAAATTCACAAGAGCCTATAAATTGATAGATAGATAGATAGATAGATAGATAGATAGATAGATAGATAGATAGATAGATAGACAGACAGACAGACAGACAGACAGACAGACAGATAGATAGATAGATAGATAGATAGATAGATAGATAGATAGATAGATAGACAGACAGACAGACAGACAGACAGACAGACAGACAGACAGACAGACAGACAGACAGACAGACAGACAGACAGATAGACAGACAGACAGACAGACAGACAGATAGATAGATAGATAGATAGATAGATAGATAGATAGATAGATAGATAGATAGATAGATAGATAGATAGATAGATAGATAGACAGACAGACAGACAGACAGACAGACAGACAGACAGACAGACAGACAGACAGACAGACAGACAGACAGACAGATAGATAGATAGATAGATAGATAGATAGATAGATAGATAGATAGATAGATAGATAGATAGATAGATAGATAGATAGATAGATAGATAGATAGATAGATAGATAGCCCCACATTCTGTCATTTTTAATATATTGTTTCAATAAGAAATACATTTAAGGAAGGCTACATATTGAACTAAATTTAATGTCTAAATAAATTTAACAGATACTTATAAAGGAAAGACCAGGAAACATCCTTTTTTTTGTGTGTGGGTGCTTTGAAAGTATAATAAATAAAACAATCTGAAACAGCTTCAGGACAACGTGAAATGAATCTTTCTCCTACTGCTCCAAGAATAGAGTTATGTATTCTTCTTGAGCAAGTGTGCTGAAATCTGCAAACATAGAACAATGTTGGAAGCACTTCCTTACTGTTGGACACCATATCTCAATATCTGTCTTTATATTTTGAAGCAAATGGAAAACCAGCTGAGTTTGCTTAGGAGTTATTAGCAGAGTTTCAGGGGTCCCAGGTGCTATCATTTGTCTTTGCTGACTCATTCTCTCTGAACAGCAACCGGTCAGAAATAGCTTGGTGTACTGCCAAGAAAAGGATCCTCAATTAATGCTTTATATTAATGGGAAATGCAGCACTTTCTCTCCCCCCCTCCCCCCAGCCCAAACCTTAGGGGAAAAATACAACTTAGCCTGTGCAACAGAAACTCCTCACAGTCTGCTACAGACTGTTCTGTTAGTTTTGTTGTTGTTGTTCAGTCGTTAAGTCGTGTCCGACTCTTCATGACCCCATGGACCAGAGCACGCCAGGCCCTTCTGTCTTCCACTGCCTCCCGGAGTTGGGTCAAATTCATGTTGGTAGCTTCGATGACATTGTCCAACCATCTTGTCCTCTGTCATCCCCTTCTCCTCTTGCCTTCACACTTTCCCAACATCATGGTCTTCTCCAGGGAGTCTTCTCTTCTCATGAGATGGCCAAGGTATTGGAGCCTCAGCTTCAGGATCTGTCCTTCCAGTGAGCACTCAGTTGGAGTTGCTCATTAAAAAAATGATTTAGAGATGGTGGAAGTTCCTGTCAAATGGCTCTCAAGCACACAGGGCTGGAGGGATTGACCTACAAGGCTGTGGTAAACACTAGAAGATAATTACTTGGTGACGAAAATAAGAGCAAGAGAAGGAGCCCCAGTCCAGGGACCACTAAGATGCCACGCTCTCTCCGCAAGTGAAAGAAAAGAGTTGGTGGGGAGAGTATAATGATTGTATCAGTGCGTATCATGCTCAGAGCTAAATCACATCCGGCAGGTTTAAGTTAAAAGCAAAGAGCAAATGCATTGCCTTCACACCAGTTAGTCACTGTTGTTTCTCAGCATGCTAGACACTTTCTGGAATTGATATGAATTCGTTTTCATCAACCCAAATTTTCCTGCTTTGACTAGCAGTCACCAAGTTCCCATTAAGAGGAGCATCTTAAGCAGAGTTCACATATACAGATATCTCTCATTTCAGCCACGAACCAAGCATTTCAGGAAGTTCTTTGCTGAGGGCAAACCAAACAAATTCAGGTTGGGGGGTGGCATGCTTACGTGAAGAAGTTACCTTAGATATGAGGCACATGTGCAAATCCCTGCACTAAACACCAGAAAGGCTGGCCAACCAATGAACAGTTGGCCTCTCATTCTATTTTCTGTACAAGACTTTGCCATGTTCCCTTGGCTAATCTGGCTTGTCCACAACTGCATTTTCCCTTCATCAGAAAGAGCCATTCAGCCAAAGCTGTAGAAATTCCCAGACTCATCATTTGTGGGAATTGTTGAGATTGGGAAAATTAATCCCAGTTAACATGCCTGAGAATTCAGTAGCAGCAAGACGTGAAAGCTGCTCTTTTCTGGATCATTTCAAGATTTAATTCATAGATTGCGTCATATGTAATAGCGATTTCAACAATGAGATGTTCTACCTTGGCAAGAGAGTAACATTTAGGGCATAAATTAGAATGAATAGATATTCAGCTGAGACATTATATTTTATTCAGTTGCACAATGTTATTTTCAGTGAATATCTCAGTTCAGTGAGACACAGCAATTTACACTGAGCCATTTTTAAAAGAGGAAACAAATTCATTTCCCAAATACCCTGAGAAACTCAGGCGGGATAACACAAAGGAGAAAATCAGGAAGCTGCTAAGGCTTTGAATAATAGGATTATTGTAACTCTGGCATCTAATCACTCATGAAAGAATAAGATTAGTTAAAGCATAAACCTTTGTAATCTGGGAAAATGCATGCTAACAGAAAGCATACCTGGATTTATTAACTTCTGCAAATGGGGAGGTAGATGCTTATGTTCTGGACTTCTTTATCCAGTCTTCTGAAAGCTGTTGATAGTCCTAGGGCAGAAAGAGAAAAATACCAAGCAAAATAGAAATGTATGCAGCAGTACAGTATTGCAAAGAAAAAAAAATTCTAGACTGTCACTGGCTAATGCAGAATGAAAACTCCAGTCAGTCTAATTGCTGATGTGCAGATTCAGACAGGGAGCACATATCATTCCAGATTTTGTTTAATTGCAGCTCCTATCATCCCTCAAGACTGGCTATAGTGGCTAGGGATGATGGAAATTGCAGTCCAACAATATCTGGATGGCCACACTTTTTTGTGTCCATGTGTGCCACCTACTGCCCTTTTCTCTTGATATGGGAAATCGCAGGTTTGCTAAATACAATCTGTTATCAGCTTTATTCCACAAGGTCATCCGTCCATAAACTGGTATTCTTCAGTTGTGTTTGGCCATTCTAGCTAGGGTTGCTTGATGCTCCCATCTTGCATATCTGGAGGTCACAGTTTCAGGAAAGGGGAACCAGGCATGTAATCTATATTATCTATAACATAAAGCAAAATATTAATAATAATGAATATTATTCAGTTGAAGCACACTAGAAAGTCTGTGTGAAGTTGCAGATGTTCATAAAAGCAGAAAACTGACAGCAGTTTAATTCTCCTCTTTTGTCTCTAAAACAATCCGGCTGCAGTATTCACTGAAAAGGAGTTACAAAGGAATATATATAGATATATATTTTCATTTTAAAAAAAGAATCCCTGATCTCAAGTATGTTCAGCCACTATATGCGACTTTCATTTTCTGCTTTGGGTGCACTGTTATGTCCTTGATAGTACACCCAACGTACTGAAGATTTGTGTTCAGCTGAGTGACCAACTAATCTGGATATGCATATTTCATTTTAATCCCACCATTTCTTTAAAAAAAAAAAAACCTCAGAGTGACATATCTCATTTCCCTACCCCTACCCCACTGCCATCTTCCCCAGCTCTTGCTGCTGCCACTGTTTCCTTAGCACAGTAGCTCTGCAAGGTAGGCTGGCGAGGCGGCTGAGTCAAGTTACTCAAGGAACTTCAGGGCTAAGCAGGGAGTGGGTCTCCATCTTCTCAGCCTAGGCCTGTGCTAGTTTCCTATTTGTACCTCAGTACTTTTCAGAAGCCTAGAACCATATATAGTTACGGCCATTGATCCTAGAGGCTGAATGGCAGAAACTGGAGAAGCCGGTGTAACTTTTTCATTATTAATGTCCAAAAAGCTTTTCACTCTCACCTCCTACGATTTGCATTTGACAATAGGAGAATTAAGGCTTGCTGGCTAGATAGCTCAGTGAGTTGGATATGTGACTGCTGAGACACAGATCAGGAGTTCAGTGCCCTAGTGGGTCTCCCAAGAGAACAGTCAGCCTGTGTAGCCTTGGGCAAGCTGCACAGAATGTCCCCAGAAGAAGGGAATGGATAGGGAAAGCAGATATGGGTATTTCATGGCTAGGAAACCCTGGCAAGGAACACCCTAGATAGGAATCAGCCTGATGCCACATACTAATCATCATAATAATTCTGTTGATGCCAAGTAGAGAATGTTGCATAGGGAGTCCTACAGACAGTAACCTTTGGAAAGAGTGGGGATGACCTAGCCCTCGGACATCCTTCTGTGTTTCCTAGGCCACTGCAACATATGGACCAACTCATGCCTTCTGACAGGAGAACTATGACTAAAATCCCATTATAAGCAATTCCATAAGAGCAGTTGCTCAGGACCTATTCCTTAGATCACTGGTTCTTAACCTTGAGTTACTCAGGAGTTTTGGACTGCAACTCCCAGAAGCCTTCACCACCAGCTGTGCTGACTGGGGTTTCTGGGAGTTGCAGTTCAAAAGCATCGGAGTAACAAAGGTTAAGAACCACTGCCTTAGATCATGGACTCAACACGCAGCTGATAGCCAGCAAAATACAAACACTGCTTGCACAGTTGCCATTATAGGTGTACAGTGGTTTTCCACAATAGAATTATAGACTATTTTTAAAAACTAGCTAAGAAAAGAACAGGAAGGTACAGAACTTTCTCTTAAAGAAACATAGTAGAAAATCCTGGAGCGAAACAAAAATACAAGTTGTCCATCTCAAAACATGTTGTCTAATATCTGGCTTTTCTCTCTCAGTGCTCTGTTAACTAAGTCTGCCCAAGACCTATTTCAGCACCCTAAAGGAGGAATGCTCTCCAGACGTTTACACAAATTGAGCCCAGTTATTGTTATACACAAGGCCCTGTCTCCCTGAATCAAGTCATTTTATGGAGATATCAAGTACGGATTGCTGTGCAGAACGGCTGGCCTGTGGCTGTCACCTCAGTTCTCTTAGGAGAGATTTTGCGCATTTCCTGCCATCATTTTTCACGCTGTAAGAACTTCCCCATAAGCTGCAGTCTCTCTGGGACCTTCAGTTGAGAAGCACACCATTTACCTGGGCTCCCGCCAGACTTAACCACAGATCAGACATCTCTCTTCTGCTTAATAGAGCCTGGTGGACCTTGTCACCATTGTTAGGGCAGGTTCCACTATAGCAGTTTCACCTCATTATGTTGGTGATTTATTACCAGCTGCAGCAGGCCAAAGGTTTTCACTAAAATGAGTGTTGCACGGATGGATTTGTTGAAACAACTCTGTGACTAGCAGGATGAATGATGAGCATGAACCCTGGGCTGTGAACAGCAGCCAGAGCTCTAGCTGGCGTCGTCTATCTCTTCCTCTCCATGAGACTTTGCCCTAATTGGCACAAACAGAAGCTAAAGATGACATTAACATTTTCCTGCAGATGGATGGCAAAGAATGTCCTTTACTATGGATTTTCCCCCCCTCTGGCTCAGTGACCACACTTTAAAGGTATGCAGGAGACAATGTCACATGAGAGAGATCTTGATCACTTGGCACAAAGCTCCTGTCAGATGGAACTGATGCGCTGAAATGTCAGAAAGCCCCCTCCCTTTTGTGGCAGAGTCTTCACAAGATGGACACAAAGCTTATGCAGATGGGAATGCTCTGAGCACAAGCCATGTATCTTTATTTATCACAAAGGAAAGCAATAGGGCTGCAATAGCCTTTCAGGGAAACAGAGCAAATCAGCATGGGTGGAAATGACAGGGCATACCCTGCTCAGGTGCCAACAGACCCTGAACATCTGAGCAAGAAAAGGGCCTTACTTGTGTAGTAGCACCTCCACCTCCACAACATCACACACATTGCTTAGCCTCCACAAGCTGGATTTGATTTAAATTATATGGTTTTAAATCACAATTTAAATTCTAAAAAGTAGATTTCTTAAAAATGATTTAAATCAAATTGATTAAAAAAAAAAAAACCACGGTATTTATCCACCCTGCCCCTCAGTCAGTGTTCAGAAATATAGTGCAGATGTCTGCAGAGCCCTGATAGCATGGGTTTACATTCATGGGGATCCCTATCTACACATATGATGTATTTGGCTCTCTCGAGCTCAACCATCAATCCTTTATCTGTGAAGGCTGAGGGGCTGGGTAAGGCTATGTGATGTTAGGGGGACTACACTGTACAGTGAATAGGTACACAAATGTCCATATGAAGCTAAAAGGAATCCAGCATCCTAGACAGCAAAGCATTAACAGCAACATCTTTGAAGTTTTGCAAGTTCAAGATACTCTCACAGTGTTTGACTTGAAATAAGAAATTTTGCAGTGATCACTGTCTGCCTTTATATTTATAAATACGATTGACAGTATTTTTCCAATATTTATTACTAGTAAGTGTGACATAGTCTTTACTTTATTTTCTAAATTATGAAATGTGAGGAGCATTAAATGACAACAACCAGATAGCTGGTAATGTACTTTTTTTTTGTACACACAGCAAACAGTTACAAAGAAGAAACATTCTAAAAGTAAAGGCACTAGGTTATAAAGTATGCTACTGCTTTCTGTATTCCAGACAAAAAATATATACACTTTTCATTGTGTTTCATTAGATTTTTCCCCATTTTTGGACAATTTCTTAACTAAAAAGTTTTCAATGGCCTTTCTCTTCATTTTGGCTGGCATGCAATTAAAAACATAAAGCAGAAGTTTCATTTACTTTTAAAATTTTAGAAGAAGGTATACCTGGTGACTGTTCATTATGATGCTTTTTGAACTCTCAGATATAACACATGTGCCTCATACCATTTCTTAGTGGTGCCAACACATTTTATTTGTTCCGAGAAAAATGTGAGAAAGTAACAACCAGGTTCCAGACCTCTTTCCATTTATTTTGATGAGACAATGCAGTGGTAAGAATCTGTGGCCGCCAGTATTCAAAACATAGTTTTCAAGGATTGCTGTAAATTGAAAAATGGCTTTTTAAAAATGTGACTAGTTTATTTTTGTTTTAATGTTTGGGAAGGTCTGTATGATGAAATTGGTATCATTCAGAGTTTTGATTTTCAGGTTAATTGTCTCAAATATATTTACATCTGCAAGCAGCCTTCACAAATCACAGCCTTTAAGGGTCACTTAATACAATATGGTCATCATGCAATGGGATTTCTTGAAACTGCCTTCATATGGTGGTTGCTCCACATCAGCAAGACTTGTGTACTGGCTGATTATGTAGATTGGCTTTCAGAAACACTTGGTCAGCGTGGTCTGTATACAGAGAAGCTTCAGCATGGAAACAGTTTCAAGCAGCTTCCATGTTATGGGTCTATCTTGTGAAAGAGCCTTTAAGAACAAACTAGACGTGATGACAGATGTTCTTGAATGAACCTCTGTCCTCTTTGGAGATGTACAAAGAGCAGTCTTGGTGGAAGGAGATCTGGATTGGAATCATGGTAGGAAAGGTGTCAACTTCCTCTTCCTTGATCCATTTTCCCAATGAACTTTCTCTCACCCAGTACTATTTATGTAAGCAGGCATACTTATAAGAGCTTGTTCTAGCCTTCTTTATGAAGAGGGAAGAATGGAAGGATTCCTCTCTACATGAGCAAAAACAATGTTTTTTCCCCTGGACTGTCCAGGACTCCTGCTTATCTATCTACTTGTGTGGGAACTGACACAAGGCTTTCCCTGATCCCACCATCAGAGCTTGCTCTTGGAAGCCATAAAATTCTAGCCTCAGGAATAGGTCTCCTTCCCCAACCTTCATTCTTCTACAGATTCATTGTCAATTCCTACCTCAACATTCCATCCTCTGAGCAGTCCTCCTCTTCCCTCCATTTGTATTTCAAAATGCCATTTAATACAAGGGATACACAACACCAATTTACAAGGTCAGGTGAGGTTATTTCTTTGGATGATCTTTAAGGAGACCCTTTGCCTGAATATTGCTCAGCTCATCATCAAGTGCCTAGTTATCTGGGATCAATCCACTTTTAGTGGTTCTTAATTAAGTGTGTAAACAAATACTCACTAATGTTCTTGTCCAAAAGAAAAAAAGATATCTCTATATATTGGGGAAAGGTCTGCCAGTCTAAGAAATTTGGTTTGCAGGACAGCAAAAACTCTCATGATTTCACCCAGCAAGGAAAACATCTTCAGAATTTTTCTTACTCTCCTGTGAGAATGAAATAAGTGAAAATTCACATCCCTACACTTCATTTATATAGAGAGTACATTTACCTTACTGTGGTTGAAGACAGCCCAGTTGCTGGGGCTGGAGATTATGACTCCACAGATTCATTTCCTCTCAAATATTAAACAGTGACATGGAACAGGGCAGCTAACATTGATTAGATATGGAGCAGTAATTATTATACTAGGAAGTCATGCATAAATATATATTACCCAAACGTTCAGTATAATTAACTGATTGGCATCTTTTAGAAATGTTCTCTCAGGTATGATATTGTGTGTAGCTTATAATGTGGTATGAATGCACGTATCCACAAATCATGTTCAGTTAAAATGGGCTTGGAATGCAATCCTCTATGCACCTACACAGAAATGAGCCACAATGAGTACTAGGGATGTGCACAAGGAAAACTGATCAGTTTCATTAGTTTCTGGTTCTTTAATGGAATGCCCCATTCATTTTTTGGGATATTTAATACTGGTCCTTTTATTAAACACAACAGGGTAGGCTCTTTTGAGTTCTTGTGTTTCTAGTGCTAGGCCAAATAAAGCCCTACAGAATCCTCAGAACTACTCTAAGAAATCAGGGGCAAAACAACAGACAACCATCTACTTCAAAAGTAAGCAACAACAATATCTGAGGAAGAAAATTGGTCCTCAGCAGACTTATGCAACTACTAACGTCACTTTAAAGCTCATATTTATCATTACATCCCCATCCTCAACAGCAGCAGCAAACAGTATGAAGGAGAAAGATAAATCATCATAATCAGGCCTAAGGGCACCACTGCTTTTCTTATTCCTCATCAGTTCATCATCATCATTATCACCAGTAATCATGGCAAGCTGTTATCAGTACCCAGTGCCACCTAGACCAACAACACGTCAGAGAATGCTGACTGGCTCCAGAAATGGGTATGGTGATTTCACAATTGTGGCTCAAATGAAGGTAATCCAAATAAGGAAGTCCCAAAGAAATCCAAAATGTTGGGGTTCCTCTCATTCTTTAAAATAAACAATTCGGATTTCAGAGGGTCTCTTTTGGAAATTTACAAAAGGATCTGAAGACAGAAGAGCCTCTTTCATTTGTTACAGCCAAAAATCTCATCCCTACTACATCCATATAGGATTGAAGCCATCATTGTTTTGATGTTTGTTGATTACTATCTACTGTGGCACGTTTAAATAAAATACAAACCACCTAAAATCGATTGAAAGAAAATTGAAATGCTTTTTATATACAAGACATGATGAAATAGGTAGACAGGATGTAAATGGATAACTGGGGATACCTTCTGGGCCAACAGTCTAATCTCTGCACCACACTGGCTTCTTTGGTTTGAGTTTGGGATATTTCTAAAATGTCAGTGATGTAATTCCATGAGAGTGATATTCAAAGACCAAACTAGACATTGGAGTGGCAGTTTTGTATGCATGAAATTGCATCTGGTCTGTATCACTTCAGACATCACGGAAGCTCATTAACAGAACAGTTCCCCATATGAAAATGGCTTCATTTGGTAGAAAAATGGCTGATCCCCCTGACATCTAGTGTATTTTTTTCCCCACATGGAAGCAGTATTTTATATGCTGAAACATTAAGTCATGTTAGCCGCTAGGCAAAAAGAATTAGTATAATAGGTTTATCATGATTGTATGAAAACAGAGTAATCAGGGTGTAGGTTAGATCCAATCAAAAGGAAAACTATCCATAGTATCATGGGATCTGTGTGGGATCTAACTTTTAAAACAATCAAATATAACCACTGAGCTACCAATTTCACCTTGGAAGAGGTGGCTTCATAAACAATTACTAATCTTCCTAACCCTGTACCCTCATTCCATTCTAAATCTAAATCTTCCTTCCAGTTGCTGCTTATTTCATGGGAAAAAAATAATGCAGGTATTTGGATTTCAATAGAGACATAGACACTTCCAATTTTTTCCCCAGAAAAACATAGGGTAGGTTATTTGGAAGCAACATGGTGAGTGCAGTTAAACACGGCCCCTCACTTCCTTCCCTAGCCACTCTCCTATCAAAGGAGCACTTAATCCTTCCTCATTTGATAGGAGGAATGGAGGCAATGGGGATTACATCAGAAGACCAATCAGCTATGCATCTCTGGGTGTAATACTTCCTTTGGCCCAGAATTTGTTGGCTATGTTGCTTGAAGGTTATTTTATTCTCCTGCAGTCAAGCAAGCATGGGAGCTGTGAACCAAATATCTTTTCCCCTATGGTAATGTAGTTTACAAGACAGTTATTCCATAATGGCTTCGCAGTTATGACACGCTTTATGAAACAGAAAGAAAGGGCACACCCCAGAGAGAGAGGGAGGGAGGGAGGGAGGTGCTATTGCAGTTTTGATTATCAACACCAGGCAAACACTTGAAAGTCCCAAATTATGTTTTTTGGCATTGTCATTTCCACTCAGGAGTAACAGTCATAGGAAGAACAGCTATTTTATCACAAATGTCCTTTTTAGAAGATGTAAGTTAAAAATGATATTCATTTGGCAGGGACAAGGAGAGGGTTGCTGATTCCTACTGAAGAAGGTACCACTGTAAAGCACTAAATGTAATGGAAGAAATACAATATGTATATGTTTAGGGAACCTTTGAACAGTCCAAGCTAAGCATTTAAGCAGGCAAAAAAAGCATGTTTATCTTCCATATAGCATGCTTTGGGTTTTTGTTTGTTTGTTGTTGTTTGTTTTGTTTGTTGGTTTTATGAATCATGGGCTCAATTTGTAAGTTTTGTTGCTGTAGAGATCCCATTAAATGCTGTAAGGTTTCAATCCCATAAATAGCTACTAACTATGAAGTGCCGCTGAACTCACTAAGACTTACTTCAGTGAAACATGCACTACAAGAGGCTGAATAAGAGACTCAAACTTATTCAAGAGTAAGAAGCAGTGAACTCGTTAGCTGAAATCCAATTGTGAGTTGCAATGAAAGTAAACCCACAGAATTAATGGAATTTACGGAGGAGTGAACTAGAGATGGGCACAAATTAAAAAAACCAATCACCAAATTCATTCAAAAATTGCTAATTTGTATTCATATGAATCATTATCCCTGACAAACACAAATCAATGAATTTTTAGTAATTTTTGATTCATCAATTTGTTTGGCCATAAAATGCCCCCCTCAAGACACCTAGACATATGAGAATTGCAGGGCAGCTTCCTCTGACTCTCCTCTACAATCTCTCAAAGTTTGGTGAAGATTGGGTTTCAAACATACACGTTGTACACCCACAAAGAGCCTCCCTGAAAGTTCCTCCTTAGGACCTAGAGACACCAAAACCACAGAGAAGCTCCAAGTTTGGTGAAGATTGGGTTTCCCCAAGCCAGCTGCTAAAAGGCACTTTCCTGGGGGGACCCCCTTTGTGGGTGTATAACCAGATGTCTGAAACCCAATCTGCCCCCAAACTTGCAGGGCGTGTAGAGGACAGTCAGCTGAAGCTTCCTTGTGAATTTGTTGTCTCTGGGTGCCTGGAAGGTTGTTTTATAGGGTTATAAAGTAAAAAACAAATTGACAAAGTGATTCATCAGAAAAAAAATCATAATTCGTTATTTGTTGACCTTGATGAATTATGAATCAAAATGAATTACCATTTTTCTGATCCGTGCCCATCTCCAGAGTGGACTCATCGAAACCCCACTGATTCAATCTGCCCCTTCAAGTTGCAATTCACAATTGGATTTCAGCCATGGAAAAAGCTTTGAATCAGATTGCCTGGATGTTCACAAACCTTTGTACATCATAGAAAAAATGGCTGGGTTGAGTATAATAGTTTCCATAACACACTCATCTCTTAGAATAGAAATGTTTCAGATGTCTCGCGACATTGCTTATGTCTGTTTTAACTAGCAATTTTTTATTAATTACTTAAGTGGAAAAGAGAAATGTTTAATAATGAAATCTACAAATGAATAAAATCTGGAAACAGTGGCAAAATGGATCAAACAAAACAGGCATACATTTGTTTGGAAAGAAACCTGTTGGAACGAATGACTTTCCATCTCTCCCACATTGGTTAATAAAACTGTAATCTTCTTCATCTTCTTCTTGAATCCAGAGAAAATTAAGTGCATGCAAGTCCCACTGATACAAACAGGAGAGATTTAATCACGTTGAAAATTTCTCCTTTTAAATCAGTGTGACTAAAGAGTGCTGAACTTTGGCTTGATTGTATTTAACATTATACTTGGATTCAGTTCAAAATCAGGTTGATTAAACAGGGAAATGGATTAAAAGCATGAAAACAATTAGTACTGTAAGCTTTTTGCTATGAGAAATAACTAGAGTCACAAATACACAATGAGGACTCTTTAGTAGTTGATATGATGTCAGAGATGAGAAGGCTAGTTGTGTGATTTTGATTTTGATTGTATTTATTGAGGTCCTTTCTCTCGTAGTGGATGTTCTGCAGATCATGCTTACCTTTGCAGCCTTGGTGCCTGCTGATTTCCACGTGGATGTGTTTGTGTGCAAAAGATGTGCCCTTGCCTAATACTGTGAGGGCTGCTTCCTTGTGTGTTATGCATGTGTCCTTGGAGCTTCCCAGCGTTGTCCAAAGGAGTGGCCATGCCAAGCTCTTCTTTCCTTCCCAAGGTTATCACAATGGGACATATTTTAATCTGCTGCCAAATAAAACTTGGCTGACACTTTCTCCACTCTTCCCCTCCTTAATTTGGCATAAGTGCCTAAGCAGAAATGCCCATGATGCTGCAAGGGTGTCATGCAGCTTCAGCTCTATTTGCTATTATTGTTGCTTTCAAGTGGAAAATTGATATAATAACAGCCTTCTTTCAGCACACAGCAGTCTGTGCATTTGTACAATGCACTGTGTGGATGATCAGCATCCACTGGAATTGGGGGGGGGGGGGTGCATGTGAAGTGACAGATGCTGCTTCCAAATAATGAGCTGATCCAATTTCCTTTGGAAAAAACTTTAAGGCAATCTCATGAGCCTGGCAAATCATGCCAATGTCCAGTGCTGCTGCTGCTGCTGCTGTGTGTGTGTGTGTGTGTGTGTGTGTGTGTGTGTGTTTGCTGCAATGGGTATTTCTCTAGTTCATTAGGTATACATATTAAAATATCTATTAGAAAAACAAAAGAAGATATAAACTTTCCATAAACAATAGGCTGTCAAAGGAGGAATGTGCAAACTTGATGTATGTTTATTTTGGCTAACTATAATAAAGCCACTATGTCCAAAACCATTCCTTTAATAAAAAGGTTTTGAAAATAATCGTACAGGGTTAAAGTACATTTTATTTATCACTGTCATGTATTGTCAAGTAAATTCTGAATTATGGTGACAGTTTCTAAGGGTTTTTTTTTTAAAGGTAGAATGCTCTGAAGAGGTTTACCATTCTCTTCTTTTGGTGGCAGTCTGGGACAGTGCAGCCTGCCCATGGCTACACAGGCTGGCTCTTCTACTGGGATGCACATTGGGGAATCAAACTCCCAAACTCTGACTTCATAGCCAATTACTAATTCATTGAACTGTCTAGCCAGTTTAAGATATAGCGGTAGGCTTGTATGAGCAGAAAAAAATCTGCTTGTATTGCATTAGTGATGGTTGCAGCTGTCTTATCCTGTGCCTTCATTTTATCTCACCACTTGGATTATGTCAACAAATCATAGCTGCCACCCTTTGATCCTTGGATTTAGTAAACATATGCAGGATGGCACTGCAACCTGCACAAGCCTACTGTGTAATGGACATTTCAAAAACATTTAGCAATAGTTAAGATGCAACCTATTCTTTGATCAAACAAATACTTACGCTTTGTGCCTTGGCAGATATGTATGATTAAGCCAAATTAAGGATCTAGACTTCTCTGCAAGATTCTGCCACAGGGAGAAATAGTTATGCCTTTTTTATCCCCTTTTTCCTTAATGTACAGCACAATTTAATGCATATTTATTCAGAAGTAAGTGCATTCAGGAAGAGTTTATTACTTTCTTAATTTATTGCCCATGTGGGCCTCCAAACAAAATATATAATCATTAAACCTATGTTACACAGGCGTTATGAGGTCAACCTTCTCACACTGCCAAATAAGTTTTCATACCAAAGGCAGGCTCTAAAGCCACTCATTTGTATTCTGTTTTGCATAACTAGGAAACACGGGTTCAGTTTGATTTTTTGGATTATTCTGACCTCTAAATTCTGTGGTTCACTTTTCAGCAGATTCATAGAATTTGCAGGTTTCATATACACTGCAAATGGACAAAAGGAAGTATGTGAGAGAGAAAAAAGATTCATCGGGATATATTAGCCATGGCACACTGTTGTGAAATTCATGGAATAAAAAAACCCAAGACAAATAGAAGTTTGATAAAACTTGTTTCAGAAAATCCATTGTGTGTAAGTCATGAGAACCGGCAGCTTAGGCAACTAGAAATGTTGCATAAAATCAAAGGTTTGAGCCCTATGGATCTCTTCTCATTCATTCAGGTAAAGACCCCTGTTGTAGCTGAAGCCGGAGTTGATGATCTTTGAATGTAACTCACTGTTTGAGCTTCAAAGTTCTGCTGCAAAAGAAGGATTTGTTTTCCATTCATACACAGGATACCTGCAAAGGACTGGAGGCAATTTACTTGCGATATTCAAAATAGCATTTTCTTTCCCCAACCCAGAGGATACTATGTTGAAGCAAATTACAATGCTGAAGTTACTTTTCCTTGTTGTCCTTCCCTGATAAAGGGAAGCTCTATATTTTGAACATATGCTTCAGTCGAAAGCAGATGTTTGTTTCTTGCTCTGAAACTCAGGTTGCCTAGTTTTATGCCTTGCTATGTATCCTCTCTGGTATGCCAAGGTAAACGCTCTACTCCTGTCTCTGCCATAGTAATTGAGGCTGTAATGCTATCACCCCCTACACAGGGATCTACTTCACAAAACTTAGTGGAACATGCATGCCTCTAAGTAATAATAATCAGTTCTGACACGGCAACCCTTTTCAGCGTTTTCCAGGTAGAGAATGCACAGAAGTGGTTTACCATTCCCTTCTTCTGGGGGTACCTGGAGACTGTGCAGCCTGTGCCCAAGGCCACACAGGCAGGCTCTACTCCCAGGAAGCACAGTGGGCTATCAAATTCCCACCCTCCCATTCCGCAATCAGAAACCTAAACCACTGAGCTATCCAGCCAGTTTCTCAAAGTAAGCATTTATAAGAATACATTGTTAAACTTTTGTACATTAATGTAGATATTTCCATCTGACTGACTAATTACCGATGTTTCCTCTAATTTTCACCTTCACTCTGGCCCTCTCCCATGCAGACTTCCATTGTGACTGGAACTAAAGGGGTTGGAAAGGATTGTAGTTTTGTGAGTGGAGGAGGAGGAGGAACACTGCGCAGAGGGGCATGGAGTTACACGCGAGCAGCCAGGTGCCTTAGAGGGAAACCTTGTTCATTACCATTGATTTTTACTTAATGGATTGTTTGTGCAATACAAAATTTTCTCAACTAAAATTAAAATACAAAGCACAACCATATGGGGTTGGATTGGGGAGGGGCAGCAAGAGTTCGCAAAAGCATGACAAACGACATAGGTAAGTAATTCATTCTGCTTTGGAAACTGGGTCTCTTGGGCTAATAGTAATTGTGGCAAAGAGGCTTGGCTTTCGTCACAGTCATGTCTGGGTTTTCATAGCTCTACCCACCATTCCTGGAGCAACAGTTGTTCCCTCTGGCCATGCTTAATTGCACTGAGCAGAAATAATGTGAGCTACAATCCTCCCCTTACAGGCCATGAAAAAGAGAGCATGTGTAGAGGAAGATGAACCAGGAGGAGGCTCCTCTCTCTCCACAGAGCGCCCAGAGCGCACACTTCATGTACTGCAGCATCCCGACAGCCCCTGCTGCTCTGTAGCAGGTTGCTGGAAGTGTTCCGCCAAACATCATCAAACCACATAGCTGTGTGGGTAGTCACAGAGGTGTACCAAGCAACCACCTGCACAAATAATTTTGCCTCCAGTATTACTGGTCTAACACTGTCCCTTTTAAAGGGAAGCTCTGAGGAAAGAATTTTAGCTGCATCCTCAGTCACTCCTCCAATATGCATCCAATCTTTGCACTGGACACCTCCAGCTTTTGTCTGCCATCATTTATGAAGCATGGAGGATCTGTGCAATATTATCCTTGAAAGGCATCACAAAAAGCAGTTGAGGTTTTGACTAACTGTTACTTTTAGTCAGTCTGCAAATGCCCACAGGCCATCCAGAAGTTTTCCATAGGACAACAGTGTGGAAACGCAGTGGTAATGGGGGAAAGGGCTTTCCCCTCCCCATTCCTGTTATCACATTGTAGGCTTGACAATGAGTTCCAGCCTCTGCTTAGTCACATCCAGCATAAATCTTCTCCATCTGTGTACATGATTTGGCTATGCCAAGAGGACAAATACTGGGGTGGGGCGAATCTAGAGTATGTCTGCTCTATGTATTGTACAGATCACATGCTGTTACAAGTTTTTCATGGCAGCACTCTCTGGGGGGTTTACAAGTGAATTATGCAGGCTACCCATTGCCCCCCCCCCCAGCAAGCTGGGTACTCATTTTACCGACCTCGGAAGGATAGAAGGCTGAGTCAACCTTGAGCCGGCTACCTGGGATTGAACCCCAGGTCGTGAGCACAGTTTTGGCTGCAGTACAGCGGTTTAACCACTGCGCCACGAGTGCAGTCTCAGACCAATATCTTGTTCAATAGGTACATGCATAGAACTCAACTGGGAAAGCCACCACAGCAGCCATAGAAGATACCAGGGAAGGGACTCAAAGGTACCAATCATGTGCCTAATTGTGTGCCTTATCACACAATCCAGTTATGCCCCCAGGAAAGTAACTAGCAGCTCATTAGATGATAACAGCATCTTTAGCAGCAGGAGCCCCGTGCATATCAATGTTAAACTGGATGGTGGCTTCAGTGTGGAATTTGGTCATTCAGTACCCTCAGCTCCAAATCAGAGCACACTGCCTCAGCTCAGAGGGGGAGCCAGTTTCAGTAGAAGGTGTGCAGTATACCAAGATGCGCTGCATTATACGTGTGGCCGTAGTATTTCATT
This sequence comes from Pogona vitticeps, assembly GCF_051106095.1. Classification (NCBI taxonomy): domain Eukaryota; kingdom Metazoa; phylum Chordata; class Lepidosauria; order Squamata; family Agamidae; genus Pogona; species Pogona vitticeps. The sequence continues at coordinate 125,806,762 of NC_135784.1, read as the reverse complement.
TGAAACCTGAAATGTTCTTTATTATATCAAAGGATCCAGTAATTAGCTGTTGGAATTAACTTTGATATGTAACCACTGTGAACAAGTACACTTTTTTTTAAAAAAAAGTCTCTATCCCATTTGAGTGTCAAAGAGGAAAGGCACTACGTGCAGCATGAAAAAGGAAGGAAGACATAAACAAGTCTTAGGCTGAATCAGGAAACCTTAGAGCTGTGAAGTAAATATATTTAGATTAGAGATATAAAGAATACTCATTAGGTTCTTTATTCTTGTGGATTTAGCCTGTTTCAACTTGATGAGACACCTTGGTTGAGCAAATTTCAGTCCCCACGAGACTCTTAGTCTCCATGTGAGAGTGAGACAAGGAACACTACTTTTTATTACCAAGTTCTCCATAAATTGTGTCTCCTGTCTATACAAAATTAGTGTCCTTTGAGAAGCAAAGCAAGCTCAAAAACATCAAGCACAGAACAATTAGGTGGCATTTTTAAATTATGCATGCAGCCTTTCCTTAATCCTTAAACACCAATGGAACAAAGCAGCAGCCACCAACATTTTGTGCAAGATGAATTTACTAAGTATTTTAAAGCATTTTGTAACATTTTGTAGTAAAGCATTACTTTGCTCAGTTCGGTTAATTTGCCACCAAAAACAAACAAACCACCTCTTTTCATTATTTTCTCTTCTTGACAATGCAACATAATTGTCTTTGCATGAGATCACAAAAATAATTTTGCAAGAATGAGGCAAGCTAGGATTTGCATCCTCAATTTTTTTCAGATTACAGCAAAAGAAGGAATATAATTCTCTAAAATCCAATAAAACATGGCACTAATGTCTTCCTTCTTTTTGTTTGGCCTCAGTTTCCCACCTTCCATAATTATTCAGATATCCAAACAGGGAATCACAGAATCATAGAACTGGGAGAGACAAAAAGGCCATCTCCTCTGTCATCAATAATCTTCTTACGATCTGGTGTGACAGCTAGAGGGCAAGTCCCATAATTTCTTTTCCAACTGCCTTTAAAGTTCAAGGAAGTGAGCTAAACCACACATTGCAGAGGAATGTTTAGGAAAAGAAGGAAGGAGAATGTTGCTAAAAACGTAGAATTCTGTCTCACAGAGACTAAATGATCTCCACCAAATCATCTTAAATGAAGTTTTTTTTTTGATAAACTGTGATTTAATATCACCCATTGCTTCTAAACATTGTTTCTAAAATTATTCCTGGAGTGGGGTGAGACAGAAATCCCCTTAGAAATTCTCTTTGATCCCAAGAGATGAGACCAGCACAATGATACTGCTGTGGAATGCCCTTCCAGCAGAAATTCGGCTGGCACCCTCGCCGGGTGTTTTTAAAAAACAGTTAAAAACTTGGCTATTTAAGCAGGCCGTCCCTCCAGTCAGCTAAGTCTTTTATTTTTTCTTTCTCTCTTCTTATTCCATTTTGCTAACTTTTAATCCAATTGTATTAATATGTTAATTGTATTTTATGATTATTTATATTTTATATTGTCCTATTTTATGTTGTTAGCCGCCCCGAGCAGACATGGTCTAGAGGGGCGGGGAATGAATGAATAAACAAACAAACAAACAAACAAACAAACAAACAAACAAACAAATAAATAAATAAATAAATAAATAAATAAATAAATAAATAAATAAATAAATAAATAAATAAATAAATACAAGCTAGTCTCTCCCATGTTGCCAGCCACATTTACCCAGGGGTTCTTATTAGAGATAGGGGTTTCATTTTCATATACAGTATATGAATATGGAACCTGCTGGCACAGCTGGGGTTTGGCAGTCATCACAGCCTGATGAGTGCCAAACCCCAGCTCCACCTACCTGCTTGCCCAGCCATTCTGCCGCTGAGCTCATCCTTCCACTCCCTTGCCAGAGTGGCTGGGCAAGCAGGGAGGTGGGGCTGCAGCAGCCAAGCTACAGCTGCCATTGGGGTGCAGAAGATGATGCCGGCCACGTGCACCACACACTTGCACAGTAAGTGGTCCAGCGGGATCTGGGAGTGGGTATTCATTAAGCTGACCACCTGTGCCAGCAGCCTTCCAATTTGTAGACATTGTATTTGTATACTTATTCCTATCTATTTTTAATATGCATGCTGGTGATTCCCAACCTTGGATCCCTGGCTGTCCTTGGACTAAAGCTCCCAGAATCCTTCACCGCTAGCTGTGCTTGGCCAGGATTTCTGGGAACTGTAGTCCAAGAACATATAGGAACCCAAGGTGCTATATGAGCACTATTCAGACAGATGACTCACATGGCAGAGAAATGATATACAGATTCAGTGTATCGGAACTTTTGAGGACAAAGCCAGAATGGGAGCTGGCACCTCTGATACAGAGTTGTCCATGTTAGACGGCACTAAGGAGGCATCAAGAATTCCCACTAGTGCTTTTCTGCTTCACTATCAGAGGAGGTCAGGCATGCAATGAGTACAATACAGAAAGAGGGCTCTTAAATGCAAAGGAAGAGTCGTCATGTTTTACAAAAGTAACTACATTACAAGGAAATCAGAAAATACGTCTCAACCATTGTAAACTTTAAAAGGGAGAAATCATCTAACACCACTGAATAAACACGACAGTAACTGAAAATATTGTTTTGCTCCCTAATGGGCCTGATGGTTGCACTGTCATGAATAAATGCTTTATGTCTGAGAAAACCTGAGATCACTTCCAATTAGCAGGAGACATACAGTATACGCTTCTGTTAAATTATTTTCCCCTCTTAACAGTAGAACATTTCTACTTGGCCTGGCAATGTCCTACATTACATGATGCATTAATAATAGTTTAACAGATGCTGCACAATAGAACATTAAGAGGCAGTTGAAAAAGTCTCCCATGTTCATTTGGAAGTACCCTGGGACGATCTCTGCTCACAATGGAGTTTACATTCCTATAAAACCAAAAGGAGACAAGGATTCCTCTTCCAAAGGCCTGTGTTTGTTCGGAACAGCCATGCCTTACACCCACAGAGCTTAGGCGAAAGCAAGACAGGAATCCTATCTTTTGAGGGTTGCAGACACGGCCCACATTCATCTAGCATCAATTAGCACTTCAGGGCCCCAGCCAACTCCCATTAAAGTCAAGCTGATTATTTTAATTAGCTTTGTTTCCATTTAAACCCCCGACTCTCCTTGCTTATTATGGCAACTGATTTCAAAGTTAAATCATTAACTCAAATTGCAGCCCAATTTAAAAAAATCAGCATTAAATCTTATATTTTTAACATCTTGGCTTGAGATAGTTAACATACACTGTAGAATAATAACCAGAAGTCATTATTTCACTGGCACATTCCACATCTTTTAGGGTACACGGAAGTTAGGATATTTTATTTGTCATTCTTGTTTCTCAACCACAGATGGGACAAGATGTTCTGTTTTTACTGAAGTCTTGAATGTCCAAGAACTGGCAGGAAGATTTATCATTTATTTATCATCACCTCTTTTCCTTGGGTCTTAGGATAAAATGGCATTCATAATGTTTCTATTATTCCATGTAAATCCTGCCCTCTTTCTGTGATGGAACTCGGGACAATTTACATGAGGCTCAAGGTAGCTGATTGGTTAATATACTTATGCAACATGAGTGTTTGCGAACCCTTGTTCAACAATTACACACTTTGCATCCTCAGTATAGTTTTAGGTCAGCAGTTTGTAGACCAAGGGAAGGCATCTTACTTCAAAATGGTAGAGGGTGAGGGTCCCTCTTTCATATCATAAGCCACCTGTGCATTTAATGCATCTTGTATGTATACTGTATGTGCCCCTCCCCAAAAATGTATTATATACCATTCTCTTACAAACCTAAGAGAGGGGAAATAAAGGATTGTAGGCAGCTTAGACTAACATGTTAAGAACATAAGAAGAGCCCTGCCAGATCAGGCCAAGGGCTCATCTAGTCCAGCTCTCTGTATCTTACAGTGGATGCCCCCTGGTTCTAGTATTGCATGACAGGGAAAAGAGCTTCCGTCTATCCACTTTATCCACCCCCTGCATAATTTTATACTTCTCAATCATGTCCCCCTCAGGCATCTTTTCTCTAGACTAAAGAGCCTTTCCTCATAAGGGAGGTGCCCCAACCCAGTAATCATTTTATGTAGTTGCTCTCTTTTGCACCTTTCCCAGTTCCGTGACGTATTTTTGGAGATGCAGTGACCAGAACTGTATGCAATACTCCGGGTATGGCCTTACCAGCATTTCGTACAATGGCATTATAATGTTCACTGTTTTATTTTTTATTTTCAATCTCCTTTTTAATGTTCTACTTAACATGATCTGATTTAATGGATGGTAGCTCACTTCATAAATCATAAATCATTTTAGCAAGTCCTGCCAAGACTTTGGACTAACTACAGTGGACCCTTGACTTACAGACGGCTTGACTTACAGACTTTTTGAGTTACAGACTTCTCTGGCCGCAAAATTTAGGTTTGACTTGCAGCCTGAGAATTGACTTACAGACCAGAAAAAAACCAAAATGGAACAAAAACGGCCTGTTACGGGATTAATCGGTTTTCAATGCACTGTAGGTCAATGGAGACTTGACCTACAGACTTTTTGACTTGAGAACCGCCTTCCAATACAGATTAAGTTCTCAAGTCAAGACCCCACTGTATCAGCCTGAAGAAAACACAAGTCATGTGCCAGGGCGTGGACTCACCTCCCTCTATTACTATCTCCATGCAAGAACTGGAGGTTGTTCATGAATTTGTGTACCTTGGCTCAACAATCTCTGACACTCTCTCCCTAGATGTCGAGCTGGATAAACGCATTGGGAAAGCAGCTACCATGTTCTCTAGACTCACAAAGAGAGTATGGCTTAATAAGAAGTTAACGGCATACACCAAAATCCAGGTCTATAGAGCCTGTGTCCTGAGCACACTCCTATACAGTGAGTCCTGGACCCTTTGTGCACGGCAGGAGAGGAAGCTGAACACCTTCCATATGCGTTGTCTCCGACGCATTTTTGGTATCACCTGGCAGGACAAAGTTCCAAACAGAGTAGTCCTAGAACGAGCTGGAATTTTCAGCATGTATACAATATTGAAACAGCGCCGTCTACGTTGGCTTGGGCACGTCGTGAGAATGGCCGATGGTCGGATTCCAAAAGATCTCCTCTATGGAGAATTAGTGCAGGGAAGCCGCCCCCGAGGGAGACCACAGCTGCGTTACAAGGACATCTGCAAGCGGGATCTGAAGGCCTTAGGAATGGACCTCAACGGATGGGAAACCTTGACGTCTGAGCGTTCAGCCTGGACGCAGACGGTGCATCATGGCCTCTCCCAATTTGAAGAGGCACTTGTACAGCAGACCGAGGCAAAGAGGCAGTCCCGAAACAAGCAAAACCAGGGAGCTGCACAGGGGACAGATTGGATTTGTCTCCAGTGTGGAAGGGATTGTCACTCTCGAATTGGCCTTCAAAGCCACACAAGACACTGTTCCAAGACCTCCATACAGAGCATGATACCATAGTCTCTTGAGACTGAAAGATGCCTACACAAAAAAGCTCACTTCATCACCAGAATTCTTTCTTTTTTGTATTGGTTTTGTACACTGTAAGGTAAAGGTAAAGATTCCCCTTATAATTAAGTCCAGTAGTGCCCAACTCTAGGGGCCAGTGTTCATCCCTGTTCATCCCTCAGTTGTCCACAGACACTTTCCATGATCATGTGGCCTGCATGACTAGACACAGAACACTGTTAGCTTCCCACTGAGGTGGCACCTATTCATCTACTTGTATTTTAACTGCTAGGCTGGCAGGAGTTGAGACAAGCAATGGGAGCTCACCCTGTCACACAGATTCAAACTGCTGACCTTTCGATCAACAGCCCAGTGGGTCAGCAGTTTAACCTGCAACGCCATTCGCATCCCCCTATATATACTGTTTCTTTAACGTGGTTCTCTATGAATCCACACTGATGGGTTAAACAGCGCCTGCGCTGGTTCCTCTCGGAATTTTCCAGAGCTATGAGGGAAAAGATACAATGTTTGAGTTGCCCTGCACTGCGCAAGTGCAGCCCGCCAAAAATCCCCAGTTCCATTTATCCGCCCGCGGAGTTGGAACCTCTCGGTTAGAGCTCTTGAGATTTGTCTCTCCTTTCGCTAATTTTGGATTTTTCGGACTTGACCTGGCTTGTTTTCTCGTCTATCTGTCTCTCTGTTGCCCTGAATTCGGACCGGCTGACCTTCCTTTGCCTCTGGCGTGCTGTTTCGACCTACTTTCGCTTCTCGTTTGATCCTGAGTGAGGCCTATTACCGCCTGCTGAGGCGCCACGCGCCAGCAGGATTCTTTCACTTATTGACTCTACCGCTTGTTTACGGCTTGGCTTATGTCAGCGAAAAAGGGACCTTTTCGCCGCTGTTCTGCTTGCTCCGGAAAACTCCCCTTTCAGGACCATCATTCTCTCTGTCTCTTCTGTCTCGGTGAGACCCATTCACCCACTTCTTGCAAACATTGCAAGGAATTCACCAAGGCGACCCTAAAATCTCATCAGCAACGCCTCAAGTATTTTCTCTGGAACCGCACTCTCTCAGCTTCACAACCGTCAGATATGGAATCTGTTCAGTCGGTCTCCACTGTTCGTTCCTCGGTGACTTTGGTCTCCTCTTCCCCTCCTTCGACATCCAAGGAGGCGTCCACGAAGGTTTCCAAAGGAAAATCCAAGAAATTGCCTACGGGAAAAAAGTCTTCCTCTGATGTTCCTTCTTCTTCAGCTTCGGCACCAACGAAGAAGGGTCCATCCAAGGCTGCGTCAAAGACTAAGGCGAAGACCAAGGAGATTACCCTGGTCGTCCCACCTGTCTCGGCTTCGGTGCCTTCTCCGTTTCTTGAGGAGTCTTCTCGGGACCGAGATTCGGTCTCCGACTTAGGCGCCCCCATTCCACCTCGCCAACCGCCTCCGGTGGATTTGGGAAAATCGCCTACGGTTAGCCAGCTCGACAAGCTCGTTGCCGGCGCCGAGAGCATACCGCTCAGCCCAATACTTACCGGGCGTACCACCCGATCTCCTTCACTCCTCTCGGAGTCGGGTCGATCGGTATCTTCTCCCCCCTCACGGGGTCGACCTACCAAGCCAGTCGAAGATCCAGTCCCTCGGCGTCCAGCTTCACACTCTGCCGACGACGAACCATCGCCGAAAAAGCCCCGTCATCGACGCAGGCACCGTCGAGGCCACCGACGCCGAAGGGACTCCTCACCGTCCGACTCAGAATACAGTCGGGGTCGGAAGAGGTCCCACCGGAGACGGCGAAGAAGGGATTCTTCTACTGAGTCTTCTTCCACCTCGAGAGATAGGAGACATAGGAGAAAGAGATCTAAGTACTCTTACTCGTCATCCTCTCGGTCACATTCTCCGCGTCGAACCCCGTCCCCGAATAGACCTTCGGAAACAGGCTCCGGTAAGCCTATGGCGCTGACGGATGCCCCGACTGCACCGCCTGTCGTGCCACCTCGACGACCTGCAGAGGAGTGTCCTCCGGCCCCGAAAAAGACACCTCCGGGGCCGAAAGTACCTCGTCCTCCATCCTCCCCATACCACTCAGAGGAGGAGCATCCCGGAGAGGAATCTTCCGGTGCGGAAGACGACGCCGAGTCGGAGGTGTCCTTAGAAGTTCCGATCCCTGGGGAACCTTTGCCTCCAGAGGCAGCGAACTTGAAACCATCCTCTCCTTCGGAAGATTTTTCTTCCTACACCCAAATGGTTGGCCGTATGGCTCAGGCTTTGAAACTTGCAATTGAGCAGTCCCCGAGAAGAGAAGAGAATCTCATCTTCGTGGATATCGAGGCCGAACGAACACATCCAGTCAGTTTGTCCTTCATACCTGAACTGATGGATCTTATTAAGGAATTCTGGGAGCACCCTGCCAATGCTACCTCGATTTCGAAAAGAACCGAGAATCTCTATAGGATCCATGGTGACAACACCTCTTTCCTAGTAATGCATCCCGCACCTAACTCTTTAATAGTGGAGTCTAGCTCTACTAAGACTCCTACAAAAGGTCATCCTACCCCAACCAACAAGGAGGGAAGGAAGCTAGAGATTCTGGCACGTCGCATGTACTCTATGACCACATTTACTCTGCGTGCAGTGAATTATCTGGTGGCTATGGGCGCGTACCAGAAACAACTTTGGTCTAGGGTTCTTCCAGCCCTTCAAATGGCTCCAAACGACATTAGACAGCTCTGTCTGGATACTCATGCGGAAGCTCTCACACTATCCAAATATCAACGACTGGCCGCCCGCCATGTAGCAGAGGCCACGTCCAAGAATTTTGCTTCCCTTATCACTTTGAGAAGGCATGCTTGGCTGCGCTCAGCCAACATTGTTGAGGACATTAAGACTAGAGTAGAAAATCTACCTTTTGATGCCACAGGCCTCTTCAGCCAGAATACTGATGAGAACCTGGAAAACTTACATAAAAGTAAGAAAACGGCTAAGTCATATTCTGTCCAACCTCCACCTAGACAGTCCAAACCTCAGTGGCGTCCAAAGTACACCACCCAGTCTTACCAACAACCTTCCACCAGTACTTACCGTCCTTATGGGGGCAATTCTTCCCAACGCCCGCCTCAGGCTTCTTCCTCTTCATCTACTGCTTTCAGGCCCCAACCGTCCCGTAAGAGGCAGTCTTTCAAAGCACCTGGAAGAAAACAGAAACAGTACCTTTGACTCCCTGACCATTCCACTGCCAACCTCCCACACCACCCGCCTCTCTCCTTACCTCCACAACTGGACTCTCATCACCAACGACATCTGGGTTCTCAACATTATCACCTCCGGTTACCGCCTGGAGTTTATAAGGTTGCCTCCTCTAGGACAGGTCAACCCTACATCATTCGATCCGATCCTAGAGGAGGAAATCCTGACTCTCCTTCAGAAAGGGGCTATCCAGAAGGTGTCATCAGAGGATGTCCTCGACGGTTTTTACTCCCGATACTTTCTGGTACCAAAGAAGGACGGGGGACTCCGTCCCATCCTCGATCTGAGAAGCCTCAACAAGTTTCTCAAGGCATGCAAGTTCAAGATGGTGACCTTAGAGTCCATCATCCATCTTCTGAGGCAAGGAGACTGGTTTGTGGTCCTGGATCTAAAAGACGCATATTTCCATGTCACCATACACAAGAGCCACAGGAAATATCTGCGTCTACTCTTCAACAACACCATTTTTCAGTTTGTGGCCTTACCCTTCGGCCTTTCCACAGCACCCAGGATTTTCACCAAGTGCATGGCTCCCGTGGCAGCATACCTGCGCCTTCAGGGGATCCAGGTGTTTCCCTACATCGACGACTGGCTGATTGTCTCGACCTCGAAACATCAGGCCTTAAAGGACACTCAGTATGTTCTCCAGATGTTACAATCACTAGGTCTTACCGTGAATCACGAAAAGTCCAAGCTGAATCCATCTCAAGTGGTGGACTACATCGGAGCGAGGCTAGACTCTGTGCACGCTCGGATGTTCATGCCTCCAGAACGCATCAGAAAGTTGCACAAAGCCATAAAGAAATTCAGGCCAGGGGCAAGAGTAAAAGCACGCCTTGCGCAACATCTACTGGGCCTCATGGCTTCTACGACGGCGACCTTGTCCCATGCTCGCCTCAAGATGCGTTCACTTCAAATCTGGCTGCTGTCCCTCTTCAATCCACTCCTCGACAGTCCAAACAAGCTTCTTACTGTCACCCCGGAGCTTGCACAGCAGCTTCAATGGTGGACTTTCCCACCTCACCTCTTGGTGGGACGTCCCTTCCGTCCTCTTCATTTGACAACTCAAGTCACTACGGACGCGAGTCCACTCGGATGGGGCGCCCATTGCCAGGGTCATCAGATCAACGCTCTGTGGTCCCCTCAGGAGAAGGGCTTGCACATCAACCATCTGGAGCTGCTAGCCATCATAAAGGCTTTGAAGTCCTTCCTACCTTTAGTGAGAGGCAGGGCGATTCAGCTCGTCACAGACAACACCACAGCGATGTTTTACGTGAACAAGCAGGGAGGAACAAGATCAAAGTCCCTTCTGTTCCTGTCAATACATCTCTGGGAGTGGTGCTACCAGGAGCACATCTACCCGGTAGCTATCCACATAGCCACCACAGACAACATCGTTGCAGACGAGCTCAGTCGCCGTCCCACTCAAAATCACGAATGGGAACTGGACTCAGAGATCTTTCAGGAACTCTGCCACAGGTGGGGAACTCCGACAATCGACATGTTCACCAAGCACTCCAACAAGAAATGTCTCCGCTACGCATCCAGGGCAGGACGGGGCCCAGGATCATTGGGAGATGCTTTCATGATCCCTTGGCACAAGGGCCTTCTCTACCTGTTTCCTCCCATTCCATTGGTTCAGAGGTCAGTAGTCAGAGCCCTCCAGTTGCAAGCAGAAGCAATCTTGATTGCACCTTGGTGGCCCAGACAACCTTGGTTCTCTCTACTTCTGCAGACAGCAATCGACAAGGTCAAGCTTCCTCTCATTCCTCACCTAATAACTCAGGACTCGGGGTCGATCTTCCATCCCGACCTCGACTCCCTCCAATTGACAGCGTGGAGGATATCCCGTCAATAATGGAAGTTCTCGACAAGGCAAGAAAGCCTTCTACCATCCGCCTCTATCAACACAAGTGGCAAGGCTTTCTCAAATTTACTACGGAACGGGGTTTACAAGCATCTCCCGTCTCTCTATCTACATTGCTACTGTATCTCAGGCACCTGTTTGATCTTGGTTTAACCAAGTCTACCTTAAAGGTATACACCTCAGCCATTGTAACTTTCCAACCCAAGGGATCTCAATCCTCCAGATGGTTTTCCCATCCGACGGTGAAAGCTTTCTTCAGAGGTCTGACCAACATGAGACCCCCTGTGAGAAGGCCATTACCTCAGTGGTCCTTACAGACAGTACTACACTCACTGGTTCGTCCCCCCTTTGAGCCAATGGCTACCTGTGACCTGAAGTTTTTATCCCTGAAAACTTTGTTCCTTGTGGCAATCACTTCTGCCCGTAGGGCTAGTGAATTGGCGGCTCTCCGGGCTGATTCCCCTTACCTCCAGTTTTTCAAGGACAAGGTAGTGTTACACCCAGATGTTTCTTTCCTGCCCAAGGTGGTGTCAGACTTTCATGTCAACCAACCTCTGTTGCTGCCTACTCTTTTTTCCGAACCCTCTTCAGATGTTGAGCGTACGCTCCACTGTTTGGACGTTCGTCGTGCATTATCCTTTTATATCTCAAGGACCAAGGACTTCAGGAAAGTCCAGAGACTGTTCTTGTGTTACTATGGCCAACGTAAAGGGACTGCTGCTTCGACGTCGACCCTGTCCAGATGGTTGGTTTCCACCATTTCGTTGGCCTATGAGTTGCAGCACAAACCTCTCCCTGAAAACCTGCGTGCTCATTCCACACGAGCTGTTGCTACATCCACGGCCCTGCTGCGTGGGGTAGACATCCCCGATATATGTAGAGCAGCTACCTGGTCCAGTGTATCCACATTCATCAAGCACTACAGACTGGACCTCAGGGCCAAGAATGAGACCAGATTCGGGAGGGCTATCCTTACATCACTGCTGCAGTGACGGCCCACCATCCTGTAAGTAGCTTGGTAGTCACCCATCAGTGTGGATTCATAGAGAACCACGTTAAAGAAGAACAGGTTACTTACCTGTAAACATGGTTCTTTAAGTGGATTCTCTATGAATACACACGACCCGCCCAACCTCCCCACGTGTCCGTCACTGTTGATTGAGTTCCAACTCTCTCTATGTGCGGGCACATGGAACTGGGGATTTTTGGCGGGCTGCACTTGCGCAGTGCAGGGCAACTCAAACATTGTATCTTTTCCCTCATAGCTCTGGAAAATTCCAAGAGGAACCAGCGCAGGCGCTGTTTAACCCATCAGTGTGTATTCATAGAGAATCCACTTAAAGAACCATGTTTACAGGTAAGTAACCTGTTCATATTCTGCCTTCTCTCAAGTGAGCTGAAAAGTGACTCTCCTTTTCCTACTTTATTGTCACTACAACCCTGTGAGGTAGGTTAGGTTCATGAGAGAGTGAAGGTTTGAACACAGATATTTGGTTCATAGTCCAGCATGCCAATCACTATACCTCAGTGACTCTCTAGAAGAAGGAAGAGAACCACATCCGTGATTCTTCTGTTTGGGAAGTCAATATTACTTTGAACCTCTAGTTCATCTCCTTAGCTGAATAATTTTGGCTGAGATTCTAAAATTCTACTGGAAATCCAGGGCTCTACTAGAAAAATCAAGGGGCATTTATTCTCCTTCGTATGTGTCTCTTACATGTAAACACTCCAATACAGATAGAGTAGGAAATCAAATGAAGAGGCAGAGTTTCTTGATCTTCTAAGTGACCAAAGATATCCCACCCACCCAGTTTTCCCTCTCTTTAACAGTGCCCGCAGGCGCAGAATTCTCTGAGATTTCTGCTAGTACTTTGTACTATTCTATTTGTTGTTGCTATGTGCCATCGAATTCCTTCCGATTTATGTTGGTCCTAACAGAGTTTTGGAAATATGTGACAAGTTCAAGGAAGTGGTTACCACTGCTCTCCCTTAAATTTCCCTGGATTTGAATCCCTCTGAAATAGCACCATTGGAGATTAAATGCAAAACTGTCTAACAGAACAGTCGGGGGGGATGTTAGTGGTTGTCTTGTGTGTATTAAAACTTCATAACGGCACAGATCACTCTGGGTACTTTGTTTGGCTTTCGGTTTTACAGTACACAAAATGCCTTGCCAGGGAAGTTGATTAATGAGATGAAGTCAAGAAACGCACGAGATAATCCCTGAGCCTGTATCTTAGATACAGTGTATTTTAGATATGCATGCATTGTAAGCAGAGTGATGCTCATATGGGGTGTGTGTGTGTGTGTGTGTGTGTGTGTGTGTGTGTGTGTGTGTGTGTGTGTGTGTGTGTGTGTGTGTGTGTGTGTGTGTGTAAGTTCAAGACATTGTGTCAGTGAAAAAAAAATCAGGAAATGGAGCATTTGGGTGTCTCTCAAGCAATGCTTGGGATGTTTTATTTTCATATTTTGGGATCACAGCCAGCCAGTACATAGCAAATCAAGGCATGTATGGAAAGGCACACATACATATGTCTCTCCATGTATCAGCAAGACCAAGCGGAAAAAGTATTTTACCAAGTAACTGTGTTTATTGTTCAATAATGCTCAAAACACTTTGGAAAATATTGCTTTTTCACTGACATAGCTTTTGTTGGCCTTTGAAACAATCAGCACTTTCTATTGGCCATATACTATGAATTGTACACTTGCCTTCACTGGTCTTCGTACATTAATTTCCCTATTAAGGCCTTTCCATACCCTGATTCCTAGTATCTTTATATGTTTTAACTAACTTTAAAAACAAAATAAATTTTCTAGGAAAAACATAGCATCATCCAAAGTAACGCTACAGACCTGTGCAAGAGATAACCTAGCATAATAACATGATCGCGATACTCTGAGAAGCAAGCAAAAATGTGATTATCACAATTAGTTAGTCATCCACCCAAATGTATGCAAAACTGCCTTGCACGTAGACCAGAATATACTGTAGATGTTAATGGCTTTCAATAGAAAGTCAAAACAAAAGATTAAATGGCAGTAGAGTCCTATATATATGTACTCAGATACAAGTCCCATTGCGTTCAGTAAGAATTGTTCCCAGGTGAGTAAGTGACTTATACAGTTAATGAAGCAGAATTCTGCACTAGGAGTCAGGAAACCACTCCTTAAATATCTCACAAACTTTTAAAAACCTATTAGGGTCACTGTAAGTCAGCTCCTACTTGATGGCCCATAAGACATACAAAAATAAGATTGCAGGCTTATTTTGGAAATCTCTGTAGTGATGACAGACATAGAAGAAATTGTTTGGTACGTCAACTCTTCTTAGATGTCATGTTGCAAACTATCTTGGCTTTGAAAGTATTGTACTGTTGTTCTTAGCATGAAGTTAAAATAGCTAAGTAAGACACAATTAGTCTGTCAGTGTGCAGAGAAGTCATCCCACTGAGACTATTCCAGAGATGAGGTGTTTCTAATCTCTAAACTGAGAAGATAATTGGGATTCCTGTCTCCACACTCATGTCTGCATAAACCTGCTATGTTTATCCATTCTGGGAGCTTCTGGAAGGCGAGACAACAACATAAAATTCTTAATTATTGCTCTTTCACTTCAGGACCTAGAGTGAAAAAGTATCTTAAGATCTTTGCCCCTGAACACATTCACAGCTGCCTGGGAATTCCTGTGAACAAAGAATGCTGTGAACTTCTGAACATTATAAGTGTTAAAGTATCTTTAACTAATACACAGGCTCTACAGTATAATATGCATCCAATGGCTACCACTGTATTTACTAAAAGCTCTTGTGTCATCCTTGTGGCTTTATCTGATTCATCTCCAAATCTGGTTTGCTGAAGCTCTGAGTGTGTCAAGCCTCTGGTTATAACAAGACTGTAAAATGCTGACTTGCCTCTCTACAAGTCCACCACACGTGGTAAAAACTTCCCTCTTGTGCTTTACACTTCCAACAAACATTTGACACTTCTGTATAAACCTTTGATAATTTTTATGGATTCATATACCACCTATAAAACATGTTATATATGTTTTCCTTAAAATTTACAGATTTTGAGAGCATTATTTTTCCATATTTGCAACCAATGATCAATGCCAATATTATGCCCTATATTTTGTGCCCACTTGATCATACATTATTTTACAATCTCGACTTGCATTTTAGTTTCAGCAAATAATCATACATCTTCTTAATTACGTTCTCATTTGAGACCAACAAAAAATTATCAAATACTGTTAGTTCTGTATAGAAGCCCTCTATTTTATCTTTTGTATACTTGGATTCCATTTGTGCTCTAGGCCACAAGTCTAAATATATATATTGCACTTCTGACTCTTCTTTGGACCTCAAATCACAATCCTTTTAAAATTAATCTTGATATCTTAACAATTTCGTTTCTATCCTAAGACTGGGTTGTGTAAAGGCCTCTATAGGTGCTACCCAAGTTGATATTTTTGGTATATCTGCTGTACACTCTTTTTCCAGGTCCATAGCAGGGCTCCTTCTTATCATGTGAATATTGAAACTTTTATGTTCTTTACCTTTTTATACAATAAAAAGCATGCCATCCTAACTGCAGATCATGTCCTTCTAAATTAAGTAGCCTATCATTATCTAGGGTTATTCATCCCTTTATCCAAATAGGCTCTACAGTATAATATAACATCCAATCCAGATGTTAATCCGGATGTTTTGCTTCTTCTCTTGGCTGCTAGATTATTGTTTTGCTTAATCCAGGCCTTTGAATGATTTTCCAATCATTTGCAAAGCATTTCAGGTATATGTTAGTTAGCAAAGATGGATATATTTCTTTTAGATGAAAATGACTACAGGCTGCATTGTCATACCACTGAAACCAAGTTTCCATCACATATGGGTACATTCCAATTGTGCACACATGTCGTGAGAATGACTGATGGTCAGATTCCAAAAGACCTCCTGTATGGAAAATTAGTGCAGGGAAATCATCCCAGAGGGAGACCACAGCTGCGATACAAGGATATCTGCAAGCGGGATCTGAAGGTCTTAGGAATGGGCCTCAACAGATGGGAAACCTTGACATCTGAGCGTTCAGCCTGCAGGCAGGCAGTGCATCACGGCCTCTCCCAATTTGAAGAGACCCTTGCCCAACAGGCCGAGGCAAAGAGGAAGTCACAAAAGTAGCGAAAACAGGGAGCCGGACAGGGGACAGATTGTATTTGTCTTCAGTGTGGAACAGATTGTCACTCTCGAATTGGCCTTCTCAGCCACACTAGACACTGTTCCAAGTTCTCTGTTCAGAGCACGTTACCATAGTGTCTTGAGACTGAAGGATGTCTAATTTATCTATCTATAATCCTTTGTAGCAATGCAATGTCCCGGATAAATGTAACATGGACATTATTAAGGTAATTAGGTACCCACACAACAGTGCTACTGAGGGTACCAACCGGATGGCCACACACATACTATGTTCCATCCTTACCGGAGATTTGGGGCATGATTGACTGCAAGTTAAGCATGGGTATTTGCTATGACAGTCCAAGCTATTGGGCCATATTTTTATTGCTGGTGGACTAGCCTGTGCTGCTGAAACTTTGCAGTTACCATTAAGCCTCTGGAGACCTCTCTCAAGCAACATTTGGAATTGTAGAGATGGCAGCCTTTTCTCTCAGCAGGGAGAACATGGTGGGTGTTTGCACTTATAGGACTGCCGAGGTAATTAGCTCAATAAATAGATAACAGGAGTTGTCCCTGCTGAGTGACTAACTTAGGATGAAAGTGTGTGAGGGAGGTCGAAATCAGATATTGTCTTTCCGATATAAAATTAAAGCAATTGATCAGTTGGCCCTGCTGGAATTAAACAAAAGGCAAAAGAAAACAGAAAAGTTAACATCTAGACCTGGCCAAGTGGAAATGCCTAAGATTTCATTGCAACTCATGGCACATTTTTATTGTACCAAGTGCATTGCATGAAAAGAGATTGTAAAAAAGAAGGCAGTGTTTCAGAGTTATTGTTGTCACTTCCATTTGGAGTCTTAAGTGATAGAGATGCATCTCCTGAAGATAGCTGGGTGAGGCACTTCATTTTCTTTTTGGAAGTAAATGAGAAAGATGCTTGTGACATTTCAAAAGAAGTGAATATGTAAAGTGGAACAGCAAAGCATTGGTGCTGGTCAGGAAGCAAGCCAATCGGGAAGCTAACAAAATGATCTCCTTGTTCAGAATGAAGAGTTAATTACGTGGCTGCCAGGTTGTGGCTACAGATGCCTGTGCACAGAAGGAGGGAAGTTTCAAAGGCAGAGATGACGCAGCTGTTCATAGTCGAGAAAGAAGAGAGCAAAAGCTTTTCCCTGTTTCCTTTTTGCTGCAGTCAGTTTGTATTAGATATTTGTAATATTACAGTGTGTTGATTGCCCCATGTGTCTTTCAGCATGCCTCTCCCACCACAAGAAAAGCTCTCCAGAGAGAGGTGGGAGATCGCTTCTGTCTTGTAACTTCATAGTATAACAAGATGGATTTATGAGAGTCCTTGGTTGAGAGATGGTTCTGAGATACAAAACAGGAGGGAATGTATCAGATATGAAATCATCAGGACCTACAGGTCCTGTTTCATGGGAGATAATTTCTTCCCAAGGTCAGAAACCATATTGGAAGAGGAGATGGCTCCTGCCAATGCTTTATGTACCCTTTTCAGAAATACAGTATATATAAAATCTTGATTTCAGTCATAAAAGTCTAAAAAGGAAACATGCAACAGCCAGTACTGGCTCATCTCCAAATAAAGTTGTGTCTCACGCTTGGGAGTACTAGCCACTTTCTGAAAACAGATGATTTTGAAAACAGAGGTGTAGAGATACTCCAGAATGTTAAGACAAGAGAGGCATTCCTTTAAAGCAGACACTGAGAAAGAGGTTGCTACAGGTTTGGTGGCTGTAGGTAAAGTGGGATAACCTTGATTGATTCATTATCTCTAGTACAACATGAACTGAAGCCATTCTATGGTGCATAGAATATATTGAGGTTGTCATGGTTCATAATTATGAAGATCTTGAAAAAGAGTGAGTGGAAATATTGTTGCAGAGTTTTGAAAATTTTGTTCAATACCTTTAGCTGTGCAGCAAAAGTGCTGGAATTTACAGAGCAGAGTAGTTATAAGTGCCCCAGAGTAGACTACCTCTTTCTCATTAACTGGCACTTACAGGATGAGTCACTCTGAAATATTTGTAAGTGAAAGAATAAATTACAGATGAACAGATGAAACAGGAAAACTGACAAATGTGACTACTTTCAATATCAGACTTCAACAGACTGTAGAGAGGGGAAGGACTCTGAGCTGCAGGGCTCTCTTTAAATTCAGAGGCAGGAGGGAACAATCGGTTAGTGCTGGATAGATTGACAGTTGCTCCGGCCCAGGAAGTTCCCTCCCAGTCAAATAAACTGCAGGTAACATGCGAGGTTGGAAAAAAAAATTCAGCATACATCATATTAAGAGTTCTTCAAAGTTAGATATAAAAGCTGGATGAGTGTATGTCTGCTGTTAATAAAATAGGTTTTAAGTAGAATCTGCACATATATTTCAAGGATTTTAAAAATGAGATAATACAGTTCTGATACTCTTTAAACTGGAGGTTATCATAGTTATATCAGACATTTAGAGTTGCATGGTTTCACATAGAAATGTGAATCTTTGCTTATTTCATCCCTACAGGGGAAAATGAAAAATTTCAAATGTATCTTTCCCACTAGGCAAGATTATGAAAGCTTGTGCCTTTTTGAAGCACTGGGTTATGGAAGGAAGTTTATTTTGTGGAGAACATACTGTATTTCGCAATGACCAGATAGGCGGGGTATAAATGGAATGAATTAATTAATTAATTAATTAATTAATTAATTAATTAATTAATTAATTAATTAATTAATTAAATAAATAAATAAATAAATAAATAAATAAATAAATAAATAAATGTTTACTGTATGTTTCTATCATTGCAATTATGTTATGGTTGTATTTTAACTGTTTTTGACTATTGGTATGCGCTCTGGTATAGAGTGCTGCTATTGTTGTTGTTGTTGTTGTTGTTATTGTAATCATCATCATCATATTAAGTCTAAGGTTTTTGCAGAAAACCCACGCTTTTTTCTACTTGTGCTGCTACCACCACTGAAACCACTCCTGGGCAGGAGGTAGAAAAGTTTTGGCAGTTGACCATTTTTTCAGCAGGGTGCCTTAATGTGTGGAGACACCCTTTGTCATCAAGAATAAGAAAATTAGTGAATATTCATTACATTGTTGTTTTTTTATAGCTTCATCAGCTTCAATCCTTCCAGGCTTTGCATTATCCTCATCTACTCTCCCCGTCCAGCTGTGTAAGGCTATATGGGAATGGGCCACTTTGTTCCTACTACAAATGCATTCAGTGCTGATGGTACTGTGTACTTGGTTCTCCTGCAGGATACTTTGGTTTATACTCAGTGGGCCATCTAAATCTTACATCATGAGAAAAAAAAACAATCAGCTTGCTTACTGTTTCTGAGATTATTTAGAAAAGTTTACATTAGTGTGTGGAATATTGGTTTGTGCCCATGATGAATTAATTGGTCAGGTAATTCACTTCAATTATCACTAGATCATGGTGCAAGACCATAAAGTAGGTGAAGAATAACTGACAAAAAGTCTCTGACCAATCTGGTCATCAAAATTGGCCTTAAATTGCCTTGAAAACTTGATCTTCAGAACACATGATAACTTTGGGTAACTACTATCTGTACCTTAGATGTTTATAAAAGAAGTGAACTACACCAGCACAATTCTGCCCAGAAGTTCTCTTTAAAGTTACGAATGGGAAGATATTTTCCCCATTTCGCCTGTTGACCCTGCAGCCAACCTTCAGAGGCAGTTCATTGTGTTTATATATCTACCATCAATCAACGTTCTTTTCAATTCCTGAACAGTCTATAAAGGGCATCTGGTTTCTATGAGAAAGATAATAAACAACTGTAGATCTAGTTGGTGACATTTCCCTGTTTTGCCTGGATTCCTGTAGTCCGTGAGGTGCAGAATAAGTTCTGTTCATGCCAGAGTTCAAGAAGATCAAAATTCCTCAAGTATCAAAAAGTAGCTGTCACTTTGTGACATGTGGAGTTCTCACAAAAGGTTTATTTGAAAACGCATATCGTATGCAAATGACATGTTGTGCTTTGAATCTCCAATTCTCTAGTTCATGAATCCAGTTCGGGATCATACAATCCTGCTGACACATGACAGACATAATGTCTATACAATATTGAATTGATCTTGGACGTACTTTGAGAGGGTGTTACTTGTTCACCAAAGCAGCTTGGCCAGTGGGTGGCACAGCCAAGCCTGCAGAGACCATCGAAGCCTTTTATTCTCCTGACAAAGTGCTATCCTAAAAGGAGGTCATGATTATATTACCAGAGCAAAGTAACCTTACCTACATAGGGTAGACCATGTGAAAATGGCAACTGTGCTGTCCATTTTACTTGTAACTGTACTTGGTGAGGACACAGCAGAAAGAAGAGTTATCAGCCACACATCTCATCTATAGCAAACAATGCACGTGGCCCCCATCTCATCTCTCTTTCCATGCCAGCCCCTAACAACATGCCAAGGATAACATTTTAAGCTTAGCCTAGTACAACTCTCATACAATGCATCAGCATCCATAAGTGACACTTTGCACCATCCCTTTGCCAGCAGTGGCACGTGTGTCAAAGAGAGAGGTTCACTGTGAGCTCAGATTATGAGTGAGCATGTATGGAGTGAAGACATTTTGGTATTGTCGTATTTATTCAAAATATTTTCATCCCACCTTTCTCCCCAAAAAGGACCCAAGGCAGTTTACGTCATTAGAGACAGCATTCAAAAACTAAAAACAGTAAGAACATAAATATTTAAAAAGAATTAAACAAATATATTAAAAACAGTAAATACTGTAAAATCAATACTAAAACATATTTAGAACAATGGAGTGCAACAATTCATTTAAAAACCCCTCTCAGACCACCAGTCATTCAGGCTGCCTGAAGAGAAAGGCCTTTGTTTGTGGACAAAGCAAAGAGTGGTCTTAACTGTTACATAACAGCACTGATGTTACCTGTCTGTCATGGGTTTGGAGGGAAAGTTCCATCCTATGGGGAGTGGAAGGCGGGACATCAGGAGGAGGGGCTGTACTGTATAAATATGTGATGCCTGTGTGGTGAAGAGTAGATGCTGAGACAGACTGTGAGACACTGGGAGGGACGAAGCAGTAGCTGGGGAAGAAGAAGCTGTTGTGGGAGTCTGTGTGTCTGACAGGGTACTACTGTGGGTCAGAGTACCAGCCTGAAAGGTTCAGGAGTCTGTGGGTTAGCCAGAACTGATGGGTTCAGGGTCTGTGCTTTAAGTTAAAGGTTCTAGGTGAACCAAACTGTATGCTTGTGTGTGTGAGAATAAGCCACGTTACTTTATTTTATTCACCTGATTGTTTTATTTACCCTGTTTGTATTTAAAATAAACCTTATTCTGTTGTTGTTTAAAAATCCATCCCTGGTCTGTGTGACTTATTATAGGGAATGGTTGGTGGCAGCTTAGTAACTGTGTGATAGATCCCAGTAGGTCTGGGTTTGTCACATTGATTGGTGTCCAGCGTGTGGGATACGACTGGTCCAGTTGTCCAGCGGTCCAGCAAAGCCTTGGCAGGTGTGCCCAGAGCAAGGGGGGTCTAGTCAGGGACAGTTTGAGGCGCGTAGGTAATCTTCTAGGTGTACCTCACGGGGAGGTGCGCTAGTAGAAGAACGTGCCAACTGGGGAGACTTAGATTAAGGTGCTCTGAGGCAGCCTAGTTTTGGCGGGAAAACGCTGAGGCAAAACTGCGTAGCAACAGTGAGCTAGCTTGCCAGCTGAGAGGCCCAGCAGAGGGGGGTAGGCTCTGACTCGATACTGTTGCAAGTTTAGTGCTGAGGAACAGCAGCAATCTCTAGGGAGAGCTGGTTCTGAGGCAAAAAGGAAAAAAGTGGTCGTTTTATTTTGAGGCTTGACTTTTAAAGCAGCCTGTTCTGAGGGGGGATTATGCCCTTGACTCGAAGCCAAGTAACAGAAATGAGTGAAGTGAAAGACCCCCAGATTGACCAAGGTTCTGAGGATGAATTTGGCTCAGTGCAAGGTGACAGCACAGGAGAGCAGGACCCAGAACTCAGAAAATTGATCCTAGCCCAACAGCATGAACTGAGGGTGAGGGAAATGGAGGAAAGGTTAGAGAGAGCGAGAATGGAGAGGGAAGAAAGAATGGAGAGAGAGAGAATGGCGTTTGAATTAAGAAAACTGGAACTGATGAACCAGAACAATAATAACAATAGGGATTCTGAGGGAGGCCAATTGTCTAAGGCTGACCTGAAGAAATTCCCTGTGTACCACAAGGGAGATTGTCCTGAGGTGTTCTTTTCCTTAGTGGAAAGAGCGTTTGTGGACTTCTCAGTGAGGGAAACTGAGAAGATGACCATCATGCGATCTTTAATCAGTGGTAGCCTGGCTGAGGTTTATGCCGAGATGCCTGAGGGACTGATGAAAGATTTTGCAGAGTTTAAAAAACTGGTTTTTGCCAGACATGGGATAAATGCAGAGCAGCTGAGACAAAGATTCAGGTCCCTTACCAAGAAGCCAGAACAGACTTTTACCCAAGTGGGGGCCCAATTGGTGAGGCTGCTTGAGAAATGGCTATCGCAGGAGGGAATAGAGACCTATGAGCAGCTTAAAGACTTGATAGCCCTGGAACAGTTCTATTCAGTCCTGCAGGGGGAATTGAAATTCCAGGTGAGGGAAAGGAAACCGACATCTGTGGCAGCAGCCGCAGAGATCGCAGATTTTATCTCCCAAATAAGAAAGCCCTTGGGTGAGGGGAAATCTGTAGGTAAACCCAAAGAAACCTACAGCAAGTACTCTCAGGGACCAGGGAAAAGCCAGCAAGGGGGAGGGGCCCATGGTGAAGGGAAGCCCTCAGACATGAAACCAAGCCCTCAGAATTTGGAGGGAAAACCGAAACAAGAGGAGAGAGAATCCAAATACACTAGAAAATGTTATTTCTGTCAGGGAAAGGGTCATCTAATCTCAGAGTGTGAAAAATTAAAGCAGCTAAAAGGAATGGTGCCTCAGAATTCTAGTGGGACCAAGCCAAAAGCTGTGTTCTGTGTCCAGAAAGAGCAAGGCTCAGTGTCACAGAGGGAGCCTGTTGCCATGGCTACTCAGTCTGGGACAGCTGCCTCTGCTGATCAGGCTGAGGAAAATGGTCCTCTTCTGGAGGTAAAGCGCTGCTTGCTGGTAAAAACAGATTCTCAGTTGTTTGAGACAGCCGGGGTGGACGTAGGAATACTTGACCGTCAGTATAGGGGGCTGCGGGACACTTGTTCCCAGGTAACCCTGTGCCATCCAGATATTATTCCTAGGGAGTTTATAATCCCAAATGAGAGCATGAAGGTGGCAGGGATTGAGGGGCAGATAATCTCTCTGCCAGTAGCAGAGGTACCTGTCAACTTTCAAGGCTGGAGGGGAGATTGGCGGATAGCGATTTCATCGACTCTGCCAGCAGCCGTGCTCGTGGGAAATGACCTGGCTGAACATGTGAAACGGGTGCTAGTGATTACACGCTCACAAGCCACCACGGGGACAGTTCAGGGGGGTAATGATGAGCCAGAGACGGAAGCAGGTGGGGGGAGTTCAGAAGCTGTGGTGGAAACCTTAACCACAGACAGCAGATTTGGACAGGAGCAAAAGGCAGACGCCACTCTCCAAAAGTGTTTTGAACAGGTGACTGACGCCCAGCTAACACCTGAGACCCCAGTGAGATTTCTGGAGAAAAAGGGGATTTTATATAGAGAAACCCTGAGGAATATCTCAAAAGGGGGAGATGGGATCAGAAGTCAGCTGGTGGTACCTGAAAAGTATCGCCCCATGATCTTACAAAGGGGGCACTCTGACATGTTTGCTGCACACTTAGGAGTCAACAAAACACAGCAGAGAATCACACAGAATTTCTACTGGCCTGACATAGGGAAGCAGATCAGGGAGTTCTGTAAACAATGCGATGTGTGTCAAAGGCAGGGGAATAACCGCGATAGGACCAAAGCAAAGTTGTGCCCTTTGCCTGTGATTGACACTCCGTTCAAATGCATAGGGGTGGATATTGTGGGACCTTTGCCCAAGGCCACAAAGAGGGGGAACAGGTTCATCCTAACAATTGTGGACCATGCCACAAGGTATCCTGAAGCCATACCCTTGACTAATATTGAAACTAACACAGTGGCAGATGCTTTGGTGGGGTACATGTCCAGGATGGGATTTGCCTCAGAGATAATCACAGATTTGGGCACATCGTTCACGTCAAAGCTCATGAAACGCTTATGGCAAATCTGTGGAATAAAGCACAAGGAAACCACTGCTTATCATCCGGAAAGTAATGGGTTAACTGAGAAGTTCAATGGGACTC
Organism: Pogona vitticeps; assembly: GCF_051106095.1. Lineage (NCBI taxonomy): Eukaryota > Metazoa > Chordata > Lepidosauria > Squamata > Agamidae > Pogona > Pogona vitticeps. The sequence continues at coordinate 125,782,680 of NC_135784.1, read as the reverse complement.
TAATGCGCATGATTAGGGCTTACTTGGCAGAGAATCCAAACAATTGGGACCAGAAGCTGCAATCCCTTTTGGTTGCTTATCGATCAGTGCCACAAGCCAGTACCGGGTTCAGTCCATTTGAACTTTTATTTGGGAAAGGGGTGAAGGGGCCCCTTGATTTGATCGAGCAGGGTTGGGGGCAGATCGCCCAGGGTGACCCACAAGACGTTGTGACTTACATAGACACCTTGATGAATGACCTAAGGAGAAACCTAGAGCTAGCAGCAGAGACCCTGCCAGCTCAAAAGGTCAGAAAGAAAGCTTGGGATGACCAGGAAGGCAGGGAGAGGCGCTTTAACCCAGGGGAGGAAGTGCTTTGGCCTAGGCTCTGCAGAGAGAGCAAACTGCAGCTGGGTATCCCAGAAAGAAAATACTTGGGTCACAAGGTAGGGGGAGGAGTGATAAAACCCCTGGAGGCCAAAATAGAAGCTGTTCGTGATTGGCCCAGACCCAACACCAAGAAAAAAGTCAAATCATTTCTTGGGTTGGTGGGCTACTACAGAAAGTTCATCCCGAGGTTTAGCGAGATTGCGGCTCCGCTGACCGATCTGACGAGGAAGAAGGCTGATGACCGCATCCCGTGGGCCAGCGACTGTGAGGCGGCGTTCCAGAGGTTGAAGGAGGCGTTAATCAACTATCCTGTGTTGCGGGCTCCAGACTTCGACCGGGAGTTCATCATCTACACCGATGCGTCTAACAGCGGGGTAGGAGCAGTTCTGTGCCAGGAGGATGAGAATGGTGACCAGCATCCAGTGTCCTACCTGAGTAGGAAACTTCAAAAAGGTGAGAGACATTTGGCAACCGTGGAGAAGGAGTGTTTGGCCATAGTCTACGCGATCCAGAAGGCCAAGCCTTACATCTGGGGAAGACATTTTGTTCTGTGTACTGACCATTCACCATTGCAATGGTTAAAGACGATGAAAACCCACAATAGCAAACTTATGAGGTGGGCTTTGAACTTACAGGACTATGACTTTGAAGTGAAGGTGGTCAGAGGGTCAGTGAACTGTGTTGCTGACGCCTTATCAAGAAGACCTGAAGATTGAAGACGGCGAAAGAACATGGACTATATGTATATAATGAGAACAAAAAGTTAAAATGTACCTGGTTTTAAATTGGTTTGTATTAATAAAGGTAAAATTGATGTAATGCATATGGTAAATGTTTGAAATGCCTATTTGCTATGTTTAACTTGGAGTGTAAGTATATGTAAGTATTATCTGGTATGTATAAATGTTGTTGTGTATTTTATGCAGGTTGTTTTTTTGGTGAAAAGCACTTTTAGCTTTCCCCCTACAAAACAACTTTTAAAGAGGGGAGGTGTTACATAACAGCACTGATGTTACCTGTCTGTCATGGGTTTGGAGGGAAAGTTCCATCCTATGGGGAGTGGAAGGCGGGACATCAGGAGGAGGGGCTGTACTGTATAAATATGTGATGCCTGTGTGGTGAAGAGTAGATGCTGAGACAGACTGTGAGACACTGGGAGGGACGAAGCAGTAGCTGGGGAAGAAGAAGCTGTTGTGGGAGTCTGTGTGTCTGACAGGGTACTACTGTGGGTCAGAGTACCAGCCTGAAAGGTTCAGGAGTCTGTGGGTTAGCCAGAACTGATGGGTTCAGGGTCTGTGCTTTAAGTTAAAGGTTCTAGGTGAACCAAACTGTATGCTTGTGTGTGTGAGAATAAGCCACGTTACTTTATTTTATTCACCTGATTGTTTTATTTACCCTGTTTGTATTTAAAATAAACCTTATTCTGTTGTTGTTTAAAAATCCATCCCTGGTCTGTGTGACTTATTATAGGGAATGGTTGGTGGCAGCTTAGTAACTGTGTGATAGATCCCAGTAGGTCTGGGTTTGTCACATTAACCGACCAGATAGGCGGGATATAAATCAAATAAATAAATAAAAATGGGCCAGCCTGGCTTTCTGTGGGAGGGAGTTCCAGAGTCTGGGAGCAGCGACAGAGAAGGCCCTCTCCTGTGTCCCCACCAAGCACACCTGTGAAGGTGCTGGGACTGAGAGAAAGGCCTCCCTTGGTGAACTTAAAGTCTGAGCAGGCTCACAGAGGAAGATATAGCCTTTTTAATATAAAGCTTGGACCCAAGCCATTTAGGGCTTTATAGGTCAAAACCAGCACTTTAAATTGTGCCCGGAAATGGATTGGCAGCCAGTGGAACTGCTGTAAGGGGGGGGGATTATATGTTCCCTGTAACCAGCCATGGTTAGCAATCTGGCTGTGGCATTTTGGACCATCTCGGGTTTCCGAACACTTTTCAAAGGCAGCTCCATGTAGAGTATGTTTTGGTAATCCAGCCGACATGTAACTAGGGCATGTGTCACCATGGCCAAATCAGACTTCTCAAGAAATGGGCTTATTATATAAGATTATCTGCACTATGTTAGTAGATTTTGCTTTTCATTGCTGTCAGATAAAGATGGTCACTATAAAGTTTATCTCTTTAATGCTATTCAGCCATTTTATGGGAAAAAAACCCTCTCCTTACCTATATATACTTACAGTATATATGCACACTGTATATACCTGTATTTGTACTCTGGCCTTGCATTTTAGATTTGTATAGTAATTTCATATGGAAAATTCTAGATCCAGTCACAGTCTACAATATCCACATCCCTTGTTGTTAACTGCTTCTCCTTCAGTGGCCTCCATGCTTTATACCCCTGTGTTATTTAGGGCATGTCAGAGCATCTGATCTAATATTTGAACTGAATGCCTCTGGCACTGTGAAACAATGGGAATCATATGGAAGCCACCAGCTATACACCACCACGATTTCTGTATCATTATCATTCGCACAGGGAATCCCCAGTAGCATATCCCCAAGGAATGACATATTTAAGAAGAATCCAAACCACCTGTCTTCCAAACAGGACAGAATCTTGGTTTAAATCTCTAGTTCTGTGTGTGGCATAATAAATTTCAGTGGCTATTGCCTCATATTGCTTCATTATCTTCCAACCAATACGATGGCTGAAATTAATTCCTTCCCCCCCTTAAATTTCCTTTTTCCTTAACTGCGTTAACTTTTTTTCTATTCCTAATCCTGCTGCCTCTCTGGGCTTCTCCCTATATCTTGTTTTGCACATGTATCTTCTTTGTTACGCTCCCTTTACTGTCTTCCATTTCCGTAAAGGATCCAGCTTTAAGGAGCTACTTAAGTTTTTTATCTGTCTTTGCTTCTTCCTCTGTTTGCCTTTTTGTCATCTCCCTATGCTGTTGAGAAGCTTCTTGGCTAGATTTCAAGTTACAGTACTTCCGATTTCTGTAAGTGCTCTATCCCTTCTCTGGACTTTCCTATATACTGGTACCTCCCCATCCTTGCATAAGGAGTGTATGCAATTCTTATCTCTCCTTTCAAGCTCCTTCTAACAGTTGATTTGCCTATCCTTCTCCTTCCCTGTGTACTTCTTCCCCTTTCCTAATCCTCTTGCCTTTCATTTAACCCTGCAAGAGAGCCCTGTACTTAACAGTTCAGCTGTTGTAAAGTATATATCAAGTGTATGTTGTCAAGGTGGTGTGTGGGAAGGGGGAAGGAATAATATTGAGAACACATGCAGGAAAAGTTAGAATCTTAGTTAACAAAAATGTTATTGAAGCACTGCTTGCTGTAAGAATGACCATAAAACATTCATAAGGGAAAGCTGGAGATATTTTGTTTCCATTGTCCTGAAAAAAAAAAGGTGAAATCTAAGATGTCGTTTTGCCTAGTTTGAAAGTTTCTTTCAAAAGTGGAAGATGCATATATTGGGCTTGTTTTCTGGCCTGGCATTCTCTGATATGCTCACTTGCTGTTCACATTGCAAAAGGAAAGTCCCTGATCTCTCCACCCTTATGAACTTCCAGTATAAAGAGTAGGCAATTAGGGTGCTCCCAGTCCAGAAGGTTAATTGCCCTGGTTATTTGACACTGCCTGTCAATTTGACTGGCATTAATTACCTATGTCAGTGGAGAGTTCTATGATACCACACAACAATTTGGTAGCTATACATGGTATAAGGGCCTCTGTTAGTCCTAGCCTCATCTCCACCTTTCCACTAGTCAACAGAAGCTTCTTTTTAACCAAAAAAAGAGAGAGAGAGCTTGAACAGGGAGCAGCCAGCTGCTCAAGCAGAACAGCAACAACAAGGCAAGCCAGCAGGTGTAAAAGCAGGCATCCTCTGATATGATTCAGCCATTCAGTGTGTTACTGGAGAAGAAAACAAACTAACATACGTCTTGCTTACACCGGCAATAAGAACTGCTGTTGAATTGGGTTTTTCTTAAATAAAAGTGTTTTTTAAAATCCTGGTTACATGCCACAAACAGAAGTTCCTTTTTTATTTTTTTATTTTTGCCACAGGAATTGGGGTTTTTTTGATTGGACGTGAGGTATTTCACTGTGTCTCAAGAGGATTGTTTTGTTCATTCATTCCTTCAATTTATATACGACCCATCTGGCTACTAAGGCCGCTCTTAGTAGCCACTCTTTTAGCAGGGATGTCGAAGCGCTTTATTTCTAAGCATTTTAGCCTACGTGAATGTCCCCATTGGTGTAAACTGCCTTGCAATGGCTGCCTCCCACAGCCCCACTCCACTTCTGCTGTAGATTATTTCCCTCTCTGGCAAGCAACTTCTCTGGTCAGTTTCAACTCCTGTCTCCCACTTCACCTGGGCCTCATTTGTGTGTGTATGTTTCTCTCCTTGGCAAGCAACCTCTCTGGTCTTATATGATCCTACACATAAAAATCATGAGAAGTCATGAGGACCCATGTTTGGGACCCAGCTTTTTGTGATTTGGGATGACCCTACATATAAAAATCACGGGGATCCATGGGGGCTTATGCCTGGCGTGAAAACCCACAAATCCCAGAATCAGTGGCCGAAAGGCAGGCAGGCCACCACCACTACCACGTGTCTCTTCCCTCCTCCAGCCAACCAGTTTCAGCTTGTGTCTCCTTCTCTTCCTGAGCTGTGTGTGTTTGTGTTTTGTTTGGGGTGTTTGCCTTTCAAAAACACCATATTAAAATTCAAACACCACATGACACCATGTGACTCAGAGTTGATTTCAATTTATACTGATGCATATTCCAAACTGTTGCTTTAATGTAAAGATGCTCTAAGGGTGCAATCACACTTTTAGTGCAGGCCGGTGTGGTCTAAATAGGGTTATGTGAGGTCAGGGTGTGATCATTTGGTGTGATCCTCGCATCTAAATGGCGTAGGGTCAAGCAACCCTATTTTGAGTATCTAAAGTGGCTGAATGAGCCACTTCAGAATATCAGCAAATTGAACACTTCCCCAGTTCCACTGTTGAGGCAGTGAAAGTGTAATTATTATTTTAAAAATTGCCTCCCACTAGACTATCACTGGTGCACTGAATCACTTAGATGAAAGGTTTTTTTAAAAAAAAATAGGACTGTGTGCATAGAGCCAATAAAAAAACTGTCCACAGCCGTGGTTTTGATTGGGATGTCACACAAATGCACAGAAAAACTTTGTGTTAAATTCAATTTAAATGTTTCAGCACATTAGCAATGATCTAGCAGAGGCAAAAAAAATTGATATTAATTTCACTTCCCTGCCCCTCCACAGAACAACAGGGGAAGTTTTCAATATGCTGATATCCTGAAGTGGATCACTTATTAAACTATTTCATGATACTGGAAATTGACACCACAAGGAGCCTTGTCAGCTTTGACAGCTGCAAGGCTTGATTTTGGTCCATTCCCAGCAATAACACATGCTGGGAATAGGCCAAACTAGAGTGCGCCAACTCAAATGAAACAAGTACAAGCTCTTGACAGGAGCTAAAAGAGGTGTGGGTTGGGGTGCTCTGGGGGCACATTGATCCACTCTAGTGATTATGTCATGTTATTGCCAGAAAAAAAAAAGCAAATGTGTGATTTTATGTATTATGGATATATAGACTTTAAGGGTGGAATTAGCTTCAAGGTTTTTATGGCTTGCAATTTTATTTATTGTGATTAATGATAACATTGATTTTGTTTTCTTTGTTACATGGTATTACTTATGTATTTCTCTGTATGTATGTAAGAGTGTCCGTGTTTGTACATGTGCACTGTAAGTTACATCAGGACCAATTTTGTAGTGCAAAGTGACATGTACATCTAAGTAATAACAGCAATAATGATAATGGTGTCTAAATTTGCATCTATACATATAAACTCTTTTTAATTTTAAATATGTTCTTAAACATTAAAAATGTACATATATAAGAAATATAAATTACATCCATCTCTATAAACATATATCAGTTATGTAAACTGTAGGCAAATCCTCATTATAAATCCCCCCCTCCTTTTTTTTCTTAGCAGTGCACAAATGGCCACCTTAATCAGTTTCCACCTGAGGACTGCTTTAAAGTCTGTCCTGGGAACTACTGTGCTTTTCCAAAAGGCCTACTTCAGTACCAGCATTTGATTTCCAGAATCAGCATCCTAGTTATTACCTACATTGAAGGATAGAGGCAGATGATCTTTATATAGCAAGAACTGAAAATGACTAGTTCATCCTAGTTGCCTGATTTCCAGAGCTAGAATGGTTCTGCAGGCCACAGGGAATGGCTCAGACTTTGCACCCAACACTTGGGGGTTCTAGTTTATGCCCTGTAGCCCCTGCCACTGCCTAACTTGTTCTAGAATTTGTTCAGATTTTGGTGCCATCTGGCCTTTCATCCTATCTCTGCCAACCTGCATCACTGTCTTAATCCAGTTGGGAGGAACCCCAAGGAAAATCTAGACCAACCCCTTCCAACGCTGTTTTATAATGTTTTAAATTCTGAAAACACATCTAATTATCTTGGGCTCTTTGGCTTCAACAGAGTTCACTTAAAGTGTTGCTATAGGACAATGGTTTCCAACCTTAGGTAACCCAGGTGTTCATGGACTGCAATTCCCAGAAGCCTTCACCACCAGCTGGGCTGGCTGAGGTTTCTGGGAGTTGTAGTCGCAGAACAACCACAGTTGGGAACCACTGCTGTAGGGCAAAGATCTTATGTGGATTTTAGAAATTGTTTAGCTGGAGTCAGCAGTTAGATCAGGACATGCCGTTTCTTTTTTGCAGTATATACTTCAGAGAGCTCTCTTTTATGGTGCAGCCACCCAGGTGGATTGATAGCGAGACCAGTTCTGGTAGGTGGCTGTTTGCATATCTTTGTGAGCTACTGGCTTCAATTTTCATAACAAGACTGAATGCACCAATCTAAATGTATTATTCACTACTTAGCACACAGCATTTTAGCTCACATATATTGTCTGCTTTCTGAATTGGCAGGTAATTGGAAATTGCTAGCGTCCCAATGAGTTGAACAGTCAATCATTGCAACATTATGCAAAACTCATTAAAATATGTCTTTGCAACTAATGGTGACAGGCTGGACCATTCTAAACAGCTCTTGCTTGCTGTGCGGCTACTCGGATACCCCTCTGATTAGTTAGACTTTGTTTTCATAACTATCTACCATTGTGGAGATCATGTGCCCCTTTACAGTCGTATACAATGTACTCCCATCATTTTCTGGCTCCATGTTCTACCTCTCCAATTCAGAAGTAATGGCTGTTTGTTCCCAGATATCCTGAAACTGGTGCATATTTTATAACAATTATCTCTAGTAGAGAACACTTTTCAGACCGCAAAACGTTTATTAAAAAAATAAAGGGCAACTTCTGCTGGCTGTCCTTGAAATAGCCTGCAGCTGCAGGCAATGATGAGGTAACTCTTTGAAGACTGTCAATCAATCTGTCACATACACAAATTGTATAATCTGCATAAGTGGCAAGATACCATATCATTCATTTCCAAACATGAATCTGTGTGAACACGAAGGAAAATACCTTGCTTCTTCCCATCACTGAGAATTTGAAGAGGGGGGAGGGGGTATCTGTATTTCAGAACTCATTACCATGGATTAGTTAATATAGGATGGGCAGGGGGTACCAGAAAGATAGTTCAGTACTTAGGCTATGAACTTAAATGGTCTTTGGAAAGTGGGGCATTCTGAAGCTGGTACTTTGCAGTATTTGGACCCTGTGCATTTTTGCTTATCAGTAAGTCCGTGTCCAACTGTGTTCGTTTCTCAGAAGATATGTTCAGAAGATCCCAGCCAAGAAACCGCTATCTTTCACATTGTGAGATGCAAAACTAATCAGAATGGAAGTGACAAAGCAAGAAATGGCTTACATATAATGCATTACACTTTCTCCATGCCTATTTTACTCCAGTGCCACACTATACAGTAGCTAGTGCACCCCAGCTGGTGCATTAGCCAAAACAAAACAAAACTGACTAACAAAAAAAAAAAAAACCCAGTTTGCAAATCCTGTTATGTTGCAAAATAAATCAGGGCATGTATACTTTTGCATTAGGCTGAATGAAAGACATTCTTTCATTGAGAGGAAAGAATGCCAATAAACCAAAGCAGTCATTTGGCAATATTACACAATGCAGCTATAGATGTGCCCAAATAGAAGTAGTGAGTTCAAATAAGCAAAATCGAGAAGAAATCTTTAAATGTCTTCTAGGGCAACCCTAGGCACATTTAGTCATAGTAAGTATGTTTAGGACTGAAACTTCAATATGGATCATGATCCTATGAACCTGGGCTGAAAAGCTTTAAGTTTATGTTTAAGGATCTCAGATGCATCTGAAGTTACTTATTTGGGTGTTTGTGTTCAATTTATAATCTACAAGTAAATGGCCGTGAAACCATTTTACAATACACACTAACCCCAAAATACTTGGAAGGGAGTTGAGGATCATTGTTCTTATAATTTAATGCCTTTCTAGTGACACTATGTGGTGGTGTCTAGGATTCTGGGCATTAAAGGGTATAAAAAGGTGCCTGAACCGTGCCTATGGCCACCTGATAAGTGTGCATAACCTGTTGTATTCCCAACTCTACCATATGTAACCAGTGACATCTGATCAAGAGTATTAAGGTCTGCAAAAGCTTATGCTATAACAGATCTGGCAATCTTTGGGGAGCCAGAAATTTCTTAATCCCCTACATGGTGGAGGTAGTGTAAGGTGCTGTTTTTGCTTTATTACCATAAGGCCTGCTTAGGACATAATTGAATGCTAAGATGCCCTTGCAGAATACCATCAAGGATTGTGTAGGTGGCAAAAATGGAAAGGTTTTCATACAATTGTAAGAGTTTGGTGGGTGGGGGCTTGCAGGCCATTTCCCATTTCTAGGTCAGTGCAGGAAAAAGTGGAGCTACAGAGCATTCCCCAATAGATGGTTGTTCAATCTCTGCTTGGAGGAAGAGCCCCTGACAGCATGATCACAGCAGCATAACTTTCAGTGCCAAACTGCTTCAAGATAAGGGCTCAGAACAGGCATTGCCTATCACACACCAAGGTACATGATTGATGCGTGACAGGAAATGGAAACAATGGTTCCTTGTCTTAACTTACGGCAATCCACTTCTCAAAGTTATACCACTGGCATTACGTCAACAGGTGTAAATAGCAGATTTCCAGCCTTTGGCTATGGGACCCACTACGTAGGAAAGGGTGGAAGGAACAGCCATCTTCCCAGCACAATTAGAACTCAGTTCCACATGCACAGGTGCAGCTTGAATTGGAAGGGAGGGGCAGTTCCCATTTAGGTGCTCAGTAAGGAATGCCTACTGGAACTGGAGGCAGCCACATAAGAAGAGGATGGTGGAGGCGAAGCAGGACTGCAGGGTGCTGCATCTCTCCCTAAGGAGCCTGGAATTAAGGGAAACAGAGACGGAGCTACAGATTATGTATTAAACATGCATTTTGGCTCTTAGATACTAGGCTCAGATGTATTTATAGTCTAAGGCCTTTTAATGAGTTAAGATTTTAAGCACTGATAGCGCCAGTTTTCCACTCTGCCATTTTATTGCCTCCCTTTTTAATTATTTGATTGGTTTTTAATCGTTGTAGATTTTACTGTAGTGGGTTTTGATTTTAAGCCAGTATACAAATGCCTTAAATTGAATATATGATTTATTACACCAACACCATAGTTTTTCTGAGGGACGAGCAGAGCAGCTGCAATTCAGAATACTGTGTAGAGGGTTCAGAAATTACTCCTACAAAACTGAGGGAGGACTGCCTATGTTTTCCAGATATGTATGAGCATCCACGGGAAATTATATATGCAATTGTATCCATTGCATATGTAATATTTTAATTTCATTAAAATAAAAGTACTAACTCATAAATTCCCACTACTGTGCACTCAGAATGAATTATTACTTGAAAAAACTAATTTATCAAATAGCACTTATTCCTTAAATTAAAGGAATTTTTTAAGTGTTAGATTCAGGGTGCCTTGGTATGTCTTCCCAATAAGACTGGCAGACTTCACACAGTAAACAATTTAGAAGTACTGGAAGCTGGTTGCCATTTTCTGTAGGCATTACAGGTTGTCCTTCTAGCAGTCTGATCATTATCCTAAAACTGTTTTCTCTTGACATCCGGGTGTCATAACTATGTCACATACTGCAAGGTTTCTACAGTTTGCCAAGATGTCAGTCTCTATCCCCTTTGCCTTCTCTTTTGCTGAGGCTGTACAAACGTCCTGCTGGGATACTTTCCCTCACCTTCTCCTCCTGAGAGAATCGAGAGGATTTTCCCCCAAAAGAAGTCTGTATTTTTCTTCTCCACATTTCTGTGCTAGCCACAGAGTGTAAAAACGGACAGTTGAGAGGAGGGAGGGCAATACGGGGAGAAGAAGAAAGGAAGGAAAGGATGTTCTTTTTTAGAATAAGAAGGAACAGTGTCCTGCTACCGGAGTATGAAGAAGAAGAAGAGGGTTCAGATCCATGGGGTCAACATAATGGGTCAGGAGAGGGGAGGGGGAGAAGACATTCCAGATCTAAACACACAGTGTCAGCAGCAAGGAACAGAAGGAAAAAGGAACAGATGTACTTTTTGGAAGAAGAACACTGTGTATAGCTCCCACCATGTTGCCCACTCCAAACTATCTCAAGGTTGGACCCAAAAGAGGATAAGGGCCCTACTGGAGTCCTACTTCAGTCCAAATCCAAACATCTTGACATATATGAAGTATCCATTAATGCCAAGGATTGTGGGGACATGTAAAAAAAAACCATGCACTTTTAGTGGATTTAGCTGTGGGCTCATAGCAGTGTATACTTGAACAATCTGTTGTATTTCCATTTTGTGATTTCTGTTTATACTGTTGTCTTTCTTGGAAGATCAGGAGCATGTCATGATCTGATCAAGGGAGCTGTCCAGCCTGAAACCTTTGGTTTGCCTATGTGTAAGCTATACAGTAGTTCCTTCAGACTCTAATGGGAGTGAACACTTAAGAGGTTCCGTTTTTGCTACCGAGCGTATGTTATGGTGCCTCCCACCCAGTTCAATGCACTGAATACAGATAAACCACATCACCCGCTGCTCCGCAGTGACTGTGGATATTCACAGACAGACTCAGGAATGCAGCTTGAAAAACATTATTTTTAGACTACCACCCAAGCCCAGAGGATTCTGAGAGCTGCTGTCTAAAACTGTAATTTTTCCCAAATGACTCTGTTGCTTTCCATTGGGGTGATAGTGATGGGGGGCCTCACTCATTGTAGGTTATCACATCACCTAAAATACCAGGTTTTCTTGAGATAATCAGTATTTTAAAACCATTTAATAAGTACCTTTCTAATTTCATTTCATTTCATTACCTAGTCATTATATTCTGTTCTCAAAAGGAGCATCAAGATGCTTGCAGAGAATTTTAGACAGTTCGGTCATTTCTGCAATAGCATAAACCTGCAGCTGAAGTGTGCATCCAATTAGTCCCGTACAAGGCACCGTCTTAGCTGTCTTCATCTGTTTTCACCATCTCATTAAGGACTGTGAGGCATCCCAAACCTGCATTCATATCTGCTTCTCCCTGGGATGAATTTTCATGGCAATTTCTTTTGTAAAAGGAGCTTAGACCCATCCTTCCGCATAGGGCAGAGGCACAGGGATGTGTTTCCCTTCTTGCTGTGGGCAAACAATGTAGCCCAGCTAGCGGTAATGGCTCCCAGGGTTTTTCTTCTGGGCTGAGTGATGCTCCAGAACTGAGAACCTTACCAGTTGCTCCCTTCTTTTTTCAGTAGCATCTTATTTGGCTTTCAGCTGTAAGGAAGAGGGCTGGCCAGCCTGCACCATACTGTGTGGTTTTCTACTGCGCAAGTCTTCCTTCGCCACCAGAGGGTCATGCTGTTCTACTCTAGCTAATCGTTTGCATTCATAAGCCCTAGACTGGGAAGATAGGGGCAGGGACCACTACACTGGATTCCCCTTCGAAATCTTAATTGGTTCTGGAAAGGAGGCTGGTCGAGAGGCTGGTTTCTCCTTCCTTTTCCAAGCATTTGCTTTCTTTCTCCCTTTCCCTCACTCTGTTTAGAGCACTGGCAGAGGTTTTAGGAATCTCCCTGTAATGCTCTTCACAGTACTATATCAATTGTTCTCATCCCTCCTGGGGTGCAGGGTGTTCCCTTATTCACAAGAAGAGTGGATTATTTATCCATCCAACTCTTAAGTATATTTATATGACACCTTCCAGGACAAAGCAGTTTTGAAAAGATAATTAGCTTCTCATACATAGCAAAAAACATTCTGCTTCCAAATTATTTACTGAGCAATTTCCAGGCCTCCAAGGACCTTCCTTCGCACCTAGATTGGTGGTCCCATGTATCCTCTAAAGCAGTGGTCCCCAAACTTGGGCCTCCAGATGTTATTAAGCTACAACTCCCAGGAGCCTTCACTACCACCTCTGTTGGCCAGGATTTCTGGGAACTGAAGTCCACAAACATCTGGAGGCCCAAGGTTGAGGACCACTGCTCTAAATTGGTTCTTAGCCTGCATGCCTTGCTCAGTCTCTTTCTCGAAGGGCCCAGTTTCTCCAGCAGTTTTTGCAATAGAAAGACGTATACGTAGATGTGTGAACACCATTCTCCCTCAGATATTATGGTGTAGATGGGGAGAAGTGAGGAAGACTGCAGCCCTTCTAATGGTTGGTGGGCTGCCACCCACCAGCTTGTATGGGCCATTTTTAGGAATGGTAGGAGTTTCAGTCCAACACTGTCTGGAAGGCTGCAGTTTGGCCACCCCTGATTTGAAGAGTCTGTTGTCCAAAGACCTTGTCATGGGCAGGAACTCAGCAGGCAATTGAGCTGGATCTAAGAACAGGGCTGCCTCTTCCTCTGGTGGTCTCCACCAATACAGTTGCCAGTGGAAAGGAGGGGCTTCTTGACTGAAGGTTGGAGAGAAGAGGGAGCGGTCAGCAGCCCATCACGTTGCTCATTAAGCAATCTTGCCCATCCTCTCGAGGGTCTTCCCCACAAAATATGCTCTCTGGCAAATTGTCTAATGCTTACGTGAAACAGTTATTCAACAGACCAAGCTGTCTTTAGGTCCCTATTTTTCTCAGTTGCTGTATCAATTCACCAGTCCATGAAAGGTCACTGTCAGCCGCAGTCCGATTGCAAGTAGGGTTTCTGCTTGCAATGCATGCTTGTGCACCAGACGGAAGAGGCGTTTGGGGCTTTTCTCTCCTCCATGCCTGTCTTCCCCTCGTAGCTACATTGCAGAGCACAAGGCAGGGCAGAGTCAGCTCTAGATGGCAGGATCTGCTCTCCTGAGAGTGAAGCATTTGAGCACTTCCAGAAGAGCAAGCAATGGAAAAAAATTTCCTCCTAGGGGAGATGCAGCATCTGTGAACGTATCTCTCTCGCCCACAGTATGAGAAGGAAATGAAATCATGTTATCTCAGTGAGCTGTAAAGCTGAAAATTTGACACCAACAGGCAGAAAGCATCACGTAGTAGGGAGCATTCCAATATACTACATAAAGCCGGGCTATGGCAATCGCAGCGCCTCTAAGGCTGGCTTGTGTGGGGCCACAAAGGGGGCAGGGATATACTGTGTAGGAAAAGGGATTTGACATCATTTTAAATTGGGCATTTGTTTTGAAATCTGCTCTTTCTTGGTGTTTTAGTTGTATTCTTTTATTTCATGTTACATAGAATCACAGAATAACAGAGATGGAAGGGGGTCTATAAGCTCACTGAGTTCAACCCCGTGCTCAATGCAGAATCCAAGTCAAAGCAGACCTGACAGATGGTTGTCTAATTTTCTCTTGAATGCCTCCAGCATTGGAGCACTCACCAACTCCTGAGATAATTGGTTCCATTGTCGTACTGCCCTAATAGTTAAGAATTTTTTCCTGATATTCGGCCTAAATCTGCCTTACTATAGCTTGAGCCCATTATTGCATGTCCTGTACTCTGGGATGATTGAGAACAGATCCTGTCCCTCTTCTGTGACTACCTTTCAAGCATTTGAAAAGTGCTATCATATCTCCCTTCAGTTTTCTTCTCTCAAGTCTAAACATGCCCAATTCTTTCAGCCTTTCCTCATAAGGCTTGGTTTCCAACCCTCTGATCATCTTTGTCATCCCTCCTCTGGACTTGTTCTAATTTGTTAGCATCCTTCTTGAAGTGTGGTGTGCAGAACTGGACACAACACTCAAGATGAGGCCTAACCAGTGCCGAATAGAGAGGGGTTAGTAAGACATGGAATTTGGAGACTATACTTCTGTTAATGTACTCTAAAATCACATTTGCCTTTTTTGCAGTCACATCACACCCTTGGCTCATATTCTGCTCACTGTGAGCCGCCTTGAGTCTCATCTTTAAGAGAAAGGCAGGATATAAGCTAAATATAGAATATGTTGGCTACATGTCATAGGAATGTAGGAAGCTGCCTTACATCCAGCCTAGTACTGTCAGATTTGACTGGCCATACTTAAGTACCAAAACTGGATGAGATCAGATATGTTGCAGGTGGTACAATGGTAGAATAGCTATCTGAAGGGATAACTATGGTCCCTGCCTTTAAATGCAAAGGGTGATCTAAAAGAGCTGAGCTGCTCCCCTGTTCATGAAAACACCCTGCTTGTGCAGTATTTAGTATCCCTTGGCACACAAAATATTTTGAGTAATTCTGAGAAGTATGTGGTTACAGCTATGAACATTTTAAAGCAAGAGGTGTTTCCTGTCAGCAACCAAGGGCAGCATTAACTTTTGGTTCTTAACTTCTGGGACTACATACCAGAGAGAGATTCTGGCACTGCAAAACATGTCTGAGGCCCAAGCAAAAAACCCAAAACAAAACCCGAAAACTCCAGCAGAATCAAAGGTAGAGCAAACAGGGGCACTCAACGCTCACACGTATGTGCATTCAGATACATAGAGTGCACATAACATACCCATTGATTCACATATAACAGTTCTTACATGTGGTACACACCATTCAGTCACACACACACACGCACGCACGCACGCGCGCGCGCACACACACACACACACACACACACACACACACACACACACACACAGTGTGAGAACCAGCATGATGCAACGATTGAAGTGCTGAATCGGGATGCAGGAAATTCAGGTTCTGGTCTACACTGTGTGACAAGATTCACTAGGTGATGTTAGGTCACTCACAACCTACCTCACAGGGTTGTTGTGAAGATAAAAGATATCAACAACAACCGAAAACCATCCCAGCTCCTATATACCTTTCGTTGAATAAATATACAGTAAATTAAACAAATATTTTTTTAAAAAAAAATCAAACAGAGAATGCACACACACAGCCCTCTCTCCCAAAAAACAAGAAAAGCAAACAGGCCAATAGAGGGGAAAATACAGTCAGAGTCCCAGCCTCAAAATTGTTATAGTATGTGATTTCTGCCCCCCCCCCCGAATACATCTTGGTGCCTTCTCTTCTCTTCTCCTCTGAGTCTAGAGACAGGTGGCAGCAAAAAATAATCCAAAGAAATGAGGGACAATCATTCAAAAATGAATAAAATTCCAAAAAAAAGTAGAGAATTCAAGGTGGAGACACAGGGGCAGGCAGCACAATCCAAGGTAGAGGTACCACAACTTCAACACCTGCAAGGAATGGCTGCAGCGAAGACAACCTTGTGGGGTTCTAACTAATTCAGGCCCTACTAAATATTCAAAATATTTAGTATAATATCTCTTCTCCTGGATGGATGTTCAGATAGGCTACTGAGACGAGCCCTCACAACACTATTGGATGAAAAAAGTTCTGTGTAGTTTGACAGGCAGAGGTTCTGGTCTATACTGACATTTTTTTAAAAAAAAATTACATAAAAGAGGGAAACATGAAAAAACTACGAGACATCCATGTACCCGTCTTTCATTAATAAAAATTATTCACATTTTAGAGGCTCTCTTTGAGCAATCAGTAAAAGAATACCGTATGAAAACAAACACAAAGAGTCCCTCTTTCATGTTTTTTTATCATTCATTAGAACACGAAAGGCCTGTCTCTACTAACCAAGCTTGATTCTGCTTAGCTTTCAAAGTCAGATGAGACCAGATAAATACAGGGCCATATGGTGGTGGGATGGTTTATTGGATGTCTCTATGTACTTATTAAGTCACAGTGTTCATGTTACAACCATAGGCCTTTTCCTTAGAGGCAGGCCATTGTACCAAGGAATATTGATGCAGATATGGACTTATAACAATTCCTCACTTCCTAAATAAGACAAGAACAGGTATACCCTAGATGGCATGATGGACTTTTCTATCATAATTGCTCGGGTTGGGTAGGGGTCTGGGGGCACAGAGAGATTTCTCATCACTGTTTTAAAGCAGCCTACTTCCATTTGATACAGTATATGGTTCAGTGCACAGTTTCAGCATGCAGGTTTACCCACAGTGAAGCGCATGAGTGAACCTCAGACCTAGGCAGTTTTCCCTACCATGTGTAGAAATGACTGAGTGAATCAGGCACTTCCCCCCCCACCATATAAACTCATTCATGTGGGCCCATTTCCACACAATCCAGCCATTAAACTCATATAAAGGCAGCTTTTAGAATCTGTGTGGGAAGTTTTCACCAGGTCTTTGCAGCATTTAGTTTGATTGTACGTTGAGACAAATAAGGCTTTCTGTTTTAGAACTGTAGTTGCATCCTGCACTCTAAACTACTCATCCTTTTATCTCTGGTAATTGTGTATTCTCTCTTGTGTGGGTTTTTTCTCTCTTTGTCCCATACACACACACACACACACACACACACACACACACACGCACACGCACACGCACACACACACACACAAGCACACACACAAGCACATGGACACATGCACAGGCAGTACTGCTGGTTCATTTAGGCAATTGTACAAATCAAAGGGAGGGTGGGG
The DNA here is from genome assembly GCF_051106095.1 of Pogona vitticeps. Classification (NCBI taxonomy): domain Eukaryota; kingdom Metazoa; phylum Chordata; class Lepidosauria; order Squamata; family Agamidae; genus Pogona; species Pogona vitticeps. Next base: position 125,765,393 of record NC_135784.1, on the reverse strand, counting down.
AGAAGTACAAAAACAACCACATAGCAAAATCACCCAGTGATTGAAATTCTGCTGGCTTGTTTTTTATTTTTAAAGTAACTCCTCATAATGACTGTTCCAGGCTGAAGATTGACGCCACATAAATTTCTCCTTTTAAACGGAGATGAAGTAGCAAGAAAGATTGCTCTGAATTATTTCATAGAATTTCAGACCTAAGGTTCAGTAATCTCTAGAAGGTGGCAAACTTTTTGTAAGGAAAGGGGGGGGGACATTTTGCACACTCTTTGTGTCTGTGTGTGAAACATCCCTACTGAAAAATACCAGGGTTGTTCATGCTTAGCTTGAAGTCATGTACTTGGTAGTTTTCAACTGGATTCCATCCATGCCAAACCCAACGCAAACTACAGGGGAAATGGCCAATGGAGCCGCCATCCCTTAGTTTCTTTATTTTAAAAAAAATCTGAAATGATCCATCCATAGTGCTGCCAGGTCAGGATTTTAGAGCAGAAGTCCTAGCTCTTACTCTCTCAGCAGAAGGAACAAGGTGGTCTCCAGACATAGCAGGGCTTTCTTACCACAGAAAAGTGATAACCCATGACTATCTCAAGAGCCCCCTTTGATCAAACCATTAGATCCCAAATTATTTAACTGCACTACTGTCTCTCCCCAATTTTTGACAACCAGAAAGGCAGTTCCTTGTAAGATAATGCCTTGTAGCTGCTGTAATCTGTGAGAGCCCAAAACCCAGGTCTTCTACCTTATGGTTTGTTCAGTTTCTTCTCAAATGGCCTTTTCTTTTCACTCCTGCCCTCACCTGAGCTGGGCGAGGAACTACCAGCGATGCCATCACAGTTTCAGTGAATTTTACATGAGCTGCTAGAGGAATGTTTAATTCATCTTTAGAAATCCTGCTGTTAAACTCCCTTGATTCACTCAGAGAGATAATAATGCTCTCCTTTATAAAGGGAAGCCAGAATCTGGTTGTCTCTTTATCATTCTTTTAATTGTGACTTTTGTTCTTAAACAAAAGAGGAAAGATGAAAGGAAGCTGAGAAAAATATATATTTACATAAAAGTAATTCCGATAGATGAGTGAAATCAAACAAACCAATTTACAAGGCAGGAAAGGTTACTTCTGATTAAATGCCCTATAATCTTGAAAATCTCTTTGGAACTCAGCTTGCTTTGCTCAGCAGTTAGTATAACAGAAACAGCTTCATAGTTTAGATCCCCACATTCTTCAGAGTTATTAGAATAGCTGTGCTGTGCACTTGGAAAGGACTAACTTTTGTTTAAGGCAGTAACAAGATGCCTGGAAGAAAATCATCATCATCACTATGTATTCTAATTATGCAGAACCATCATATTCTTTAACTTGGTCATTGACAATAATTAGCATCAGGTCAATTAAATTAACAGATAGCCCATTTGATCAAGTGGATCAAGTGAAAGAGTAAGTCTCAGGAGACCTGGGTTCAAATCCGTGGTTGCCCATGGAAGCTTACTAGGGACAGAGGTTCAGGGAGATGAAATGGTAAAGCCACTCCTTACATATGTCACTTACCTAAAAAGCCCTGTTAGGGTTTGTATAGGTCAGTTCTGACTTAATGGCACATCACATACACACACTTTTTAATTAACCTTTCTATATAAATACACGAAGCAACCAACATGAATTTGACACAACTCTGGGAGGCAGTGGAGGATAGAAGGGCCTGCCATGCTCTGGTCCATGGGGTCACGAAGAGTTGGACACGACTGCATGATGACGATATAAATACTGTACAGACAGAGAGAGAGATTGCTGCCAAGCACAAAGCAATAGTTTTGTCCATACAGAGAGAAGGATGAACAAAGTGCAGCCTTCTCCATTCCTCACTGTGGGTAAGCTTGTTAGGGCTATTGAGAGTTGGCAGAGTGCCTTGTGCCCATCCATAGACTAGTGAGTAACAAACTTACAAAAGAGAGGGACTTTCTATTTAAGCCTGTTCCTGAAAGAGACAGCTTCTGCATCCTACTGTTAGTGCGGTGCACAAAGCGTTCCCTGGGAGACACATTCGAGGATCAAATGTGTTCCACCAAAATCTAGTCATACCTAAGGAAAGGGAGAAGGCAGGAAACCTAATTTTCACTTATAATTTTCACTAAATATATTATCGGTTTGGTACCAAAAAAAATCACAAATATAGAAATGTCAACATGTCAGAATTTGGTTGGACTGGAAAGTAAAATTGTATCATCCATGACTAAGGGCATGATTACACTATGAATCAAGAGGTGGATCAGGGTTTTGAAGTCAGTTTAAAGTCATGTGGTTTATGGGTTGGTGTGTGCGTTCTCTTGGGAAAGCATTTAATCTGTTTTTAAACTGTGTTATGTATCAGTTGAGGGGTTACAGAGGCTTTTAAAAATGTTGCATCTGAGGCTTTGTCCTGTGCCCACCCATCCTCATGCTGACTTTTTCTCACAGCCACTAGCCACTGCTGCTGTGGTGTTATTTTAAATATTTTTATATTTATATTTCTTGCAGTCTGGCACAGTACTGGTTCATTACGGCAGATTGTAACAATTAAAACAAGTCTGCAAGCTTTCGCTGCAGCCCAACACATGTGCATGGAGTCAGTCAGTGAGACAATCAGACAGATAGACACAGAGAGAGGGGGGGTGGAGAAAGAGAGGGGCAATGGAACCAGAAGCTGGGACTGGCAGGAAGGCACACCAGTATGTGGCAAAGAGAAGCTGACCAGAAAAACTGGCAACGTTGGCAGCTTCTGGGTTTGCAAAGGAGGGAGCACTTTCCCCCACCCAATCTTTCTTTTCTCTGCTGGCTTTCTTTTCAGATTGGACCGCAAGGTTTCCGTAGCCCAAGACAAACCCCACAGACACAAGATACACCAACAGCGGCATTCACATATGCCAGAACAATTCAAAAACAAATCAATTACACAAGCAGTTTAACAATCCTCTCACAACCAAGTAAAATACCTTGTTTTCTAACCAAAAAACATGCTTCCTGAACAAACAAACAAAAAACCATGCTTCTCTGTGCGTCATGTAGTCCAAATTTTAACTCAATTTAAAATGGTGCTAAACCTAATTCAAGAACAATTTTCACACATGTAAATGAGCCCTAACAGATGCAATTTTAAAAGTTGCCAAAAAAAAGGAGAAAAAGCAGAATGTTCACCATTCATTCCTGCGGGGGAGACAACATGAGAACCAGTCACTGACCATAATAACAGATTATTTCTTCAGAAGAGCCAGACCTTCTGTTGAGGCTGATAGCTTGCACACATATGAAGTTAAAAGGTCACTCAACCAGGTCCCCACTCAGCAGTTAATAATAATCACTTGGAAGTCTATTTCCTCGTATGGTTCAATTTGCTTTGAAAATATATGCACCCATCATGTGTGTATGTAAGTGGATGGAGGGAAAGTGTAGCACCACTCCTCTCTTGCTTGTCCTTGAGACATGTCTACATGCTTATCCTCATTTATCAAACAGCCACCCCAGCCAGAAGCCCAAGAGTTCTGACTTCAGTATATAACCATGAGCTGTACAGAGGAGGTCTGCTGGCATTCCGTGTGTCATTGACATGGACAGAGCACTCGTTAAGCAATGCAAAAATCAACATTCTTTTTTCAAAATGTTGGCCTTCTAGTTGAATTACTTAGATGTGCTATTCAGCCTTATGAGAGTGGAGAAAATACAGCAGAACAATACCAGTTCTTCCAAGGAAGGGGAGAAACTATATCACCCTGTTCAGACTGGAAGAGAGTTCTCAGTGCCTCCCAGCTTAGTGCCGGGTGACACCGCTGGGCACTCCTGTTTTACTCCAGGTGAAAGAGGTGCTCCAGAACTGCAGTCAAGGGAGAGTGCTAGGCTTCTGCTCAAGCCTTGTATGCTCACTTTTCTACTGTCAGCCACCGGACTTCCTCGTCTAGGATAAATATCAGTATCGGCGAAAGAATGCTGAACTTAAAGCAAGTTATTATGAGATGGGTCTGGATTTGGGGAGAGTTTAGGCCCAGCCTAAAATGGCTCATTGATCTATGAGGTGGGCAAATTAATTACCAAGACCTTCCGATTCCAATTTTCAGTGCCATCATGATTAATAGGTCAAATATCTGTTTTCTCCCTCTTGTACAGATTGTACCAACACTTTCTTTAATATTTGAGTTTACCTTCCCTCTCTAGCCAGCCCCAAACTGCTTCATTTTCAGATGGGTCATATTTGCAATTTCATACCATGGAATTATACTCATAATTCCTTCAGGTTTTATATTTATAGACCAAAAAACTCAATTTATATTACACAGAACAGTGGGATTTTCCATAGATGTATAGTTTAAAAGCAATATGCGCATCAGTGCATCTGGCTAAGGAAGCAACCATTTGACTAAAAACAATTAAGAACCTCATTAAATGATGCTACTTCACAAAGGTAGATATTCTACAGTGAGGGCGGTTAGTCAAACAAAATCTGCCTTTGGTGCAGTGATTCCCAACTGTGGGTCTTCAGATGTTCTTAGACTACAATTCCCAGAAATCCCGGCCAGCACAGCTAGCAGTGAAGACTTCTGAGAGTTTTTGTCCAACAACGTTGAGGGACCCAAGGTTGGGAACCATTGGGTTAAAGGCTTAAGTAGAGGGTTTGCATCAGAAACATCTTGCAGCCCCAATATATATGAAAGAACCAATGAGGGTACAGTGGGTACAGTCGTACTTGCGAGGTTCAGGTTGTGTCCTCACTGAGGCCCAAAGCTCACAAGGGTAACTTGGACCCAGGCACTCTCTCTCAGTCTGACCTACCCCACAGGGTTGTTAGGAGGAAAAAGTGGTGAGGAGGAGGGGGAGGAGAGCTGTGCAAAGTTGGTTGAGCTCATTGGCAGAAAGACAGGAGATAAAAGTAGCAAATAGATAATGAATAAATAATGCGGTACTGTTCTGGTCAGGGAGGATGTAGTAGAGCCTATGCAGTCGGATGATGTAGCTCTACCTACATTGTAGCAGTTAGCTCTGTATTTCTTTGGCAAAAAGTTTTTTTCAATTAAAAAGTGAAAGGAAAGCAGAGTTCCCTGGGGTGCCTCTTGTTGGAGTTGCCAGCAAGGAGGGTCACTAAGGATACATCCCATAGCCTAGTGAAATGAGATATTGGAATACTCAGAAGAATACCTAATATCAAAAGGAAATACAAAATTACCTGCAGGGGCAGTGCTGTGCTCAGCTGCTCCCCCTGGTTTGATTTGTTGCATGAGGTTGCACAGAGACACACACTTTTCACCCTAAAGATTCAATATGTTCGCCTTTGCTCTTTTATCAATGCATTTTAAAAAAGCATTGAAAGGAAAAATGGCAGACTGCTTCTTCCTTCTGCTGCAGTTTCTTCCAGTCACATCAGGCCACACTGGAGAAACCAGGAGAGGACCTGGCAAAGCACCACTGAGTAGGCGATGCAGGCACCTCAAATCAGCATCCTAATCAGGATACAGCAGTGTGGCAACAGAGCCACAAGGAGCATTTCCTCCTGTCATTACCTGGCTATGCAAGCTTTGATACACTTCTCTTGCCTACAAGAGCTGCTTATACCCTTTCTCTTTGCACATCTCCAACCTAGAACTTTGCTGCTTTGTTCTATTGCATCAAACTGATAAATATACAACATTGTGCTGTGGACAAATTAAACACAAGTTGAAAAAGGAGATGGGAGAGAGCGAAAGAAGCTGACAAAGTCATGGTCTGTGTTTTGGCAAGAATGTTTTGTCAGGAGCATGTTGTACCAAATACCCTTTGCTTGCATGGTTGCTTTTGGGCTTCAGTTCAGGGTGCTGAGTGACTGGGGTCTAGCACATCCCCAAGAAGGTATCTCTGCCCCATATTCCATCACAGCCTTTAGTACTGAGTAGGAATGCAAGTTTATCTATATATAGCTTGTGCACCCTTGGGACCTTAAAGACATTCAGAGAGATGGCCTTGATGGCTTTTCTTAAGCTTTGGCTCTCTTTTCTTCCCAGAAACCCATCAAAGCCCAGGTCTGTACCTGTTCTGGAAGTCTTTTAAGTCATTGGTGTTGTATAGTATATTATTAGGTAACCCAGACCTTTGCAATGCACTAGGCTATACATTCTAATAAATATATAGTCTGACGTGTAAGAGTGAATGATCTGGATCCATTTCCCTGAAAGGAAAATTAAAAATTGAACTGGACAACTACTGGTGAAGAAAAATGATGAGAGTCTCTTTATAGCAAAGTAGAGTTTAAACCAGGGGTGGGCAATTAATTTCTATGGGGGGGCACATGAAAAATCTGAACTGTGTTCAGGGGCCGAACCAACTTCACTTGAAAATAAAATGAAACAGTGATGTTATTATTGTTTTTATTTTAAACTTGTTAATCTTCACAAATACTAAAGAGGTTTTTTTTGCGGTATGTTAAAGATAAGCAACTGATCAACTTTAGACAAAAAGCTATAAATGGTTTTGATGTTCAAAACTGCCTGCGGGCCAGACAGGAGCAGCTCGCAGGCCGTATGTGGCCCTCGAGCTGCACTTTGCCCAGGTCTGGTTTAAACATAGCTTTAAAATGTCTTCTCTGTTCCAGACTGCATTGTATAATTTCAGGTCAGTCAACACTAACCCAGTCTTGGGCCAAACACTAGAATATGCTGTGGCAACTCAGCTCCAGGGGTTCCTGAACAAGATGGATTATCTGATTCTAGATCCATTTCAACCTGGCTTTGAGTCTGAATATCGAACAGAGAAATTGCCGGTCATCTTGTTGGATGGGTTCTGTTTGATCTCTCAATGGCTGTTGATGCCATAAGGAGTGGGACCCTTCCAGGCCACCATTCCAGGGCGGGACTTGGAAGTCAATCTGTTTCATGGTGGTTTCTGGCAATGTGAGTTCATACGGTGCTACCAAGGGACCCCCATTTTACATTGTTATTTGAAGAATAAGCCAAGTAGCATATGACTAATGTGTTTCTTAATATTTCATTATAAAGTCCCTTTAAAAATACACTTCAATACATGAAAGTCTCACCGAATGTCCCAGATTACTTCTCAATAATGTTTTTGGAGCGATGAGAAAGTATTACTTGTTTTTGGATTAATGATAAAGTATTACCAGTCTTTATTTTGCTTTAAAATATATTGCCATGATTAACATCATTCCTTGTTGCATGAGACTTCTGGGCTTGACTTGTTCCAAGCCAGCTTCCTGTGTCTTAACATTTACCTCAGGTTTGATCGTGCAGAGCCTCCCTCTGAGCTTTTATCATAGGTTAAAATTTCATCCAAGCAGGAAGAAAGGCAAACTGATGATAACCCAACGTGAAAATGATTCACCAAAGTGGGATTAAAGTTATGTAGGCCCTGGAGACACTTCTGGGGACCGGCTGCAATGCTATGGTCCAGAAAAACTTTATAAATTTGAACATAAAAGGGACTTGGAAATTTTTACACACCACCGTTTTGTGCATTGTGCGCAGCCACCTGTCTCAGCTATTGTCAGGAGGTGCTCCCTGAATGATGCAAAATGGCATGGAAGCAGCGCCAAGAACAGGCTAAGTGCAAGATTCAGAAAGAAGGCAAACATCAAATATTCTTCACTAGCAAAAAATCCTAATGTCAAAAGGAGCCACACTCTAAGAAATATGATGCAGCACCTAAGGGTCTCATTAAAACAAATGGCATATACCTATACCCTGGTCGTGGTGGCTATGATTCCTCACACTTGGAACACCACATTCTTGAGCACCCTTGCAAACTGTGTGCACACACAGCCTCTCTGTCACCTGTTTGAGGCCTTTTCGCACTACTGTTTATACACTCCCTCAGCAGGTCTCGGGAGTAAAACCCATATGTGGAAAGGGCCATTTTAAAAAATTGCTCTAACTAATTAGTCTCTTTACAGTGTCCTGTTCCCTATGGAGTGCCTGAAGTGCTGAGAACCTTCTAATCAACTTCTTCCAAATTCTGTTCTAAGTCTCATTAGAGCACGCCAGGATCTTTCATCCTTGTGTTTCTTGTTAATTTTCTAATGCTCTTAAACAAGAGCAAAGTGTGATGTCAAAAGATGGAATAATACGAAACCTGCAGGTGGCTTGGCCATGAAAGTGACGGAAAAGAACAGGAAACAAAGGTGTTAATTTAGTAGCTTTTCGTTGTCATGAAGAAGGAAAATGCCCAATAGCCACTTTTACCAAGGAGTTTGTCACTGTGTGGCTCAATCAGTGATCTGTTCTTCACACATATTTAAATTTGGCCCGAGGGTGTTCTGAAGGGGAAGAGAAGCTAAAAGAGGAATTTGACTCAGTGGGCAGGGTCTTCAAAAGCAGCTCAATAACTTGACAGTCTAAATTTCACTCGTTTTCAACAGATAAATGTTCTATCAACACAGACATTTGCTTCCTGGTAAGTCAGCTCTAGATGTGATGTGTCTGGAAGAAAACTCAACACATATGTCCTTGGCATCTCAGCATCGTGTAATGGTTTCCCTCACATTGGAGAAGAATGGGAGACAGTCTCACAAGGCACATAATCAGAAGAGTTACAGCAGTGGGGAATCCCAACATCACACAAGTGAATACTTCCAACAAGTTTGATTTTGATGAATGCTATGTACTCTAACTACTTCAACAATGGTTCTTTCTCCCTTTCTTCTTCTTCCTGCAGCCCTTGGCACACCCCAAAGATCTGCTTTATATGGCCTTACAATGGTCCATAAATGATTTTGGAAGCACACAGATGGAGGAAGATTTTTGTTGTTGTTGTTTCCCTGACACTTAACCAGATTGTAGCCAATCTTGAAAATTGTGGTCTCTATCTTTCATCCTTGGGGAGATTTTAAAATAGCTTCTTCGATTTCAAAGTAACAGTAAGACTGTTTATCATGTCCCACTTATATATCTATGTATGTCTTCTTCCATTCTTATTCCCTTCCTCTTCACTTCTAGTTGGGAGATTTTTTTTTTCAGAGAGGTGACATTCAGTGAAAGTGAGCCCTCATGGGGCTGTTTTAGGGTCCCACGTTTATTTGGCTTTCCTGAAGATTTCTGCAGTATCTGCAAATTTCAGTGTTATTCATTCATTCTCTCTCTCTCTCTCTCTCTCTCTCTCTCTCTCTCTCTCTCTCTCTGCCTGTCTGTCTCTGTCTGTCTACTGTATCTGTCTGTCTCTTATGCATACATAATACCATTATTCCTATAGAAGCATAGGAAGACTTAAATTAGAAATATAGGGGAGAATAATGATCACAAAGTACTGTACAGTGAAATAAAGATGTGAAAATCTTGCAATGTTGACTTAAGTTGTGTTTCTCTAAATCCCATCTCCAATTTGTTTCCCAATCCTTTTTCATATCAGGTTGTGAGACTTAGCTTTTCCTTGCAATGGAAATTCATACACTTTTTCATGTATTCTTCTTAATGTGTGCATTTACCGATGCATTTTTCCTAATGTCTGTACTTGTTTATGCATGTTGCCTACACATTTTTCCCATTGACTAAAGTCAGTTCGCATTTTAAAAGATGTGCTCAGTTTTGTCTGCACTTAATTTCTCCAAAATGACCCAGAGACCTATCAAATGTATTCTCACAAGTATTGGGAGAAGGAAAGATGCAAGCTTTTTGTGACTGTCAAATCCAGTGAATTGTTGTCTACATTAACATATAAAATATCAAAAGTACCATTATTATTATCGTCATCATCATCATCATCATCTCAGAACTGCACGGCTGGAAGAGACCCTCTGGATCATCGAATCTAGCCCCTGTCAAGGAGACACAGTGGGGAATCAAATTCCCAACTTCTGGCTCCACAACCAGATGCCTAAACCACTGAGCCATCTAGTAGTTCTTTTATTATTATAATTATTTAAAATAAATGCTGGGAATGATTAATAAGCTAAAGATCAGGATATACTGTCCAATCACTTTCTCTTCTTCCTTCAGCTCATTTCAGATCAAGGACAATACCCGTCAGCCTTTCTTTATACTAGAAAAAAAAATAGGAATGAGGTTTGCAGCTAAAAGCCTTAATGAAGGTTAATCCCTTTAAAGTACTATCCTATGACAAAGACAGGATAATGGATTGCTCTCCTGCAGGGTGGATTTGATTTAAATCATATCGATTTAAATCACAATTTAAATCAGCAGTCAGTAAGACTAGATTTAAATCATGTGTTTTTTGCATAAAAATTCATTCTTGCTGGCATAATCTTAATATTTACATCCACATTAAGGTTTCATTTTTAGAATAACAACTTTTCAGATTAATTTTACAGTTACATCAAAAATTACTGATTTGGTTATACTATTAGAAACATATCAAGAGAGATAATTACAAAATTATTGTGAGGTAAGCTATCTCCAGTTTAATACATTAATCATTCATATTTGGACTTCTCTGCTCTGCTTTGCTGGAAGGAGAAAAATAATCATTATCTTAGTAATAACCATTTAAAAGTTCTATTTAACAAAACCAGTAACATTATACCATATGTATTCTTTTATTTCTTTAAGCATCCATGTTTGTTAACTGATGTGGTTAAACAAAATATCTTTTAAAAAAAACTTATACTATTAGCTTGGTCCACAAATGAAAAACCTGAAATACCATCCTCTATAGCTCGCTCCTCTTCATCTTATCTTCATTGTTCATGATCTGGAAAAGAAAAAAACAAGCTTTCCTGCTTTATCAGGTCCCAAACGATTTCTCAGTTTAGAATGTATGAGTCCAAAGGAAGAGAATATTCTTTCTACACCAGCAAAAGAAGCTACTATTAAAAGTGAAATCATTACTTATAACAATCTAAAACGACTCTATACATGGAAATCACCAGATGGGCAATATCGAAATCAGATTGATTATATTCTCTGCAGCCAAAGATGGAGAAGCTCTATACAGTCAGCAAAAACAAGACCTGGAGCTGACTGCGGTTCTGATCATCAGCTTCTCATAGCAAAATTCAAGCTTAGACTGAAGAGATTAGGAAAAACCACTGGGCCACTCAGGTATAATCTAAACCAAATCCCTTATGAATACACAGTGGAAGTAAAGAACAGATTTAAGGAACTAGATTTGGTGGACAGAGTGCCTGAAGAACTTTGGATAGAGGCTCGTAACATTGTCCAGGAGGCAGCAACGAAAACCATCCCAAAGAAAAGGAAATGCAAGAAAGCAAAGTGGCTGTCCAACGAGGCCTTAGAAATAGCAGAGAGGAGAAGGGAAGCAAAATGCAAGGGAGATAGGGAAAGTTACAGAAACTTGAATGCAGACTTCCAAAGAATAGCAAGGAGAGACAAGAGGGCCTTCTTAAATGAACAATGCAAAGAAATAGAGGAAGATAACAGAAAAGGAAAGACCAGAGATCTGTTCAGGAAAATTGGACATATTAGAGGAACATTTTGCACAAAGATGAACATGATAAAAGACAAAAATGGGAGGGACCTAACAGAAGCAGAAGACGTCAAGAAGAGGTGGCAAGAATACACAGAGGAATTATATCAGAAAGATTTGGATATCCCGGACAACCCAGACAATGTAGTTGCTGACCTTGAGCCAGACATCCTGGAGAGCGAAGTCAAGTGGGCCTTAGAAAGCCTGGCTAACAACAAGGCCAGTGGAGGTGATGGCATTCCAGTTGAACTATTTAAAATCTTGAAAGATGATGCTGTTAAGGTGCTACATTCAATATGCCAGCAAGTTTGGAAAACTCAACAGTGGCCAGAGGATTGGAAAAGATCAGTCTACATCCCAATCCCAAAGAAAGGCAGTGCCAAAGAATGCTCCAACTACCGTACAATTGCACTCATTTCACACGCTAGCAAGGTTATGCTCAAAATCCTACAAGGTAGGCTTCAGCAGTATGTGGACTGAGAACTCCCAGAAGTACAAGCTGGATTCCGAAGAGGCAGAGGAACTCGAGACCAAATTGCTAACTTGCGCTGGATTATGGAGAAAGCCAGAGAGTTCCAGAAAAATATCTATTTCTGCTTCATTGACTATGCGAAAGCCTTTGACTGTGTGGACCACAGCAAACTATGGCAAGTTCTTAAAGAAATGGGAGTGCCTGACCACTTTATCTGTCTCCTGAGAAACCTATATGTGGGACAGGAAGCAACAGTTAGAACTGGTCATGGAACAACTGAGTGGTTCAAAATTGGGAAAGGAGTACGGCAAGGCTGTATATTGTCCCCCAGCTTATTTAACTTATATGCAGAATACATCATGCGGAAGGCTGGACTGGAAGAAACCCAAGCCGGAATTAAGATTGCCGGAAGAAATATCAACAACCTCCGATATGCAGATGATACCACTCTGATGGCAGAAAGTGAGGAGGAATTAAAGAACCTTGTAATGAGAGTGAAAGAGGAGAGTGCAAAAAACGGTCTGAAACTCAACATCAAAAAAACTAAGATCATGGCCACTGGTCCCATCACCTCCTGGGAAATAGAAGGGGAAGATATGGAGGCAGTGTCAAATTTTATCTTCCTGGGCTCCATGATCACTGCAGATGGAGACAGCAGCCCTGAAATTAAAAGGCGCCTTCTTCTTGGGAGGAAAGCGATGACAAATCTTGACAGCATCTTGAAAAGCAGAGACATCACCTTGCCAACAAAAGTCCGAATAGTCAAAGCTATGGTTTTTCCTGTCATGATGTATGGAAGTGAGAGCTGGACCATAAAGAAAGCAGACCGCCGAAGAATTGATGCCTTTGAATTGTGGTGCTGGAGGAGGCTCTTGAGAATCCCCTGGACTGCAAGGAGAACAAACCTATCAGTTCTAAAGGAAATCAACCCTGAATGCTCACTTGAAGGACAGATCCTGAAGCTGAGGCTCCAGTACTTTGGCCATCTCATGAGAAGAAAAGAGTCCTTGGAAAAAAACCTTGATGTTAGGAAGGTGTGATGGCAAGAGGAGAAGGGGACGACCGAGGATGAGATGGCTGGACAGTGTCTGCGAAGCAACCAACATGAACCTGACACAACTCCGGGAGGCAGTGGAAGACAGGAGGGCCTGGCGTGCTCTGGTCCATGGGGTCACGAAGAGTCGGACACGACTAAACGACTAAACACAAAACCAAGTGCTTAAATGACTTCCTCCAGTTCACTTGTGGAACCTTCTTTAAAACATGATCAGCAAACATATATTTCTTGAATGGTTCTTCTTTAGCTCTGAAGTTTATTATACTTGGGATTACGGATGGATGATTGCTGGATACCCGTGCCATAACTAATTCCTCTTCCTCAGCACTTAAGGTTTGATCCCGGTACTGGATATTGACAATATTTGTGAGAAAATGAGCTGGAGACATTGCTTGTCCCATTTGGTTTTTTAAATGCTTGTAATTTAATTCTGTTAGTATGTAATTCTGTTTTTAAGTGCTCACTCAGTTCCTTCCAAATTTCAACAGTATCAGCAATAAAATAGCTATCTCTGTGTATTTTATTTAAAGCTTTAGAAATGCGTTTTAGGATGCTCTGCATATGTTCAACATTTCTCCTAAGCCCAATATAGAGGATTTTGGCTGTGACAGTGCCATCTATATTCTCTCAGTTTTGTTCACAAACTGTTTTCAGAATAGGCCAGTTCTTGATATCCTGCTCAAAACAGTCCACTACAGAGTTCCATCTAACATCTTGTGTAATCGTTAGATTAGTTCCACCCATTCTTTTCAGAGCTGCTGCTCCAAAATGATTGTTATGGAAACATTTAATAATTTCAATAACATTAGTCTTTATTTCTGAATCACTGAAGTCTTTGGCTAGAAGGTGCAGCAAATGAGCACAGCAGCCATATGTTATTAGCTTTGTATTCCCTTTCTGCTCTTCTAAATTTCTTCTCATCTTGGATTTGTTTACATGTTAGTATAGCTTTTGCTGCCATTTCTTGTAAGTATTCTGCTGTGTATGCATTTCCTGATGTATCAGTTGATTCTGCAAGGAAGACACTCTTTTCTTCTATTGTTATACAAGCACATACAACAGGATCATTGTGGACATTGCTCCACTCATCAAGACTTAGATTAATAATTTTACCCTCCAGACCTGATGCACATTGCTCCATTTCTGTCATACATTTTATCCAGTCATTTCCCTGCAGCATCTGCTCTGCCGAGTGGACTGTATCCTGGTCTCAGTGACTGAACCCCATATTAATGAAGTGTGGGTTTTCAGTCAGACAGAAAGAAGAGTTTGCCACGTCAACAAATTGAGCAGTTTTTTTTCATCCATTAACTCTTTTTTCAATCTTCTGGGTTTTATCACAAACATTTCTATGGTGATGGTTGGCTGTTTTCTTTCTTTTAGGTGATATGCTGTGGTTGTGTGATGTTTATGATGTGACTGAAACACTATCCTGGACAGATGACTCTGAAACTGTAGAACAGGAGGATGGTGAACTAGTGGACAGAATCCTTTATTTTGATGATGGATTCCCCTTAACAAAAATGTCAATGCTTGCTGTTATTTTATTATTCATACCATTTCTGCTTATTTAATATTACTCATTGTATTCACTGCCACTCAGTACTGCCTGAAAAAGGAAATATTTGCTTGTTTCAGCTCTTTATTTCTTCATAACATCTGTATCAAAATGACAGTAACATAAAGTAATAATAATAAGAGACATAATTTTGCTCAAATAGGACAATTTCTCAAGCAGTCTTTAAGAAATATGATGAAATCAAAATGTTTACCAACCTGAAGATCCTGCCTGTTCGAACATGTTCCTTTGGTTGGCTTCATCACAGCACCAGGCCTTGCGTTTCTTTGTTGCAGTGTTTGCATTTATCACCCACACCTACCTTATCTGTAGGTAGAGGAACTTCATTAAAATATTGCCAAACTGGATCTGAAAGCAGGAAGTACCTTCCCCTGGGCTGTTTCAAAGTATATTGGGCTATTTCTGCACTTCAAAGTTTCGCTTTTGAGTATCTTCTGCCCAGATCCTTCTAGCAATAATCTTTGAAATGTTTATCTGACCAGTTTCCTTCAAATGTCCATTTCTTTACCAAAGATTCTAGCCATCTGTGTCAGAGCATAATCTCTAATCACAATTTGAATTACTAAATGTCCATGGTTCATGTTTCCCATATCTCTCAGTTTTGTGACAAACTGACATGCCCTCAGCCAAGATATCTTGTGAGCCAACTTAGCAAAATGCTGTGCTTCAACACGTTCTACTGTGTGGCCAGTCAACTCTGGATATTGCCATGCTTGTTATATATACTTGTGGCTCTGCTGCATTGCATGTTTTACTGATAAGGGTCTTCAGTGATTCAAGGGGCCTAATCTAGCTGTGACTTACTATGCTAAGCAATAGAATTTCAGCCATGGAATCAATGGAACTTACAGATTCTCCAGACCCCTCACTGATTCAGTGGGTCTATTCTGATTGTGAATCATCTGTGCTAAGCAACAGAGTTTCGTCCTTAGTATGCCAATGCATGGTTGTTAAATGTGACAAAATAGCAGCATCACGGGTATCACAACAAAACATTAAATGAAATGACAGCTTCAAAGGGACAAATTGTTTAGCCCTGAATTGTTATATAACAGATCTTCCAGAAAGGACACTGCATCTCAGGCACCAAAGCTTTGTAGAATGACGTTGAATGGTCGGAACCACTATATTTGACCTGGATTTCAGTTCTTTGCAAGTTTTGAACTAAAGACCACGGTGAAGCATCCATCTATTGGCTTGTGTTCTGGAGGCTTCCAAAAAGGAAGAAGGACATATTTTACCTGAAATTGGCAAAGTGTGTCCATGAATAGTAGAGGAAATATGTGCATCTGTGGGGTGTATCAAAGAGCTGAGGCTTCATTCATGTTCTTCTGTATAACTGCTGAAGGAGAGTAGTGTGTTCAGAAGAATGTGTCTTCTCTCATTGGAGACTGGAGACAAGGAAGCTTCCTCTACTGTCATCACACTGACATAATCAGGATTTCATTGTTCCCTCCCAAAAATGTCAACTGCTATCCGTGCCACACCACCCTCTTTCCGTAGCTTTTTGGCAGCTATCTTTTAGCTCTTTTCACATCACCGTCTACTAACAGAGCAAGTTCATTAGAATATTGTGAACCATCCAGAGGGACTTCAGTTTCCCCAAATTCTTCCAAC
The DNA here is from genome assembly GCF_051106095.1 of Pogona vitticeps. Lineage (NCBI taxonomy): Eukaryota > Metazoa > Chordata > Lepidosauria > Squamata > Agamidae > Pogona > Pogona vitticeps. Next base: position 125,749,288 of record NC_135784.1, on the reverse strand, counting down.
ACTTTCACAGAGATGACAGCAAAGCTTTTAACTATCAAACAAAACATGTGTAGAATGAGCAAAATAAGAAAAGGCTTTTACAACCAATTCTGGTTTCAAAGGAGCAATGGAATTCAAGAGTTAGGACAGTCAGTCTTACGGGCAGCTTCCTAAGTCCATGTGCAGAGTTTCTCAATGTGCTCTTGTGTATGGAAAAGGGGTGGCGGCCCACTAGAGAGTGTCCCATTTATCACCCACTCAGTTCTTCCCAGTCTTAGAATGTTCATTGCTTTGTGATAGAAACAAATATCATGAATTTCAAAATAGTAAATAAGTCCAATCAGTATTTGTTATAACATTAAGGAAGAAGAAAATATAAAATTGCATAAGACTTTGTAAGTTCCAAATAAGTCTTTTAACATGTAACTGCAATTAAATTGCACTTTCTAGCTGTCTAGCGCTGCCCACAATCCATTAGTCCACTGGCCAAACCAGCTGAAGGGCTTATTTTATTTTTAAGATCCTGCCACTAAAAGGTATCCAGATGATAAAAGATCCTAGTTGTAGGAGTGACAAACATGTCACTCCTGGGTTAGCGCCATGCTTAGGTAAAATAATTAGACACTTCTCATTTACCTCTTTTTCTAATAATGAAAGTATAAATACATTTTGACTTCACAAAGGATAACATTAATCGTTGTGCAGTGTAATGATAATCCTTTTTAATACTTCTGTAGCTGCAACAGCTGACTTCACTAAAGAATGGATGGGGGACATTATACCGTTCAAGGGCTGCCTCATGCTGTTCCTTTATGTTCTGTTGTGGGGATTATGTCAGCAGTGAGGTGGACAGGAGAAAAAACGTCTTTTGTATCAAAGGCCTTTGGCTTGTTACTTTCTGCTGCTTTTTAAAAATAACTAAAGGTAACTGTTTTAGTTACTTCAGATCAAGTATTGGCAACCTGTGGTCCCAAAAGTATTTTTGAAGACCCCAAAGCCATCAGGGATGTGGTGGCGCTGTGGGCTAAACCGCAGAAGCCTGTGCTGCAGGGTCAGAAGACCAAGCAGTCGTAAGATCGAATCCACATGACGGAGTGAGCTCCCGTCGCTTGTCCCAGCTCCTGGCAACCTAGCAGTTCGAAAGCATGTAAGTGCAAGTAGATAAATAGGGACCACCTCGGTGGGAAGGTAACAGCGTTCCGTGTCTAAGTCGCACTGGCCATGTGACCACGGAAGATTGTCTTCGGACAAAAAAACGCTGGCTCTATGGCTTTGGAAACGGGGATGAGCACCACCCCCTAGAGTCGAACACGACTGGACAAAAATTGTCAAGGGGAACCTTTACCTTTACCTTTAAAGCCATCACACGGCCTGCCAAATTGAAAAGTGCGGACTTCCCTGGCCCATTTCTGCTTCTGGAAGGAGAATAGGTTTTCCTTTTGGGGTCCCTCACAGCCACCTAAATTAGGGGGGAAAAAGAGGAAATGTCCCTTAAATAGCTCCAAGCACCCATTTTTTGGCCCAGCAGCCCAGAAAGCCTTGAGATCTCCCCCCCTCCCGCTTTATAATAACAGGATGCAATTCAAAGTGCTGCTTCTAACCTATAAAGCCCTAAACAGTTTGAGTTCAAGCTATCTCAAGGGCCATGACTCCCATTAGGAGCCTGCTTGGGTGCTAAGATTATCAGGAAAGACATTTAAAGGGATGGTTGTACCTTACTGTTTTGAATGTGTTTTTGGTGTTGCTTTATTTACCATCTTTTAGTGCGGCACTTGTTTGATCCTTTTTAGTATTTGTAAAAACTTACTATTTTTAGGTTTAATTGTTGTTTTTAAATGATGTGGCTTGGGTCCTTTTAAGGAGAAAGGTGGGGTTTTAAAAAAATTAAATAAATAAGAAAGAGTTGGTTTTCTTTAAGAAAAAGAAAAGGCATAACTCTGATGGTAAGTAGCCACTTTTGGGGAGCATTGGGCTTGTAACTGTAATCTACGTACTTCTTTTAAAAAGTAATGTATCCAGATCTTCTTTTTATCTCTCTGTCATGCCCACCAATGATAAAGCTAAGTGCTTAAAACACACATCTCTACGTAGGGCCTGTTCATACAATTACTGCAGTTGGCACAATCAGAGCAAACTTTTATTTCTTTATTTTTAAAGCTGCTACAGTCATGACTGAGTTTCATAAAGAACTCCCACAGATTCCGCTGCCCTTTATTTTAATGTCATTTTTAAATAACAGTGGGAAGGGAAAGTGAATTCCTATGGATGCACAAGAATAAGAATAGTATTAATAAAGGCTTGAGTAGTACAAAGGCCTCAATGCTATCATGCACTGATTAAAAACAACCTAACACACACAAATGTACTGGGGGGGGCATCAACAGTCAATATTAATAAAAAAAATCAGTGGGCTACCTCAAAATTCTTTCAAAAAGACACAGGAGTCAGACTCTCAATTATATAAAAGGATTATCCATCTTAAATGCCATGAGGTAATGAGACAACTCTTAACAGAAGGGGGGGGGAAGAGGCCTTGTACTAGCATGATGAAGGTAAAGGATTCAGACATGAGGTTGGAAGCACGTACTTGCAAGTGTATTGTGAAAGGATCTTAACTTGACTACACAAAGGACATTTCCTTTGGTATTTTGTATAAAACACAAAAGATGATGGTGTGTTTATGCCTCACCGCTTAGAACTGCCAGAATTATTCTCATTTCACTGTTCCCCAACAGCTATAAGGACATTAACTCAGAAGCCTATATTGGTATTTTCTTGGGGGGGAAATCAATTAAAAATTAAATATATGAAAGCAAAAGATTTTTATATTGACTCCCAAGACGTCTCCTAGAATTGAAATGTTATAGCTACTATAAAAGTGAATTCATAGGGTGGCATCCTCACAAGTACTAAACTGTACTTGTGCTACATTTTCATGGAAATAAGGCATTTGGGAAGGGTTATGGAATATTTCTGGAGTTATGCCCATTGCCAGTTGGAAATGACGGAGAGGGGGACGATGAGCTACTAAGGATGGTTCTGTAGAAAGGAACAGAATGTTGGAGGATGATAGATGGTAGTCCTAGCTAGAGATGAGAAGTTAAAAAATCTGGAGGAGGGGGACTCAACCCCCAAAAGGCCTTTGGTTTTTTCCTAAGGACAGACAGACAACACTAATTCTTGGGCTGCTAAATCGAGTGTTACATGATTGTCATGTATGTCTATGGCATTCATAGAAACTATTGTCAGCTGTGTCTCCTTGATGCACCTAGTAGATGCTGCCTGCTTCATGAAAAGAACATATATATATCAGGGGACTGCATTAGCCGTAGATTGAAGTGTGTTATTGTTATTATGTCCCATCCAGTTGCCTTCAACTTGTGATGATCTTCTGAATAAGCAATCTCCATAATGTCATATCTTCAATTGACTTGCTCACTTCTTGCAAACTCAAGCCTATGGTTCCTTTAGGGAGTCAGTCCATATTATATTTAGTCATCCTCTTTTCCTGCTGCCTTCCACCTTTCATAGCATTATTGTACTTTCTATAGAATCCTGCCTTCTCATGATGTGTCCAGAGTAGGACACCCACAGAGATAGTTCAGACTTGATTTGGTCTAGGACCCACTTGTTTGTCTTTCTGGCAGTCTATGGTATCCGCAAAACAACTATGGTTTTCCCTCCCTTGCAAGGTTGTGAAATTACCAGAAATCTTGAATCTCGAGTCTTAAACTCTGTGCAGTCAATGCAGAGACTGCCTAAGACATTTTCCTGCTTCAAGCAGAGGATCGACTGGTGCCTGACATTCCCAAAGTTAACGATAGCCCAGTGTAGCCTCTTAGGCCAAACAAGCTATTTGACACATGAAAAGAGGAAAACCTAAACTATATCATACAATAGTTTAAAAGGTGCAGTGTGTCACAGGAGTTACAGAAGGGGGTCAAAAAAAGAAAAAAGAAAAAAACACCCGCATGTAATCCTTGTACATAGTCCAAGATAAGAGCGAATGATACTTGTTTTAATAATAACTGTACTGCCAGGTGGATTCCATACTCTTTCCAAGATTTTCTAGGTGGAGAATACTCAGAAGTAGTTTACCATTCCTTTTTTCTCGGGGCATCCTGGGACTGTGCAGTTTGCCCAAGGCTATACAGGCTGCCTCTACCTCGCAGGAGGCACAGTGGGGCGAACTGAACTCCCAACCTCTGGCTCCACAGCCTGATACACAAACTGGTGAGCTATCCAGCCAGTGATAAGAGTGTGCCATTAAATCAATTCTACTTTATTGTGACCCTTTAGATAGCGGACCAGTTTAACTTCATGGTAGTGAGTCTAGACTCCCTTCCCTACCTTATCCCACTTTGTCCACCACTTCTCCAACTCCTCCTGCTTCTGCTTTTGATTAATGAGAATTTAAGCTGTGATCTTCCTTCTGAGTCATCTTAAGTATGATTAGGAAAAACAGGTTAACTTCACGAATTATGTTTTGATCCTGGCTTATTTTTCCAGATCATAGAGAAGGTTGCAACTTGTCCAGGTCCAGACAGTGTGCCAAGTTGTGATCACTCTAAAATAAGAGTGGAAACACCCAAACAGACTGCAGCAGGCTAGGAAGGAGGTATAGAGTAATTCTTGTCAATTTATCTGTTGTTTAGCATTACATCTGAACCACACCAGTGATGTCCTACCTGGCATGTAGCTTAGCATGCCGCTATTCACTATGTGGCCACAGCTTCCTTGAAGGCTATCTCCAATAATTATATTTTAAATCATCTATGTGACCTTTTTCTGAGTAAATAGTCCAAAATCTTGCATGAAGCATTTAATTAGAGCCTCAGCATTCTGTGCCATAAATGGAGGAAAGAGAAGGAATCGCATAATGTTTGATCAACCTGAATTATTTCCTTTGGTAAATAAACAGGTTTTGAAGCCCTTCTTAGGACTAAGATGGTTGTTGACAATTATCTCAGCAAAATAATTGCACATTTCAAAGCAGAATGCTCTGACAGAATAAGATAGGATGCAGTGTGACCTCTCACAGTAATTTACTCTATTTTCTGGGAAGGGAGGATATCGGGGGGGGGGATTGTTTTACTGATGCATTCTTCATTAATGGGATTATCTGTAAGAGCTTGCAAATGACCAAGGCAAACATCTCTGCTTTAAAAACTTAGCTTCACTCAATATCTCTTTTAATGGTTTCTATTGGTTTTTTGTTCCTTTTCCCCCACTCCAACTTTTCTTCCATGATACCACATCATTATCCTACATCCTACAAGGAGATCTAGCACTGAAGCCTCCATTTTTTTAAACTCCCTTTTTGTTCCTCATTGTGTCTCCTTCCTCCTGGTTAGGCTAATATTGGAATGGTTAGAACTCATACAGCCATGGCAGCAGGTGATGGAAACTGCAGGCAGGAAACTATGAAGTTTTTGTTGTTTAGTCGTTTAGTCGTGTCCAACTCTTCGTGACCCCATGGACCAGAGCACGCCAGGCCCTCCTGTCTTCCACTGCCTCCCGGAGTTGGGTCAAATTCATGTTGGTAGCTTCAGTGACACCATCCATCCATCTTGTCCTCTTACCTTTCTACATAAAGCAGGTTAGAGCGGGAATCTGGAGGGTGGATCTCCCATCGATTGCATCTTCTCACCCTGTAAAGCCCATTTAACAGGAATTGCTGCTATAGCCAGCATCCATCTGGCTCATTTCTCAGCTGTATTTACCTTAAACATCTATAGTTTGCAAGGTCTTAACAAGATCAGGCGAGTGCCCAAGGTTGTTAATATTGTTTGCTAGAGAAGCAAGTGCTGACTCCTCTGCATACATAAGTTATCTTTATTTTAATGTCAGCCTGGTTTTTAAAAGGCAGCAGGCCCCATTATTACAACACTGGCTGTGCAATTTATGAACTGTCACTTGCTGAACTATGCACAGTGGAGTTTCTACAAAGCTTTGAATTTCTGATACATATTTAATGCTAAAAGCCAACACAATTCAAGATTGGGCCTGTTAGGGGGATGGATTTCCTCCTTTCAAACTGGAATGGTTAAATTTTTACTATGTAATTAAAATTTTGCTCCCACTGGAATATTTACAACCACCTAATATTTTTTTTTGAAAACATGAAATATCTCAGATGTTGTGGGACAGTCACTGAAAGGTGCCAAGTTAGAGCACCATCTATTTTCATGAAGAAATGTGTGAAGGGCTAAATCCAGGTGTTTATCCCAACTCTGACCTAATGGATTTTGCAGTCTGTCTGGATGTAACAATTATATTAAGGGAAAAACAGATGTTGAAGATAGCCTGCAAGTGAAAGAGGGACATTCTGGACTAATGAGAGAGTGTGAGTGTCACAGCATGACCTTCTCTCCACACTGAGATTATGCAGATTAGGTTGCTGTGTTTGGTGCTGGTTTTCAGGATTTAAACAGTGGATTCCTTACCCTTCTGATTTCACAAACTGAGAAAGATTGCTTCAGTCATCAGTCTGCAACATTCCGGCAGTAATTACAGGCTATCTTTGATGTCTGCTCCTGGTTTTAGCCCTAAATGTTCACACTGTGATCCCAAGATCTTAGATATGGTACAACCCCTAATATACATATTATGTCCCAAACTTTTTGCTTCCTTTTAAGTTTTCTGGAACATTTTGTTGAATCTGAGCATTCAAACTTTTAGGTGATACTTCTGTAGCAGATGTATATGAGAAACCTCTTAAGTGCTGCTAATCTTATCAATTTGTCTGAATTCCTTTAGCTTTTCACTGGATTGTACTCCTAATTCATAGTAGGGTCTCATTCAAGTCTCATTCATCTGTGAAGCTCACTGAGTACTCACCATACCATTGTGAGACTGAATTGGGTGTAACATTTTTCAACAATAGTTTCTAAGAAACAATTATTTCAGTGGCATAATATTTCATGTTCATTTTTGCTAAAATCCCCCTCTTATGGAATGAGTAATGTCAAGTTACAAGATTTGTAACTTGGTCTCTTCCAGTCTCTCTTTCGCTCCCTCACACATGCACACAACATGCATACTTACCCTTGTATGCCTGTGTGTCAAACCCTGTTTACAAATGCAAGGGTTGTCCTGGTGTAATCTCTAGGGTAACCGGATTAGTTTTCCATCAGGTAAAGTGTGGAGAGAACCTTAGCTTAACTGAGAACTTTAAAAAGTCCAAACATTATAAAGATATGTACCGTCTTCTCCTCCTCACTGAAAGTTCTCACCTATTATCTGCTAAAGATGCTATTTTCACATAACCTCTCAAGTCAAGAAGCTTCTTCCATTGTATGATTTCAATATAGATTATGTCACCAGCCCAGTATTAGCTCATCTTTTTACAACATGAGATTATATTTGTTTTCTCTCCTACTCTCCTTAATAAGTAAAAAGTAAATAGCATTTGCTGTATGGCATATAGCCAAGACCCCAAGGTACACACTGATTGTATGTGTTCATGCCAAATTGAAAAGTCCCTGTTCTAAGACCATCAGAACAGCACTCCCTGCTATATATGTTTATAATGTATGCATTAATGATTTTACATATACACATGCGTAATATACGTTTATTTGCAAATAGATTTACAAATTACATTATATAAATAGATTTGCAAATTCAGAAGAGAGACTTATAGGGCAACTGAGTTTTGATTTACTTACTAAGTGAAGAATTGTAAATTAGGTATGTCCTCATTAAAATGCCAACCAAACTTCCAAGTTCTCCACAAACAACACAAACTCGACAGCATATCCAATATTCCACCCCATATCTGTTTTGACTTTTCCTCTGCTGGACTGCTGGCCTCAACTATGAGCTAAATTTTAGGTTTCTTGTTTTAGCCGTTAGCTCATGGAATAAAAGATGCATGTTACCAATATGTTTAGAGACCATTTTAGCTGTTAGTTGATCAGTTACCCAACCTCAGACTCTTCTAATCATCATCTTGGCTTACGGTCAGCTTTTTGACTAGCCAGACTATATTTTACATAACTATTTTGAAGGAAATAAGTCTTGTGAAAAAATTTAATAAATTTATATTCTGCTTTTCTTCCAATCTGAAGCTCAAGATGCTGTACACGGGGCTTCCCATTCATGTACTGACCAAACTCACAACTGGTTTCAGCTTGTGGCTACAAGATTTCCACTTACTAGTTTGCTGTTACTGTATCTGAATCTGGTAATTCCTTGAAGGCATGAAGGTTCTGGCACATACATGGGGTTTTGCCATCCACTTCAATTGTGAGGACAGCAGTAAACACCTCTATATATAGCAGGGATGTGCAGCTATGACTCTGCAGATGCTTCTGGCCAGCATCTCCCATAATTCCTCATCATTAGCTATGCTGGACTAGAGTTGAAAGGAATTGTAAGACAAAAATATGGGCATGGCCCACAGTTGCCCACCCCTGTTATACAGTTTTCATTTCCACAGACATCAGCTAAGAACCTCGCAGGTACAGGAGCTCCATGTGTGCAGTACAGCAAATATAAGGCTCCGTGTTTGTCAGGCTGCATTAATGAGCATATTAAGACAGAAACCATTGTTTGAACAAATGGCACAAAGTGTGAATGGTGTCCACAGAAAATATATATGCCACATTCTGTAATCTAGTTTGGAAAGGACAATATGATGAACAGGAAGTATGAGGCTTTGTAAAGAAATATATTTGGCAACTCTGCAGTTGAAAAGTGATGTATGGAACTAAAAAAATATTGTTGAGTTTTAATTTCACAACATTGGCAAAGGACCAAATGCAATTTAGAAAAACTTAATTTTAAAATTGCCAGAAGTGTTCAGATTTCCAGAATTTTATAAAACAAAGGTTTTTCAGCTCTTACTACCAGCTTTCAACTCAGTCCAGTTTGTTTCCTTACTAACTTCTCCCTCAGACTGTTGTTTGTCTCCTCAGGAGACTGGAAGAGGCAACCTGGTGTGGGGGGAGGAGAGGGAGAGGGAGAAGATAAAAATCCATTGTAAGAAAATTCATGGGCACTTAAGAAAGTATTTACAGAAATGTCAAGCCATTTGAAAGGCAACCCTAAAACCAAGAATAAACAAGGAAGAAACTGTGGCATGATTAACAACATCAGCCATACCGCATCAAACATACTGTAAAATTCTAGTAATTTCAGTAAGTGCTGGAAATCATAATAATATAAATTGTAACTGTTCCCAGTGTATTTTGTAAATGTAGTGTCTATTAATGCACGTTTGTCCTGTTGGAGGTGGCAGGGAGAGGCAGTGCGTACCTCCCATAGGAAATTCTACATTGCCCTTCAGTGCAGCACTCAGGTTTGGAGCATCGTTCATGCTGGAAGGTAATAGCATGCAGCAAAGAGAGTTAGGCTTAGAGAGAAAAGGAACAGCTGCCTCACTCTTATTTCCAAGCCCTCCTTCCCCTTTTAATTGTTTCAACGAAAGCAATGGCAAAATTTAATTAGAAGTTTGCTTTGCAATAATTTAGGAAGCTGGTTTCACACTTCAAGGTCATCAGGGCTGTAGCTGCCTTCCAAGCTCTGCCTCTCAACCAGGGTCCAAGGTCCTTTCCCTTCCAAAGGCTGCTTAATAGATTCACTTTCCGAGGAAAGTGAAATTTTTGTACATCACAGACTTACAGTGCGATCCTCTCCTTACTCTGAAGTAAGGCCCACAGAGTTCAATGGATATATGCTTGTAGTCTAAACATCTCAAGCCCCAGAATGGGCAAGGGGCGTGGGAAAGTCCATTGCTCATTGGTAGAGATGGGGACGAATTGCCATTTTGGCAAGTCATCGTGCTTCGTGATCTATCAAATGTGATGAAGCACGAAGTACGAATAGCCTCCCCATGAACCAACAAAGCATGAATATATTTGTTGGTTTGTGGGGGGGTGTCTAAAAAAAGAGGTCCCCTCCACCCCCACAGCCTGCCCCCCTGCCCCTTTCCCACTACACCTGCTGCCTCCCTACTTTGGCTGCTGCAATCTGCACCGCCGCGGCTGCCACCGCCAACCACGGAGGCCTGTGCCATGATGGCCTCCAGAGTCACCATCCAGCACCGCTTGCTGTGATGGCCTCCGCCACTGTGGCCTGCCTTAAGAGAATCTAGGCTGCCCTTTGCAAAGATGGTGGCTGAAGCTTCCCTGCCTAAGAGAAGCTGCAGCTGCCATCTTTGCAAAGGGCACCCTGGATTCCCATGAGGAAGGCTAAAGGAATATGGGCTGCCCTTTGCAAAAAAGGTGGCTGCAACTTCCCTGCCCTAAAAAAAAGCAGCTGCCATATTTGCAAAGGGCAGCCAGTGTCCCTTACGGCAGACCATGGTTGTGGTGGTGATGGGTGGCGGCATAAGTGGACAGCAGTAGATGACAGCAACAGCAGGCGGTGGTGGATGGCAGGAGTGACTAAGGTAGGGAGGGGAAGGGATGGGGGATAGACTGTGGGGGTGGCTGGCTGATCAACTGGTGGGCCCATAGGCAGAAAGGGAAAGCCATAGGAAGAGGGGGACAAGTTGTATGGGGGACAAATCAAAATGGGGAAATATTTGTCCCTTTGTATTCATTGGGTCTCTGGAACTGATGAATATGAAGGGACAAATATTTAACAAATCAGCAATTTTTCACAAATATTGTGATCCACTTTTTTATTTGTCCCCATGTCTACTCATGGGATAAAAGATGCATGTTACCAATATGTTGTTTAGAGACCATTTCTTCATAGGGTCATGAGATCCAAAAGCCACTATTCTGCCCATATTTTCCATGATCTTCCTGCTGTCTTTGATAAAGCAGATCATTTGCTCCTCCTCAATACCTTTCAGGCTTTAAGTTTCTGTGCTTCTATTCCTGGCTGATCTCATCTTAAACTGTCTAGGGATGTAGCCTCAATCAGAAACTCTTCTACTTAGGCTCCTGTCCATTTGATTCCCTCGGGATTCTGTTCTTTGGATTCTACGCGTCTCATTCTATTCCTTGTTCCTGAAGGATCTAATCATTTACCATGGTTTTTAGTAGATGATACCCAAGCCTACCTTTCTTGTCCCAAAGGTCCTCTTCCCATCCAGTCTTGTATCTCCAGAGAACCTCTTGGATATTTGTGCTTGGATAATTTGAACATATTGAATTTCAATAAGTTCAAGATTGAACCCCACATCTTTTTGCACATTCATTCATCACCTTTCTTCTTCCACATAGTCATCCACCTTGTCAAACAGACATGAACCTGCTCCCCATGTGATCATGACAAAGTCTTACTGTGTCTTCCTATACAACATCAAGAGCTTCTGCTATGCATGGATGCTTTCCTGTTGACGCAGAAGCTTGAAAAATTTTGGTTGGCCTTGAGTAGCTGCATGCAGAGAAGATGCTGCCCTTTGCACACTATAACTCTTCACGGAAAGAGAGCCACGATGGGGGGGGGGGGGGAACAGGCATATCCTGTTTTCTTTCTGCACACGTTCAAGTTAAACTTACCCAGAACAGCTGAACGAGGATGATAACTGAATTGAATACATATTCTTTCTCTCATCCCATCTCCCTGTCCTCCCTGGATCGACTCCCCAATTGTCCATTTTTTAAATTAGAAACTTATTACCATGCAGGCCTACTGATATTTAATTAATTTTCCTGGAAAATACAGATACAACTTTGCATGGAATGATGAATGTGAAACAATTAGCCAGTAAACAATAATAACAACAAGCAGAAAAGTTTATTTCAATTGTATTGGTGTAGAGAATGTTCAGCTTTCCAAAAATTTTAGCCAAGAACTCCCATAATAGCTTCCCACCAGGCATGGCCCATGGTATGGTATCGAAGGAACTTTATGATATAGAACTACAAAATACTGTGGAGGACCCAAGGTTTCTCTCTCCTGAATCCTGCCTCTGTTTACCAATATTTTGCAAAAAGAAATCTAAGGTAGCCCTGTCTTCTAAGGACTAAGTATTACCTCACTATCCCAGTCTTATTTTCCTACCCAGTGCTTGCTTGCCAGTACTTTCATTGAAAGAATCTTTACACAACATTTCCAAGCTCTTCAATTAAAACCTCTTCATGCCTCCTGTAAAACTGCCCAAAAATGCCCTATCAGGAAAAATGCACAAAATGTCACCTTGAAATCAACTTGAAAGTTATACCCACTTATTGATCATGTTAGCTCAATGTTTATTCAAACAGGGAGGTACACCCTTCATCCTCATGTAGGACCATTTGTAGTCCTGAGAAACTAGGGGTATATTAATTGGGGGGGAAGGGCATTTAAGGGGGTAAATCTTACCTTTAAGTGGAAATCACAACCTTTTAGTGGCCATCTTTTCCCCCAAGAATGCTCCAAGGACCAAATGATGTGTTCTGACACTGTACAGTTTACGGATGCTTTACAATAGTAGAGGTTAGGCTATTTGAATTGCTTGAAGGAGGAAAGCTCTCACCAAAACCATATTTTTATGGTTGTTGTTGTTTTTAAGCATGAGAACCATGCACCTTGGGGCCATAATTGTTCTCTAAAACAAGATCTGGTTGTAAGCACCTGTTTTAATACAAATATCCAGTTTTAAAAAAAGAATGGGACTTTTTAAAATAAGAAACAGCACCCATTTCATTTTGAGCACTACCACTTCTCAGAGGTCCTGGGGGTAGGAAGAATGACTCCAGTCATGAACATGCTTGGTTTTCATGTGTAAAATCTAGTTTAATTTCTCTGGTGCTGAACACTATTGAAAATTAATTACTTTACAAAGGGACTCTTTTACTGGAAGTGGGAAAGAGCATACTTATGTTTCCTCAGAGGTAGAAATTACTGATTTTCCCCTCATTCAACCTTATAAACATCGTCTTTAGATGATAAGTCACCTCCCTTTCTGTTTTTTCCAGACATGTGACCTGCCATACACATGGGTGGCACTATAGAAGTAATGGTACTACTACTGTACTACTATTAGTAGATGCCCAGTGTGGTATAGTAGATAGAGTGATGGACTGAACTCAAGAGGCCTTGGATTCAAATCCCTGCTCAGCCGTAGAACCTCACTAGGGCTGTGAAACTGGTAAAGCCAAGCTTTAAATATCTGGAATTCTCTGTTAGGCTTGCTGTAAGTCGGTTCCAACATGATGACACATAGCAACAAAAACCATTTGCAATGGCATCAGCAGCAGGAGCAAGGGCTGAAAAGTGATTGACCCTGATTCTCCTGCAGCTCAACACAGCCAAAAGAAAAATGTCAAAAGAAAATGTTAGTAATTTCAAGCTGTTATAGTTGCTTAGCTATGATTTGATTGTTGTTTTCCTCTCTCCTTTTATGAATTGCCTTGAGGGGGGAAACTACTTATTAAAAACAGGATAAAAAACCTAGGTAGGAAAGAAGGAAGATAATTTTTGTTACCTGCTTCATACCCCATGGAAAATTTTCCTTTGAGCTTGGAAGGAAAGTAGGGACCCTCCAAATGGCTCTTTACCATAAAAGGGTGGTTTTATAAAGCAAAGAGTTCTCTGTGTAGCAGAACATAATTGTGGTTACTCCTGCCTTGCCATTGCTTCCCTCTAAACCTCCACCACCTTTCTGAATTCTTGCCTCTATGTATCATTTATGATCTAGACATGTACATGTGTGGGCCCAGCAAGCCCCAGCTGGTGAGCTACCTACTTCACATCAATCATTCTCATGTGCAGCTCACCTGTATATTGGAGTGGGGACGAAGGATCTTTGAGAGATCCCCTTGACTGAGCAGATGTAGCCATGGTGGGACTCCTACTTAAGGAGGAACCAGCCCCTGCATAGTAGGACTTTTGTACGAACACACCTCTCATGTCTGGACCTCCCTTGTCTTGCACGCTTCCCAGTGAGCTGCATCTGCCCAAAATTCCTAGAATCATAGAATCCTGAGAAAGTTGGGAGAAGGTACGGATTGGTGACATGAATACTGGTAACTGGGAGGAGCTGACTGTGCCACCTGAGGAGGCTATCCATGTTCAGCATGACCATCTTGACGCCGTGAGACCTGCCAGTTAGAGAATCAGCATTGCGCCTGCCACCAGCAATGCAAGAACCAACCATCCATCTCAAACCCAGCTGCCCCCTCCAGCTCCTGAGCCCTCAAGGAGTAAGCCACCCAGTATAACCCACCTGCACCCAAGGTTCCATACAGGATGCCAACCAGGAACACCTGGACTTGGGGTGTGCCAGTGCCGAGAACTATCACACACCGGGAAAATGTCCATGCTACCTTGCTACCTTCAAGGGCAAGTGTCTAGTGACATTCACCATCCTTGCTGTGGCACACCTGCCTGGCCCACCTGTGAAGGATGCCGGACTTAGTGGAAGAGCAAAGTCTGCACTCTGCCCCTTAGACTTGGTGAGAAAGAAGAGGAGAGTTGGGGGTGAATTGAAATCTGGTGCCCTGCACATCTTCATTCTGTCTGGACCCATTGGCCAGTTAAGTTGAGCATTTTTTAAAATAAAAGGTTACAGTTTGGCAACAACTTACTGCATCATCATGGAGGAGGAGCAAGGAGGAGCTCACAGCCAGATTTGCTAAATAGCTGGTGTGACTTGGTGGGTTGGAAATAGAGATGGGGACATTTTTTTTTAAAAAAAATGGCAATTCGTTTTGATCCGTTATTCATCAAGGTTAACGGATCAATGAATATGAATATACGCATATTCTTCATATTAAGGTGAGAGAGTGTTAGTGGGGTGGCATGGGGCCTAAGGTAGGGAAAGGAAGGGGGCTGGGCTGTGATATTGGGTGGCTGTGTGGGGTGTTGGCTACCCTTCTGCCACCAATCAGTTGATCGGTGGCTGATAGGCAGAATGGTGTTTTTTATTTTTTAATACGAAGGACGAATAAAAATGGGTAAATATTCATCCCTTCATATTCGTGAGGGTCTCTGGAACCCACAAATACGGATCGATGAATATTTAACGAATCAGTTATATTTGTCGGAAAAAGAAATCAATTTTTATATTTGTCCCCATCTCTAATGGTAAACCATTTCTGAGTACAGTGATGCCTCGCTTAACGAGTGCCCCATTTAACGACAAAACTGCTTAGTGATGAAGAATTTGCGATCAAAAAAGCAATCACATTGCGACGTTTTAAATAGGAAAAATTGCTTTGCGATGATCAGTAAGCTGTTTCGCTTACCGGTTATCGCATAGCAATCTTTTTCCTACAGCTGATTGGCGGTTCCAGAATGGCTGCCGGAAAAAAAACATGGCCGCCCGCTGTGTTTTGGGACAGATTCCTCGCATACCAGGCAGCGAAAATGCCCGCCGTATGGAGGATTTTTGCTTAAAGGTGAGTTTTTTGCCCATAGGAACGCATTGAAGGGGTTTCAGTGCATTCCTATGGGCTTTTAAAAATTGCTTAGCGATGCTTTCGGTTAGCAGCGATTTTTGCTGCACGGATTAACATCGCTAAGCGAGGCACCACTGTACTTCTTCTACTTAGAAATCCCTGTGAGGGTTACCATAGGTTGAAATCAGCTTGATGCCACATAGTAGTTATTAGTATTCTTATTAGGCAGATATTATAACACCGTTGTTTGACACTGTGTCTTGCATCATCTTCCTTTAGATAAATGGGTTGCCATGAATTCAAGATGTCTCCTTACCCTGAGTGTGACTTGATCAGCTGAACTGTCCAATCCACCTATGTTCTAACTGGCATCTAGCTCCAGGTTTGAGGGAACTCCTAATAAAATGTCCTCTGTTAGCCTCCTACTTATAGTTTTGGGCTCTCCCTGTGGTCTTTTCTTCAGACAGCAGTAGTGGCAAAAGCAGCAGTAGTGTGAGAATCTGTGCCCTGTGGCTATAGGCTGATCTCCATTTTCGTTTCCCTCAGTGCCTCATGGTGAAGCTACAGTGGTGCCTTGACTTACGGCCATAATTCATTCCAAAAGATGGACGTAACTTGAAATGGTCATAAGGAAGGCACTGAAATGCAATTAATCCGTTCCGGCCAAAAAACCCCAAAAAAACACACACAACAAAAATCACTGCAAGACTCATTGGAAATGCAATTAATCCCTTGCAGCCGAAGGGGGGGGGGAGCAATCAAGCATGCAACACCCATCGGAAGTGCACAGAAAACAAATGGAGCAGATTGGAAATGCACAGAGAACAAAGGGGGCAGGTCAGAAATGCAAAGAAAACAAAGGAAAAAGCAAGGAAGCATGCAGGACTCATCAGAAATGGGGGGAAACCCCAAAAAGCAACCAACCCCCCCAAGACCCATCGGAAATGGAGGAAAAGCCAAAAAACAAACAAATCCCCCAAGACCCATCGGAAACGGGGAAAATAAACCCCAAAAAGCAACCCCCCAAGACCCTTTGGAAATGGGGGGGACCCAAAAAGCAACAAAAAACCCCAAGACCCATCAGAAATGGGCAAAAAACCCAAACAAACAAACCCCCCAAGACCCATTACAGCACAGAAACATAACCCCCCCAGCTCAAAACTATGCTGCAAAAACACAGAGAGCATTCTTAAAAAGCAGAAAATAGCACTTTACCTTACCAGGCAGCCTGAAGTCTCCCTGCAAACACACACACACTCAGAAGCAGAAGGAGGCAATCCCAAGCCTCCTCCAACACACACTCTCTAACTGCTGGGGCAAAAGAGCTACAAAGAAGCAGCCTCATCGCCACCTACAGTTAGAAATTTGAATTTCCCGCCTTTTCCCCCCTGCCTTTTTCTGTTTGTAAGTGGAAGCTCTGGTCGCAAGAAGAAGCAAAATTTTGGGGCCGGAGCTGGTCGTAACTCAAAATGGTCATAAGTTGGGGCACCACTGTATTCTAATGTTCACGTGGATAATTAAAACAGAGGGGTCTACCCGAACCGGCCACTTGTGTAGGGAATCCAGAGCCAGATCACGTGAGGGTTGTGTTGGCAACAGGAACCCTGGCAGATATTCAGTGATAGCAGATGCTACTAGTTTGTTCGAGCTCTTTGCTGAAAGTAATATACAGTATGTCTAAATGTATACAGCTCAACCCTTTAACCCCCTTAGCACAATGATGTCTAAGGGCAGGATTACATGGAAAGGATTGTACTCTTCCACATACACTCCAGTCTAGTATTCCAGTGAGATATAAATATTTTTTATAATAAATAGACTCTTAGAAATGCATGCGTGATTAAATATTTACTTAGAAGATCAGACACTCCTTCTGTCTGTGCTCTAGAAGCTTTTTACTGGGAATAACTTTTCCAAATGGGCGAATAACACAAAAAGCTGCTTTTAGAAATGGTCTCCTGAAAGCCAGCCCCAGGGAGGAGAAACTGTCATGCTGGAGACGGGTCTGAAATTACATGTTCAAAGCAGGGGCAAAATTCTCTTCTGCTATTTCACTGTCCCTGGCATGCAGCCCAAACAAGGGGAAGTACAATTTGTTGTGCAGCAGGTGTCCTGCCTTCTACATAACCTTTCCCCCCATAGCTTGCAGCAGGAGCAGTAGAGGAATGCAACCTTTTTGAGCGAAATCTTGGCCGCCGAACATGTCCAATTCACAAAGACAGCTTGCTAGCAATCCACCATGGGGAGGGAGGATAATAAAAGTCGAGACTACAGAAAAAAGGTATCTAAGGAGCATTCTTCTTCCCCTGTAGGGGATGTCGTATTTCACCAACCTATCACACAGGTGGAATGGCAAGTACAGAGGGGTGGAGAGGTCTCTCCCAAAACTGAAAACATTGGTGACTTCAGAAAATTACCCAGGCTTTCTGCATTTCCTCCTTCAGCTAATTAGGCAGTGCAAACTCTTGGAACTGTCCCCCTGATATAGTAACCACCATTCTTCTCACATGTTGCATCCTTGTACTGTACATATTCTCACCAGTTTGCAGCTGGTTGGTACAATAGCCCTTTCTGGGCATTTAATGTATGCTCAATGCCCAAACATTCTTAGGGAAAATAAGTTTATCTTTTCCTATCTCTACTACAGTACTGGCCTATTTCCATATAAAAGCTGGCACTGCTTCACTAAGCAATGAACTGATTCTCATATAGGCCAAGGTTAATGTATGTCCTTCTTCTGTTCCTCCTGTCTGGTTGTACATCGGCAGCCAACATCCACAGCGTGCTCCAGTAGCTGGCACCCTTTTGAGGCACTTCTGAAGTGTGCGTCCTCACAAGTGATGAGAGGAGTGTACTAGAATTTCCATTCCCTTCCATTGTCGCTTCCAATACATGAAAGTGAGAGTCTAAAAAGGAGGAGGTTACTATATCTGTTTAAGGTCACCTCATGAGCCAGAACATGAAATAATCAAGGCTCTGCTAAGATGTAAAGCCTACAGAGATATAGCCGTCTCCCTTTCTTGAAACTTGTTTTCACATATTGAAAGAGATTATCAGGGTCAGCATACTCCCCTCACTGGGTGTGTAGAACACATACTTTAAGGACAGCTGAATAGAGCTTAGGTCGGACATAGAACAGCATATAACTTGAAGGCCAAGCGACAGCAAAGGTAAAGGGTAGCAAAGTGTAAACTACAGTTATCAAATGAAAACTACATTATCTTTCCATTGCTCACTATAAATTTGATTGTTTAAATAGGGTTTAGCTAGGTGTTGCAGTGGTGCATGTCTGCCAAATACAGCTTCACAGGTGAAAGATGACTATCATGGGACACAACTTTAGCTTTTCTTTTAAAAGTATATTTAATGAATAAAGAAACAAGCCTTTTTTAAAAAACCACCTTTCATCTTTACAGATGGCAAGGCATTCTGCAATAGGTAAAAATAGAGTAGCCATAAAAATATAAAATACAAACAGATGACATCATTGAAAGACAAGGCTAAGCCAATTTAAAATGCCCAGTAAAAGAAACAGCTTTAACCAAGCTTGTGAAAGACTGTTGTGTCAATGCCAATTTTGCCTGCATGGGGAAGGGCCTTCCATAATTGTTGCACCACAAACAGGAGGGTTTTTTTCCTTTGCTGTCATATACTGTGTTCAAGATACTTGGAGAAGAGCCTCTCCTAAAATCTCTCGTGTCCTGTAAGGAGTGTGGGATCCCTCCAACATCCAGCGATCTCTATAGCCCTCCAACTTTTCATTTAAAAAAAAATGGCCACAAGAAAGCACAAGGGGGTGTTTCATTCTTTTTAAACCCCTTTTTGTTTTTGTTTTGTTTTTTGTTTAAACAAATTTTCTACTTCACCCTTGGGTCTTTAAAATAATAAAAAGTGCAGATTAGCTTCTTTGGCCAAACTCCTCCCTTTTTAGCCTCACCCCATCCTTCTAGAACACAACCCTCTGGCTACTGGAAAATCTGAAGCATGGCTCTCAACCGTGCTGAGATTGCCCAGCCCTGACTAAAACTTCACACAAACCTGTGTTCTCCAGACCTGTTAACTACAGTTTCCATAGTCTCCAGCCTGAGGATGAAGGGAGCTATAGATTGCTTGAAAATATATCCATGTATTGTTAAGTATCTCAGGGCCAAAGATTTGCTTCCACTTTGCTGCCTCAAAAACACACAACCCCTTTCCTTTTCTGGATTAGTGGACTGCCTTTCCCTCCCTCCCTCCCTCTTTCTCTCTCACACACATACACACATATATACACATGTATATAACTAGACCAAGGTCACTTATTGACCTTAATTGCTCAATGAGAATTTGAACCTGGGTCTTCCCAGGCCACATTCCTTTAATTCATCCGCTCTCCGGCAGCCTTGTCTTCTCTCCGTTATTTGCCAAGGAAACATACCTCTTTGATTAAGGTTTGCTAAACTATTCTGCTCCCACACCTCCTGCTTACGCGGTTGGGCAGTTACAGTGAAAGAGGTGTTACCGAGCAAAACATAATATTTAGGGTTTGTCAGGGCTGCGACTACACAGTAAAGATTGGATTGAATTGAACTGAATATTTAGAGGATATTACACTGCAGCAAAATGAAAGTGCCAGGCAAATGGAAGTACAAATAATAACAATATATCCAGCGCTTTCCTTTAATGGAACGTATTTAAGCTTTTTTTCCCCCCCTTCAGAAAGCACATGGAGGCAGTGGTTCTTAGTTTCAGCAGGAATGAGACATTGCTAAATATCCCACCCAAAGTGGGAGCCTGTTGATTAAGGCAGAGATGGGAATCCCATTGTGGCAGCATTGCTGACCCCCCCCCCCCCGCCTTGCTCATAGATCTTCTTGGCTTGCTTCTTCTAGGCAAAACAAAAACAAAAACCCTTCAACCTATTTGCACAAGGAAAAGGTCTGTTGAATAAGACTACATGCAAGCTGCTTTCAGCAGGGATGCCCATTCTGTCCAAAAAAATATGTACATGGTGCCTTATGGCCTTCTCCAATAAACAGTAAAGGCTTGGGATGCTGGTTTGATTCCCAAGCCAAGACAATTAGCCTCTACATCTCAAGCCTTCACATTAATTCTAGAAATGCAAGAACAACCTTGTACATGTCTACTCTGAAGTAAGTTCCCTTTGATTTCATAGGGAATTTCTTCCCAAGTAAGCTTTCATTCAACTGTCCCAAAGTGAAGACCCGTGTATGAGAAGCATTTCTGAGGGGCACAGGATCAGAACGGATTCTCTATATTGTCCCCTTTCTTTCTGAGGTGCAGTAAACATTCTGCTGCAGGAAGGAGTGGGGGTGGGAGTTAGCAACGGCTACACAATTAGCTGCCAAATCCCAGCTCTAGATCTATGGAGCTCCCTTGAATAATATGCACTTCTAGTTGGTGCACGCTGGAGAGTTGCTGGGCATTTGTTGAAGCTTGATGGGCCATTAAATAATTTTACAATTGATTCCTGCTTCTCCAGGGGGAGGTAGCTGTGTGTGTCTGTGCAGGAATGCAAATGTGTAGATGTAGCTGCATCAATGACTTAAATCCAAAATGCAGAGGAGTGAATGTTGTACAGTAATATAGATTCACAATTGAACACCCAGTTTAAGCAGAAGGGTGACTCTCACACTAAGAATGCTTCCTTTAGAAAATTGGTGGATTGGGGCACAAGGTAGTCTCTAAACAAAAAACAGGCAAAGAGAGGAAAATAGAGATCTCTAGATTCCCCCACCTGTTATGCCTTTGGGCAATCTGCCTGGTGGCAATGCCATGCATTCAGAACAATGCCTGAGCAACATGTCCCCCAGTCTGGTTCTGATTCATCCAGCATTGGTGGAGGCATCCTTGATATGACTAAAACGTGAAGGACTGGGGACCTCAAGAGAACTCATCGTGAGTATAGAGAAGACACTGCTGGACGCCTTAGCATAGCACTTCTGTTTTTCCACCATTACCTCTCTTCCATATTGTAGCAGGCCACTCTCAAGCCTCTTCCAATCCAGGCCTATAAGAGTGCTCACTACCTCTCACCAAAACTGCTGCCACCAACCTATCCTTAAAATCAAAAGGACAAGTGTTTCTTTCAAACAAATCAAAATGTTTATTGATTACACAAAAATAAAAGGGTAAATCACTGGTATTAAATCAATTAGTCAATCACTGTTTCTCAGACACTAGCTCACACAGACTTCTCCCTCACTGACAGGCTCTTTCTCACTCATTCTATCAATCTCTCTCAACTCTCATCTCTCAAACT
The DNA here is from genome assembly GCF_051106095.1 of Pogona vitticeps. NCBI lineage: Eukaryota > Metazoa > Chordata > Lepidosauria > Squamata > Agamidae > Pogona > Pogona vitticeps. The sequence continues at coordinate 125,727,763 of NC_135784.1, read as the reverse complement.
CAATCTCCCTTCTTCTCACACATCACACACACCTTATATAACCCAGCTCCTCCCACTTCTGCACCACCCTCCGTCCTCTCATTGGCTGAGGTTCCCCTGCCCAGCTGTGACGGACAGGTGAGAGCAGAGCTGAATGCCACACATACCAAGGATGTTCAGGTAACAGAATGGACCCAGACAATTATTACACATGCTCAGTAAATTCCCATGAATCCCAGATGACCTGTAAGTGCAGTAGCCCAGTCTCTTATGTAAAACAAACCCCACCGTATCTGTTGCCGCAGATAAAGGCTACAGTGATTTCTCAAATTGAGGCAATTCACCTCCAAATGTTATGTTGTTCGTCTTACCCAGCATTAAATCCCAGTGTCTGATGTCTATGGGATCTTACATCTACCTAACAGACCGCTCTGGAGGCATTCACATGAACATAATAGACCAAGACATTTGTGAATACAAAGTCAAGTGTAGCCATCTCCCTGTGCTCAGGCAAGAACAGCCCCAAAGTTGTCCTGAAAAGTATGCTAGGAAGATTTCAGGAAGACTGGAATACTTTGTTAGACAATAGCACAGTGTGGTAAAGTCCTACATCCTGTCATGTGGTGTTTCCGGAGAAAGGAAGGGAGGAAAAGGAGATATAGGAGCTCAAACATGCAAAAGCCAATGCATTTCCAAGATGCTCTTCCTCAGAGCACAGCAAAGTTGACATCCTGCATTCCAAGTGCTTCTCAGAACAAGTATTTTGAAAGACATCCCCTTATTATCTCTTTTGCACTTTTGAGACTCTTTCTTTCCTGCCATGCCAATATTTTCTGCCATCCTTCCTGTTCCCTTCAGGAAGGGAGCAGGCATTTCCTATGTGTGTAGATGGTGACTTGACTTAATTGAGTCACTAAATGTGAGGGGCAAGTATCATGTATGCTTTTGAGCCAGCAAGACGTGTCATCAAGTTGCACATTACACTTCGACAGAATGGCCTGCTTTGTCACCACATGCCCCACTGGATCAGAGATGTGCAGGAAGCCATTCCTGGGAGTTGCTCATGAGTAATAATGAATGCCAGGCCAAAAGGGGAGGAGGGTCAACACAGGCTGTGTAATTAGGTACTACAGAAGAGATTTATCCCAGTTATAGAGGAGCAGTGAGAGAGACCTGGCATGATTTGCATCGAGCCAGGAGCATTTGAATAACTTAGGCTACGTACACTTTCCTGTGAATTAGTCCCATTGAGCTCAGTGGAGCATGTTACTAAGTAAGTAGGCCTTCTCTGTGGATGCTCCCTGTCTGTGGAATGCCCTCCCTCAGGGGCTTAAGTTGGCCCCTTCCCTTTAATCCTTTGACCCATAGTTGAATACCCACCATTTCAGGCAAGGTTTAATAACTATTACTGAGTCCTTGGATGCTACTATTTTGCTTTTGTTAAATTTGTTTTTACAGTTTTAAATTTTTAAAAATTACTTAATGGATGTTTAATTAGTAGTATAATTTAATTGCTTTTTTATTAGGTACTTTATTGTATTCTCAGTTTTACTGATTTTAATGTTGTAAGCAAGCTTGGGTCCCTTCAGCAGGAGAAATAATAATAATCATGTGCTGCCAAGTCAATTCTGACTTATATCAATCCTTTTCATGGCTTTCCAGGTAGAGAATAGACTTTCCCTTTTTATGGGGAATCCTGGGACTGTGCAGCTTGCCCAAGGCCACACAGGCTGGCTGTACTCATAATAAACACAGTGAGCAATCAAACTCCTAACCTCTGGCTCTGCAGCTAAAGACCTAAGCTACTGAGAAAGTCAGCTTACAAATGATACAAAATAAATAAATAAATTATAAGGGTGCAGCTTGAATTGCACCCACTCTGAAATGTAAAAAACACAGACCACCTTGTCCCCAGCACAGCACTCATCAGCCATTCCTCAGCTTTGGTTCATACTCCTAAAAGGTTCAGTCCTACTCTCCAAAGTTGTAGCCACTCAAATTCTCAGTATTTTGCATCAATTCATTTTTGAACCATTGCTGTCAAATATACTATATTTTTCCACTGGACTTTAATTTGTTGGTTGGTTCATTCATTGGTTGATTTGGAGCAATTGACTTTTACATTATTTGAATAGTTAAGTGTGCTCATTTTATATAATTTTCTCAGTGTGCACTGCTATCATGTTGCTGCCCACATCTTTGGGCTACCCAAATTGAAACAAAACAAGGAAAGGCCAAAGTTACATCCACATGGCCTGCATCAAGTACAGCATCCAAGTCAGGACATTTTTACATTTACAGGGGTGTAACTTCACTAATTTATGGAAGAGAACTATCAAATGGTTCCATTGATGGCCCATTCTGGAACACATACTGCTGCATTCAGATGGGAGAGGTTGTATCTATTGTTTAATTTTTCATTTAATATTTAACTTATTGTGGTTTTAATTGTGTGAATTTTAATGTTGTGAGCTGCTTTGGCTCCCTTGTTGGAAGAAATGCTGCATATAAAATAAAACTAATAAAAATAATAATAATATCAACACCTAACCATTCTAGTTACTTTTAAGATACTATTAAAATATTGAAACCAGAATGGTTTCAGAAATAACTGCAAGGGCTTTCAAAAATAACTGCAACTATTTAGTTCTTCAAAGAAACTTCCCAAACTCTGCTGCTGGCTGACCTGTAAGCCACCCTGTAATAAGCCTTTATTACAGAGATTTGCGAGAGAGATTCAGATGGAGAAGCCTTGATACAATCATAACCAGGGTGTTAATATTAGTACTTCCCCCTAACTAATCTGTATGTAAAGTTATGAGAATAGATGTAAACAGGAGTACATTGGAGAAACAATGGTGCCTTCTTAATTACTGGGCCTGCTGCTTGACAATATCCGATTGCTATTTCTGAAGCAAAACTAATATGTCAATGTCAAGGAAAATGAGTTACCAACAAGTGTATGAGAGGAGTTGGCCCACACCATTAATCAAATCAGGCGTGTGGTAGCTGATCATATAATATCAGTGGAATAATTTGTTATTCCTTGTTGTACTATCAGATGAATATATTTGCTGGATAAATTGGCAAGCTTCAAATAGGATGTAATTCCCTGGAGTGACATGTATTCAGGACCCATCGCTGTTTACCTCAATCCTTGCTGAAAGGACTGAAATTTTCTAACATCATGCTTACTTCTTCTCTAGCTGTTGCTTTGAAAACCCAGACTATCCTGTGATGCGTCCAGATGATTCCAGCTGCCTTCTGAAAATTTGAAAACCGGCAGGGAAGAGCAGCTCCCTTTCATCATCACTCCCATAATTTTTCTCTCCATTCAAGAAACAGCAAGCCATTGGGATTTGTAGTTACCTGCTTTATTACATTGGGGACTGGAAACAGTAGCTATGCATGTAAGATCACACTTCCCCAGGGCAGTGAGTGGATCTCTGTTGAAGGAGCCAGTGGTTCGTTGAACCTTCTTACCCAAAAAGAGGCCAGGCACCCTTCCTCTTCCTCAGTCTGACCTTCCTTGCAGGTTTCTGGTGAGGATAAAGAGGAGAGGAAGAGACACCTGTCTATCATCTTGAATTCACTGGAGGAAAGGCTGGTTATGAATGTAACTAACATTCCTGAGCCTGCCATCTTGTTCCCAAATGGCCATTTCTGTGCACCTGACATGAGCCAACTATCCCCTTGCTAATCTCAAGTTAGAACTGGAGCTGAGATCCAGTACAAAGCACCATCCTGATGGCAAATCATCATCACCTTTGTCTATTGGCGATTGCCTAAGCTGCCCCATAGATCATCGTGAAGGATCGCAGACCATATAGGACTTCCCTTGCTTTCCCCACATAATTCTCCCTGAGCTTAGTGAATTATTGTCAACTCCACCTAGACCCAGCCTTTCCTCATAGGGACCTGGGATTGCATACCTCCTTCCCTCTCCATTTTCTCTACAAAGTAGACAAGGCTGAGAGATCCTGCCAGGCCCAAGATCACCCGTTAAGTTTTACAGCTGAGTGCAGGGATGAACTTGGATTTCTCTAATGCTAAGGCTTATCCTGAATCAGAACATTGGTCCATATAGCCCCATATGAATGGCAATCAAGGCTGTCTTGGATTTCAGGCACCTAGAGACCCCTGGTATTCCCTGGTGGTCTCCCAGCCAAGTATTGGCCAGCCCTTCTTACCATCTGAAATCAGATGAGATCCTGTGTGCCCAGGGTTGTAGCCATCTTACTTTTACAACCTAAGCATTCAACCATGTTAGCTCTCTAACACCTTACAGTGCCTCATCAAGCATGAGCTGGTGACCTATGTATTTTTAGGCCATGTTCATTCAGGATAGTGTGAAGCTAGTGGCATAGGCTGTACACACATCTAAGGTCTGTGAGAGGTGGAATTTCTCTCTGCTGGCAGGCATAGGCACTTTCTGCATGCTCCAAGTGGGATCTGACAGTGAAATAGGTTTCATTTTGGACCGCTTATGGCACAGTGACATGCCAGCTATGGTATTTCCTTGCGATCACACAGTTTATGTGAAATTGTGATCCTGTCTGATGCTGATCCTTCCCCAAGCTGGACCTTTGTGCTCCAGCAGTAAAGTTACTCATTTTTGGAGCCATGCTGGAGTGTTTCCTCCATGGAGAGAAGGGTCACTCTAAGTAAGGTCTACCCCAGCAAAGGACCTTTTTTGCATGTGATCAGATATAATCCTTTCTAGCCAACTGATTGTACTCTTAGTTTATAGATGGAGACTGGACCCAGAAGTCCAGTACAAAAAAACCATCACAATAGGGGGATTGGGCCTGTATAAGAAAAGTACTTGGGGGAGAGAGGTAGGAAAAGCAAAATATCTTCTGATGCCCGTTTTGTGGTTGTGGTTGTTGTCTGTCATCATATGATTTTCCAACTCATGTGGACCCTAATAGAGCTCCCAAGGTGTGTGAGATATTCAAGAACTGGTTTATCACGTCCATCCTCCCAGATGATGTTCGTGGCTGAGCAGGGATTTGAAAACTGTGTTTCCTGAATCCCAACATGTCATCCGCTCTATCTGCTGCACCGCACTGACTCTAGCAGTTTGTTTGTTTGTTGAAAAGCAGAGTAGGGTTTGGATATAAAATTCAATCATACCCATAATAAGACACATGCATTTCCTCTCCCATTCAGATATCTTAGCAACATGTGTAACAAGTAGCCAGTACTGGATTAGCAGAACTTGCGATAGCTGCTTTTTTAAGATGGCAGCTTCAATAACCTTCCAAACAGCATCGCTGGCAGGAGCTGTAGTCAAAAAATATAACTTTTCTCAACTCTGTGCATTAAGCACAAGAAGAGTCCCCCCCCCCTTTTTTTTAATTTAAAAAAAAAAAGATTTCCAAGACATGCTATTGGGAGGACCAGCCAGGGCAATTCCTCCAGGGTAGCTTCCTTCCTGCAGAGTCCCCAGAGAGACCGAATGCTTGGTCCGGATGTATGGCAGGCACCAGCAGGCGTGCCTGAAATCGCCCTCTGAGAGCAGCACTTAGCATTATTATTGTGAAGGTCTGGAATTTCTGCTTGAAGGCCTGATTTGCTTGTAGCCAAAAGCTTAGTCTGCCACTTCACTTGTTATGAATAATAGTTGCAATGAAAAAAATTAAGTACAGGCTTCAGGGAGCTGAATAGTAATGACAGCATATTTAACTGTATGATTCTTATTGACAAGCTTTGTGAAAGACTAATTGGTAATTGCACAGAATGAAACATACACTAGCTGCACATTTGTACTTCGGACTGAGACCCAGAGAACTTCCCCACCACCACCACCTCACTCTCTCTGGGGCACCACAGCCAGCTGGGTACAAATTCATTTCAGAGTAATTGCACTTAGGAGTACAGTCATGGGAAATCTGTTTTAACCAAGGCAAGGCAAGGCAAGGAGGGATTGGGTCCTATTAAATTTCATGCCAGGATGCTGCCTTTGACAAAACAAATGGCATCTGATATAAGGGGTTCTTAAGCTGGTGTGTGTGGACACTCCGGGGAACTCCTGGATGGGCTCCGGTGGAGTCTGTGAACCAGATGCAAAGAAAGAGAAACATCTTCTTTAGCTTCCTTCTCGTTACTTTGAAATTTGTATGCAGAACTGTATATGCTTGTGTTTGTGTTTTTGAGTTGGAAATCCATAGCTTTCATTACCTTCTCCAAGAGAACCATGAAAGAATAAGAGGTTAAGAATCACTGTTTTAGGTGGAAGCAGAAATGTGTAGTCAAATAAGGTGTTGTGATCACAGTTGTTGCGAGTTGTAGTTTAGAATCTACTTGGAGAAAATGTAGAGGCCAAAGTCTATGTAACCATTCTGGCTGCTGTTTATAATTGTTCCCTAGTAATGGAGGTGGTCAGCTAATATTTCCTAAATAAAAGAGAATGGCAGAAAATACCACCATCATCTTAGAACAGCAGAGCTAGAAGGGACCCTGTGGATCATCAAGTCCAGCCTCTGTCAAAGAGCCACAGGAGGGAATTGAACTCCCCAGCCTCTGGCTTCAGCCAGATGCCCAAACCACAGAACTATCCACCAGTTCTCCTTACTTAATGAGCAATACATATGCAATGCTGAGGAGTAGAGATGGAGAGAGAAGACAATCAGCACAGAGAGATTAGGCAGAGAACTGAGCCATTGTTGTGACTTAGGGTGGTATCAGTTTTAAAAGATCAGCCAGACACAAATGCCACACATAAGAGAAAAGATAGCATTTTTTAAAAAAGTAAAGCCATATATCTCAAAAACCAAGAAAAGCAAGCAAGCCAATTGTGTGTGTGTGTGTGTGTGTGTGTGTGTGTGTGTGTGTGTGTGTGTGTGTGTGTGTGTGTGTGTGTGTGTGTGTGTGTGTGTGTGTGTGTGTGTGTGAGAGAGAGAGAGAGAGAGAGAGAGAGAGAGAGAGAGAGAGAGGAATAAATCAAAGCCCTACCCCCAAGATAAAACCCCACTAGAACATGGGGAAACTTTTCTTCCTGCTCCAACTTAATGCCTTTTCTCTTCGTCTTTAAACCTAGAAGGCAGCAACAGGGAAGTCAGGACCTGGCTGAAAAAATAATCCAAGAAAGGGCTAACAAACAAATGAGCAAACAAACCAAAAAGAGGGAATATTCCCTAACAAATCAGGGTTGAGGGAGGAATCCAAAAAATTTTCCCAAGGCAAACTGTCAGCCAGCAGCATAATAATCCAAAGAAATGGGGGAAATGCTCCCTAAAATTAAGAAGTAAAGACAAAAAAAGAAAGCATCAAAGATGGTGGCACAGAGGCAGACAGGCAGCCCAATCCAAGGTGGAAGGCGCCCAGGAGCTTGTATACCCCAAACAGTGAATCAAAGCAAAGAAAGAACAGTCCTCATTGGGTTCCAACCAATCCAAGTCCTTTAACAGATTTATAATTCCTGCTCCCTCTGGATGTTCTGATTGGCTGCTGAAAGCAGCCCTCACAATGCTATTGGTTGAAAACTTGGCAAGCAGTTTCACAGACAATGAAAGAAAGGTTGCACAGAAGAGGGAACACAAAAGAAAAACAAAACTTCCATGTGCCCCTCTTTCATAAACATGACTCATTTGTCTTTTACAGGCTATTTTTGGCAACCAATAAACAAACACAAAACATGAAAAAGAGAGCCTCTTGTGTTCTGGATCTTCTGTTAAAACACTAAAGGGCCATCCTTGCATTTCAGTTTTCTAATACTAAGGCCTGAACCTACCAGTTGAGTCATGTCCCCCTTGTGTAGATTTAGAGCTTGGGAAAAGAGATATTTTTGAATTACAACTCCCAGAAACTCCCAGCCCCTGTGGCTAATAACTTGGACAAGCTCAGTGTGAAAAACATCCAACTTGCTTTCAGGGATCCATCCGGACAGTTCTGAGCAAATGCTGTCAGAAGCCAGCAAAACTCCAGAGAGTAACCACTGACAGTGCCTTATAAAGCTCTGTGATGTATAATGTTCTTAAATGGCTGCGTTTTTTTTAACAACTCTACTATTAACTATGGCTGCAATTCTATACACATTCATATTTGATCTGGAATTCGTGTATATAAAGCTAGTGAGAAGTAACTGAATAACCTAACATTCCCTCAGGTTCTTTCCTCTACATATTAACAGAAATTGCACTGGAACAGTTTGATCCTTTTCACATGTTACAATTGTACATGTATATTATAGCCCCATGCTTGTCACCTCCTAAACTTAGTATGTGTCTTTTTTTCACCTTGCATACACCATGGAAGGACTCTGCAGGGCACCTCTATTGCCCCCTCCTGTCTCAAGACATGTTTGAACATTTATCATGTCAGGGTAGACCATAGCAACATAGAAAGCTGCCTCAGCCCAACATGAGTCCCATGGTCCACCTAGCCCATGACAAGCCGTTCTCTATGCAGTCAAAGCAAAGATGTTTCAGTCCTGTTACCCTGTTATCTTTTTATCTGGAGGTGTCACAGATTAAACCTGGGGTTCTTCTTTAGGCAAAGCATGCATTCTACTGTTAAGTCATGCTCTCTCATTCTGAAGACTGCAGGTTGCTTAGATGTGGTTAACATCAGACCTCATACCATGAGTCAATGAATTCAAAGAACATATTGCTCATCCCTTGAAAAGTGACAAATATAGATTGCTTCTCACAACAAACACACATAGCATATAATTGAAAGCTAACTTAACTTTCTCTGAAGAATCCTCCTCCACGTTACTCTATACATAAAAAGAATTATTGGCCAGAAACCCATTATTTAAGCCCAGCAGGATAAACTCAGTGGTATAAATCTCAGCAGCAAGGTGCGGCTAGTTATGAGATCTGCACCTGTGTATCTCGTTGCAGACCACTTCTGTGACTTGGCTCATGACAAGAAATATAAATGCTGGCTTCTTAGCTAGCAGCAATTTACCAGTGAAAGTTGGACTGTTGGAACTATGCTGACGTAAATATTCATATGTAATTCTGGCCATTGTTATGTTATTGCGAATGCCCAAGGTTAATTCAGAGGGCTAAAGGTTCCTCACCATATTGTAGCAGAAGCACAAATAATTAACATCACTTTCCCATAAGTTGATGGCACATTTCGAAGGTCACTAATGCACAGGTTCATTAAAAAAAATAGACAACAACAAATTATGCTTTTCACAGTTTCCTGCTTTGTGTCCACTGCTTATTTCTTAATCTTAGTTTACCTTTGGCAGATCCTCACAAGGTAGGATATCTTAGAGGGCAAAATGACAGTATCTTGTACATTGGCTTCATAGCCATCATCTATTAGCTTCCCTTTCACGGTCTGATGGTAGTCGAACCACAGATTTTATGATGCTTTGGAGGATGATGGTTTACAGATATCTCTGAACAACTGTACCAGTTACACCCAGCAGAGCCTTTTCACTCAAATTCCCACCTCAGAGATACTGACTGGTAGTCTATTGTCAGTTGAGAATTTTAATTTGCCCATGCTTTTTGGAGTGGTAGAAGTTTATACTGGAATTGTTTGCTGCCTTGTTTTGTTATATTTTAAATGCATTTGCCATATGTTTTATTTTATAGTGCTCTTCATATCCTTTATCATCCACTCTGAGAGGTGTCTTCTAGCTGAAAAGACACACATAAATGCAAGGGACAAGTGGGTGGATGGCAGTGTATTTTAAGCCATTAGTTTTCACCATTACTCAAACTCCATATGAACAAAGTCATTTTTCTTTGGTTCAAATGATAATGTGTTGGATATTTGGTGTTTTGTGTGTGTTTTTAAAGATGTGTATCAGTTCTGAAAATTACTTTGTTTTGTAAATTTGTGCAGTACCTTGTGCAGACTCTTTTCGTTCCTTCCTTTCCTCCCCAACTCTCTCTCTTTGGATAGGCAAGAACATGATGACTGCATTTCCCATTCATTTGTGAGAACCAGGGCTCAGGTCAACTGAATTAGTACCCTCCTTCTCCTGTCTTGTGCCTCTCTGAGAGGAAACATCTTGCACCTGTTACGGTGGGCAGACCATCAAAGATGGGAACCCCCAAACCAGTCCCTCCCTCTGGGTATTACTCCTAAAGTCTTGGAGTGGAGTGCTTGATTCCTCTCTTGCCGTGTGCAAAGAGAGCAATAGTTAGCTGGATTCTTTCCCCTGCCATTTGCTCAGAGCTTGGGAAAGACAGTTTTGGGATTTGAACTTCAGACAGCTTGGCCACGGGAGGGTGGGTGTCTGGGGATTACAAACGAAGGGAGCATTTCTTCCAAGCTTGGCTGTATCTCCTTTCTCTTTTCCAAAAGTGGGAGAGGGGACACAGCACCTTGTCAAGGTCAGCAGACAGCATTCAAAGGTAAGAGAAGGCTACCTTTACCTGATCCAGCCACTGAACTGAAATTCTCTGTGTTCCCCTTCCAATCTCTCTCTCTCTCTCTCTCTCTCTTTCTCTCTCTCTCCTGATTGTGAAGTTTGTATTCTTTTCTGTCAAAGGCAAATCCCATTGGGGTCTCCCATCTTGAGCAGCTTTGCATGAACCAACTGTTCCTCCGTAAGCTGAAATTCTTGTCACAATGACACACAGAGGCACTTTCCTGCACTTTTCATTCAGAATGTGGTAACCCAGAAGAGTCGGTCTCTCTTTCCAAGAAGCAAATATCTGGAACAAGTCCTTGGAGTCAGACAGGGAAAGAGAAAGGGCGTGGTAGGGATGGTGTTGTGTATGGGTTTTGTTTTGTATTGTTATTACCATCATCTTCAATAGTGTTAGTATTAAAGAGAAGTAGAGGAAGGATCTGGGGAAAAAAACAGTTGCCCTAAAAGGGGTTAGGATTCAGCTTTTTAGGAGATTAGAGCCAGGGTTGTCAAAGTGCTAATTTTACTGAGGATTACGCACAAGGAATCTCTATTGATTGTCGTTTTTTTTTTCTCCCGTCTCTTTTCTTTTAGAGAATTAATAGAAGCCTGCATTGCAGGGGCTCACTTGCTGGTGGGAATGATAAGGCTCTCTGCAAACATTAACATGAAAGTTTTGCTTGCATAAAATATTGATTTCCTACAGAATCACTTGCTAGGAAATGTGGAGGGTGTGTCAGAGTATATATGGAGGGGGTGGGGACAGGCCAGTATTATTAGCAATGATAGTGGCCATAATTAATCCAGTGCTCTGTTCATGTACACAGTAAGGTAGCACAGTTATTTCTTTTCCATTTCTGGCCCAATTGTACTATTTCAATAGGAAATTAAAATATTTTCTCCAAACCTAATTAACATTTTTGAATGTTGTCCTCAGTCCTTTTTTCCCCTCTGTTTGCTACTGTTTCAGTTCCATTTATTTTTGGCTAAGTCTTCTTTCCCCTGATAAAGGAATCCCAGACAGTCAGGAGTCATGGAGAATAGGAGTTGGATGCATTGTAGTCCTCCAGATACTGCTGGGCTGCCACATCATTGCCTGCACAGGCTAAGCCTGATGAGTGTTGCAGTCCAACAACATCTGGAAGGCCATGATGTAGAGATCATGATGACATCATAAAACTAGGTAGCCAATCAGATTAGGCTATGTGATGATGTCCTGAGTGCAAAGCAAACCAATTTAGATCTAGAGCAGTTACCCCAAGACCCGCAGTCATAGGATTTGGCGTTATCAATTGCCCTGTTTGAGAGTTGCTATAAAATGCAAAACTTTGAGAGCATCCAAAATATGATGAGTTTATCATTAACAGAGTGTGAAGATATATGCCTCACTGAGTGAAGGGAGTCACAAAGGACACCCCAATATTGTCTATTATGTTAATTAAGGCTCAGAATTGAGATTCAGAGAGTAATGATAACATTTATTATGAACTATTTACAATATCAGTCACTTTGAAGCTCTCAGCACATAAAGTCACTAGAGGGAAATCCGTTAAAATCCACCACACCATGAAGTCAAGTCTTCGTTCTCTAATGGTATTTTGCTACCTTGTGTAAGAATCCTCAAGTACTAGTAACATTCTTCATTCTTGTCCGTTCAGAGTATCTTGAATTTTAACAAGACATTTCAAGGAGGATTTTTGCAAGACCTGAAAGATTCTTCTAGATAAGACTGAGACAAGAAGTGATTTTGTTTTGTTGTTATCGTTGTTAATTTGCTTTGGTTTGGTTAAACTCTCTGTAATTTTCACAAAACTATTAGCATCTCCCTATGAGGATTAAAGGAAAATGAAGCAAATAACATAAATACACCCACACACCAAAATAATGGCTGCATGTTATAAGAGATGCAACACTACTTGCTAGTGCTTCCAGTCCTTCAATATCCATGCAACTGAGCAACAACTAACTTGTGTTATTTCTGTTAAAATCATTGTTTCTGCTAAAAAAATGTTCTCATTGTCTTCTCTTTTAGGAGTGCCTCAAAATACCCACCCCCCTGCAGTTAGAGGAACAGAATATTTTTGCAGTTCCTTGTCCTCACTTATGAAAAAAGAGCAAGTGAGGATTTACATACCTATTCCTGATCAGGTGAACTTTTTCATCCTCTCTTGCAGCAGTTGTCAAATCATCCCTGAGAGGGGAATGCCATTCAAAACTAGTTTATTTGTTTATTTTAAACCTTTATAGTCTCCTCTATATCACAGGATCTCAGGGTCAGTTAGAGGGATATGTTAAAAAGTTTTAAAACATAAGAGAATTAAAACAATTTAAAACACAAAATTAAAACATCCAAATATTCAGACCACTGCACTGAAACCTGCATAGGCCACAACCCTCAATCTCCAAGGGCTCTAACAAGTGTCTTTTGATTTGGTGCTGAAATGATGCCCATGTCAGCATCAATTGAGCCTCCAAGTGGAGAACATTCCGCAGTTGGGGTGCTATGGCCACACACACACACACACACACACACAAAAGCCCTCCTCCCTGTCTCCACATAATAAACTGTTCTTTGTGGTGGGATATAGATGAGGGCCTCTGTGATTGGGCAGGCTTTTATAAGGATGTCATGTGAGTTCTCAAGGATGTTCCTGTCAGCAGTCTAGCTGCTGCATACTGCACTTGGTGCAACATCTGTATCATTTTCAAGGGTAACCCATGTAGTGTGTATTTGCAGTAGCCTAACCAGCACTACTACTGCACTGGTTCTTAACCTTGGGTTACTCAGGAGTTTTGGACTGCAACTCCCAGAAGCCTTCACCACCAGCTGTCCTGACTGGGGTTTCTGGGAGTTGCAGTTCAAAAGCATCCGAGTAACAAAGGTTAAGAACCACTGTACTACTGGATGTGGACTACTGTGGCCAGATTATACTTGTCCAGGAACGGTTGTAGCTGGCGAATCTGGCCCTTAGCATCCCAAGCCATTGAGTTCACATGACCCTCCTATGACAAAGATGAATCTATGAGTACCCCAAGACTATTCAAGGGGAGTGCAACTATATCCAGAACAGGTATCTTTCCCAACGCCTAGACCTGGGAACCACCAAACCACAGAACCTCTGTCTTGTCATAATTCATCTTCAGTTTATTGGCCTTCATCCAGCCCATTACAGCCCATTAGTACCTGCACATCCTCACCCAACTCCAGTGATAAGGAGAAAGAGCGGAGTGTCATCAGCATATTGATGGTACCCAACCCCAAAACTCCTAATGACCTCTCTCAGTAGCTTCATATAGATATCAAACTGCATGTGAGATAGAAGGGAACCAACCTGGTGCCATACCACAGTATAATCACCAGAGGAATAAGCAGAAGTACCCTAGTCCACTCTTTGGAACCAATTCTGAAGATAGGAATAGAACCACTGTAATACATTGCCTCCCATTCCCAATTCCATTGAACTTGTCCAAAAGGATACCATGATCAATGGCACTGAAAGCTGCCAAGAGATTAGCCTGGAGCAAGTCATCAGTCAGGGCAACTAAGGCTGTTTTTGGTACCAAATTGGCCTGAAACCAATTTGAAATGGGTCCAGACAATCAGTTTCCCCCAAGAACATCTGAAGCTGCCCAGTCACCACATATTCAAACACCTTTCCCCAAAAGCAGATGGAGTGGTAGTTCTCACATACTTCTGGGTCCAGAGAGATTCTATACAGAAGAGGGTGCACCACTACCTCTTTCTCTTTTCCTGCTGAAAAGAGACATTTGCCACCTCCTGGATCCACCTCTTATCAACTATAACATGGGAAGGTCAGGTATACATGTGGTGGGTTGGGCCAATTCAAGTGCCTTGTACACATCATCAGATTAGAAGAATTAAAACCAATTCCAAAAATCTTGACTAGACGGTGCTCTGAACATCTTCTTAGACATGGTAAAATTTGTGGCATTGAGTTCCAAGCAAATATGTGTAACTTTCTCCTCAAAGTGCCCAGCAAACTTCTCACAGCAGATGACTGAGGGTTTTGCTCCAATCCTTTTTGTGCCCAACTCCAGGAAGCTCTTAACAACTGGTGAAAGTATGTATGAACCTTTTTTCCCCACTTCTCTCATTCTCATTTTCCCTGTCCTATTATTTATTTGATATGTGATCTTAGAGCAAACTCTGCTGTGACTTATCTAGATCAGCCATTCTCAACCTCTGTGTGTTTTTTGTTTGTTTGTTTGTTTTTTGGCCATGGCCATAAACAAGTATGTTTACATACCATAAGTATGTAAGAAATGCAGGGCGAATCAGAATGGTATAAGCTGCATAATGGACCTTATAAGGTGGTGAGTAGAAAATTGTTTCCGGTCTCTGGCCCCATTCAAAGATGTCATATGGTCCCCAGTGAGAATGGCTGCTCTAAATCACCTTCCCTTAGAAAAGCACTTGCAGCTGTTTTCCCTTGTATTCAAGATTTTGTTGAGCCTGGGGCAATATATTCTGACCTAATCCATCTGGAACTTCTTATGCATTATAAAGCAAAAAAAAAAAAAAAAGACTACATCTCATATATGTTAAAAAAAAAATTCAGAGGACAATCATGGGAAGGGAGAACATGGAGAACATTGAGGTGGGTGTTGAAAAAAAGCCACATTGGGAGCAAAAAGGGCTTATTCAAATTGGCCTTTGTGTCATGTCATCAGAAAAAAAAAAACTACATAGAACTGACCCATACTGTAACAGTAGCAAACCCTGCAGCATTTGATCACATAGTCATATCCGGAAGCTAGAAATTATATTTATCTTACCTTGTGCTGCTTGTGTCAGTAGCCCACCGATCCATGTTTTCATATCATTTCCTTTTTGCAATACAGTCCATGTACTGTATTGCAGAAATTGTGCTGTTATATACTGTTGCCTTATAGGACTAGGGGTGGTCCATGACTTGAGCAAGGGGTGCCACATCAAACAGGAGCAGTCTGATTCCCTAATGGTCAAAGCCTGCACCATGAGCGGGAACAGAGAGAAGGGCTCTCAGCTGACTAACTGACCAAGGATGGCCAATTATTATTATTGTTAGGGTTTCTGAGACTTGTCGGATGAACTATTACAAAAGGTCTTGCTAATTCATTCTTTAGATCTATGCAGAAGAAACAGTGCCTCGGTCCATAAACTGGCTGCTGGGGCAGGCAAAGCAAATTTAAATACTCTATAGGTAAGGAGACCTGAATAGATCTTCAGTACATAGAGAGGATTTCCACCTCACAAGATGTGGGTAGTAGAAGGAATTATATAAACATCCTTCTATACATAATTTTAGCATTCCAAGTATGTTAGGAAGCTAGGGGAGCAAAGCAAAAAGATGGGGGCTCCTCCCCACCATAATACAAGCATATCGGCCTTCTCCTCGTCTTCCCTACTTTGTGTGTGCTGGAGGTTCCATCAGCTTTGATTGTTCCTCACTGATAATTTCACTTGCACATTCTCTGCAAACACAGGAGAGAGCAGGCCAACGGGCAACCCTGTGTTAGAGAAATTTAGCCAATACAGATCTGTTTCACCCAATGTCCGCTCCCCCTATACCATCTGCACCAAACCTCTTTCTAGACCGAAAATTGAGCTGTAGCTTTAAACTTCTTTCCTTTAGTAAGAAAACCACTTCTCTAGGGGAGCCCTAGGAAAATCTGTGTGAAAACTCTCCCTTTAATCCTGCATTTTGATTGTTATCGCTGTCTTTTAAAGTTTCAATTAATTAGCTTTTCCCCATATATCAGCAGCTCCAGAGGCTACAGGCTGTCTAATTTGGTTCCTCCTCATCACATCATTGGCAGGGCTTCAGTGCATCTCAAGAAAGGTGGGATTTAAGAGAAAGAAAGAAAGGAAAAAAAATCCTTCTGCTGGTAGCAAGGGACTTTTCAGTCATTGGATAACTGTTACAGTACCTGTGGAAAGAAAAATAGCACTTTGTGGGGCAGTGCTGTGTAGCAGTTTCAGTGTTGGATGTGGGCTTGGGAAATCCAGGTTTGAGTCCCATACCCTGCCATGAGATGCCCCTGACTTTCTTTCCACTGGCTTTCATAACCATCGGTGACAGGACTGTTATGCACTTAAAAGAGCCACATGTGCCACCTTCAGATCATTAAAGGAAAGGTGGGATATAAATGTGTCTAATCAATTATTTCTCCTCTTTAAAGAAATGGCACAAATTGCAGTAATGTTACAGAAACGTTGAGTACACCTGCCACATTACCTTACAATAGCAGTGATCCTTGAAAACCGTTGTTGATGGAACTAGATAGCAGCCAATATCAGAGCCAAATTATAATAATACTTTGAAGGAAGGAAAGTAACTAAGACACCTGTAATACCTTGGTATGGAATTTCCTTAAACCTATGTTTTAATCTTAGTCATTTGCAGTAAATTAAACTCAAAGGACATGTTTCTCAATTCAATGGCTTTTAAATTGTATTCCCCGCCTCATATGCTTGGAAAAATACATGGTTTCCTGCAAAGACAGCACACACAAGGATTCTAGTGGCATTTATGAAAGAAAATGTGTGATAACAAACAACAGCAATGGAAGCTAGTGCCTCGTACTGGATAGAGTGTTGGACTATGACTCAAGAGTATGAGCAGGCTGTTCCTAGGATAAATAAATTCCTTGGCATGGAACGCCTTGTCTCCCCCACCCTGTCATTTTCCTCCCTTACCAATTAGGATGGATTGTGCAAATGGTAAGCCTGGACTCAAAAGGTGAAACTAAGCTCTCCTGATTTTTATATAGAATCATAGAACTGTAGGGTTGGAAAGGACCTTCGGGAACATTGCAGCTAACCCCTTTTACCGAAACAAGGAATCCACAGCTCAAGCATCCCTGGCAAACAACCATTTATCCTCTATTTGAAAAATGAGAGTTCGCCATATTGCTAGGCAATCCATTTCACTGGTGGAAAGCTCTGACTGTCAGGAAGTCTTTCCTAACATATAGTCAGAATTTTCTTTCTGGACCCACTGGTTATCATCTTAGCCTCTGGAGCAGCAGAAAACAAACTTGTTCCATCTTCTTCTTGATGACAGCCCTTCTGATATTTGAAAACGGCTACTTCTTTTACAGGTTCAACCTATCGAACTCTATATGGGACAAGGTTTCCACTCCTTTTGCCCTCCTTTGGAAACACTCCAGATTTTGGATAGCTTCCTTAGCATGTGGTGTCCAGAAACTGACATAATGGTCAAAATACAGTTGCATAGGAAGCCTGGAGGAAGGGCAATGGTATAATCCATGCTGCTAGTCAAAACATCCCTTTGTGGGTTCCTCATTACATACCAGTTGGGTGGTTTTCTCTGTGACTGGAAATTTGTATGGGGACTCATTAATTGGCAGCAGTTTGCTACTGCAAGTCACACAGTTGCCCTACAGGTCTTCTGACCAAAGCAAAATACAGAGTGGTACTAATACTTCCCCCCCCCTTGGACATTATACTTCTGTTCATGCAGCCAAGAACTTAATTAGCTTTTAGTGGGTGTGGGGAGGTCAACATATCACAGCACTTGGGATCTGCTGTATTATTGCCAAGCATATATTACTGTCACATATATAAAGCAAGGCCATCAGACTGGAGACTGAAAAAAATATAAACTTTAAAATTAATTTATGTCAGATCAACTTTTTTTTAAGTTTGTATCAAAACAAATAAGACTTAAGCTAAAGACATTTGTTGTTGCTGCTGCTGCTGTTGTTTAGTTCCAGCTCACTTAGCGAACACAAGGACACTGAATGGGTAGCCCTTTTACCTGGGTGCCCCACTTGTTACAGCTGGCCCGGTATATATAAATATAGGCATAGATTCTCAATCTGATAGACAAACACATGGAAGGAAGCCACAGAAGCCACCATGGACTTGCTTCTCCCAAGCGTGAGGATTGCAAGCTGCCTGGGGCCTATTATAATCAATCAATAATAAATCCACTACACCTTCCCTCTTCAGCACCCACCTGGTACATTTTCACCTGGATTGCCTCTCTCACACCTCTGCTGATTAGTGGTGCCGCCTCTACAGCACTCCGACAGGACTCTACAGAGGCTGGGCCCGTGCCTTACTAAGACAAGCAGCCAGCCCATTGGCTGCTCCTACATATAAGAATAGACAGACCAATAGATTCTCTTTCAATGTACAAATGAGTTGTTCAAAAGCATACACCTATGAGCGCTGAAGCAAACCAGTGCAGGATCTTGCAGGATCTCCATAGGGGAGTCCACCCCACTACCCCTGTGTTCACAAAGCGAGTGAGAGCTTTAAGCAGGAGTATCTTTCAGTTGTGGCAAAAGAATTACAATGAAACATCCTTTCCCCAAAGTGCAGCACTGAGGGCCGGATGATCCCAGATATCCTAAGATAGCTGTGTCAAGTACAGTGGCAGAAGTGCCAACAAATCAGCAGGCTGGTGTAGGGGAAGAGGAAGCCCCTCTCAGAACATAAGGTCTTGTACCAATCCAGTGAATGTGAATGTGAAGTGCTTTTGTATGTGCTTCTTTCTATATAAGTGGCACAGTGCATGAGAAATATCCGGAGACCTGTTTGCTTGCTGTAAAGGACGTCTGCATTGCTCACTAAGAGCACTGCACAGGCTGCATCCTGAAAAGCTTGGGTGGATTACAACTCCTGCATCTTTTTTTATGATGTCTGCAATGCAGAACAATTCCAATTATCCCTTGTTTTCCCTGAATGTATTTCTGTGCTTTAAAAAAAAAAAAGGAAATCTGAATCATAAGCAAGGCCAGGAGTATTTGATGGTTTTAATATATACATTTTATTGTTTGCTGCTTGGAGAACTTGGCTAAGAAGCGGCTTAAAAATCAAAGCAATAAGTAAGCGAGTAAGCACATCCTAAGCATCCCAAGTGTCTCAAAGAGGGATCCAATATTTCAGAAATCAAAGTGCTTTCCAACTCCTGTTCGAAGCTGGAACCTAGAAGCTGAGTCTTGGCACCTACGTGAGTGAAATATTTCCCCATCCTGATCTTCAGTAATCACTCCTGTGCATTTGAAAAAAGTCCAAATTAAAGAGAAGCTACAACTCCCTGTTATGAGTTTACCAAAAGAGAGACAGAATTGTTGATTTTTATCTTTGTTTATGATGTGAAGAATCCATTGTGTTTGTCAGTTCCCATAAGTTATACATGTTCATTTTTACATCTTGATTCAGAAATTATTATAGCGTTTGTAATTGTGAATGTAAATAGGATGGGAGCAGATCAGGACATCAACATTGATTCATACATGCTTTCAGGAAATTCAGCTCCATTTTTAAAACCACAGCATGTATGTGTATACAGTAGGACCCCTGTCTCCATGGGATCAGTATCTATGGTTTCACTTTTAATTTTATTTTATATTAAAATAAAAAACTATTTTCACGTGTATTACCAAAACTAGCCACTAGAGGGAGTGGGAGATCATGCTATGAAGACTTGTTGGTGAAGAATACATAGCATGGTCTCTGGCGCCTTCTAGTAGCCAGTTCCGATAATGCATGTAAAAATAATAATTTCCTTTTACCATGATATGTACATATAGCATTCACTATTATCCACGATTTTCAGTATTCACAGGCCTTGGAACCAATCCCCACTGGATATGGGGGTCCTACTGTATACATAACCGTGAAAGTTCATATTCTATTTATTGATAATGTAAACCCTCCCCACCCCTCTAAGTCTATTAGGTGCTCATTTTTCTTTATCTTGCTCATAGTATGCAAACTTGGTTAAATACACTGTAGTTCAAAGCCACTCTTGCCAACTCTAAAGGGATGGATGGTGTCTTATATCCTTCTTTGCATTTATTGGAATTACTTCACCATATCTGTTACT
Source organism: Pogona vitticeps (assembly GCF_051106095.1). Lineage (NCBI taxonomy): Eukaryota > Metazoa > Chordata > Lepidosauria > Squamata > Agamidae > Pogona > Pogona vitticeps. The sequence goes on along the minus strand of NC_135784.1, from coordinate 125,707,594 downwards.
GTAGTGGAACATTAACAGTCTACAAATGTCGGGTGGCTACAAGCCAGCACTTAAAGTGAGTTTGGAATCAACTGGGTTGCCTGTGTACTTGACCTGTGCTAGCTCTTTGTTACTTGCCCTGGTCTAGCTAAGCATGAGCCACAGTCATCTTTTTTCATCCTTTAACTTTGCAAATTGTAGAATTAAAGTCAAGATTAGGGGTAGAAGGCGAGGAAAGTCATAGAAACCTGTGATTCTCTTAAGAGCTGTTTACCAAGGCCTGGTCATATTAACTGAAGCTATGCTAGCATTTTAAAATGCTTTGAAATTAAAAAGTAATTCCAAGGGCATCTTTCAAGAAACAAATTAAAGACACTGGAGGTGATTGCCACTCTGTGGAAAGAGGGGAAATCCAAAAAGCAACAGGGCCCTCTCAATTTTCTTAATCTGCAATTTAAACGCTGCCACTGAATGGAAGGTGAATGCCCCAGTAGGTTGGCGTAATTTACTGTATTGATTTGGATGTCGAAACCACACTGAGTAGACCCACGTTCAAGTCCAACTCAGCCATGAATCTAAGTGAATGAATGGACTGGGTGGAACAGAAGTGTACTAAGTAAACATAAATAAATACCACGAGTTCAATCTCACTTGCTCAAAGTCTGGTAATATAGCACAGCCTTTTCTTCCATGTACTGCCAATATTACAGACAATAAATTGGTTTCTTTTAACATGTGTTTTATTAACAGACATCAATTCAAGAGCATTTCTTCTCCAAATCAGTATACAGCTCATCTCATGAAGGAAAACCTTTTGGAAAATTGATGGGCCATTTCAAAGCTGTTATTAGCAAAACACTGCCAAGTAAATACCTGCTGGGACTTCAAGAATCTCATACATTTTTCTGGACATGTTTCTAATATTGCACAAAGCAGAATGGGTTCTTTGTGAGAGCTCTGTGCACATTTTGCCCACCACGCACTGGTTGAAATATGGGGATTTATGCAGAATTGAGTGAGATTAGGAGGATGGTTGTCGGCCTTGCAGCAAGGGCTGGCATACTGGTGGGCAGAAGGGACACCATGACACATTTCACACTCAAATATGCTAGAAACAGAAAGTGGAGACTAGAAGTGAATGCAAGCAGATACTTCCAGATGATCAATGCATCAAGGCAAGCTAGACACCAAACAAAAACCAAATAAGTGTAATAAACCTACATGTACTGTGTTGCATTAATGCCATATAAATGCCAGTGGCCTTGTTTTATAACCATGGAATACTGAAGCACAGCAAAAAATGGTTGTTGTGGGTTTTTCAGGCTCTTTAGCCATGTTCTGAAGGTTGTTCTTCCTGATGTTTTGCCAGTCTCTGTGGCCGGCATCTTCAGAGGACAGGAGTCGGAACTCTGTGCCACTCCAGTCCTCTGAAGATGCCGGCCACAGAGACTGGCAAAACATCAGGAAGAACAACCTTCAGAACATGGCTAAAGAGCCTGAAAAACCCACAACAACCATTAGATCCTGGCCGTGACAGCCTTCGCGAATACACAGCAATAAATGTCTGGCCCAAGGTCCATAAATGAATCTTTGGTAAGCAGTTCATAAGCAGGAAAAAAATTGGTACACTTACTAGAGGAATACCTCTGAGCATATGTAGAATGCTTTCTTCTCTTTGTAGTCAGTCTTCCTGCACACTTAGAACCAGGACTTATACAGCACTGGGTATATCTCTCATGCTGATGTACACTCAGCACTTCTATACATAAGGCCTTTTCTAGATAGAATTGCCCAAGTGTACGTCTGTGTGTGTGTGTGTGTGTGCACGTGCACATGCATGCATAAACACAGACACACACACATCCATTCTCAGTCATGGCAACAGCTAGTATTAGATTTGATAGAATTATACATAGTTGACTCGTCATGTACATGTGTGCATGCGCAAGATAATGTCATTACTTGTTTCTTGATTTGCTTTATACCCCACGTTTCCCCCTAAACTGGGGCCCATGGCTGCTGAAATGCATTTAATAAAAATGGGTGGGAGGAAAGGAAAGAAGGGTAGGTAAGGTGTGGTAATGGAAGGCAAGGTTGTATTCAAGTTGTAGAAAAGAAGGAGAAAACAATGGGCCTGTTCCCAAACTAGAAGGAAGTGTCACTCCGACTTTCTAGCTTGCCTTAACAGTGCCCAGGTTTTTGCTGTCCATGATTTATACATGCATTTTTAAAGTGCTCAGCTGTTTGCCGTGGGGGCGGCGAACCTCCCTGTTTGCAGCCTCCCTGTTTTGACCCTCTGCTGTAGTCCTTGGATCAGTTCCCATTCCTACTGTACCCTTCGGGTTCCTGCTGCTCCTCATGTTACTGGTGGGGTTAGAGACAGACTGCCTTTTGGTGAGACTCTGTAGAAGTCTTCCTTTTTGCAGTTTCCTGTGTTTCGTGCATTGGTCTACTCCAGCAAATGGTCTATGTTCCCGACAACCTCTTATACAGGGCAGGGGGAGGATGGCAGGAGAAGAAGGGAGGCCATGGAGTTCTGGTTCTCCAGAGTTCTCGCTTGGACCCATTCTCTGAACGTCGCAGCCATTGTGCCAGCAGTCTTGGTGCAGCAGGGGCCATTTCATGAAAGCATCGGGCTCAAAGCTGGAATAGTGGGGATCAGAGCAGCATTTCAGCTTTAATATTATGTTTTTAAAAATTCTGGGTTGGAGCTACAAAAGCCAGATAAGTCTTCTGTCAAGTCTGGAGGGCATGAATACAATGACCTCTAAAGACAAAACCAACACTGACCTATTTGTATCCTGGCCACCTCCTGCTATTCCCAAGCAGAAACCTTGGGTGGTCACAGATATCTTACCGACCATTTTCAGATTACAATGATTGACACGGAATGGAGAGTTAAAGGGGTTGTATGCACAGCTCACAGGGTGTAGGGTTGCATGTAGGTGATTGTAGAAGGAGAAATGAAAGGCTTATACTTCTATCATGAAATAATGTTTCCTTGTAACTTTTTTTTTTGATGAACAACCCAAAAGCTCATAAGAAGCAAAGGAAATCTTCCCGTTTGAAAAGTGAGCTTTGAAATTTTGCTTTAACAAATGCATTACGAAGGAGACTATCCGTATGGACTAAGGGGCACATGTCTGGCAGTCTGAAATCAAGGAACCTGCCCTGGTTAGTGCTGCGCTTTCGTCCTGCTGTAAGATCTTACCCAAGGCTCACATGTCAGCTACTTAAAAGAAACCTGTAACCCCAAACTGATCCCTCCTTTGCAAACAGTGTGTGAGAATATAGGCTACTCTTGTATTAAGAGATCTAGGTCATTGAGCCGACCTACTTAGGGGATATTTTAGGGCTTCCCAAAAGGATTTATGTCCTCCAAATGTCAGTCTTACTGCAATATGTGCATCAGCAAGACTATGCACACTATAGATAAGTTGGCTATTTAGATGACAGTTTTTAAATCAGAGCTTAAAAGTTATTACTGTATTAGAATTTGATAACAACTGATAACAATGAATCAGGACCCATTGCTCAGCATAAGGATGGGAGGAAGAACAGGGTTCAATTCAGAGAAATCAGTGGAAGTCATCTTATGCACCAGGTCACTTCAGCTTTACACTGGAGGAAGTTGGAAATTATGTCCATAGGCGCCCTTGAAGTTTCATTGCCCATATGTGAATAATGGGGTGAAGAAGTGTGGAACCATGTTGAACAAGATCGGTTCTGTGGGTCACAAGATGTACACTTCAGGTCAATAGGATCTTGATCTTACTCCTCTCTTCCTTCCTTCCTTCCTTCCTTCCTTCCTTCCTTCCTTCCTTCCTTCCTTCCTTCCTTCCTTCCTTCCTTCCTTCCTTCCTTCCTTCCTTCCTTCCTTCCTTCCTTCCTTAAATAGTGAGACCAGAGCAAGACCCCAAAAGGGTGATCAGCGGGATTACATAAATCTATACGTGAGTTAGATCAGGGGGCCCAACACATAACATCACTTTGTTCAGCAAAGCTGAACCAAGACCTGGACAAAAACAACAAATAAATACTCCAGTTTAACTGACAAGAAATACTGAAATGGCAGGATATCCAATTAGCATAAGTACAACCTTGGTAGAGTGGGAAAAAAAATCCTTAAAGCTAGAAGTGTTCAGCGCTCTAATGCAAACCAGAGTTCTACCAGTAGATTCCATGCTACATTCCACCCATCCCTGTTATACATCAGCAACTTAATTACTGCCAGGCAAGCTAGATGCCAGTTTTAGGTCTTGGTAACAACCACTTACATTTAACCAGTTATTTCCAGTTAATTCCCTCCTCCCCCCCCCCCCGCAATAACAGATATATTGTTATATATAATTATTTTTTTCTAACTCTGACTTTTAGCATTCACATATATGTGTGTCTTTAAGTGACAAGCAGCTATTTTAGGATTTTGAGAAATGGCCAAGAAAATGTACGAGTCAGGAGGTGAGGCTGAGGAGCCTGACACCGAGAGAGGCCCGCAAGGAAAGAACTAGAAACCGGGCCTTCTAGGCAGTGGCTCCTCGCCTCTGGAACAATCTCCCTCCGGCGATTCACACGGCCCTCTCACTGGGTATTTTCAAAACCCAACTAAAAACATGGATGTTCGTGCAGGCCTTCCCTCCAGTTAACCCTTGATTACTTTTCTTTTCCTCTCCTTTTCTTCTTTGCCATCTTGAATAATTTATTAATGTTTAGCTTATGTGTATATTTGTACGTTATTATCTATGCATTAGAAGCCGCCCAGAGTGGTCGGAAGACCAGATGGGTGGGGTATAAATAAAATAAATAAATAAATACTTTATAAAAATGAACGATAATGGTAGCCACTGGAATCATGGTATACAGTATTTGGAAGCTCAGGTGCTCATCACAACAGTCTCCACAACTATTTCCCTCAAACTCTAGGCAGCTGGATCAGTCTGTGTCTGTATGAACCAGTGAGGAACAGGTCTTTTGTAAAGTCTACGGGTCTTAGTGTCTTCTAACTGCTAATTCAAGACCAAACCAAATAATTTGTGTTCCAGCCAGGATAACTTACAACCAAAAGAGTATAGCTGGGGAGATGCATTTCAACTAAGATTTAAGCTAAGCTCAGAGGCATCAGGGAAGAAGTGGCAGATGGTCATAGTCCCTGTTAATCAGAAAGTCTCAGGACTTCAGCCCTGCCAGCCCTGGCTCCACAGCACCACTGATGACCACTAATTACATTTTGGGCATCAGAACTCTTAATTACAAATCAACTAAGTAAACTCTAATTGCAAGTAAAAGCTTTCCAAGCTCTGGTTATTCTTCTGGTCTTCTAGTAAGATTTCTCAGAGGATTAGAAAAATTAGTCTGTGGTAGCAAAGGCTTAAAAAAAGGAGCCCTGGCTTAAGTTTTTGAGGGCTAGAGTCCTCTTCATTTGTGAGTTTCTGACAGGCAGCTGCTTGGCCATCATACAGAACACAATGTGGACTAGACAGCTTGGGTTAGATTCAGTGCACCTTTCCTTCACAGTATATATATCTACTTCTCTCTCTCTCTCTCTCTCTCTCTCACACACACACACACACACACACACACACACACACACACACACACACACACACACACACACACACACACACACACACACACACACACACACACACTTGTGTTATGTGGATGTACCATCAAATTGGAATCAACTTGCAGCCATCCCTATATATATAAAGAGAATAATGTAAACAGTGAAGACAGAGGGTAATGACAAAGAAAACAGACTGTTGAAATGAAAGTAAAATTTAAGTTTGCACAAAGCATGTGCTGTAACCATTCACAAATCAATGCTTAAAAACCTTGGAATTAGTTAGTTACTTGTAAATATACTTAAGATGGATTTGCAAATCTGAAGAGTCTAAAATGTTTGATTAGCTCTTCTTATAATGAGGATTTTGCTTCCAATAGATTTCAGAATTTTCTCACATGAGACAAGTTTATAGAAAGGTGAAATACTGTGGCTTATAAGCAGACCATACAATGCAGAACATCAGACTATTATTTTGTTATCATATAAGGAGCCCATGAGAAATAAAGGCCTAGGTTTTCTCAGGAACATTTGGCTCAGTGTGATGCCAAATTTCAGCTGTCTCAGTGTTGTAGTTCCTCACATTTCCAGCAGTGGAGTCTGGCAAATATGAGAAGGAAAAGGACGGAACAGGCAAAAACATTTTAAATGCCCCCAAACAGTGAAAATATTTCTATTTCTTCTCATATCTGTAGAGATTTAAACTTATACAACAAAGCGGTGAATTCTTGGCAAGCATTGGCACATAGTAGCTATGACTGGGCCCACCTTCTCTGGCTGGTTTTCTTGGACTTGTTAATTTTGCAGACTCCAGCTAGCATAAGCAGCGGCCATGCTGGCTAGGTAGATTGTGGGAGTGCAGTCCGAAATAAAGTAATGTTTCCAAGCTTCTCTTAGAAGCAACTGAGAATCAGAATGAATGGTTCTTTCTCCTACAGACGTGAATGCAAGCTGACTCATTATGTCAAAGGTATATCCCCCCTTTTTTTGGAGGGAGGGGTACAGTTCACCCCACCCCACTGGCACTTGGACCTTAGTTCTTTCCTACTGCCATATTCACTAGGCTACTCAGTTACTGTCAGGAGATGCCATTTTGAGAACCCACCCAGGTGAGTGGCTGGTAGGTGTAATGTATTAAAAGTGCCTGATACAGAGCCAGCCTTTTCTGAAGCAGCCTCTCCTAATCATTAGCCACTTATCCCAGGGAGAAGGGGAGAGAGGATATGTTTGGTTTCAGATGCAGATTTGTGCATTTGGAATTCCTTCTCATGGTTCTTTGCCTACTGGCCTTTACTGGACAAACATGAACGTCTATTGTGGGGTGCTCCCTGTGAAGAGGTGTGCTTGTGTCCATATTATGTTTCGATCCACCTTTCCTCTTTGCTTCACCTTCCCAAGAACTTAGTGAAAGAGATCAGGCTGTAGGAGTGTGACTAGCTCAAGGCCAACCAGTTTCACCACTCTGTATGGACTTGAATTGCAATCTCTGAAGTCCCCAGTCCAATAGTCCAACTTCTTTACCGCCTTGGCTTTCTTGCTGGTTTACGCTGGGTGTCTGCCATTTCTGCACTACATTTTGAATGAACTGCTCAGCAGGAACAGCCAAGCCTTAAATTATCCTTCCACTGTGAAGAATAGCATGCAAGTTGGTTTGCGCCCTGTCGGACTATCTGTCCATCCCACCCAGTATTGCCAGGTTTGACTAGGAGCACCTCTTCACACCTCTCAAGTGGAGACATCTCCCAGTACTCTCTCTGGTCCTTTTTTTAAAAAATCAGTAGCCTCAGGATTGCAGCGGGGGGGGGGGGCTACTGGAGGGACATGAGGTGTTGTATCCATGGGAGCAGTGGCTGCTGCTTCGGTTAAGGTGTCAGCTCTGCAGCAATGTTCAGTCTATCATGACTTTGTACAGAAGTGCAAGCGTGTTCTATCTGTGACTCTGTTAATAATACGTGGCAAAACTAATTTTTTAAAAAAGATTTTAGGGCATAGAGATCATAGTAGATGAAATATATGTATGAAATATATATATGATGAAAAGTCAATCCAATTCTTGACCATGCCCCTTTGAGTGACAATAATGGACTTGTTTAACTCAAGTAGAAATCTTTATCTGAAGAGAAGAATGTTTCAGGGTAACATTCAATGTGTGAATAAAATGTGACGGCAGATTAAAAGTGTGTCAGAGAAATACCAGCCACAATTGCATTACTCTTGAGTGACTTACAGAGATAGCTCTCTGCTGTACTATCCCTTTAGTCTGAGTTTCTCGCAACCACTCAGATCAAAAAGGGCACCAAAGAGTGTCACCATCCTGATAGGTCACCCATTAAGCCTGCCTTACACACTCCAGCTGAGCCACATCTTCAGACAGAATAATACTTTAATAAGCCCTTCACTGGAATAGATTTTCTTTATATGCCACAAATTAAAATCAAGGCAAAGTTGGCAGGGTGCTGTTTAGCAGGGAGTAGAAATTAATAGAAACCTTTTATTGTTAATCAAAACGGATTACCTTTTTGGCATAATAATCAAAATCTATATGACATTTCATCCATTTTATTAACCAGGCTCAGTTTATGACACCTGTAGCAAATGTTTGGTTTTAAGATTCATTATAAGACAGGTGTTATTGTGGTGGAGAGATACATCAGAGGCATTCAATTTGTATCACAGTATGGGGCAGCTCCGTGTCAACAACAATGCACTGAAGAAAATACTAATAGAAAAGAACAAAGAACAAATAGCTCCTACAATGATTTCACCCTCAGAAGACACCTAATACCTTGGCCCAAATATTACTACCTGTGGGCAGATTTGCAAGCCAACATGACTTTCCAGAGGCCTACAGTGGGAATTCTTGACATGTACACCAGTCTCTCCAATCAAATGCAAATTAATTGGTGATGCATGTTTCTCCTTATATGTGGCATTGGTATGTAAAGGGGGAGAGCACTTCTGGTAGTGCTTCTGGCAGTGTGAGGTGCAGTACCATGATTCTCTGATGAGACAAGCTGAGGAACTGTCCAGCAAGCCAGGCTGAAAAATTTCCTCAAGAGCAAAGGAGCTGTCCAGTGGCAAGGGGTCAAATTGGATGAAGTGTTACATCAATGGGAACTAAGTAGGAATGGGGTATTCGTATTCATCTACAATTTCGCTGCTGCCGCTGGCTCCACAGAGGCTTCCTGTCATGCCATTCTCCTCAATGGATTAGCCACTCTGCGACCTGCCAGAGAGTGTCATCCCGCCTCCTGCCAGGAGTGGGTAATCGATTGCAGACAACAGCGTGATAGGAAGCCTCCGCGGAGCCGGCAGCAGTGGCGAAATTGTAAGTTATTTCCTCATTACAGTATTTCCACCTGTGCAGGGATATTCATATTCGTAGATGAGTACGAATACCTCCATCTCTAGAACTAAGTATCAGCTGAGCAGCTTTGTAAATTGCTGCTGTTTTCCATGCCGTCCGGGAACATCAGCAAGATCCTGCTCTTGATCGTTTTTATTTCTGGCTACATAGAGCTCAGGGAAGGGAAGCATCATATTGTCCAAGGGGTCCTGTACCTTCTGGTCAAAGGCTCTGACCGACTTCTGTTTATTCCTATGCAGTTCTGGAAGAGATTTTTAAGCATCTGAAGCATAGACGTGGGGACCAGGATGTGTTGGTTTCCTGGTTCTGCATCCTCTTTAGGGGCACCTCCTTGGATGGTAACCTGAGCCATTTTCTCCATCTTCATTTACCCTTCCACGGCCCAGTACTGTTCATCAGTCGGTACTGAGACTGTCCTCCTCTCTAGTGGTTTCACCTGCTTGAGGTAGAGGAAACAGATGGAACAGGACAAGTGAGCAAATTAGCACTTTTATTACTTGCTAGGAGCTAACATGGCAGTGAAGACTCTCTGTTTGATCAGGATGACATGGGGGTATTGCATTAGGATTCGTACAATTTCGTAAAAAAATAAAGATTGGTATATTCTCAGCATCTCTTGCTATTGCTGAAAAACTGCTAGAATATCATGAGAGCCTCTCTCATACATTTCCAAAACTACAAGCACCACCAAGGTGCCACAGTCCCAAACAGTTTCTGTTAGATTAAACCTGTGACATCATTTCATGCAGCTACAGAGGGGGTGTGAGGAAGGAGAGGTAGACTTGTAGACAAGTGTTAGAGAGAAGGAATGAAAAGGGTTGTCAGAGAGAGGGGTGAGAGAAAGAGTGGCTGTGCCATTTTTAGTTTTGGCTCTTCTAACAGCAGATAAACAGCCTCTAATGTCTTTTAATGAAGAGGAAATCCTTACCTCTGTGGTGGAGAGCTAGTCTGGTAACCTCTAGGATAGGGGTTCCCAACCTTGGGTGACCCAGGTGCTCTTGGACTGCAATTCCCAGAAGTCTCTGCTGGCATAACTGATGGTGAAGGTTTCTGGGAATTGCAGTCCAAGAACACCTGGGGTTCCCAAGGTTGGGAACCACTGCTCTAGAATGTCTCTTTCTACCCAAACAGGCTGTTGAGGCCTGGAAAAATGTGTAGAAACTATTTGAATGTGAGGTCCTTACAAGTCCAGAGCTCTTTAAATACGCCAATTACATGAGTAAGCCTGAAGCTTTTCGAAGCATGAATTAAGCCAGCAATAAGAGAGTCTGTTAGGAGGATTTATGCAGTCTCTTGAATCCCAAGGCAAAACCTACATTTAAACAGATAAATGTTTATTTTAAAAGAACCCAAATAGCCTTAAAGCACGCTCCTATGCATGTTTAATCGAAAGCAAGTCCCACTGTGTTCAGTGGGGTAAGCAAGGCATGTAATGCTTACCTTAACATTCAGGTAACTGTACACAGCCGGAATGGGTAGCCTGCAATCACATGGCCCACTCTGCTTGGTTTCACGTGGAAACTGGCTTAATTACAAAAGCCTTGTGCAAGTGATAAAGCTTCTTGCAAAGGTCCTGTGTGGCTCCCAGGCGGCCTGCTATGTGGGGAGGAAGGAGGAGAAAGAGAGGGAAAAAAGGAAGGACTGGCAAGAAAAGAGAGGGGGGTGGAAAAAAGGAAGGCTTGCAGTGGGGTGAGATTTTAGTCTTAGCATCAAAAAATGGAGGCAGGGAGGAGTCCATATGTTTCACAGGCTCATCCGAGCATGCACCTTTATTTATGTTAAAAGTTGTTTAAGCTTAAAAATCCAGATTCTTAAATCTTCACAGTAAAAACAGCAGTGCAAGTTCTCACAGGAAGAGGTAGCCAAAAGCTAACATCTGCCAGCAATTTCTGATCCCACCCCTGAGCTCTCGAACTCTCAGACCAAGTAAGGCCCTCTTGGGAAAAATGTATTTCTGACTATCAAAGTAGGAAAAAAATTAAGAAGACATACCCTTTATTCTATTCCTGAAGCACCCCTGAACATGTTTCCTCCTACATGCAAAGCTCGGATGCAGCTACACTGCATCGCATATTTTGTAGTCTTAAAGCTGCATTTGTAATGTACCTATGAATGAGTACTTCATAGGTATGATGATCAGTCAGTGCTCAAAGCTAAAATATCATAAGAGTACAGATGGTTTGCATTTTGTGCATGCATGTTGAACTTAGAAGAATGAGGAACGTTTAGCACAGAACATGTTAAAATATTGTGAGCAAGCTGACAGTTTGATGTAAAGTGGTTGAAATATCATGAGAATACATTAAGTACATTTGTGCAGATATGACTTATATTTGTGGAAAGCAGCCAGGTTTCTGGCTCTGAAATTTTGAATCAGGACTTGAAAGTAGTGGGGCAACCATTATCAGTCACAAAGCTGATTCCATTTTTGGCAAGGAACATCGGATTTAAAGAAACTTACGCTGTCAGCTGCAGGCATTACCTATATGCTTAATGTGCTGGCATATCTGTACACTTCATAGCTAGGGACTGTTCCCTTCAGTTTAAATGCATCACTTAAAATTACTGCTGTCCTTCAGATTGAAGTGACCTTGGACAATTTATCCTCTGGGGCACAGCCTCTAAGTGAGCTGTGGCAGGCCTACCTGGCAATGAGGGTGAACAATGACAGCAGTGCTCTGAGTGCCACATGGGGGCTGGTTATGGGCCCCATCTTAATGTCCAACAACATTCCAAAGGAATACATCAGAGCATGGCATGGAATTGAAATGGAATGCTGCCTGGCATCACTTTTTCCCAGAAAAAAAAAATAAGTGGAAGTTAGTGCAAGAATGAACAGTGGACCCTTCCCAGGCCTTGGAAGCCCAGAGTCAACCAGTGCTGATGCCAACGTTGAGTACCCTGCGCTCTTTATACTAGAAAGGTTTCCTTCCAACCCTAACCCATCCCGAGAGGTATCATTTTGCTGCTATTCTGCTGGAACCAGTCGTGTTTGAAGCAAGAAGAATCTGATAACAAACGGTTATAGTTCCTTCTAACACAGTTTTGAACAATGCAATTCAGAGTTTAAATATCTGATGCTATTATAAGAGTTTCTTACAAACAGAGGTATTTCTCTAACATAATTTTCCTAATGTGCAATACGGTCTTTTCTTCATGGTTTAATCTCATTACTTGCAGATGTGAAATAATGATAATTAATTATAGAGGCATTTAGAGCATCTCCTCAATTCATGGCAACCTTTGTCTTGTGCTTTAAAACGAGGGAGCCATTCTCTTTGTTGCATATGAAAAATGGCCGTGTACTGCCTCAAAATGATGGCACTTATTCTCCGGCACATTTAGAATGTATTTCCTGAGAATTTAAATAAATCACTTAATTAGTCTGAAAGTTAAAATGTGATTTCCTGCATCAGAGGTTTCTATCCCCCCTTCAATATGTAAAAGACGAAAAGAGCTGACTATACAGATAAAATTCATGGGGCTGCTGTAGACTTTCAGAAATGAGGTGGATATTAATTTTTCCCTCCTAGACTACCCAACTGAGTTCCATAACTAATATTGCCTAAGCTCACCTCCCTTGCACAACAAAACATTTTTCTTCATGCCCTGTTTTACAGCCCCCCACTACAGCCCCCCACTAGTTTTCCACAGAAGTAGCCACAACTTTTGGAAATGGGTTAAGGGCATCTGGGATGCTACAGGGAGAATATGTAGCTTTATTGATAAATGATGTGCTGTTGGTGAATGGACACAACTGGAAGTCACCCTGAATGAGTCAGTGGCTGAATTTCTGTTGCTTCGTGTAGTAACTCACAACTCAAGTAAGCCCATTGAACTAGTAGGACATATAGAGCAACTGACTCACCCAATCTGTACTGATTCAGTAGGCTTACTCTAATTGTCACGTGCTATGCTAAACAACAGGGGTTTCAGCCTGTGTGTTTTAATGCTGGAATGGCCAATTTCGAAATCAGAAAACTGAGTTTAGATCTTTGCTCAGCCATGAAAACCCATGTGGAGTCACAACGTCTCCTTGAGTATCTCACATACTTTGCAAAACCCTATTAGGATCACCATAACTTGGAAGCAATTTGGTGGGACATAATACCTAGACGACTGGATATTTATTTTTTTTGGTGGAGACTTAAGTAAGATGCTGCTGAAGGCCGTATATGTTTTGGGTCTCCAACATGCTTCCTATGAGCATCAGTGCAGCTGCAAGGCCGGGCTTAGTGCCTGCCAGTCTCTTTTTCCAATCTGTGAGTGAATGGAGCAAATTTGCCATTTGCTCAAAGAAAGATAAGGAAGACATCATATACTGCTGCCACACACACACACACACACCCAAAATGCAGGGGTGAGAAGGCCATCCTCTGCAAAAGACTTTTGAGACAACAGGGCCCCAGACAGAGGCTGGATTTTAATTACCTCCCCAATCTGTTTTTTCTGGCAAATTTTTGGAAATTTCACAGAAAATGAGAACTGGGAAATATCTCCATTTCAAGTAACTGGAAGAATCCTCCTGTTCTATGTTTATCAGCCTGCTCTACCAAACAAAGGCTGGAGGATCTCAACCTCTGTGCCTGCCAAGGACGTTTGGGCCAACAGGCCTTCTTCAGGAGAGCAGCTACATTCCCTCTACTCCATAGAGAAATAAATATAGAAACTGTTCCATTCACTTGTGGTGGGGTAGGGGGTCAAAGAGGACAGAAAGAAATGGGAGGAAAGAAGAGAAAAAGGAGGGTGGGAGACAAACCAGAGCAAAAACTATACACATAAAGAAATGAGGCCTCTCCCAATCTTTTTTTTTTTTTTTTTTTTTTTTGCCTGTTCACCAGTGGCCACCCAACAGCCTAACCCATACAGCAGCCAAATTGTTACTTTTTAAAAATCTCTCAAATGCCTACAGACCCTAAAAGGTAAGAGGTCCATAAATCTTAAAACACCCCTTTTTTCCATAATGGGGAAACAAGAAGAATGGCCATCGTTTATCAAACTGAGGATCTGCATGTATTTAACATCAGTGATCAAAATGTCTTTGTTTACCTTTTTTCCAGTACTTCTTGGTGCCTTTCAGCTTATCTTACCTTTGTCATATATTTGACACATACAGTAAAACAAAAATGATAACAACTATACGACTAAATTCCGAAATCAGTTCCAAATGGAGTTCATACCAAACAAAATAAACCCACTGAGTTGGTAGAAGTTGTATAAGTGTTGACTTACAAAAGTCCCCTCAATTCAGTGGAGCTATTCTTATTGTGACTATCAAATGGTTTTACCACACTGATTCAATTACCACAGTGATTATATCATCCACACACCAACACAGCAGCACTGAAGCAAGCATCCTATAGGATCCTCAGAGTTCAGTCAGGTATGGAACCTTACCGATAGACAATGGCAGAGGTGTGTTTTGCTTGGTCTAAACTGATCACAGTTCTCTGTCAGATCTCATACGTCTGTGAATTAATGCAATCTTCTTCATAAAAGTCATGTATAGAAAGTTATTTGTTTTAAAATATATCTTATGTCACAGGTAAGTTGTGAACAGCATTCAAACTATCATGTCAACATGCAAACAAAACATGCCATTTAGGAAAAGCTGTGTCTAAAAGGACATATACCAGGGAAATATAAACAGGTCCAGATGTGTATATAAGGGGAAAGAGTGTACAAACTATATACATTGGGGGAAACCACATTAAAAAATAAGTGTGACCTTATTTTTTAAAAATCAGAATATGGAAATTAGACAAAAAGAACTAATTACTGAGTGTAAGTGCAACTAACACTGGAAGTAGACCAATTTGCCTATCCCTATTTATGCAGTTCAAGGCATTTCCCTGTTTCAAGTATAATGCAATAGTAAGATGAGAAATGGGTAATTGTATTCATATGAATAAACCCCACCTAACACACTGAGGCTTTCTTCTAAGTAAGCACCCCTAGGATTGCACTGCTAGTAATGTTACCATCCATTTCTTTAATAGAACTTGGCTTCCCTTCAGTAGAGCATCAACATGAAAAATAGTGTCCATTTTGGAAAATCTAATTCTAACCTGGACTGCAGCACTGAGTCTTGAATATTGTTGAAAGCCATGGGGCATAGTAACGATTTTGAAATTCCAGCCACATCTGGCCTTGTCGATCTGTTTCTTCGTTTCCCTGGGAGAATACTGTTAATTTTAAGAATGCTGAATGTAAATCCTGCAGGTATTTGTTCCTCTCTGAGAGCAGAAGTGAAAAGTAATAATGCCCAGGAACCAGGGCATGCTGTAGCAAACTTTTAAAATCATTAAGCAAAATGATTCGTTGGCAGATCTCAGACTGTTCTCAGGAAATGGATGCCCAGTTAGTTGACCATTTCCTTCATCTAGCAAAATAAGTTATCTTCTGGCATACACAGCAACATAGGAAGCTCCCTCAGTTGGGCCTTTGGTCCATGCAGCCCATTGTAGTCAACCCTAGCTGGCAGCCAGAGTTTCAAGCTCTCTCTCTCTCTCTCTCTCTCTCTCTCTCTCTCTCTCTCTCTCTCTCTCTCTCTCTCTCTCTCTCTCCATATTTTACTTGCTAAACCTGGAGATGGTAGAAATTGAACCTGGGACTTCTACATAAAAAAAGTGTTCCACCATGAGGCCAAAGCCCCCACAAAAGCTTCTGCCATTGTAAATGTGTTTTTAAAGTGTCCTTAGACTTTGAGCTATCCTGACAAAAGGATATCTAGTACGACCAGATAGGCAGGATAGAAATAAAATAAATAAATAAATAAATAAATAAATAAATAAATATGAAGAATAAAAGCTGAGGCTTTGCATCACTAAGTAATTTAAGTTCCACATGGCAACTGATGCTGTGATAGACAAGAGAAGGGAGGGCATCATTTCAGTGAGAATAATAATTAGAACATAAAGGCAAGATGCACAACAGAAACAAAGCCTGACCACAAACATTGCGACACCCCAGGGTCAAGATTCCCCAATGGCAAAGAGGAAGGACAAGGAGGAGGATGATGGGACACGGTCCTCGGTTTCTACAGCCTCTTTCCTCCCCACAAAACTCTAACAGATAGGCATTTTACAGAATCAGGGAGTGCAGTCATATCTGCCTGCTATTAATTAGGAATCTAATTAACATCAATTAGTCAAAGAGATAATACTGAGACGGATTAATTCAAGCCATCCCCCCCTCTCTCATTCTGTGTGTGTGTGTGTTTGCATACACATATGTGGGTTTTTTTTCTTTCTGTAACCATTTTGTAAAGTTTGCTTTAAACGGTTAGTTGGAAATTTTCAAACCTGTCAAAAACGAGTGGGAAACAAAATGAGCACAATCCTAGATCTCCTGAAATCTTTTCTCCTGTCACCAATAAGACTTTTAAGTTCCTTTTCACTGTGGCTGGACCAAGTCCTGGTCCTACCATAAACTAAAAGGAGTGATGCTCTTGGACTAGGCAGGGAGAAGGGCGAACTGACTACATTTCCCAAATCCTTGTCCCCGCTGTTGTTTGCTTCCCAGTCATTCACCACTTCTGCTACTTGCTACCCCCTCAACGGACCCACGGCTGCTGTCTGCCCTCCTGCTATTTCTGACAAGGCTCTGTACCACTCCCCAGGTGATTTATACCACTTACCTCCTCTGATGCCTACTTGTTTGCTTCACCTGCTTCCTCTCCCTGCTGTCCAAAGAGAAACCCAGGTGCCATCTAGCTATGGAAAGAGGCTGAAGTCCAAGGTAATCACCTAGCCTTCCCATGTTTAACGGCTGGACTTCCCCACCCCAGAGCCATTTGCTGGCATAGAGAAGTCCATTCAGAAAAAACTGTGGGATGGGTCAGGGAGAGCAGAGGTAGTGGTGGTGACTGGAAATGAATTGCATTCTTCTTATAGGAGAGTCAAGAACTCTTATAAACCAGGAAGAGACAACTGTACCTCTTACAGGTGTTCTCTTCCTAATGTTTCTCACTGGAACGGATGTAATTCCTCATCACTGGTTATGCTGGCCAGGGCTGATGAGAGTGGGAGGCCAAAGGCATTGAGAGGACCCCTGCTGATGACCCCTGCTATGAATAAGTAACTGCCCATTGCCATACATGCCTGTTCAAGTGCAAGGACTGTGTTTATTGAGATACGGTCCACAGTGAAGCTGTAACCCTAACACATTTCCCAGAGAGAAAGGTCACAGTCTGGATGCATACTTGCTTGGCAGTGAGAACACTGAATGGTGTACAGCCTACCTATTGTGGTTCCTATAGGTAATCACTGAATAGGCTTGTGCTTGAGTGATTATAAGCAGGAAAATGCTGGGAGCAGCCCCTGTCTTTTCAGGTAAATATGCATAAGATTATGATTGGAAGCTGTCCACATGACAGAATGCCAACTTTTGCTCTGCCCTTGCTCAAGCATGTCTAACAGTTCCCTCATGAGCAAAATTTAAAGCAGAAATCAAGTTATTCCTTCTGTGAACACAGGCTGGTCTTTTTATTAGATGGTCTGTGAGGTGGCTGCCTGAGACTTCTGATTTATGGTGTTATTAAAGAGCAGCAAATGGTTAGCCGTTTATTTTATTATTATTGTATTTTTACTGCCAAGGAAGAAGAGAGGCATTTAGCTGCTGAAATCCTGTTGCTTCATTACACAGGTGGAAGGCAATGGCATAATTTTCACTTGCTTCTAGCCAGTAAATAATGAGTCACCACTGTGATTCCTGAGGGTGCCTGCACCCATTGTCTCAATGTTCAGTCAAGAATCCCCGCAGGAAATCATGATTTTCAGGCTGCAAGCAAATGCATGTTGGACTGTTTGCCTTGCACCTGTGCAGCAACACAACAGGATTTCAGCCATCGATTTTCTGCTTGAGGTGACTAGCTTGGGTTTCCTTCTGTGGTCTGATAGGGTGGGGGTGGAAGGGGAGAGAGAGAAAAGCATTTGCTGCAGAATATCATGGGCCAGCCTTGTTTGGATTGAGCCCTGTGGGACTTGTACTTCATAGACCTCCTGAAGGAGGCCCTCTAAAGCTTTATTGGCAGGTTCTCCTTTTGATTCCGCCTTCACACGTGAGATCTAGAGACCTAAGCTGTACTGGACCTCTATGCGTATGCACTTCCACATGAAGGGCAGAATCCTCTGTGGCCATTCTGCTTGCACAACAATGTGTGACAGAAATTGTACATTTACAGAGTTTCCACAAGGGAGTTCTATTGTCTCCTTGTGCCAATATTATCTAGGTTAGTTTGAAACAGTTCTCTCTCTGATCTCCACCTATGTGAAGGAGAGCACAAGAAACAATGAGGGTAGAGTGTTAACATTCTTGCTAGTGTGCCAACAGAATTCTAGCCTAGGTGTTTACAATGGCATGTTTGTTCATTGTCTTTTTACACAGGAGCAACATATCATCACTAGATTATTGCCCTCCTGTGTTTTCCCCCTAGGCTCTTTCCATCTGTCTTCAGGCTGAAGTGGATCTGACAAGAATAAAAGAACAGAATGCCCTCTCTTCCCATCCTCAGTTATACGTAGATGGCCTCAGTTCTACTCTTCTGAAAGGTGCCGGCTTAAAGACGCTAGGCCATGCCCACTTTGTAGGTGTAACATACAGAGATGTACATAGAGAAAAAGCACAACACCCTTATGGTGAGGAAAGTCCACTCTTATTCCACTTATACCTGGCAGCAGAAAAGTGATGACTGTGTAAAGCGAGAAGCCCCAAGTCTAGAAACACCCAGTTCATCACAAACCTTTCTATTATGCTGAAGCAAGTGAAGATAGAATTCTACTGTCTGCATCTAGGCACCTTGAACATTTATTTATTTATTTATTTATTTATTTATTTATTCATTCATTCATTCATTCATTCATTCATTCATTCATTCATTCATTCATTCATTTAGCAAACCTAGTACTCCGGGTGGTGTACAACAAAATGTAGGAAACAAAATATATGATAAAACCAACCAACTATAACAAACCACTATAATTACCTGTAATGACACATAACAGGATAGGCAGCAATAAAAATAGCAAACAGGCGTTCCATCATTCAACATTCTTCTTCTTCATTTCTCCTCTTTCCCATTAACTAAGGAGGGTCTCCCCAAAATCTTCCCTAGAAATTATCATTTTTCAAAAGTTTCTTAAAGGTATGAAGGGAAAGCGCCTGGTGTATTTCCTGAAAGAGGGTATTCCACTTTTAATTGCCGAGCAAGCATGATTCCTTGTTGATGTTTTACAGACTTTTCTAGGTATAAACACCTACAGATATTATAGAGTTCTTACTAGTTCTAGTAACAGTGTAAGTGTGATGATAAGTGCTTGGCCCTTGAGCTGCAAGCTTCCACTGGCATGCAGTCGTTTTCCTTATTTACTGGTTACTTATTTTTTATTTCCTCCTATCATTTGAAGAAATAAAATAATATTGACTTGGGAAAGCCAACATTCCATTTAATTACGTCCTCAGAAGTTTTGGCCAGTTAAAGAAACGGAAGCTCTTAGTTATTATTAAATTGCGATGAGACTACTTCAGTGGCTCAGAGCAGCACCAATGTTTGATGGAAATTTTACTTAGAGATATTGACAAGGTAAAAAAAAAAAAAGTGCGGATCAGCCAATTCAGGTAGAGTCATTCTAATAATGGCCTCTAGTTCTAACTGCACCCCATAGCGCTCTTCCCACTTAACAAAACAGCAAGATCGTTGCTTGCCCGGTCCCTCTTCTGTTTTGTTTTCTTTTTCTCTTGATAAAAAATGAGCCAGGGAATCACTTTATTGAAGGAACAGCCTGGGGTAATTTGGCTCTTCACAAAGAAATTACTTCAGCGGCAGTCCAACTGCTGGAAAGAGGAGGTTACTTGTGAATAGCACACCATTTAAAGAGCAGGGATTATTGCACTAATACTTTAATCAGTTCAAGACGGTGGTTATGTTCCTTAGTCCAGCTGCCAAAGAGTTAGTTCTCCAACTATCTCTCAAGCGGCCTAAAGGTTTTTAGCTCAATAAATGCACAGTAAATGGCCACATGTTTTGCTGAGAGGAAGATTTGAATGTCTTTCCTTAAAATAGCTCTTCTTCTACGGATAAGGCATTCCTCTCTAGTGCTCAAACTATAATATTTCGTCACTGGGACAAGCCAAAGCTTCTTCCATCTGGTATGTCTGTTCCAATTTGTGACTGCTGTGCTGAATGTGAGCATGCCGGCATCAGTCACACTCCCTGAATGGTTGCTAGCAACTTTCCCCAATAGTGACAGGCTGTTTTAGTCACCTTTTGCTATTTCTGTAAAGATTATGTCCTCCCCCCCCCCTTCACTGGCATTACAAGGCAAACCTCCTCGGTCAAATAAAATAAGCCAGCAGAACTAAGCCTTGCTATCTTCTGCAACCCAGCTAAACCAGCATCCTGATAGCCACTGTGAGAAGACAGCTTGCCCTCACGCCATCATCGGAGAGTACAGGATATCGTGTTGGATCTGGTCCGGGAGGATTCTGTTCTTAAGTACCAGGGTTTTCATCATCTAAAGAGGCTTTAGCAAAATGTTCACCCAGACGGACAGTTTGAAATGCTTCACTGCATCCTTCCTTTTGCAGCTTCTTTATGCTTCGTTATGTTCATTCTGCACATTGGTAAATCCGAGATCTTTTATTCTGGTATCCTATTCCCACAAAAGGTTCCAAACAGCAAAAATATTGACGCCCTCACTATTCCTCCTGCCTTATTCTATGCCCTTTTCACTGTCTTCTACGCCCAGCCTGCCTCCTGTCCATCCAAGCACACATCCTTCTGAACTACAGCTGTGAAATAAATTTTTACAGCACTTCTCTTTGTTGTGCTGGCACCCAGTCCTTTAAAAAATATATTGAACAAGAGAATCCCCTTTCTTATCCCAGCCTTTGATTGGGATAGACATTGGATTGCACACAATGAATTCTGGAAGGAGGGAGGTTGTGCTGAAGAGAGAGAGAGAGAGAAAGAGAGAGAGAGAGAGAGACTTGATTGGCTAAAGACATCTTTTGGGAAAAGAACCACCTGCCAACAGTCTTGATTCTCTTTTAAAGCAAAGTGAACACAGTGAGGGAGAGTAAAGGGGAAGCCCCTGGAGACTGGGAGTCCTTCTAGCCTTCTGAAGAGGTACTGTCTCTTTAAGATATGCACTGCTGTGCCAACCTGAAAAAACACTTGAACCATCTTCACCAGGCTGGGAGAAACCACTAGAGGGTCATGATCTGTCAGGAGAAGAGTGGAGTTTCACTTTTACCTCTTGAATCACTCTTGCTTAAAACTAGCCAGTCATTTCTTGTTACTCACCTTACTCCATCCTTCACTCCCCCCCCCACGTTGTGGGGACTTTACCACTTCTGCATCCAAGGCGGTTCAAGGCTTGGTGGTGCCTGTCAAATAGCTAAGGACTTCTTCCAAAGCCAAGTATATTGAATAATAATAATAGTAATTGCAATCGTAAAAGAAATAAAAAGGGAGATGATTTTCCATCTTTGTGCAATATTCCTCCTCCTCCTCCATGTTTAAACATGCAAACACACAGGTAGCTGCTTCTGAAGCAAATGAGTCTAGCACTAAAAAGAACATGACTTTATTCCTTGAAATCTATCAGGTTGGCAGTAAACTCAAGAGCAAAGACTTCAGCGCTAAGCCACTTTGTTCTTTGATGTCTAGCCCTGAATTTCTTACAATGTTTTAAAGGAATAAAAAAAAAACTAAAATGTGTTACTGGCTAGAGGCAAACAATGCAAGAGAGCCAAGAGTTTATTCCCACACCTTCCATCACTGAAGATATCATGCACTATGATTCAAAGACTTGACTATCAAAGGTGCGAAGAGTACCAATATGTTCAGTCACACTATGCAATACCAGTACAGAACAGCACAAAATGTAATGCTACTAAGTCACAGACATATACAGAAACCAAGCTGAATGAAAAGATCCAGAAAGTGACAAAAGATCATTTGTAACAGGTATTTTTTAAAAATTCATTTAGATAACAGAGAAACTAAGAACATGATCCATGTGAGATCCAGCGCTTAAAGCAGGACAAATGCCGCTCAAGATTAATCCTAAGCTTCTGAATGTCCCATTTTCAGAGCATAGATTTCCTAGCAAAATTCCACATGATCTCCTAGTAAGATTCATGTGATCATGTGTTGGCCAATTATACTTCTAATACCTTAGCCTACATGCATTAGAATGCAGCACCAGAGATGGGTAACAGTTGGGTTCAATGTCTTATTCGATTAAAAAAATTCCAAAATTTAAAATGAATAAAACTTGAGAATTAAAAAAATATGAATATGAGAGAAAGCGACACTCGCTAATTAGACTACTCCTGTGAGCCAATACATCTGAATTATTAAATACCCCCTTCCAAATGGAGACTATGGTTGGATATCCTGATCTGTCTTGTACCAAGAAAACACCGCTGTTTTGGATCTTCCAAGAACATCACAGGGAGGCACCCTGAAGCTGAAAGGAATGATTCTTAAGAGAATGTCCAAGCTTCACCTTCATAAGTGTGTCCAGTATATAAACTTCTGGTCCATCCCGTGCTTCTCAGATTTCAGGACACTCCCAGTCTTGCCCCCAGAGCCAACTTGTCATAAGCCTTTTTGGGATCTCACACACCTGTGTAGTTCCTGATCTCAATCTGCATCATGGACATTCAGCAAATTAGTGAAGCCTCTGCCCAGCAGATATCAGTTGCTGTAGTCCCTTGTTAGCAGCAACTCCCCTGCTTATCTAGCTGACCCTTCAAGAGTTGCATTGATTTACAGATAATACAGAAAGCTGCAGTGGTAAGCCAGTTCTGCCCCAGGCAGTGACTTTTTTGGGTTTGTTCATTTCTAATCTGAGATCTGCAGATAGGACCTGTATCTATAACTCTGATTCTTGAGCTATAGATGCATACAAAGACTGTCTGCAGCTCTCTTCTCTTGCAGGCAACTGGAGAAGCAATCAAGCTTGCCTTCTGACTCTTCTTTCCTGCTGAGGACCACTGCAGCAATTACAGTGGTGCCCCACATAGCAACGATAATCCGTTCCAGATAAATCGTCGCTATCTGCATTCGTCGCTGTACGGGGCAAAAAACCTCATAGGAACACATTAAACCCTGTTTAATGCGTTCCTATGGGGGAAACCTCACCGTTATGCGAAGATCCTCCATAGGAGCGGCCATTTTCGTTGCCTCTAAAGTGAGGCAACACAGCGGGCGGCCATTTTGGAATCACCGATCAGCTGTACGAAAATGGGGCCTTTGGGAGGACCGCGGGGGAGGGCTCCCCGCGGTCCTTCCGAAGCCACCACCGGCATTTTCGCCCAGCTGAATGGTGGGAGCTTCCAAAGGACGCAGAGGAACCCTCCCCCATGGTCCTTCCAAAGCCACCGCCGGTCAGCTGGGGAAAATGGGGCTATGGGGAAAAATCGCGAATCGATTTTCCCCGTAGGCAACATCGCAATGCGATTGCAAAAGCGATCGCAAAAAAGCCATCGCTATGCGGATTAGTCGTTAAACGGGGTGCCTGTTAAGCGAGGCACCACTGTACGTGGTCCACAGGAGATAACCTGACCGTACAGCTGACTCCAATCTAGCCTTATAACATTCTGGTTGTCCCTTCTTCCACTGGTTCATTCTCCCTTCCTTTCCCATGAACCATCTCAGAATATTGGTGCATTATGGGCTCTCACAATCCCTCAGCAGAAGCTATGATGGCTAGGGGATTCTGGGACTTGTAGTGTAATCATATAATGTTTATAAAACCTGCATACTCTGACACACAGCTTACACAAGCAAACACACAATACTTGCCAACTCGTAGTGCCATTGTCTCCAAACTTGAGGTGGATCCCAACCACCCCTTTTCACTCCAATGCCTGAGAAACAAAGCATACAAAGTACAGTTGATTTTGGAGAAGATCACACTGTTAGTCTGTGCAAGCATATCAGGCAAAATCCAAAGAAACAAAACAAAACAAAGACAAAAACATGTAGCACATTAAAGACTATTACATTTTAATGTAAGTTTTTGTGGATATGTCAACTTCGTCGGACATATGGAAACATATGGATTCTGTTTCCATATGTCTGACAAAGTGGATGTGTCCACAAAAGTTTACATTAAAATATAGTAGTGCCGCACATTCTTGTCTTTTGTTATTTTCATCTTTTTGTTTTGTTTCTTAGGGTTGGTGTGTTCTTTGCTGGACGTACAGTGTCCACTTCTTGCTCACTTCAATGAGCTTTTATTTTTGTCCTTGCAGTAAGAGGCAGAAACTGGTGGACAGGCCCACAACTGATACTGTGCCCAGAGCCTTAATTCATGATTACAGCTGACAAATGAACCTACACAAAGCATCAGAATCCACATCTGTTCCTCTAGTGTCTTAAATTTGAAGACAGAAGAAATGGTGTAGAAGGGACAGAAAGGGACAGAAAGGGACAGAAAGGGACAGAAATTTCCAATCACCTTTTCTCACATTGTTAGAAATAAACAAAAAGTAGGCAGTGAAGGTTCAGGAAGCAGAGAGAGAAATAAAGAAAACCTCATTAGTGTTCTCGAAGACTTTCACGGTTGGGATCCGATGGTTGTTGTAGGTTTTTTGGGCTGTGTGGTCATGCTCTGGACACTAGAGGAACAGATATAGATTCTGACGCTCTGTGTAGGTTCATTTGTCAGATGTAATCATGAATTAGGGCTCTGGGCACAGTATCACTTGTGGGCCTGTCTACCAGTTTCTGCCTCTTACATCAAGGACAAAAATAAAAGTTCATGGAATTGAGTAAGAAGTGGACACCGTATGTCCAGCAAAGAACAAGCCAACCCTAAGAAACAAAAATAAAACAAAAATATGAAAATAATAAAAGACAAGAATGTGTGCCACTTTGAAGTCTAACTCTTATATTTTGGCCATGTAAGCTGTGTGTCAGAGTATGCATGTTTTATAAACCTTATATTGTTACAGTACAAGTCCCAGAAGAATCCTCTAGCCATCATGGCTTCTGCTGGGGGATTCTGAGAGTCGACAATGCACCAATGTTCTGAGATGGTACATAGGAGAGGAAGGGAGAATGAACCAGCTGAAGAAAGGAGGGATATGAATAAGTGACAACCAGAATGTTACAACACTGCCAAACAGCCTGAAAACCCAGAACACAGCCAAACAGCTCGAAAAACCTTCAACAACCAAAACCTCATTAGCTTTGCAGGTGGATGTTGGTAAACTCTTTCCACTTTCCTAGAATAAATTGTTCCTGCTAAGAGCAAGATTGCCTTAAATGCACCTTCTAGCCTCCTCTTTTACCATTCTGTAACACAAGCAGTTTCCATACTGCTTGCTTATCCAAGGGGAGGGGAACTGGCATGCAACCAGGCATAAATAGCTCATTCTTTATTGCAAAGCTCCTTCCTCCAACTTTTGCCATCTCCTTCATCTTGCTTCAAGTGCATCACTCAGCAGGGAGCTCAACAAACTTCAAAGTATTCTCCTCTGCATTGCTTATCCACACAGCTTTTCTGCTTTTCTTGGCTTGGCTGGACCACATGGAAGTGATTCCAAGCCGAATCTCTGGCTCAGTAGATTTCCCTGATACTCTCAAACTTCAGCAGCAGTCCTCTGAGAGAGACTCCTAAAGCGTCTTTCAAAGGTTGGAGGGGAGCACAGTTGTGTGCTCACAACGAATAGTGCTGCTCTACGTGCCCTTTCAGTTGAAAGGCCATACATATGGCAAGGATCAGTGCTTGCATGAACAAAGCCTATTTGGACACCATCTGGATTCACATTGGGTTCATCCAGACAGACCCACTCCTTGTGCCAGTTGGTGTTACTTGCTGCCAAGTCTCTTACCAGGGTCTCTAACCATATTTATTCCTAAAATACTGAGGAATCTGATTTTGTTTTTGTTTTAAGGAATGAACCGAAAATATACTTTTAAAAAATCTTGAAGAAATGCTTCTAGAATGATCTTCAGTGCAGAATCTTTTTCTTAAAAAAAAAAAACAGATTAGTACGCTTATTGAAAGCCTCCAATTGGAGCCCTTTTCATCACACACCCCACTGCTAACTTGCTTTGGAAATCAGGGTGAGATTATACAGGCATTTGTCCTGTTGTTTGGTCTGCTGCAGAGATGGGCTTGCCCACACCTTTATCTGGCAATCATTTCACATAATGGCTAGAGCCAACTAGACCATCCCAGGGGTCGTTTCCTCCAACTGCTTCCTTATCCTCTTTCCTTATCCATGGTCATGTCTCTGTGTACAATGACAGTCCAGAAGTCCCACATCTTCTAGAATACCCTCTCCCTCTCATCAGGAAAACATTCTGAACAAACACTTCCTTCCCAGCTCCTTTGAAGTTCAGGCTCCTTTCTTGCCAGGAACCCTTCTTCATGGGGCAGACCATAGTCTATGAAGCCAGCTCTTTTTTTCCAGATGACATCTGTGCAGCCAGTTGTTCACTTGCAGTATTCCAGTCTCTCTTCCTGAGCCATTGCCGAACCGTGATTTAAAAAAACTATCTGGGGCCCCAGCTCCCTCATCTTCCTTCCCAAAGCCTCACAGTCACTTGCGATATATTCAAGGCTTTGCCTGGCAGTGTCATGTACAGTATTTCCATGTGGATCAGAAGGTTGGGGGGGGGGGAGGAAGGAGAGATAATTATCAATGGGCATGACAAGTCTTTCTCAATTATATCTTGAATCTTTTGCCAGCAAGACAGATGACTTCTTGAAATGTTTTGTCAGATTGCGAATTGCTGCTCTGTCCCACTCTCTAGAAGGTCCCCTACATCATCATTCATCTTCTGCTGCTCCAGGAAGTGGAAGGACTTCTTCCTACCATAGCAGTCCACCACCACGCTCTCTGCTGTTCCCGTCTCAGTGTCTCAAAATCTCTGTCTTTGGGGAGGGCCTAATATTGATTGTGTGTTTTATTGATTGTGCTTCTTCTCTTTGGCACATTCCTCCAAATGCTTGCCCCGGGGGGACTTGCTATTCTTCTAGGTCCCTAGAGGTATTCCTGCTCTTTCAGGAGAGCCTGCTGTGCTCTGTCTAGAAACAGTAAATCTTACCAAGTCATGAAGAGGCAGGGGCCAAGATGCTGCATCTGTCCTTCCAGGTAGACAATAAGCTTCCACTGCAAGTTTAGGTGTCTGCGTCTTCGGGTGGGAAGATGAACGTGATACAGATGTTGCAGACCAATACAGGAGTTCCCTCGTGTCTCCTTGTTCTATGTGAGCAGTGGTCCAGCCCTCCTGACCTCCCTGCATTAAGTGCTCACACAAAACAACCCTGTTTTCCCACTCTGCTCGTGAGCTTCATTTGATAAACTCACAGAAACTGTGAGTGCAGCTAAAAGCCTAGCTGCGTTAGAGTTACCACCACCCCAAACGAAACTGTTTCCTGCTGTTGCTTCCTACTGCACCGTGTGCAGGCAGCAGAGCACATGGCTGCAATCAAGGGAAGATGTGGGCTTCTCCATTGTGCAGAGTGAGCAGATTCATGATCCAGCACTCAGCCAAACCCAGGCACTTGCAAATAGGGTTATATATGCTCTCTGCACAAACACCCAGCCCAGGATTTCAGGAAAATGAAGATGATGAACCAGAGCCATTATTGCTTTGAATTGTCACAACCCTTATCCTTGTCTTGCCTCTGCAACCCATAAAATAGCTTTGGAGCATAGGAAGGAAAAGTTGGAGCACCGTTTTTTTACTGCCAACTGGGACTAGGGCTAGCAGTCTTAAAATCCCCTACAGGACATGGAAGCGTCACACATTTCTGGAGATTCTGGGGCTAACAAGGAGATACTCATTAGGCCCATTAGGAAGAAACTGAGCTTGGTGGTGGACAATATTGGCAATTATAGGCCCATCACCAATGTTTCCTTCCTTTGCAAGGTTGTAGAGAGGGTTGTGATTGATCAGCTTCAGGCTCTGTTAGGTGAAACCAATGCCTTGGATCTGTTCCAGTTGGGCTTCGGGCCACGTCACGGTACAGAAATGCCATTGGGCATCCTTCTGGATAACCAACTGAGGGAGGCCAATAGGGGCAAAATGTCCTTCTTGGTTCTCTTTGATATTTCAGCTGCCTTTGATACCATTGACCACAGCATACTCGTGAGACAGCTTTCCAAGTTGGGGATCTATGATATGGCTCTTGCCTGGCTCCGGTCCTTCTTGGAGGACCATTCCCAGAGAGTCCAGCTTGGAAAGAGTGTATCAGCCCCATGGCTCCTCAATTGTGGGGTGCCGCAGGGCTCAATCAACTCTCCAATGCTGTTTAATAAATATTAAGGCCCCTGAGAGGGACCATCCAGGGGTGTGGTGCTTCATGCCATCAGTATGCTGATGACACACACCTCTACATCTCCTTTTCTTTTCCAACAGCAGCAGATGCTATTGTGTCCCTTGAGTGCTGCCTGGGGACTGTACTGAAATGGATGCAAGAGAATGGACTGAGACTGAACCCGGACAAGACGGAGGTCCTTAGGGTGGGCCCCCCTCCTATCAGTGGTTTAGGAAGCTCCCTCTCTTTTGGGGAATCCCAGGTAGCGTCTGTGGCCCGTACTGCCCATTTACATCTTTGGCGGATTGCCCAGCTGCACTCCTATCTTGATGTTGGGGCACTCATCACTCTGGTCTATGCACTTGTAGGCTTAAGATTAGATTACTGTAATGCACTCTACATGGGGCTGGCCTTGAGATTGATGCAGAAACTACAGATTGTCCAGAACACGGCCGCCAGACTATTAACTGGGGTGAAGAAAATATCACATTTCCCCCACTCTGGTGGCCTTACACTGGTTGCCCATTCATTTTCGCATTGACGACCTGGCAGAGTGCCTGCTCCCACCTAGCTCTACTAGTATCACTCAATCTAGCCAGGCTGGGTGGCTGAGGGGCTGGACCCCAAGAGAGGCCAGGAAGGAGAGAACTAGAAACTGGACCTTCTCAGCGGTGGCTTCTCACCTCTGGAACATTTTGCCTCCTGAGATTCACATGGCACCCTCTCTGGGAGTTTTTAAGAACAACCTGAAGACCTGGTTCTTCAGGCAGGCCTTTCCCTCTTCCATCACATAGTTCCCTGTGTTTTCCCATCTTGGACTTTGCTTACTTCTCTTTTTTGTTTGAATATCATCTGCTTTAATTCTTGTATTACCGTATATTGTTTGAAATGTAAACTGCCCAGATTAGATTTGTTTGAAACTAGATGGGCGGGGCAAAAGCCGAATTAAATAAATAAATAAATAGCCTGAGTCCTCAGCACAAAAAGACCTTCCATCTGGGCACACAGACTGTGTCTCCCCACCCCCAACACATGCATACACACGGACACACACATTACTTATATCTTAGGTTCATATGGGGCTAATAAATTGTCTTTGCAATCCTCAGGTTTCACTATATTCTTTGCAATCATTTTAAATATTTCTGTATACTGTATTCACTTTATGAGATGGAACTGTTCCTAAAGTTAACCATATGAGAGAACACCCTCTCTCTCTCTCTCTCTCTCTCTCTCTCACACACACACACACATACACACACACACACACACACACACACACATACACACACACACACACACACACACACACACACACACACACACACACAGAGAGAAAGGGGGGGGAGAGAGATTCTTCTTCTTCTTGAGATTATATGATTACAGGTATCATCTATTATCTTTGCTCAGGCTTGTCAGCTAACTGCAGCATGATGACCTCTCCTTCAACAAACATGAAATGCTATCTATCTACCCTGTTACACCCTGTTGAAAGAGGAGAGGTGACTAAGTGGCATCACAGTATGATCCACTCACAGAGATGCTGGAGGCGACCATATAGTCACAAAATGTTGGACAGAATGCATTGTCTCTATAGTTTTTATCTTCTGTAGAACAGAGTGTCACAGTGTCTGCTCATGCCTCTAAAGGGACAGCCTCAGAGAGCCAGATGTCTTCAGCATATTTTCATATATGGATCATCTCCCATTAATGTGACCCTGATGCAAATCTGCTCTCTCTCTCTCTCCTTCTCTCCTCCAGCTTTATTCCTCACTTACTCATGCTTGCATTAGATCATGAACCTTTCATCTGAAGGAGTCTCATCACTCTTTTCATATAGGATTTTGCAAATTTAACTGAAATGTATTTCTCCTGGCTTCCCCCCAGAAGTAGCTAGATGCATCAGGAGTAAGAAAACCGTGTCCATATGTTTTAAATAGAGTATGACTCCCATCATTCCTGACCACTATCTATGCTGGCTGGAGCTAATGGAGATGGGAGCTCAACATTAAAATAAATCAAATAAAATAAACATCTGGCAGGCCACTAGTTCCCTATTTTTCCTATAGACTACTTCCTTCCAAGATTGGAGGCATATTAGCACAATGGCTTAGAGAATATTCTGCATTCTGCAACAGACTGACTTAAAATGGAGTTATCCCCAAATCACTCAAACCTAGTGAGTTTCAAGCACTAATTAATTCCATAAATACAGGTCTGTAACCGAGTATATGCTGTTAGCTACTGAACAGCCAGCAAAAAAAGAGACTGTACCTCCAGCAGAAATTAATTACTGAACCTCAATATTCTGAGGCATACATAAGAGAAAGTTCTTCCTCAATTATCATGACCTAGATCCAGGGCTAATTCTCTAGGCAGGACATAGAGGATATGCATTTTTAAGGCAGCTTTGCAAATGGCCATCATCCTTAACCCGTCATGAGCCTTAGATCTCATCTCACATCTATCGTCTGAATTAATATTCCTCCAGCCCCCTGAAATTGCCAGCATCCCACATTCAGCATGGTGAATTTCCACATTAGGATCTAAGTACTGGTGGTAGCCTGAGCTGGAGTAGACCTATTGAATCAGTAGGATTTGCATAGATGTTGATTCAGCACTTAGCAATTTATTCTGTAGTTGGTTCTACTTTAACTGGGACTAGCAATTGTACATAAGTCTAGCTACTTAATTCATTTACTTTTTAAAGGGTATCCAGAGGGTGTTGTCTTCAAATAATTGCCTTCTGGTGTCTTCCAAGTGGTTGTTCCATCTTTTCTCAGACTACAGACTATCATTCTTAGTGACATTTTTCTTCTTTTCAAGAAACACGGTTTAAAAACTTTAAATGCGTAGAGTAGTATAACTGGTGGGCAAACTAGTGTTGCTTGGGACACCAGCACTACAGTCTTTCAGGTGACAGCCATTTTTTTAACCCCTACTTTTTTGTTTTCATTTTAGCAAATACTGAAATTCTTTTCCAGGGATAAACGTTTTAAGCTGAAACTGTTGCACATTTGTACTTCCAGGGGAGAATTTGTACAGCTTCTTACATAATACATAACTGCTTCAAAAGAAAAGTAACGTTTTGGGTCGCCACCCTTGATCGGAGGTTTCCTAATTAAAGACTTCTGATTTGTTCTTCTGATCCAAAACAAATGTTAAACACTTTGGTATTTGTTTCTTTGTTTACATTTCATGGACATTGATCAAGTAACTGTGCTTAAACAAATAAGCATTATTTCAGTAATTAAGTAATGTCTTTAAAAATCCAAAAAGACAGCTCGGGAAAAACTGTTTTTTTTTTTTTAATATGACTTAGGTCACTTATCTTCCCATTCACATTAGCTGAGTCACTCTCGCTGGTGTGAGTGCAACATAGCACAAGTTTCGTAGGTAGGTAGGTAGGTAGGTAGGTAGGTAGGTAGGTAGGTAGGTAGGTAGGTAGGTAGGTAGGTAGGTAGGTAGGTAGGAAGGAAGGAAGGAAGGAAGGAAGGAAGGAAGGAAGGAAGGAAGGAAGGAAGGAAGGAAGGAAGGAAGGAAGGAAGGAAGGAAGGAAGGAATGAATTCTGGACTATATGATTGCTTGACTTATCTTTTTGGCATTTCATGCTGGGTCACTTTACACCATTAAAGTGTGAAATTTTAAGACCTATTGCACACTGTAACATCAGATGTTATTGATAGGACAAAAGAAATTGAAGAAGATTGATGAAACTGACTGTCTAATTTGAAGTATTTAGCTCTAGCATAATGAAAATTTAACTTTCATTAAAATTTAGCTTAATGGATACTTGGTCGGCAAGGATGATTGGAATAAATAACATCTGGTAGGGATATGTAATGATCTTAAGAAAGCTTGGTTAATGAACGTGATGGAAAGGTGAGTGTAAGATAGATCTCAATGCATAGATGAAGAACTTCATAAATTAATCTTGTCATTAATGAATTTTTAGACCGTCTTAACTAATGAATTAACATCTTAATATCTTAATCCCAATGGACATCCCCAGTACCTCATTCTTCTGCTTAAAGAATTCCATTTTATTGGGGAAGGGGGTTTAAACAATTTAAACAATTTTTAATTTGGTTATTTTCTTTTTCTTCTTAATTTACTTAACTTTTATTTGAATCAGTTGCCCTCTTCTTACTTATCAGATTCGGCTGTACATAACTATCTCATTCGACCTTTTAAAATTTCATATCAAAGTAACTGAATCCCATCTATTTATATTTATTCTCGTTTTTAATTGTAACTTTTTGCCTTGATTCAGGCTTGAGGTAGCCTGCTCAGCCAACTCATTCAGGACAATCTTGGATAAAATAGCAAATCTGGCCTGTGTTACTGAGACCTTGGTGAGCGCAGCGGGCAGTGTAGCCCTCTCTTTAATTTGCCCACTCAGGGGGACTGCAACATCCATGCTGAGACTGGGGTCACCAGTCCAGCTCTTGAGTTCTTGGAAACCATGGCTTCCTTGGACATGTCCCAACATGTCAACAGGCCCACTCACGTGCTGGGCCATATGCTAGACCTGGTGTTTTCAACAGGGCAAGAAGAGGGTGACCCAAGGGTGACTGGCCTTGTGTCAGTCCCTTTGTCATGGTTGGATCACCACCTGATAAAATGCAGTCTCTCAGTAGAAACCCCATCCCCCCCCCAGGGAACAGGAACCCATTAAGATGGTCTGCCCCCACTCGCCTCCTAAGATGCAATGCAGAGGATACTGGCTGATCGGGTTGGCACTCCCGTCAAAGCTGTGGTAGATGGATGGTATGCTGTTGCTACCAGGGCTGCTAACATGATCACACCTAAACACCCCCTCCACTGTCAAACCCACCCAGCCTCTTGGTATAATCAACAACTACGGGCAATGAAGCAGGATAGGAGGATGGAGAGTATCTGGAGATGGGCCCTGAGAGAATCGAATTTAAAAGCTGCAAAAACCTCAAGCATCTATTTAGCTAAGGTGAAGGCCACAAGGAGAATGCATTTTGCTACCCGGATAAGCGAAGCTGAATCCCTTCAGGCCACATATTTTCACATAGTACATGATTTATCTGGGATTGGTCATAGTAGTATTTCCTGTTACCAATTTGCGGCATTTTTTAAACATAAAGTGGAGGCCATCCACTATGACCTTGACTATCTTCCTTCTCCAGGAGATTGAGCTGAGACATCCACTGTACCTCCTTGCCTAGTGAGCTTAACACAGTTTCAACCTATGATGTCAGTAGAAGTCAACAAGGTGCTTGATCATTGCAGGGCCACCACAACCTCCCTAGATCCTTGCCCAGCCTGGCTCATAAAAGTGACCAGGCCAGTAACAACAGACCATAGGTGTTATTAAAGGGTCTCTCCTTGAGTGCAAAGTTCCCTGAGCCCTCAAGGACATGCTCATGAGGCCTATTTGTTAAAAAAAAAAAAAAAAACCCTAACTTGGCAGTGAATGGTATTAACAACTATAGACCCGTCACCAATGTGAGTGGTGGCCTAACCCTAACCAATGCCCTCGACCCATTCCAGCCCAGGTTCAGACTGTGCCATGGCATGGAAACGGCATTGGTCACCCTGTAAGATGCCCTTTTGAGGGAGACTGACAGGAAAATGTCCTTGTTGGTCCTCCTTGACCCGTCAGTGGCCAATTCATTGCGGCTACAGTGATTTGTATAATGGAAGCCACACTGGGCACCTTCCTTCCTTCAAAAAAGTAAGTCTCTGACCCTTATAGAACTGGAGATACAAGGCAAAATGTGGACTCCAAGCATTGATCTATTGTTCATGAGAAATAAGACTTTTCCATGCCGCAAATCAATGAATGAAGCCATGCTGTGTGTTTCACAAGCTGTATGTTGTAGTTCTGATGACATTTTCATCTTTTTTGCAAACACTTGAAACCTGTTTCTACAGATGTCTGTGCTGTGTTCGTGCAAAGAGTGCATAGAAAGCAGTTAACTCACAACAATGAATGCTTGCTGGAGGATTATGGGAACTGTAGTCCAAAAAAGGAACTTTTCAAAGTACTGGCATAATACATCCCACTGCATTTCCTACTTTGACTGTGTTTTGAACTCAGTGTCCCTTCTGATTTCTTCCAACTCTGCAATATTCAGCTCCAGTTTATTTTTCCCAGGTTTCTGGGAGCTCAGCTGAGAG
Source organism: Pogona vitticeps (assembly GCF_051106095.1). Taxonomy (NCBI): domain Eukaryota; kingdom Metazoa; phylum Chordata; class Lepidosauria; order Squamata; family Agamidae; genus Pogona; species Pogona vitticeps. The sequence continues at coordinate 125,673,242 of NC_135784.1, read as the reverse complement.
CACAGCTGGGTGCTGCTCTGAGGAAAGACACACACACACACACACACACACACACACACACACACACACACACACACACACACACACACACACACACACACACACACACACACACACACACACACACACACACACACACACACACACACACACACACAAAGGGAGGAGACTGTACTAGACTATAAAGTAGTAGAAGATTCTGCTTGATTTGGTGCTGCTACATCTTCTGATACTGTTGCTCCTGCTGCTGCTACTGCTGAGCTTAAGGTTCCTGTGAATTTTAAATCTCAGGAAACTCATTTCAGAGATTGAGAAGGAACTTCTTCTGCATAAATTTAACTTGGTTATGGCTCTTTTAACTCCATAGTGAGATACACATCCTACTAAATCAAATTAGGAAAAGACTATGTGATCCTTAAAACTACGCAAATTCAAGAGCAATTAATAATAATGTTTATTAATAATACCATAATAATAAAGTTGGTTCTGGTTTATGGTGACTCTTTCAAGAGTTGTCTAGGTAGAGAATACACAGAAGTGACTTACCATTCCCCTCTTCTGGGGATGTCCTGGGACTGTGCAGTTTGCCCATGATTATAGAGACTGGTTCCTCTCTCTAGAGGCACAGTGTGCAATTAAACCATCAACTTCTAACTCCACAGGCAGATACCTTAACCTTTGAGCTTCCCAGATACCCTTATTAGATCACTTTAAAAAAATCAAACAAGCAGCAACTTTTTATGAGTCAAGTCCACTTCCTCAGGCTAGGAAGAACTGGCCAGAATGTATTTCAAAGGGTCTATGGCTCTCCTATTCATCTGGTGTATAGGTTAGTTCAAAGCAGGCTTTGATATGTGTGTTAGATTTCACTACGGTATTCCTCCCTACCCCAGAGTATAATAAGCCCCATTAGAGAACCAATCCATTAGCCTAGGGGCCCTTGAAAGAGATTAGCAGCAATGGCAGGTGATTAAGGCATCTGTAACATCAAGCATTGTGCTTTATAATGTAAGCCTGAGAGATTTGAGAAAGAGAAAGATTTAGCATCCTCCTGTAAGGGCAAACTTTTCTCTTGGTAACAGGTCTGCAAATGTTCCGGGAGACCTCATTCAGGTAACAGTACAGGTTAGAAATAAGTAAGAGAGCTAGATTAGTTAGAACATTCTTATTTTTATGCGTACTTTCTTTGAGATGACCCAAGACTGGTTTTTAAACTTTCGGTAACCTTGTTCTATTTTTTCACAAGGATCTTTTGAGTAACTTCCACCTTTTTACCTTTTGTAACCATTTTATCCTTTTTTCCCCTTAATTCTGTTCTTTTTCATAAAATACATAAAATCCCATCCAGGCATTGGTGAGATTTTGAGCACAGAGGGAATCTGAGTCCTCATTTCCAGTTTTTTAGCCAAGCTGGGCTACCGGGTTTTGAGGCAAGGAGAATGGATGTGGGCAGCTATTATAAATGCACTGAGTACTGTTGGCGACACTTCCAAAAAGGCACACAACCACAGAAAAGGGAGTTAGGTGCCAAGGAGTGGAGAGAAATGGTCTGGATTGAGCTGAAGAGGTTCTGTCACTTCTACTGCCTTCTTTGGGTCTCCCCATCTTGAGGTGGCTTTAATTGGCTTCTCATGCCTGGTTTTTAGACCAAATTTTAAACCCAGATCTTTGATGGAGGCTGCTACATTTCTATTTTGCCTTTTTCCCAGCCCCCGTCCCCCAGCCAAACAGGAATCTTACACTTCAAGAGGAGGTGATTTGGGGACTGTGGTTGGTACATGCAGATTATTTTGCAGTACTTTGTTTGAAAACTGGGTGGAAAATTCCAGCCAGCTGCTACCAGGGGTGACGCTTGAAACCACACATTCCCAAAAGGCTGTTTGCACACATCTCTAAGAGGTAATTCGTTGTTGTTGTTTTTAATTCATGACTATAACAGGGAAAAGAGGGCAATTTTATCAATTTCTGTAAGAAGAGCACTGGAATGAAAGCTCTACCATGGGTGATCTGAACTGGGCATGAAAAGATATTGTGTGAGAAAGGGAAAGAGGGCTGGAAGAGAGAAAGGTAGGGAAACAGGGGGAATGGTTCGTGCTCTGTTCACGATCTCTGCAAAGACTGAAATGCTGATGGGTCCAAGTTCTTGCTGAGCTCCCAGAACCAAGGGCAACCCAGAACTATGAGAGAAACATGATGGGCTGGAGGTGGGCAGGAGAAGCAGCTGGTGTGGACTGTGGTCTCAGTTCTGTCCTAGGCTGCACTTAAGCCCCATCCTCCATAGTGGAACACACAGAATCAGAATGCTAAATGAATGTGTTAGGTTGCAGTCTTACTTGCAAAATGTTTCCGAGTTACTCCTTGTGGATTTTGATTTGGGGGTGTGTGTTTCAGACAACATACAGCCATTACTGATCCCTTTGTTTACCCTCTGTGCTATATCCACATCAAATCCATCCCGCCAGCAGGCTACTACTATTTTTGTTTCGCATTTCATTGCTCATTACTACGTGCATCCCATGGAGTGTGTACTCCTAAATCAATTTATTTCCTATACATCTGGTGTGCAGCTCCATGTCTCACAATACCTGCTGTTTTCAAAGTGGGAATGTTGGCATGTTGGTCATGCTTCCTTCAAATAGGGCTTGATATACTTGAGGATTGTAAAGGGAAGGGGCGACGGGGTCGATGGGGGAAACTGAAAGAGGAAGTTGAAGGCTATCCGAGAACTAGAGGGGACAGGTATAATAGAAGGGTATTCCCCCCCCCAAAGTCATCCAGGCATGGCCAAAAGGAAGCATGTGGAGCATCAGTCTCCCTATCGCAGTGGTTCACTCACAGCTGCAAAGCAGGGGGGTTAGCAAGGGGTGCAGGGCACAACAGGAAGGAAAGAAGCACGGAGGATCCAGCACCAGAGCGGGAAGAGCAGCAGCAACATCTGAGCAAAAAAAGCAAAGCTTTAGCACTGCTCCTGGCTGGTTTGGAGGTGCCCAGAGAGCCGCAGGGCACTGCGGGGGGGGGGGGGCAGCAAGGCATTTTGGCGACACTGTGATGTACATACACTTTTTTAAAAGGGGGGGATGGGAAGGGGGCAGATGTCCTGCTTGAAGGTTGTAGATGAACGTACCGCATCTAATTTACCCTTTAAAAGGTGGAACGGTAAAAAAGGAATCACAGGATAGATGCCATGTGTCCACAACGCGCAATGACAGAGGAACCAGAAGTTGCAAGAAAGAAGGGGCTATTTCTCTAGTCTGACCGCAGCCTTTGTTTCCACAATCAGGACTGGATCTGTTTAGAGACCGCTCGGAATCCCAACAGGAGAGCGGTGACTGATTCTGATATTCTAAAATGACCTGCCATTATATCATGCCACCAAGAGGTGGCAGCACTGTAAAATTATCCTCCTGTATCCAGTCTCAGCTCTTCTGATTGGGACCAGTGAATTTGTTCTATCTCTTACCAACTGAAGTGGCAGATATAACACACCATGCTCTTTCCTGCTACAGAAGAGTACCTCACGTCTTCTGTTTGGAAAACTGAGTTCTGCTTTGTAGTGGCAGCCACCATTGCTGCCCCTGCTTCTCTGCCATTGAAGTCACAATTTACCCTCACCACTATTGAGTTTTCCCTCACATTTGCTGTCCAGCCAGTGCTGTAACCTTTAAAAAATGATAACAATTATATATAGAAGACGAAAACTACTGGCAGAAAACAGGCCTCAGGACAGTCAATGGGGCAGTGCCAGGTCAAATCTCTTGACGACTTATTCACAGAATTATTTTAAGTTAATGGGAAGAAGGCCCATTAGGAGAGCACAGGTGTTTGGATGTTCTCCTTTTCCTACCTGATCATGTGCTAAGGATAATGGCACCACGTTTTGAAACATGTGAAAGTGTTCATAAAATGCCAGAGGTAAAAGACTCTTCTTCTCAGAAAGAAATGGGCCAAATAGGGATCTCAAAGTCTTTCCAACCTGATATCTTCCAGGCATATTGGATGACAACTCCCATTTTCCACAGCCAACATAGCTCCTTTGCTGTGGAGCAGGGGTCCCCAGCCTTGGGCCTCCACATGTTCTTGGACTTCAACTCCCAGAAATCCTGTCCAGCAGAAGTGGTGGTGAAGCCTTCTGGGAGTTGTAGACCAAGAACATCTGGAGGCCCAAGGTTGGAGACCACTGCTGTAGAGAATCCTGCCTGCAGGCTGGAGAACAGCCTGGGTATATGTTCTGCTCATGTTGGGAGTTGTTGACTGACATAAGCTGCCTTTGCCCCCCCTCCCTTTCTTCTGCCAGATGGGCTCATCTCCATGCTTGTGCTGTGCAGTCTCATGCCCACCTTTCACCAGGGATGGAAGAGACAAGGAACATTCTTACGGGAGCTCCACAGAGTGCAGATTTTTCCACCTTTACCAGCTGTGCAGAGAATTCCATGTACTTAATTAGAGGGAATGTTTTGGCAGTCAACACTGTATTTATCCAAGTAGAGGGAGCAGTGTCATCTCAAAAGGAGGTTAGGGCCCCCCATGTGGGAGAATTGCAGGTTATCCTTATTGCACCAGGATCACTCCAACACGGCACTGCAGAAAGCAGTGGGGATTAATTAACTTCTACTAAATGACTGTGTTTGCTTCAGAATCTCTCTGGATCTTTCCCAGTATTGGGTAGCTTGGAAGATGTTGAACAGACTAGCCTGGTAATGAGAACAGTAACTCCTTATGATTGTGGTTGCCAGCATGGTGTTTATATATTTTGGGAACTCTTCTAGGAAATGCTTCCTTGACGAGTCCTTGTAAGAGAACCCCGCTAACTAATCTAACTGATTTCAGGAGCTTGGCTGTTATTTTCACACATACAGTTAAAGTCACTTAATTTAAATGGCTGATCTTATGTATAGATTTTAAAGAGCAATTTTCAAGCCGAGGACACCATTAACATGATAGAAACATTTGAAGTGTGGATTTATGACACAATACTAAGAATATTCTGGACTGAAGGGATGACCAGCAAAGAAGTACTAAAAGCAAATGGATTAAAGACCATGGTATCATACAACACATACAATTGAGAAAGATAGAGTATTTTGACCATGTAATGAGAAATGGAAAGAACATATGGTTACAGCTAATCATTCAAGGTACAATACATACTAGGAAAAATGCTAGAAGGAGGAAGATGGATTGGCCACACATCCTGAGAGACTGGCTTGGATGCGATACAACATCGTTGTCTGGTTTTCCTGTAACCAAAGTCAAAATGATGATGATGTCCTACCTCCAGTAGGGGATGAATGAGAAGAAGAGGGGGAAGAAGTTATTCAGCACACAATGACATCCACAGTAGGCGACCAAATTTCCCCTCAAGTATCAACACGAAACAGCCACCTGCTACAACCTACTTCACGAGCAACTGCTAGTTGCTAGTGCCTTTTGAGAGCTGAGGCTCTGATGATGCCAAATTTCTATCCTCAGACTTCCTTTTTTTTGGAGTGCTGTTACTGCCAATTTCACTATTACACTGCAAAATTCTTGAACTATGTTTATAAATATCAAGGGGGGAAAAAGAATTAATTGACCAGCTGCATCACAGAAGTACTAAACATCTCTTTTTTGTAAGAAGGAGCGTTCCTGATCAGACTAATGGAGTTGGTTCTGTAGCACCCCTGGAGAAACCCCTTCTTGGACTGAGAAGTTTTAGTTAAGTATTGATTACTGCCAAACTTTCCCTTCTTGGGGAAAGGCCATGAATGGTCAGTTGCTATATAGCTCTAAAATCTATTTTATGATAGCATAGAGACTTAGGGTCAAACTAAACATTAGATGGATTGTGTATTCTCTGCTATTAGCATGTTTTCCCTTGTATATTGGGATTACCTTGCAAGTATGCACAATCAGACCTGCAAATTAAGAACATGTTTACCTTCCAATAACCAGTCACAAAGAAAGTAATTTGGAAAGCAAGATTTGGAGATGAGGAAAGTCATGGGCTAAGACCAACATATGGCTTTCACCACTGAAGGGTGCATCTAAATATGGGCTAGGTATATCATTGGTTTTGACATTTAAGACAGGACACCCTGTTAATTCTAAACCTCCCGGCTGCTTTTGCTGATCATGGCAAGCTTCTGGATAGGTTTCCAGGACTTGAGATTGGAGGAATGGTGTGGTAGTTCTGCTTCTACTTGCATGACCATTTCTACAGTATTGTGCTGCTTGGTCACACAGGGTTCCATCTTACATGTTCCATCTTACATGTAGATATCTACATGTAACTGCTAAGAGAGGACATCTTGGCGTTTCTGGATCTTGGTATTATGCAGAAGCTTAAAATGGCAGCTGTATCATTGCTTTACTTCTGGCACAGAACAGTCAGAATTTGTATTGGTGTCTGACTTTGGTAGTGAATCCTGTAATGTGTTCACTGTAAATAGGAATTCAGGCCAGAGAAGCAGGCACTGTTCGTGGCTGGTGGGTCTATGCAGGAAAGTAGCATTGAATCCATTCTACATGGAACTGCACAGCCATTGAAGCTTGTGGTGTGAACTTTGGAAAGTTGCCCATTAACCTCACCAGCTTTGTCACACCAGTGGCTGCTATGTACTGGAGTGCCTCCTGGGAAATTCGCTGCTGTGACTCTTTCTGGACAAGGCACAGCAAGGCTGCAATAATCCATGTTCTGGCAAATTAGATTTCCATGATGGGTTATATCATGTGGGGTTACCTCAAAAATTGCTGTTAAATCCCACTGTTTGGCTGTTAACTGAGACAAAGCAATGGGAACTGGCAATGTGGTAATCCCCAGCAGCCCCTCTAGCTTTGCAGTTAATAGAGACTTCAGGGGTCAGTTACTATCAACTTTACACTGCCAGGCTACAATAAAAAATACTCGGAAAATGGGAACATAAAATACTCCCAACCCATTTACTTACAGCATAAAATACATCAGTAGCATGTCCAAGGTTTGTGGTGTGGTTACAACATAAACACAGTGCTGTTTTTATAAAAAACAGTAATCCGCAACTCCCAGATATTTACGTGTGAGTCCTAGCACAAATACTTGACATCAGGGAGTGCCTTCATTCTAACAGTAACACTCAGTCTACCCCCCAAATTAGGCTTGGCTCACAATAAATGTTGGCTTATGGAAAACAATCTGGCAACTCTCCAGACCTGTCAAACCTGTCAAATCTTTTTCACATCATGATTAGATGCCGCTATCACCATGTTGTTCAGTTTGAATTTTTGATACTGGTGTCGCATCGCTGAGCCAAGAATTAGCATATTTCCATCCCAGATAATCTCAGCTCGTTTGCCAAGAAGCAATCCCATGGCCCCACTGAATTAGCAATGTAATGTAAAACAAAGCTTTTTTTAAAAAAAAAATAATAATAATGAACAGTACATGTACCAGGGGCATGACTGGGACTGGGCTGGGATGTTCTTCTGGTGCAGGTGAAGGTTTTTTAAAATTCTTGGCCTTGACTCTAGTCCCGGTTGTACCCACAATCACTCCTACTTTTAAAAATTATTCCTCTAAATGCTAGATGCTAGAATGGCATCCTGTTTTGTTTGGCCCTTAGATGAACAATAGTCTGTCTAACAATTTACTTTTATTCTGCAATACCAAAGGAATTTTGATCCATCCTTGCCCTTTTTTTTCATAGAAGCTTAGCTACTGGTATGTGTTTAGAATCTTCCCCCACCTCATCTCTCCACCTTCTGTTGTGTTGCTACCTATTCATTGAACTCTTGTGCTCGCCCTTTTGTGAAGCTTCTTCCTGCTTCAAAGCCCTTTCTGATCCACACTCACTCCACAATATCTCCACCTATGCTACCACTTGCTTCTTCAGCTTTCGATGTCAGGCATCATGGCCCCGATACAATCTCAGCATATTTCACTGTACATACAATTGATCTGATTGCGCAGGAGCTGTTTTTGCTCATATACCTTGTATAGCCTCCGTCATCACAGAGCTTTTATAGATGTATATTGCTTGAATTTATGTAAACCATGATTTTTTGAAAGAGATCTTCAAGGTCAGTTTTGAAATACAGCCAGAATTATTATACCTTTCCATCTCTACTTCTCGTGTCTACCTCTCTATATATTTCTTTCTATACATACACCTATAAAAAAACCCCATACCAACATGCATAAATATTACTTTGGACATTATTTATACATGTATGCTGGCTCTTTGCACTGTGAATAATTCTTCCGAGTGTCCCTATTATCAAATATATCCTTTTCAGCCAGCTAATGAGGAAGCTTATCTTCAGAAGAGTGAGGTAATTCAATTGTCAATGCTTAATTTTTGATGCATCTGAAGCTGCTCATCAACTACCAAGAGTCACATTTAATTCCTCCATAATGATGAAAACACCCAAAGGACCTGAAACATAAAAAGGGGACAAGCACACAGGTCACCTTCATCGTACACTTTTGGTTACAGCCAGCCATCATATTGGCAGCGTTCACCATCTGGTCCAGATGTTCTGCTGCTCAGGGCACTCCTTGTGCAACCAGGAAAGGAAAGGAACCAAATTCTCCTGCAAGCTGGGTTGCCTGGATCAAAGGTGAAAGAGGTAACAAAGAGCTTTCCCTTTCCTGCTTGCCAATAAGCCCAGGGGCAAAGCATGTTTTCAATACACACATCTTTGTGAAAGGTTTTCCAGGTTGCCTCTCAGCGCCTTCTGCATTGTATGTTGTGAAGTGAAACCTTTGCCCCCCTTCTCTGTTCTCATAACTCAGCCTGAATGTCCTTCCTTGCTTATTTGAGATGGATCAAGTGCTGCTGAACTTTGCCCCAGGTTATCCCCAAGAACTCACAAACGATCAGGTTCTGTGCCAAGTGACCAAGCAAGTCGCCTTAAGACAGATTTTCATCAGGTCTGCAAGTGTTTCACTGCCTCCTGGGTTCTTTTGGAGGCCAGAGCAACCACACACACACATACACACACACAATGCCTATCTGTTTATTAAAATATCCTTGAACGTCTCTCATTCCTCTCCTGCCAGGAGCTGAAGTGTACCTCTGGCACAGGGGGGAGAGAGAGAACACCTTCTCTGGAATTGTGTTTAAGCTGAGCCATTCTTGCCTTGAAGAAAGGCTGCTTACCCCCTTCTCCCCCCACACACACACCACACACCATCTTCAGGCTGTTAAAACAGACATTTCTTTGTTGATAAGCATTTGGTTTTTGAAAGGGTTGGTGTTTTTTGATTCCATGGTTTCAGAGAGTTTATATGCTCTCTCCTGATCACTTTTTATTCCTTATCCTCTCTTTTTTATGTGGTACGGATCTTATTGTAACTTCTGTGATCTGCCTTGAGTATTTTAATGGAAAAGAAGAATGACCTTAAAAAATGTTAACATTATAAGAACTGCAGAAGTGAGACAAACAGTACAGGCCAAGCTTTTACAAAGAAGAAGAAGCAATGCTGCAGGGAGCAGCCGTCGGATCCAGGGCACTGGGACCAATGTTCGGGACCTCCACTGCCTCTACCCTCTGATATGCTCTGGGTACTGATTTTGTGGCACACTTGCCTGCAGAGGTTATCTGTCGACTTCAGCCCCTGTGCAGCTGCACCACTTACAGTATTATACCCAGTTTATTATCCCTGTTATAAGAAAAGTAGAAGCGAGGAAAGATTGACTTATTTGACTCTTTGGACAATAAAAAATCCTGTTGCTTAACTTAATACTAAAGTAGGCCTATTGAATCAGTGGGGATTTGGTGAGTCAACTTCTCCATGAGTTCCATTGATTCAAAGGGACCTGTTCTAGTTGCAGTTTGTGATGCTAAGCAACAGGATCACAGCTGTTGTTGCATACATCTTTATTACTATTACTGGGGGAATCCTTCAGTCTCAAAAGACTATGGCAACATACTCTGAATAGAGGACTTGGAACGGCATCTAGTGTGGCTGAGAAGGCCAATTTGAGAGTGACCATCCCTTCCACACTGAAGACAGATACAATCTGTCCCCTGTCCAGCTGCCTGATTTTGCTGGTTTCAGGACTACCTCTTTGCCTTGGCCTGCTGGACAAGTACTTCTTCTTTATTACTATGTATGTTCAAATTTGATGTATGTATAAATGTTTTTATGTACTGGACAGCTCATTGGACTTGAGCACTTTGGATTTTGATTCCTCACTATGCTCCACAAGAGGAGAGCTACCCTGTGCAGGTTTGGAACACAATACCATCGTGTCACCAGAAGAACAGTCCATGTCTGATACCTAGAAAATGCTGGGAAAGACTGCCATAAGTCAGAATGGATGGCACTTCATTATCATCATAAATGTTTATGTTTTTTTTATAAATCCCACTGATTTAATGGGGCTACTCTAGTAAGGACCAGGGTCCTAACTAGATTTAAGCCTATTGATGAAAACATGTGTTGTTGTTTAAAAAAATATTTTTAAAAAATTAAAGAAAAGAAAATATTTAATTTCGTGGTTACAGCAAAATGATTGTTCTTGGCTTAGCAGATTTTAGAGGGTAGAGGAACACATATTGGTGCAATTATAGATAAAAGATTCTGCTGGGATAAACCCTTGGGGATATAAGGTACCAAAACCTTCAGGAACTTGCTAGGATTTCTGTGCTCGTTTCCGACAACAAGAGAAGATGTTGAAGATTTGCAGCAAATCGGTCAGGCAGGTTAATTTAGCCCAAGAAGCTTACATATGTTCTGCGTGAGAGCCGCCTAATCAGGGTGCGATTGACCAATTCATTCAATCCTCTCTCTTATTTCTCTTCTTGCATTAATTAGTCTTTACTTGGAGGCACTCGTAATCTGACAGCTGCAATACAGACAGAATAAAGAATGCAACTTGGATTCTCCAGAAGCAAAATGGAAGACATTCTGAGAGAAGATATAATAAAGGCATTTTTTTCAGGTTGTGTATTTACAGTCTGTTTAGGGCCACAACAGAAGTGATAAAACTCTACTATGAAAAATCCTCAGTTCCCCTCCCAAAGTAGATGTTGATCACTGCTATTGATCAGAGTGCAGTGGAAGTGGGGGATGGGAATTCAATCCCCCCCCCTTTATATATTTTAAAATTGGACTCCCTCCCTCAAGCTTAATGAAAAAGAAAGGCAGCTGTACTGAGTTGGATCCAACCTAATGTTTAGGACAGACCTTAATTATTAATGTCTCATATGCCCCATAGATTTCATCAAGCCTACATTAAACATGACTAAGCCTGAATTCAACCCATGGATTGAACTGAATTAGGACTGACATATTGCAGTTCTCCAAATCCAAGCAGCCAAATTTACATGTTATGAAAATTAGATAACACAACTTTCATACTGCAAAACCTGCATAATATGCTAATAAACATGGACTTTCCATATTATGCAAATTAAGAGCATTAATTGTTGCATTTATTTCAAACAAAGGTCACCTTTTGAGATTTTGGAGTGCATTTGACTTGTGCACAATGCAACAAAGCTGTGTGCATCCCAGAAGGGCATTTCAATTAGTGGCAATTTGCCATTCCTGATGACATCATTCCCACTGCGCATGGACGACAGGATTTCAGCCAATATATTTCAGCCTTGGAATCATTTATACACTAACTACTAATCTGAGGGAACTAGTATAGTGTAATGGTTAAGAGCTCTGGTCTTCGGACAGGGTGATGTAAATTCAAAGCCTTGCTGAGTAACAAAAATTACTTACAAGGTCATTTTCAGAATAAATGAGGATAAAGCATCCATGTAAGACAGACATGACCATTGCTGGTAAATAATGACATTTTGCCACACACATTGGGCTTCTGGTAATATTCTCATGATGCTGGAAGATGAGCCCCTCAGGTTGGAAGTCATCCAACATGCTACTGAGGAAGAGTGGACGATAACTACAAGTAGCTCCAGAGCTAATGAAGTGGTTGGGCCAAAGCCGAAAGGACGCTCAGCTGTGGACGTGCCTGGAACTGAAAGAAAAATCCGATGCTGCAAAGGAAAATACTGCATAGGAACCTGGAATGTAAGATCTATGAACCTTGCAAAGCTGGATGTGGTCAAACAGGAGATGGCAAGAATAAACATTGACATCCTGGGCATCAGTGAACTAAAATGGACAGGAATGGGCAAATTTAATGCAGATGGTTATCATATCTACTATTGTGGGCAAGAATCCCATAGAAGAAATGGAGTAGCTCTCATAGTCAAGAAAAGAGTGGGAAAAGCTGTACTGGGATACAGTCTCAAAAAAGATTGAATGATTTCAATACGAATCCAAGGCAGATCTTTCAACATCACACTAATCCAAGTTTATGCACCAACCTCCAATGCTGAAGAGGCTGAAATTGACCAATTCTATGAAGACTTACAACACCTTCTAGAACTGACACCACATAAAGATGTTCTTCTCATTATAGGGGACTGGAATGCTAAAGTAGGGAGTCAAGAGATAAAAGAAAGAAGAGGTAAGTTTGGCGTTGGAGTTCAAAACAAAGTAGGGCAAACGCTTATAGAGTTTTGTCAAGAGAACAAGCTGGTCATCACAAACCACTATTTTCCAACAACACGAGACGACTCTACACATGGACACAACCAGATGGGCAGTACTGAAATCAGATTGATTATGTTCTCTGCAGCCAAAGATGGAGAAGCTCTATAAAGTCAGCAAAAACAAGACCTGGAGCTGATTGTGGCTCTGATCATCAGCTTCTTATACCAAAATTCAAGCTTAAACTGAAGAAAGTAGGAAAAACCACTGGGCTAGTCAGGTATAATCTAAACAAATTTTTAGTACCCATGGAACAAATAAATAAATAATAAAATAAGCCAAATCCCTTATGAGTACACAGTGGAAGTGAAGAACAGACTTAAGGAACTACACTTGGTGGACAGAGTGCCTGAAGAACTGTGGATGGAGGCAGCAACAAAAACATCCCAAAGAAAAGGAAATGCATGAAAGCAAAGTGGCTGTCCAACGAGGCCTTAGAAATAGCACAGAGGAGAAGGGAAACAAAATGCAAAGGAGATAGGAAAAGTTACAGAAAACTGAATGCAGACTTCCAAAGAATGGCAAAGAGAGACAAGAGAGCCTTCTTAAATAAACATTGCAAAGAAATAGAAGAAAATAATAGAAAGGGGGGAAAACAGAGCTTTCCAGAAAATTGGAGCTATTAAAGGAACATTTTGTGCAAAGATGGACATGATAAAGGACAAAAATGGGAGGGACCTAACAGAAGCAGAAGACATCAAGAAGAGGTGACAAGAATACACAGAGGAATTATACCAGAAAGATCTGGATGTCCCGGACAACCCAGATAGTGTGGTTGCTGACCTTGAGCCAGACATCCTGGAGAGTGAAGTCAAGTGGGCCTTAGAAAGCCTGGCTAACAACAAGGCCAGTGGAGGTGATGGCATTCCAGTGGAACTACTTAAAATATTAAAAGATGGTGCTGTTAATGTGCTACACTCGATATGCCAACAAGTTTGGAAAACTCAACAGTGGCCAGAGGACTGGAAAAGATCAGTTTTCATCCCAGTACCAAAGAAGGGCAGTGCCAAAGAATGCTCCAACTACTGTTCAATTGCACTCATTTCACACGCTAGCAAGGTTATGCTCAAAATCCTACAAGGTTGGCTTCAGCAGTATATGGACTGAGAAGTCCCAGAAGTACAGGATGGATTACGAAGGGGCAGAGGAACTAGGGACCAAATTGCTAACATGCGCTGGATTATGGAGAAAGCCAAAGAGTTCCAGAAAAACATCTACTTCTGCTTCATTGACTACGCAAAACCCTTTGACTGTGTGGACCACAGCAAACTATGGCAAGTCCTTAAAGAAATGTGAGTGCCTGACCACTTTATCTGCCTCCTGAGAAATCTATATGTGGGACAGGAAGGAACAGAACTGGATATGGAACAACTGATTGGTTCAAAATTGGGAAAGGAGTACGACAAAGCTGTATATTGTCCCCCTGTTTATTTAACTTATATGCAGAATACATCATGAGAAAGGCAGGACTGGATGAATCCTAAACCGGAACTACCATTGCTGGAAGAAATAGCAACCATCTCTTAAAGAACCTCTTAATGAGGGTGAAAGAGGAGAGCACAAAATGGTCTGAAACTCAACATCAAAAAAACTAAGATCATGGCCACTGGTCCCATCACCTCCTGTCAAATAGAAGGGGAAGATATGGAGGCAGTGACAGATTTTACTTTCTTGGGTTCTAGAAATTAAAAGATGCCTGCTTCTGGGGAGGAAAGCGACGAGAAAACTAGATAGCATCTTAAAAAGCAGAGACATCACCTTGCTGACAAAGGTCAACATAGTCAAAGCTATGGCTTTTTGAGTAGCGATGTATGGAAGTGAGAGCTGGACCATAAAGAAGGCTGACCACCAAAGAATTGATGCTTTAGAATTGTGGTGCTGGAGGAGGCTCTTGAGAATCCCCTGGATTGCAAGGAGAACAAACCTATCCGTTCTGAAGGAAATCAGCCCTGAGTGCTCACTGGAAGGACAGATCCTGAAGCTGAGGCTTCAGTACTTTGGCCATCTCATGAGAAGAGAAGACTCCCTGGAAGCGACCCTGATGTTGGGAAAGTGTAAAGGCAAGAGGAGAAGGGGACAACAGAGGACGAGATGGTTGTACAATAGCATTGAAGCTACCAACACAAATTTGACCCAACTCCAGGAGGCAGTGGAAGACAGGAGGCCCTGGCATTCTCTGGTCCATGGGGTCACGAAGAGTCGGACACGACTTAATGACTGTTATTTTATAACATCAGTTTGTACAAATGGGAAACCAAACCAAAGCCCTACACGTATACTATAGGAATCCCCCATAAGTAACACACTGCACATGAATTTCAGGGGAAGTCAAGGAGAGCTGGAAAAATCAGAGAAGAAATTTCATTTGAATATTTTATTATAATTAGAAAACGTTTTAGCTTAACTTTCCATGCCAGATTTTACTTTTTTTCCCCTCCTGTCTGCTTCTCCTCCCCCCCCCCCCAGACAAGGGCCAATTCAATGTGCTACTTGTTGCCTTTTACTTTGATTATGTTTCACTACTATGCTATATTGGAAATGCAATTCATAGCAGAACTTGAATAGAATTTCAATAAATAAACTAAATTATCCCAAATCCATTAGTGAGAATAGATACTGACCTTGTTGGTTGGAAGGTTCTGTGAGCTGTAGTCAAGAAAATAACTCAGCCAACCTCTGCTTCATAATTTGTTTGCATATATCAATTTCCTGTGTGTATTTATAGAGGTTTAAGACTCATTAAATTTATCAGACAAATGCAAGAGCAGGTGATACCTTTACTAGACCACTAAAAAAAATTAAACAGCAACCTTTTGTGCATCAAGTCCACTTCCTCAGGCCGTGCACCAATATTTTGTGAAAAGCACAGAAAAGTTATTTATTCCCCAAATTCATGGCAAGTCATGGTGCCAGGTCTGCTTCTTATACAGGTGTTGCTCGCTATTAAAAATGGTGGCAGTTAATAGTGCAAATTTTAAGATTCCAGGCCACTATTGCCTGCACTATCCCCTATCAGAGACTTTGAGGAAGATGGCAGTAAACAGAGAGTAGTAGCGCCTGAACCTCTAGGTCCTCATCGTGAAGAAGCCCCTGCTGACATGGCAGCCTAGTGCCATTAAACAGGGATCTGGCTGCATTACGGTCACTCCCCTGTGGACTGCAGAAGCTGTCAACCAAGCCACATGAGTGAGCACTACCGTCATTAGGATTTTTTAAAAAATTGGCCATTCAGAGAATTCCATAGGAAATCAGTCCTCCTGCATTTCCTTCCACCTAACCTTGTGCCTCAACTGAGCCACCTCAGCCTTCAAGTGGTGCTTCACATGATTAATACAGTAGGATTTCCTGTACACAGAAAACCAGCAAGCCAAAGAGAAGCTATATAAAATCCTTGCCCCTCAGGATTAGTTTTCTGAGTGTAGGGATTTTTTTTTTTGGCTTTATATGGGGGAAGCATTCAGTCACGTATATGTCTTGAGGACGCTCTCCGAGTTTGTAAACTTACAAACTGGTGGAGTGAATGGAGGTGGTTGTTCCTGTTATTAAGCAGACTTCACATGAACGAAACCAATCTGCTTTCAGATCTTAATGTCTTTTTTGGACACAGATGTTAAAAGTAAAGTAAATATGAAATAAGATATAACAGCTTCTTTGAAGTCCCTTGTACACTACTTGTGTGTGTGTGTGTGTGTGAATTTGATGCAGTACGTTCACCTACACCCCTCAAGTGGGACACACACACACACACACACACACACACACACACACACACACACACACACACACACAAGCTATGCTAATCCATTTTGAGGTTCAACCTGCCTTAAGGAGTTTGCTTGTGTTTCAGATTTGAGATATCAAAGAAATAACAGGAAAAAATGTCCCTTTCTAGCAAATGCACTGTAGCTACACATTTCAAAGAAGCTTGGTAAAGCAGAGAACAGATTAAATCCCAAAAAAAGAAGTAGCATGTGGTAGGCAGAATCAGTCCCATTCCCATTTGGTTATATCATCTCACAGTTGGAAAGGTCATTGTGTTGATCTCTTCTGGAGCAATTTTACCAGAGGTCAGGTTACAGGCTGTGTAAGCTTCTTTCCAGGAGATCACACCTTACTCCAACCAGCGCAGACATTTAACATCTTGGCCACTTTCTTGGGACTGCTTTTGTACAAATAGCATGAAACTCATCCAGCAGCCTGCAATTCCTTGGGGCAAAGGCCTCCAGTTTATTATGCAGCTTGTCTCTCTTAGGCTTATTCAAAGGAGAAATGTTCTTGGTCTGTTCACTTCACTGTTAGATTTCACATAGCCTTGCGAGAAAAGCCATATATGTCAGAGCTCCAGTCTTTAAGAACCTAGGAAATGCAAATGCGATAAATGTCCCTGATCCAGCCACGGTGACACATGCCCTAGTTATGTCTCCACTGGATTACTGTAACACGCTCTACGTGGGGCTGCCTTTGAAACTGTTCAGCAACTCCACAGGGTCCAAAATGCTGCAGCCAGATTGCTAACTGTGGCTGGTTACAGGGAACATATAATTCCCCAGCTCTGCTGGCTGCTGATCACTTTCCAGGCGTAATTCAAAGTGCTGGTTTTAACCTACAAAGCCCTAAATGCTTTGGGTCCCCATTTATTTTAAAGTCCCCATATCCCTCTGTGAGCCTGCCCTGGCATTAAGATTATCAGAGGAGGCCTTTCTCTCAGTGCCAGCACCCTCACAGGTGTGTTTGGTGAGGACACAGAAAAGGGTCTTCTCTGTTGCTGCGCCCAGACTGTGGAACTCCCTCCCACAGGAAGCTAGGCTGGCCCCCATCTTTGCTGTTCTTCCACAAGCAGGTAAAAACCTCTTTCTTTTCAGGCAGGCTTTTCCTGAATCACTGCTGGTCTGAGAGGGGTTTTAAATGGATTGTTCTGCTCTGTTGTTGTAAATGTGTCTTAACACTGATTTTATTTACCATTTTAATATAATACTTGTTTAATTTTTAAAATATACATATATATTGATTATTTACTGTTTTTAGAATTTAAATACTTTTTTAAAAGCCACCTTGGGTCCTTTTAAGAAGTAAGGCAGGATAAAAATATTTTAAATAATTAAATAAATCCCAGTGTCATCCCAGATATTGTGGGGCAGCAATGGGAACCAACATGTTAAAATCAGTTATCAATTGGATTGGAAGTTTGCTATGAAAGGGGCAGTTAGGCATTTTTTTAAAAAAAAAGCACTAAAACAACGTGTCAGTTTTGTATTTGTTTTTCTCCACAATTAAGTTAATTATGCTGGACCTCTCGTTTGAGTTAGGAAAGCTGCAGTGTGTAAAGCTGGGGGAGAGAGAGAGTACCTTTTCTTAATATGCGGTAGACACTGTCTGATAGGCACATCTTGGTAGTTGCTATGAGCCTCAAATTATGATCACAGGTGCTTTTAAAATACAGTGCTTTTTAAAAGTATTTGCTTGCTTGCTTACTTTCTTGCTTGCTTTCTTGTTTGCCTGCTTGCTTGTTTGTTTGCCCTTTCTCCTGAAAAGGACCCACGGTAACTAACACCATTAAAAAGAAATAAAATTAAAAGCTAAAAACAAAAAATTATTACAATAACTACTCAGGAAACACAATACCTACTCAGCTTTAAGAAACCTCT
Organism: Pogona vitticeps; assembly: GCF_051106095.1. NCBI lineage: Eukaryota > Metazoa > Chordata > Lepidosauria > Squamata > Agamidae > Pogona > Pogona vitticeps. The sequence goes on along the minus strand of NC_135784.1, from coordinate 125,655,068 downwards.
ATGAGTAGATAACTACCAAAGGATGAAGACATCTCATGTCACTTTAAAATCTCGTAGAAGCTTTAAGTGGCATAAGCTTTGGGGAATGGTAGCCCACTTAATGAACTGCTTGAGGGGCAGCAATCTGCAATAGCAAAATTGCACCAAATAAAATGTGATATGGTAGGATCCCCATATCCACAAGGGATAGGTTCCAAGCCCCCCACCTGCAGGTGCCTGAAACCATGAATTAACCCTACTCGCTACTATCTGCGGGGGGAGAGGAGAAAGGAAGGGGAAGCGGGCATATGCTCACTTTAGCCCTGGTTGCAACAACTGAGACCATGGATATTGATTTTGTGGATACACAGGTCCTACTGTAGCCATTAAGGCAGCAGAAGAGCCTTTGTCTTTTGTTCCAGCAACGTAACACGGCCAACCCTCTGGCAAAAGCTACCCGAAATAATGTTCCTGGGGTGTCCTTGTGTTCTACTCACAAAGAGCACTCCTCTGTTTTAAGAACATCCTTAGTTTGAAGACGTTATGAGTCCCAATCCACTTTATAGACTAAGAGGGGAACAGAGGTCTTGCATTTCCCCATCAGCTCCTACATCTCTGGGCAGGAGACTGAGCAGACACACAGATCACTTGGTTACAGTATTCTGTTCTAGCTGAATTATAGAGATGCTTTCTGAATTTACATCTATTATATATAAATCACCATGTGCACATTTTATGCACAGCTGTGTCCTCTTTCATATTTGCTTTTGGTGGCGCATTTCCTTTTGGTGATACGTAGGTGGCCTTCCTATGCTTGCAAGGAAGTGAAGCTGAAGAGGGCTATTGACCTTGCAATAGCACAGTGGTAAATCCACTCCATACAAGCTTGATGGCTGGAAGTAACATTCTCTTGGCTATTCTACATCGAACAGATTAAGAAAACTGTCTGCTACCAAGAAGTGCTGTTATCAAAGCATCCATGCCTCAGTAAATGAGGTCAGCTATCCCCGGCCACGACAGCAGCAAGTGCTATGTGCTGGACAAGGAGAAGAAGATGATGAGGCCTAACATCAAGCCAGAGGTGCTATTAGCATATCTTCACCAAAATGCATGGCTGTAGAAGAGATTCTTCTTTTAGAACAGCAAATCAGTAAGTAGGCAGCAGAAGAATACCAGATGGTAGTAGCTTACTATGAGTTAAACTGGTTTTAAAAATGGAGTTTATTTTTGTTTGTTTGGGGTCTTTCATCAAAGAGATTTCTAGGCTGCATGATAGTTCAGATTTCATTGTGCTTTAGCACAGCTGTTGGCAAAGTGCAGCAGACAGTAGATCAGTCCCAAAAACTATGGTTTTGCAGTAAAACCTGCAAGGATTTTTAATACTAGTCGTTTAACATTGGCGTCAACTGAAAGGGTTCCCCAAAATATATATTGGTCCATGGGGAACCAGGAATGATATTTTCTTTGAAATGATCACATGTTTAGCTTTCACACCGAAAACAAATTCCAGGGCATGCATTAGTTCAGAGGTATCCCTGTTCCTTATCTCAAACTTCTTTGGGGAATGGTTGTGTTACAAATATATACAGCATTGTCCTCTGAGACATGATTTTGGCACCTAGGCATTAGGGTTCTAGATGAAAACAAAGCAGATCTAACAAGTCTGAAGGCAGACAAACACGGATCCAGCAGAATCCAAAGAAGTGCCTCAGTTGCAGATTTTGTTTGTGAAAAGGATCCGGCCATTTAGGTCTTTCATGGGAAGAAGCAGTCTTCTGAAGTGGACTGGCTGTGCTCCAAATTCAGTGATGTCAGTAAACCACAGGAGCCAGGAATCTGAAATGTGAAAGATCTGTGCTTGCAGCCATTCAACATGTAAAGAAGCTAGAGCATCATTCTGCTTGTTTGCAGCCAGCAGAGGCATTTACAGTTCTGGGACAGCAGCCTAGCCCTCCAAAGCTGACTCAGACCTCACCCCTAGCCCACCACGCACTGTGAATGAATAAACACACAGTGGAATTTTTTTTGACAGTATTCTGTTTTAGAGTTTGATTTTGTCAAAACTTGTCATTTGAAACCGGTGTTTTCTGGCAGCAAGCTGGCTGTGTGCACACGAGATAGTGATGGTTGATGGGATCCTGTTCAAGGAGCCGTGTGGGGCAGAGACGAGAACAGCCCTCCAGAATAAGCGAGTTCTGTTTGGATGCTGAGCATAAAGAAGCGGCTGCTGCCACCGCTGCTAAGTGACTGACCTCATTTGACACGAGAGTGCAAGTCCTCACTCGTACTTCTTATTTGGGTTTCCAGTAATACATCTCTGCCATTCTGATTTTCATTTTTATATTGGCTTTTCTCATCTGTTTTGGGGTTTTTTTTTTCAGATGAGAAAAGCTTCAGCACTGGTGTTCTTATGAATTTGCTGCCTGATTACTGAGAATAGGCTTTATCACTATGGTTTTGCCTTTGAACAATGCCTGATCAGAGGTTGGGCTATGAAGAAACAAAAATAAATAAATAGAATGTTCATGTTTCATGATGAGCCCAGGTGTCAAATAGCAGTTCATCAACTGGTTCCCCCACCTCTGTAAGCCTCAGAAGGTGGGGTATACCTGCCTCCTTCTCCTACCACAGCTATAGGGGAACAACTAATGGTATGGGCACATGTACGCAGGATCAGCCTTTTTGGGAATCAGGCAGAGAATGAAGTAGAGGGTGCGAGCTGAAAGCTGAAAGCATCTTTATATACTCATATCTTTCTCCAGGTATCCCATATGCTTCCACTTCTGCTTTCTTTGTATACAGTGAAACGTGTAGGCATCCTCAAGTCTCGAGAGACTTTGGTAATGTGCTCTGAATAGAGGTCTTGGAACAGCGTCTAGTGTGGCTGAAAAGGCCAATAAAAGAGTGACAATCCCTTCCACACTGAAGACAATTACAATCTGTCCCCTGTCCAGCTCCCTGATTTTGCCAGTTTTGGGACTGCCTCTTTGCCTCGGCCTGCTGGACAAGGGTCTCTTCAAAATGGGAGAGGCCACGATGCACCGACTGCCTCCAGACTGAACGCTCAGATGTCACGGTTTCCCATCTAGTGAGGTCCATTACTAAGGCCTTCAGATCCCGCTTGCAGATCCTTATATCACAGCTGTGGTCTCCCTCTGGGGCGATTTCCCTGCACTAATTCTCCATACAGGAGAGCCTTTGGAATCCAACCATCAGCCATTCTCACGACATGCCCAAGCCAACATAGATGTCGCTGTTTCAGTAATGTATACATGCTAAAAATTCCAGCTCATTCTAGGACTACTCTATTTGGAAAGTTGTCCTGCCAGGTGATACCAAAAATGCTTCCAAAAATGCATTTAGGTATACAGTGACAAAAGTGCCATAAATTTCTGGTGCCCGCTCTTCCATAAGATGCCTAGGGGAGAAGGCACCAACCTGGGACCTTCTCAGTATTCAGAGAAGTTGGAGCATGTTGGAGTACCAAGGATTTTTACAACGTGTATCAAGGAATAATCTAAAAACCAGATTTGAAACATGACAAATTTATACCCCAGGTGAAAACAAACAAACCACCATTTTCAGCCTTCTCAGCCCTACCCACAAAAAAATCAAAAAGCATTTTTTTACAAAAAAAAAGTTGATGGTGGGTCTCCAAAGGAAGGACACTCCATTTTATCTGAACTGCTGGATAGCTTGGTGGCTTAGGTATCTGGCTGTGATGCCAGAGGCTGGGAGTTCGATTCCCCACTGTGCCTCCTTGCCTGGGGCTGAACTCAATGATCCCAAGGGGTCCCTTCCATCTCTGCAGTTCTAAGGCTATTATTATTAAATGGAACAGATGGTATCAGAGAAGAGGGGAAAGTAGGTTCATTCAATCTGATGAATCAAAATAGGGAATATAGAGGGAGTGCTGGCTACTGTTAAGCTGGATTCAGGGCATTCGGGTTACAAAAATCAAAACCAGCAGCCTGAATTAGACTTAACCCTTTTGGTGTAATTTGATCCACCGTTTTAATTCAGGAAATTGTATTTTAATTATATTGTTTATTTCTGTTTTATCATTTTTATTTTTATTTTGTTGTATTCTGTATTTTAATCATGTTTACTGTGTGTCTTTTGTTGTAAACCACCAAGAGTGGCCTCAGCCAGATGGGCAGTATAAAAATGAAGCAAACAAACAAATAAGGTGTAGAAATATTTCATGATCTCAACAGCTGTAGTTTCTGAAGTGGTAGCCATGGTAGCCTACTCACGGATATCAACAAGAAACCCAAAACAAAACAACAAAACAAAACAAAGGCAAGTAAGCAAGCTAATAAACAAACCAACCAACCTATCAATCAATCAATAAAAACATTAAGACTTTGTGGCACCTTAAAGACTAACTGCTATATTTTAATCACTCTTATGTCTGAAGAAGCAGCCATATTCCACAAAAGCTCCCATTAAAATATAGCAGTTAGTCTTTAGGTGCTACAATGTCTTAGTCTTTATTTTTTTTTTTTGCTTTTGGTTTGTTTTGTGTTTTTTGTTGGTATGATTTGAATAGACAGTCTGTAGCTTCACCAGAATTGAGAATAATAGGCTGTCTCTAGAAATCAGAGTTCTTGAGTTGAAGGCACAGCCCACATATTACAAAGTTCCACTTGCCATCCTGTGATCTGGAACTCAAGATGTAGCAATAGATCCAGGACCACCCCAGTACGCTACCTCCAAGAACTTGGTGGGTGGATGATATTAGTAAGCCACTCACCACTTTGACTTTGAGCCACCCTGACCATGCAGATAGATGCCAGCTGGTCCCTTCTTGATGAATCTTGGTAGTTCTTGGCCTGACCATACACACAAAACATCTGCACCATCCTGGCAAGGAGGAGACAAGAGACCCTTGTTGTATTTATATGGTGCAAGGCTTGTGGGGGGGGGGGTTGTCGTGCATGAGCAATTCACCTACTGCTTGGTAAGGGCTGGATATGGAGGAGAACAGATGTTCAAGTTCAGTATCTCTCCCCCACCCTTCTCCCATCCCATTGCATCATCCTTGATACAGAATTCCCCAACAGGGAGTTTGTCTTACCCCCTCATCCCACCCCAGCTTCTGTGCTGTGCTGACACTTGTGATCGTGGTGTGAACACCTTTCCTGTAAAATAAGAGGGGCATGATGATGATGCATATATTGGAGGCAACAGCTGAGTAATCGTGGTGCCCATATAGAGCTCTGCAGGCAAGTCCCTTGTCCCATCTGTGATGGTGACACTCTTTTGTGAGCCACCCACTAGACTCTAGCTGTTGGGCGATATAGATATGGAGTTAATAAATAAATAACATAAAGCAACATACAAGATAACTCTTTGTGACAGTCTCTTTTTCCTCCAGGGGAAAAAGATGATGGAAACCTAGGGAAGTAAACACAGCCGAGCAAGCTGAGGCAAGGGGAGGGGGCCAAGTATAGATGGGCTGCTTGTTCTCTAGACACCGTTTGTTCTGGTGGAGGCATGTTTTATTCAGAAAGCATGTGCCAGGCACCGAGGGACCCTAATGGGATGGAGCCACCAGGACAGAGAAAAGTTGTTTCCGGTCCAGGCGATGCTTGCAGCTCCTTCCATCTCCTCAAGCCTCCTGGGCCACCTGTTTTTCTATCCTTTGCTTCCTAAATGCTTGGAAACAACAAAGCATTCAATCACAGGCCCTCCTTGAAGCACAACCGTAGCCCACAGCGAGGTCAGTTGGGCAGCTGTCAGAAACAATGGCACCATTTTTTTCTTCCTGTGTGCTGCTGTTTGTAAAAGTAGAAAATCATCCTCTGTCATACCGTATGGCAGCCCTACAGCTAGTGCTGAAGAGTTGGGACAACTAGCCAGCCGGAGCTTTGAGCCACCATCTGTTCTGCAGGGTGGTAAGGATGGCACTATAGTTAGCACATCAGCAGTGGAAGAAAACATGCTAATGCTTTAGCCATGCAGTTCTTTCCCTGCTCATTGTCTGAGGGTCCAGCTGTAGGTTAAGATAACCTATCACTTATTGTCAGGTCCCACCAAGCAACCTCTGACTAGTGGTGAGCCTATTATCTCCGAAATACCCCATCCCCACCAGCCCTGCTCAGCTCTTATAAACTCAAATCTATGGTTCTTTTAGGCAGTCAACCCATCTCATATTTGATCTTTCACTTTTCCTGCTGCCTTCTACCTTTGCCAGCATTATTGTCTTTTCCAGAGAATCCTGGCTTCTCATGATGTAGGACAGCCTCAGTTTCGTCATTTGTGCCTCTAGAGATAGTTCAGGCTTGATTTGCTCTAGGGTCCACTTGTTCATCTTTCTGGCAGCCCAGATATACATAGGAGTGGTGTGGAGGGATTTGGGGTATATATGTTGCCTTCTCCTACGCTAACTTACAGTTTGGCCTGGAATAATCAGAATGCAGACTAAGCCACTGTTTAATTCCTGATCATCCGTCACAAGACAAAACAAGCTATGAGAAATTGGAAAAGCTATCATGAGACTGGAAACTTTTAATATGTAAAGAATTGCTGGTTTTGAAGCATCTAAGGGAAACATATTTGCCCATATGGCAGATACAGCTTCAACAGGCCCAGGCTTGTTTTGTGTTCTTGAATTATCTGTTTTGCATGTACTTCAGTCTCAGTGGCAGTCTTTGGTCACTAGGGTAATATCAAACCATGAATTGTAGTTAACCAGAAACAATCAAAACCTGCCACTCACATGCTTTCCCTCAAAGCAACATGGAAATAATTTCATCTTGAAGAATGCTCATATAGCTGCGCTTGAGAATTGTGATACGGTTCCAGAAGAATAAGGGAGATGAAGGAAGAAAAGCAGGCAAAAGCAATATATCTTCATTAAAGCCTTGCTCAACATGAAAAATGCTACTTTTCAGCAGAAATGAAAAAGATGATAGGAAAGAAAATTTCTGCAGGTTGAAGCATAGCCTCCAGCTTGAGCACTGTGCTTGCCATGCAAACACATGAGATCATATTGTTACTTGCTGCGGGTTTACTGAAGACTGCAATTTTCAGAGAAAGGTTCCAGACTTTGTCGGTGGTGATTTAAAAATGAAGGAGGAGGAGGAGGAACTTATGGCTGAATTCTCAGAATTGGGATGACTGTCTAAGCGAAATTTTAGAACCAGGAGACACTCCGTGTTTTGAGGACTGAGCTAATGAAAAAGACTTTCAGGCACTTTAAAGAAGAAAGGGGCTATGCAGAGTTCTGATTGGTTGGATGCCTTTGTCACACAAGCCTCCACACACACTAGAAATCAGCCACCACATGATTATCTTTAAGTACGGACATATAAATGATGCTTCTGCATCAAGAAAGCAATGCTTTACAGCAGTGGTCCCCAACCTTGGGCCTCCAGATGTTCTTGGACTTCAACTCCCAGAAATCCTGGCCAGCAGAGGTGGTGCTGAAGGCTTCTGGGAGTTGTAGTCCAAGAACATCTGGAGGCCCAAGGTTGGGGACCACTGCTTTACAGAAAACAAACAAAAGTGACAGAGGACAACACAGAAACATGGCAGACAGTACAAAACTGCCAAGGAAATCAGGACAACATTGGAGACAGAACAGATATCATTTTAAAAGAAAGAAGGATAGAAACTCTGTAAAGAATGATGAAAGAACTCATCCTTCCTGTTTATATTTCATGTCCATCCTGATTTCAAACCTGGCCATACAATCCAAAGCAGGGCCTCACTTGCAGATTTCAAGAGTGTTTTTTTTAATGATCCAACCATTTAAGGCTTTCAAGGGAAGAAGCAGCCTTCTGAAGGCTGTGCTCCAAATTCAGTCATGTCAGTAAACCACAGGAGCCAGGAATCTGAAATGTGAAAGATCTGTGCTTGCAGCCATTTGATGTGTACAGAAGCTGCTAGAGCATCATTCTGCTACTCCTGCTCATTTGCAGCCAGCAGAGGCAGCAGGCTACCTTTTAATGGGAAGCACATTTGCCCATACCATCAGTAAGGGGTGACAATGGACTTCTGGTCAAGAGCCAGTTGTGCTCCGCACCTTGGCTGTCAGGGTTCTAAACCTTTCTTTCATTACTGAAAAAGTCAATGGTGCTGTACTCAGATAATTGTTTGTAGTACAAAAGGAATAATGTCTACAGTCACACTTAAAAACAGGTTGAAAGCCCCGTCCTTAACTCTGTGTGCTCCAAATCCAAGATTTGCCAAATCAAATATGAACAAAGACTTTGAATGGTACCATAACACTCACTGGAAGGACAAATCCTGAAGCTGAGGCTCCAATACTTTGGCCATCTCATGAGAAGAGAAGACTCCCTGGAAAAGACCTGGATGTTGGGAAAGTGTGAAGGCAAGAGGAGAAGGGGACGACAGAGGATGAGACGGTTGGACGGTGTCATCGAAGCTACCAACATGAATTTGACCCAACTCCGGGTGGCAGTGGAAGACAGGAGGGGCTGGCGTGCTCTGGTTCATGGGGTCACGAAGAGTCAGACATGACTAAATGACTAAATAACAACAACATAACACTCTCTGAATTCCAGGCCCCAGTTTTCTTCCTCAGCCACACATCCAAGGAAGCAGTGCAGTCCCCACCACAAATCAAGCTGCTTAGAAGTTAGACCCTAATATGAAGCAATGTCATGTGTTCCTCTTTTCTAAACAGAGGAGCTGGGGTTGAGTTCAGAAAGCAAGAGAGGGGTTTTGGTGGTGGTGGTGTGTTATAGTGAAGTGTAATCAGCTTCCAGTGTTGTTGAAATCCTTCAGAGACCTTGAAGATGAGAAGCTTTAGAAATAAGATTTTCTGGGAAGTAAGCTGAAAGGGGAGCAGAGCAAGATCTGCAGTTCATTTGCTGAGACACTGTGTTGACCATTTTAGGTCACTATGCCATACTTTGCTACTAAGAAGAGCTAAAGCTTGCACTCGGAAAAAGAAAAAGGATAAGCTTAGAGTTGCATGTCCTTTTGTGTGAAAGGAATGACTACTCATATTCTGATTTCAAGTGGAGGGTTGTACATTGCATACCCCTTCCCTGAGGAGAACTTTGAAGACTGTAAGCTATGGGAGGCAGAGACTTATGTTATTTTTGTTAAGTGCCGAGCATGCAGCTGGGTGGTTGGAGGATAGGCGAGAAAATGAGAGAGAGAGAGAGAGAGAGAGAGAGAGAGAGAGAGAGAGAGAGAGAGTATGTGTGCATTAATCTGCTGTCTTTTAAGCTTGATATAATGCATGTATTAATGGAGTATAGGAATGGATTGTATTATTCATTGAGAGAAATGTAGTATTGGGTATGTGATTGTATGCGTAATTGGCTTATAGGTCTTATATTATAATCCTTATTATTGTTGCTGTTTCCAAGGATTGTCAATAAAGGTTTTAAAAAATGATAATGGCAATAATAATGATAAAGTAGATTCTAAATCACAAAAGCCCATGATGAAATATATTTCTTCATAAAGGTGCCACAAAAAGAGAGGAGGGGAGAGAGAATATATCCTTACCTCAGAGAACAGAAGGCACTGTTTTTACTTGAACAAGAAAATCATGCTTAAATGCTTTTTTCAATTACAAAAACCCAGGGAGATTTTACAGAGAACTTCTGTGTTTACAGACAGCAGTTTGTCATGTTGGCAGCCTCCAAAATAACTATCATTGTCTGAAACTGCTCTCCATGACAGACACTGCATTGTGCAGCTCCCTGTTATTAGCAGGACCCAAGACACTCAGGGAGACGGAGCCCTTGCTACTCAGAGAGGTTTGTTTGCATTTAAATACAGCCCTTGACTCTAACTGTAAGAAGAACTCTGTATCTGGGAGGGAGTTTGCCTCCCGGTTATACAGAAGCATCCACTGGCAGCAATCCTGAGCATTGTGCTTGAATTACTGGAGTGTGAGCACAGGGCAGAGGAAGGCTAGTCCCTCTTAATTGTTGTGTGCACCTCTTCAACTCCTACCTCTTCCATACATCTATATGCAGAAATGCCCTCTGTTCTCAAGTCACTTGTAAGCAAGTAGCCCTGTATCAGTTGTCTGACATCCGTATCTGTCACCCAAAATGACAAAATTTGCCTTCAAAAACCTTTATTTTCTTTTGCTTACCACCTCATGGCACTGGCATTTAAAAGTAAGTACTGTATGAGTATCTGAGGAAATAATTGTAGATGCTAATTGCTAATACTGTACATATTTCACTGGTTCAGTGAACTGATGCATGGTTTGAATGAACCACATTTCCAGTGTCAACTGAGAACATCCATTTGAGAGTGAAACTAAGCAGGGTACAAATATGCACATTACCAGCAAATGGTGTAGGTGCCCATTTTGTGAGAGCTCTTGGAAAGCTCATACTGGTGAGTGGTGGCACAGAAGACTCTAAAGCCACCTTTCACAAGCTGGAGGCCTCCAGTGTGTTGGGGTTACAACTCTGACCATTTACAGGCAGTTGGAGTGATGGCTGAAGGCATCTTGAGGGCACTGTTGGACACAAAGAAAAAGACTTTAACCTTCACAATTGTGGTGTTTCTCAGGTAAAGAGAGAGAGAGAGACTTCCAACAAGCACTTCAGCTCATATAGGGAAATAAAAATTGCATCTTCTGCATAGCTTTCAATGGGCCCAGTTCCACCCTCTCCATTTGATAGTAACTCTTGTCAGGTGATGGCTAGAAAAGCATGAAACAATGTGCCCGTAGGAGCCACTGTCTTAGGAAGCAAGAGTGTCCCTCTTGGGTGCCCACCACCCTGAATGACCTCATTTCTTACTGTAGGACACTTGAGCCTTGTCCATACCTGAGAAGTAGAAATACTTTGACCTAAAAGTGGTCATCATGAATTCAGACAGAATTCCTCAAGCACTTGCCCATTGTACCCTCCCCTTCAGACAGGGGGAGGGAGGGATGGACAAAAACGAAAATGTTTAATGAGAGCTAATTGATCCTTTGTTTTGAAAATATGTCTCCCGAAGCCCAAGTAAACAAGTGAATTGGAATAACTTTGGCATGTTTAATTAGGTACTGTAGCAGATTTTGGCTTCAGTGTATGTATAAATAATTAACAAACTATTTTTGTTGTACCAGCCATGAGCCACAAGAAAGCAGGATTCCTGCCACGGGCTCCAGAACTTCCAGAGGGATTTGGAAGTGAAGATGTGAGGCTAGCCAAGCAGCCTTTAACATATTGCTTGTGAGTGCAGTTGTTAAAGGAAGCTGTTTCACCTCATTTCCCCAAATGGAAGACAAGGAAAATGATTCACCATTGTATGTTTCCAGATGGTAGACCAAGACCATGGAACACTGGGACACAAATGGGTGTCTTCTGGTTCCACTGGGAGACTGGCGAACGACAACTACAAGAGAGACAAGTGATGGTACGCGTGACTTCATCACTCCTCAGACCTCCTCAATAAATTAATGACAATGGGGATACAGCTGTGAGTTTCAGACCCTGTGCAATTTTTCATCTACTCAGCCAAACTCAACCACACTTCAGATTTTGATGCCTGCATGGAAGTTTTTAAAACATAAAGCTTGTCAAACAACTAGAATGCTCCCCCCTCAAGTCGAGCAGAACTAGGTCTGACAGGTTGAACAGCCGCAATGCTCTCCTTTTAAGAGTTGCTATTGCAAAAGGATTGCTCTGCACAGAAGTCTTTTTCCTTCCATGTGGGACGAAATCTAGGCTTTTTCAGGGAAGGCTAAAACACGCCTGCCTGCTTGGCTGTGATGGTGTGCATGGGCTGAGAAATCAACTTGCAGCTTCCAATCCCCTTTATGTGGGAAGCCATGGCATATATTGCTGTAACCACTTTTGCACATACAAAAACGCAGGCAGTAGCACAGTTGGTTTGGGAGCTCAGGACCAAGATCCCAGGCTTGCAGGCCACAGGCGGCTTATTGCCTGGCCATAGAGTTCCAGTTGATGGTGGCAGCAACCGTCAACAGGCCCATTGCTGGCAGTGGGCCACCCTGGGCATGCAAAGACCAGCCAGAGTGAGTGCCTGTCACCACAGCATCCTTTTCTGCTTTTTATCCTTTAAAAAAAATCAGAATCTGGGAGCACTAGCCAGGCATGTTAATGATTACAAGTGCTCTTCTTATGATTTTGACTTCAGATATATATTATCTATTTCTACAAAGGAACGGAGCTATTCTCAGGGAAATAGCTTTAGTGGAAGAGAAGATAAAAATTAGTTAATATTACTGTGAAATATCCTTTCACATCCATCTTTTCCTCCATGATTCTCATCCTCCTACTTTATCCTCACAACAACCCTCTAAAGTAGGCTGAGAGAGTAAGTGTTGTGAGAGAGTGTACTTCTAGGTCAGACAGTGAGTTCCATGGGTAAAAGGAGACTTCATCTGGGTTCCTCCAGGTTGCAATCCCATGTTGTCAATGTCTGCACCATTATGCCACACTGCACTGGCTAACTTAAAAGAACAGACATGGCTATTCAGGATGCAAAATCCAACTCTAATACAGCAGAAGCATTGGCTATGCATGGTCCAAACAAGGTGGTGTCTGAGCATGCCCCAAGAGATGAAGAACCATTCCCAGCTCAAACCATTGGGCTGGTGGACAATGGTTTAGCCAGTGCTTATGTCTCACTGTAAGACACAGAAATGGAAAGGATACCTTGTGTTGACCTGGCAGTGACATGCCCCAATCCTACCTTCATACGTCTTGTGCCTGGATTCTGTGTAAGAACACTCTTACAGCTGATGATGTCAGCTGACATTCCGTCTACCGCCACTCTGATGGCAAAGTGTTTAAACTGCAGTGAAGACTCTGTTCACAACCTGAGTTTGATCCCAGGCTAAGGTAACCACCTCAGGTTGACTCTGCCTCCCATCCTTCCAAGGTCAGTAAATTGAGTACTCAGTCCGCTGGAGCAGCCATGTGTAGCCGGCATAATTAAAATTGTAAACTGCCCAGGGAGAGATTTAAGCACTATGGGGTGGTATATAAGCAGAACTCTTCACTTTAATTTGATTGCAGCAGGGTGGCTATTCTCTCTTTCCCCCTCTGTCTGGTGAGGATGCTCCTTGTACCATAAACATCCAGCAGCAACTGTTGCCTATTTAACCTCTTTAGCCATATGTTAAACTAGAGCCAGCCTACTTTGGATGGGTGCCACATTATTACTATTATAGGATAAACCACTCCTACACGACCTCTAGTGAAGAGGCCACATTAACTCTGCCAGAAGAAAAGGCGGTTCCCCTCAGAGGCTGCTGACCCAAGAATGTGGGTCTGCAACAAATGCCCTTTTAAAGTTAGCCAAGTGCAACTGGCACAAACATGTCCTTGTGGGGCTTGGACTAGGGAGGTGATGGAAGAAGGGGAGGATCAGATTCCAACATCTTGTATAAGGCGAAAAGGAGGGAGGACCTTCAGCTGCTTTTGACCCTTCCTGTGAACAGAAAGGAGAGCTCCCAGAGCTACATCAGCCAACTGACATAATTTCCTCCTGCTGTTCCATTCCTCTCAGTCTCACTCTCTCCTCCACCAGCCCCAGCCCCAGTCCCTCCCCGCTCTCTCTCACACACACACATTCACTCATGTGGGGAGTGGGGGTATCAAAGAGAAGGAACAGGCTTGAGAAATGGAGAGGAACCAGGATTTTGGCTCGGGGGGGGGGAGGCAGAGGCCAGTTCACTGAATAACCTGCTTGGTCGAGCCAGGAGGGAAAAGGGGGGCTTGGCCTGCCACTGTCTACCCCCCCTTCCCTCTTCTTCTGAGCATTAGGGCAAAGCCATCATTCTTTGCCCCCCCCCCCACAGCAGGCAGAGCAGAACTGTGTCAGATATCAGGAGCCGAATATGCTTATTCTTCCAAAGCAAAAAAGGAGAAGTTTGCATTGCCTTGAGGCATCTTCAAGAAGAGTACTCACACCCGGCAGTGAAGCAAGATAATTTTGGACACACTCTTATATTTCCAGCTAGAGTTGGGCAGATTTGGGTGGAAGCAGGGATGCTGCTGCTGGGCAGAAAGGGATCTCCTCCCATCTCCGCCCCGGCACTAATTTGCGACTGATGTGCGGGCAGACTGGAACTTTATAGGCTTCGGACACCAAGTCAGGTTTAACATGTCACAGTCAGAGGGTTTGTTTTTTGTTTTGCTCTTGTTTTTAACTGAACCAAGTGCTCCTCACAGTCTGACACACCCAGATTACGTCCAGCGGAAGCTGGAGCCTCCTTGAAGTGGGATGTTAGAGAGGAGATCATCTAGGAAGCATTGCAAACTGCAAGTATCATCAAAGAATCAAACTTCAGGAGGGAAATGTGCATGCACACAATCAATGGTGGTACTTAGGTGATGAAAGAAAAGAGATGCATATACTGAGACCTATTGGGCTAGCAGCAGATACTCCAGATGAGCTTTAGAAAATTTTTGTAAAGGTTGTGGCAAGAGAAAGAGGGTGCCTTTCAGGCAGGCATGGGTGTTTCCAGATGAGCCATTTATTGTGGCCTCATTCTCTCCCCTTCACAAATATATATATAGATATCATTGGGTGGGGACGAAAAATCCAGACAGCTTGGTCACTGTCTTCCGTATTGACAGAAGTAAATGGGAAGAAAAAATACAAAATATTGACTTATAGACTTATTTCAGTGTAAGCTTTCCTGAATCAAACTCTCCTTCTTTAGACGTAGGGAGTACAAATACCTGTCCCCTATATTTATTCCTTAAACAAAAGCAGGCCACTTCTTTGGAAATTGTCTTCCATTTGTAACCCTCACACATTTCCTCCACCATTTCTTTCCTCCTTTTTCTTTTGCTGAAGAGAGAAAATAGAGAAACCGATTAGGTGCACAATTTCTTTTTATTTCTGCCACTAGGAGCCACCCATCGGGAAATGCCCTGTATGATTTCCCTTGCTCTACTCAGATAGCTGGCTGGATTGCTCAGGGGTTTAGGGATTTGGCTGCAGAGCCAGAGATGGATTCCTCACTGTGGCTCCTATGAGTACAGTGAGGTCTCTACTTAAGAACTTAATCCGTATTGGAAGGTGGTTCTCAAGTGGAAAAGTTCTTAAGTCGAATCTGCATTTCCCATAGGAATGCATTGAAAACCATTTGATCCGTATCTGCTCTTTTCCGTCCATAGAAACTAATGGGAAGCTGCTATTCCGCCTTCTACCACTAGAGGGGGATTTTTTTTCTTTTTTTTTCCCCTTAGGTCAGGGAACAGTGTTAAAAGCACTTCTGACGAAGCTAATTTTGAAGCAATGGACTGAAAACCAATTAATCCGTTCTGGCTGTTTTTTTTATGTAGAGGTGCGTTCGTACATTGAAGCATTAGTTCCCATAGTAACTAATGCAAAGCTGGTTAATACGTACTCTACCACTAGGGGGAGAATTTTTTTTAACCTAAGATGACCTAAGGTTAAGAAAAGAGCATGAAAGTTTTTTTTTCCTGTTCTTATCTGGATTTTTGTTCTCAAGTAGAAGCAAAATTTAGCAAATGGAGCTGTTCTTAAGTGGAATTGTTCTTAAGTAGGGACATTCTTAAGTAGAGACCCCACTGTAGAGCCAGCCTGTGTGGCCTTGGATGAACTGCATAGTTCCAGGGTGCCCCTAGAAGAAAGGAATGGTGCTCTCTACCTTTAAAAAAGTACTCTCTAACTTAAAAAAAAACGTGAAAAAGGTCACCATAAGTCAAAATTGATTGAATGGCACACAGTTGTTGTTATTATTCATATCATAGGCATCCTTCAGTCTCGAGAGACCACGGTAACGCGCTCTGCATGGAGGACTTGGAACAGCGTCCAGTGTTTTGACGCTGTACATCAAGCTGGAGTGTCCTCTCCAGGGCACGAAGCCTGGGTAAAATAATATGGAGGATAGGCTGTTACCCAAGCAACAAATCCCCCCTCTCACTAAAATAGTCCAAAAGAAAGGCAAGAGCCAATACAACTGGTTTCAGCAACGTTGCAGGAGTTGACAGAATGACACAAACGGCCTCGGGGATTCTGGCTCCGGATTCTGCCTTGAGGTTTACTCCTGAAGCCTTTTCCATCAGTGGATATAGCCACAAAGCAGTGGAGGTTTGAAACTGGAGTTTTCCTTCTCCTAGATGGGCTGTCTTCCAGCCTTTGGATCCAATAGTCCAAAGAATTTTAAAAGACTGATAGTTTCTTCCTGGCAAGAGAAACAACATAAGTCTTCTTTAAGGAAGAGAGAGGATATCATGCCCACCTCCCAGTTAAAAGCATTTAGGTAGAAACTGCAGTAAATCTGTACTGTATACTGCTACTCAAGTACTTAGTATTTTCCCCATACTGCTAGGAAAATTCAAGGTTCGAGATTCGCGCGGCTCCCTCGCTGGGTATTTTTAAAAAACAATTAAAAACTTGGATGTTTAGGCAGGCCTTCCCAACAGATAATTCCTGACGATTTCTCTCTACCCTACAGCTCTCCTATCCTGTTTAATAATTTTTTATTATTTTTTTTTTTTGTTAAGTAATATGGTTATATGTATTTTTATTGTTTATTCTTATGTTGTTAGCCGCCTAGAGTGGTCCTCACACGACCAGATAGGCGGGATATAAATAAAATAAATAAATAAATAAATAAATAAAAGGTATTGACACCAAGGGTGGTTCTTTGTATGTTTGTGCTGTACAAAAGTCTGGTGTAATGTAGCTCCAAATATGCATAACACTGCCCTTATATTTGAACTGTTGGTGTGAATGTGCCTTTAGATAACAGAGCAAAACTGTGTCTCAGGCCCCATTCACATGTTGCATTCATAATAGTCTTTGTTGTGATGGAGGCTCTGCCTCTACCGTCTGGGAGGCTCTGGGGGAAAGAAGGTGAAAGGGAGCTTGCATCCCCCACAACTGTTCTCATCCCATCACTGGGATCTTAGGGAAGAGACTGTCATGGCATTTTCTTGTACCAGGGCATGGTCAGAATCCACTGCTGTAGCACAAGGGATGGAAAAAAATTTCTTGGGGGGAGGATGAATCATGTCAGTTCTGGATACAATGGTCAAAATTGACTCCTTGCTGAGCATTTATAATCTGCAGCAAAGTGAGGCAGTGGTCTCCGTGACATTTTGCGAAATTGACATTTAAATGAATTTGTTAAAGAATGTGGATTTTCCTCTGGAGAGAAAGTTCTCTGCTCCCAGGAGATCTGCAGGAGACAATATGTCATGGAGGAAGCATCAGAAAGCCCTCTGCGGTGTAAGTAAATAATAATAATCATGTGCCATTAAGCCAGTTCTGATTTACAGCAACCCTTTTCAGGGCTTTCCAGGTACAGGATACTCAGAAGTGGTTTACAATTCCCTCCTTCTGGAACTGTGCAGCTTGCCCAAGGCCACATAGGCTGGCTGTACTCACAGGAGGCACAGTACTCCTGTTGAACGCCCAACCTCTGGCTCCACAGCCAGATGCCTCAACCACTGAGCTATCCAGCCAAAGGTACAGATAAAAGTATGTTGGGTATATTTTCTTACTTATTTATTTAATATATATTTTAACTCACTGTTCTGCTTAAAAAAGGACCCAAGGTGGATTACCACAATTGAAAGACAGTATTTAAGCTACAAGAGTGAGAGTACAATACTAAAAGGATCAAATGAATACAATACTTTTTAAAAAAGCAATACCTAAACACATTCAAAGCAGTAAGGTTCAACAATTCATATTAGAACCCCGCTCAGCAACAAGTCACTCTGGGAGAGCTTCCCTGAAAAGGAAGGTCTTTGCCTGCTTGCGGAAGGACAGTAAAGCTGGGGCTAATCTAGCCTCCTGTGGGAGGGAGTTCCTGAGTCTGGGAGCAACAATGGAAAAAGCCGTCTCCCATGTCCCCACCAAGCGCACCTGTGAAGGTGGCAGAACCGAGAGGAAGGCCTCTCCCGATGTTCTTGAAACCCAAGCAGGCTCATTATGGGAGAGACAGTCTTTTAGATAGCATGGATCCAAGCCATTTAGGGCTTTATAAGTTAAAACCCTCACTTAGAATTCTGCCCAGAAGTGGATTGGCAGCCAGTGGAGCTGCTGTAACAGAAGAGATGGGTGATCCCTGTGTCCAACCCCAATCCATCTGGCTGCTGTGTTTTGGCACACTGAAGTTTCCCGTCACCTTCCGTAAGCCTCATGTAGAGTCCATTACAGTATCCCTATTAACCACAAGGAACCAAGACAAAAAAGGGGCGAAAAAGACGAGAAATGAAACAACCAAATTTCCATCCTGCTCTTAATCAAGCAGCATACAAGCCTGTTCTCCCACCTACTTCCTCTCTTGTTTCCCAGGGAAGGGATCTGTGCAACCGAGGTGGCACCGGGTGTTGGCCAGCAATTAAGGAGCACATCTTGCAGAGCGCTTCAGATTCTCTTCCTAATCAGATCCCATGCTTGAAAGTCAAACTCCACCGAGCATTGATTCATGCTTATCTTCCTAATGATATATCCCACTGAGAAAGTACATTACGAAGCAGCAAAGACAAGGAAAGTACCAAGCCATTGCATTGATTTGAACTGATTCCCCTGCCTTGAAGACTGATAAAGGAAAGGAAGCTCTAAAACTAGAAGCAGTTCTTTGGCAGGGCTCGGAGCCATAAGTGCATCCCTGTGGTTCAATACAGCTAGGTTTCTTCTCTTTTTTTGTTGTGGCAACAGAACACAGCCTGCATTGCAAATACTCAGTTTAAGCACTTTTTTTTTACAAAACGGGAAATCATGTGGCATTTCCCCCAACCATTGCCTTCTTTGAACCAGGTTGCTTTCCCCATGTATGCAGCACTTGCACGTCAGCGATCAGTGGACAGTAAGGTTACTTGGTTCGGATGTGCTCATGCTGCATACCTTGGGTGTTACCATCACAAGTTGATTGCTGGTGCCATGTTTAAATCAGGCCAAAATCAAGGTATGGCTCTGATAAAACTTGAACATAAGCTTTAGGAGAGGCAGAAGAATCTAGCAGTCATCTGTAGCATCCCTCTGTATAAGAATACTGCAGCTGCTGAAGATTACTTTATTAGTATGTTGCTGCTGTTAAGCTGTCCTGTATGTCTCACCAGCTTTGCATCCTCTAAGTCTCTGAAGGAGAATGTAAGAGGCTACAAGGAGGAGAAGGAAGAAGCCTGCAGGACAGCACACCAAATTAAATGCCACAGGGCCCAGGCACAGGAGGGAAGCAGAGGAATAGGAGGAAAAACCAGAAGTTGCAGTATGTGTCACAAGAAGGAGGCACCTTTTGAACGCCTAGCCATTCACTGGCTTTGCTCTTCTTGCAGGAGCTGCAAAATTAGAGCGGAAAGAGAAATCATTCTTTTCTCACACCAAGAAAAGCCTTCTCTCCTACAGTGTCTTCCCTGGAGAAATGTTGTGGGGATGCTTCGAGTGGATGCTACTAAAATAAAGCAACAAAATCGTTAGAAAGTCTATATAAAATGGACTTTGTTACAGCTGTTGTTGTCAGTGTGAAACCCATGCAGCATTTTGCCTTCCTTGCAGTAAAAGGTCTTCAGACTTAGGAAAGCTGGACTGAGGGCTGCAAGCCATTTCTGTTACTTTGTACTGAACATCCTTCACTACTTCAGCCTCTCCCCCCATCCAGCACTCTCCAGGGTGGGTGGGTTGGTATGTATTTTGGACTACAGTCAATGTCGTGCCAAAATTAGGTGTGGGAAATGTTGGAAATGTTTAAAAAGTATTAAATAAGTATTATATAAAAATGGTAAATAAAATCAATATTAAAACACAACAGAGCACAACAATCAATTTAAAACCCCTCCCAGACCACCAGTCTTTAAGGAAAAGCCTGCCTGAAGAGAAAGGTCTTTGCCTGCTTGTGAAAGGACATCAAAGATGGGGCCAGCCCAGTGGGAGGGAGTCTTGTGAGTGTGTATGCACACCATCCATTTCAATGAGGAGATCCTAGCTCTTAAAAATCACTTATACCAGTAAGAGACTGTGGATCTACCCAAATGAATGCAAAGACAAAAGTAGCATCTTGCAAATATTCATTCATTAATTCATTCCATACTATATGTTTATACCACTCCATTTGTGCAAAGTACAGTTCTGGGCAGGTTACAGCAAATAATAAAACACAGCAACAAAGGAATTACATAAAACCGATTA
This sequence comes from Pogona vitticeps, assembly GCF_051106095.1. NCBI lineage: Eukaryota > Metazoa > Chordata > Lepidosauria > Squamata > Agamidae > Pogona > Pogona vitticeps. The sequence goes on along the minus strand of NC_135784.1, from coordinate 125,635,004 downwards.
AATTTGCTCACACTGGGCACCAATCTGGTTGCCACATTCTGGACCTCCTGCATTCTAAAAACGTGTTATTGTTGTGGTCAATTCCTGACATAATTCAAAGCTGATTATGTTTAATGGCCTTAGACCCGAGTAGGTGGAAGGTTTGGGGTTATCTTTATCTCTTAAAAGAATCAAAGAGTAGAGCTCATGTAAACACAAAGAGTAGAACTGCACGTAAACACAACCTCTTGTGTTTATGTGCAGTGAGCGAGGAGGTGATTAATCTGTGGGTTGAATGTGCTCGTTTCAGGGCATATAGATTCAAAAATAACTTTTTGCTTTTAAGAAAAGGACATTTCCTCCCTTCCACTGCCCCCCCCCCGGCCTCCTCCTTTTTCACTTTTCCATACGTTTTCAAATGGAAGAATACATAGACATCAGTACTTGTACTGGGGAAAGAAAGTGTATTTTAAATGAACAACATATGGTAAGAGAAAATGTTATGAAAGTTATCATACAAATGAATAAAACAAATAGCCAACAACAGTATAACATCTTAGATATGCTATATGAAGCAGACCAACTTCTCCCAACTAGTTCTGGCTGGATATTTAAGAAAACTGTACCTAATCACAAAGGTGAAGGCACTATCATTTAACGCCATCTCATAAAGAGGCCAGTCCTGCGTGCTTCATGTGTAGAATGCTGGTGTGTTCCTCAAAGTTTTCATCACTTTCCAGGATCACAAATATTCCACCAAAGAAAAGTTCTAACAAAGAGTTAGATTCACTGCATAATTGCTACATGTGTTGTCTATTCAGGGCTAAAGACGTAAGTGGTGACTTCAAGCTTTAGAAGACAACAAGATTGAGACAGAACCGCACAGTCAGTGAATAATAGCTGTAATTTAAAGATTGCCAAAGTGGGGGTAAAGAAGAGTCTCCACCATTGTTTGGTGAGAGGGATAACACTGAATATTTTCATCAACCATAGAATCTCTAATTAATGTACAGTGGTGCCCCGCATAGCGAGGTTAATCCGTTCCAGATTAACCCTCGCTATGAGGAATCGTCGCTAAATGGGTAGGGGAAACGTATTGAAAAGCATTAAACTTAGTTTAATGCGTTCCAATACCTTGCTTACTTACCCGTTCAGCGAGGATTCCCCTTGCCGGCAGCCATTTTCGCGCCCTCGCTAAGCGAGGGCAGGGCGCGAAAACGGCTGCCGGCAGCCATTTCCGGGCTTCCGGCGGCCATTTTGGAACCGCCGATCAGCTGTTCGGCGGCTCCAAAATGGCCGCCGCAATACCCGATCTTCGCAATGCGGGTTTTCCGAAAAAGGGATCCCTATACGGAAACATCGCTATACGGTGCACTCGCTAAGCGAGGCACCACTGTACAATTAAGAGGCAGGCTTGTATGAGATAAGTCATTTAAGGGTACAGTATTTGTCTAAAGTCATATACACTGAAATCCTGTTGTGCAGCTTTGAGGACACAATGGTGACATCAGTGGTGGCAGATTGCCACTAATTAAACAGTTCTTTGGGGAAAATTGGTGGGCACCCAATTTTAATGATGTGCCCTCAGAATCACCTTTAATCATCAGCAATTTGATTTTAATCAATAATGATTTGCCAGTGATGATAAAACAGTATTGTCTCCACTGCACACATGGAGCCACACAACACTATTTCAGCCGTAGTTTTATAAATCAAAATCACGACATCTTAAACTGTGCCAAGAAATTAAATAGTAGGTGTTCCTGCCTCCGTAATAGGCCTTCATCAACAACTCTGGTCCAATGGAAGTTTTTGAAAGGGGGCTTGCAATAGAGCACGTTATAATAGTTCTAAATTGGATGTGTCACTGTGTCCAAATCAGAAATCTGTAGGAATAGGTACAACTTGTGCACTAGCCCCAACTGTGCAAACGCATTTGCTGGGAATGTAGATTCAGAACTGAATCCAGGAGAAACTGAAACTGTAAACAGGAGTTTCTAAGGAGATTTTCACTCCTTTCTACAACCATTGTATATTTCTGCCTTGATCTGCTTTTTTGACTAAGCAGGACACCTCAATCTTATTTAAGCTTCAATATTTTTAACTTAATTCAAACCATTACTAATGTAAGACACTGGCCAAAATCCTGTTGCAAAATTATGCAAAAGGCATAACGTTTGGAAGCAAATTGCCATTGGTTAATAAATCTCCGTAAGTACTATCTGTTGCACACCCAGCTGTATAACTTGTAAATACCTATGCAGATTTCTTAACTTATGCCAGTTAAATTCCAAAAGTTACACCTTTCAAAGCAGACTTCGGTCACTGATGTAGAACTTGATCAAAATGTAAGCTAAGCCTTAAAACAGCTTGTTTGGATTTATCTGGAATGGACAGTTGAGTATCAGCAGCATGCTAAAGGCACTGAGCGTCAGCACTCTGGACAGCATTTTCTGGCAATTTCATGTGCATGTTAAATAGTCTGGGATACAAGACGAGAATTACCTTCAGCCAACAGCACACAGTTGCACTTCCCTACCATGAGGTTTTATAATTATTTCAACTGTGAAAAATCAGTACTTGATTTGCAGGCTTAGCCATCCCACAAAAGCCTTATCATTGAGTCTTTGAAACCTATCTGTTCTCCATTTTTCCATAGCTGAGGGGATTATACTTTAACACATTCCAAAGGTCGTTTACACATTTCCCAGTGAGAGAGGCTAGACAGTTTCAGCAGAAAAAGAAGACTCTGCTTAAGCACTGGCTCCATTTCCTAGGTCTGTTAGAAACTTGTGGGCCTTCATCTCCTACATCAGGAGAGCTTGAGATACAGTTTCCATTCATGTTCAAACTTTGTCAGGGTTACTCACAATTGCACAGAGTTCCCAATCACCCAGAAGACTGTAACTGCATCCAGCCAGAGATTACCATAAATTCTTTTTAAACTTTCCGTTTCAATCCAGAAAAGCTGAAGGGTAGATAGGATGGGACTGACACACATAATCTTCTCCCTGCTTACACGTTCAAATGCCTAAATAGGGCTGTAACACAATGAAGATCAGTTTATTAATTAATTATGTTAAGAGGTTGACCCGAAATAGTAAAAATGCGGCCATAGCAAGGAGACGGATGTCTTGCATGTCCTGGATATGCTGATCTCATGACTGTTAGGATCACTTTATTATATTGGCTGAGCATGTAGGTCAATGCCTGTGTACATCAGAGAGCTGGCAAAACTGGGGGGAAATATTTCCTCCACCTCTAGTTCTTACGCCAGCTTATGAGAGATGCCAGTGTTTACCCAGCAAATGCAAACTGTCAGCCCCCTTTTTGGTCATAGAAATGACACGGTTCTTTAAACAAAGGAAAGTACTGTATTTCATGTGTGTGTGTTTAGCAGCAACACACACCTAAGACGACTGTTCCTACAATACAAACATGGATGGCAGTCTCAGTAACATCTTCCTGTGCTTTTCTGGAAAGGGTTTGAAAACAAGTCAGCAGAGCCAGTGGCATGGTGCTTTTCTATACAGCAGTCACATTCCTTTCTTCTAAAGAGGTGACATCCTGGTGGGAAGGAACCATGCAGTCTTTCTCTGTGTTTTCTGTGCTTAAAAGCTTAATAAGAGGCATAGTAGGACACCTATATTTACAAGTGAAATCTGGAGTTTCAGCTGCCAAGGTTCGACTGCTGCAACCCAGGCCACAATGCACATGCACACACTTAACTCCTCCTCTTGTCTCCTCCCCCCCTGTCTTTCACTGCCCATAGTCATCACTACTGCAGCCCAGTCCTCAGTGCACATGTGCACACTTAACTTCATCTCTTGCACTTCCAATGACTTTTTATTCATTCATTCATTCATTCATTCATTCATTCATTCATTCATTCATTTACAGTATTTATTTATTTATTTACAGTATTTATTTATTTACTTATTTACTTACTTACTTACTTACTTACTTACTTACTTACTTACTTACTTACTTACTTACTTACTTACTTACTTATTTATTTATTTATTTATTAACTGATATGCCGCCCACACTACCCGAAGGTCTCTGGATTTTTAATGGATTTGCTACAATCCAAGGTTTCATGTATCTGCAGGGGATTCATGGGGCTTGGAAGCTATCCCTCTTAAATATGGGGGACCTACTGTACATCATCTACATCGGTGAATATACACCATCATGTGATATTCATTGTCTATGTATATGAATAAAAATGACACAACATCTCTTTGCACGTGTACATACACGAAGGATAAAAATGCACAGGGGGAAAATCCTTGACTTTGAGTTGGCAAGTAAAGAAGGCTGTGCATCCTAAGCTGAAGGCATATTGGCCACTCCCTCTGCCGCAGTGATTATTAGGTTTCTGCCATGACCCTGTTACGATGAGACAGTCGTCGTGCTCTGACAGGATCTGTTTGACAGATGGGTCCCTCCCTCAACGAGTGCTCAGAAGGGAGTCTTGGAATGTGGAAGAGGATGGAAGAAGGATGATGGCTTCTGCATACCATTTACTCAGCTCATTTGGCAAGGTCTTAAGTGGCAGGCATTGTGCACAGAAATGAGCCCAGAACACTCCTGACAGCATTCAATTAATGCCAACAAAACTCAAGGCAACAAGTGAGTCTCCTGGGGTTTGTTGTCAAGGTCAGGGAATTTCACCTTGGTACGTCAAAGATCCAAAAAAGAGTGTTTTGAAAGCCCTTTGGTAAAACCTCCAAGAAAGCTGTAGGATTCCAGGAGTGGGGGGCGGGGGCGGAGCAGGAAACAAGCTTTCACAAATACCGATACTGATAATTTGGTATTAGAGGGATGAGATGGAGCCTCAAGTTATAATAGGTACTTGGCATGGAAAACAACAAACACATTAAGAACCTATATTCTTTCAATTTCAGTGGAAATCCAAAGAGAGAGTATTGGTTTCCTTACAGTTTTGCTCCAGACTGACTGACACAGAACTGCTAAGGCAGTTTCTACACTATAGTCTAAAGGTGTTTCTTTCAGTTTATAGCAGCTGCCATATCAGCTGCATATCGGTTGCTATGCGAACGTAGCCAGGAGGAGACAGAACAGTTTGCTCAGCCAACAGCATGACTTCCTCTGCCCATGCTTTCTGAACCACGGATTGTCGCATCTGCCTCTTGGTATCCCTTGCCTGGCTGTCCTTGGCATTGAAATCCACAGCTAAGGAGGTCAACTGGCAGGAAGAGGCCAGGATAGCTCTGCAGCTTCTCAGTTCTATTTTGCATGCTGAAACATTTCCCATTAGGACTGCTAAGTTTGAAAAGACCAATCAGAGTCTCGCAGGATTATGACACCTTCCTGTGTCTTCAAATGGAGAGACAAAGGAGTAGCCGATGAAGGAATAGAAACAGAGCGGCCTCTGCATTAATCAAACTGAAAGAGTTACATCAGGTGACAGAATAGTAGGGGTGGCCAAGCTGCCACCATACAGTCTCTACCACTTCTCCACATACCAACAAAATATGTGCCGGCCTTGTGATCCCCATCCCTCACTTCTCTGTTCATTTCCAATGATGCTGGCTGTTTTGTTTTTTTCAGTAAAACCCAATTGTGAGCAATGCTATATGCAGGTCTTTTAAAACCGCTTCTTACACTGCCTTATGTGGCTTCCACAGGCCAGAAAAGTTCCTGTCATATTCTGTGTGCTGACTAGGAGCCCTAGCAGAATGGCAGCTGCTGCTACTGCTGCTACACATGTTGTGTTGCTTGCCCGCTTTTAAAAATGGGGAGGGGGGGACATATATTCTGGTTAACTGATTTTTACCTGGTTTCTCAGCCCATTTGCCCAGTTTCACCATGTATCCATCTCTACAGCTGGTTTATCTTCAAACATATTCAGCTTCCCCCTCCCCTTCCCCAACATGTGCATTTCCTGCCTCTGTACTTTAAAAACTGCCCAGAGTGTTTCTGTCAAATCGATCTTAAGGGCTTTCTTCAGGGACAACAATTTAGCAGTGCATAATGAAGAGCTTTTTCAGGATGCTTCCCATCTCCAGAATGAAAGAGATCTTCATTATGCATTACTAAATTATTGCCCCTGAAGGTCACTGATTGATTTGGCCAAAAAAAATTGAGAATTTTTTAAAAAGAAGAAAAAACCCATTTTCCTCCTGCCTTCTCAGACTTTTAGTCTCTGATTCATATGGATGTTTCAGGTTTCTTTTCGTTGTTGTTTTTTTTTTTTTGTCCTGTCCTGCTGTGACATCACAAAGCCCCACTGCCTGGTTTTTGTCCCAGGTAATGGCATGCTGCTGAACTGGCAACCCTCTCTTAGGATGGATGTCAGCCACATCCTTCCTAAATACAGTATCTGCCTCCTGTGCTAGATGATTCTGGAAAGTAAACGAAAACATGATTTATGGATGTAGATTTCAAAACTGTTAACTTCTTCCAAAGACTCATTTCTTTGAAGGGAGAAATCATACAAGGCAGAAGGCAACGGGGTTCCTTCCACATTCAGTTCCACACTGTGATGGTTGCTGCTCTCTTTCCATTTGTCTGGGCAGCTGAATTTGAGAATTGTCCCGAACAGCTCAGATTGTGGGAAACAAGTGTGAGGTAAAGCATGAGGTAATGAATTTCTGGGCTTGCAGTTTACCTGTAAATCTCAACTGTTTGTTCTTGTTGACTTAGCATGATCTGAATTTAGACTAAAGTTGCTTACTGGATTCATCCAGATGTGGATCAGCTAAGCAGAACATTTCTAATGAGAACATATGGGGAAGGTCATTATAGTTCTTTTTAATGAAATATGTATGGATTTCAGGAAAAAAGCAGATACGGTTAAAATACGGTTTTCTGGATGAGAAAGTAGGAGTAAGTATGAACTAGCAGGGTTGTAAGAGAATCCAATGTAACCATAGATCTGAGGGGTGCCTCGGAAAGTCCCCCTCTTCTTATCTCAACCTTTCTGCCTCAGCATTTCCTCATCAAGGGAGGAAGAGTGTAGGTTGGAGTTTGCCCTTGGTTTAACCACTGCTTGGACTTCGCATGCCCATGTTAGCCTGTAATTAATATGCAAGAGTCTGAGAAAGAGAACAGATCTTTGAATATTCATCTGGACCTTGCTGGGTTTTAAGAATAGACATTTACAATTTTCAGCATAACGCAGCCTCATTTGGTTTGCCAGTCACACTGGTAGTGAGAAGAGTGAGAAGGTTTGTCACACCTGATCAGTGTTGGTTTATGTTTTGATGTGGGCCAGTTTCTGAAGGGCAAAAGGGGCTCTCTGTGTGTTGGGGTCACTTCCTTCTCTGGTAACTGCTTTTTATGCTCAAAAATCTGCAGTAACCCCTAGACTTGAAACAAAATGGAGAAAACATTTGCTAGGGCTTGCAGTTTGTCCTCAATGAAATGCGCACTTTCTCTACATTTGTTCCTAGTGTCCTCCTTTGGCAACATGCATATCATCTTCCGCTGGCTGGTCATAAAGTGTTGGCAATATTTCATCCTATGCATCCAACAAGGAGGTCTGTTGCCTGTTCTGGTTTGCAAAGCAGCATAGTGGTATGTTAGCACACTTTGTGCATAAAGTCCACCACATTGCAGCATAATGACTGGAATCCTCTTGGTGTTCAAGTAAGATTTACATAACTTGCCACAGCAAATTGTGGCTGTGGTTGTGCCACTGGCTGCATGAGCAGGCACATGGTTGAGACACGCCCCAGCACCTCATCAATTAGCCTCAATTAACCATAGCAGATTCTCCAAACCTTACACAAGCACCAGTAGGATTCTGTCCTATGTGGCAGTTTGTGTAAATTAAAGTAATGAATCTATTTACTATTTATTTGCTGCCCTGTGCAAAAATCCATGTCTCTAGCCACAGAACTAATGGAAAATTCTGATATTTCACATATTTAGACTAAGGGGACACTAATTGTTTGCCTGGGGGGTGGAGAAAGGACACATGCAGAACTCACAGTCTTTGGGACTGGAGCACTAGAAATGATTAGAGAACAGCCCATAGTTATGATTACCAGCTTAAGAGGCAACATACAGAAGTCATTGTGTCACTGCTGTGGAAATGGCCTATTTTAAGGTAAAGGAAAAACCACTCTCATCTGTAGTGTCCTACATGCAGTTTTGATGACCTGGGAAGCTAGTCCCAGCCAGGTGCTGAATTCAGCTGCTCACACAGCCATTCAGCTGGTTTTGGCCAAATCCATGATGTGTAGAAAAGCTGATTTACTATAGTCACAGTGGAAACCATAGTAGCTGCACTGTAGCAGAGTAGGACAATACTTGACTCCATAGTAACCAATTAAATGTATTACACATCATGGATAAATCATGGATAAATTTCCATCCATAACCTAAAACCAGTAGTGCATACTCAAGGTTTCTACTATATCCCAAGGTGCCAGCTATACCTTGCTATTCACTTGCCATAGCCCGACCCTCTTCTGTCCCATAAACTGGAGACGGTTCTTCAACAGGCTCTTTAAGACACAGACCAGACATACTCCTGCTGCTGTGGCAAAACACAATACGTTTGCCAGCTCATGCTGAGCAATCTGTGATTAGTTTGTGTTGGTCGAGGTGTTCTCTGGGGAGAGAGCTGTGCATGGACAACTGTTTGAGAATGCTGTCGGGAGTGAAGGCCCTTGAAAGACTGGCCATTGGCAGCAAAGGAAGACTGCACTCAACCAGTGAGTTTGAAAAGCCATGCACCGAAAAGGAGGCAGTGACCAAAGAATGGCCTGGTCTCTGCAGTGATGAGCCCATTGCATGTATTTATTTATTTAAAATATCTCTACCCTGCCTTTTTCCCCAAAAGGACCCAAGGCGGCCAAACAGGGCGGTGGCTGTTTTGGGGTTGAGCCTTCTCTGCACTGAACTACTTGAGCAAGGCCAGACCACCCCAAATAAATGAAGGCCACTTATGACTTTTTCCGTCTCATCTGCAAAAGGAGCCAGCTGACTTTGATACAAGATACCTTGAAGTGGATGAGTTGAGGGAGGTGCCATTTGCTACTCTGCCTTTAGGCACCAAAATGGCTGGAGTTGGCCTTTCGCTCAAGTGCCCTGTTACCGAGTGAACATCTTTAGATTACAGCCCATGTCATCGTACAGTTTGTCTGCCCAGGAGTGCCACAGTGCTTTTTGAACTGTTGCTAATGCATACTAATACCTGGTCCAATGCACAACCCAAATTATCAAGGAGCTGAAACATCCACCAAAGCTGAATAGTGGGACATTCCAGGAAGATAAAAAGAAATATGTCTTACAGTAAATTACTCAAGCTATAGTCCACAAGATGTAGTGAAGGTTCTAAAGAGGGATTAGACAATTTACAGCATGATAAGGCCTTCAGTAGCTATATATTACTTCTAGCAAGCACTTATTACATTCTTATGATCACAATTGTAAGCATGATGATCTGTGGTCTGTTTGACCTAGCGAGGTATTCACTTGTACATAGTTTGTCATGTGTATCTGATAATTTCTGCCATATCATTGCAGCTCACAGGGATGGGGGAGTGATAATTGGGTGGTTTGTAGTGGTTTTGTGAAAACAGCTTCATTTCCCAGGCCAACTGCTACTTTGCACAAGTTGCTTCCCACACACAAGCTCACCTTCACACCACTGTGTTTGAAACTCAGTGTATAAAATTCCTGAGAGGTAAATTCAAGAGACTGCAATATTTTTCTCCTTCCTGTCAAAGACAGTGAAGAAGTTTCTGACACTCTTAGTAAAGTGTTTACATTGTAAGAACAGTGGTTTTTTTGTTGTTGCAAGAATTGCCTTTTTTCCTCCACCTTGCCAATGTTTCAAATGGTGCTTCCTTTTATTTCGCTTTCACACGGAACTGCTTAACTGTTCAGATTGCATGAATCTCGCCCAAACCACAGAGACTCTTGCTTTGTTTATGAGTTCAAAGCACTAGAACGCTCCTATCACGTTGAAGAATCAGTCAGTCCTTCTGTACTTGCTGTAATGAGGGGGAGCAAGTCTTTGTCTCCCTCTCATCTGGAATCCAGGAATCTTGCAGGACTTTAAAGCACTCCTTGAGGTGTCGACCTTAAATAGACAAGAATGAGGAATCTGACCAGTATTCTTTCCATCCCAATTTAAAGTAGCCACAAAGGCACCACGTGTTTGCATGAATCAGTGTTAGACTGGCTACCATTCTAAAATAGATTTAGGAGACTGAGGCATCACTGTGCATTTCTGTCCATGCTTATTCTGAATTAGAGCTGGTGGGGTTCACGGGGGGGGGGGAGGACTTGCCAATGAGCTCATGCCCATAATAAAAGCTGCACCTCTCAATTGCCCCATGTCACTGAGTGAGAGGGATCGTGCTCTTTCAACAGCTGCAGAAAAGGGAATGTCAGCAAGCACCACTTTCCCTTCCATCACTGAAGATTGATGGAAAAAACTGCATCCCTCCAATTTCCGCCTCTTATGCAGAATCAGTGAGACTGTAGCCTTATCCTATACTGGACTTCGGCAGGCTGTGTTCATGAGGATTTGTCAGTTGCCTGTGCAGGGCACTAGGCATATTAAAAACTGTTAAAATGCCAAATGACCTGAAAGATTAGACCCAAGAAACTGCTTGCTTGGTCTCTTATGATTATGATGACTCTTGCAAATTTTACTTTGCATCAGTTCCCTGTCTCACAAATGCAAATTGACAACACACTGAAGCAGAACTCTTCATTATTCAGCAGCCTCATCCTTTGGAATGCCAGAAGGTATAATACAGCTCTATCCCTTATCCAAAGAGTCAAGGGTGAAAATTAAGGGCTTCCGTTTATGTGACAAGTCAGGACATTGTCAACTCAGGTGTGCTGCGGGTGGCTTGCTGAAAAGTAACCAGAAACCTGGATTCCTGGATCCTAGCTAGGACTTGGAAAGGGCCCCCTTATTCAGTTTTTAGGACACCGTACAGATATTTGGATTAGGGCCTGATTTGGTTTGAATTAATTTGGACTTTATCCAGTCCTACTCAGATCCGAACCCAGGCTCAAATCTGGAAATTCTAATTGCCATACCCGCCATTGATTTGTACTAGGAAATTAAAAGGGCTGTGACTTTTTTGTTATGGATATGCATGATATTTGGAGATAACGTAGCCCCTCCCCGGAAGGATTCATATAGATTGAGGCAGGGTGGATTTGTTTGCTTTTGTAACCACTTTTACTTTTTTCTTTAAAATGGATGTGACTTGTTTGTTTTTATGAAAAAGTACATTAAATTTGTAGCCATTGTAGTAACTGTTGTGTTCATAGTTACTGTATCTTATTAGAAAAAGGTAGCCGGGGGGGGGCGGGGAGATTGGTCCAGGTGTTTTGGGTTGGGTTGGTTTTTTTCCCCTTAAAGCAATGAAGTTGTTTAGGTTGGATTATTGAAAATGGCAAAATAAAAGATTTGGAAGAGACAAAGGGGACAGATAAATCAGCACAATCAACAGCTACCAAAACACTTGCTGTCATTTTTTTTTCCAATAATCTACTACTATTGGCTAAAGAAAATGGAAACTGTGAAGACCTACACAACAGAGCTGGATATATAAGTTCATTAATTCCACACAATCCCTCCCCTCAAGCACAATGCTGTTGTGATCGTTGCCAAAATTTGGAGAACAGAGCTGTCAGTGAGCAAAATGCAGATTCTTGTCCTTCCCTATCACACCACTTTTGTGGTTTTGTGGTTTCTGTGCATTAAAAGGGATGCACTGCTGCCCCTGGTGGGCCATCTGCCTTATCCACAAGCCTTGCAGAGACCTTGGTTCAAGGGCAACCCACAAGCGCAAGGGCAGGCAGGGAGAGACAGGGAAGCCATGATCTTGGGAGGAGGGCCCAGGAGGAATAGGAGAGGTGGTTGGAGGCTCTGGAGGAACAGCTTTCCATCTTCTGCACCCTGAGGGAAGAGGAGGAGCCCATCGTCCTCCAGTACTCTTGGACCATGGACCACCTTCACCCACCTCATGGCCTCAGGACTGGTTGAATGGGAAAGAGAACATCCCTCTATCCTTCAACTAGGGAACCAACCCGCAAGATAGAAGTGGTGCTGGAAGCTTCAGCAGCAGCTCATACAGCTAGCCCAGGAGCATGAGGAATAGCTGGTGTAGGACGGCTAGCTGCTGTATAGGTGTACCTCTCTTGAGACCTCAGCTGCTGGGATTAATGACTGTAACTGAGCCCCACCTGTGAAGTGAATCGGGGCTAGTGACTGTAACCAGGGCCCAGGCAAATGGACTGCTTGGAATCAGTGGCAAGATGGGAACAGCGAGCTGTTCTGACCTCCTTATTACTGAAATAAAGTTTGTTGCAGCCAATAACCAGCCTACTGAGTCAATGGAGCCCTTGGTGGATGATATCCTGCCACCGCCTCACATCTAGAAGGTCTGGGTGGGAAGCACAGTGTTATCTTGCAACATTTTTTCAGACACACTGCATCTTGGTTTTAGTGCCCAAATCACCAAAGAGATTCAGATCAATATGCACCAATCTGGCTCAATTCACTTGGACCAAATTGCACCTAAACCGCAGAAGCCTGTGCTGCAGGGTCAGAAGACCAGCAGTCGTAAGATCGAATCCACGCAACAGAGTGAGCTCCTGTTGCTTTGTCCCAGCTCCTCACCAACCTAGCAGTTCAAAAGCATGCAAATACGAGTAGATAAATAGGTACCACCTTTGTGGGAAGGTAAAACAGCGTTCCCTGGTCACGCTGGCCATGTGGCAACGAAAACTGTCTTCGGATAAGTGCTGGCTCTACGGCTTGAAAAACGGGATGAGCACCGCCCCCTAGAGTCAGACACGACTGGACTAAAAATGTCAAGGGGAACCTTTACCTTTACCTTTAGCCCACTAATCACTCTGAATCTATTTAGTTCAGTTTATCTGACCTGGCTGCACAACCATAATTAGTGCTCATTCCTTCAGCTTTCACTTCTCATATCCATTCATTTGCTCTAGAGCTCAGCTCGATCCTGGCTTGAAAGGGTTCAGTTGGCCAGTCCCATTCCACAACAGTAGCCTCTTCCTTAAATGGACGAGATCTGACATTTCATTTTCCCCTATGTAGCCTCTCTCGGGGGGCCCTGTGGAAAAAAACCTAAATGGTGGCTTCCAGATCCAACCATCTTGTGTTGGTCCAAACAAGAGGAAGGAAAATGCTGAGCAATGGTGGAGAATCAGCATGAGTAATAACTCTTCTGGAATCCTGACAGCTGTCCAGAGCTGTTGTGGGCCAGTTCATTCATTCATTTATATTCATTCATACTGTATATATGTACAGTACATTGTTTTCTTTCCTATAAAGTAAAGATTCCCCTTGACATTTAGTCCAGTCATGTCCGACTCTAGGGTGCAGTGCTCATCCCCATCTCCAATCCAAGCCGTAGAGACAGCATTTGTCCATAGACAGCTTCCGTGGTCACATGGCCATCACGACTAGACGCAGAACGCCATTACCTTCCCACTGAGGTGGTACCTATTTATCTACTTGCATTTTTGCATACTTTCAGACTGCTAGGTTGGCAGGAGCTGGGACAAGCGACGGGAGCTCACTCCGTCGCGTGGATTCGATCTTACGACTGCTGGTCTTCTGACCTTGCAGCACAGAAGCTTCTGTGGTTTAACAATTCTTTTCTGTAGTGAACAATAAAAATAGCAATAATATGCTGTTTTCCTATAAAGAAGTGATGCCTGTGAAAAATAATTGTCCCATACCAAGCATTTTCCAGTGTCAAGGAAATTGTACTGCAATTACTAGTTTCCAATTATAGTATTTTACCATATATTCTTTGATGTTTTAGCACTGTAGGTAGGTAGGTATATAATAAATACAGTGTTATATTTTCATATGGAGGTGGATCAGATGTTCTTCCAGTAAAACTGAAAGGAGGTGATTCTCCCTTACCCTGCCCTCACAATTTCTTGTACACCCTCAAAAATCTGTTTTTGGAGTGGTGAGATTGAAAGTGACAGGAACAAAGTCTCATTGTGTTAACAGAAGCTATTAGAAAGATATTCTGTTTAACCATGGTCTGCGATTATTTTTATTTTAAAATGGGATTTCCCACATCTTTAGCTTAGTTTAACATGCAACAGCAGCTGTACATGAACTCTTAATTAGTTTGGTCATGGTCTACTCTTGTCATTCACAGATAGTATGAAAATAAATGGCCCATCCACTACCACAGATAAATCTAGCTCTTGCAGTAATGCCTGGATAATACATTTGAAATGCCAATATGCATGCCTTTTGTGAAGAAATTGGAAACCTGGAGAATATGAAATATGAATTAAGTTGCTGGAAACTTCTCTGCACCTGTGAGTGCCCAGAAAGCTGACCTAACAGGCAGAGGTCAGCATGTAAACAGACACTTCACACCTTCAACTTATCTCCTGTTTCAGAACACTTCAAAGAAAGGAGTGAGTGATGAGCAGATGCATCCATCCCTATCTTTTATCAGAGGGCATATCAATGCCACCTCAAGAGGACTCTAACACCTTAACAGTCAAAAGGAGTCAGACCCCTTTCTTCCCAAAGAGTTATGCAGATTTGGTGGTGGGAATGGGAGCAAGTCAGGAAGCTGCCTTTTGTCCTGAGGAACATGGAAGGGGCTTAAGAAGTTGTTGGCAACAGGTGGGGGTAATGGCCCATTAATTTGTATAAAATTAACTTGTATAAAAGGGGGCTAAGAAAAACTAGTTAGTTAGCCTGGCATGTCTCTGGAGAGAAAAGTGCTTTACTCCCCTGCTGCTCTGATATCTAGAAGGGACTTAGTCTGACTCTAAAGAGAAACTGGGTCCATTTAGCATCCTACAAAGCTGTTCCATGAGGATGCACTCTGTGCATGTTCTGTAGCTATACCACCTCTCTGCTAAGCTGTAAGGGCTGAATTAGGCAAGGTAGATTAGCTTTGGTTATTTATTACCTGATTAGGTAGGGTAAATTAGCTTTTTTTTAACTTTCTGGTGTGTTTTCCTTTTGAATGCCATTTTAAGTATCTCTCCACATTTGCCCATATATTTTGGGGTGGAAAAACCACATTTCTTATAACCATTTGGAACTTTTGCCCTTTTGAATTCTTTCCTCCCTCCCTCCCTCCCTTCCTTCCTTCTCAATTACAAACAATCCTTTCAAGCATCTTTCTGGATTTGGGGCTGAGAGGCCCTAGTCTTGGGGATTTTTTGTATGTTTAGATTCCCTGGAGCTCCACTGAGTCTGGGAGACTGAAGTGTGGAGCATGATACGGTTTCGATCAAATTCAATAGCTGCCACCACATCTGCCCTACCCAAGCTTTCCCACCTCAGGATAAGAAGGAATAGTGTGGCTGAGTGACTATAATGAATGAAGTTAGACTAGGAAACTGTGACACCCTTATTGATAACTGAATCTGAATTTGGGATCTAAATCCTTACTTATCTCTTCCTCACACAAGAACAAGAAATGTCAACATTATTCTCTTCCCTTGCATTACAGTAAAATTTTTGGTGCTGCTTTTATAAGAAATTTCACCTGTGTGAATTGCCTGCATATTCCAAACCTTCCTTTTATGCAAATCTCATGGATTCCTTCCTTCCTCCTGTATTTTTCCTTTTCCACCATCCATGATCAATGGGGACTGCTTGAAGATTGAGGTTTCAATGAGAGAAAAATAGGATTAGAATCCCTCTTGCATGCATATTTCTCATGGTCGCACATAACCATGTTTCCCCCAAATAAGACAGGGTCTTATATAATTTTTTACTCTAAAAATGCATTAGGGCTTATTTTCAGGGGAGCTTTTATTTTTACAGTTATGTCATCTTCTGGTTGCTGCACAATCATGGAGGGCAAGGTTTCACTTAACTGGGGCTTATTTTTTAGGTAGGGCTTATATTACGAGCATCCTGAAAAATCATACTAGGCCTTATTTTCAGGTTAGGTCTTATTTTCAGGGACACAGGGTAATTATATGATAGCCCTTGTTCACAGTGTATGTAAACTGTGCTGGGCACATGTGCAGCTCCCCATTGCCCTTTTGAAGCCACTGGATGTCTCTCCATTTCCAAGGCAGACACGGAGAGAGGTACTACTTTTTGTTTTATTGTGATTTTGCAATGAAACCAGTTGCAGACCTCCCAAGCCCAGACGTGTAGAATGAAACAGAGTATGGACTTGCAACAATGTTCTGTTTTTATTTGGTGTACTTTATGATGTTTTGGGGTGTGTGGGGATGGTCTGGTCCCCATTAAGTTGTGGAAATGAAAAAAAATGGAACTTGGACCTTCCTGAGTTGCCCATGCTGATTAAACCATTCTTCCATTTCCTTCAAGCTTAACTTATTCTGCACATTTCTTATAATAAAAAGAAGGCAGGTTATTGAAGGCAGAGCTTGAACAAACAAAACCACACACACCCCGAAAAAATGGGAAATGGAATTTTGTTAGCAAAAGGGATGTCATCTTTTTAGCGTTGTTGCCTTATTTTCCTCCAGCAATTAATTTTCTCTACAAACATGCCACAAAACCAACTGAAAACAACATTTGGCCTTCAGACACATCATTCATCGGTGGCGCATTTGACAACTGCAAATATTCTAGCTTTCCATTTTCGTTGGCTTTATTAGTGAAGACAAAGCACAAAATATACAGCCCCATTTCTGGAGAAACTGACACTTGCTATTTTTATTGTAATAGATCAAAATAAATCCATTTCATTCCAGTTCGGCTACCAGCAAGGAGGAAATCTCTGAGGCTAAAAAAGAAACGTTCTCAAGAACATGGAAGGAACAGGGGGTTCTCAAATGAAGGGCAGAAATAAGAAGGGTAATTTCTACGTATTTTAACCTATTAGTGGAAAGTAAAAACAAGAAGCTATTGGGGGCTCTTTAATATTTTCCTCAGCAATTACTGTACCAGGAATCCACTGCCTGGGATTGGGAGGCTCCATGAGTGATTTATGTTGCAAATTAGAACTGTCATTCCACAACCTTGAAGAAAAAGGGCTGCTTTCAGAGTTCAAATCGATATGTCAGCATCTGAAAAGATCTTCTGCTGTCAAAAGTGAGGATGAAAGGCTGCCGTGCACCTTCAGATCCTGCAACCCTTTGTCAAAATGCTCTGATCTCAGTTGCTTAATTAAAAGATGCATGTTGTAAGGTGCAAGAGCCTCATTCTTTCCACAGTCCTCAGAGATGCCACACACCTGTTCCTTCTGCTGAAGTCAGCAGGACTTTGATGGATCTCAGAATTGTAGCAAGCTACTTCTGTAGCAGTGCTTGGTGTAGCTTAGATGCTTGGTGGAGACCATATTCACCATACTAAGGGCCAGATAAAGGTGAATCATGACAAATTGCAAGAAAGGGATAGGAGGAACCTGAGGAAAACACTCTACTTTATTCCACAGTCACCTCCAAGCTCAACTGCAGATTACAGTATCCTTATAACCAAAAGCTGGCTAATGGGACATTCTGAGGAAGCTGGTGGTTGTGGTGTGGGGAGGTGTGTATAACAAGTTGAGGGCAGAAGATTGTTTGGTAGAACACAATTAACAGAGGAGCAGGATACTGCAAAGCATGCAGAGGAGCCTGGAGAAGACGGTGGTGGATTTGAACTGTCATTTGTTCAGCACAGCAGCAGACAGCTGATGAAATATGTCAGCAGTACATGCTTCCCAGTCATACTGTCCTGAGGCTACTACGGCTTTTGCTTCCTTCTGTTTAGAGGGAAGCATTAGCTGCCTGCCCCCACACACCTGCTGCTCTCTCCTCCCTTGTCATATAATGTTCTCTTCTTTTCTCTCAGGCAGTGTCTCTTTCTTTCCTTCCTTTCCTCTTTCTCCCGGTGGAACAGTTGGTGATATTTGGCACTTCAGAAAAATAGAATTGGATGACTTAACAGGAAGTATACCATGGCCTACGATTGTGTCATTATGGTTCGTTTCTAATGACAGTGGCAAAAGCCCTAAACAAAGCTCAATGGCTTTAGGCAATATAATACCTTGGTGTGAAGAGATTTAGTGTCTGTATACAGAGGTTGTTGGTGCAGAGGCATTATTTGTTAATGCTGAGCAGTGTTCATATGTAGGGGAGGAGAAAGGATATTCAAACTTACTCAGTGTCTTCGATTATGCCAGAAGTAAATAAATCCCAAAACCTATAGAATGATACATGCAGAAAAGGTGAATTCAGTTTTTTTGATACACAACCTGCCATTCCCCCTGGATGGCAAAGATAATCTCTCACTGAAGAGATTTCAAAGTCAGCTCTCTAAAAAGAAGATCATGAAGTTGATTCTGCAAGAAGGTTTACTCTGGAAGCACCTTGTAGCACTGGAACACAGTGTGCTGTACACATGTTGTCGTTCTGGGTAGATCTGCAGCACACAGCTCTGAGGGAGTACATCCCTTTTGTGTAGCCCCCTCCTTCCACCCCCCTTCTTCAATATTGTTATTCAGTATCTCCTTCAGCTGCACCCAGAGAATTCTTATTGTTATCTCTGGAAAACCAAGAGCCCCATTAATCTTTTATTTCCTTAATAGAGCTTCCCAGAAGACAGATGTGAGCCTTGTACATCATCTGTAAGGCCGTACAACAGCCTTCTTTTTCCCTGGCCAGCTCCAAACCATTATACCTCCATTAGCAAAATTATCTCATTAAACCCAAGAAGATGCAGAAGGGTCTACCTCCATTTTTAACGGACTTTGTTGCTGTTAGCATTCTTTGCTACTTTGCTAATGCTCTTGAGCATACTCTTGAGGAGTACACTTGAATATAGCGTGCAAAAATGCTGGAGAAGAATCAGTCACGGAACAAAAAAAGCAGAGAGAGCAGCAGCACAGGAACAGCTGGAAATGAGATGAATGTGAGAGATATCATGAGAAAGTGATGCTTTAAATATCTGCAGTCTTGTGAACTTGATTAGAGAGAGAGCAGGTTGAATAGTTTTGGTGTAGGGGTATCTGCTGGCTTCAGACAAATGTGTACATGTGAATTGAAGCAAGGGTACTTCTGCAATTTGGGCAACCACAGGGTAGATAAAAGACCCCAGAGCCACTCCCCCAGCTGGAGTAGCAGACCATGCCCACGGATTCCCTCGTGTGAAATGCAGTATTTATTGGGTTAATGGTGTTAAAATAAAGAAGATGCAACAACATTGTTGGCAGAAAAAAGGAACAAGAATCTGAAAAAAGATGTGGAGTAGGTGTCAATGGAGAAGGAGAGTTTGCTCTTTACCTGGGAAAGGAACCTTCCTAGCTTTCTCTGCTGCATTCATTAAATTATCAAAATTTATATTGTTTAGAGAGTTGTTTCTGTCTCCAAGCAGGTTAATCCAGTTGCCTGCACCCTTGCAGAAACAGAGCAACAGCAGGAGAGTCACAGCACCATGAAAATGGTATTCTCAGCTCAGCTCCAAAAGTAGATCTGAGATGTTGCCCTTATACCGTAGTGGTAGATTGAGACAATATGATTTTCTTGAGTACGTTGTATTCAGATCCCCTTTTTAAAATTCACAACAGAGTCAGTTAAAGAAGGAGATTGTTTCCTCTTTTTGTGTGTGTGCCAAAAACCTAGGGCCATCATTAATCCTAGCTGCTATGTACCCAGGGTCAAGCTACATCAGCACAAGTTAAAACAACACACCTTTACACCGAAGTTGGGTAGGTTTGGGTTTTGAATCATCAAAGATTTTAAGCAGCCTTTTACTTGAAAGCTAAAGGGTTGTGGCTCTGTTGTTTCCCACCTTGAACATCACAGGTTTGTAAAATATGGTGCCTGCCTTTATCACAGTCCAAATTCTTCCAAGGAGTCCCATCTTTTCACACACACACACACACACACACAGAGAGAGAGAGAGAGAGAGAGAGAGAGAGAGAGAGCATTTGCACAGGCAGTGGATGATAGTTTAATGCACAATTTCTGAGAGCTTGTTAATACGTTTAAAGAAGTCTCAGTGACTCGGATGAAATCCTTTTCATATGATACTGAAAAAGCACAAGTGGTGGGATTTGTAGATCTCTCCAGGCAGATCCGTGTGAACACCAGAGGTCATCACACTGGAGGAACTTGCAAACCCCACTTCTCATGTTCCATCAGAAATAGAAGAAGGCCAAATCACTCATGTTTCATATTTCCCTGCTCCGTTGAACATATGACTCCACACACTGCTAGCCTCCGTGTTGTTTTTCACACATCCTGTTTTCACTTACAACTTGAGGCACTGAAGCACCACAGGCCAAAGTGAGGGGGAATTTATGTAGTTCAGATCTGTCATTGCGGTCAGCAGGAAAATCTTAATCTTAAGGGAATTTCATCATATTTGTTTCCTTAACAGGTGGTAGATGTCCTACAGGGAGGAACAAAAAAATAAAAATAAAAAAATACAAATATCATAAAGAAAAAGCAAAAAAAAAAAAAAACCAAAAAGACTCTTAGGATGCCTACTTAGCTTATCTTAACAGAAGCTCCTTGGTGCCAAACATTGTGGTGTATTGTTGCTGTTGTTTTTAACCATATCCTCTTTACTTTTTGTGTGTGTCTTCTTACGTAAATTCACATATACAGTATTTAGTTAGCATCTGTCTCCAAGATTACATTTGAAATGTGCTACAGTATGTGGCTCACCAGCATAGAAATATTTCCCTTTGGGCAATTTAATACTGTCTGGAGCCAAGAAATCGGCATATTCAAGGTAGAGCATGAGCTACTGCAGTCAAGTAGTACAATCACAGGCAGCAATTCAGCCCAAGAAGGTGTACTTGCTTAGCTTCAGTGTGTTTGCAAACAAATCTAGATACAAGATAAGGAATGGTGGCGTCAGCACCAACAACAGCTGCCTTCCCCATACCATGCCTTGGACTTCAGCAGATTAGAAATTTTGTTTATAAATTCACCTGGATCACCTGTTAGTAAGAATGCTACATAACTCTTCCATCTTATTTTGCACCAAAGCCGGTGATTAGCAGCACAGAACAGTGAAACTGAACAATACTGAAACTGAGAGTCTGAGGTGAGGAGGGAGAACTTCAGATGCTCCTTCAGACATTTGGAATTTGAATTCCCAGAAGCACCAGCCAGAATGACTAATGGTACAGGATTAGAAGAACTGGGGTTCAAAATACCCGGAGGGCCAAAGGTTCCCCAGTGAAGGGGTAGCTCATGGGAGGCCTGCTATCCTCTTCTTCATCTAAAAGCAGCTGTGGAGGAAGGGCTAAAAAAAGGAAAGAAGCCTCTATACTCAGGCTTGGCCAGTATCTTTAATCTAAACCTGAATTTCTCACAGTTGCATTCAGGAAAATTCAGTCATGGGATATTCAGTCATGTGTCTGGCCCCCTGGCTGTCTTGCCAAAATCCAGTGCCCTTTATCCTTACAATCTAAGGTTTCCCCTATGGTATTTGTGGGTATCTTAGCGACAGAAGTGGCCAAGAATGGTCTTGCAGATGTTTTTTGGGGAGGAGCCTAAGACTCCCAGCATTCGTAGCCAGAAGACCTGGTCATACGGGAGCATGGGTGTTGTAGTGCAAAGCCATCACTAGTGCCACAGATGCCCACACTGTTTTAAAGAAAGGGACCTTGTCATCTGGTGGGGGTTTGATTTATGTCTTCCATGTGGCCATATAGTGCTGGTAAGAACAGGCTGTGTTCTTCCTAATTTGCCTTGTAACTAGGGAAAGATAGCCATTGTCAGAATTAAGACTCTGCTTCTCAGTTAGAAAAAGTGCTTTTCATATACAAAGGTAGGCAAATCAAACACAGTTTTGTTGCAGTCTCTGCAAGGAAGTTGCCCTAGAAAAATAAGCACTTCGTGGATGGGTTCATAACAAAGTTTTCTTAAGCAAATTAACTTTTGACCATGTTCTTCTTTGCCAGGGATAGAATTCTGATGTTGGGTTCATGTCATAACTCTATGTAGGAATAACTTTCATATGTATTAGATTTGGCCCAAATTTGACAGCACAGAATGAAAGGCAGCCCAGAACCACTCATCCCCCTCCCCCCCTTATTTTTTGGCAGCTGCAGTTCAACAGTAAGTTCATCCATATCCCAACATTTTCTCTTGTACCTCCAGAAAAGTGATACATTTCACAGTAGCCAATGGAATAACAAAATGCAAAGGTGTAGTTTACCTCCTATATAAACTAAAGTTTATCCCAACTTCTCTGATACAGGATTCGGCATATTTCAATGTATCTCCACCCCCCAGCCAAACAGGAACCATATGTTTCTATACAAGGCAATGGGGGCGGGGGCGGCAGTGCTGAGTGAATGGCAGTTTTTTTCCTAAAAATTTTGGAAGGGACATCCTCCTCATCAACACCACCAGAGATGAAATCTGAAGACCACCAGCTCAGGGCTGATTTCTCAGGTTTGGAACATGCTGTAATCCAGAAAACCTGGCCGACACATCTGCCCATGGATTTTGGAACTACATTGTTGCTTCTGCACTGCCCCCAGCTCTGCAATGCCAGGCCTGATAAAGATCCATGCAGAGTTGAAAGCTAGCTTCTGGGGGGGGGGGGTGATATTAGTGGTCTAATAAATGTATCATCCACCCTTACCTTCAGCAGATGCAAAGCTTTCTTTTTGGCTCTGTGCTGTGGTCAGCCATTGTGATGCTGCAATCCATCCTCTGGAGGACAGGTTTCGTTAATGTATCTGACCACAAACTACCACAAATGATTGTTGTGGGTTTTTCGGGCTTCTTGGCCGTGTTCTGAAGGTGGTTTTTCCTAACGTTTCGCCAATCTCTGGCCGTGAAAGCCTTCGCAAATACATATTACCACAAATGACATAAAGAAGACTATGTGATAACTTGGGGGAAGTTATATGATACATTGCTCACCAACAATTAGTCACATGTAGCCAATTAATTTAAAGCCATGTATGTGACACCCAGAACATGCCCATTATAGGTGCTCAATCCCTAAAAATAATAGGTCACCATCATCAAATGATAGTTTTCTTGATATTCCATAGGCGTGATGGGCACCCACACACTGAAGGAGTGGGAATGTGCTGTTGGCTTGCTCTGCCATAGCATGCCTATGATAACCTTGCTGTCTGATGTCCCCCTCTTATGCATGCACATCTAAAGAGAAGCCTCCATGCCTAAGCAGCTGCTCATACATAAGGGCTCTTTTTCTAAAAGTCAAAACTGTGTGGATCAAGGTTAGGAGATGTGTCTAGCCCAGACACAGAACAATGACGGCGTGCCCAGTAAAACAACTCCTTCATCAATGCCGGAGTGCCCTAGTTGCATATAATATATTAACAGGACTCATTAATGTCTGCTGTGTGAGTTACAGATTCCTAAGACCTCTCTCAGTCACAAGGTGGCTGCTTAAATGTATGCCATGGTTTGCTTATGCTTTGAATAAGCTTTTTACTTTGCTGAATATCCAGTTTGTGGCCTCAGCACAACGGGTGTTGTTATTCATTAACATGTTTCTCTTGCGATTGAAACTTTAAGAGAGCAACATGAAAGACACTTCCGCTTTGTTAAGCATTTTCTTCTCCTTAATCATGCAAAGATTTCTCATGAATAATGTGAGCTATAATTATTACCTGCAGGTTTGTAAAGCCTTGGTGAGCTGTTCCTTAAAGGATTTTTTTTTCTTACTGAATTTCAGATGACCAAGAGCCAAATTATAACCACCTGATATTAACCACTGCAAACCAGACACCTTCACATGGTAAGACTATGAACAAGAGAGGATCAAAGTTACCGATGCTGTAACTTTCCTCTTTCTACCAGTAATCCATGTATCGGTATAGATTCTAACTGCTATCAATAGAATATTCCATGAAATGAGTCTCGCAGGAGAAACATGTGTTCTATTGATAGCACTGTATGTCTGGTCCAGTCTCTCAATGTGCATCAGGTAGAGCATGGCTGCATGTTTTCTTGAGTCTGGTAATGTCTCTATCAGCTGCTATTACAAGCTGTCTTGCTTTGTAGCGACTTGGGGATGAAAAGATGCACAGTGAGAGGAGAAGCTGCCTGCCTAGAAATACTAAGCATTTGTTTTAAAGCCATAATATCCAGACATGTCCACAGAGCTCTACTGATGTTTGAATGCCCATCCATCAGCTGAATGATTGGATTTTAATTACAGCTCCTGCCAAGATGTAATCAAAGGCAAGGTCAAAGCTCACTGCCAGCTTCTTGGGATGCTGAGCCTGCTGGAGCTGTGAAGACAGCTATCCAGGCATTCCCAGATAGCTTTTTATAATATTTCCAACACACTGTCATTTTTATCCACACAGACACACACCAGTAGCATGGACAGAGATGGATCCTACAGTCCATCTGGTCCCCATCGCTTTCACATATATTCAGTCAAATGTCCATTCCCATTAGTTTCCACATCAGTCTGTAATCCAAAAGGCAAATAAACTGAAACCTCACATTTGTTGTCATTTGCATTTTCCCCTAACATATATTTTTATACATACCACTCCCTAATACATGCATTTTTACATCCAGCTTTCCTTAATTTATTTATTTATTTATTTATTTATTTTATTTCTATCCCGCCTATCTGGACATATTAGCCCACTCTAGGCGGCTTACAATAAAAGAAACAATATAATTTTAAAACATTGCACCTAAACTAAGATAGAAATCAAAGAAAGATATAAGAAAAGAAAAATCGTCAGGAGTTTTCTGTTGGGAAAGCCTGCCTATACATCAATGTTTTTAGTTGTTTCTTAAAAATGTCCAGCGAGGGAGCCACGCGAATCTCAGGAGGTAAGTTGTTCCAGAGACGAGGAGCCACCGCCGAGAAGGCCCGATTTCTGGTCTTCTCCTTCCGGGCCTCTCTCGGCGTTAGGCTCCTCAGCCTCACCTCCTGGCTCGCACGAGTGACACGGGTAGAACTTGGTGGGAGAAGGCGTTCCACCAAGTATCGAGGTCCTAAACCGTTTAGGGCTTTATAGGTAAGCATCAACACTTTGAAGTCGATGCGGAATCGGATGGGCAGCCAATGCAGTGTGGCCAGAGTGGGCGAGATATGTTGGAATCTTCTCACTCCACTAAGTAATCTGGCCGCAGCATTCTGCACCACCTGTAGTTTCCGCAGCAACCTCAAAGGTAGCCCCACGTAGAGCGCATTACAGTGGTCTAATCTTGAGATTACGAGCGCATGCACCAAGGTAGTAAGCGCCCCCACATCAAGGTAGGGTCGCAGCTGGGCTATCCGCCTAAGATGGAAAAAAGCGGTACGGACCACAGACGCCACCTGAGATTCCATAGTGAGCGCCGGGTCCAGATGGATCCCCAAGCTGCGGACCCCATCCCTGGCGGGCAGAGTCACACCCCCAAAAGTGAGGGAGTTTCCCAAGTCCCCAACTGTGGGAGCGCCCACCCTTAGTACCTCCGTCTTGTCCGGGTTCAGCCTCAGCCCGTTCTCCTGCATCCATTCCAATACGGTCCCCAGGCAACGCTGAAGGGACAGAACGGCATCTCCTGCAGTTGGAAAAAAGGAGATGTAGAGCTGCGCGTCATCCGCATATTGATGGCACATCGCTCCACACCCCCTGATGACCCGCCCCAGCGGCCTCATATAGATGTTAAACAGCATTGGGGAGATGATCGATCCCTGTGGGACCCCACAATTGAGGCTCCACGGGGCCGAGACATTCTCCCCAAGCTGTACTCTCTGGGGGCGGTCCTCCAAGAAGGAACGGAGCCAGGCGAAAGCCTGGCCACCTATTCCCAACTCGGTGAGCCTCCCCAGGAGGATACCGTGGTCAATGGTATCAAAGGCCGCTGAGATATCGAGGAGGACTATTGTTAATATTCATGTTCCTGTATATGACCTTGCCCAGTATCTGCATTCTCGCATGCAGCTTTCAAGACTCAAACTGCTTTGCAAAATTTGGAGACGTGTGCAGTTCATAGGGTACAAAGGATGCTCTAATTTGGATACTAGGTTAGGAATTTTGGGTTAGGTTGGTTTACTTAAAAGAGACAGAATGAATGCATGTATCAGACATGGGGTTTTGTTTTGTTCAGATATTGGCCATTTCATTTCCATTTCTTTCTAGCACACTGCTGTGCAAAATTTTCAGCTCTTAACTGCTAAGTTCCCAGTCCTCTACATCTCAGATTTTGGCAATTGGGACCAGCTCATTTGTTTGACTTCTTACATAGTCAAATGCTCTGGAAATTTGGGGGGGGGGTGGGTGGAATCCCACAGTCCTAACCTCAAATCTCCATTTTGTTTCTTTATTTTATTTAATTTATATGCTGCCCACACTACCCAAAGGCCTCTTTATTTTCCTTGAACTGTTGTATTTCCTCCCATTCATCCTGGACAATTTCAACATACTGTACTGTTGTCAAGTTTCCCACAAACAACTTTCCTGTCTCTGTTTCTCCCCCCCCCTTCTTTGGCCCCCCACAGATTTTAAAAATGAGATCATTTAGAAATCAAAATGTGCAGACTTCCCCTCAAGCCCCTGTTCTGTTGTGCTCTGTGCCAAAAAAAAAGCCTAATAGATGCAGCTGTTGCCTGCACCTCCTTGCCTCCTTGCTCCCTTCATTTACCTGTTCTCTGCCCTTCCGCCATCTTGTCATAGGATCCATGGGGGCCACAGCTTTCTATGTATTGTTTGTTTCTGCAATAGTCTTCATACCTAGTTATTAATGTCAGCTTTTCAACTTTATGCTACTGCCACATGGCTACATCTCTTACCTTCATTTCCTAGGAAAGTATGACATTCCCTGAGTTTTTCTCTCTCTAGCAAGAATTTCTATTTATTAAACAACTTTGAAGCTACACCTTCTCTGCTGAAAATCTCTGAGGTAACTCTAAAACTGTAGAATATTTTGAACTAGTTCATCCATGGCAAAATGGCTTAGAAGAACAAATGGCCTTTAAAAAGTTACCTTGGCACTTTGCTGAATTGCCTCTTTTATTGCTGAGCCCTGGCTCCAGAGGTTTCCTGAACATGAATAACAAGTCATTTTCACTAACACAGTTACCCCAACATTTGTCCTTTCCGTCAGCATCTACAAAAGCAAAAATGCCAGCCACAGCATTGGCAGGTTAAGTCCAGTAGAAGAGTCAAATATTAATGCTATGTGTGAAGTTAATTTGACAAGCAGAAGGCTAAAGTTTGACATCCTATTCTCTAAAACATCTCATTCAAAAATACATCTTCCTTCCATTTTACAGCTATTGTGCAGGAAGAAACAGAGAGGAGTAAACAGGGCTTATGACCCAGGTAGATCAGGCATGGCCCAAGTAGTTTTGGTAGTCAGTTAGCCATACGCTAAGGAATAAAGTTTTAGTTTGATGTTTAGTGCTATGTTCACTTAGCCTACACTGACCAGTCTGGGCTGCATGGACGGCCGACTAAGAAATGGAGGTATTCTACATTTCCTTACATTCAAGTTAGTCTTTAGCAGGCCAGCTATAAAATCATGTAAAGTATAGATAATATTGCATGTTGAGTATCAAATATATGTTCTTCATTTAAGAATATTTATGTCCTGCTCTAGATTACAGGATCTCAAGGAGAATAGTATAACATAGTTTACATAGTTTAAATAGTGTAAAACATATAAACATATCCACATTTTAAGCAATTTTTAAAATAAAACATGAGTCACAACATAAAATAAAACCAGCAGAATCATATAAATGGAACAGAACTCCACAGAAGTTCCTTAAATAGAAAAATCTTTAAATCCCAAAGGCTCTAGTGACCAGCCATTTTAAATTTGACATGAAAATGAAATCAATATTAGCACCAGTTAAGCCCTACCAGGGGAGAGCATTCCACACCTCTCTCCTGTGTCTCCACAGACTTTATTGTTCTTAGCATCAGGACATGGAAAAGAGCCTCTAGCGAGCAGATCTTAATAACTAGGCAGGTATATACAATATATAGGAAGAGAGGGTCCTTTAAATATCCTGGTCTTAAGACATTTAGGTCTTTCTAAGCCATAGGTTCTTAACTTGTGGTCCGTGTACCTCAGTGGGCTGTGACGTCCTCACAGGGGGTCCACAAAAGCTTGAAGAAATGTTATAATCATTTGCAGTTAAAATTCAAAGAAAGAATGAAAGAAAGCAAGAAAGAAAATGAAACGCAGAACAAAATCTTAATTTCCCCTGTTTGTGTAAAAATCGTCTTTTCTAACCTAACACTTCCATTAAAAACAAACAAAATTTAAAATCGGTTATGAAAATAACTATTTGATAACAGATAACTGTTTTGCATTTCTGCACATGGTAAGAAAATGCAAGTGAATGACGCTGAGTGGCTGAGAGACAGCACGTGACATTTCTTGCTACTGTGCAGACACTCAGAAGCTGCAGGAAGAGAGATTCAGAGTCAGTCAGTGTCAGTGTGTGTTAACACAGACTTCAAGATCATGTTTCTTCTTCGATTTCTACTAATAAACCAATTAGTTATTGTCAGGTAAAGTGACTTTTCAATATTGCAGTGAATTTTGTAACAATACATTCTGGCTAAGCTTTAGAATGGATTCCTGGCTGAATCTGAAACGTAAAAGAACTGATGCTGTTGATGAGGGTGCATCCTGTTCAAAGCAAAATGAAGCTTCTTCCTGTCATCTTAAAAAGTGTTACCATTATAGCAAAGAATATATCTGTCGACTGGCTTCCCATGTACAAGTCTCGAAGACAAACAACTACCACAGTGTGTGTTGTGTTATGAGATATTGTCCAACGAGGCCACGAAACTGTCAAAACTCTGAAGACATCTTGATACTAAACATAAAGAGCATGCCACAAACAGATTTTTTTTCCAAAGTAAGGAGCATGAGCTTCAGGAAAATAAGAAAACATTAAAAAACATTGCAGCTGGTTGCAATAATAAAAATGCAGTGAGAGCCTCATTTGAAGTTTCTCAACTAATAACGAAAGCTGGAAAACTGCATACAATAGCTGAAGAACTTACATTACTGCAGCAAAAATCATGGTTTCTCAATTGATGAATGAGAAAGCTGTTAAAGACCTTCCCTTAATAAAACCTTTGTCAAATGACACAGTTAAAAAGTGAATCAACAGTTTGTCAGCCAATATCAAGGAACAATTCTTAGAAATTAACAGGAGGTTGGACGTGATGGCCTTATAGGCCCCTTCCAACTTCATGATTCTAAGATTTTGTGAAAGAATTTGCATGTCCCTTACTTTGCACTGCAATTGGATGAAAGCACAGACATAATAAATAAAGCAACGTTACTGTGCTACATTAGATATGAGCATGAGAGAAATGTTTTCAAAGCAAACTGTTCATCTCATTGGTACACACTACATCTGAAAAAGTATTTCACTGCTTAAACAAATGTATATCATCTCATGGCATGGATTGGTTGAAATGTGTTGGTATTAGCACAGATGAGGCACAAGCAATGCCTGGAAAGCTTAATGGATTTGGAGCGCAGATTAAGGAAATCTGACTTTGTACCATTGCTGCATACATAGGGAAGCTTTAGTTGCTAAGAAGATAACAGAAAAACTAAGAGTCCTTAAATGAAGCAGTTAAAATTTTTAATTTTATAAAAAGCAAATCACTGAATCCAAGACTTTTTTAACAGCTGTGCAAAGATATGGCCAGTGAACACCATCAACTTTTGCTACCCTGTGAAGTTTGTTGGCTATCACGAGATAAAGTTTTGTCTTGTTTTTGGGAATCGAGTGACAAGATAAGATTATTCCTCATCAAGAAGCAATTTCACCTCAGTGATCATTTGACATATTTTTCCTGGTTAGTCAAATTAGCATATCTGTCAGATATCTTCACCCATTTAAATATGCTCAGCTTAAATCTTCAAGGAGAAAAGGTTACAGTTTTTCATGTTGAAGACAAGATTGAAGCAATGATCAAAAAGTTGGAATTGTGGTATCATCGCCTAATGAACCAAAACTCTGAGACATTTCCAAAACTCATGAATTTTCTTGATTCCGCTGTCTGAGGGGGACACATCACTTATTACATGACATTTGGAAGATTTGCAGCATCGTTTCTGTAAATATTTTCCTGTTCCTAATGCAAGCAAGAACTGGATTAGAGATCCATTTTCAGTTAAGGTGTATGAACAAGAGGGGCTCAGAGCAGCAGAGGAAGACAAGCTCATAGAAATATCCACGGAGAGTGCTCTGAAATTGCAGTTCAAGGAACAGTTCCTTCCCAATTTCTGGGCTCACCTCAAAGCAGATTTTCCAAAACTACTGAAGAGGTATTGATGCCTTTCGTAATGACGTGCTTGTGCGAAAAATTATTCTCTGCTCTTGCTTATCTTAAAAATAAGTATAGAAACAAGACATAGGCTATTCATATCCCTGGGAATATGGATACAAATATAAATCATATTCTCAATGGCACTCACAGGTGCCATTGATGCCCATTCCTGCCTCCTAGAACCAGGTGGTCCACTTCTTTATTTTCAACTCTGGCATTCCCAGAGAATGCCAGAGTTGAAAATAGAATTGCAATGTCAATGATCCAGACATTTGTTCATTCTATTATTGCTATGTCTGGTGTGTTTTGTTCAAGGTGTCTATCAGTTTGCATCAAGAAATCCCACAAGATCTTGACTTTGTGATTTTTCTAACACCTTCTCTACCTGATGTTCCCATGGGTTTTCGGAGGCTGGCAAGTTATATTTTTGCATTATGACCAGTACACTAATTTTGCCACTCTATCATGTCTAACTTTGTAATCTGTTTATACAAACTGTTCATCGCAGATGAGGTGTGACACCATTTCATCTTTTTATTGGCACAGTCAACATTCACTGTTAGCACTAATTCCTTGAATCTTAGCTTTCATCAGATTGATCTGGTGCTTGTTCTTGTGCAGCAAAAATCAAGCCTTCAGTTTCTTTCTTAAGGGTCCCCAGTTTTAGCCATGCTCATGTTGAATTATTATCATGCTTTCCATCAGTATTTCTCAGGTATTGTCCATGTAGTGGTTTAATTTATTTTCAAATTGATGTTTCCTATATTGAGCCTTTGTTTCTGTTGCTTTCAAAATGTTCTCCATTTTTCCTACCTTAAGTAAATTTTCTCCACTTGTACTTATTCACTTAGGCTCCTTTTTTCTTCCTCTACTACCTGCTGTATTTGCAGTTATCCATGGCCTCCAATTTTTCGTGGTAAATATAATCTGTCCACACCATTTTTGGGATATACTGCATGATGCATTTTCATTAATTTCCCTTTTTCCATTAAATTCTTCTAATTCATTTTGGATCCAATCTATTATTCCAGCTGGATATCTAATTACTGGGACTGCACATGTGTTTATGGCTTGGATTGTATTTCCACCATTTAATTTTGATTTTATGGTTTTCCACAGTCTTTTGATATATTCTTTTCCTGTCAGTTCTTTAACTTTTGTGTGCAGAATGTTTTCTGCTTCTGGTATTCCAAGGTATTTATAATTTTCATCACTTAATAGTGATTTTATAATATCAAAATTGTTTAACTTTATTCCATCTAGTTTTTGGATCTTGCTGTAGAAAGAGCTGCACGTTTGTCAATTCCAAATTTCTAAATATTTGTACTTGTGTTTAGCAGCAATTCTATCTCCGCGGAACTTTTTGCATATAGTTTTAGGTCATCCATGTGTAAGAGATGATTGATTTTTTCCTGCTTATTTTGAAATATGATAACTCAATCCAGTTTTATTTATAAATTTTGACAAGGGGATTAGTGAGATGTTAAACAGCAGTGATGACAAAGAATCCCTTTGAAATATGCCTCTTTTGATGCTAACTTTCCCAAGTTCTTCACCATAGGTCATGAAGAGTTTTCCATTTTTCAATGTTTTTCTTGAGGATTTCTGAATATTTTTACTAATCCCCCCCCAAAATTAGGTATGTGTTAATCCAGCTGTGTGGTGGTGAGTCAAGTGCTTTTTTATAGTGTATCCAGACCAGATTAAGATTTGTTTTTCATCTTTTTGCATTCTTTAGTATCATTTTATCAATAAACAGCTGATCTTTCATGCCTCTTGACTTTTAAAAGTCCCCTTTCTGTTCAGTTGGGTATAGGAAGTTTTCAATTAAATAATTTTTTATTGATCTTGCAAGTACTCCTGTGAGGAGCTTGAACATTGTTGGAAGGCATAATTGGTTGATAATTGCCCTTTTGATGAACTTTTATTATCAGAAATGTACAGAGTGTTGTCTTCCAATCTTCAGTTGCAGAATTAGTAAGTGACTAAATCACACTGCTATATGTTGATGGAGACTTGTTAAGTGCCTTATCCAAAATCTATGTAGCTCATCTGGACCAGGTGCATTCCAGTTTTTCACAGCCTCTACTTGCCTCTTAATCATTTTGGTTGTTATTACAAGATCATCCATATGTTTTCCTTGAGTTTCTTTACAAATGCCTTTAATCTATGAGGTGTTTTTATTATGTTCAGTTGGACTTTCCCAAATTTCTCTTCAAAATTTTAGTGCCTCATCTTTACATGGGCCTTAATTTTTTTTGCTCTGCATTTTCTCATAGTGATGTAAAGAATAATAGTTGACTATTCCGGATATTGCATGTTTTCTCTATATTGTTTCAAGCGTCCATCACATCTTACAGTTCTCTTTGCTTTAGCTGTTACTTGTTGTTGTTACTATTATTTTGTATGGAATCATTCCAATAAAAATATAATTATAGGAGTGCGTGCATTGACAGACTAACTCATTTCTCCCTTCTCTCCAAACCTGAAGACCCTTCATAAAAAACATTAAATAGATTTGATGCACTTTAGGGTTTTAAATCTTGCATTAAGTCTTGGTGCTCCATGACCACAAAGGATAATTACAGGGGGTCTGTGGTAAAGAAAAGGTTAAGAACCACTATTCTAAGCCTTCATTATTTTGAATTAAGACTAGAAACATACTGACAGCCAGCACAATTCTTTGAGAGATTCCTTCATATGGTCTCAGAAAATTGTTCTTGCCAACAGTTAAGCTGCTACATACTGCTCTCGCTGCAGCATATGTGTGTGTGCATGCGTGTGAACAAATACATAAGTGCATGTGAGGCTGAAATTGTGTTGTGTAATTTATGCCACCAGAACCGTGACAGCATCACCAGCAGGGAGCAATTTTGTAATTTAAAAGTTCCTATATCTGTCCTGTTGCTTTTGTAATCCCCATGCTTTTCATCCTATGGAAGCCTTGGGAGTTTTGGGAGAGAATGTGGAAGTCTTTATTCACTGAAAATCCCTCCCTGTCACCCTTCCACAGATGTAAATTATGCAGCAGGATTTTAGCCATATTGAAATTTATACCCTGTTTCCCCAAAAATAAGACTTAACCTGAAAATAAGCCCTAGTATGAATTTTTGAGGATGCTCGTAATATAAGCCCTACCCAAAAAAATAAGCCCTAGTTAAGTGAAACCCCACTCTCCACCACTGTGCAGCAACCAGAAGATGACCTAAATATATTTGGATAAACGTAGACTGTTGTATATGGAAAAAATAAAATAAAACATCCCCTGAAAATAAGCCTTACTGTATTTTTGGAGTAAAAATTAATATAAGACCCTGTCTTATTTTCAGGGAATTTTGTTTATTTATTTATTGTATTTTTACCCCGCTTATCTGGTCAGATGACCACTCTAGGCGGCTTCCAGCACGCATAACATACATAACAAAATATTTAAAAAATATAAAAATATAAAATACAACATCAATAGACAAATACTTCAAGATGGAGAAAAGAAAAGAAAAAAGAAATAAAAAGAAGAAAGAAATCAAGTGTTCACTGGAGGGAAGGCCTGTGTAAACATCCACGTTTTTAATTGGTTTTTAAAGGTGCCCAGTGAAGGGGCCGCATGAATCTCCGGAGGAAGGTTATTCCAGAGGCGAGGAGCTACCGCCGAGAACGTCCGGTTTCTTGTTTTTTCCTTCCGGGCCTCCCTCAGCGTCAAGCTCCTCAGCCTCACCTCCTGACTCAATCAGGTGATCCGGGTAGATTTTGGTGGGAGTAGGTGTTCTGCCAAATATCGAGGTTTAGGGCTTTGTACGTTAACATTAAGACTTTGAAGTCAATGCGGAACCGAATGGGCAGCCAATGCAAAGTGGCCAGAGTGGGGGGAGATATGGTGATATTTTCTCACTCCACTAAGAAGTCTGGCCACCACATTCTGCACCACTTGGAGTCTCCGCATCAACCTCATCAACCGCATCAACACGTAGAGCGTGTTGCAGTGGTCTAATCTTGAGATTACAAGCGCATGTACCAAGGTAGTAAGTGCTCCAACATCAAGATAGGGACGCAGCTGGGCTATCCGCCAAAGATGGAAAAAGGCAGTACAGACCACCGACACCACCTGAGTTTCCATGGTGAGTGCTGGGTCCAGATGGGTCCCCAAGCTGTGAACCTCACTCTTCGCAGTAAGACTCACTCCCCCAAATGAGAGAGAGTTTCCCAGACCAGTGATGGTGGGTCCACCCACCCTCAGGACCTCCGTCTTGTCCGGGTTCAGCCTCAGCCCATTTTCCTGCATCCATTGCAGCACAGACTCCAAGCAGCGCTGAAGGGACAGAACGGCATCCTCTGCAGTTTGAGAAAAGGAGATGTGAACATGATATATACATTAATATCTAATTAAACATTAATATAATTTCATACAGCTGTTCAATACTGGTAAATATCAATTCTTAAAGTAAACTATGTGGCAGTAGAATTATTCCTTCCATATTTTCCCCCTTTTTTGCATTCCCCTCTCCACCCTCCCGTTGTGGTCACTGCTTACCATTACCTCAAAATATGGCTGAAATAAGGAAACAAACGAAGAGATTATTTCAATATCCGTTGATTCATTGCAGATCAAAATTCAGGGTTCATGGGTCTGGAGTCGTTTCCTCCCCCCCCCCCATTTTTGACCGCAAAAATTCAATGTTCAAGAACTAGATATTAGCATGCTGAACACACTTTGCCAGTAGAAATCGCAGCAGCAGGCTTTGGGAGCCAAACCTATTTCAGTTCTATGTCTTTTATATCTATAGATAAATAGGCTTGGATATAAACATCTAAATCTTAGCCCCATGCTTGACCCTAGCTGTGTTTTTGTTTGCCCTTCCTGGCCTCCCTCACCCAGAACATTCTTGAATTACTAGCAAACGTTTTATCACTGAAGGTAAGAAAAAGGCAAACAACGTTTAAAGTTTTTGGTTTTTAAAAAAATGGGGAGGGGGAAACAATGACAAGTGTGGGTGGAGTCCTCACAGTCTGGAATGCTAATACTTTTCTTCATGCAGTACCCATCTGTTCAGTACCTTGATGACACCCACACAAAGGGCTGTAGAGCAATTTGTTTGCAAATAACACATCCATTTGGTTTAGCATTCCAACAGACCAGAGATGCTCTTGATGAGATGATTGTATTGATGAATGTTTGCTGTAGGTGAGCAAGCGGGGAATCAGTGTACAGACACTGTTGGATTAGACTGTGTTAAGATTTCAGACATGAACCCACCAATCAAGGATGGTGGGGCGTGTGAGTCATACTGCGTAGGCTCACCTGCTCCCTGATTGGCTGCACTAAGGAAAGATTTCCTCACATAACAGTAGTCATTAGTATTCAGTGGGCACCTTGTCTGCTCCGATGAAAGCTCACTGCAAATACTTACATGAGCCAAAACCGAATGGGAAGTCAAACAGAGGCTCGCTCGCTCTCTTTTTCCAGCTTCTCTGTGATGGCTCTCCCCATACAGTGTCACAAAGTGGGCTCTGTATAACTCCAGGAATCCAGGATCATTATGACCAAAGTGGATAAAGGGGCTGACCTCTACATGGGGCTACCTAGGAAGGCGAGAACTTTTTTTTACCCAATTAAATATTACTTTTGAGCAAGTGGTCTAATTGATCAATCCGTTGAAGGCAGGAACCGTGCTTGTTTTTCAATACGTCATCCCTGCTATGGTCTACTCTAGTGGCAGGACTCTGTGCAAAAAAGGCCAAGTGGAACCCAGTTGTGTTTGTGAAGGCATACGTGGGCATCCAAAAAGAGGCAGGCGCAATGGTATTATCCTTGGAATATCTATTGAGAAGCAAGCCCTGCTGAGTTCTATGGAACTCACAAATAATTGTGTTTAAGAGGGGTGGGCAAAATGCAGTACAGGGGCCACATGTGAGTGCTGGGCCCCCACTGGACCCCCCTACATCTGCCTACAGCAGTGGTCCCCAACCTTGGGCCTCCAGATGTTCTTGGACTTCAACTCCCAGAAATCCTGGCCAGCAGAGATGGTGGTGAAGGTTTCTGGGAAATGTAGTCCAAGAACATCTGGAGGCCCAAGGTTGGGGACCACTGGCCTACAGCACCCCTCAACCTCCCAATAGGGAAGGGGGATTAATTGTGGCTAATTGTGCCTTCTAATTGTGCCCCAACAATTTATTGGTTTTTATTATTCATTTAAACTATTTTTAACCTTCCTTTCTCCTTGAAAAGGACCCAAGGCAGCTTACAACAATTAAAAAACAGTATTTAAGCTAATAACAGTAAGTATACAATACTGAAAGGATTAATGAATACAATACTAAAAAAACATAAGCAACACCAAACCACATTCAATGCAGTAAGGTACAACAATCCATATTAAAAGCCCCACTCAACAGCCATTCACTCAGGGAAAGCTGGCCTTCAGAGAAAGGTCTTTGCCTGCTTGCAGAAGGACAGTAAAGACGGGGCCAGCCTGGCCTCCTGTGGGAGGGAGTTCCTGAGTCTGGAAGTAGCAACAGAGAAAGCCATCTCCAGTGTCCCCACCAAATGACCTTTGAAGGTGGTGGGACTGAGAGGAAGGCCTCTCCTGATGATCTTAACACCTGAGCAGTCTCATAAAGGAAGATTGAAATACCTTGGGTCCAAGCCATTTAGGGTTTTATAGGTTAGAACCATCACTTTGAATTCTGCCCAGAAACGGATTGGCAGCCAGTGGAGCTGCTGTAACAGGGGAGTTGGCTGATCCCTGTAAGCAGCCCCAGTTAGCAATCTGGCTGCTGTGTTTTAGATCCACTGAAGTTTCCTGACACTTTCCATCGGCAGCCCCACACAGAGTGCATTACAGTAATCTAACCAGTATGTAACGAAGGCATGTGTCCCCATAGCTAAATCAGTCCTCCCCAGGAACGGGCACAGCTGGCACACTGTGCAAATGCACTCCTGGCCACTGCCAAAACCTGGGCCTCCAGGCATAGAGAAGAATCCAGGAGTACCCCCATGCTGTGCAACTGTGTTTTCAGGGAGAGTGTAACCCATCCAGCACAGGCTGCATTCCTGCTCCCTGATCTGCCTTTCAGTTGACCAGAAGCTCCCCTGTCTTGTCTGGATTAAGTTTCAGTTTATTTACTCTCATTCAGTCCATTACTGATACCAGACACTGAGCCAAAACAACTTCCTCAGATTTTGATGGCAAGGATTGTGTTGGGTGTCATTTACATACTGGTGACACTGAACCCCAAAATTCCAGACAATGTCTGGAATTTTGCCTTTGCTAAATAATTAGGAAAGCATTTTGGTGCTCAATGGTTTTGTCCTGTTTTGTCATGAGTGATGTGTTGATTTGTCACTTCAGCCCATTCAGTCTTATATCTAGAATCACCGTCAAGTCGTTCAACTTCGGTCTGGCAAGGGACTTTCAAGGGCCTGACACAGGTTCCTCCAGCTTTACTTCAATGCATTGAAACTTCTCCTCGACTTAAACAATGCCTTCTGTAAGCTCCTTGTTACTAAACCCTCATCTAGAGGACATAATCAGCCCTTTTGCCACATGTGAGGGGGCAGTACTTTTGGTTTTGAAAAAAGTCCCCAACAAGTCTCAGTGGGAGATGGGACATTAATAAGGTGGTGGTGGTGGGTTCACAACGTTCTTGGAGATGTATTGCAGCCCCCAGATCTCAGAAAGCTCCCCAACCAATACAAGTTTCCTGCTTAATCCTTGTATACTGGATTGCTTTCAAAGTTTACAGCCTAAGCACCAGGAGGAATTGTTTAAGTTTAGGAGAATTTTCAGTACATTAAAGTAGAGCTGGAGAAACTTGTGGCTCTCCAGATGTTTTTGTTTTGAAACTGCCATCATCCTTAACCAACCGACCATGACACTGATCACCGATGGGCACTTTAGCTGAGAAACATGCAAAGGGCCACAAATTTTTCAGTCTGCATGAAAGGAAGCCCTAATGTTCCTGAGGAATTAGGAGCAGGAAAGTGACCTTTCTTATAGGCGGCAGTCATTAGCTAGGCTTCAACTCCTCATGCAGCTACTCCCCTTGGAGGAGCACAGTCTGATTGTTCGTGCTTGATTGCTCTAAATTGTATTTGAATTGTTGATGATGGTTAATTTTACCAGAGGTTTACATTTAATCCGATCTGTCCAGCTGCTGCTGCTGTTGCTTAGTCATTAAGTTGTGTCCGACTCTTCGTGACCCCATGGACCAGAGCACACCAGGCCCTCCTGTCTTCCACTGCCTCCCAGAGTTGGGTCAGAGTCATGCTGGTAGCTTTGATGACACTGTCCATCCAATCTCATCTTCTGCCGTCCCCTTCTCCTCTTGCCTTCACACTTTCCCAACATCAGGGTCTTTTCCAGGGAGTTACAGTTGCTGTTAGCCTAATTATAATCAGGTCATCCTGATTTGATCCTGCCTGTCAAGGGACAAAGTGTTTATAGCAATGCAAACAGTCAGCTCAAGTGAAGTGTTTGGCTTCTTGGAAAATGGCACCTTTTTTTTCAAATTTGTGTCAGGCCAAAGGTGTGTGACTTGATGGTGACTCTGCGTACAGAACTGCATGGGCTGAAGTGACAAAATTAACACATCACTCATGACAGGACAAAACCATTGAGCACTAAATGGCTTTCCTGAGTATTTAATAAAGATAAAAGGCAACTGACTTTATTTGATAGGAGTCTAAATATACATTACCCTGATTATTTAAGAATAAATAATATTTTTTTGAAAAAGCAGTTCCTTGCCTCATGTCTGCCTTTTGTCAGTTTCAAGTTAAACCAACATAGTAAACTGGTGCGACTTAACATTACACTATAATTTAATGTTATATACCCATTTTTGTATAGAAGTAGGGACATGCCGCTCCCTTCCCTTCTTCCTAGGCAGCTTTAGGAAGGAGACT
Organism: Pogona vitticeps; assembly: GCF_051106095.1. Lineage (NCBI taxonomy): Eukaryota > Metazoa > Chordata > Lepidosauria > Squamata > Agamidae > Pogona > Pogona vitticeps. The sequence goes on along the minus strand of NC_135784.1, from coordinate 125,595,926 downwards.
AAGATTCTTTGCATCTATTTTCAATTAACTATGGTTTATCATTGCATTCAAACCCTTAATCGGGCTAAGTTCAGTTGTAATTGAACAACTCACTTTTTTAAACCACTGTGCCTGAATCACGCACGAGTCCAACTAGATGCATTTTGTCTATGTTTAGTTAAAAACAGAATTGGATTGAGACCTCTAGGTGCACTAGAAAAAAATAAACCTGATAAGCCCAAGGCCAGTTCAAATAATACTCAATCATGGTTGAACCTTGCTACCAAATGAGCCCATTCACCATTGCATCATGGATCTGATTTTAGAGCATGGGTGTTTTCTTGCAAGTTATGTCTAGATCTAAAATGTCAACTGTAAAGAGCACAGCACTCAGCAACTCTTATGTAGTCACTCTGTCTTTCCCTGGTTTACAGGAAGCAAAGTTAGAGAGTGCCAGTCTGCTTGCTGGACAAATTAAGACCTCCAAGTGAAGCCCAGAGTAGTTGAGCCTTACGTCAGAGTAGTTGAGCCTTACATCAGTTTGATGGATCTATGTTAAATTTATTGCCAGAGATTGTGATGCTTGACAGCTTCTGAAGGCTATAGTCTAAAAAATAACTTTTCCAAGCTCTTAACCAAAGGCACTGCTTTATTTGCAGCACTGTAAATGTAAGTAGAGTGTTCTTTACCTGTTCTGATCTATGCTGACCTACCATCATCTCAGGATTGCTTAGGTCCTTTCGCTCCTTCTCACTGTTCGTTGTTGATCCACTCTGGAAGAAGAGAGAGGACACAGTTTAACTTTGTTCTCAACAAGGGATGGACCAGCCATGGCTCCCTCCATCTTGGCTACCTAGAACTATGATTCCTATTATCTCTCCTGTCTGAGTGTATTTCTTTAAACATTAAATTTTCTGTTCCCTTATAATAGGAAGAGTGGATGTGCTTTTCTTCCTGTTCTAACTTTTCTGAGTTTTAGGGTCTGAATACACTAGTTATTTTCCTTCACATGCTAGATTTCTATAGGCAGGGATTTGATGATATTTGCCTTTCACCATTTGGAAATACAGTCGGACCGTTGATCCTCTGTGGAGCTTAGATCCCAAGGAAGTAAGAAAATAATTATTCATGTTATGATATGCCTGTTAGCAATTTGTTACTAACACTTTGTTTATTTGACTGTTTTAATATGCCAGTTGCTTAGAAACTTGGAAAATCAGTACCATCAGAGGCAGCATAAATATATACCTCATGCTGCTCCAGCAGGACTGGGTGATCTCAGCAGCCCTAGTGCCATTTTCCAGCAGCCTGAGGGCTCTATTCCCAAAGAAGAGGGGCTGAAAGGCAGAGGGAAGGCGTATATTGAGTGTTGTAATTTAAAAAAAAAATCTACCCCTGATATGCTATAAAGTTTTCTACCATGGGGATATCTGTGATCCAGAAGCCACACACTGCTGTCCTGGCAGTTGCAAAAGGAATGACTGTTATATGGCTGTATGGCTGTTTCTAATTTTAAAGGAAAAAATAAAATAAAGGATTTGCTTTTCCTTGAAGCTGTGAGCAATACTGAAAGAGAATAAAGGCTAGGAAAAGATGCTCCCACCAGAAACATCCATCCGTCTGTCTGTCCGTCCGTCTGTCTGTCTAGTGCAAAGCACTATATGCAGTGGTGTGGAAAACCTGTTATAAATGTGCAATACCTCAGGGGTGAAGTTGAGATTTCTTGGTATAGATTGAGGTGAAGCAGTTTTGCATGCATGCAGTTTGACATGCAGTAAAGGTAAAGGTTCTCCTTGACATTTAGTCCAGTTGTGTCTGACTCTAGGACATGGTGTTCATCCCCATCTCCAAGCTGCATAGTCAGCATTTGTCCGTGGACACTTTCTGTGGTCACGTGGCCAGCACGACTAGACACAGAATGTCATTACCTTCCCACCATGGTGGTCCCTATTTATCTACTCGCATTTTTACATGCTTTCAAACTGCTAAGTTGGCAGGAGCTGGGACAAGCGATGGGAGCTTACTCTGTCACGTGGATTCGATCTTACGACTGCTGGTCTTCTGACCTTGCAGCACAGAGGCTTCTGCGGTTCAACCCACTGTGCCACCACGTCCCTTGACATGCAGTACCTAAGCTATATAATCACACAGGGCATCAGCTGACACTATTGACTGTGGAGATTTTAGGGGCAGCAGCATCTTCTCATCTATGGATTTTACTCTGATGGGTCCTCCCTTGCTCGGCAGTCTCAATAATAGAATCTATGCCTCCCTTCCTTGGCTGGATGTAAATGAAAACAAGGAGCACTAGCTTCAGGTGGATCCCAAGTCTTCTTTGTTAGAGGTTCAGAGCATAGCTCACATCCAAAAGCTGGGGTGTTCTCTTTTTATTGTTATTATTTCCAGGTCTGCATTTTGGGATGGTTCATACTTGTCTGCCATTGCTTGACAATGCCAGCCAAAAGCGTACACTGTTGTGAGGCAACAGAAAATCACTGTGTAGAAGATGATGAGAAAGCTCTGTCCTGTTGGGTGCTAGTTGCTATGAACATAGGAAGATGCAAGGCTTGGAAAGGTTAGGTTTTTTTAATTAAAACTCTTTGAGTGCCACAATCAATATGGATGTGGACACGCTGGCTACAGCTTACTGAGAGCTATAATCCAAAAAGCTAACCTTACCAAGCTCCAGAAAAGGCTCTATACTTAAGGATAAAACACATGTTCAGAGAAATGTGTCATTCTATGTGACAATATTTTCTCTCCAGTAGCGTGATCTGTTTTGTTACACATGACTTCAGAGTTAGACATACAAATGAAAACATTGTTTTCATTCCAGAGATATGCACAATGACATAGGTAGTCCTTTTATGTCCTGTTAACATGGTTTTCACCTTTGCTGCCTCTTGAGCACTCTTTCTAGAAATGGATTTAACCAGAAAATCTCACCATAGGTGGAGCAAGGGGAATTCTTACTCCAAAATTTTGGAAGGGAAAATCACTCCTGCTCAGACCACAGTGTGCTACAGCATCTTCCTCAGTATTGCCCACAGTGGCTGCTAATGTCATCAGTGTCACAGACATTACTGAGACACCCCCCCCCCAGTAGGAGTTGACACATAATGGAGTGTGGGGGCCATCTTCTGGGAAAGCTTATATGCCAGGCAACAACTTATCTCAATCTACCATGGTTTCGTCACACATGCAACTCACCTCATGATGCGCTACACATCAAATGATGGATCTGAGGCAGTGAACTGCCCCTTTATCTTTGTTCCTCTTTGAACGACATGTCTGTCAATCACAGTTCTTCTGATCACAGCTCTGTTTTGATTCAGGCATCCTCTAGTGGAATTCTATGCTGCTGCTGGTGTCCCCACTGTGCCTTTAAACAGTGACACATATAGTTGAAAGGCTCTGGTGTCTGAAATTGTCAATACTGCCAATGCAGATCACTTATCTTCGAGAGATGTGAGTGACTGTAATTCCTTTCTGGCACACTGGAGCGGAGGTAATGCTCCCATGCTGACAAACTCTGTGTTTACAGTATAATGTTGAATCAATGGTTCCTGCTGCCTGGTAAGTGGAAGGTGTTGCCTCGTTGTGGAATCAGTTGCATTAGATGTGAGCTGAAGGATCTGGAAAGCGACACTTTGGGAGTTGACATAGTTGCGATACCAGGACTGGGGCGAAACAGAAGGAGCCATGATAGGCGAGCAGGTGGATAGATGAAGGCAGGATCTGATGTCTGCAGGGTGCAGTGGCTACTGTAAAAGCACTAGCAATGACAGCAATAAAGTATCAGCTGCACTTCAGGCATGGAACACCACACCTCAGATCTGCTTCTGGTTGTTGTGCTATAGGGTGGGGTGATCGTACTTCAATGCAAATTTATTGGTGTGGAAGTATAAACGAGCTTCATTATCTCCTGCTTCTCAAAAGCCAAGCACTGTGCATATGAATACAAATGTGCATCTCTGTTATTATAGACCTTGGATTCTGATTTTAAAAAGAAAGAAAGAAAATCCAAGTGGCCAGTAAGACTGGGAGAAAGCCAACCAGTGAATACTCCCATTTTGCAAATGAGAAACAGTGAGGCTATTAGATAAATGATTAGCAGAGCTTTGTATAGTTTTGTTTTAGATTTTCATTTTGTTTTATATTGTTAAACAGTTTGAAGTCTAACATTGTAGTTTATCTATCAACAGCCTTTAGATTTCGGATGGGAAGATTTGTGCTTGTGATGTCATAGAGGTGGGGCAAGCATGGGTTGGGAGGGAACGTCTTTTCCTAGGCTTTGCATGGCTGCCATCAAGCTTGGAGCAAGAAAAAGTGTACTGAGGAGCAAGGCCGGTGCTCTACTTCCTGCCTTGCTCCAAAGATATGAGAAGCACAAGGTTGCCATGCCAACAAAGCCAGGAATGAGGGAAGAGGACAGACAGAAGCCCAGCAGGTGCACCAACAAGGACCTCTCCTGCCACTTGAATCAAAACGCACATGCGTGCAAACACTTTTGTGTGAACCCTGGGAGCCGTAGCGCCAGACGAGAAAAGGTATACAGGCTTTAAGGCTACAGACAGAAGTCAGACTTGCCGCTCCTCTAGCACCACCTATGTTGAGATTTGTCTCCTCCACACCTGGCGACCTGGAGCAACACAGCAATCGCCTGGGATTTCAGCCAGTGCCCTGACGTTGGCCTTCAGATCTGCCAGTAGACCTTGACCTACTTTCTGCTTGCCCTTGCTATAGGATCTTTTTTTTAAAAGTACATCAGTCGCCTGTTTTCCCAACCATTTCTCCTCCTCTTAGATCCAAGGGATTAGGAAGATATTTGGCACCCACTCACCTGAACTCGGGCTGTTGCTGTGCTTCTGTAGAGTACAACTGGGAAATGGGAGGGGGGGGAGCAGATTTGCTCCAGGTGGTTTAATGAGCATTGGGATTCTCACAGCAAGCCATCAGGCCAGGCACGTGGGTACTAACGAAACAAGCCATGGAGATGAGCCAGTAAATACTGGCTAGTCCCTTCATCTGGGAGACAGAGTCTGTGCCACTCCAGCTTTTTAAAAAAGCTACTGCCAAAAGACAGCTGGCATGCTTATAATCTAGTGGGAAATCCTAAAAGATCCCACTTTTGGGGAGGAGGGGTGCAAGTGGGGAGGGAGTCAGAACAGATGTGTAAAGAAGGGTCCTTTGATGGGCACAAACCTGAAGTCACCCTCCTTGTCCTTTTTGTTTCCTCATCATCCGAAGATTTGCTCACCGCAGTGGCTGCTGCTGTTTTCAAAAGTTCTTATCTCTGCCTATTTTAATACCTGAGCAGCTGGGTGTGATAGAAATGTTATAATTTGACAGCCTTTTCTCCTCCAGCCTGGGCTGATGAAAGACAATTTTAAACTCCAGCTTCAGTCATTTGATCTGATTTGCAGCAAAGGGATGTGATTTCAATACCAAGCAAATTCTGCAGCCTGCTGAGATCAGGCAGCAAGGCCCTCTTTCCTCCCAGAAGGAAAAAGGTTCACTCTGAGATTCCCACTTAGCCCTAAGGATCCCTGGGTGGCCTCAGGATCACCTGTGTACCTCATATCCTGAAGGAACTGAGGTTGTGAGATTCTTGAAGGAAATGCCAGAAATGCATTTAATCAAGTAGAAAAAAAGGAGTTATTTCCTCTACACGGCTGATTAAAGTCAGCAAATGTTGCCTTAAACAGTTTCTCTCTGTCTCCATTCCCTGCTCCCCACCCACCCCACACGCCACTTTCTAATCTTTTATGTAAGATGCACAGTCAGGTCTAGATTTGCACTAGGGCCATATAAGACATGGGGCTGGGAATGCTTTGACCCCTTTGGAAAGCCCTCAGGAGGTAAAGCAGGAATCTGGCTGTTGTACGTATATTGAAATCCTGTGGATGTTGTGGTCAGCTGAAGGCCTAGAAAGCCTGCAGGAACATGATGTCTTTTCTCTCTGCTTTCTATGTGCCAGCTCTCAGATTATTATTATTATTATTATTATTATTATTATTATTATTATTATTATTATTATTATTATTATTATTATTATTATTATTATTATTATTATTATTATTATTATGCAAGTGGGAAATGAATTCTGTTGAGAATTCACCACAATCCCAGTGCTCCCATAAACTCTGACATATTTTCTGGAATTCATGTTTAAATTCTTGCCTCAAAAGACCCAAGGATGGCAAAATATGTGACCACGGCAATCAGAGGCCACACCAGCATCTTTGGTGGTAGTTTTCCTGTGAAACCCTATGGCTGAGAGGGAGGATGAGGGATGTGGGAAATTTCTAGGACCTCCCAGCTCATTTGGTCTTGCGTGAGCTTAACAGTTCCCTCTTGACATTCACTGTAGTAAGTTAAATCAACAGGTTCCTCTAGCCCAGGGCTTTCTGCTCCAGCTGCTAGTGATCCCCCATGATCTTAGGGAGAGGTCTTTTCTAATAAACCTGACTGAGATCTATGACTCTAAGGAGGGGTTTTTAAGCAGAGGCTGGATGGCCATCTGTTGGGAGTACTTTGATGGATGTTCCCTCATGGTGGGGGGTTGGACTGGATGGCCTGAGTGGTCTCTTCCAACTCTATGTCTCTGTGAGGTCGGTTCAACTCAGAGGGAGGGGCACCTGTTCTTCATGTGAAAGATGTGCTCTAACCACTGAGTCATGCCCCCCAAACAGATTGCCAGTACAAAGTAACTCTAGTTAAGATGGCATTCTCTTGTCTTAGAATCTGAAGGGGAAGAATGAATAGCAGGAGTTGATGGGGTGGAAATTTAGGGCCTTCATTTGGTTCTGCTACCCTGGGTGGGGTGGGATCCTTCCCATCAGACAGATGAAAAGGCAGGAGTGATTGAGAAAGAGGTGGCCAGTTTTCTCAGTGGTTCGAAGATAGGTGGACTCCAGCCTTGACAAACCTGTGCCCATGGTCCTTGAGCCCCACCAAGAGCATATGGCTGCAGCCCTTTACGCACCTAATCTGAGAGCCAGCTCCTTGGAAAAAAAGGGGTTTAACTTTGGGTATACCTAGATGGAATCATGTCACAAGCCGATGGAATCAGTGCATCCTGTGATCAGCTGGGGCCAACACTTCTTCCCAGCAAGAAAGCTGTAGCCATCTGATTTAAAACACTGTAACTCGGATGGTGAGATGACAAATTGCAGTGCACGCTAGTAGAAAATTATGCCACGTTTATAGTGAACACACCTAAGGACTCCCTTTAGATGTAATCATTGCCATTATCACTGTAATTAAGAGCAATAATATTTTAATAATGAATCTCTGAAAATGAGTAATGAAGAGCCATTTATCCTAGTATTTGAATGAGGAAGGCAGGTTCAGCTGTTTCCAGTCTCTCAAAGTGGGGGAAGGCAGAACACACAGGTATGGGCAGTGGCAGAGGATTAGAAGTGAGCATCATCTGGGATCTGTGCCATTCTGATTGATTTGCTAAGCTGACTGACACCAGGAACAAGAACATCAATATGGCCTTCAGACAAGTCTGCAGGATTGCTAGCTGGGTCTTTCCTTGTGGTCAACTGAAACAGTGGCAGTTTTAAACCTGAGGTTGGGGGGTGATGTCATGCGAAATGACTGGGATGACTGTGGATTGAAAAAGGATTAAAGGAGACAGGAAATAGCTTTATAACTAAAGCATTTAAGCCAATTTATGACACAGTATTACTGTAACTGAAGTGTTCATGTAAAAAGTCTAAAAGCTGGTAAACGTGTAGTTGCACATGGTCCAACATTAGATTACAGGTGACCAGTAACAACATGTCTAGTACAACAGCAAGGAAGAAACATTCTTATTTTATCAAGTGATGAAAGGCTCTGGAGGTCAAGCTAGAAAAATTACCTTTGGAACTACAAGTCCCAGAAGAATCCAAAATGTGTTTCTGCCGAGCTGTGGTCCAGCTCCTACCACATTCATTGTGAATGCTCATTTGGTGTCCTTTATAGAGTAAATACAAGGCCTGTGCAAAGTGGGGGAGGGAAACACCTGGTCTACATGGAAAATTCAGCTAATGGGCAGGTCCTTTCATCTTCTTTTCACAAGTGATTCAGAGGCAGTGAGAAATGAGCAGCTGGAAGCTTGTTCACCTCCACCTGTTGTTCCATAACAAGATGTCTGTCTTCTTAGTGTCGGTTTGGCAGAGGAGCAAATGTACTGTGGGCTCTGGATCAACACACACTTCATGTATAATTGTAATGGACACCCAAGAAACCAATGATCTGGGTGTCTTGTTTGCAGCTGTGGCTAGTGTCAACTTGAATTACTTCATGATGGAAGACTGGGCCCACAGATGGATGCAACTCAGCCACTGCACCCCAAGTGCTATCTTCCTGTTCTTGTGGTGTCGCTTCGAAAGAAATCTTCTCTCTCTCTCTCTGTTGCAGAAAAGCCACGGATGAACAGCATCCTCACCTCTGCCACAGAGCCCTATGATCTGTCCTTCTCCAGGTCCTTCCAGAACCTCTCTCACCTCCCACCGTCCTATGAGTCTGCGATCAAGACTAACTCAAGTAAATATTCCTCCCTGAAGAGATTAAGTAGGTGTCTGCTTGTTTCATTATCTTACTACTTGGTGTGTGTGTTCAGGGCAAGAGCCTTCCCCCAGTCCCCTCTTCTCTTTTGCTTTCACCGCTTTTGGCAAAGGACCCTTCTTTCATTGTCCCTTCCCTCTGACAGGAGCTACCTACTAGTTTAGACCTTTTTCTTTTTCTTTAAAAGTAAGTTTTCTCCATACTTACCCACTGGCTGGATAGCTCAGTTGTTTAGGTAGCTGGCTGTGGAATCTGAGGTTGGGAGTTCAGTTGTGCCTCCTGCAAGGTAGAGCCAGCCTGTGTGGCCTTGGGCAAGCTGCACAGTCCCGAGCCTTCCCCAGAAGAAGAGAAAGCCAAACCACTTCTGGGTATTCTCTACCTGGAAAACCCTGGAAAGAGTCGCCATAAGTCAGAATTGACTTGATGGCATATGATTATTATTTTTCATACTTTACCCATCACGTACACATTCTTTGCTAAAGCTGTCAGACTTATACTCATTTGTTTCACCCACAGATAGTAACTGACCAAGCAGTTTGGCTAATTTATGTGCCCTTTCTCCAGAGAAACCTTACTTTGGCTCTTTCTCTATACTTGGAGACAAACAGTCCGCCATAAATCCTAAAGCTTCTGGCTCTAACAGTAACAACAGACTCCTTGCTTTGCCTTAGAGATCACTTGATTTTTACTAGGCCTGTACCCCAGAGTCTTACTAAATGGATATTTTTGGCACATCTGGGAGTATGTTATGAAGGATCAAATACCCCCAACATCAGCCCCTTACAAAGCACACTTTATATATGGGGGGGCAGGGAGGGTCTGAGATTATTTCAAGATTTTTCAGCTGCAGCAGAAGTGGGACTGCTTGCCGTATGTACTGCCAAAAAATGCCAGGATTGTTATTTCATTGCTCAGGCAAGTGGATGACTCACTTGACCTCCTATTGCAGTGTTGCTGCCTTTCAGCCCCTGAAAGACAAGAAGTGTGATCTGGACAGAGAGGAGCCTGGCTGATTGTTTATGCCTCCATGCAGCAGAGTAAGATCCCAGCGTGCTTACAGGAGCCAGTAGTAGGACTATCCTCCTTGGATCCCACATTATTGGACAATCACCAGTCAGTTTCTAATGTTCCATTTTGGGGCAAGGTGCTAGAACACATTGCAGCTTCTCAGTTCCAGGGGTTCCTGAATGATGCATATAATTTAGATCCATTTCAGTCTGGCTTGAAGCCTGGTTGTGGAATGAGAACTGCTTCACTCAGCTTGGTGGATGACCTGCGCTGGGAACTGGACAGTGGGAGTGCATCCCTATTGGTTCTGCTGGGTCTCTCAGTGGCTTTCAGAATCATCAACCATAGTATCATTCTGGTCCATCTCTCTGAGATGGGATTTGGAGGCACTGTTTTACAGTGGCTCTGGTCCTTTCTGGAGGGATGAACTGAGAGTGACTCCTGTTTGACACCCTGACCATGGGCTGGTGGTGTCCCTCAGCATAGAAGCTTATGCTATTTAACATCTACACGAAACTCCAGTATGTGGATGGCATCCAACTCCATTCTCTCCTTGCCATCTCAATCCAAGAAAGCTGTTGCAGTTCTAGATCAGTCTCTAGTGATAGTAGTGGACTGGATGAAGGCAAACAAACTGAAATTTAATCCAGACAAGACAGAGGTGCTCCTGATCAGTTGAACGATAGATCAGGGAATAGACTGCACCCTGTGCTGGATGGGATTACACACTCCTTCTGAAAACACAGGTGCGCAGCTTGGGGCTGCTCCTGGATTCTTCTCTGAGTGTGGATGCTTTGGTTTTGGCAGTGGCCAGAAGTTCATTTGCACAGTTAAAACTAGTATGCCAGCTGTGCACATTCCTTGAGAGATCTGATCTGGCCACAGTGGCACATACCTCAGTTACATCTTGGTTGGATTACTGTGATGCATTGTATGAGGGGCTGCCTTTGGAAAGTGTTCAGAAATTTCAGCAAGTCCAAAATGCCACAGCCAGATTAACTGGGGCTGGTTATTGGGAACATATAATTCCCCTGTTACAGCAGCTCAACTGGCTGCAGATCCATCTCCAGGCACAATCCAAAGTGCTGATTTTAACCTATAAAATCCTAAGTGGCTTGGGTCCAAGCTATCTAAAAGATCATATCTCCTTTAACGAACCTACCCAGGTATTAAAATCATCAGAAGAGGCCTTTCTCTGAGTCCCACCACCCTCACAGGTGTGCTTGGTGAGGATGCAGGAGAGGGCCTTCTCTGATGCTGCTTCCAGAGTCTGGAACTCCCTCCCACAGGAGGCCAAGCTGGTCCCATCTTTCCTGTCCTGCAAGCAATTAAAGACCTTTCCCTTCAGGAAGGCTTTTTCCTTTAAATGATTGGTTGACCAACAGGATTTTTAAAAGGGATTATTTTATTCTGTTGTTTTACTCTGTTTTTAATGTTGTTCTTATTATGAGTTTAAATATATCTGTTTAATACTTTTTAAATATTGTAATAACTTATTGTTTACCTTTCATTTTTGTTTCTTTTAATACTGTAATCCACATTGGATCCTTTAGGAGAAATGCGACATATAAATACAGTATATTAAATAAAATAAGAAATAAATAAATACAGTTCAGCCTGTGATAGCCACATACACCAGATTATCCAGAAGGTGCAGCTAGGCTGTCTTCTCTCTTTGTCATTACTATTATGATGTCATTTTATGACAGGCTGCATTTTTTTTTTCAAATGCTAGATTTTAAGCCAGAAATTAGGTTCTCTTTCTCTTCATCCTATCAGTCCTTTCCCTTCTGAACGACAGAATTAGTGAAGAATCTGCTGCTTATGGAGACTAATAATGATCTCTGTATATATTTGGGCACTTGAACTGTATTTTTAACCAAGAAAAACAAGGGAGGCAGAATTCCACACACTGGATGTTTAATGAAATATTTTATTGCTGTTGTGTAGTTTCAACATATTTAGCTTTGTTTCCCAGATCTATTAAAACTGTAGATGGAAAAAGTGAATCTTGGAATGACAACTCTTGAGATATCCCAGTCAGCATGATGACTTTTGTTGCCTCTGATCAATACCACCAAATTAAACATCTCATTGTCAAAAGGGAATATTTGGGATTAGAAAGCCCATTTCAGAAATCCTCAGCAGGATGATCTTCCCTCCCTTTCTATCTCCAGTTTGTAAAGCCTGCGTGCTATAGTGGAGAGAGTATTGAACTAGGACTTGGGAAACCTGGGTTCTAATCCCTGCTCTGCTATTGAAGACTCATGGGGAGGGCACGAATTAAACCACTCCTTAAATATCTGACCTACACTGAAAACTTTATTAGGGTTGCCATAAGCCCAATGCAATCAGATGGCACGAAGCACACATGCATCCCCAAAATAGTACTTTGAAACATGGCAGGTTTAAGAGGTTTCAGCCACTACCGTTATTAAGCTGAAGTACCGTGAGCATGTGAAACATTTCAAAGACAATATAATTCTCTTCTCTGGCTTTTTGTTCTAGCAGTTCAATCTGTTCTGTAACTATCTGCGATGAACGTTAATCAAGCGTGGGCATACAAACAGCTCCTTAAGAAAAATGCCACTTCTCATTGCGCCTTGAGTTCATTTAGCAGCTCCATTTGCTCAAGCAGCAATTCAGATGCAAGGGCATATTCTACAGCTAGAGAAACCCTTATTGTGGCTAATGACAAGTCGTAATGCATTTAGCGTCTGCCCTGTACTCTTGCCATTCTGTAGACCTCCTTTTCTTCTGCTTCTTCTTTTTCCCTTTCCCCTTTTCCTCCTGCGGCTCTTGCCCTTAACTCTGTCTCTTCTTTTTCCTTGCCCGTTGCAGCCGACAAGGAAGCTGAGGAATATTATTCCAGGAAGAGGCACCTCCCAGACTTAGCAGCCAGAGGGACTCTCCCTCTCAACGTCATCCAGCTATCCCAGAAACAGACCACGCCAAGGGAGCGGCCCCGCCGCGTGTTGCGGGCCATGTCCCAGGACCGAGTGCTGTCCCCAGAGAGGGTGATGCCGGAAGAGTTCAGCATGTCTTACGAGAGGATCCTTTCGGACGAACAGCTCTTGTCCACTGAGCGCCTCCACTCCCAAGACCCGCTCCTCTCTCCAGAGCACTCAGGCTTTGGGGAGCAGTCCATGTCCCGGGCTTTGTCTCACTCGGATGTCTTTGTTTCCACACCCGTCTTGGATCGTTACCGGATGACTAAGATGCACTCCCATCCCAGTGCCTCAAATAACTTGTACAACACCTTGAGTATGAACCAAACTTCTGCGAAGCGCCAGGCATTTGCCTCCCGGCGGCACAACACAGTGGAGCAGCTACATTATATCCCAGGACACCATTCCCATTACCGCACAGCCAGTAAGACAGAGGTGACTGTTTGATCAGAGACACTGTGTGCTGTAGATAATGATCCACTGAGGTGGCTTCAGTGCCCTACACTGCAGTGGCCTTATGGCCAAGATGACCTCTAATTCCATGTCTGAAAAGGCAGACTCTTCCGACAGTCCTGTCTGTGTTGTTCCAATTTATTAAAAAAAATATCATCTACATGTTATTGACATAAAGAGGGAGGGATGATACAGGTAAGGTTTCCTCACATGCTCAGTTTCTGTCAAAGAAAGCCATACTAGATTATGGTTCCTTCAAGGGCTTGCCTGCACATATTTGCTAGTGTTTGTCAAGCTAGGACATTAATGCCCAGTTTGACAAACTGAGAAGAAGAGTATCATTCAAAATTGACATCAAATTACAAGTTCGACAAGCCATCTAGCTGGGCACACTGGGATCCCATCTTGATCCCAGGGCTTCCTTGCAGTTGAATTTTACCCAAACGGCCCAGCTGCAGTCCTGGCAATTCTAGCTATGGTCCATCCTGGGAGTTAGAAGGTGGTCATCCATTTTGACATAAGCATCATTCTCCATGGTCCTTGGAGAAATTATAGTGGCAAATCCTATTACATGGTTAGCAGATTTAGAAGATGTGATTGCCATGGTCAGAAACCACCGTGTTTTCCACATAACTGTGAAACAGAACTACTCCAGTGCCTATAAATTGCAAGTTGTCTGGATGGTAGAAGGGATGAGATGGATTTGTTTATAAGCACAATTCTTCTGACAAGAGTTTGCCAGTGTTTCCCCTCCCCACATATTCTTCTGTCTATCCTCATATATTTAGATCTCCAATGTGTAAATAAAACAACATGTTTTAAAAAATGTTTTTTTTAAAAAAGGAAGTAGGGCAGCATTGCTTCTCTCCAAAAAAGGCTCCAATGTTTCACCCATTTTTACACAACTTAACAGCACACACTATTTGAATGTCCAGAATGAAGTTGTCCATGTGATAGACAGATGTGAAATAGCTGTAGTCCAGTTTCCATTCCATGAGCTATTGATCACAATTCAGACTGTGTTTGGTTTTCTGCCTGTCTGTGGCTTCCTTCAAGGTAGCCTTGGGAGGTCCTCAGAAAAACTAGCCATTATAGCTATTTTCAAAGCATTTTCATTTCCATCTGGACCAATAACACTTGTGAATTGCTAGTCTTGCTGCATCTCAGACAGGTGAAATGCACGAGCATCTCACGTACCAGTTGGGCACATGGTACAGCCACTGTATGGTGGTAATTAGACACTAGGTGTCTGTGAAGCCTTTCAAAGAAATGATGTAGGTCCAACATTTGTTGGATTTTGTAGTTGGGACAGATGCTCTTCCTAATTATCATACACATCAAGACATTCCATTTTTCAGCTAGTTGAACAGCTAAATGCAATAGATGACCAAAGCTGTGTCATTCTGTGAAAGGTTCTTTCACTCTATTATGTACTCACATCTCCATGTTACAGGCACACAAACCAATTCTGGAATGTTTGCATCAAATAGCATCCCACAGGGTGCAATAGTCAAAGGCCTCAGACATGAACACAGAATTTTCCAAGCAGTTCCCAAAATTCCTCTTCATCAGATATCTCTTAAAGTGACTTTGCACTTGGAGGTAAACATGTAAAAAGTCATACCCTGTCCCTTTTAAATAATATGACTGTTTGTAGCATCAGGAAAAAGCAGCCATGGGGTTGCTTTTTGCTGGCATGTTGTTTGTAGATGCCAGACGGGAGCCATAAGAAATACTGTGCTTTGTTTAACAGAAACTGGGCTGGGAAGGAAAAACAGTGTTGGCCATATAACTCAGCTGTTGCTTGTATCCTGTTCTCAGGAGACAGATGTGAAATTTGAGGTAGTTAATGTAATGTGCATAAGTGAGGGAGCCACAGACAGTGAGGGAGGCAGTTTTCAGTGCTGTTGTCTTCAAACATCTCTGGTGCCAGACAATATGGACTCTGAAAGGTTGATGTCCAACTCAGTTACCTGCTCTGGTACCCATAAGAGTCCTGAGGCTATGAATCCTTTCACATATACAGCTTCAGTTTTTCACGAGACAGACTGAGTATTGATAAGAAGGATGAAACATTCATCACTGAGAATAGCTGTGGGCCTATGACTCACTGAAGCAATAAGCCAAAGGAAGAACTAATTACAGGAGGAGAGCGATACACAAGGTAGTGCGAGAGGCTTTGGCATTTACCTGGGAGTTGGTTTTCCAAAGTCATGCCACAGATTATACCCGAGTTCCATTCCAATGGAATATACAGGTACCCACCCCTCCAATACTGCATGGCCCACTTCCAAGCCATCTCTGCTCTCCTATATTGACACAACCATTTGCAAAGCCATGTTGGTAGCCAATCTTCCTGTTTGTCAGGCTTTCTCTATATATCTCACAGCTACCATGGTTGTTCCCAGAAACGTTCGCTCTGTGACAGAAGAGGTATTCCTTTGCTATAATGTTATGCAACGGTGTGGCCCCACCCACCCATGCAGACGTGCTTTTTGGTGGAAGCCATGTTGCTTACATGACATACAAAGTAGGCCACAGTCTCTCCGCCACCAAAATGTCTTACATGAAGGATGGATACAGTCTTCTGTGCAGGCCCTCTGAGACCTCTCTGGGATGCTATTATTGATAGCACATTTGTCTAGGATTTGATGCTGTGCTTGAAAGCTATGGATTGAGTAGTCGCTATAGGTGAGTAGCAGGAAATGGGGAACAGTTCTGATTACTTTGTCTCATTAGCAGGGGCTTCCATTTTGTCCTGTGCTCTGAAATTGAGTGCCTCAGCTGGAGAACTCATCTGAAATCCAGTTCAATTTTGGAAACATATTCCTAATATCTAGTCTAACCCCAGTGAACCTGATTACTACTACTCTGTACTGCTAATGGTTGCTTCTCCATTATTGCTTGGGAAAAGTGGAGCTCATGCTAGCTTTAGCCTTGCAAACAGTATAGATGGGGAAAGCGTCCTTTGGGTTTTGGGGATAATACATCTGGCCTGAGTAAGGCAACAGGGGAAGGGTTCCTCTTTTCTCTATAAGGAGATTTATCTTCTTTCTTTCAATTGTATAGTGCCCAAGGCAGCACAAATAGGTTTGTTTTTTTATGGATTTTTTTAGAGAAAGGCAAATTAAACTGTCCAAAACAATTAAACACATACTATGAGATCCAAAATAATGCACTTAGGAACAGCAGAAATGCCTATTCTCTAATCAAAAGAATAGAATGCTTCAGACTGTTGATTAAAAAAATTGAAGTCCCAACTAGCAAATTTCCAAGTAGCATTCAGATAGACGTGGGGGGGATGGGTAAAAATAGGTGCCTCCTGTATGCTTTTGTATTACAATTCCCACCGTCTCTTACTTGGCTGTGCTGGTTAGGCTGACAGAAGCTGTATGCCAGAACCACCTAGACAGATACTCTTGCCAGACACTCTGGGCCAGATGGATGCTTGAACAAGTGGTTGGTCTCATGGTGAAAAGGAGCAGGACCCTTGGGCTGCAGGCCTATAAAGCTATACACATATCTTTCCAGAGGAGAGTCAGCAGCATAAGATTGTGCTAGTGCAAAAAAGGGGGGTGGACTTGGTGGCTCCCCTCCAGATGTTGGACAATAGCTTCCCTTATCCTGACCTGCAGGGATGACAGGTTAGGGCTGATGGGAACTGGTGTCCGATTGTAGCTGTAGAGCCACTGCTTTCCCATACTGCAAGATATGTGTACAGCTGAACAAGCAGAACAGTTTGGGCTAAAAAGGATTTTAAAAGAGCTTACCTGTTGAGCTCTGCAAGTGGCTGCAGGGCAGATGTCAAGACCATCTCTAGCAACAGTGCGTACACAGGTCTTCTCCGCAGAACCAGTCACTCTCTCTTTATTATTTGCTTCACTTGCATTCAGAAACATTGAGAGCTAGAGAACATCCAAGCAGAGCCCACATTACAGAAATGGAACAGCTCAAGATGTGACGACACAACAAACATCATCTTAGAGCATCGCGAGACATTGTATGCTTCTGTACTTTGGCTCACCCAAATTTGACAAGAAGTATACACTCAAGTTCTAAGATGATGATTATGATGATTAATTGGGAACTATAGTTATGCATCCAGCTCTCCAGGAGAGTCTTTGCACAAAAGATGTGCTTGTTGCATTTTACTTTTGAAGGATTTTAAAAATCTACCTACCCATTTATTTTATTTTATTTTTATTTTTATTTTATTTTATTGCTGCCATCTTTCACACAAAATTTTCCAGGGCTGTGCTACATCAAAGAGTTGAGCTCCACACACACAAGAACTGAGAAGGTACAAGGAAGCCTGGACTTCTACCCTTGGTTGGCTTCCAACATACCCTGCAATAGTTAATAAGGAGTTCTAGTCCAATAGTATCAGCAGGACCACTGCCAAGCAACATATTCTGCTGGATTTTCTTAAAAGTTATTTATCAGACAGCAAAAGAGGGAGAATGGGAGAGCAAGAAGAAAATGAGAGTGAGAGTTTATAAGAATTGCAATTCCTCAGAATAAACAGACCGAAGTCAGTCCTTGAAACAAAGAATTATTTTAATGATCCTTGCGTATCACACCCACATCTACAGGAAGATTAGTTTCCTCAGTGCAGCAGTCTGTGTTTCATTGAACAAGGATAACATAGATATAAACATATTTCAGCAAGTCAGGGTCCTTTTCTTCTTCATATATTGTCTAAGAAAGGGGAGGGTAAAAAAGTGCAGGAGGCATTTTGGCATTTCCATGATTCCATTCCAAGTGCTCCCTCAGTTTACCAGCACTTCCAGGACACACGTATAGAACAACATTCATAGACCTAGATCTCTAACTCCTGAAAATGATCATTGATGCAGCAAAGGGAGAACTCTGATGGAACAGTCAAACGAGTGGAACATTTTTGCTTTGCTTACAAACAAAAGAGTTTGTAAATGAGCTCACCCCAAACAACCAAAATTGGGAAATTATGCTTTGGACCTCTTTACAGAAGTCTTGCCACAAAATACTAGTCCCACCCCCTCCTACATCAACATCTCATTTCTTTACATGATCAAATGTTAAATCAAAATGTTAGTCTGGGGCTGAAAGGAGCTGAAAGCAGAAGGGAGCAATGAACCCCTCTGATAGTGGTTCCTTTTGTAAAAAAAGGTTACCATGTGGAGATTATTCTCTTGGGCCTGAAAGACCAGGTAGAGGTCCACGTGCAAAGGAGCAGGAGGGCCATCGTAGGGCTGTGCTCTTGAGATAACAAGCAAGGGGTCTGGTCCATATCATCCTTTTCAATGCACAAGGGTTCTCGATTCAAACCAATCACCCAAATAACTCATCCTGGGTGCTCTTGACTCTGTGAAATAGATGTTTCTCGGAAGTAACCCTCTCGTGAAAGCTGAGTCAGGGGAAGAAAGGAAGGCACAGGGATCTGGAAGACTTTAGGAGAAAGTGAATTTATACACTACTGGAAAAGCTGTAGCAATAATTTTGGATTGGGCTGTTTCTCAAAAAAAAAATTATAGTTGCCTGCTTGTTGAATGCTCACTGCTAATCAGTAAGAAGATTCAGGTGTAGAGGCAGCAGGTGGCCTCAGTTGTATTTCATCAGCTGAAGGCCTGTGGGAAGGGAAACAGATATATTCTGTTCATATAATATTTATGTAAATCTGGGGGTGGGAAGGGATAAAAGATCCATTATCTCATTAGTTAGCAAAAAAAAAAAGGCATTTGGTGTCTCTTTTGTGACCTTTCATGATTTGTGGAAGTTCTCACCATTGGTGCAGAACGGCACCTTACTGTTGCTCTAACCACATGCTTTGCAGCTGCTTCTTCCAGACTCCATCCCACCCGCTGAGGAGAGATCCCTTCACAAGAGTCTCTCTCCTCTGGGGAAGCCAAGTCGTATAATAATCAGCTTCATTTGGGGATACTGTTTCCGGAGGGGAAGGTTGATTGTCTGACCCTCATTGTGCTTCAGCCCGGTTTATGGAATCCATGTGTATTCTCCTGTAGTACTGAGGAGGAGGTACATTTGCATCTGTATCTTTGCACAGACTCTCGGTTATGCATTAAGCTTCAAGGCAGCAGTATTTGATTGTTTTTCTCTGTATTATCCTTGTTGTTATACTTACCTGTAAAAGCACATTCTGTAGGTACTGTAAACAAAACTATTACCAGTTTAGTAAAAATTTAGAGTCTTAAGGATTTTTTCCACTTTTGTCAGTAACAAATATTTATGGAGTCAAAAATAAAGCAATTTCAGCAGAAAAAAAAAGTCATGGTCTCTTTTTATACATGTTCGAGAAACCCAAACAGAGGTATTTCATAAACACTTTTGCAAACACTGCGAGCAAAGAGTGTCAGAGTAATAATATATTATCATTAATAGACCATGTTGTAATATGAAAGTAATATAATGGCTAGAATCCTGATGCTTATGCTCACCAGTTAGCACAAGTTTCCAATGCAAATTGTCACAAGTTAAGTCAGCGTAGGCATTTGCAGCCACACACCAGCCATGTTACTCAGCACTTTTTTAACTTGTTAATGTTTGCAATAAATTGTGCTGCACCTATAGATACTGATTTCTTAATCAAGCCATGGGAAACTGGAGGCAGCACTGCAAAAGCAAGTTTCAGAAGCTGCACAAAATTTCAGCAACCAGATAACAGCACACCACATTCAGGATATCTGTGAAGATTCTCAGTCATCCAGGTGAGGTTATCTGAAAGCTGAGTCATGGCAACTGGCCTTCTTTCTTGTTAGGTTGAAATGTTTCGCTACTCATCCAAGTAGTTTCTTCAGAAACTCTCCTCAGACTGAAGAAGCTACTTGGATAAGTAGTGAAACATTTCAACCTACCAAGAAATCTGAGTCAGTTGCCATGACAGCTTCCAGACCACATTCAGGAATATTCTCCATTAAAAAAAACTTTCAAGATCTCAGATTATAGCTCAAATTATATCCAGAGGGGCATCATTTTAGCAAGTAATCATGACCCCACATGTCTACTACTGAAAAGCTACTCACGTCATCCAGGAAAATCAGAAAGCCCTGACAGTTACTAACATTAGCTAGTGTTGTCTTTAGGAAGCTATGGTCCTACACAGTTCTAAAGCTGCAAGCAGTGACGACTGCTCCCTTTTTGGCTAAAACAATTCAATTTTTAGTTTCCTGACTATTCAAAGGACACATAGTGCCAGCCTCATGGATTTTAGTCTCCTTCTTTCCACTGATACAGTATTTTATTGAGTTGGGTGCCTTTGTTCAGACAACACTGAGACCATCTTTCAGCCCATTGCCTCTCCCTATTTATTCATGTTGCAGAATAATCTATATATACATGTTGCAGAATAAGGCATAGATCTTTATACCAGGTCAAGCCTAGCAGATTGTATGTGACCATCCTGTGACATAGGAACCACACAGCCCTGGTACCAAATGTTTATAGCATTCCTGGACATGAGCAAGAGAACCCCAGGGCTTGGGAAAAGTTACATCTTGAAACCAGAATCTCATAGCTAAACTACCTTGCAAATCCTGTAGTTCAAAAAATTAGTTTTTCCAAGCTCTAGGGTGTGTTTCCCTGCCTATATCCCTCATATTGTGGTTCTGCGTGCTTCCCAACTCAAGAGAATATACATGGAACAGAAGGCAAGGTAGTCCCTTTAAGCTGCAATGCTCAGCAGAGTAGCATGACCTCATTACCTGGCCTTGGCTTGTGGTACATTTGTCAGAAAAAGGCGGGAGGGTGGCCAATGCCAGCGCTACACTTGGTCTTTCAGCAGCTTTGGATGCAGTTGATTAACAGTACTGGTGGCATGGCTGTGGCCCTAACATCCACAGTCCTGCAGTTGAGTAGTGCCATTCATTCTGTTCTTCTGCTCACTCCCTTTTGTCAATGGTTTTCCTCCCAGATTTATAGCACAGCACCTGGATTTGAACTGGTCAAGGGAACCAGAAATGTTTAGAAAGCTTTCTACTGTGTCTGCAACATCCACACCAACTAGAAGTGACACAAGTGACCTTCCATTGCCCTTGCCAATGGTCTATGAGGGGGAAAAGCACATCAGAAGAACTAATGCTGCTAGTGAAGGTTTATTTCAGAAACACTGCGCACAGGCAATCTGATGGGCTTGTGTCTGCCCTGTGCTGTTGTTCCTTTAGTGGGTGTGGGTGTGTTTTTAAGTTGAAGTAAGTAAGAAATCCTACCAATATGAGGTATAACAATAAATTAAACCAGCCCTTTCTACCTTTGCTCTGAGCTCTGTGTAGCCTGAGAAGCACCAAGAGGACAACACTCCAAACTCTTGCTGTGATAAATTGGAGGGATTTTTGAGAACAAAATGCTTCTTGGATATGAAGCATTTAAACTATCAGTTTCCTGTGTGCCCATCAAAACCACACAGAGATCAACGTGTGTACATATTCACTAAATATACACTAATCGCACTTGAAAGAGAAACACAACAGATAGTACTCCTCCTTGCTTGATTATGAGGAATATGGAAGCCCATCCCAACCTTTGTCAGCCACCCTCCTTTGGATGGCTACACAGTTCCTGTGATGAAAGAAAAGGAAGCCCAAGGACTACTAATATGGAAGAAGGGACTGCCATTGTAATTTTTTTTAAAGAACAGAAGTATCATTCAAATTAATTAGGCACCAGCAGCCCCATCATTTCTATTGTCATTTTAATGAGTGAAGCTTTCCATCAAAAGCCTCCTCACAGACCTAGTGCCAGTCAACCAATCTTGAATTAATGCAAGTTTTTGGATTAGATCCAGAATCTGCCTTTTCTGAACAATAACAACAAAAGAGCTTCTGCTCACAAAAGGTGCCTCTACTCATATGTTGGCAGCCCACCTCCCCTCCCTGGAAAACACAGATAATTCCATACCTTAAGGTGGCAGAGAGTAATCATCTGGTGCTAAATGAGGCTGTTTATATTCTAGAGGTCTCTAATAGTTGAGTTGCCATTCCCTTGTTGAGATTGTTTTTGTACCTCTTGCCCAGCACTTTCATTTGCCTTCTGACCTTCCCTCTCATTCTGAATCCTGTGCAGGCAATGGTCCCTTTGGCTATAGCAGATAGAAGAGGAGGGTAGGGAAAATACTAGACTCATTTCATTAAAAAAAGTTTGGAGATAATCCAGTGCAGCTCCTGCTAGGAAGGGTGACAGATGGCATTCCAGCCTCTGCTTATAGAGCTCCAGCAAAAGAAAATCAACTTACTAGGGAAATCTGTACTTGCACATAGCTATTTTTGACGCTTTGGGGAAACTCTGAGTTGTCATCCACATTTTTTACATATGGGGAGGAGTGGAGGCTTTCACTGCACAGAGTAGTATTGTGTGCCACAGTTGCCTTCGGCCAGAGTTTCTGGCAGTCTTCACCACCCTCCAAGAGCATAGAAATGGATGTTACTAATTCACCATCCTCAACCTTCTCATTCTCCCTGACTGGTCTTTAGCAGCCCACACGCTCTGGCCCAAACAACTTGACTTTCCTCTCTCTTTTTTTCACCTGAGTTTCTTTGCGACTTATTTCCAGCCTCTAAGGAAACAATCTGTAACACTTTGAATTGCATGGGTCATTGTGCATTAGGCCTGCTCTTAAACTACTGAGCTGCTCTAATGAGCCTAATGAAGGCACTGGTGGGTGTAGGAAAGACCCAGGTGCTGAACAGGTACTAAGAGAATAACCAGTCCTCTTCTCCAGTCAGTAAATCAGCCATTTCCCTATACTTTGTACCAGAACACTTGTAACATCTCACAAGTTCTTCTTCATTCTACCCAGCTTTGAGGGTCAGCTGTTGGCCGGGCTAAACCTTGAGACCTTGAAACCTAACGAGGCATTGTGTGGAGGGCTGAGGCTACTACTTCCCAGTGGGGCAGAGAAGAGTAACCAGGATGGTGAGGAGTCTGGGCACCCAATTCTGAAAGAAACATTTAAAGTATACTTAGGGTATACATAGCCTGGGAGAGGCTATGGATGAAGATTAAGGGGATGGATGGGTTCATGACGTTAGTCTTCATGTATGAGAAGGGCTGTTATCCACAAGATACGGCAAACTTCCTCTCTGCTCCTTTACGGGACAACCCTAGAAGTGGTGGGTGAAAACTTCATGGAAGAAGACTTCAGCCGGCCATTAGGAGAATCCTCCTGGGAGGGAGAACTGTTTAGCAGTGGAACAGACTTGCCTTAGGAAGCAAAGCAGAAACCAAGATGAGCCTTAAAACACTGAAAGGGCAGTTCTGAATGTAGAAGGATGCAACGCACGTCAGCAAATTATAAGCTTTCATGCTTCTCTTTTAACACCAGAGGCATCTGTTTTCTCCCTATGTCCTAGGGTCTTCCTTCATGTTGCTTCCTTTGCTAGCTGCTTTTACCTCCTTCCTCCATTTTCTGCACCCTGAAGATAGATCCAGCTTCATGGTACATATTAAACCCATGAACTTTTTTTTTACTTGCCTTAAGCAAGAAGCCTCCAGATTGATCGTTTTCCTTTTCTTTTCCCAAGGGGGCGGTAAGACTGGGCAGATCTCTTCATGCTTTTCTCACCACCAAAAAGGAACAACCAAATTCCAAATCCCTTCAACCAAAACATTCATGGCATGTGGATCATGGCTGCATGTGGCCTTCCAGCTGCAGTTCACCTACAGTTCCTACCATCCCTTGCCAATGGTTATGCTGCCTGGAGCTGCTTTATGGGAATTGCAGTCCAACAACTTTTAGAAGGGTACACTTTGCCCACTCTTGATTTCAAGGCAGATATGCAAATAGCTTCTTGTGACTCTCTTCATTTAAGTTATTTCAGTGGCCAAATGGATATCTGGCAAGGACTCCTCTCTGAATACTATTTTTCACTGCTAAGAAAGCAGAATGGAGAGAGACAACACGCTACCAGCACAAAAGCACAAAGCAACCACTGATTTTGAATTAAAATAATTCTTTACTTTATGCCATGATTGTTCTGTGCCCATGCAGGCCTTTTGTCAATCTGTAAATGACAGTGATTTGATGCCATCTAATTAATGAACCCTGAAAATTAACCATATCTCAGTAATAACATGACTTCTGGTATCTAGCTTATATAAGCATGCATCTCCACATTCCACTTGACTTATATTTTTGAGGCAATAAAGATCTACTTTGTTGATACTACCTGGAAATTTTATTTTACTGCTCTTACTTTCTTCTGTGGGGGTTTTTTATGATTATTGTTATGATTTACTCTTGTTGCTGCTGCTGTGTTGAATAAACATTGTTAACTTGATGTGAGCCACCGTAAAGTGGGAATACAGTGCATACATTCTTAACTAAGTTGACTGCCAGTGCTGGTAGTTAGCATTCAAAGCTGCTTCGAGACTGAATCGCACAAGGATGGATGCCTACTTCTGTTACATGATCTCGCTCTTGTGCCTTGAATTGCTGCATCAAAGGGAGATTTTTGTGACACAGTTTCTTCAGTCTTAGCGAGGCAGTGCTGAGATGAGTTCAATGGCACCAGTACACACGATGGGCAGCAAAGTCCCATAACACATAGAAGTCCCCCAGCCACACACCCTTGGGCTAGTCCAGACCAAGGCATTTGCTACCCAAGGGAAATAACAAAATTACACTGTCAATTCAAAAAGCTTGGTTGGACTGGCAGTGGAATCTGACTGTGACCCTAGCAAGAGGACAGCATCCATTGCAGCACTTGCAAATAGCAAAATAGTCCAGGAGGCTGAGGACAGCCCAAAGGATCCACCCAGGTCTGCTGTCTAACACCTTCCCACTCTTCATCAGCCACTCCCTGAGATCACTCTCCTGCTCTACCTAATGGTAGGACTAGCCTTGCATTGGCAATCTCTCTGATACAAACCACCAGTCCACCTTGTTTTAAGCTGATCCCCTGGAAGTCCAGGCTGTGCCCTGAACAGGCTGGGAGCCATTCCTCTCCTGAAGGACACCCCATTGATTTTATGTCTGCCACTTCCCTAGACTCTCATTACAAATGGCTTGGCAATTGTTCTTTGGCATCACTCGCTCTCTTGGGCCAAGGCTTTATGACATGATGCAGACGTTTTGTACAGCATTTACCCCCACAGTTGCTGGCAATGGGAGGAAAAAAAACACAAGATGGAAGAGGGATTTATCCTGATGTGACCTTCATTGTAGCCAAATACCAGCACCATGCATAGAAGGGGGGAAAAATCTCCAACCCTTCTGATAGCTAAGAGAAAATAGCTCCACAAGAGGAAGAACAGGACCATCTCCTTCTGCTGGCTGCTGAAAACAGAGTCCCAATCAGCTCTCAAGAGCTGGATTCCTGCTTCTAGTGTAAGACAAGCACGGAACATGGAACTTGTGGGGTGCCAACTGGAGTACTTCCAGCCTTTCCTAGGTGGACCAGTGTACAACATATAGGTTATTATGTGCCCTAAATGGGCAGGAAGAAGGAAGGAACAAAATGAAGCAGAAGTGTCTTTGGAAACAGCTTCTTATTTCTGTCCTGGATGCAGTTTTGCTCTGTAGCTCATACTTCTAATGATAGCAATGATGATGGCGACAACTAACAACAACAATGCTGACATACCAACTTAAAGCATCTCTTTCCAGGGCTTTCTTGGTAGAGAGAGTTATCTGAAGTGGTTTACCATTCCCTTCTTCTGGGAGAGCCCTGGGACTGTGCAGTTTGCCCCCAAGGCTTCACAGGCTGGCTTTTCTTCTTAGAGGCACAGCAGAGAATTGAACTCCCAGATTCTGGCTTCGTAGGCAGATTCCCAACTCACTGAGCCATCTGAACAATCCTGATAGTTCTTACTACCATCCTTAATAAATAGATCATCAGACTTCCTGAGGGACAATGGGTTGCTGCTGGCACACTTATCGTCTCATGAACAGGTCCATTTCCACTGACCCTGACTGAAAGTCCCTCTTTGGAAAAATGGTGAGGTCTCAAGCAAACTTTTTCCCCATACGTGATTGATGGAGCAACAGGACAAGAAAGTGGATTTTCTGAACTGAAAAGGGAGCACAATAAAACCTTTAATCTCTGTGATGAGTCAGCCTTTCCTAGGAAATTTCAAAACAGGGAGATATTTGACTATCTTGAGGACGACAGAGAGGCTAAATTGCCTTTGAAGGGCATTATCTCTAAGGGAATTTTTCACTCTGGTGAATGCTAGTCAATCCCCTGCCCTCAGAAGGCATTTTGGTGGTGGCAAGCAAATTTTACCATGGACTTCTCAGTTTAAAATTGTGTGTTTCATTTATGTTTTCAATTTTATTAGTTAATATTATCTTATACGGCATTGTAGTTTTGTTTTACTTTGTGACCTGCCCGGAAAATTCCTGTTATGAGGCTGCTATATTGAAAAAGAGCTGGTTGTGTAGTTCAGTTAGGCATCTGGCTGTGGAGCCAGAAGTTTGGAGTTCAGTTCCTGACTGTGACTCCTGTGAGTAGAGCCAGCCGGTGTGGCCTTGGGCATAGACTTCACAGTCCCAAGGTGTCCCCAGAAGAAGGAAAGGGTAAAGTACTCTTTACCTTGTAAATCCTGAAAAGGTAGAAATCAAGTCAGAATTGACTTGACGGCAACAATTATTATTATTATATTGAAAAGCAAACAAATAAACAAACAGGTGTTGTTTTTCTTGAATTTGTACCACTGAACTCCAAACTGGAGACTCAAAAAGTGCCACTACTGTGCTTTCTGACCCACAGTAGAGAAGGTTGTTAACGGGGTTGCCACCTTTTATTTTTGTGAGGCTTCAGAGGCACAGTATGACAGGACAAAATGCAGCACACTGAACTTTCCCTTCCTCACTGAGGTTCCATGCAGAGAAAAGTTTTACAGAATGAATTTCTTCCTGTCATGGGCATGGGAAAGTCCTGGCAGGGGAGAGGGGGAAATCATTGGTACTAGGTTGTGAGCAAACGTTAAAAAAAAAACCTCAGCTGCCTGCAAACCAGAGAGACTGGTGGCGAATTATGCAAGCCTTCTTGGGGAGGCTGAATTTCCTGACTTCTGCCTTTCCCTACTTAATTTCCCAGCAGGGTTATGTGATACTAAGTGGTATAAGCAGGCTTCAGAGTTTGGAGGAGAGAAGAAAATTAAACACCACCCAGCTGGCAGCAATCAACACCTTAGAAATGAGTTCCTAGTTATTGTTCTTCCACAAGTACACAGCAATGGCAATCCTTTGGGAATTCCTATGATGGTGGCCATACAGAAATGAAGGGAAATCGTACCATTTCCCAGAGGATTGATCATATCTGTTTTGGTGGGTTTACCCACCTCTCCTAAACAACATTTCCTGCATGCTATTGCACAGAAAAAGTGGTAGGGTGGGTTAGGGAGGTCAAAGGAATTAGTTGAGTTTGTATCCCTCTATGGAATTCATCTACTAATGCCTGCTCTAAAGTGATAACCCTATTTTAGAGGATTCAGTCAGCTCCAGAAATGTTCCCAGAGAACTCCTGGACATTTCCACACATTCTCTAGGCCAGTGGTTCCTCAGAGGTCCTTGAACTAAAACTCCTAGAACCCTTCACTCCGAGCTATGCTTGCCAAGATTTCTGGGAGTTGTAGTCCAAGAACCTCTGGGGACTACTTTAAGAAAACATGTCTGGATCTTCCAGAGCAGCAAAGTCAGAGCCATGTTAAAGACAGCAATCTGAAAAAGTCCTATTCATACTGCCTCTGCACAGGCCCCATTCAAAGTTCAAACCGTGTTTGTCTGACTACAAAGATAAAAGCAGTAATCAAAGTGTTCAAAGAAAACTGATGTGTGGAATATAAAAAGAAAAATTAAGACCAAGGGTAGAGTTCCCCTTGAGCTAGACAGTGTTATAGGCACGTCATAGTGTCAGGTGAATCCTGGTCGTGTTCAACCTTCTGTGATGTTATTTCAGAAGGTGTGTAGCAAACAGACATGGTGTCCAACAAAATGCTTAAAATGAAATGGCAAAAGAAAAAAGAAGGGGGGAAAAAGAAGCAGGTGGATTGCTACTGAAAGAAACAGAGCAGAGAACCAGAAGCTATGGAAGCAAGGAAATTGTGCTGCGTTGCTAAGGGAGCAAACATGAAAGGTGAGGGACTTCAGCCAACACAATTTCTTCATGTGGTAACTGAAGAAGAGAGGTATTTAATTATTTTTTTCACTCTGATGACAATGCAGATAGGGAAGGAGACAAGTTTTGATGAATACGTTTTAAGCATGCTGAGAACTGAGCAGAACTGTTACATAAGGAAGATAGTCTTCACTGCACCCCAGAGTGAAGGAAAAAGTAAAGATCCATACTTAACTGATTAAATGCTGTTAGCAGGGGTTTTATGTGAATCATGTATAAAAAGATCACATGGTGTGTGGCACAAAGTCAGGCAGAATGAAAGCCAGATTATTGAGCATGACTGATTTAACTTTGAAGCAGTGTATTTACTAGAATGTGTAAAGCCAGCAAAGGAAGACCCCCAAGAATTCTAAAACAACATTTTCTGTTCCCTCTTGCAGAGGAAATTGCCATAAGTTAGCATGATTAGAACTATTTACAACCTTGTTACCAGACAGCATTTGGCTAACACAAAATATAGCCTGCGGGCATCCAAAGAATCTTTCAGCAGGTACAGATGCCAGATTAGTGTTCAGCAGATTCTCAGATTCAGGAGTGCATCACAGCAAGATCCAGGACCTATTTGAGGGACTAAATAATACTGTTGCATCTCATACAGATAATGTCCAAGTGGGAGGAAGGAAAGGCCATACAAACATGACAACAAGGACATTGAGCACCATCAAGGCAATCATTGACCTGAGATGTTGTGAGGTCAATCAAGAAAACAGTGTTCAACCAAATGAAGTTGCTAAAAACACCTGAGTTATAATATTGCAATAAGAAATAACATTTTAGATAATCATGTTAAGGTCCTCAGGGGGCGGAGGGAGGGAGGGAGGGAGGGAAGGAAAGAAAGAAAGAAAGAAAGAAAGAAAGAAAGAAAGAAAGAAAGAAAGAAAGAAAGAAAGAAAGAAAGAAAGAAAGAAAGAAAGAAAGAAAGAAAGAAAGAAAGAAAGGCGGTGAGTGTTCCAGCACTGGAGACATTCAAGAGAAAGTTAGACAACCATCTTTGATTTTGATTCCTGCATTGAGCAGGGGTTGGACTGAAAAACCATAGAGGCCCTTTCCAACTCCTATGATTCTGTGATTTTATGAGAGAGAGAGAGAGAGAGAGAGAGAGAGAGAGAGAGAGAGAGTAGCAATAATTATATTCACAGGCGCTAGTTCTACCAAATCACTTGTATTATTGCAGTTCAGTACAGTAGTTGCATATGCTTCTAAAACACTAATATTTATCTCTTTGAATTAAGCTCAAACAGGAAAAATATGCAACAGAACTGGGGGCACAAGATTTCCTCCTATAGCCTGCAGCAAAACATTGAGCATGGAAACAGACCACAAATCATTGGAAGATGTTTTAAAGAAAACCATATCATGGGCATTTAAAAATCCAAAGATGATTTCTAGCATTCTAACTATATTGCATACAAATATAGATTACTGAAAGACCTTATAATTGGTGGTGTTGTGTACTGAGCATATCTAGAAAAAGAGAAGGAGTAAACTCTGAAGAGACTGGTGCTACTATAGATCTCATGTTGTTTCACATCCACTGAATGGTGTAGTGGAAACTTAAACCCATTCTAGCCGGTCAGATGTTTGACAGAGGTTCTAGGTTATGATTGTATAACTAGTTTTTGGAACTAGAAAGAGCTAGAAAGGGAAATTAAGGATGGACCAATTTTTAATAGCAGTATTTTAAGTACCGTGACACCTGTGAAAAGAAATACTGGATGCTACACCCAGGAATCATCTGGGGATTAAAAAAACACACTACTCAGAAAGCATTCTTTGGCCAAGTATTTGTGCTCAGATTGAAGAGTTGGTATAACTGTGTAGCAGATGTCACACCTCCAGAAATAAACACACAGTAAAAGATTTTTTTTCCTCTTGTGAAATTCCCAAAAGAACAACACAAAAGCTGGGAGTGGTCTTATCTGAAACTGAAAAAGAAATGCTTTTTTCATCTCCTTGGTTACTATTCGAAGTATTAATTGAAAGTATGCTTGAAGTTATTCTGACCCATATCAATAAATTTATATTTGTTGTTCTTATGGGCCATCACGTTGCTTCTGACATATGGAGACTCCAGTTGAGTTTTCAAGGTATGTGAGATCTTCAAGGAGTGATTTATCATTGCCACCCCCTCTGTGAATGTCTATCAGCAAGCTGGGATTTGAATCTATGTCTCCTTACTGAGTCCTAGCCAAACACTCTATCCTCTTCAAATCTATGTTTATAAACATACACTAGAACAGATTGTGAACAACAGCATGATGTTTTGATGGCATGTTCAGGCTTTCCAACCACATGACATATAGAGAAAAGCAGTATTTCTCCTCCTCTAGTGCTGCAAATCATGAGATTTCTCTTCCTGCCTAGAGATTTGGAGTAGTATACCATTTCCTTGAGATTCCAGCTGGTGCTCTGAGACCCAACAACCCTTTGGAGACACTGAGATCAATAAAAGGTCATAAGGGATTCTATTAGGTACCTGGATCAGTATTCCTGCTCTGTTTTCTATCTGTGTTTAACTGCAGATGTGGAGGGTTTCCTGCCTTGTCCTACGGGTGCTCGTGTAAACTGGCAAGTCACTGAACGTCTGTGTCATCCTCGCTGCAACAGTGACATGTGTAGGAAACTGAACAGGATACTGGCCTGGAAGTGGTGTTCTAAAATGGTGAGATAGGGATATAGTGACATCAGGAAGCAAAGTGTTCCACCTGTAGGTCCAGTCCAAGGGACACCGCAGAGATTTACAGCACAAGGTAGTGGCAGCCATTTGGAAGTACAGTGTTGTTTCTTGTAAAAGTTACACAATGCTAACTGAAATATGTTTATTTTGTGGCTCTTTCCAGCTCAAGTAAAGCTATGGTATGTAAAGCATGTGCATATGTCTGCATGCACATGTGCATGCATGCACTCTCACAGACATACATGTACACACACACATCTCTTGAAGTCTGGTTAAAGGTTGCTATGGTTACCTAACAATTGCATCAGCTGGTCAGTTGTGATTATTTGTCTTTACTGTTCAGCTGATGTTCCCTGCTAGCTTGAAGTGTTTATATATAACAATTGTTATCATCATAAGTAACATTTTCTTTTCAGTAGCCATTTGAGCATTTATTTATGTTTGCTGGCAACAATTCTTGTTTTCTGGGTGGCTCATGGTTCAAGTCAGGGCACTTGCCCCCAGAATTTTAGGGCAATCTGCTCCCCCTGCTTTTCAACAGGTTGCCGATGTTCCTGAAGCAACATTTGCAAAATATGGAGAAGCATATATTGCACTAAGGATTCAAGAATCCATTGAAAATTCAGAAAGTGTTGCTTAAGGGGAAGATTATTAATGGTAGAGACAAGCAAGCAGGTAACGAACCCAGATGGGCATAGCTTCTCACTCCCAACACTTGAGCAACCATCACCCACCCCAGTTGTCAGCTATTGGTGGTACTGGCAGAGGCTATTTTCAGACATTTAAGGCTCTCCCCATCCCGAGCCCCCCTCAAGGCTTCTCCAGGTTGAAAGGGATCAGGGGAGGGGGGCTCAGAACCTTTTGAAAGGGAATAGGAGACTTTAATTAAAGATGAAAGACCATAGCTGATCACATCATCAGCCTTCTGTGTTTGAAGCTGTGCCAACAGGATTCTGGCTCTTGTCAAAGAATGGACAGAGAAAGTATTTCACATCTCCTCAGGGAGGAATCTTGAGAACGAAAATCAGCAACACCAAAGAGGTGTTGTGAGGCCACCACCCTGACTCCAAATCCTCCTGTTACACTTCATTTTAGCCTATCAAGAATCGGTTGTGTTTATATGGAAACATGTAAATAGGGAATTTCTACTGTTTGATTTGTTCCTGTTTTCTGGTAGCAACTTAGAATGCTGATGTATAGGTACTGCTCTCTAATTCAAGGTTTGCTTAAAAGTCAGAGCAGGTCACACCCCTTATCTCCTGCACCCAGCATTACAGTTTGAGTGTAAAGTTACAGTATCGCCACCATTCTCCCATGTTTTACCTCCCCCACTGCCGCCGCCATGGTTACAGGCACGTCCCTATCCAGGTGAGGGGAGCTGTAGTCAGGGCTGCTGCCAAACCCTCATTAATCAGCGACTCAATTATCTCTTCAAAGCCAGACAATCTGCAGTACATATTCAATAAGATCCCACAAACAGCAATTTATCTCTAATTATCTAATCATCCTTCTCTAAATCTGCCACTTCTTACCAATAATCTTATTACTGTAATTAATTGCAGAGCTCATTAAGTACACAGGGCACATTAAAAGTGTACACAACAACACCCAAATTCCACCCACATTTAATGGGGAGCAGAATGCCTGAAAGAGGCTTGTCTTTTTGCCAGGAAAAAAAAACCCAAAACAAACACCAATATGATCTTTTCAATATTAATATAATTAGAATGGCAAATCCCCCAGGTTCCCATAAGGCCTACTTAATATAAACTTCGCCTTTAATAAAACAGATGCCAATAGTCAAAATCAGCACAAAAATGCTTCATTTTAGGTGGGTGGCAATAGCAGTCTTAGCTCATGGATTCATTACAATCTAGAAAACTACTGCTAATTAATGATGGAATACATTTCGCTTTCTGTCAACAAATTCAGAATGACTACGTCAGATACATAACAGCAGACCCAGGTTGTTAGATGTTTATTTATTCGGAAACAAAATGGAGTCTTTCAAAGATGTGGTAGTGGTTAATTCAGGAATCAGCACATGTATTTATAGAAATATCTGGAATAAATAAATATTTTTAAAACAAAAACTGAAAGGGCGGTGTGAACTCTGAGGATCTAAATAAGGTTTCCAGCTCAGCAGCTTCCCCTTCCTTGAAAGTTCAAGGCCAGAAATAAGACCAGACTGTGGGGGTTTGGGATGGCACTGGGCAGACCC
Source organism: Pogona vitticeps (assembly GCF_051106095.1). Lineage (NCBI taxonomy): Eukaryota > Metazoa > Chordata > Lepidosauria > Squamata > Agamidae > Pogona > Pogona vitticeps. Next base: position 125,562,968 of record NC_135784.1, on the reverse strand, counting down.
TTCTGTAATGGTTGTAAAGTAATGTGTGTATGTATGTGAGTGATAGGGACAGCCAATGCAAACTATGTCTGTTAACTACTTTCTAAAAAGTATCATGCGTGTAGCACACAAACAACTCTGTGCTGAGGCAGTAAACCCTGGTGCTGGTTGGGAATGGGACGGAAAGCTAAACCAAGGCAGAAAGCTGCCACACCCACTAAAATCATTTCCCCCCCCTCCTCCACCAGCACTACTCACCATGAAACTTCACTCGGGAGATAGAGACTAGGACAAGCACAGCAATTCCCTGGTCCTTCTGATACCTGGCAATCATACCTGTGAGAGTCTAGCAACTGACATTAGTGAGGGTCCAGAAATAAGGTGATGTACAACTTTACTGGATAAAAAGTCTGCCTTGGCGCAAGCATCAGGTTCTATGCAAGTGCTGCCTTCCACAGATTTCATCAGAAATGTAGGCTAATTGCAGCAGGTATATACCCTGGTATATATCTGGCTCTCAGTTAGAGATAGCAGCGGACACAGGTAACATCAAGGGAGTGTATGACGGTATCAAGCAGGCTTTAGGTCCAATACAGAAGAAATCTACTCCCTTGAAGTCTACTACAGGCGTGATCATCCAGGACCGAGCACAGCAGATGGAACGCTGGGTGCAGCACTACTCTGAGCTATATTCTAGAGAGAATGTAGTAACGGAAGAGGCATTAAATAACATTGAGTGCCTGCCTGTCTTGGAAGAGCTGGACAGTGAACCAACTTTAGCAGAAATAAAAGCGGCCTTGGATTCCCTTGCGTCTGGCAAGGCACCTGGAAAGGACAACATCCCAGTTGAGGTTTTGAAGTGCTGTAAAGAGATCATCACCACTGAGCTGTATGAAGTCTTTTGTCTTTGCTGGAGAGACGGTGGAGTACCACAGGACATGAAGGATGCAAACATCGTCACATTGTATAAGGACAAAGGTGACAGGGGCGACTGCAATAACTACCGTGGTATCTCTCTTCTAAGCGTTGTAGGGAAGCTGCTGGCCCGTGTTGTGCTGAAGAGACTCCAGGTGCTTGCAGAGTCTATCCAGAATCACAGTATGGATTTCGAGCTAATAGATCCACCACCGAGATGGTATTTTCCCTCAGACAGTTGCAGGAGAAATGCAGGGAACAACAAGAGCCACTCTTTGTGGCCATCATAGATCTCACAAAGGCCTTTGACTTGGTTAGTAGGGACGGGCTCTTTAAAATACTTCCCAAGATTGGATGTCCACCTCAACTCCTTAATATCATCAGGTCCTTTCATGAGGAAATGAAGGGCACTGTAGTTTTTGATGGCTCAACATCAGATCCCTTTGACATCCGAAGCGGAGTAAAACAAGGCTGTTTGGGATCTTCTTTGCTGTCATGCTGAAGCAGGCCTTTGGAACTGCAACAGAAGGTGTCTATCTCCGGACTAGATCAGATGGAAAGCTCTTTAATCTCACTAGATTGAGAGCAAAGACCAAAGTCCAACTGAAATGCATGCGGGATTTCCTCTTTGCCGATGATGCAGCCATTGTTGCCCACTCTGCTGAAGACGTCTAACAACTCATAAATCGTTTTAGCAAGGCCTGCCAAGACTTTGGACTAACTATCAGCCTGAAGAAAACACAAGTCATGTGCCAGGGCATGGACTCACCTCCCTCTATTACTATCTCCATGCAAGAATTGGAGGTTGTTCATGAATTTGTGTACCTTGGCTCAACAATCTATGACACTCTCTCCCTAGATGTCGAGCTGGATAAACGCATTGGGAAAGCAGCTACCATGTTCTCCAGACTCACAAAGAGAGTATGGCTTAATAAGAAGTTGACGGCATAGACCAAAATCCAGGTCTATAGAGCCTGTGTCCTGAGCACACTCGTATACTGCAGGGAGTCCTGGACCCTTTGTGCACGGCAGGAGAGGAAGCTGAACACCTTCCATATGCGTTGCCTCCGACACATTTTTGGTATCACCTGGCAGGACAAAGTTCCAAATAGAGTCCTAGAACGAGCTGGAATTTTCAGCATGTATACATTATTGAAACAGCGCTGTCTACGTTGGCTTGGGCACGTCGTGAGAATGGCTGATGGTCGGATACCTAAAGATCTCCTGTATGGAGAATTAGTGCAGGGAAGCCACCCCCGAGGGAGACCACAGCTGCGTTACAAGGACATCTGCAAGCGGGATCTGAAGGCCTTAGGAATGGACCTCAACAGATGGGAAACCTTGACGTCTGAGCGTTCAGCCTGGAGGCAGGCGATGTATCATGGCCTCTCCCAATTTGAAGAGACACTTGTACAGCAGGCCGAGGCAAAGAGGCAGTCCCGAAACAAGCAAAACCAGGGAGCTGGACAGGGGACAGATTGTATTTGTCTTCAATGTGGAAGAGATTGTCACTCTCGAATTGGCCTTCTCAGCCACACAAGACACTGTTCCAAGACCTTTATACTGTACAGAGCACGTTACCATAGTCTCTTGAGACTGAAGGATGCCTACACACACATAATACATTTATTGTACTAAAGCTCACAAATGTTTATTTTATTTTATTTTTGACTACAACTCCCAGAATCCCCCAATCAGCATTCTGGAAGATGCAGTCCCCCCCCCCCAAAAAAGATACAAACTCTGTACAGGCCAAAGGGAGGCTGGTATGGGAGAAATGAGGTAAATTTTGAAGGGCAAAGGCTTGCTTAGTAACAAAAAACAGAAGCACAACATTCACACAATATTTCTCACTAAATTTCCATTTTAGTCACACTCCTACTTTCAAAAGCTGGATCCTAAATGTTAATGCATTTATACCAGCCACTGCCTACATTAATACTCTGTTTCAATACATTATTCACAGACTAGAACCAAAGCATTATTCACTATAGAGACTCCGTTCAGATCACCACAAAAGACCACACATATTCAGGCAGCATTTTAAATTAAGTGCATTTGTAAATGCATGCACTGAATTGTCTGACCAATTACAGATATTTAATAAACCACTCGCAATAAATAAACTGCATGAGTCTAAGAGCCAATTTCAGGATAAAGACACTATAGCTGCCCTCGCACAGCAGGCTACATCCCCGCCGTCGAGAGTTTTGTTGCAAATAATTTATAAATTATGGATAGCATTTACCCATCAATGAGCTTGAATTGGAATCACGGTCACTTTCAGTGGGAGAGTGCCAAACAGAAAATTAAGGAATAAATTCTGTTTGTCCCTAAAGAACCCCTCTCTCCATCTTCCTCAGCAGGCAGCGTCCTCCACCACCCATTAATTGCCCTCAGAATTCATGGTGAATTGGTTTAGAGCTTGTCCTGATTCAGCTCTGTTCTCCCGGGTGTGGTCCATCAACAACTTTCATCAGCCTGACTCAGTGTGCTGAGTAACAAATGGTGTAATATGTATCCTTGGAAGTAAGTCCCATTGATTTTTTATGAGGCTTATCAGCAGATAAGTGGACACTGAGGCCTGAGGCTACCCAACCAATGCCATAAGGAGTAACAAAGATATTTTATGTTTCTTATTGTAAATGAAGGGTCAAGCCTACTAGTAGCAGTAAATCATCACAAGGCTGTAGGCGGGTAAGACAGAGTGCAATAAATGCTGGGAGCCTAGGGTTCAAGCATCATGCAGAGAGGAAAATTCAGAATAAATCTGCTGGGACACCCACTCAGAAATAGCTTGTTTCAAGGAGGCAAGGAATCCGGCAGGCTGGAAACAGATGAAAATAAGTTGTTATGTGCCGTCAAGTTGCTTCTGACTTATGGCAACCCTATGAATGAGTAATCTCCAAAATGTCCCGTCCTCAACAGCCCTGCTCAGCTTTTGTAGACTCAAGCTTTTGGCTTTTTCAATCCATCCTGTATTTGGTCTTCCTCTTTTCCTGCTGCCTTCCACCTTTCCCAGCATTCTTGTCTTTTCCAGAGAATCTGGCCTTCTTATGAGGTGCCCAAAGTAGGACAGCCTCCGTTTCATTAGTTTTTGCCTCCAGAATTAGTTCAGGTTTGATTTGATCTAGGACCCACTTGTTTGTCTTTCTGGTAGTCCAGGATACCCACAAAGCTCTCCTCCAACATCAAATTTCAAACAAATCTCCTTTTTTTTCTTGTCAGTTTTCTTAATTGTCCAGCTTTCACACCCATACATGGTTATCAGAAATACCATAGTGTGGATGACTGAGATAGATATGGAAACCAGATTTGTTTACGCTTCCTAGATCTGTCAGGAAAATATTTATCGCAGCCTCTTGCTCTCTCCGAAAAGCAAGGAAATAAACAAACAAAAGCCCCTCTTTCCTCCCTGAAATGAGATTTCTTTGCATGACTACCCACCCGCCAGGAAAATGTGGCAAATTTCTTAGGATATTTTTCTCCCAGAAGAAACACCCATCTGTGCAGAGTTATTACAATTCCTATGGGAAGGACATTTTGCTACACAACATTGAGCAGTTTCTGGCACAAAATAAGAGGAGAAAATCGGGGGGGGGGGGAAGCTTATTAAAATAAGACCAGGGGCTTATTTTTGTGAGAAGTCTTGTTGATACAAGAGAGTCTCAGCCAGACATCTTAGCATGAAAAGACTTGGAGACGTACTGAGAATTAGCAATTTCTTTTACATTCCCCACATCCTTAAGGAACTTGGAGATCCTAGCTGGTCTCCACTAAGCCATGCAACTCACCTTGGACCAGCCATGTTTCTCTCCCCCCCCCCCCCGCTGCCCAGCAAGAGCTACCTCACAGGGTTGCTGTGAGAATATAGATTTGACCAAATCAGGTCAAATAAATATTTCACTATCTGCCTTGAACTCTCTTTCTTGCCTATTAGTCTCAACATCTCTTTCCTGTGATATTGGTTGCTTGAGCAGAAGTGGCACCTCCTGGTTTTAAGCTGTAGCGGGCATTGGTGTTTCGGTACAAAACTACAGCCCTTCTTAAGGATGCCAGATCACTGGTTTCAATTGAAGTCCCATGTCTCTCACTCAACAGCTGTCTGTCTTATAATAAATTCCACTTTAAACCATTTTCAGAGAAAAAGAGCCAGGAGTCTTTCGTCTTTTGTTTATTTCCTAGGAAGTGTGGTATTTTACCCTTATTTTATTAGCACTGCTTTCTCTTGGGATCACTGTCTTCTGTGTTATCATATGTAGCAGAGTGGAGCCATTTATGCCACATAGTCCAATCGTACTCAGATGCTAAGTTGTGACAAATATTTTTGAAAGTAGACAGCAAGTAGACGTGATCCACCTGGACTGGGTAGGTGAGGCTCGTCAGCTTTGGAAGGCAGCCCATCTAGGAGAAGGAAAACTCTGATTTCAAACCTCCCCTGCCTTGTGGCTATATCCACTGATGGAAAAGGCTTCGAGGCAAAATCCGGAGCTGGAGTCCCGGAGGCAGTTCGCGTCGTTCTGGCAACTCCTGCGACGTCGCTGGAACCAGTTGCATCGGCTCTTACCTTTCCATTAGACTATTTCAGCGACATGGAGAGGGGGGATTTGCTGCTTGGGTAACAGCCTATCCTCCATATTATTCTACCCAGGCTTCATGCCCTGGAGAGGACACTCATACAGAGTGCATTACCATGGTCTTTCGAGACTGAAGGATGCCTAATGACAGGTAATTTAATAAAGAAGAAGAGGGCTGAGTCAAACTACCCCATCCTGTCTCACCACTTTAGTCACCAATTTGGGAGGGGGAGAGGGTGAATTTTGTCAGTGATGAGAAGAGACCATCAAATTGCCTCTCTTTACCAGTGGTCCTGGTGCATCGGCCTTTGGACTACCCATTATGCTGCAGGTTGTCCCCCCCCTTTTTTTTATCACACCAGACACCACAGTGGCTCCACACTGTCAGATTCACAAAAAGGTCCACATAAGCAAACTGACACTTTGTGAGAACCAGATACTGCATGGATGGCATTGCCATCTTCCTAAAGTCCACTAATTACAAGCAGTATTTTTTGCATCCCTTGCTGGTTCTTTTTGTTCAATCTGGCATGCATTTGCACATTGTTGTTGTTTTCTTGTTGCAACATGTTAGTTTGCAAGGCCAACACCTTTTGGAGCTTACATTCAAGTTCACCAATTACAATTAAATGAAGAAACAATAGGCAAGTGTTCAAACTGTTTGGCTGTGGATTGTCACAAACACAGCAACAGGGAATTCTGTGAAATTGTAGTCCAAAATTAATTTTGTCAAACCTGGCTGGAAGAACAACACTTAAGTTACATGTGCCTTAATTGTGGGAATAGATTTTCTGGCATTTTATTGGGAACACAGTAGTTCTTGTAGGAAACTTTGACAATAGACTCATTTTGACCAACTGTGGAAGAGCAATGTTTCACTAACGGCAGGGGCTTTTGCTAGCTCTCTCTTGTATTGTTCTATTAAATCAACACAATGAGCTCATGTTTGAAGCTGGCATTGTGAGAATATCAAAATCCCTTAGGCCGAACCTTGATTTTATTGGCCAAGTCTCATTGATTAAAATTCCAGGAGACTCACAATACTAGAGTGCTATATGCCGTGTTATGAGCTATGCTGAATACTGATGGAGGATAAACAGAAACGCTTGAAGGCAACTTGCTCTTTCTGTTTAACTTAGGCTGAAATACGGTGGGCAAACAAAAAGAATAGAGCCATACCACCGTGCAAGCAAAAGCTGTAAATCAGTTTCCTCATTAATGGTTTCTATTTAATGTTCACTAAATCGGTGAATTATAAGAATGTGCAACACATACCTATTTGATTTAATCAGGCTATCTGTACCTGGGCTTATCTTCCTCCTGCTCCCTCCCCACATACATTCAAAACAGCTGCTTATTGTACAGGTGGAAGGGCAGGGGGAGCCAAGGCGCAAGGGGATCCACAAGGCAGGTTCTAGAGCAGGAAATGTTTAAAAGTTACTCTGCAGACATTTTTCTTCAGTGGCAGGTGTTTTTAGATATCTTCTTAGCACACATTAATGGCTTCTCAAGACTTTAAGTTGGTGTTTGCATCCTAGCTTGGATGGGAGTTTACTCCATTATTCTTGCTCGGCCATCTCTCCCTGCACTTTCAGTCGAATCCATTCCCCCAACCATGAGTCTTCCTTCATTATCCAGGCTCAGCTACCTGGTACTATGTCCTCTGATTTATACTCTTCCATCCAGTAGTTCTTCATCTCTCTTTCTCACACTCGTAGCAGCATCTGTCCCCCTTCCTTCTCTCTCTCTTTTCTATCTCCCTCCTTTCCCACCAAAACCATACCCTTCAACCATTGTGCCATTCCTGGGCTTTTGGTGTTTTTCTGAGTTGTGTTTAACACCTTCCCTTTTTGGGGACTGGTTTTTTCTATCTCTGACATCCCAGGTGGGGGAGGGGATGGCCTCTGTTAGACAGTCTAATTCTTTCCAAGACTTTTTAAAGGTGACAGAGCAGCGGATTGGACTGATTTTTTTTAAAATCTGTGAGATATTTACCATGTTTCAGAATAACAATCTCTAGCACCTTTCTCAAAAATTTCAGAACCCTGAAAAAGTAAACAGAATTACTAATTAAATTAAGGAGCCATTTTTTTGTTCCTGTGCCAGAATATTTTCTTTGTTCTGCACAGATGTCATCCAGGACTGCTACCTTACCATTTGTGTAGTTAAACATAGCTTTTTCCAGTCTGGTTATAAACCAAATGGTCTTTTAAGGTTATTGGTCTCCAGTTGCTTGTTTTTTTTTCAAGCTTAAGTTCTGATTTCCTAAGGTAATGTTCAGGTCTGCCACTTATGTGGAGTTGGCAGGCTATTTAATGCTATAATGTTTACTTCAGTGAGGCTTTTAGTTGGGATGTTTTTAAGCCACTTTAATAATCTCCTGGTTTTTGACATATTAAATTCTTTCGTGATTTTGTCTAGAGGGGCGGGGTATAAATCCAAATAAAGTAAAGTTAAAATAAAATTTTCTCTAATTATCTATTTTATTTTCTAAGACCAGAGAATCACTGACCAGCCAAAATAGCTTCTTTACTCCAAAGATTTTGCTGAAATTGTGAAAACTAGTTATAAATTTGGATGACTATTTCTTGTGCTAGGCCTTGGAAGATAGCTGATTCTGCATTCTCAGGGATAGAGAACTGGGACAAACTTTTCACTGCCTTGAGAAACTGTTCTCCGACCTCTGTGGCCAGACCATTCTATCCAATGTTGTGCTTTTAGTTGTTTAGACCTCATGGACCAGAGCACGGCAGGCCCTCCTGTCTTCCACTGCCTCCCGGAGTTGGGTCAAATTCATGTTGGTAGCTTCGATGACACTGTTCAGTCATCTCGTCCTCTGTCGTCCCCTTCTCCTCTTGCCTTCACACTTTCCCAACATCAGGGTCTTTTCCAGGGAATTTTCTCTTCTCATGAGATGGCCAAAGCATTGGAGCCTCAGCTTCAGAATCTGTCCTTCAGGGTTGATTTCCTTCAGAATGGATAGGTTTGTTCTCCTTGCAGTCCAGGGGACTCTCAAGAGTCTCCCCCAGCACCACAATTCAAAAGCATCAATTCTTCGGCGGTCAGCCTTCTTTATGGTCCAGCTCTCACTTCCATACATTGCTACTGGAAAAACCATAACTTTGACTATGTAGACCTTTGTCGGCAAGGTGATGTCTCTGCTTTCCAAGATGCTGTCTAGGTTTGTCATTACTTTCCTCCCAAGAAGCAAGTGTCTTTTAATTTCATGGCTGCTGTCACCATCTGCAGTGATCACGGAGCCCAAGAAAATAAAATCTGTCACTGCCTCCATATCTTCCCCTTCAATTTGCCAGGAGGTGATGGGACCAGTGGCCATGATCTTAGTTTTTTTGATGTTGAGCTTCAGACCATTTTTTGCACTCTCCTCTTTCACCCTCATTAAGAGGTTCTTTAATTCCTCCTCACTTTCTGCCATCAGAGTAGTATCATCTGCATATTGGAGGTTGTTGATATTTCTTCTGGCAATCTTAATTCCTGCTTGGGATTCCTCCAGTCCGGCCTTTCGCATGATGTATTCTGCATATAAGTTAAATAAGCAGAGAGACAATATACAGCCTCATTGTACCCCTTTCCCAATTTTATAGCAATCAGTTGTTGCATATCCAGTTCTAACTGTTGCTTCCTGTCCCACATATAGATTTATCAGGAGATAGATAAGGTGATCAGACACTCCCATTTCTTTAAGGACTTGCCATAGTTTGTTGTGGTCCACACAGTCAAAGGCTTTTGTATAGTCAATGAAGCAGAAGTAGATGTTTTTCTGAAACTCTCTGGCTTTCTCCCTAATCCAGCGCAAGTTAGCAATTTGGTCTCTAGTTCCTCTGCCCCTTCGAAATGCAGCTTGTACTTCTGGGAGTTCTCAGTCCACATACTGCTGAAGCCTACCTTGGAGGATTTTGAGCATAACCTTGCTAGCATGTGAAATGAGTACAATTGTATGGTAGTTGGAGCATTCTTTGGCACTGCCCTTCTTTGGGATTGGGATGTAAACTGATCTTTTCCAATCCTCTGGCCACTGCTGAGTTTTCCAAATTTGCTGGCATATTGAGTGTAGCACCTTAACAGCGTTATCTTTTAAGATTTTAAATGGTTCAACTGGAATGCCATCACCTCCACTGGCCTTGTTGTTAGCCATGCTTTCAAAGGCCCACTTGACTTCACTCTCCAGGATGTCTGGCTCAAGGTCAGCAACCACACTATCTGGGTTGTCCGGGACGTCCAGACCTTTCTGTTATGATACCTCTGTGTATTCTTGCCACCTCTTCTTGATGTCTTCTGCTTCTGTAAAGTCCCTACCATTTTTTTTCCTTTATCATGCCCATCTTTGCACAAAATGTTCCTTTAATATCTCCAATTTTCTTGAACAGATCTCTGGTTTTTCCCTTTCTATTCTTTTCCTCTATTTCTTTGCACTATTCATTTAAGAAGGCCCTCTTGTCTCTCCTTGCTATTCTTTGGAATTCTGCATTCAAGTTTCTGTAACTTTCCCTATCTCCCTTGCGTTTTGTTTCCCCTCTCTTCTCTGCTATTTGTAAGGCCTTGTTGGACAGCCACTTTGCTTTCTTGCATTTCCTTTTCTTTGGGATGGTTTTTGTTGCTGCCTCCTGTACAATGTTACGAGCCTCTATCCAAAGTTCTTCAGGCACTCTGTCCACCAAATCTAGTTCCTTAAATCTGTTCTGTACTTCCACTGTGTATTCATAAGGGATTTGGTTTAGATTATACCTGACTAGCCCAGTAGTTTTTCCTACTCTCTTCAGTTTAAGCTTGAATTTTGTTATAAGAAAATTGAAGCATTGTCTGATGTATATACTCACAGCAGCTAGACTACTCTGGGCCCAAAAATGGAAAAGCAAAGAGGTTCCAATGATAGAAGAGTTGTTAAAGAAGCAATGGGATATAGCAGAACTGGACACTCTATCAGAAGCACTACAGGAACAACCAAGAGACTATGTAAAATAAAGCTGGGAACTAATATACTCTTGGGCCCAGAGGAAGACAGGAGCGTAGGGCATATTTTACCATATATGTATATCTACTTAGTTTCCACTGGAAACCAAACTGGGGAGAGTGGAGGGTTAACGAGGCTGGAGTCTCTGACTCTAAAGGGGGGAGGGTTTAGTTTAGTAGAGGGTTTAGTTTAGTTTTTCTTCTTTATTATTCTCTCTTTTCTTTTACTATTTTTGTTTTTTGTATGTTTGAATTTAAATTAAAAAAAGAATTTTGCTATAAGTAGCTGATGATCAGAGTCACATTCAGCTCCAGGTCTTGTTTTTTCTGACTGTATAGAGCTTTTCCATTTTTGGCTGCAGAGAATATCAATTTGATTTTGGTATTGCCCATCTGGTGATGTCCATGTGTAGAGTCGCCTCTTGTGTTGTTGAAAAAGAGTTTGTGATGACCAGCTTGTTCTCTTGACAAAACTCTATTAGCCTTTGCCCCGCTTCGTTTTGAACTTCAAGGCCAAACTTACCTGTTGTTCCTTTTATCTCTTGACTCCCTATTTTAGCATTCCAATCCCCTATAATGACAAGAACATCTTTCTTTGGTGTCAGTTCTAGAAGGTGTTGTAAGTCTTCATAGAACTGGTCACTTTCAGCCTCATCAGCATCAGTGATTGGTGTATAAACATGGATGACTGTGATGTTGAAAGGTCTGCCTTGGATTCGTATTGAAATCATTCTATCATTTTTGAGATTGTATCCCATTACAGCTTTTCCCACTCTTTTGTTGACTATGAGGGCTACTCCACTTCTACAGGATTCTTGCCCACAATAGTAGATATGACAATCATCTGAACTGAATTTGCCAATTCCGTCCATTTTAGTTCACTGATGCCCAGGATGTCAATGTTTATTCTTGCCATCTCCTGTTTGACCACCTCCAGCTTCCTAAGGTTCATAGATCTTACATTCCAGGTTCCTATGCAGTATTTTTCTTTGCAGCATCAGACTTTCCTTTCACTTCCAGGCACGTCCACAGCTGAGCGTCCTTTCGGCTTTGGCCCAACCACTTCAGTAGCTCTGGAATTACTCGTACTTGTCCTCCGCTCTTCCTCAGTAGCATGTTGGATGCCATCTGACCTGAGGGGCTCATCTTCCAGTGTCATATCTTTTAGCCTTTTGTTTCTGTCCATGGAGTTTTCTTGGCAAAGATACTGGAGTGGCTTGCCAGTTCCTGCTCCAGATGGATTGCATTTAGTCAGAACTCTCCACTGTCCGTCTTAGGTGTCCTTGCATGGCATAGCCCACAGTTTCTCTGAATTACTCAGGCCCCTTCACCACGACAAGGCAGCAATCCATGAAGGGGACTGTTGTGCTGAACTTCTGCAAATTGGACTAGTGATATGTATTTTTAGTGGGGTACAGACTGACCATGCACTGTTGGGCTATAAACTCATCAGCAAATGTTAACTGCAGGTTATATCTATTTTGCCACCTTCTATTACTGAAAAATGGGGGGATTTTGTTATCATGAATACAGTCTAGTTGGGAGGTATCTACCTGTTTGAGTACTGCTTCTCTGTTGTTACCACCAAGTGTATAGCCTCAGACACTACTCCAAGTATAATATATTTATATATTGTACTTTAAAAATTGTCAGGGGGGTTTAAAGGAAAAGGCTGTATTAGACAGTTTATAAACAGAGGACACTGTGTGACTGCTCAAATCTGTTATTATCTCTGTATTTGTATCTGCCCTAATATTTACAGGCTTGTCTAATATAGGGCTTCTTTACTGTCTATGATGTCTCTCAGCTGTAAGTCTCATGCTGGATATTCCTGGGCATCACTGGTGTCTGATTCTATGTGTTTCCTGCATATGAAGTATATCAGCCGCCTAGAGTGGACCGTTGGTCCAGATAGGCGGGATAAAAAATCAAATAAATAAATAAATAAATAAATCACAATAATGTGTCTAGCAGAGCTGGTGCAGTATCTCTTCCTTGGTATTTACAAGTCCTCTGTGTTAACAGAAATTATGGTTATCTTTGGTCCTGACAAGGGCCCTTATATTATTGATGGCTACTTGCCTGTGATCCATGCACAGAAACAAAGCACAGGGTTCTTTTACTAGAAATAATAGAAGCCAGGTGATTCCTAGTAGGTTGGAAGGAGATGGAATCTTCCATGCTGAAGTGCAGTCTCTCTTAACCTGTTTCTTTCATAATCAGGTCCCCGGTGGTCCCTTGGCTTCCACTGACTTTCTCACTTAGGATTACACCTAAACATAAGCTCTAGCTTTGTTTAAGACAGTTAATCATGTTTTCCATTACATCTACTATTAGCCAACTTAACAGGCCTGTACTCCTCAAATGGAGCTGCAGTCAGATATTGGGTTACAGCCTGTCTTTTTCATGTATACAGGAGGGAGCCAAAACAAACCCTATTGCTTTCCCTTTGTTCCACTAAGGCTCTGCAGTCTCTACCTGGAAATTCAGTTTAGCTTGAAAGACGATTGTATCTGGCTAGGTTGCAGTGTGTGTGTGTGTGTGTGTGTGTGTGTGTGTGTGTGTGTGTGTGTGTGTGTGTGTGTGTGTGTGTGTGTGTGTGTGTGTGTGTGTGTGTGTGTGTGTGTGTGTGTGTGTGTGCGTGTGCGTGTGCGTGTGCGTGTGTGTGTGTTTTATTTCTGTTCCTTTATCTTTCTGTTCTGTTCTTTAATAAATGCATTAGTGACAACACTAATACAACTGTATAAAGACTATCTCCTTCTTCAGATTCTCTGTGGGGCTCCAGTGTGGGCTTTTTCAAACATTACAAATTGGAATCTGTCTAACACAAATTTTTAACCAGAGCACTAGGGGTACCAAGATCTACTCCCATGGCCACAGTCCTTTCTGAGACATCTTGCTACTCAGTGGGTACTCTTGTTAAGAAAGCAGCCAAGTTGTTTCAGTTCAAGATAGTGCACCAAATGGCATCACCACTGGTCTATGAAGACATTTAATTGGAAACTAGATGTGATGTCTAGCCTAGTCTGAAGGTTAACTACATCCACATATTCGACAACTTAGCATAAACACACCGTGCTGGTCTGTAAAGGAAACTTTCTCATGTGCATAAACCCAGTTTCTTGAATACACAGGATTTAATATTAAAAGTATGAGGGGACACAGCTAATTTATGTGGATATCTGCCTCTCCAGCCCTGCAAGGGAGCATGGGCTGTTGATCACACTGGTTTATATCACACTAAAACTGCTAAAGTGGAGGAAGATGACAATTACAAGACAATGTTGCACAAACACAATTTTATTAAGTGACTGGCACCATTCTAGGTTGTTTAGTTTACTTCTCTCACAATGGTTTTCACTTTATTTAATGGCTCTGTGAAAATTCACATCTCCTCAGCATTTGCAGGGTGTGATCTTCTGTAAACGAACAACCTGTAGAGGAAGGCGTCAGACTTTGCTCTTTTATACCTCAAGATGTTGCGTAGGATGCAAGGGAAAATGCAAGATCTGCATTTTTCCAGAGTAGCTGAAGTAGAATAAATCCTCTCTCTGTCTCAGGCAGGAGATGTAGGGAGGCAACCCAATGGGTCCTTTTACAATGAAAATGGCTGAGGTAAAGGGAAGTTCCCTTATTGGTACTGTGGAAAATCACCCCATGATGTGATTTCTCCTCAAAGTTGTTATTCCGTTCCCTCCCTCTAAAATTTCATTGTTCTGCAGCATCTTTAGATCAATCTTATACCCTTTGCTTCCAAGACAAAGCAGCGGTTGCCTTGCATACTTCTACAACAATATTTTCTCATAAAATGTGCCCCAATTTTGTAACATCTATGATTTCAGAATACATATTTCTCAAGAGTGCAATTACATATATACTTGACAGCAGTTCCCACATTGACTTGCAGCTTAATCTGTGAACAGGTTTCAGTGGGAGAACTGTTTGAGGTGATGCTTAAATGCAGAAGAAAAAGCCTTCGCCTGATTGCAACGGATGACAAGAGAGGTGCTAAGTGAACCTCATGGGGAGAGGGTTCTGGAAATGGAGTGACAATGATAAACTGCCGCTTGAACATCTCATGCACCTTGAAACCCTATTAGGGCTAACTAAAACCCAGTAGGGTTTTCAAGGGACGTGTAATGTTTAAGGAGTTCGCCATTGCCATTCTCCAATGAGTTTCCATGGGCAAGCAGGGATTTGACCCCAGGATCCAACCCTATGTCCTCTACACCACATTGGCTTGATAGGCTGTCCCTCCCCAAGTGACATATCCTGCGTGGCACCAGGGAAGAGGGATGCTTGATGGATGATGCCTCATCTATTGGAATTCTGCCCCCATGGATCTCATTTGATGCTTTTTTTGTAACCTTTTGATTTTAAGCAATCGGCTCTTCATTTCCTCAAATTTTCTAAGAAGATTAAAAACAGGTACTGTATAGCTAAAGTGTGACCCTGCAGATGTTTTTGGACTGTAACTCTCATCAACTCTAGCCAGCAAAGCCGATGTTGAGGAATGCTGGGAACTGCAGTCCAACAATATTTAGAGCACCACACTTTGCCCACCTCCATTTAAATCTGAACAAAGTGGGAGTTATGCTTTTTCTGCCTATGTTGAAATTTCATTGTTTATGTTGCCGTTATATTGCATTCCTACAATACATAAGATATCTCAAATTTTATCTGATGGTCAGTGTGCACATCTACTAAGCTCCAAAAGTGGTGTGATATGGCTTGCTCACAGATGTAAATCAACACTTGATGCCTCACTCTTCAAATCATGTACACACATAATGTGAATCAGCACATTAGGCATTAATCCACTCTACAAAAAAATAAATTCTAAGACAAAGAGTCTTTTCTGACAAGTCTGTTAGGAAAATAAGTTGTACGGTAGAGTCTAAATCTGCAGGAGGAGTGCCACCCCTGCCAAAACCCACTTGGAAGGTTTTGCTTTAGTCTTCAGATTAAAGGTCCAGACATACGTTGGGCCCCGTTGGCGGGTTTTGTACACAGGACATGGGTACACATTGCGGACATCTTGTTTGTCAACGGGGATGGCTTTGATGAAAATAATGGGCATTGATGGCGTCAGGTCTTTCAGGCGGGCATCAGCAATTAAACCTGTCTGTAGTGAAGAGAAAAACAAAACCATGAGATATTGACAAGCCCACTTTTATTGCATCTTTCCTGTTGCACCCACATGCTTCTTTCTCCAACACTTTGCAGAAGCTATTATACCCAATTTAAGGATCTGAACACCATGTTAGCATTATTTTTCTGGCATTTCTCAGAACTGTACCTGCAATTCTTCTCTCTTCCTAGTTTTGTATTGTATTACAAGCCTTTTTTCTCCCCTTCTCACATGCAAATGTATATATATTCTTGTACAAATATTTCTAGAATGTACTCATCTGTGTACATATTTCTCTAATGCACAACAAAAACAAAATCTAAAATATTGTGTCACTTTTTAGACGTTTTTTCTACTGCATTTTATACACATTGCTTTGCATGTGTAAAGTATTTTCTTAATAAACACATTTTTTAATTGTTCACCTTTTTCAAATGTTCTCTTGAATTTCTGGTTTGTGCAGATTTCTCACAGTGTCCTACATGGCTATCTAGATCACGGCTTGCTCTTCCATGAGCTCCCCTTGCTAAAAATTCCTGCTGTGCCTAATTCCTTTTTAAGGTCCCCCACTTCATTAGCTCTGGGGCTACTTGTACTTGTCCTCCGCTCTTCCTCAGTAGCATGTTGGACGCCTTTTGACCTGAAGGGCCCATCTTCCAGCGTCATATCTTTTAGCCTTTTGTTTCTGATCATGGGGCGTTCTTGGCAAAGATACTGGAGTGGCTTGAGGAACTCTCCACTATGTCCTGTCCGTCTTGGATGGCCTTGCACGGCATAGCCCATAGCTTCTCTGAGTTACTCAAGCCCCTTTGCCACAACAAGGCAGCAATCCATGAAGGGGAGTAAAATGTTATATGACTGTAATTTCTGATAATAGATAGCACCTGCTCAGTTTAATATTTTTGAAACATTCAGTAAACATTGAATAATCCTTAAAACAACATCTCTTCAAGGAGCTGGTGCTCCCACTTATTTTCACTTGCAATACAACCTTTTTTCCCCCAAGTGTCTTTCAAGCTGGCACCTTGTCGTTTGAAAGAAACAAAGGAAATCAATTCCTCATGAAATATACCTCTATTTTTAGATGGAGAAAGTTTTCAATCTCTCTCTGATCATTCCATGACATTAATTCATTTTTTTATTTGCATGTTTATCTCCCTGTTGATCAAAGGAAGCTTTAGCTTAGAAACAACCATGTTTGCAGCTTGGAACTATCATTTGGTGTACAGGTGTATGTGTTGAGCAAGTACTTGCTCAGTGCCAGGATAATTAGCACCAAAGCAATCTTTACTGAAAGAATTTGTTATCCCACCTTTCTGCATAAATGTTCAAAAGAGGCTAACAATAAAGTTGATCAAACTGTAAATGAGTGCATGCAACAAAACAATAGAGAATGTAATACACAACAACCAACAATTATATCAAGTCTATGATAGGACAGAAATCATACTACAGATGAATTCTACTCTCCTTCCAAGGAGCTCAGAATGGTCTACTAGGTGCATCCTCATGGTTGCTACCACCTCATGCGGTGGGTTAAAGTGAGAGACTGTGACTATCCCAAGGTCAGTGAATCAGCTTAATAACTGAGAGAGGAACCTATTATGTCACCAATTCATGAAACTAGAAGTGTTCATGGCTTTGGACATGTATTAGTTGGATTTTCTGTAAACAAATTGCACACTCTCTGTGGACTCATGATGGTTACATGCAGAAACACTTGAAACATTAAAGTTCCTTTGAAGAAATCTATGCTCACTGCTTACCTTAGAAGAGGAATAAGAACCAATCATGGGCTAAGAACAGAACTACATAATACTAATTATACATTATCAAGTCATTCCCTCCAGGTTTTTGAGGTGCCTAATACTCAGATACTGTATACAGAATCTCACTTTGGGGTAGGACTCTGGGATCCTGCAACTTGCCCACAACTGCACAGGTGTCAAGGTGCATCATCACATTAGCTACATCCACTAAGGTGACTTCAGTTGGCCCCTCTCCCAGGAGGCACAGGGGGGATTTAATCAGCCCTTGGCTCCACAGCTGGGGGCTCCAACTCACCGAGTTGTATCAGCCATTCCTAATATGGAAAAGAAGCTCTGAAAAGTTGGTTAGGAATGGGGGAAAGTGGTGGGGTAGGTGGGATAACAGCCTCCTAAATCACCTTCGTCCCTTCTCTTCCTTTCTACCATCCCAGAATGTGTTTAGCCTTGTAAACAGTTCTAAATTCCAAACTACTTCTCCATGAAGACACATGGATTCCCATTCCAAGATGCCACATGGCTTCTGAGACCTTTCCTGAGCAGATCTGTTCCCCTGACAAAAGTTTCATATGCACAAATCTTTGTAAGGATTTTTGACTGTTTCTCTAGTGCCAACACTTGCTCCCTCTCCCCCTGCTTTTTTCTCACATTTTTTCACAGATTACATGGTGGCACATATGTTTGCCAGTGTATGCATAGCAAACCATGCAAACCTTCAATGTTACATGTGCCTAGAACAGTATTCCCCAAGCTGGCACCCTCAAAGTGGCTTAGACTGCAACTCTTATCACTTCCAGCAAGTATGCTTAACAGTTAGGGACAGTGGGAAACCACTTTTGAAACAAAAACAAGTAGCGGACCCAGCAATGAAAATCTGCCGTATAAATATTTATTTCCTACATATATTGCAATACATTTCATAGGTACATACCACTTACTTTCCACCAGCACAACAAGAGTAATATCACAAGCAGTGGCACATTGCTTCTAATTACAGAAGTCCTGCTTTGGTTTTGAATCATGCACAAATTATACATGAGATAAGGTCTTGGTTTCCAAAGCA
The DNA here is from genome assembly GCF_051106095.1 of Pogona vitticeps. Classification (NCBI taxonomy): domain Eukaryota; kingdom Metazoa; phylum Chordata; class Lepidosauria; order Squamata; family Agamidae; genus Pogona; species Pogona vitticeps. The sequence goes on along the minus strand of NC_135784.1, from coordinate 125,544,566 downwards.
TAGAGCCAGCGTTTGTCCGAAGATAATCTTCCGTGGCCACGTGGCCAGCGCAACTAGACACAGAACGCTGTTACCTTCCCACCATGATGGTACCTATTTATCTACTCACATTTTACATGGTTTTGAACTGCTAGGTTGACAGGAGCTGGGACAAGCGATGGGAGCTCACTCCGTCACATGGATTCGGTCTTCTGACTACTGGTCTTCTGACCCTGCAGCACAGAGGCTTTTGCGGTTTAACCCGCAGCGCCACCACGTCCCCTGAGAGGAGGTCTAGCACAACCCAAAATTGAAGTGGGAACTCTTTAAATGGCAGCAACCTGTTACTGCCAGCAATATTGTGCCAGCGGAGCTACACAACAGGATTTTTTGGGGAAATGTTTTTAGGAAGGCAGGATTGTGGCCTGCAGAACTGTGACCACTCAAAAGAAAATGGTTGCTTTTTCCTGATCTCCTGAGACTCAACAGCAAAAACCTTATAGTTAAACAAAAAAGGGGACTGATTGAAACTAAGTTTAAGATAAAATCAGGAATCCACAGGAACAAAAAAAGCATCATTAGATTCAATTTTCAGAGCAAAAAAAAATTATTGCAGACGAAAGGTCTAGTGGGTGGAGCTGAGTGTCCTATCATGAGGAAGAATTCAGTGAAAGGGCCTCAGTGCAATTTGGATTTAACATGTGAGGTAGCTGAACAAATAAAACAACTCTGTCAAGAATGGGCTGCTGCTATTAATCTTCTTCAAATACAAGCTAGGGATCTGTCGGAGAAACTATTTGGCCTAGCAAATACTGCTAGTCAACCTTGCAGTTGGGGACTGAACACCAACAGTCTATAAAAACTTTGGCAGGCTGGACAGCAGAACTGAAATTGAATTCTTGGAGAATAAAGGGAGATGGCCCAATTTTCAGAGCAAGAGGAGTCAATTCTCCAGCATCTGAAACTGACATGATTACTTTAACCCTCTAAATATTTACTGATTTGTTCCCTGAATTGCATATTTCAAAGGACGATTTTATTTCAGTGCACAGATCTTCCCCTCCTTCAGTAAGGGAAAATAGAAAGCCTGGTGACAATAGTTTTCAGATTTGCAAGGGAACACAGGAAATATGCCATTTTAGCAGCTCTTAAATGTAAGAATCCTATTGTGTTCCTGGATACAGATATACAACTTTATCAAGTTATGATGAAGGTCCCTTGAGTTTCATCATTATCATCTCAGAATTGTAGAAGGCTTTGCAATGCAGCAAAATATACCAGCCATTCACAAGCTTCTTAAGAGGAGGAAAAACATACAGATGAGAGCATCAAACAAATCTTATTGTTAATAATGATGGGAAAAGTACCACTCTCAATTCACTTTCTGAGGCACTAGATTACCCACCTTCCCTGCATATAATCCCTCCTGCAGAGATGCCCATCTTGCCAGAAAAGTAATCTTTTGGATCATCCCTGCTACTTCCTTTGACCTTAGATCCCTTTTTAAGGAAAAAGGCAGGGGAAAATATTTTAAATAAATACATAAATAAATAAATAAAGTGAACTTCCATGGACAAGTCCACTTCCTGAGACGTAAGAGTGGGGCGACATGGCAAATATTGATACAGTTGTACATGGCCCTCAAAGATACTGTACTGTTTGTTTCCTGAGCACAGGTTGATGGTGGTGTGGCATTTCACACCTGGCAATGAACCCTGTTGATATTCAGGTTCCCTCCCAGGAAGCATTTTCTATAAACAAAGAAAATAGTACATAGCTAAATTAATAATAAGCAGGAACAAGAAATCAAGAGAGAAATCAAGAGTCACATGCAGTGAATTTCCATAATCCAAAAAGTGGAGGATTGAGATGCCCAGATTTTAAAATCTATTATGTAGCATTCCAGATAAAATAAATTTTTCATGTACTTGTTGACTCCCATCCTCCCACTGGAAATAAAATCTCAGAATTTGGAAAGAGCTTTTATTTCTCCTATAAATTCAATTCCATACCATTGATGACAAATCCATTCCTTAAGAGTGCAGTAAAACTTCAGATGGACTGGCAAAATATATTGTTTTCTGCTCCATCCCTATTTACCCCCTTCCTTAACCACCCCTTATTTTATAAAATTGACAAATGGACTCAGTTTAAATTGTGGAAAGACTGTAATTTACTATAGCTGCATGACAGTGCACTATATTATTGTGCAACTGAGCAAATCAACATTCTACAAGGCACTTCTAAAAATGGGGGAAGCTGACACCAAAAAAACCTTGAAGTTTGAAAGTGGATGTCAGATCAATACCAAATTTGGCACAGATGTAGCAGATAGAGTAATCTGCTCTTGCTCTGTTTGGAGAAGTTTTGGGCAAAGGGTTTTCAAATAATGATTTTTTAAAAAAATAAGTAAAACTGTTACTCCCTGATTAGAAATAGGTGACCCTGAACATCCCCAGATTTAAAATAGTTCATTTAAATTGAAAAGACCAGTCTTGCTTATCTTGAAGAGAATCATTGGCCTCATACTTTTTTTTTAATTTGGAAAGTATTCAGGATCCAGGGGCTGAAGTATTGGTCTTCAAAATAGGCCTTTCAAATGGGGAAAACAGTGACTTTGTTATAAACTGAGCATGCATGGTAAAGACTTGCTAGACAGATGATATGTAGTGTCTGGGCAAGGGAGAATTACAGGTCAAAAAAAGTTTGCAACTATTATAGAAGGAGTAAAAAAGTAGTTTGCTTTAAGGAAAGAAATGAAGTGACTCCTTCAGAAAGGGGAACACTTTGCCATGTATCTCAGGGAATGAGTATGCAATTTTCTAAAGCATATTCAAAGTATTTCTGCATTACAAAAGTGCAGAGCAGTTGTGTTTGTCCCAGCCCTGAGTACTTTCAGTAAACATTATCTCAAAATTCCTGAAACCTGACTCCTGATCCATGTTTTCAAAGAAGTAATCAGCTCCAGGTCTCAGGCAATCTGAACTTTGAACCTGTCAATCACAACCCAAATTAATTTTAACTCCTTTCTAGCCAAACAAGGATTTGTGCTTACAAAGGTATTCTGTGCCTGGTTGGAAAAATATTTTTAAAGATATTTAAAAAGAATGCAGAACAAATATTTAGAACAGTCATTTAAGCTGTGAAATTACTGGGCTTTTTTGTTTTGTTTTTTGCTTTATGGCTGGGGATGGACTTACTCAACATTAAAAGAGCTTTGTTTCTGTATCCTGTCATCTCAGCCACTCCACCCATCTTGTCACTATACAATTGTTTGGGATTTTTAAAAAAAAAAACCTCAAAAAATGTCATCAATTAACTTCTGATGAGTGGTGACCATACAAGTTAACGACCTCTAAAATGTCTGCTCTGCTCAGATGTTGCAAGCAAAGAGCATCTCATGTTAAGTTATTCTGCCTTCCTACTGTTTCCCCCCCCGCCGCCCCGCTTCCTGGCAATATTGTTCTTTCAAAAGTCAAGGGGCCATATTTTGGAAAGCATGCACACATGTCCAAGGAGGTTTTGATCCAATATAGCTTTTCTTCTTCTGTTTGCCCAACTCAAGGAAAGGGTTTGGAAATTGGAATGTAGTTTTCTAGTCTGCATTCTGCAGAAGGGCATGGCAACTTAGTTTACCTGAAAGGTTAAAGGGTTTGTATGTTTTTCCATTGTACGTATTGCACTTATTCACACCTTTGCTTCACCATTTTATTAAGTCCAAAAACAACCCTTCAGAATATTTTGTCGAGAGAAACTATAGCCACATCCAGACAGTTGTTGCTTCTGTCCTCTCCCAGCAACCATAGTACAGATCATGTATTTATTTTCTCTGATCTTTTAGCGCTGGATAATTCTACATGAGGGATGTTTTTGTTGGAAACTGTGTGTAATGTATGTATACTTAAACTTGCATTTTAAGAAGCCAGGAAACTGAATTATTCCTCAAAAAAGAAACAAACTCCAGTTTATGAATGTGGTATATTCCGTTCCTGTATCCACAATTCAAATTCTGGGATGCCAGGAAATTGCCCAATATTGCTGCACAATATTTCCTGCATTTCTAGCAGAAAAAAGGATGTCAAGCTTTACATAGCAAAGGGCAGCCTGAATGTCGACAACAGCAATGGTAGCAGTCAAGATGGTCTGCAGGATATCCTGTTTATGCTCACTACCATTCACAGTTGTCAGAAAACAGCCATGACAATTGATTCGTGTTTTTTAAGTAGTGGCTTACTGATGAAAAAGAAGCCAGCTCCTGAGATTTTCCCTTGCTTGGTTTCACTTTGTGAATGACAACCCTGAGATCTTGTGTGACCTCTTTGTTGCATGTGATTTAATGGCTTGCAAGACAAAGAGCAGCCCTCTTGGTTGGCAACTATGAAATTGATTCAAAAACCAGGAGGGTGACAGGGGGCCAGTCAGCAGGCATGACTATCTCTGGGGAAGGTGAAGACCAGCTCCCTCAGATGACCAGCTCTGGAAATAGGGGCCCAAGCATGAGTACCAGCTATTGGGCATAAAAGCTTGTGGCGCCCCATACAGGTGCCTGCCAGGATGGCCAAGGGTGGCATACTGTTTGTTCCATTTCACTTTTTGTGGTCTGTCCTGTATACATGGGTGTAATAACTTTTGGTGACCTTCTTTTCTTTTCCCATATCCTGCATTCAGCTCACATTTCTGGAAGCAACTGTAGGTCTGATGTATCCAAGCTGGCCAATTCCTGATTTTCTGATGTGCCTGATTAACTTGACTGGATTTCCTGGTTAGTCAGAAGATGGGTCATGATGGCTTTTCCACACATTGAGCCTGCATTCATAGTCACTCACATCACTTTAGTACCATGTACTGTTTCTGTGAAACTCAGCCAGGAGAAAGAGGATCCCAACTACCTTTACGTTATCTGTAATTCATTGATCCGTGTATCCCACTTCTGTAACTTAATTATAGAGGTTGTCCTGCTGCACTATGCAATGCTTGAAAGCTCTGAACGCTTTCCTAACTACCAAGTCACCACCCCAGCTTAACCACCCAAGAATAAGTCTGAGCCTTGGTAGGAGACAAAAGGGTCGTGGTGGCACTGTGGGCTGAACCACAGAAGCCTGTGCTGCAGGGTCAGAAGACCAAGCAGTCATAAGATCGAATCCACATGACAGAGTGAGCGCCCGTCACTTGTCCCAGCTCCCACCAACCTAGCGGTTCGAAAGCATGCAAATGTGAGTGGATTAATAGGGACCACCTCGGTGGGAAGGTAACAGCATTCCGTGTCTAAGTCGCACTGGCCATGTGACCACGGAAGATTGTCTTCGGACAAAACGCTGGCTCTATGGCTTGGAAACGGGGATGAGCACCGCCCCCTAGAATCGAACACGACTGGACAAAAATTGTCAAGGGGAACCTTTACCTTTACCTTGGTAGGAGACACAGCTTTCCTCCAGATACAGCTAAGCAGATGCTGCCTGAGGAAAGGTGTTCCTGGTTATTGCTTTAGTTCTAAAACGTGCCAGCAACAAAGCAACATTTCCTAACGAAGCCATACTGAGCAGATAGCTCTTCTGCTCAATGTTTTTTGCTCTAATCAGTCCTTGTCTATTGCCCTCCATTTTATTCCTGGATATCACCTTTCCCCAGGTGGGCAGCAGCAACCAAATGCAACCTGGCATGGTCAAACAGGCTTTCTTCTGAAGTCTTACACAGAGAAATAAGAGCCATACCCAGCGCCATTCACTCCAGACCCCACTACTTCCAGCAGACACTGGTGCTCCTTGAAAGAATCAGAGGTGTTCTCCCTCTCTGCCTGCCCCCAGCTCCACACCCTTGCTCATCCTCTGCTGGGACTCATGAGGGATCAATTAACCTGCCAATGAGGTGGCTCTGATCTCTTCTGCTGTGAAACAACCCAAGCCAGGGAACAAAGGAAAGCCATTGATTTGTACGCATCAGTGATGGGACAGGAGCCAATAAGCCTTTTAGCTTCAAAGCTGACAGCACCAGCTGCTCCTTTTGGCAAGGTCTTTAAGAACAGGAGTTTTCTGTGTCTGCACGGGGGGGGGGGCGGCAGGCTGTGCGCTCTATTTAAAAGAGGGGGAGAAAATGCAGTTGTGTTCAGATCCGCACAACACAAACCATGTAACACAGAAATACAAATTCTGGCATCAGGCAATTATGCAAACTAACTTTGCTTCTAATACCACCACCACCACCAAAAGCTACATTTTGAGAAATCTAGAATATGCTGCCAGAACTTGGAGGTATCAGGGTGCGAATGGCGAGTCAACATGCATAAATTAGACTTGAGCCCATATTAGTTCTTCTTAATCTCATTTCTTTCAGTACTTTAAACCCTTTTGTTTACCCATGTGTTTGTTTTCAAAGCGCATGCAAAGTGTCTAGAGAGCCCAAGAGTTCCATTTTAAAGAATCCAGGGGACTCTGTAGTCCTTGACCTATTCAACAGGAAGCTTCTGAGCCTTGGGAGCAAAGGAGCTGCCCTAACTCTTCAGACTCATGCCTGATCAAGTCTGAAGAAGCCTCCTGACCTGACTAAGCTCAGTTTCCAGCAGGGTCCCATTATCTCTTCCTCGCCTCCATAAGACCAGTCCTACCTGCGGCTGCCGAGATTGTGCAGCCTTTTTGCTCGGACAACTTGGAAAGTTTCCCTGAGTACCACTAAGCCCAGAATTGTTTCTATTAGGTATGATACCCGATAACATAGATAAGTCAAAGGAACACATAGTTATATATATTATTACAGTAGCCAGAATTATGTATGGTAGAAATTGGAAAAGTCCGGCGGTACCGGAACAAGAAGATCTTACTGAAAAGATACGGGAAATAGCTGAAATGGACATCTTATCAGAAGTTATGAAAGATCAACCCCTGCAAAAGGCAACAGAAAGATGGGACTTATTTTATAAATGAACTGAATCAACAGGTAGTAGCTGAATATATATAGTGAAATGAGAACTTTACATACAAGGCAGAAAAAAGAATTATTTCAAATTTGATATGGCAATAGGTATAGATTGGATATTAGTATGTCATAGTTTCCCCTCTCCCTTACAAATCCCAACTCCCCTTTTCCTTTGTTACCCTTTATATTAAAAAATATTTAAAAAAAAAAAAAGAAAGTTTCCCTGAGTTGAACCCTTTTGGCTTGTTTAGGAACTAGGCAGTTTTGTGAGCCTGAAAATGCAGGAGCTTTTGCAAAGTGCTGTCTAGGCAGCCATTAATGTACAGATCAAAATGCGTGGGGAAAGCAGTGGAGCAGTTTCAAGGTTTACCCAGTTTGTTTCATTTTGTTAAACCAAAGGTTTCCTCTCACTGAAGGTCAGCATTTCCACATCAAAATGGAAACTCACAAAGATTCAGCTCACCTCCACTATAAATGCAAGGAAACCAGAAAGGCAAAACCAAAAACAAGCAAGGAAACAAACAATAACACCCACAGGTTGACGAGGCAGCGAATCCCATTCTTCACTTCTTCTCCTCCCACCACTAGAAATACTAACAAGCCACTACCTGACATTTAAGATTACACTACAAAATTTTCCACACACTTTGATGTCATTTTTCTATGCAGCCGGAGAAGTTTTTTTTTTTACTGTTTTGTTTTTTAAAAGTTTTTGTTGTTGTTGTCAGGATGCTGAACTCCATGGCAAGATATACATTTTGCATTTGCCAAGTCAGCCTATTAGTATGCATGCCACAACTCTTAGCCCTGGCTCTAAGTGGCAACTGTTAACACACTGAAACAAAATAACAAAGAGGTGAGGTTCATTCTGGCAGAACAGGAATCCTTTTGGGAGACCAAAGCCAACGGCGCACAGCCATCACCACAAAGAAGTTTTTCTGTACAACGCGGTAGAATACAGCACAGCAGAGTAGAGTATAGCACAGTATTAATAGAGTCTGCAGTAGCCATGCATGTAAGAAAAATATTAAAAGTAACTCCTGGAATTTGCTGCAATAAGCGCTCACAGTAACAGCTCCCTTTCCATGATAACTTCTTGTCTAAAAATATTAATATATACCTGCACATCCCAGCGTGCACCTTCCATGAACAAACCATGGATGCAGGCGCCTTCCCGTGGTGGGCTGGTGAAATCATCACGGCTTCTCTTGGTCACATCACACTGTAGGGTCATTTTATCCAACGGCCACTCATTTTTCCGGGCTGTGGACTGCATTATGGCTGTCAAGAAAGACTGGGGGTTGAAGAATCCTGCCAGCCACACTACAGACGGTAGCATGAAGTCTCCTGTCCATGTCTCCAACTCCTTGATACGATTTAGAAGATCAGCAAACCAGCCACCCAGGCCAGCCATGGACGGATAAGCCCTCCGGGTCCATGTCTCAGGCACTGTGTCTAGGAAGATGGCATTCTGTAAAGTCTCCATATCACTAGTCATTGTCAATTCACCCTGGAAAAGGTATAAAAGGGGATGGGGGTGGGAGGGGGGGAGAGCACAAGATGCAAAGCACTGGCTTGAGTAAAATGCCACAAAAATGTGAAAAAGGCATATTTAATAGCCATCATTCAGGAGGATTTACAGTGAATCAAAAGCTTCCATGTTCAGCTGCATGTAACAATGAAGGATATAGGGCAGGCAGCATTTGGGGAAAGTAAGGCTAGACACATGTTCTAAACACACACACACATGTACAGTATTTTAAACTAGTAGAAGGTTTACATAGTAATCCTCCTTGCTAATCCTGACAGGCCTGCCTGTTTCCTCAAATAAAGGACAAAAAACCCAGAAGAAAGGAAGGTGAGCATGTGGAGTAACTAATAAGTTGATAAAGAGAGGCCTGGAAATAGTGAAGAACTAGGTTTGCCGAAAAGGTCCAAGGATGCAAGAAACCCAGGAAAGCAAAGATTCTGAAGAAATGTACTCAGAACATGATGGAGATTTCAGGGAAAAGAGGAGGCAAGAGGCAAGGCAGCCAAATGGCTCACTTCAAAGTCGGGAATGGTCTGAAAAAGCAGACGAATGAATAGTGGACCCTGTGGGATTTTTGAACACTGCCTACCCCCTGCCTTTGAACAGCAGCACCATTGGGCAAGGTGACTTGGGAATTCCCCTTAGCTCCAAAAAAGGGTATGTTGACTAGATACTGTACATTGAATTGCAGAGAATGAGGAGGCTATGCCAACTATATGTTGTTAGGTCCACAGTCAGACAGGGAAATTCAACCATGCTGCTGCTACGCTCTGACAAGCTGTTTAAGGGGAGAGCTGTCCGCCCCACACCTCTCTTTTGTTCAGCCATAAACTAGCTCTATGCCTTCAGATGAAGCACAAGGCGCTATCTTGTCAGCCCTGGTGAAGTAAATTTCAGTTTTCCATCTTTCTGTACTGTAGTTGGAATTGTGGAAGAAAGGTCTCATCTTGTCTTTCACCTGCAGCATCAGAGTGTCTTGGGCTGGACCTAAAAAGGGTCAGATCCCTCCCCACCTCTTTGATAGCAATAAGAGGGAGGTGTGTGTGTGTGTGTGTGTGTGTGTGTGTGTGTGTGTGTGTGTGTGTGTGTGTGTGTGTGTGTGTGTGTGTGTGTGTGTGTGTGTGTGTGTGTGTGTGTGTGTGTGTGTGTGTGTGTGTGTGTGTGTGTGTGTGTGTGTGTGTGTGTGTGTGTGTGTGTGTAAGCATGTATCAGTGTATGTATGCATTATCCAATGTATACTTGATCTTTTCTCAAAGGATCTCAGGGTGACTAAATTTTACAGCAACAATGAAGATGACCCTCTACCTTCAGGCCCAGGTCCAGTTCCTTCAGTGACCGCTTAATTTCACTAGTGAGGAGATTCATCCTTTCACATTCCTGGAAGGCTACAACAATGTATGGAGTCCTCTCTTCCACCTTAGCCATCAGCTCGTGAATGTTAAACTCATCAGTGAGCTTCTCCAGGATGTCATCCAACACTGCCTTTACCTGCATACCAAAGGAAAGCAAGAGACGGCTGCTGAGAACTATTTGCGAAAGGCAGAAAGATCATCCCCAGGATGCAGGAGGAGTCTTCGGAAGGTTATATTATTACTGCTTCAGAATAGCTGAGACAGCCAACCTTGTTTCCTGTAAATCAGGTGGCATCCTCCAGATGTCTAAGGGCCACACATGCCCAACCTTAGACTTTTAAACAATTCCTCACACACCTCACAATTCTTTTTTCTTTTAAAGAAGGCTTACCTAACTGAAGGGTTCTCTCATGACCTCCAAAGGTCAAATGGAAAACGAAATACAGTAGGATGCCAGGTCCTCAAAAGTTACCTCCCATGACCTCTAGAGCAATAGTTCCCAACCTTGCACCCCCCAGAAGTTCTTAGACTGCAACCCTCAGAAATCATGGCCAGCACACTAGTGGCGAAGGCTTCTGAGAGTTTTAGTCTAAGAACATCTGGGGACCCAGGTTTGGGAAGCACTGCTCTCTAGAGGGCACAAGGGGACCTTCTGAAGAAAATGTTTTTCTAAAAAATTGGGATGTGGGGAGTTTGGAGGACCCTGAAGGCCGCATGTGGCCCACAGGTTGCTTGTTGCCAGTCCCTGCTCTAAATCTGACCTCTTAATGGATAATGACACTCTCCATACCTACAAGGAAAATCCTTTAGAAATCATCACATTTCATACAGCAGATTTTTCTGCTTCCAGTTGAAAGGAATGAAACTATAAAAAGAAAATAAATTAAACAGCGGAGCATATTGCATTGCACTTTTTTACAAGCTATTTTATTACTGTATTATTGACATGTGCAGGATACTTTTAAGACTGGAATTCTAATATGAACTTTCTCAGCAAACAAACTGTAGAAGAAACAAAACAAACAATACTGTAATGTTCCCAAAAGGTCCTTGCAGCTAGATTCAGTAGAATGGTCACCAGACTTCAGAAGTGCTCGTGTAGAGTTGCAGATTCATATAAATTAAACTGTAAATGTTAAATGGCACTGAAGCAGCCCCAGCCCTCCTCTCAATGAATCAAGGAGTACTCCATTCATCTGTACAGACCTTGTCTCTCTTCACTGCTCCTGCTACTTGTCATCAGTTGCAAACCAGACACACAGCAAGTCTATCAAATACTTCCCTTCTTCCAGAAAAAAAAGGTGCTTCACTTCAAATTAGGAGGAGTAATAGTTCCCTTTCTGCAGCGAAATACAAACCATCTGTTCTGCCGATGTTTTCTCAGATAGGTCTCCATCTATGATTATCGGAGTAAGGGCAAAAATCCCAACACAGCCAAAAAGGGGAGGCTTAGCCAGAGAATGTGCGTGGTTAGTAGGCAAATGTCACATACTGGACATTCCCTAGGAGGTGATCACCAATAGTTCACTTTATGCAAGCTTCAGCATGGACTTCAAGAGTCTTCTTCTCCCAGGCTTGAATGGCAAATGCATTTTGAGGGCAGTGAGAAGAACGCTTATAAGTCAAAATGTCTTCTTGCCATAAGTTGGAATTAACTTGACAGAGCATAACAGAAGGGGGCACATGCATAGAAATCTGAAAAGCTTTACTATCTTAAAAATGAAGAACACTGGCTATAAAATATTAAAGAATTAATTTTCCCAAGGTTAGCGTAAACTATTTAAATTTTACGTTCTGGGTATAAATAGTATGAAACAAAGAGCAGACCCTTTATCTTCCATGATTTTTTTTTTTAAAAAAACTGAATTTTAATGAACTAACATCTTTCCTTAAGGCAAGAGTGAAGCTTCTTTGGACTGATTGTTCCAAACCTTAGAAACACTCCCTGTTTTTTGACATGCATGTTCCAAGTGTGACTTCTTTACTGGATGCAACCACAGCTAATCATTAATGCATAGGCTCCAGAGTCCTAGCAGGCCCATTCCATGTCTAGCAGGGCCACTGCAAACCAAGGAAAGTCTGCATAAAATGTTTTTTATTGTTCTGTGCCATCAAGTCGGAACTAACTTACAGTCACTGTAATGGGGTTTTCAAGGTAAGTGAGTATTTAAGGAATGGTTTTATTAGTTCCACACTCTGGGCCTCCTGCATCCTAGTCCATCACTCCATCCACTACACCATATACAGTACATTTTATATGGCTACTACACCACACTGGGTATCCATATAAAATGTTTACCAGAACAAATTCCTTATGCTTGCCTAGATGCCTCTGCCTTCTTTTGGAAGAACCAGAGCACAGTCCCACAGACCCCATCTCCTGCCATTCAAACCTAAATGATAGGCCTGGCTTGAGCATTAGCTAGAAGAAAGTAGTTGCCTTTGGCAATCAAATGGGGTAGTGGAATGTTTGGGTCAGTGGCAAAGCTCCCGCCACTCAGTTACCACCACCCGTACATGGTTTTGCCACCACGGCCAGTTGGAAACTTTTATGGGGATGTGAGTTCAGGCAAATAAGAACAGTGGTGCTAGCAATAGGGTGGGTGGATGGGTGAGTGGGTTGGTTGGTTGGTTGGTTGGTTGGTTGGGCATCACTATAGGCTGCCTGGCCACTTCTAAGGTACAGCTGCTGAGTGGCCATCTATTGGCATAAGACCTATGGGACAGGGCATTGTGGTAGGGATGGTCTCCCAAAGTGTCTTGTCCCCAATGATCTTCACCTTAGGAAGTATCTGGTGGTGTTACAGCTTTACCCTGAAGATGACCAAGGAGCCAGTGAAAATTTAAAACAGCTTATCATCTCTCTTGTTGCAGCCATCCTCTTAAAGGGCAGTTTCAACAGGGGGTGGGGGTGGCAAGGAGTAGGAGGCAGACTTTCTTCTCCCATGGGCCTGTGCTTGCACAACTGCACAGTGCCTAGAAATCAGTATGAATTCTATGTTGAGCCAACTCATTCCAGGCCTGAGTCAGTAGAAAAGAGCCTGTCTTCCCTTGGGGCACTTTCCCATTGCTCTTTTTTGTGTGTACTGCAACCGCAAACCCCAAAAGTGAAAAAAATTTTAAAAAATCATCTGGAGGAACAACCTCTTCAATTTCCAAAAGTGGGTCCAGTTTATGCATGTCATGAATTGCACTGCCCTTCTGCAGGATGGCTTCCATGTACTTCTCTCATTATTTATGCTGAGAATGACAGAAGAGGTCACGAGCCACATTTTTCTACAAAGCTGAGTCATAATGACAGTTCTGGAAGTGAGCTTCCCATGACCTGAATGGTATTTGGAGTAGAATGAAATGAAACAAGGCAAAATCACCTCCATACTGATGACTTTATTTCTAATGTGTTCCTTCCATCTCACTCACCTTCTCTTCCCGGGTGGCCCCTGTACCTTCTCCAAGGTTGGTGTCACGAGGCTGCAACTCCAAAACAGTACGGAAGAGTTTCTCTGAGGTTTGGGTCAAGAATCCAATTTCAGCATTAGGGTGGAGTCCATACAGGTAGGGAGACTCAGCAGGCAAGGTTGCATCTATATACTGGGTAGGAAAATTATACCTTCAGTAAGGCATCAAATCTCACTCAGTTCTGTCATTCATCCATAATGCTACTGAGCCACGAGGAAGCCAGTGTTGGAGCTGTCAAATGCACTGTATTAATAATCAGTCTGTCTCCAGCCAAACCAATATTAGCAGTTTATTATGCTAAATCTCCATTATGAATTTCTAAATGGGATCCATTTCTTGACTTGGTTTGGTATATGCCTTGACACCAATGGCCTCACTTCTTAGGTAGAAAACAAATAACTATGAGCGTTGGTCATCAGGGAGAGGCCACATGCAGACTTATCCATGGGAACAAAGCCAGATCCATTCTCTGCATCCTGCTGCCAACACCTCCTCCTTCCACTGCCCAAAGATGGATGAGTGTGATAAATAACTACGTACAATTTGGAGGTTTTTTCATCAGACCATATGAGAAAAGGTGCCTCTAAGCATACTGGAGATAAGCAATATATCAAGCATTTCAGTAAAGTCAATAACAATGGTAATGACCAGCAGAACCCCAGACATTCCTACTAAGAGAGGGTCATTAGTGACTTTAGCAGGGACCTTACTCCCTGACAGATACATGTATGTTTGCAGCTTCAAAGCTGTTTTGAATAAATAGGTGCAACTTTCTGCTAAGTATGTTTGGCTGGAGAAACAAAAATGTTTATTCCTCCATGCCTCAAACATGCTCTTCAGAGAAGACTGAACATCTGACTGGAAACAGCCCGATGACTAGCAAACACAACAAAGTTACAGATTGGGTAAGCATTCTTTCATATAGGTGTGAGACTGAAAACAAATTCCAGCAGGCTAAACCAAATTGCACCTACCTGGTGATAGCTATTATAGTCCATGTTGCCTGGGAGGGGAAATCCTGGAGCCAGCATGAATTCTCCCTCCATCATTTCAGGCTTGATGAACTCCTCCAGGTAGGTCTTGCAGAGGCGCCTGTCCCAATCGTCTGTTATGTGCCCTCCGTACATGATTTCTCCAAAGAGATACCGCAGATCATCATAGGGAACCTGAACGGCAGTGGGAAAGCAGGCATGAGCAAGCGGCAAAGGATCCTGCTTCACATCAGCAGGCAATTCACTACATGCCCTTGTAAAGCTTGTTGGGGAGCATGAGCTGTTGCACTTTTTTTCTGCTTGACTCCTAGCCACTTGCAATTGGAAACAACGGTAGACTAAACAGGGCTTCCCCCCCACACACACATCTTTTCATGCATTCTAAAGTCTCAGAAAATGTTTTCATTTCACCAGCTCATTTTTTTCTGAACAACTGAATGCAATGTAGCAACTGAATTACCCTACTAAACAACTCAGAGAAGCCCAGACTGCAGAACAGACTGTGTGTATGTGTCTATGTAATGCGAGGGGAAAGGGAGAAAAGGTGGGAGGATTGCTACTTAAAACAAACGCAAATATATTTATTCCCGCATCCAAACATTTCAAAATGTTTTTGTAGGAAAGTCACAGGAGAGACAGCAGCAGGCCAGAAATGGGCATTCACAACAACAGGGATGCAAACGTGTTCTTTCAGGAACCCCAGTAGTAGAACAGAAGTGTGGGCAAAGTGTGTGGCATATATATAAGGCACAGAACCCAAATCCAAAGCTAGTGTTGATCTGTTAATCACTTAGATACACAAAAGCGTAACTCTTAGCACATGATGAGGTATATGTACAGCTCACCTTTGAACTAGCCTCCAAATAATTGTACAGAACATTGACTGAAATGGTAAGGTCTCCAGTGTTAAAGGGGTATGAACGATTCCACCCCTGGGGACCAAATTTGCGTCTTTCTGCTACCACAGCATGGAAGTAGCAGAGGGCGAAGAGGATGCTCTTAAATTCACTTTCACGGCTACACATCTCCAGGGTGTCCTAAAAAACCAAAGACAGTAAGAGAGGTGATTGTTTTCTTAGTGAGCACAATATTGGGTCCTGAGCAGGAACCAGATGAATTGCTAATTCTCTTTGCATATACTGAGACATCCGACTGTCAATACTTGGAGTCACAAGGATTCATACACCTAACCGTTAAATATGTGAGAGGCTATGGCAGTTCCTTGAGTTTTGGTCTGTTTCCAGCCTTGGTGATCATTGAGAACGGACCAAATTTGAGCCTTCCTGGCTGTCAAGGCACCTTCCGATTGGAATTTCTGATCCCTGGGTTCAGCTGTGGGGATTTTCTCAACCAACCCTTCAAATAAACCAAACAAAACATATTTTTAAATAGTGTTTACGGCACCAGCAACACTCTACTACAGTTGTAAAAGAAGTTTAACTTCTCCTTCCTGTCTGCCAAGGAAGTGTTCAATTTTCTGATACCCTGAAGTGGCTCGCTTACTACAAAATTTCATGATATCAGAAGAAACCGGACCAAATAGGGTTGCTTGAACTCTGACATACCATTTGGATGCAAAGATCACACCAAAGGACATAACACACCTGCACTCTACTCCAAGCGACCCTATTTATATCAGCCCAGTTCAAAAGAGCCAGTATAGACAACCCCTTATTCCCCATTGATAGCCCATTTTAATACAGCATATACTCAAAACTGGTAATTTTTAACACAATTATTCTACTTTAATAGGAAAAAAAACAATTGATCCATATAATTAATATTATCTTTTATTTTTAACATTTGTTCTCCCTGTGATCACGTGGTGATGAAATGTCATGTGGAAAATTTTTTCTAGGATTTGTATCGATGAACAAACACTAAGGCTGTGCCACTAATTCAGTCAAATTAGACTGATTTCAATTCAGATCAAGTCCAGTGCAGATCAAATTAGTCTGAATTGTCTCTAAAACTTTGAAAAACAGTTTCAGATAAGGATAATGCTAGGATGGTATATGACATTCCCAGCCCCCACCTGTTTCTTGTTGTATTCAAATGATCTCCGTATAGGTAAGTTGGCTGTTTGCCTCTATATGAGTGCTGGATGTATGCCAGGTAAGACTATCATGACAGTTGAAAGGAGGGAAGAAAATGGCCCCATGGAACCTTATTTCCACTGGCTATTTTTCCTAGCTCAAGGAGAGGTTATAGAGCATATAGAACAATAGGTGAGTGCTGAGAGACAGAGAGAGAAAGAAATTGAGTATAGAGATAGAGAGAACATGATGAGATGGGTGGCATGATACAATGAGGAACTGACAGATAGTCAAAGTCTGGAGTTCATAGGTTTACATGTAAATTGGGATGTTTGGATTATACTTTTGTTAGATAAAAAGCTGTATAAAATAACCTTATTTTGTTTTATTTGATTGTCATTCCAAACCTTTGCATTTTATTCTTCTATAAAAATATAAACATATTTTATATATCAAACTTCTCCTTATTTTCCAGTGAGTTACCACAAAAACATCCGCATTAGCTGCTTGATCACATTCAAACAAGAAGGAAAAGGAAAGCGGGGGGAACTTATATGACAGTGGTGACAGCATGACTCGAGGATATGAGTTCTTTAAAAAAAGATTAAGTAAAGATCTTCCATAGAGAGAAAAGGAGGTTGAAGAAGGGGTTCAGGTGGCCACCCTACTGCGTGGAGTGAACCATATGAAGGAGCTACCCTGGGTATCTGATCAGGTAGCATCGGGGTCCGATGTGAGCACAGGAGTTCCTGTGTACTGTCAAGAAGTGACAACCCAACTGAAGAAGGTGTGGGAGTGTCACATGAAGTCATTTTGATTTCAAATCACATTGCTTTGTTTGATCCTCATAGACTAAAAATGCACAAGCTCCAAGCATTAATCCCAGTGCTGTCTATTAGCAAGGTATTAAGCATATTAAACGAAATGTTAAAGGCTGATAGCACAAAGCCACCTGGAACTGTGTGTGAAAACTGTTAAGAATCATCAGCTCTGAAGGAATTGTAGTGCCCCCAAATTTCATGTAATTATACAAACAAACAAAAAGGTTATGTCCGTTTTCAAATTGGATTTTTTGTAAGTGGAAAGGGCACAAAAAAAGGTAATCCTATTCATCTGGAATTTGGAAAGAATAATCTGAGGAAGCTAGGCTCCCAAAGAAAACAAAAATATTAGAGCTCCTTTAATTTTGCAAGGTAAATTGATAGAGGTGACTATCTGAATTTCCAAATATAAGTTCTGATCTTGATTTCAGATCAGGCATAAATTGATCCAGATCTGGATCTCTGAAAAAGAACCCCAAAATCTCAAACCAAATCAGGAGATACTTGCACAGGCCTAGCACGTACAATCTCACCTGTTCTATGCTCCCTGTATTACAGGCTGCTATTTTAAAAAACACTTTGGTACTCCTGCAGTCTGTTTAGGGCACGGCACAGTCTGAATGCCAGGTGGCTGATTGCAGGAAGAATCTTCCTTACTATATCTGGTTATGATATTTTCAGGGAAGTCAGTCATTCAACAACAGCAAAGATTACTCCGATTGATCTTTTCATAATCCTTCTAACCCAACAAAACTATAATCTTCTAAACCTATAAACTCAAGAGAAAGAGTATTTTAAGACCAATGCACCTTTAGCTTGCTCGTTCTCTCTCTTCTCCCCCCCCCTCAGGTTCCTGGATGAAAAATTAACAGAGGCATCTGAGGCACAACAGTACAACAAAGATACTCTGTCCTTATTTGACACATTTCTCTATCTGCAAAGCACCCAATGTATAATGCTGAAGCAATACCAAATCACATTCTTTATTTAAAATAAATACGGTAATAAGCTGTGCTTGAAAAAAACTATATCTGTGAAAGGCTTGATTTGCTGCAACAGTAACTCAAAGCAACCAGATTCACTATAAAGCCATTGATCCCACCCATAGCAGAATCCAGGGAGTGAAAGACTTTTTGTAGCAGTCTAGCTATCTTGGAAACATTAATTATTATCTGATTTGCATGAAAGGAATTCAAAAACCCTGAAAACTCCACATGCCACCCCTCCTTCCTGGAAACCTGGGATACTGAATGACAGTAGATGGATACAAAATAAGCCTGAGTGCCAGCATTAACGCCCACTTAATTCTGAAATTCCAGTTCTTACAATGGAGAATACTTCAGTGACAGGAACCATCAACAGAGTTCAGAAATACACAGCAGGTGTACTGAACCAGAACAATGAAGACAAGGGAACCTAGTCTCTTTCTTTTCCTGGAAGAGACAATATCCAATTGAACCTCAATAGGCTTACACAGTATAGACACTTCATTTTGATAGTCTCTGCTCTAGGTAAGCCACAACACTTAACACAGCAAGTACAAGATTAGTGTTTTAAGAGATCTGCAGAAGTACCTTATGAGGAACACAGGTAAAGCTAGAGTGGGTGTCTGAAGCATTATACTAGTAGTATCCCTAGATAGGCACTGGCTATAATCACAAAAAATCTGAGGGTATGTCAGACACACTTGCTGTACAAAGGATAGGAATATAGCATTCTACCTGTATTACATTAGTTTGATTAAAGTCACTCCAAATCAATCTAAAATTTACCAAGCTATGAATGGGTTTCTGGGCACATTGACTCTTTACTAATCTGACCATCTATCCAACCACTCTACTAGAACACTAAGAAACCTCCAGAGGATGTTGGATTAATACCTGGTTAAAGTTGTCCAGAGCTTTGTGGAGGTTGGCATGCATCCCTGTTGGGGGTTCGTTTGTGATTTTGATGGAGTTCTCTAGGATGCCCTGTGGTATGATGTGGCCTTCAGGAGAAGGTGCAGGCTCTGCACTGATGAAGATGCGAAATTCAGGGTGACTGCCTTCACTGTGCTGCTCTAGCTTTTTCTCCAGGGAACTCAGCCACTTGGCCACCAGGTGAATGTTCTAGCAGAAGAAAAATGGTTGTTATCGCCACTGGTTTTTAATTCAGTAGTAACGAGCCATCATTGAACAGACTCCTTCCAGGAGGTAAACGTACTCTGCCTCCTTCCAGCATCAGGAGCAAGTACCGTGCCTAGTAATTCTCAGCAATGTAATTCACTTCCAGAGACATTAGCTGCACATAAAAGGATGTAGATTTCATACACTTTGAAATGCAAAATAATCAAGACAAATAACTAGCAATTAAGGAAACAGCTCAGAGTGTTTGTTTTCTTAGGGACAATGATATTCCATTTGTTAGAATAATGTACTGCTGCTGAAGTAGCATTATTTCATCCAGACAAAACTATAGACAGCTGAAATAAAATTACTTGATTACTTTCAGTCAAATAATTCACCCTTGAAATCTGAGCCAGTTACCAGAAAATCACATTTCATATCCTGCTGAACAGAGGTCTTCACAAATTTGCAGTGCTGGCATTTTTATAGAAACCAACCCATTCCAGACTGGATCTACCTCCCATCCAGCCATTTGATAGCCACATCCTTGTTCAAGATTTCATAAAACATCATAAAGAATCAGCTGATGGGTTCTGAATTTCTGGTAAAATTCTGTTTGCTGCACAGTAGAATAACAGAGATTCACAGAGAAGTAAAGCTACAAGTTCCCCAGAGACCAGTGCTTTCTTATTAACTGTCACTTAACAGTCTCAATAACTCACTCTGAGACATCTGTAGGAAAAAGAAATTTTCAAAAGTTATTTACTTATAGTTGCTTGAATTTACACACATGTATTCTGCTTCCGTTATGCCACGCACACTTTGCAACAAACTGAACAGATCAAGGCTAGAGAGCATTTGGAGACGGGACCCAACAGAGGCTACTCTAATACATAGCTGCAAAAATCACATCTAACATCTACTTAGCTAAAGTGAAGGCTACACGACAATGTTACTTCACGTCCCAGGTAAGTGAAACTCGTAACCATCAAGCCAAACTTTTTCATCTCGTGTGCAATTTATCTGGGACTGGTCACAAGGACAGGCCTCTCAGTAGTATCTCTTGTGACCAATTTGCAGCCTTCTTAAAAACAAAGTGGAGACCATCTGCCAGGACCTGGATTCCTCCTCTTTATCAGTAGATTGAGCTGAGACATGTGCTGCTCCGCCTTGCCTGGAGAACCTGATACAATTTCAGCCAGTGACATCAACTGAAGTTGACAGGGTGCTTGAGAGCTGTAGGGCTACCACCTCTTCACTCGATCCTTGCCGGGCCTGGCTGCTGAAAGTGGACAGACCCGTAACAGTAGAATGGGCCACCACCATCATCAATGGGTCTATCTTTGAGAGCAGGGTGCCCCATGCCCTCAAGGAGACACTCATTAGACTGATCCGGGAAAAGGTCAACTTGGCAGCGGATGACATAAACAATATAGACCCATTGTCAATGTCCCTTTCATAAGCAAGCTGGTGGAGAGAGTGATGTCCAATCAGCTTCAGGCGCTCCTGGAGGAGACCAATGCCATCAATCCATTCCAGTCTGGGTTCTGGCCACGTCCTGGCATGGAGACGACATTGGTCACCCTGCAAGATGACTTTTTAGGGAGATTGATAAAGCCAAGCATCCTTGTTGATCCCCCTCAACCTATCAGCAGCCCTTAATACCGTCAACCATGGTATCCTCCTGGGGAGGCTTTCTGGGATGGGGATTGGAGGTCAGGCCTTGCCCTGGCTCCAGTCCTTCCTGGAGGACTATCCTCAGAAAGTGTAGCTTAGGGAGATGTTGTCCACTCCATGGATTCTCAACTGAGGAGTCCTACAAGGGTCAATAATCTCCCCATCTATATGAGGCTGCTGGGGGAGGTAATCAGGAGCTTTGGAGCTTTGTGTCATCAATATGCAGATGAAACCCAGCTCTATCTCTCCTTCCACCCTTCTGCAGTGGATGCTGTCCTGTCCCTTGAGCGCTGCCTGGACGCTGTACTGGGGTGGATGAAGGATAATAGATTGAGGCTGAACCCAGATAAGATGGAACTCCTTCAGGTGGGGGCCCTAATGTCTGTGGTCTGGGTGCTTCCCTTTCTTTTGGGGAGGTTATTTTACTGCAAAGGATGAGGTGCGCAGCTTGGACCTACTTTTGGACCCAGCACTATCAATGTAATCTTAGATAGCATCTTTGGTCTGCATCACTTACTTCCATCTAAGGCAGATCACTCAGCTGCATCCCTCCTTGACACCGGGTCCCTCACCATGCTGTTTACTGCACTGGTAGTCTCAAGATTAGACAAAAGAAATGCTCTCCACATGGGGCTGCTCTTGGTGCTGGCACGGAGACTTCAGCAGGTCCAGAACTTGGCTACCAGGTTACTAAGTGAGGTAAGGAGACATCAACATATCTCCCCCGCCCTAGCTGCTCTGCACTAGCTACCTGTTTGTTTCCATGCCAGCTTCAAGGTAATGGTGTTAACATACAAAGCCCTAAATGGTTTTGGACCTTGTTATCTGGCTGAACGCCTCCTTCTGACCAGGTCTGTCCCTCCTGTAAGATCTTCCCAGGCTGGGCGGTTGAAAGTTTTGACCCTGAGAAAGGCTCAGAAATCAGTGATCACAAACTAGGCCTTCTTGGCGGTAGCCCTGCAACTGTGAAATGCTCTCCCACCCCAAATTCGCCTGGTGCTTTCATTGGGAACTTTTAGGTGACTACAGTGGTGACTTGCTTAACGACGATAATTCGTTCCAAGAAAATTGTCGTTAAGTGAAAACATCGTAAAGCGAAAATAAAAACCCCATTGAAATGCATTGAAACCTGTTCAATGCGTTCCAATGGGGTAAAAACTCACCGTCCAGCGAAGACCCTCCATACGGCAGCCATTTTCGCTGCCTGTTTAGCAAGGAATCCGTCCCTAAACACAGCAGGGAGCCATTTTAAACACCTGGCGACCATTTTGAAACCGCCAATCAGCTGTTCAAAAAACGTCATTTTGCGAAGAATCGGTTCCCGAAGCAGAGAACCGATCATCACAAAGCGAAATTCCCCCATTCAGACCATCGTTTGGCAGAGAGGTGGAGCTCTCTTTGAATTCAAAGGCTGGAAGGAGATTGGTTGGATAGTGCTAGACAGACAATCACACCAGCCCAGAAAAATCCCTCCCACTCACACAAACTACAGACAGCGTACAAGGTTGTAAACCAAACTCCAACAGAATCTACATTCTGACCTTTCCTCCAATGGAAGGGAGCCATAAAAGCAAGGGGAAACACTGGTGAGTAATAGCTCTTCAAATACTGACGTTGAGAAGCAATTCAGAAAAATTAGGGGGAGGCAAAAAGAACAAGAACAGTCATATGATCGCAGGGAGACAAAGAGTCTCCACTGCAGTTCTCAGGGGCACATGGACATGCTGCCATACTGCATGTCTCTGAGAACTGCACACTCCTCTGAGAATTGCAATGGGGACCTCTTATTTGCTAGTTAGGAACAGACAGAAGTTACAAATTTTCTTATGCCGAGCAACAGGATTTCTGCCATTGAGTTTCTGGATACTATATTTGAATACAATATTTTGTAGGTGAGGAGTGGATAACGACTGGCCCTGTAGATGTTATTGGGCTGCATCTCCCATCGTTCCTCACCATTGTCTCTGCTGGCTAGGACTGAAGGGAGCTCTTGGCAAAAAAAAAAAAAAAAAAAAAAAAAAAAAATCGGGAGAACCACTCTGCACATTCCTGTTTTCTTGCAAGCTTTTTTGCATAACTCCATATAGGAGGGATTGAGATATAAATTACTGTATCTGAATAAATGGGTTTAATCTGAAATAGAGCAAATGGATGGTAAGCACTACAATTTCACTTACTGACAATGGGAGCTCTATGTGGAGGCCCATGTATCCCATCAAAAGGGAGAAACCTAGAGTTCCATCCAGATCAGATTTTTTAATCTCAAGGCACCAGTGCTGATGATCTACGATAAGTGCCTATCCTCTGAAAAGAAAGGTACTTCCAATAATCTCTTAGGGCAAAAAAGCAGATGGCAGTTGAATAACCTTCACTCTTTTCCCAGCAAATCCAATTTCTTACTTAGGCAACACCTGAACACAGATCCCATAGCAATAGTTGGAAACTTTGGAAAATATGTTATTTAGTACATCTGCTTCAGCAAGATTTCTTTATAAGGATCCACAGATCAAAGGGATAGATCTAAGGGAGAGGCATCAACCAGGTAATCAGGGTCTTTGTGTCAGTGAGAGCCACTGAAAGGCACAGACGATGTTTTTATTTTGGTAGGCCTTCAATGTGGGAAAACTGAGAACTTTGCACACTTTCCACAGAAACCAGTGGTTGTGTGCTGACCTTCAGATACATGATGAAATTTGGGGAGTTGTTTGGGTTTTTTTGGTGGAGGGAAAATACACCAATCATGGAAGTTCTTCAGACAAGAGATTCATGAATAAAACACATAACATTCTGTCACTAAGGGATCTTAAGGTCATAGCTTTTTCAGAACGGGAATCATTTTCAAATTTGGTTCTTGCTATGTTGGACAGGCCAGGTTTTGATAAAGAGGCATGGCTGAGAACATTGAAACAAGCAGGGGTACTGTGTGGGGCAACAGGAAGGAGGAGGAGCCTGCCTGCTGCTCAGTTAATCTACAGGCAATTGACTGCTTCTACAAACATGAACCTTAATTCTAGTTATTTGCCTCAGCCCACTGCTAGCTACAAAACTTTTGTGTGGCATGTCACTTGATTAATCTATAATTCCTTTTACTCGGTGCTCACTACAGGACAATGTTCTGCGCAATCAATCCTACACAGCCCCAAACTGCAGACACTCATGGCCGTGACTGAGGTAGGAATGACAAGTGTAGGCATAAAACAAAAGATGCAAACAGCCCACAGACTTCCTTCCGAGAATCAAATCTGAAAGAACAGAAGAGGAACTCCTATACAGTATGACGAAGACAGAATCATTTAGGAACGTAAAGGTTTTAGTTGTCCTCTCACACACAATCTTGCAAATGCAACCTTCATCTTCATGAACTGGCAGTAATCACTCTTTCTCTTACTGCTGCACTGTTTCTGACTTTTTTTGTTGTTCATGAAGTATGGCTGAGTACTACTGCCTTGACGGCCTTGTGTTTTCCAAAACCAAGGATGTGTACAATGAGATGTTTGTATTTGCTTTGTTTCATTTTTTATTTTTCACCTTCTTTCAATTTTGTGTTTTTTAATGCACCAAATGGAGTTCTCAGGAGGGGCAAGGCACTGATGTCCTCAAATAAAGACCAAAAAAATACAATCAAAACCCTCTTCTCCCAATCAAAACTATTAGAATAGGGTAGAAATGGAAAGGATCCAAGATGGTGACACACTGGGCAGCAATCCAAGATGGAGGGCAGCAGAAGCTCAGCACAGTAATTCAAGAAGGAGTGACTAAGCAACAAGCACTCTTCACTGGGTTCCAAGCCGTTCTACAGGTTCAACATTTCTGCTCCCCACCCCAATCATTCTGATTGGCTGCTGACAATAATCAGGATATTATTTGATGGGGAAAAAATATCAGGCAATTTGAGATTCAAAGGGTGAAAGAAAGATTACAACAAAGATGGAAACATGCAAAACATAAAACACTTGTATACTCTTCTTTCATTAATATGAATTATTCATGTTCTAGAAGCTCCATTTTGGGAAAGAATATGAAAGTGAAATAACCTCTTTCATTATTTATTTCCCTTTCGTATTTACACAGAAGTCTCATCTCTACACATGACTATCCCTGTGGTTTATCTCTGTTCAGAACGTGATACATAAACATTCACAGTTACTGGGCAGCACCTCACCAGTCCACCAAAACCATTTTCACCTTAGCAGTGAAAAGATTACAAGGAGTACAACTCACAGTGTTGAACTTGGTGAATGTTCTCCTAATTATAGAGACACCACAAGAGATGGTGGTGGATAAGATGACAATGGAGAAAGGATGAAGGGTTGAAAGGTCAGAAAAAAGTTTTATCTAGCCATGACATTTGAGGCCATGGAAATGAATTTGTGCAGCCCCTTTCATAAGGCCACATAAAGTCAAACTATCTTACTTAATTGTTTTTATAATGAGCTTTTAAAGCTTCAAATGACTGTAATTTTTATATCTTCTGTCCTAGTATCTTGTCTGTAAGCCTACAGATCTTACACAAATTTATTTGATAGTAGATGTCACCGAAATAAGTGAAATTTACTTTGCTGTAAATGTGTACAGGATTGCACATCCTTCCTTCCTTCCTTCCTTCCTTCCTTCCTTCCTTCCTTCCTTCCTTCCTTCCTTCCGTCCTTCCTTCTCAAAAAGCAGGCTTCAAACCTGCAAATATGTATCTAAAGGGCAATGAAATTTCAGCAACAGGTCTTATTTCCAAGACCTTGCTCTACTGTGCTTCCAAATGTTTAACAAAACCAGAGGTTGTGAAAATTGATTTGGAGTATGATCAGACTACAAGAAAGGTTAAATGCTTAGTAATATTCCCCTATTCCTGTTCTTTTTCTCCTACTCACAATGCTGTTCGCATATGTGCAGCTAAGACTGCGTCTTTTCCTGCCCAAAGCTAACAGAAACATTCCTTGCTCAACCTGGATCTGGCTTACAGATTTCTGACCTCTGTGGCAACAGGGAACAGTCTTGCTCATAACAGCCTTTTTCAGATTGAAAGCACACACTCATACCCCTTCCTTATTTATTTATTTATTTATTTATTTATTTATTTATTTATTTATTTATTTATTTATTTATTTATTTATTTATTTATTTATTTATTTATTTATTTATTAGATTTCTATACCGCCCATCTATAACTGGTCTACTCTGGGCGGTTCCTCCACTTCCTTGCCTTTTTGCATTCCTTGCTTCAAAGGGTTTAAAAGTTCTGAACACAATGGAAATCCATGAAAGCGACTTGCCATTTGCTGGACACTGCCAATCTCTTCGGGTGCCACACTTCTGTTTGTGATTATCAGAACCCCTTGTACTTTCTTCAGCAGAGGTGTGGCTCTGATGTGTTCTGGACTTCTAGTTTGGAAAATTGCCACAAAGTGTGTGTGTGTGTGTGTGTGTGCGCGCGCGCGCGCGCGCGCGCACCCACCTGCCTACCTCCTTTGAATTTTTTAAAAGCTATTTGTGCAGCACTGGAGGAGTGAGTGGGATCAGAAACATATGTAAGTGTGATCCTGTCAGAAAAACAGATTGTATATAGCAATCAACGTAACAAGGACGCAACAGACTGGGAAAGGGTCCATGAGTGGATAACAGAAACATGCAGTATAGAAGACAGAAAATAGACTTCCAAACATTCTTAGCCTCGAATCTTAGGAGGTAAGAGATGTAGGAGTTGCTATGGTAACTCCTAGAATAGTAATGCACAAACCAGCAATTTATTTCATCAGATTCTCTCCCACTCTAGTCAGAGCAGAGCCTGGAAAAGTTACTTTTTTTATTTGTGTTTCTCACAGTCCCCCAGCCAGCATAGCTAAGGCTACTGCTTCCTTTGTCAATTCTTAGCGATGGTCCTGCCCCTGATATGCATTTGTCTGTGACGAGAGAGAGGGAGTAGGAGCTGCCCACAGAAAAGAACCGCACTTTCAGCCCTAAGTTGAAAGAAACAGGCAGACCCCTCTACTAATCACTGCACACATGGTGTGCTGTGTAAAGGGGAAAGCTTTTTCAGAGTAGCCTATTCTGACTGTTGTGACGATCAAGATAAAGGCACACATTGTTTTCAAAAATAGGTCTGTTTCAATAAAATTCTGCATGTTTAAGCTGTACACTGCCATGCATTATGTATAACCAGCCAGGCTAAAATATAAGAAACTGGAAATGTGATAGTAACACATTTAAACATGCAGCCACTCGGTTAATGAGAAGGGGATCCATGTAAACACGGGGACAGCAGAAACTGTCTCCCACATTTCTCCCAAAACCTTCTCTTCTAGAAGGGGGAGGTGTTCAGAGAATAAATTCAATTTTTTAAGGTCCAAGGCAATGTTCACAGCTGCCTTCTTTGACATACGGAGGCCTTAACGTCCTGAATGTGGAAGTCTGCAGATGTTGCTGTAGCTTTCAAACATGAAATATTTGCTCTTAATTAATATATAGGAGGAAATGATCAAAAGGTACCATGGAAAGAAGACTGTCCTACAGTCTTGAAATGCATGTTACATTTTACTTTATATGAAACATTTAATGGAGGGCAGTTGATGTAGAGAGAAATAGAGGCCAGTGTTCACTGATAGCAGCACACGGATGGGATCACTGTTCTGCATAAGTGCAGGAAGTGGAACAGGGGTCCTGGGAGTCCCTTTCTTTCTTTCTTTCTTTCTTTCTTTCTTTCTTTCTTTCTTTCTTTCTTTCTTTCTTTCTTTCTCAAAAATCAGGCTTTAAGCCTGCAAATATATCTCTAAAGGGCAATGAAATTTCAGCAGCAGATCTTATTCCAAGACATTGCTCCACTGTGCTTCCAAATGGTTAACAAAACTAGAGGGCATGAACATTGATTTGGAGTATGATCAGGCTACAAGAAAAGATCACTTTTTTCCTGGAGCAATCTCCCTTAAAGCAAATCTTCTGTCCATCAGGGAACTGCTCCAGCCCAGCCTGCCAAAGTAGTTCCAGCTTGGGCACAGCAAAGCAAAGCAAAGCAAAGTGTGCTGCTTATATACCGCCCCATGGCGCTTCAAGCACTCTCTGAGCAGTTTACAAGTTAATTATGCAGGCTACACATTGCACCACCACCCCAGTGAGCTTGGTACTCATTTTACCCACCTCGGAAGGATAGAAGGCTGAGTCAACCTTGAGCCGCTACCTGGGATTGAACCCTGGGTCGTGAGCACAGTTTTGGCTGCAGTACAGCGATTTAACCGCTGCGCCACGAGGCACAGATCAAGGTCAAGCCAGAACATTCTTGCTCATACATTGTGTGATTGCCAAGAAATAACTTGCACTGGACTGGACTGCAAGCGGTACAAAATGCAATTTATATGCCCTTGTAATCATCCCCTTAGTCTGTCTAATCTATACACATGACCAAATTCACACAAGTTTGGCAAATAACTCAAGGTTACTTTGAAAGCAACTGGCTTTCTTTTCTTTTTCTTTTTTTCAAAAAAAAAGCACACAACATCAACACAGGGCACCTAGATGTCCTGATTTGGCTTGTTTGCAATGAACAAACCTTCTCAGTCCCTCTCCCCCAACTTCTTAAGATGTAATGCAATTGTTTAACATGCAGTAAGGAAATATCTGCCAAGCTTTTGCTCGGTGCACTGCCTTGGTGGACCAGCTCATTGTTATTTAATTTAGTACATGAACCCAGCTCAGTGAAGCAACGATGTATGAAAATGAAAAAGCACTCAGGAATTCAATTAAGTCAATCACTGAGTGAAGGTGGTGACATTCTGACTAATGGATAAAGACCGTGGTTAAATTAGGATGAACAAGTGGCCAAATTCTTTCAGGTGAAAACTGATACCAATCAAGATTTTTTACCTCCCTTGCCAGCATTAACAACACTAGGCCTTGAAGAAAGTACAGTAGAAAAAGTCAGACCAAAGCACAACGCAGATCGTGCACATGAATGACATCATGGCCTCACATACTCCTCTCCCCAAGCATAATCAAATATGCAAGGGTAACTATGACAGCTTTTCCAAAGTCCTTTGCACTGGGTGCTGAACCAAGCAACAGAAATGCAGAACGCTGATGGGAATACTCACTGCAGCTGACTTAATTGAATTCCTGAGTGCCTTTTTCAGTGCCTTTACCCGTTGTGGAAGAACACAAGATGAAAATCCAGCCACATGGCTCTGTGGGGCAGCCTCCCTTGCAGTCAGGGACAGATTGATGGGCAGCTCCCAGACAGTTCATGACCCCTCTAGTGCTGCATACGTCATTGCCTTTCCTCATGAGTAACAGCAGTGGCAATAAACAATAAGCAGAGATAAGTAAAAGCGATGCTTTTACTTATCCTCGCTTGGGGAGAGGAAAGCGATGACAAATCTTGACAGCATGTTAAAAAGCAGAGACATCACCTTGCCAACAAAAGTCCGAATAGTCAAAGCTATGGTTTTTCCTGTCGTGATGTATGGAAGTGAGAGCTGGACCATAAAGAAAGCAGGCCGCCGATGAATTGATGCCTTTGAATTGTGGTGCTGGAGGAGACTCTTGAGAATCCCCTGGACTGCAAGGAGAACAAACCTATCAATTCTAAAGGAAATCAACCCTGAGTGCTCACTGGAAGGACAGATCCTGAAGCTGAGGCTCCAGTACTTTGGCCATCTAATGAGAAGAAAAGACTCCCTGGAAAAGACCCTGATGTTGGGAAAGTGTGATGGCAAGAGGAGAAGGGGACGACCAAGGATGAGATGGCTGGACAGTGTCTGCGAAGCAACCAACATGAATTTGACACAACTCCGGGAGGCAGTAGAAGATGGGAGGGCCTGGCGTGCTCTGGTCCATGGGGTCACGAAGAGTCGGACACGACTAAACAACTAAACGAAACGAAGAGATAAGTAACTATGCTTAATTGGCATTACATATATACTCGGACTTCAGAATTCAGCTTTTTTTGGTGCAGAATGCTTACAGGCCAGTAGGAGGGGAATCGTGGCTTCAAAATCTGGTTAACTAGGGTCATTTCTTTCCTTGGCTTTTTCTTGCTGCCTTTTATTCCCTAGCTTCTGTTGTGATGGAACTGGTGGTTTGTATTAATTACTATTCTAGTGGTTTATCACATTTCACTATAAGCTACTCTGCATAAATAAATATAATAAAGAATGATACATATAGTTCCAGCTCACCCCTTTCTCATCATCTTTAAACAAACAGGGGGGAAAAACATAAGTAATACCAACATCCATAGCCAGATGAGCAGGCCAGGTTCTTTTTTCAAAATGAGCTCATAAATGAGAGCTGCAGAATCCACTCATAGGAATTGGGACCTGGATTTCACCTCTGGCAATGGGGATTAGAAAGCCCTCAAACTTGTTTGATAAAGAGCTGTTAGTCTGACAAGTGTCTTGCCACACCACCTGTCTTAGTTCAAAACACATGGTTTCCTATTTGGCTGGGGTGCAGAGGTGCACAATAACGTGGAATCCCCATATCAGAGAAGTTGGGATAAAAATCTAGTTTACACAGTTAGTTAGGCATCCTTCAGTCTCGAAAGACTATGGTGACGTGCTCTGTATGGAGGACTTGGAACAGCGACTAGTGTGGCTGAGGAGGCCAATTCTAGAGTGACAATCTCTTCCACACTGAAGACAAATCCAATCTGTCCCCTCTCCAGCTCCCTGGTTTTGTTGCTTTTGTGACTTACTCTTTGCCTCGGCCTGCTGGACAATGTTTACACACTAGTTAAGCCAATTACAGCCAAACTAAAAGTATTATCTAGTGGTTGGAGGAAGATGTTGTACTCAGTTCACAGTCCTGTTTAGGGCGTGTTGAATGCCTTTTGCTTGGTTGTGTAGATAATGCCCACACCAAAACCAAAACCATACATTTCAGTCTAGGGCAGGTGACAGGTGAGGTACTTGACAACTGACAGCTCTCTCTGTCTCACAAGTTCGGGACATTATAACCCACACTGCCAAGGGTGAAACCTGAAACTTTCCATCTCCAAGCATGTTCTGCAGCCTTCCTTTTAGGGCATGTTTTAAACAAAGAACCTGCCCCGCATATCTTGTCCTGGATTTTGAAACTGTCTTGGTTTTTTCCCCCTCCACCACCACTCCCAGCTCTGCAATGTCCAACCTGATGAAACTTTGTAAAATGCCAAAAGCTAGCCTCAGTGTGTGAGATTTTAGTAGTCTAATAAAGCTATCGCTCACCTTCAGAATGTTTATAAAGACTACACTGTCTTTTTTTAAAACGTTTTTCTTTTCTTTTCTTCTTCTTTTTCTTCTTCTTCTTTTTTTTTTTTGAAAAAAAATCTTCTCCTGGCCTCAATGCCAAAGAAAGCAGAGAACAAACTCTGAAGTAAACCCACAAATCCTGGGCTCAGTGTAATCCAGGTTTAAATCCATCAGTAATCACAACACCAACAGCGTATGCAGTACTTTCCATCTCATTTACCATCTCTGCTGAGACCACTGGGCTGGAAGAGAAACACAGCCTTGAAAGTACACCAGTGATTGAATTATCCATACTTTGCAAGTAGGGACTACAGAGCACAGAGGAGTTGCCCAGCCTCCTCCATCCTGAGTGCAGGGTGAGAGAAAAGCTCTATACCACTACTCTATAAAAGGTAAAGGTTCCCCTTGACATTTTTAGTCCAGTTGTGTCCGACTCTAGGGGGTGGTGCTCATCCCGTTTTCAAGCTGTAGAGCCAGCACTTGTCCAAAGAAGAAAGCCTATTTGACCATGCCAGGTTGCATTTGGTTGCTGCTGCCCACCTGGGGAAAGGTGATATCCAGGAATAAAATGGAGGGCAATAGACAAGGACTGATTAGAGCAAAAAACATTGAGCAGAAGAGCTATCTGCTCAGTATGGCTTCGTTAGGAAATTTTGCTTTGTTGCTGGCACGTTTTAGAACTAAAGCAATAACCAGGAACACCTTTCCTCAGGCAGCATCTGCTTAGCTGTATCTGGAGGAAAGCTGTGTCTCCTACCAAGGTAAAGGTAAAGGTTCCCCTTGACAATTTTTGTCCAGTCGTGTTCGATTCTAGGGGGCGGTGCTCATCCCCGTTTCCAAGCCATAGAGCCAGCGTTTTGTCTGAAGACAATCTTCCGTGGTCACATGGCCAGTGCGACTTAGACACGGAACGCTGTTACCTTCCCACCGAGGTGGTCCCTATTTATCTACTCGCATTTGCATGCTTTCGAACTGCTAGGTTGGCAGGAGCTGGGACAAACAACGGGAGCTCACTCTGTCGCATGGATTTGATCTTACGACTGCTGGTCTTCTGACCTTGCAGCACAGAGGCTTCTGCGGTTTAGCCCGCAGCGCCACCATGTCCCTACTCTATAAACCTGACTGTATAGATTCGGCCATAAAATATGAAGAAACAAATGAACTTAGTGAGCCATATTGACAATAACCATCAAAGGACAACTTGCAGCCACATGTGCCCTGCACTGGATTCTTCCAGCTGCTTTCTACTGGCAGTACTGGGAGAAATTGGAGAGGTTAATGGGTATGGTTCATGCTTTCAGAAAAGAACAGGCATTAAAGTCAAGCCTGAATGGAGCAGCTACTCTGGTGAAGCTTTTTTTCCCCTTTTTTCTTTTTCTTGGACCAGATGACTCTGATACACAACAAAGCACTCTAGGAACCTGGCATGATATGAGCATCCAGTCTCTTGCACTGCCATATGCACCAGACAGAAAAGACTGATTCCATATGTAGCCAGCAAATTGCCAGACATTCCTAGGCACCAGGACAGATGCGTTCTGCAGTTCTGTGTTCTCAGCCCCCCTGCCGCTGAATGAATAATGAATCCCCAGAGCCTTGTGACTGTGCTTAAGTGTGGAAGATTTCCTATTGCTTCTCTATCCTTCCCATTGACTGAAAAGGAGTGGCTGTTCTGACCTGGTTTAAGGTATGCTAGTTTTAGGGTATGCATCTGTTAGACCTGGAGCTGCAATAAGTCTTTCATTTTTCCATTTCCAGTCTTCATTCAGTCTGAAGGCAAAAACCATGTGTTACATCGTCTAGAAAGTTTCACTTCTCCTTCTTTGTTCAGGTGATTTACCAGGTCTTTGCAGTCATCTGGGTTTTCACAGGCCAAAATTCAATCACCTCTGTAAGTCAGAATACATGGTCTACTTGTTGTTTCTCAGTGTACTGTAGAGATGTGGGTCTGCTTTGGTTTACAGTGGTGCCTCGATTTATGACCATAATCTGGCCTTGTTGTTAGTCATGCTTTCTAAGGCCCACTTGACTTCACTCTCCAGGATGTCT
This sequence comes from Pogona vitticeps, assembly GCF_051106095.1. Classification (NCBI taxonomy): domain Eukaryota; kingdom Metazoa; phylum Chordata; class Lepidosauria; order Squamata; family Agamidae; genus Pogona; species Pogona vitticeps. The sequence continues at coordinate 125,511,445 of NC_135784.1, read as the reverse complement.
GGCTCAAGGTCAGCAACCACACTATCTGTGTCGTCCGGGACATCCAGATCTTTCTGGTATAATTCCTCTGTGGATTCTTGCCACCTCTTCTTGATGTCTTCTGCTTCTGTGAGGTCCCTACCATTTTTGTCCTTTATCATGTCCATCTTTGCACAAAATGTTCCTTTAACTGCTCCAATTTTCTGGAACAGATCTCTGGTTTTTCCTTTTCTGTTATTTTCCTCTATTTCTTTGCATTGTTCATTTAAGAAGGCCCTCTTGTCTCTCCTTGCTATTCTTTGGAAGTCTGCATTCCATTTTCTGTAATTCTCCCTATCTCCCTTGCATTTTGTTTCCCTTCTCTTCTCTGCTATTTGTAAGGCCTCGTTGTACAGCCACTCTTCCCTTGCGAACAGGACAGCCATGGTGGTGGTACACCTTTGGTTCAGCATCTGGGTCCTTCCTCTATAATCCCCTCTAGTTCTGCAGCTTCCTCTGGATTTGCAAGCTTTTCTGGCTCATACTCTTCACATTCCAGTTTTGCCATGCCCCTGTGGCTGAGCACCATTGTTTCTTTTTCTTTTCCCTCTTCTTTCGTTTATCCTCCTCGAAGGGGCACACCTTCTGGTTGGTGTTAGCTCTTACCCTCGTCAAAGTAAAACCCTCTGCTGATTGCTATTTTCTCCCTTTTCAGATCATTGCTTAGCATCTCTTTGTCTACCAGTATTCTTTCTTTAGTTGTGTTACCCAGTTTGGGCCTCTTCTTTTCTGGGATATGATCAGAGACATTTGACCACTAGAGCATCTTACAGACGACGTCTCTCTTAACCTCTGCTGCTTGGTAACCTGTTAGTTTCTGAAATCTGGGCCCAGAAACACGAAGCAGCACCTAAGTTAACTTGTGGATTCAGCCCTATAATTGAAATGACTGGGAAAGCAATCATATCCATATTGTTTATTCTAGGAAAATAAGAAAGTTAATTTGAGAAATACATGGATAGATAGAATTAGGATTCTTATTACTTTTCTTACTATGATAGGAATGTGGTGAGCTGTTGTAGCTGCTTCACACCTTGAGAACAAATGTAAGAGGTTTTTCCTGGAGGTCAAGAAAGAATGGTTGGAAAGAAAAATGTGACATCAGCAAACCTGAGAATATCAGTCTAGGCTGAACGGAGGTCAGCTTTAGGTCAGAGCAGGTAGAGAAAACCTGAGGAGGCCTTTCTCTTTGCCATACAAAGACATCCTCCTTTGAGAAAGAAGTGATAAGGGATGTTGTGGATGAGATCTTGTTCAAGTGGGTTGGTTTTGCCCAGAAGAAGGCCCTGTGACAAGTGTCATGCCTAAATAACTTTCAAAGATTTGAATACTATGAGGCCTCGTGGTGCAGTGGTTAAAACTGCAGTACTGCAGTCAAGACTCTGTTCATGATCTAAGTTCGATCCTGACAGGCTCAGATAGCCAGCTCAAGGTTGACTCAACCTTCCAGCCTTCTGAGGTCAGTGAATTGAGTACCAGCTCGCTGGGGGGAGGCCATGTCTAGCTTGCATAATTTTAAAAAGTAAACCTTCCAAAGAGTGTTTTAAGAACTATGGGGTGGTATATAAGCAGTGCATGTTGCTTTTCACATTGCATACTGTTTGTGATGACATAGGTCATAGAAGCCAGAAGGTAATTTCTAAATGGGATTTGTAGTCATGGAATTCGCTAGAAGGAATCCATCTGCTAGCATTCTCTGACTCTTCCCTTGCATTCACTGACATTTGCTTGCTTTGACTGTCAGTCCTGCTTGCTGAATTCTAGACAAAACAGTTTCAATGTGAGACATGTGATTCTAGTCAGAGAATGCTAGCAGATGGCCAGTTATTGGACTGAAGCCACTTTAGGACTTAGCAAGTCAATAGGAAATGTTAAATTCCAGGACATTTGGATGAAGAAACATATAAGAATGTGCAGTAGAAGACTCAAGCCCAAGAAGAAAAAAACAGCAGCCTCGGTGAAACTCACCATCACGGCTGGCTCAAAGTTTCTGTTGGCCTTGGGCAACCGTGTATCAGCGAGACACCTCCCCTCCCCTGCACTAATTTAACTTGCCTTTTCCTCAAACTGCATTTTTTTGTTCTTCAGCCAGTCCCCTGTTTTTGAAAACTAAAATATAGTGCCCATATTATTGCACTTCCCAAGAGGATGAGCAAGTGCAGTCCATGAGGGAGGCTTCAGCAGCTCCCTAAGAAGGATCACTGGTTTAAGTTCCCATTGTGTGACTGCTCCTACAACAGTTCAATCCAGCACAACTACATCACAGATATTTACACAACACCAGCATTTAATAGGCTTTTGGCACAAATGATGGACTAGATATTATTGGATGCCTTTTGTGTTCAGTAAGTCAAAAATTACAGCATTATATTGAAAGAAAGCAGCCTACTACTTCTCATCTTACTTTCATTGTTCAGGAGTCTTGCAAAATTATTCTAAAATTACAAATTACTTTTACAATGCTCACAAAACATGATGGCGGGGTGTGTGTGACCTCAGCATCTCAGTCCTATGTTGGAGATACTTGAAAGGGAATGATGAATGTTCACAGTGTAGACTTATAATGAGATTACTAGATCTGAATAAAATGTTTTCATGCAGTCATATGACCCTCCATGCATTGTATTTAAAAAGACTAAGGAATTCATTTCAACATTGTATTTAAAATATGTATAGAGTTAACTGGAAATTCCAGAAAAGAGACCAGCACAGGTTTAAAAGCATGAGCTAACAGCACAACCTTCTCTGTGTTTATTCAGAAGTGAGTCCCATTCTATTCAATGGGGCTTAGTCCTAGGTAAGTGGCTATAGGATAAGTAGCTATAGGACTGTACCCTAAATCAGTATGTGCTCCAATAAACTATACTGCTGTTGGTTCATGGGCACAGAGAGCTCATGCTGGGGGCAGCTTGAGTACTTCACCCAAAAACTTAGTATATGGGTATTTAGTTCCACACCCTCTTTTTTAAATCCATATTTAACTCCCACTTTTAGTTCAAATCTATATTTACTGTGCTGCCAATATTATTGGCTCCTATCTCTCTTAAAATATTTGTTTAGAGCCAAAACCTGTGGGGTTGTGGTGTTGGCTGTTTCCTTTGTATTTCTTCACAGCTAGAGATCAAAATGTGAAGAGAAGGCTGTTGTAACTGAAGTCATCACTTCTTCTGCTGGGTTAGCAGAGTTGGATGCTTCCCGGGGGATTACTTCTGCTCCTCATCGAGGTATCTCCCTCGAGGGCTGGCTCACCTTATTGCATGGCTGGACTACCAAGTAGACTTTGCTTCCTCCTTTGGGCAGCATGTGGCACAAGGACTGGATGGGCAGCCTGATGCACAGCCTCTGCTTGTGCATCAACTCACCTGTAATCCGGGACAGACTGATGGGCAGCTCCCAGATGGTTCATAACCCCTTTAGTCCTGCATAGGTTATTGCTTTTCCTCATGAGTAACAGCAGTGGCAATAAACAATAAGCAGAGATAAGTAAATATGCTTGGTTGGCATTACATATATACTCGCATGTCAGAATTCAGCTTCTTTGGTGCAGAATTTAGGGTCATAGCAACACACAATCTATCCCACAACCCCAGACTCTCTCACTCCAACACATACATATCAACACAATAGGGTATACATAATCTGAGACAACCACTGAGACCTGACAGATCTGAAGTGATGGCAGGTACCCTTCTGAATAAGAGAGCTGAATGTGCATTAGGTATTTGGAGGTGGATAAATGTCAGAAAAAGAATCCATCCAAGAGCTTATGCAACAGGGAATGCACTTACTGAAATCCCTCTGAAGAGCACTGATGGCAGCAAACAGGGAAGCCACCACAGAGTTCCTCCTTGTGGTCTGGTTGCCCTTTCTGTTGTGTTAAGCGACTGGCACCCAATTTCCAAACTATAAATAGTGATAATCTAAAAGCCTTATGGGTCTCATTGAGAGGCAGCCTATCTGCCAATCTATCTCCACCCATGAAGAATGAGCTGTCAGCCCATGTTGATTTCATCTGCTCCTACAACTCCTGACTACAAGGGCAGCTGGTAGTTTCCCTCAAAATCAAAACAGAAACGGTACCTGCAGGATAACCCAATGTCCCTTGGCTGCAGCGAGGTCTAAAGCTTGCTCCGCCACGGCCTCTTGGCCTTGCCCAAGTGAGACGTTGTGGAAATTCCTGTTGTTAAAGGTGTAGCCAAGTTTCTTTCCTGAAAGAGGAAAACCAGCTTTTCAGCACACTTGAACAAAGGGATGATTGCCCTCCTCCAAAAGTCACTGTTAATGAAACACCACCTTAGAAAGGAACTATAATAATTGCACTGTCTTTTTTTTTCTTTCAAAGTACATCTTCTGAAATAACTAAAAGGTTTCCAACTTATTTTATCTGTTGTTGTTGTTTAGTCATTTAATCGTGTCCGACTCTTCATGACCCCATGGACCAGAGCACACCAGGCCCTCCTGTCTCCCACTGCCTCCCAGAGTTGGGTCCAATTTATGCTTTGTGCTACATTTTATCTGTAGCACAAAGCAAAAGGAGTATTTCAGCCTTTAAGTCTAAATGTACTATCCCCTTTGCAAGTCCAGGATAAATGAAAAAAAATCCATGTTTTTAATGATATTAAATATATCCTGCCGGCTAAATTTAATATGCATGAAGCCAGCTATTCCAGAATAGCAGCTTTTGCTTACCTCCACATTAGACTGCAGAGTACACCAGACTGGTAACTAGAGGGCTAATTTCCGCATAAGAAGTGAGAGCCAAACATAACATTTTCTACCTTGCTTCACAATAGGAAAGTTTCTTTTCTTCTTAGCATTTCTTTTCTTTTGGATGAAAGAAAGGTGGATACAAATACACCTGATCTGGATTGGAGAGCAGTGCATGGAAAAGTAAAGTTAATTCTTTCCTCTTATGCCATTGTCTTGCCACAAATTGCACAGTCCAGGAGCCATTCTTTGATCCTGAAGGTGCAATTTGCTACAAACAGCATTTTCAGGAGCAAATAGCAGTTCGGGGTAAGAAAACAACATGGCCCTATTGTAGTCCTAATCCAGAGTCCCCTCTCTGTGGCTGCTTTTCTTAAATATGAGTTTCCCCAACACTAAAAGCAGTAGGAGTAACATTCTACTGATGGAATGTGCAGTGGGACTCTGAAAGCCTTTCCCAGTTGGTTTCATTTTCAGGCAGTAAATACTCTCTTCCCATGTATTGTGGAAGAACCTCTGGCAGATGCGCAAACTCCAAAGTTTTCGTACATTGGGCGGGGGGAATGCTGTCACTTCTTCATTGAAACCCAAATGCTTTGTGCACCATGGGTGATTAACACAGACACAAAACTGTGTAATTCCAGAGTAGAAAGGAAATTCCAAATCAGAAATCAGGCAATTCAAAAACTGAAATAATGCAAAAAGTTATGTTGTCAGCCGCCTAGAGTGGCCTTTTAGGCCAGATGGGCAGGGTATAAATCAAATCAAATCAAATCAAATCAAATCAAATCAAATCAAATCAAATCAAATCAAATCAAATCAAATAAATAAATAAATAAATAAATAAATAAATAAATAAATAAATAAATAAATAATACAAACACAACTCATAACTATGTCAAAAAGAAAATAAGTACAGGATTATCTAGATGTAAACAGTAGCCATTTCTCCCTACTATGTTGAAGACACTTCCTCCTGCTGACTTGATTGCTACTTGTTTACTAAAAGCTTCAAAGATGAAGGAACCCATTCTAAAAGCTGATATCTCAAGTAGGGCTATCAATGTTGTCTTAAGACCAGTGGTCTCAGAAACTATCCAATACAGATTTTTAAACGGATCTTATGAGGTCAACACTGCCTAAAACATCTGTGTCTGAAAGTACTATCGCAAAACAGCAACCATCTTGGTCCCCAATGAACAAAGCCTCCTTGAAATGCTTTAGAGGCTCTGAAAAACATGTGGTCTAATTGATGCCTCGTGTCCTATGCTGGTGCTTCTGTCTTTACCGATCTCCTTTTTTTAAATATCCCTCCACTCCATATACCATCTTGTTGGAGCTCATTGAGCTTCTACTGTGAAACCAGAATCTAACAAATGCTCTCAGAATTCCAGTGCTCCCCACTGTGGAGGCTTTAATGCCACAGAAGGCGACTCAGTTGAAAGATTGTGTGCAAAGGAGAGAAGAATATACTTAGCCTATGAATTACAATCACTAATGTGCAGTTCTATATTTTCCTTTCGAAAAGTCTTGAACATAGTGACAGGCATGCTAGCAAAGAGGTGGTCTTTGTGAAAACACCCAAATCACTTTGGAAGGATCTTCAGTGAACGATACATGTGGCACGAAGGCATTGTGCAGCCTTCTGTAAAGAGGTGCTCTCGAGACATCTTATGTGACAGTGTGAGCAGCATGGGCTCCTGCTTGTGGTAAGGTGCATGGATGAGGATTTCTATTTAATGACTCAAAAATGAATCAACAGCCGGACTCACTGCATGTACACAGTGCAAAGAGGTCCAAACGATGCACTGAGTGAACATGGTCCCATGGAGGAACCAAAGGATTAAAGTGGAAACAGAGAATTAAAACCGGTCACTTTCACCTCAAGCAGCTAGCTACAGTGGGGTCTTGACTTAAGAACGGCTCAAGTTAAGAACATTTTGACTTAAGAACCACTCTCATAGGAAAATATTGACTTGACTTACATACTTAGATTTGAGTTAAGAACTGAAAAAAAATACACGTGGGAGGCAGGGAAAGTGCAAAATGTGAACTTTCAGTTAACTGTTGGCCAGTGAAAAGGGTGCCTGTCTGCTTCCTCACTCCTCCCAGCATTTAGAGAGTGGATTGGGAGACAGTCTTCAGACTGCCTGGTACTGCCTGGACTGTATTTTCCCTGCCTTCCCTGAACCTTTCTTGACCTAAGAAAAAAAGAAACAAAATATCCCCCTCTAGTGGTCGAAGGCAGAATAGCAGCTTCCCATTAGTTTCTATGGACGGAAAAGAGCAGATACAGATCAAATGGTTTTCAATGCATTCCTATGGGAAATGCAGATTTGACCTGAGAACTTTTTGACTTGAGAACCGCCTTCCAATACGGATTAAGTTCTCAAGTCAAGACTGTACTCTAATGGAACAGGTAGAATGGCGGAATCCTTTTAACTATGGAGGGTAGCATTCTGATCTTGGTTGAAAGAATACAGGCTGTAGGCATTCTTCAGTCTTGAGAGACTCTGGTAACATGCTCTGAACAGAGATCCTGGAACAACGTCTAGTGTGGAGGCCAATTTGAGAGTGACAATCCCTTCCTCTGAAAGAATACAGCTGCGTAAACATTTGCCACAAGGGCATTCCGCTAGGTGTTCTCTCCGTAGAGTTTGTTCCACAAGCTCGCAAGGCTAGCAAGGGAAAAGGAGCATGCCACTGATATGTATTGGCTGTGGCAACCCAATCGAATATTCATGAAGATCCCTAGATTAAAATGACAAAAGGCTAAATGTCTCTTTGCAGCTTGAATAATAAGCCCAAACATCAATCTCAAACTTTGAAGTCTGAATCTACATTTACCTAGAGAGCAAAATAAAATAAAGTAAACTGGGAATGAGCCATAGGGCCTTTTCACACATGAACACAGACAACTGCAATGATTTGTGAGGCAAACCTATTTGTATGCTTAGCATTATGATTTACATATGCTAATTACCCAGGGCATACTTCTAGCACCAGCACTTGGCACAGAAACTGTGATTTCCTCCCAAGGCACTCAAGTTGTAAGTTGAATAAACAAGAGAGATAAAAGGGAGGATAGAGCAAAGGATTACAATACACATGTTATAAATATGAGCTGAAACTGTGTATATGTACTGCATTCTTATGAGTAGCACTTATACATAGAATTTCTGATTAAAATCACATTTTGTAAAGTGTTCACATTGGTCCCTTAAACTCAAAAGTGGCTTCATGTTCAAAACCCTACACAACTGAAGACAGCAAGCAATTCAGTGGGCTTTCCTTCTTATGAATGGGGCCAGAATGTGTAGCAGGGATGCTGAACAAAGCGAGGGCCCTTCACAGCCCTCCTATGGCCCTTCGGATTGGCCTGTGCTGAAATATAAATTGGTAGCTCTGAAAAGCATTTTCCATAGGGTGGTTTGAAAGGCGTTTTTCCCCATGAGGACACGTCTACGTACTGGCCCAAGATAACTTCCAAAGCGGTGGTTCCCAACCTTGGGTAACCCAGACTTCCCTGGACTGCAACTCCCAGAAATCCCTGCCAGCACAGCTAGTAGTGAAGGCTTCTGGGAGCTGCAGTCAATGAACACCTGGGTTACCCAAGTTTGGGAGCCACTGTTCTAGAGCCATTGTTTCAGACCAGGCTTATAGCCTTTTATATCCTTCCTTATATGAGGGCTGGGAGTACCCTACAAGGGGACAGGTAGATGAATCTAATGTAAGGCTACTGGGTCTCTGATAAGAAACAGGAAAGGTCTCTCCTTGGGGAATATTCACTTAATTAGTTGTGGACAGTGTCCTTGTCTCTATGAAATGGCTTGATCCAAGCTTAATAATATTTATATGGGAGCCACATAGATTGGCTGATATTTTCAGTGAGTTAGTTCTAAACATGACTAAGCCAGGATGCTACCTTACTGCACTACTAATGTGGCTTCCTCAAAATTGTACCTTTTCTCTACTTCACAGCTGAGAGATATGGAAACTAGGCTGCACAGTGACTGCAGAGAGGGGAAGAAGACACAGCACAGTAATTGTCCATAGGTTGAGAAGGACTGGTGAAGAACTAGTCTTTAAAAAGCATGTTTTCCTTTCTGAGGGCTCATTCAGACTGCCATTTGTCCCACTGCTTGGTGCACTGTGGGGATAAATTGGCTCGCTCTTTTTTCTGGTGACCACATGATGTAATTGCTAGAGCACACCAACTTGCCCCCAGAGCACCTCAAATGGCACCTTTTTTGGCCCCTTCTTCTTCTTCTTCTTCTTCTTCTTCTTCTTCTTCTTCTTCTTCTTCTTATTCTTATTCTTATTCTTATTCTTAGTATTATTATTATTATTATTATTATTATTATTATTATTATTATTATTATTATTATTATTATTATTATTATTATTATTATTATTATATTCTACTAGACCATTTTCCTGGGCTCCATGATCACTGCAGATGGAGACAGCAGCCACGAAATTAAAAGACGCCTGCTTCTTGGGAGGAAAGCGATGACAAATCTTGACAGCATGTTAAAAAGCAGAGGCATCACCTTGCCAACAAAAGTCCGAATAGTCAAAGCTATGGTTTTTCCTGTCGTGATGTATGGAAGTGAGAGCTGGACCATAAAGAAAGCAGACCGCCGACGAATTGATGCCTTTGAATTGTGGTGCTGGAGGAGGCTCTTGAGAGTCCCCTGGACTGCAAGGAGAACAAACCTATCAATTCTAAAGGAAATCAACCCTGAGTGCTCACTGGAAGGACAGATCCTGAAGCTGAGGCTCCAGTACTTTGGCCATCTAATGAGAAGAAAAGACTCCCTGGAAAAGACCCTGATGTTGGGAAAGTTTGATGGCAAGAGGAGAAGGGGACGACCAAGGATGAGATGGCTGGACAGTGTCTACGAAGCAACCAACATGAATTTGACACAACTCCGGGAGGCAGTAGAAGATAGGGGGGCCTGGCGTGCTCTGGTCCATGGGGTCACGAAGAGTCGGACACAACTAAACGACTAAACGAACGAACGAACTAGACCATCACTGTTGTGCTGGATCACTTAGATTAAATTTAAAAATGTATTTGCCTTTGTGTGAATTTCCAGTCAAAACTGTGGCTGCAAGCAGTTTCTCAATCGGCACTACACAAAAAGCAAAGGAAAAAAAATAAATTAAATCTAAGTGATTCTGTGTATCAGGTCTAGCACAGGCAAAAATAATAATTTCTCTTCCCCTACCTCTCCTCAGAGGAGCAGGGGAAGTGTTCAATTGACAGAGAAAGGACCCAGAGTATTGCTTGAGGTCAATATGCCATTTGGACTCAAGGATCACACCGAATGGCATACCACTCTTCCCCCTAACCTTAAGCGACACTATTTAGACTGCTCTCGCTTGCACCAAAAGGTGCAAGATATGCACCTAGATATATCCTTAATGTTCCATGAGAAAGAACAGTAGGAAGGGTGGAAGATATTGGGACTGGGGGTGGGGGTTGAATAGATATGGTTGAAATATATAAACAACAAAGCCAAAATAAAGTGAAAGATACTATCCTTTACTGAAATGCTACTAAATGCTTTTTTCCAACTTGAGGCGTCCCAATGTGTTGAACTACAACTTCCATAACCTCCAGCCACTAATGAAAATGGGATCACAGGAGTTACGGTTCTGAAGAGCCCACTGTTAAGGAAAGCTGTTCAAACCTGCTTCAGTCCATGGTACAGGGACAAAACAAGCTCACCCTGACTGATGCTCAGGGGAGGCATATTCCAAAAAGCAAGGACTGTCCATGCTTGGGGCCACCAAAGAGACTATTTTTTCCTCTGAAAATGTGCACACAGTAGTGACATTTGATTTAACTGATGCAGTTAATTTACCGTGTTTCTCTACGTCTTTCAAGGGATCAACTCCAGGTGACAGGATAAAGAACATTGGAGTAGCAGGTCCTGACTCCTCAAATGATGTTGCAAAATCCAGAGATCTTCCTCCCACATATTGACTCCCAAGCTTTTCTTCCACAAAAGCTCTATGGGAAGAAATTACTGAAGATATTAATGTTCAGGAAACACAATGCATTCACCAAAACAAAACAAAAAATCAGACATGGTGTTCAGTTTAATCAAAACTCATACAGTACTCATTAAGATTTCAAGAAGAACTAACTTACAAACTTCAGAAAACAGTGAAAAATCTGTATTTTAGACTAGAAATATTTATGGTGTTAATAAGAAACCTTAATATTACCAAAACCAATGACACCAATATTATTACTGCTTACTTCTACAAACTAGTCAAATAACTATAACCATTACATCTTTGGCACAAGGTACAGAATATTCATAAAGACAAAAGCACTGGGGAACATGAGGGTCTAAAAGCATAATTGTGGAGAAAGACAAACACTGGTAATACTTTTACATTACTTCCACTCCCTTCCCCTTATAGAAGTTCTTGTTCTGATCCATCAACTTCTAAAAATCTCCACCACATAATCAGAAGAGAGGGTTCATTTGAACCACATACCCAATGCGTCCTAGGAGGCCTCCTAGTGCTTTGAGCCTATGCAAAGAATATCAACAATGTACATCAAAGCTTAGGAGCCTCAGGGCAGGCTGCCAGTGGACCTTTTCATATCCAAAGAAAGATTTTATATATTTTGGTATATTCCTGCCACACACCAATCTAGGATCCACAAAATATAGCTGGAATTTTTTTGCCATATGTATTAGTAACACTACTAATCCCAGCATATGAAAAATGTACAGTGGTGCCTCGACTTATGAACGTCCCTACTTACGACCATTTTGAGTTACGACCAGCTCCAGCCACAAAATTTTGCTTCTTCTTGCGACCAGAGCTTCCACTCACGAACAGAAAAAGGCAGGGGGAAAAGGCGAGAAATTCAAATTGCTAACTGTAGGTGATGACGAGGCTGCTTCTTTGTAGCTCTTTCGCCCCAGCAGTTAGAGTGAGTGTGTCAGAGGAGGAGGTTTGGGGCCCTCCTTGTGCTTCTGAGTGTGTGTGCGTTTGCAGGGAGGCTTTGGGCTGCCTTGAAAGGTAAGGTGCTGTTTTCTGCTTTTTAAAAACTGTTCTGTGTGTTTTTGTAGCATGGTTTTGAGCTGGGGGGGTTATGTTTCTGTGCTGTGATGTGTCTTGGGGGGTTGTTTGTTGGTTGGTTTTTTCCCATTTCTTGGGGAATTTGTTGCTTTTTGGAGTGTTTTTTCCCATTTCTGATGGGTCTTGGGCAGTTGTTTGTTGGTTGTATTTTTTTCCATTTCTGATGGGTGTTGGGGGCTTTGGTTGCTTTTGGGGTTTTTCCCCATTTCTGATGGGTCTTGAGGGGTTTGTTTGTTTTTTGGCTTCCCCCCATTTCTGATGGGTCTTGGGGGGTTTGGTTGCTTTTAGGGGGGTTTCCCCATTTCTGATGTGTCCTGCATGCTTCCCTTGCTTTTTCCTTTGTTTTATTAGTATTTCTGACTTGCCCCCTTTTTTCTCTGTGCATTTCCAATCTGCTCTGTTTGTTTTCTGTGCATTTCCAATGGGTTTTGCACACTTGATTGCTTTTCTTTTCTTTTTTCCCCTTTGGTCTGAAGAGATTAATCACGTTTCCAATGAGCCTTGCAGTGATTTGGGGGAGGGGGCTTTTTTTTCCCACCAGAACAGATTAATTGCATTTCAGTGCATTCCTATGGGAAATGGTGCTTCGACTTAACAACCATTTCGAGTTACGTCCATCTTCTGGAACAGATTATGGTCGTAAGTGGAGGCACCACTGTACTGTGGACACTTATTTTGCTGAGTTAGGAAGCCATTGTTAGATAAGCTACTTAAAGGATTCAGCAAGTGTTCTTAGATATGTGGGTAATATATATTCTCTTGGAGTGAAAAAGTTTGAACTCTTTTCAAGAGTGAAACCAATGCCCTCATCTACCCTAGAGAAAGTCAGGGGTTACACGTTGCAGTCCACAATATTTGGAGAGCACCAGATTGTCTAACCTAGGCTAAACTTGAAACTTTGTGATAAACGAGTGCACATTTGTTTTCCTGTTCAGCTGATGTATTGCAGCTCTTGTAAGCTAAATTGGACTATGGACGTTATCAAAATGTTGCTTGCAAAAAGAATAAGAAGTTGAATAATGAACAAATCCTGATGGAGCAAAGGACCTTTTGCTTTTCTTAAAGTATTTATTCTAACGATTCTTACATGCCTGTCTGAAGTTCACATGTCGTTCAGTCTGCTCCACTAAATAACTCATAACTTCATCAACAACTAGCATCAGCTAAATTTACTACATTTTCCTATAGTAACAAATAACAAATGCTACCAGGCATCCTTTTAAGTACAGGCTCAGAGAAATAATAGGCACAATTCACTAGCTGAAATAGCAATGAATTATGGAGTTTGTTTCTGCTAGATTTTTTTTTCTTAAAACTTCAGACATGGGAAGGAGAAGGGCAGATCTTGTGCTAAGTTCTGCTAGAATCTATGAAGCTGCCATACATGATGACGCCAACTGCTGCTGTTCTTCTCCTTAGATAGGTTGTACTATTTTTAAAAAAACTTCTTTATGTTTCTCAAGAAGCAATAATTTCTAATGAAAACTTATAAAACAACCCCCTTTAAGAGAACAACAGAATGGAAAGTGGTGTTGTATGTGTAACAGGCAAGGAGAGTGAAATAAATTATCATGGCAGCGCAGGATTTATGATGAACATTAAAAACGGTATCCCATTTTGCTCAAAGGGTGCCTCATACAGAGAGTCACAAATACAATTTTAGAATATCATAAAAAGCAAATTAATTAAAAACAACAATAAATGTTGAAAGCATAAAACACAATGGCAAAATAATTGCAGTTGTGGTTTAACTAATAGTTCTTGTAGATTCACAATAAGAGTGTTTACGTGTGTGTAATATATATTACACACACCTACTTGAGATTTAAGAAATCCGAATGCAGGAGAAAGTGAAATAGATGTATTTCCCTATTGCTAAGGATGTTCTTTTAAAGACAAATCAGGCAAAGCCAAAGATGTCTCTACTACCAAAGATTGCCAGGATAAAACCAGCATGGGATAAAACATCCTGATTAAGACTAATCAGCTTGCCATTGTGCCAAGCACTGTTTGTAACCTGGGGTGGTTCACAATGTCTGATGCAAATTTATTTTCCTGAGTATATTTTCTTTCCTCAAGAACAATTTTAGCAATTGGCAGAACATATGCAAATCTTCTGTAGAAATCAGCCATTCACAATAAATAGTCTTGAAGATTTCCTTTTCTTCATTTGACAGAAGTAGCTTTGGTGCAGAGTTTGAAAGGCTCAGACATTAACGTGATTTCATATTACATTCAAATACCAGCTTTTCGCATTTTGTTTTGTGTCATGTTTGGTATTTTCAAATAAAATCTTTTAGATTGGCTTTCAAAACCTGTTATTTTAATTAAAGTTCTGGAATGCTCTGAAATGTCACTCCACATTGTGTGTGTGTGGGGGGGGGGGGCTCATTTAGTCCCATTTTAAACTTACATGAACACCTAAAAAATAGGTGTCTAAAAGACAGGCATAAACTGTATTTGCAGCAGATGGACATCATAACAGAGGGTGCACGATCACCACCCTGTAGATAACAATCAGTGCTGAATGTGGCTGAGGTTTAATGGATATCACTGACACAGTCTGTTCTGATTAAGTGGAGAGCAGGATGAAGGGAGGGAAATCGCACTGTAGCATTAAAAAATGATTCATTCTAAGCCAGGGATGCGGATGTGTAAGACCCAGACATTTAAGCATTTCTTCTGTGACTCATTTGGCATTTCTTGGACCCTCTGCTCTAAAGGTGAGTTTTCTGCACTGCTGGACAAAGCATGGTTCAGTCACCTTGCTTGTAAACAGGCCTTACCTGACAGCATATGTCATGCGGTCAGGCCGTATGGCTCGCATCATACACAGCTGCTGTAAAGCAGATTTATTCTTCCACTCCTGAGGAAATCTCTCCTTTTCAGGGCATTCAGACTCCACAAACTTCTTCCACCGCTTGGCAGAGCCCTCAATGTCCCGATCCAAATTGCGAAATTGTTCCATGGAAGACAGTACCTAAAAGGCACAGAAGAAGCACTGCTTACAGTCAGGAACACCCAGCCCCCTGTAGGTACAGCCTTTACTATTGCTTCCTGAAGCCACTAGCTGCTGTAAGTTCTTGAGCCAAACCTCCTGCCTTTCATGGCTAGCACTGTCTTCCTGCATGTGCAGGGTTTTGTTTTGTTTTCTTTTGAAGTTTATTGTTATTTGTTTGTTTCTCAGGGAAGAGGAAGTTAGTGTGGATCACTTAACAAATTCTTTGAAAACATGCAGAATTTAGGGGAAATCTTTCAGACTTCTGAGAGCACCAAGGGGCTTCTTTAATGTCAACAGCGGGGGGGGGGTACTTTAAACGTGTCCTCTTTAAACACAGCTACAGCAGCAACCCAAAATTTTGCTACCTCTTTCATTTCACTTAGGTTTACAATGGAATCACAAAATTATAAGTACTAAAGGATGAAATTAGGCCTGAACAGTCTGTTTTCTAATCCGTAATAGTTTCATATGCATTCTCTCATAATTCCATCCTGTCTCTTAATAGCATCATTCCACAATTATCTTTTTAAATGCATAATCATTTGCATTAAAATAAACTTTTTTAAAAAACAAAACACACACTTCTGTAATGATTTTATGCTAAAATAAGCATTTTATGTATGCATTGATAATACACAGGTTGGTACACTCCAAAAATTATTGCATAATTCATAGAAGTGTGAAACCCAAAGCATAAACCAAAGTTTCATCCATATATTAGTCTGGGAGGTGTGGATAAGGCCAGTTCACATAGAAGTCTGGAATGAATAAAAATACTGAGCATTGTTGTTTTAAATGTAAAACAGCCAACACTTCGCTGATTGTTTTGTCACTAAGCTATCTGGCCAACTTCCATTTGGAAAGCAAACTCTTAATTCAAAGGATCAGTACAAACAATGAATTATTTGCTGCCTTCTTCCAAACTACAGTTTTGTTTTGTATCATTCATTTATTTGGGATGGCTTTTGGGGAGGGGGGTTGGCTGCATTAGCTGAATTATTCAAGTCATCAGCCCAAGTCTAACGAGAGTAGAAATAAAGCCATGATGGGTATGTAAAACTTCCATCAGCATGTCATGCAAGATCTACATTTTAATCGCCCTTATTACCAATATAGCATTTGACAAGCTCACTCCGTCTGCCCCTGCCAATCATTCCCCAGTTTATCTTCCAACCATGTTATTTCTTTTATACTCAAAAGCTAGACTGTCTGAGCATCATTAATTCATATGATACTTTGGAAGACATGCCCCCATTCCTCTCAGCCAGCAGTTAGTGAGCCTCAGAAGCAGGAAGCCCAACTCCGCTCCAATAAAGAAAGCTCTTCCCACATTCCGGAAAAAGGGATGCTGCCAGCAGACAACTTGCCATCTGTAAGGGTTCCCTCCCACCATCATTGACTGCTACGCTCAAAAGGAACATTAAAAAAGAGGTATCTAGCTGGAACCAGTCACTCCACTGGCAGGTAGTCAGTGACTATTTGGAGTCCTGATGGAATTATCCTCATTGCCATTTGACTCCTGCGTTACATGCTGGCAGCAAATAGGTGCCTTGCTAGAGGCAACTACATTCCGTAGCCATGAGCATCTGCCTTACATTTAAGTTCCTTCATTTAAGGGGGTGGGGGCAAATATGCAATGTGTGGTGTCTCAGATGTTGTCAAAGTCCACCTCCTAGCAGCTGTAGCTGGAGAGCCAATGATGAGAATGTTGGAAGCACCAGTCCAACAACATCTGGTGGCATTAAGTGGTTCCACATTAATGTATCCATTGAGAATAATTATTTTAGATTTATGCAATAACTATGTATAAATATAGAAAAGTAGGAAATATCATAGCCACTTTCACAAAGAACCTTCTACCAGCACAAGCTTAAAGCACTCAACAAACCTATGCTTCTCTTTAACCTATGTGCCACACGCTTTTCCCCATACTTATATGTGGCTGTTGAATGCCTGAACTACTGAAAATTCTTTGCCATTGGTAGAGGCTCAGGTTTGAATAAAACTAGATTCTTTTTTAAATATTGCTGTTAAGGCACAAATTGTTTGGCATCACATGGATCCTTGTGCTTTCATTTATAATACTTGCAGATTACTTTTCAAATATAACAGCTTTCAAAGCAATTCACAATTTAAAAAAACAGATCCTAGAAAAAAATTGTACTGAAAACTAGCACATTAGAATGGCTGTTTAAAAAAGAATCTAGTTCCTTGTTGTTGTTGTTGTTGTTTAGTCGTTAAGTTGTGTCCGACTCTTCGTGACCCCATGGACCAGAGCACGCCAGGCCCTCCTGTCTTCCACTGCCTCCCGGAGTTGGGTCAAATTCATGTTGGTCGCTTCGCAGACACTTCCAGTCATCTCATCCCCTGTCGTCCCCTTCTCCTCTTGCTTTTACATTTTCCCAACATCAGGGTCTTTTCCAGGGAGTCTTCTCTTCTCATGAGATGGCCAAAGTATTGGAGCCTCAGCTTCAGGATCTGTCCTTCCAGTGAGCACTCAGGGTTGATTTCCTTCAGAATGGATAGGTTTGTTCTTCTTGCAGTCTAGGGGACTCTCAAGAGTTTTCTCCTTGTTACTTCTCAGTAAAGATTTACTAAAGTATTATTTTCAGTTTTCAAAGAAACCACTTAAAATCCAGAACTGATTCCAAGTTCCTTGAAATGATGCTCCAAAATAATGCTTTAAAGTAAATTTATTACTTATGCACCCAGTTTTACTGATATTAGCAGTCATTGCATTATTTTTCAAAGACATATTGTAACCCCTGCATTAGTCAAGAAGTAATGCATTGCAAGTAATGTTACATTACTTCCAAGCAGTAATAAGAAAGCCAACGCTTATTAGGGGGGCATATTACCTTCATAGTGAATAAACAAAGGCAAATCAGTGCTCTCAAGTGACATTATCCAATGTGGCTCTTGGCTTTGTTCCTCTCAGAGGAGGTGTTTCTCAGACAGAAATGTTGCCAGTTTTCTGTGGCCACTTTGAATGCACTTTTCTGTCCCTACTGCAGCTCTTGTGGGCATAACAATATGTGGATTGCAAACCATCAGATTAACGTTTTTAAGAAAAAGAGTGCACCACAAATTTCCCACAATAAAATTCTTTTCTCATTCTTTCTTCTTCTTCTATACTCAGTTTGTTAAGGTGCCTTGCCTACTATTTTATCTGCCTGGCTGCCAGTTCTAAGAGTGCTATGTCCTCTTTTACCTCCCTTCTCTCTACTGGGAGAGCAAAAAGAGGATGCATTATTCAATCATCACTATTATTGCTTGTTTATCTTTTTATTCAAACTAATAGAAACTTTAGGCCAGGAGCCAGTGCTGGACTGTCACAGAAGGATCAGTGGAAATCAGTGGAAGGGAGATGGTTTCCTCTATCTATTGCACATATCCTTTTGCACTCCTAAAATCTCCCCCAGAAGGCTGGAAAACCCTACACAGCTGGTTTTCAGGCAGTTCTGATAGAAAGAGAAAGGGAAGGAAATGTCATCACACTGGTACTGTTACACTAATCTACTGAGCTGTTAACTCTGTTTAAAAAGATCCATATTAATCAGTTATATTTTCTAAACACTCACAAACCAACTATTTAATTGTCTCTTCCACAACCTTTCCTGGTATTGACACGAAGCTCTACGGGTTCCACATTCCCCAGACTGTATTTAACACTGGGTGAAATCCTCTTGCTTAGAATAGTAAACTGCACTACAGCAGGGACATTCAATCTGTGGGGATTTGGTGAGTTAACTCCTCTCTAAGTTCCATTGATTAACTTCCTTCAGTGTAGAAAACTGCAAATAGAGTAGGCCCATTTGAATGAAGAGCTGAAATCCTGTTGCATAGCTATACGGGCATAATTCAGCATTATGCTTGTGGTAGCTACAACAGTGCCACGTCAGAAGTGCTGCCCAGAAACCACTTCTATGGCAAATAGGTCATCTGCATTGCCTGAGTATAATACCCAGCAAAGTTTCACCTGTGTAACTTTACAAACTAGATTCCAGCCCATGAAAATCAGAGAGGAGTTGACTCACAAAATTTCCACTGATTCAATGGGCCTGATCTAGTGCAGTTTACTATAGTAACCTACAAGATTTCAGCCAATGTCACTATACTTGCTTAAGGTCCTGCCATTTATCAGTTAGAAGGCAAGCCACTAAAAACAAGTTATTTTTAAAAGGTTGGGATCTGCTGCTGTTTATCTACCTGCACTATAACTTTTTGCCAGTTGAGTGGAGGAAAGCTAGCAGCAGGCATCATTACATGAGACTTTTAAGTGTTCAGTCATTCCATTAGTCCACCAATGACAACCCCCAGTGTTCCCTTCTAATAATGAGTGTTTGTATTTCTTTCAAGGCTTAACATTGTGAGAATGTTCTTGGATGTGGGCACCGAATTAAAAACAAAAACCCTACCGCCAAGGACAAAGTAATGTTCCCAGGAGTGAGGCAGAGGAGAACAGATGAAGGTGTTCGGGAAGCAGTAATCAATGCACTATATCAGCAATGTTCTAAAAAGAATCTAGAATGGGAGGGATTAAATTATGACTCTGATATCCTATCACATTAATATTTTAAATACTTGTCCTCAAGGAAGCTGCAGGCAGGTCTTATCAGACAATCTTGATCAAAAGATTGTGACGGCATTAGCAAAACTCAATGTGCATTGTATCTATGCAGCAGATTGTGTCAAAATGAATTTTTAGCAAGAATGGAAACTTTACAGGACTCTGAAGTACACAGGAAAAGGAAAAGAAGAGTCTTCTGTTCCTTTGTCAAAGAAATACTAGTCTCCCTCAAAATGAAATACATGAATTGCTCCTTTATCTCTCAGCTACACATATAATCTTATCATCTGCATTCTGCAAAATTATAAATATACCATTAATATGCAGCTTTGTCTCTGCAGCCGTTCTCCCTCTTGAAAGCTGAATCCACTACTTAGAGTGCACTATTCAACACCACATTGATTAAACAATGGCTTTTCAGTTGCTTTTCCATATCTACATAATGAAAAAATTCTTCCTCTTCAGAAAGAGCAGATGAGAGTGATTGGGATGGGGTACAACAGGGTTGGGGGGGGGTTATAATTTAAGCTAACCAGGTGTATTTTCAATGTATAACATCTCTCATCCTAGTTGACACATTTACATTCAGAATGGAACACCATCACAGAAAAGGAGAGGAAAGCTGTAGCTCGTTGGTAACACACATGCTCAGCATGCAGAGGGTGCAAGGTTCAATCCTTGACATCTCCAGGCAGAGCTAGGAAAGACTCCTGTATGAAACTAGCAAACGCTGCTGCCAGTCAGTGTAGTAACGCACAGTTAGATCGGCCAATGGCTTGATTTGCAACAAGACAGCCTTCTAGCTATAAAACAAGGCCAGAATCAGATCTGTTTCTTCGTTTGTTTGACCACCTCATTATTGCATAGCATTATTCTGGGTGGTTACCAACATAATAATAAAACATCTAGAACAGAATTAACATTAAAATCCACTCTTGAATCAAGTAAGAATACCAATAAAAGTAGAAAAGGCATATTCTCTAAATGCAGGAGGTCACGCTGGATTGCACAGAAAGGTTTCTCCATAAAGAAAAGTCTTCAGAAGACTTTTGAATACTAGGAGGGAGGGAGTCAGGTGCAGCTCCACCAACATCTGGTTCCAAAGTCTAGGTGCCACTGTGAAGAAGGCCCAGGACCTTGTGGTTTTAGATATTCCGTTGCTGAGGAGCATACCTGTTCTAGGTGAAACTGTACTTGCTCAGAAGAAACAAGTACAAGTCTTAATGCTATTGGTAGAGCCCAAGTGACCTGGGTGATAAAAAGCACTTATTACCACCTTTGGCTGTTAAGCCATCTATACCCTTTCTGGGTATAGATAGCCAGGCCATGGCACTTCATAGCATCACACTGTAATGTGATTGTTATAGTGCATTTTGTGTGTGAATGCTTATATGGAAATACTGTACCCTTGTGCTTGATCCAGAACCTGCAAGAAGGATAACAAAGACACTGAGTGAAATACTAAACCACTTATATAGCAAACTGGTATTAAAGCAACTGCACTGCTACCTAATAGCTACCAAGCCGAGTTGAAGATAATATTGGTCACATATGAAGTAATTTCTAAGATCTATTACTGCAATGTTGTCTACGTGGGACTATTCCTGAAGCTGGTGCAGAAATTGGCCAGAGTGTTGTCAGGTTTGAGTAAGTATGAGCGCGTCTTGCCAGTGCTGCTTCACCAGCACTGGTTCTCTGTAGTTTTCCATGCCAGATTCAAGGTGCTAGTACTAGTATATAAAACCCTTGATGGTTTGGGGCCTCAGTACCTGGGGCCTCAGTACCTGCCTCAGAATATCAACTTGCGCCATTTCACAGGCCTTGCTTCTCCAGGTTGCATGCTGAGAGAGGCCAAAACAGCAGTCATTAGGAATCATGCTTCCTCGCCTGCAGCTCCCACCTTATGGAATGGGCCCCCAATGGAAGTTTGTTACGCCTCCCATCCTTTAAGAAGATGCTTAAGACTCTGCTGTTCCAGGAAGCTTTTAAGGCATCCTCCTGTAAGTAATTTTTTTTCAGGTGTTCCCATAACCTATCTTCACTTGGGGTTTATTTGGTTGTTACATTTGTATTTGTTGATGGTTGGGGTTATTGATTTTATGTGTAAACCCTTGGTTGACTATTACTTGTGCTATAATATTTCAATGTACTTTTAATGCTGTTTATAAAAAATATTTATCTATTGTACACCAATTCAATATGTCATTAAATGGGGAAAGCAGAAGAGAAAATGATGGCAGTGATGACATACAACACTGGTTATACTGGTTATTGTTAATGACAATGTCTAAAGACTGCATGTTCCCTACTCCTTGTGTGTGGATGTTTGGTATCAACCCTTTGATCAAAACTGTGCTGTAGTTCAGGAATATATTAATCCAATCCAATAGTTGCAACCCTTATTCATTTATATATGAATGAATGAATGAATGAATGAATGAATGAATGAATGAATGAATGAATGAATGAATGAATGAATGAATTCTTGTTTTCTGCAAGAATGAACTGTGCTTCCCTCCTTAGAGGAAAATGTGATGGAAAGTACAGCATGTGGCTATAAAGCAAATGTCTTTTACAGTCTGAAAAAGAATGATTCATCAGAAGGGTTTGACTTTTTATGTGAGGTTATTATTTATTATATTTTAAGTGATCTATGCTGAATATGATGTTTGAGTTACTGTGTAGTTCCAACCCAATTTGGTTTTATTGTACTTTATATCTTATTTCCACATGAGCTGTCTTGTATCTATGTGAGCTATGTCCTAAAAGGCAACCCTGAAATGTATCTGTAAAGCAATCAATGCAACTCAGCTTGTTAGAAAATACAGCTGTTTCCAGGCCACACTAGTCAGACTAAGTCTGGGTTACAATATGCAAATAGCTGCATAAAATGTTTACCAGCCAGACTAGTGATAACCAATCAAAGGACCCATGTCTTTAGAAGTTAGTGCTCCAGAGAGAATATTCAGACAGATCTCTGCAATCAAGCAATCATATTTAAAAACAAAGTCTGTGATTACCTCCTAATGACCAATCACAAAGCAAAGTAATCTAATTTTCAAATTATGGGATGTATGAAAAGTTTGTAGCGAACAGCCCTGCCCTTACCTGTCTGTCACAGCTGAACAGTGGAGTAGGAGCCAAAGAGAGGACAGAAGATGGAAGGGGGGAGGGGGCTGGAAATAAAGGCTGGTGTGTAGAGCCTATGAAGGGAGATTCTGTGAGTGAGAGACAGTGTGAAACTTAAAAGTGAACTTAGAGTGAGTTAGAGTTCTGTGAGAACCCTGAATGGAACAGAGGGTTAGTAGGAGTTTAAAGTTAAAGTACAACTGATGCAAGTACAAGTGATTAGCAACCTGTGATTTGCTTATTGATTATTAATCATATGTCAACTTCCCTGATATAATAAATCATTTAAGTTTTAAAAGCACACGTCTCTCCTTGATTGAATGGTATTGAGACAGCAATACCTGGTGGCAGTGAAGAAAGAAGAAGAGCGAGAACCTCGTGAAGACCTGAGGGAATAGGGGCTTCGGAGGGGATCGTCACATAAGTTCTTGTTAGGAACTCCCTCTCCTAACGGTAGTCTGTACTGTATTGTCATAGAGGCCCTGAAATCCAGGATTCGCGCCCAACCTGTGAAGGATCCTTGCATGACACACAGGTCCATAATGCCATTTAATGACAACTTGCTTATGGGTTAGTTGTTCATGGGGGATGAGGAAGCAGGGCACACTCCAAGAGAGCCTTAGCAGATCTGATATTGCACTATCACTTGCATTATGCCAGGCAATACTGTATATACTAACAGAAGAAATATCAGCAGGTATTCTTAGCTTCCCAGAACTAAATCTACTACTATGTTTAAAAAAGCAGCCATATTGGTGGGTTGAAGCCTCTACATATCTCTCTGTCTTAGAGGTGATTTAGTTTTTTGTTCTTACATTTGAATGACAATTCATGAACTTACCTGTAGTACCATTTTTGTTGTTGTTGTTTTATTAGGTTTCAGTGTTTACAAATAAGTGGTGTGTTGCTCAAGAAAGATGCCTACTTTAAAAAAAAGTTTTAAGGTACATATATGTATATTTTTTCTTTGTTTTCTTTTATGTTGAGTTGTATCTTAGTTCTGCTGATAAACCAATATTTAAAGTTTGAGCCATCAGTGATGCTGCTCGTTTTTTAAAAATGAAAATAGAAACAGGCTTTCTGGTGAGTGTACTGAGGCTGAGGCCCTGAAAGATGGCCAAGACTGAGGTGACAAGTAATGAGACAAGGATAAGCTCTAAAGGTTTTTCAGAATCTGGCACAGATGTTCTGGTTTTTGCACATCTGCACTATCTGTTCACCAAAGTTCTCTGGGAGGAGACAGACTATTAAAAATACTAAACCAATGCAACAAAATAATGACCAAAGATTAGGAAGCGAATCAGCCGTGAGATTAGAGCAACTAAGCGTCAAGGCTAGCAAAGATCTGAGAGTGCAATAACAAACAAGCAGAAGGTCCCTGTTAGTTCCCTGGTACTTACAGAAATTCTATCAGAAGGATTGCTAGGGAAAGAAGGGACACTGGGTCCAGAGCTGGCACACTGACATTGCTCTAGCAAGAACTCCAGCCTGAAACTCTGGCTTTTAAAAGCAGGATGGGCCAAAACACCACCCATGGTTCTGCTGTAGCCCATCATTGGGCTTCCAGAACACACACAGACACAGACACAGACACAGACACAGACAGACAGACAGACAGACACACACACACACACACACACACCCCTTGAGAGGAGCATTCCAACACATACAGAAGCCCCTAACTGATAAGGCATCCTTTGCTGCAACTGGGCACTTCTCTTGAGTATGAGGACCCTGGACTGCTTCTTCAAGTGCTGCTGCTCCAGAAGACCTGAGGGCTGTTCCAGCTCTGCCTCGGGAGCAGACCTGTCCTCTTCCTCCTGGGCAGATTCTCCCCTCCACACAGAGCCAAGGTTTCTCCTGAGCCACTGCACTGGTGGTTTCTGGCTGCTACCAGTTCCTGGAGATGCTGGGTCTTCCTTTGAAGAGAAATCACGTTGCAGGGGTATGGGGCAAGCTGGGATCAGCAGAAGAGGGAAGAAGCTAGTGATATGAGAGAAATGTTGCCAGAGTTTCAAAATCTGTAGAAAGTTGTTATTTCTAGGACTGGTGGGAAGGCGGCAGGCAGGAGAGAAGGGAATGGCCTTAAAGCAAGGAACAAGGGACCTAGTGCCACTCACTGTGGAAGATAAGCTGGCAGTTTTCAGGCATTACAGTTCTTGCCACACTTCAAGACTGGTGTGTCACTGTGGGTGTGAGTGCACACATGTGTGTAGTAGAAGAGAGAGAAACAATTAGACACGCATCATATACATGCCTAGAGCAAGTTTCTTCTGTGTTACCTATATTAAGTATGTTGTTAAGTTATTTATATAAGGGCTAAAAATAAAGTGTGACCATCCAAATACCAGAATAGTTTCTGCTGAAAGGAAGATTAATAGAGTGGGCACATTTGCGCTTCAAAATACCTTTTTCAGGGAAGATGAGCAATGCTATTCCAGTCTTTAATTTTTCAACAACATTCTTTAAACCTGAACAGCCCTGTGTACAGAAATTGTGAAGGAGGCAGTTATTATCATCTTTGGCTCTAAGGTGTCCAAATCTCGCACCTGTTGTCTGAACCTATAGTGTGTTCCTTCTGTTTACTGGTGCCTTACTTCTAATTCAGGGACGTGGTGGCACTGCGGGTTAAACCGCAGAGGCCTGTGCTGCAGAGTCAGAAGACCAGCAGTCGTAAGATCGAATCCACGCGACGGAGTGAGCTCCCGTTGCTTTGTCCCAGCTCCTCGCCAACCTAGCAGCTTGAAAGCATGTAAATGCAAGTAGATAAATAGGTACCACCTCGGTGGGAAGGTAAAACAGCGTTCCCTAGTCACGTTGGCCACGTGGCAATGGAAACTGTCTTCGGACAAGCGCTGGCTCTACGGCTTGAAAATGAGATGAGCACTGCCCCCTAGAGTCGGACACAACTGGACTGAAAACGTCAAGGGGAACCTTTACCTTTACCTTTACATTACTTCTAATCCACTGGGTGGTGGCATCACATGCCAGATATCCTGTTTCTTTCTTTGCCCTCTTAAAATCAAGTTGCCTTTCCTTATCGTATTTTGATCAGACAGCCACATTACTTTAAGACAGAGAACGCTCAAGGTGGAACACGCTTCCCCACTTTAGGGACATTACAGCAGAAAAATCTCTCTGGGGCCACTTAAGACATTTTTCCAAGATTGCTCCCAAGAAATGAGTTCCTTAGTTTATTCCCGAACTACTTCCTCATTTTCTCTCAAAGCAAAGACAAGCAAGCAACCGATTCAAACTACCTCAATCTGATCATTTCTTCAGAATATGAATAAAATCCCCAAATTATTTGGGAGAGTAAATCTTCTTTTAAATTGGTGGAAGAAACCCATTAATTTCAAAATATGCTTCCAATCGATCCCTATAAGTAATGCGGGGAGGGGGTTTGAGGGTGGAATTACCATTCTTCAGACTCTCTGTCCTTGTGGCACATGATACGGCGGGGGCTGTGCACTTGGGCTGTCAGAATATTCCCCTGCAGAGCTCTGACAGCTTTTTGCTAAGCTTGCTGAAGGCAAACCTTGTACACCTGGAGGCATGTTCAATCTTAATTGCTTCATAATAGCAGCTTTCTTGGCTTCGCTCAGCCTTGTTTTTATTTCAGTGGTTTTCATTCATTTTTGCCTCTGTATTTCAGGAATCTTCAAAGTGTTGTAAACTTGTTCCTTTTCTCTCCTAACTATGTGACAGTAGGACTAGGTCATATGCAAATATAACTTCCAAGTTATTCGAAACATGGCCTTGAATTTTAGGACTATTCCAAGGCAGTCAGAACATCTATCATGTCTGTCTATGGTTGCTTTCCTGTTTTACACCTTTCTCTTCTTTAACTGCCTTTGATGCTGATCCATATCCTTAAATCAATGGATTGGAGCATAAATATGATGAAAGTATTTCCCCACCCCCAACTCCATTTTCTAGCAATTTAGGTCTCAGCTTCAAGTTGTTAGATAGGGTCAAACACCTTTCTGGAATTGATGAAGCAGGAAAATACCAGCTCCCTTTTCTTTTCTAAAAATATATACATTTTTGGAGTCTCTGTTTTACAGATGTAAGTGGTTGTTTCTTTTCAAGGAAAGAGATAAATTTGGCTCTCGTGGATTATTTTCCTGCATCATTAGGCTCTCCATTATCTTTCTGTGGAGGATACTGCAAAACAGCTTGCTGATATTGCTGTGGAAATGGATATTTCTGCAGGTGTTGGGGGCAGTGGACAAGTACAGGCCCAGTTTGTTTTTATTCTTCTAATGTATTTAGGTTATCTGCTAAATTAACCATATCTTTGCAAAATACCTTATTTGGAGGGAGACATTTTAGACATTAGTAAAATGGTTTACTTTCGTACTGTATTCCAACACTGCACCTGGAGCTATTTGAGGACATCATTTCTCAAATGTGAGTTTTTCACTGAATTGTGGTGTTAGAAGGGGGGGGGGGTTGTCAACCATCTCGTCCAATTTCCTGCTTGGCCTAATCAATCCAAAATAAAAGCAGGCCCAGAAAATGGCTGTCCAGTGTCCATCTAAAGACCTCCAGCATGCAACGTCATTGTTAAGCTGCTCTTACCATGAAATGCTTTCTACTCGTGTCTAATCAAAATCAACACTCCATTAACTTAAGCCCTTTAGATCTAATCCTACCATTAGGAAAAGAAAAGAACAGCTCCCTCCTACCTGATAACCCTTCAGGTATCAGAAGAAAGCTATCATGCCCACCCACATACCCATTGTTCAACATGCTGAGTTCTTTCAATTTTTTCCTCCTAGGTCTTATTTTCCATATCCGTGACAATCACCCATTCGCGTTTTCACACATCTTTCTAAAAGTGTGGCATCCACCTAAGTTCTGACCAGAAAAGAACAATGATGGAGTATTATTTCTTGTGACCATTCATTTTCTTCTCATTCATCTCCCATTGAATGCTGGACACAATTATGGCCACCATGAGCACATATGCAGCAGTTCTAGTCAATTGTGTCTCACATCTAAACAGAAATGGGGGGGGGGGTGCAGGTTCAGGCAAGGAACTCTTTTCTTCTTGCACTCCTCTTTCCATATATTTTACCCATAGAGAAATCAGTCTCTGGACCAGCTCAGGTAAATAAGAACTCTGTGTACCTCAGCCATGCCAAGTACTGGGAGGCAGTAAACTGACTCTTAGAAAACGCAACAGCTCCTGGAAAAGAATCTGATCACAAAGCCTTTGGAGTCTCATGGAACTAACTCAAGCCCAAACCTCACCTGGCCTCAGGGAACCAGACACATTTGTATCTGTGGAAAATTCATGTTGTTAATTTTTACCCAATTTCTGTCAAGGCATTTTTTCCATTGTAATCTTGACTTCTGAATGTTAGCAATTCACATTCTAGTTTTGTATCATCTAGAGATACAATAAGGACCGATTATATTCCATCACCTTCATCTAAATTATACATTAAAATGTGGGATAATATAAGGAGAGAGTCCTGAAGATCCCCTACTCAAAGCTTCCCTCTGGTTTGGTAAGGAATCACTAACAAGCAGCACTGTTTGAATCAAGTACTGTATTCTGAATCCACTTGACAGCTTCATTACCTACCAGCCCCATTATCTAACCAGCAAGCTTATTTTGAGGTAAAAGAGCTACCTTGATACCACCCCATGACTGATTTGACAAAAAATCCACCGGACTGATGACTCCTGGTTGGGCAGGATATCGTAACAAGAAGTCGAGTTCTGTAGCATTAATTTCTTTATTCATCAGAAGTATCTGTAACGAGAAACCCAGACAGTATGCCAGGGGCAGTGTGAGAAATTACTACAGGCTGCAGAGGAAATGAAAAGTAGGATTCCATTGCAATTGAAAATGGGACATTTTAGAAAGCTGTGAATACAATAAGTTGTGTTGCTATAATTGCAGTACTATTGCTACAATTTTCCATTTCATTGTTTTCACGAAAACTTAACACCACCCATAGATACTATAGTATGAAGGCAAATAATAATCTCAACAGCAAAAGCACCAGCGCAACCACAATTTCCCCAGAGAAATATGGAGTTTGTAGTTGGATTGTCACTAGAAGAGTCAAATAATTTTCCTTTCGGCAGCTGATGGGCAGAACACTGTACTGTATAGCAGGAACATGACAGAAAGAACATTTTATAACTGGAGCCTCTGTGGATGCTAAAAAGCAGCTAGTAAGTGTAGTGTCCGGGATCAGCTCTATTTACCTGGAAAGCGATTTGGGCCATGTAAGTCAGTTTATCACATTCAAACAGTCCCCGAGTTGTATACTGGAACACAGAGCTAGTGATGCTATCAATGAGGTTGGCAACTCGCTCTTTCAGATTTTCATCTGGAGATGCTTTTGCAACAGCTTTCTGAAAAACAACACTGAATGCCTATATGTGGAGAAGAGGAGAAGAAAGAAGAGAGTGAGAGATTTGGGGGGGGGACAAATGAATGAATGTCATCTCAGAGATTTTGCACTACATTTCAAAGCATTATTGGCCCTAATATATTGGATGTTATGGTCAGAGCAAACCAGCTCTGATAACTGTTATTGAGAGTGAACAAATGAACACACAGTACCAGCTGGTAGGCAGCGAGGTTATGAATGAGGGCATGCAGTCAGCCAAGACACTGGCATATGCCTTACAAAGCCTTGACTAGAATCTGAGGACCCCGGCAGTCAGCTGTCAAAAGACTAAAGCCTTCTCCTGATGTTCTACAAATGGACTGAAGTAAGCACAGGAGGGACAGTGAGTGCTAACTCTGTTGCAGCGTTCTGCACATGTAGAGCTAAATCTGAAAAAAGAGAGCTGCCTGTCTCTGCAGCATTTGCATGTGATCCAGAACCTTGACTTTCAAGATTTTGTTTTATCACATGGAAGATGCTCCATGAAGAGTGGCAGCTGTCTTCATCAGGTGTAGCTCTTCACAGGCAGAGAACTAAAATTCAGGGAGCAGATAAGTTTAAGGCCATGTCTTTGCAAACTGTGGGCTATGCAGGAAGTGAAAGGGAGATGCAGAGTTTCTTTCTTCTTTGTCTGGGACCTCCACACATGGAAAACAGCACTGACACAACAGTGAGAAAAGGGAAAATTAGGGAGAAAAGTTTGTCTGCCATATTAAGGAAGCTGAGTTGGGTCCATGTTGCTTTTTTCCCATTGCCTGGCAGATGTGGCTCATTAGTTCCAGCCAGTGCTGCGCTGAAGTTCTAAATAAAGCACTTTACCTGAAAACAGGATGACGGGGAACAAATTCATGCATGCAACAGATACCATTTACCCCAGTTTCACCTTATTAGAATAAGGCAGTGACAGACAAAGCTCTTCATAGTAAAATATTGCCTTCTGTGCAATTACAAAAGCTATAACAGGGTGTCCCTGATTTCAAAACATTTTTCCCTGTCTAGTTCTTTCTTGCCAGTAGATCTCAAGGTGCTTCCAGATAAGGCTTTCCTCACACCATCACCTTGCAGCATCACTGTCCAGACAACATCTTAAACTTTTAGCTAGGAATATAAATCTTCGCTTATTTTGTTCTCACAGGGGAAAACAATGGATTTAGAAATCTTCTTCTTGCTAGACCAGATTCCAAGAGTGTTTATCCATTGTTCATACTTCTAAACTTTATTTCCAAAAGGGATTATGGAAGTGCTTTTTGCACAAAATACAAGCAGTTTTTAAAACAGAAAACAAGTTTTTCTTCATAACACATTTTTATGTGTGCAAATATATATATAAAAATGACAGAGGTTGACCCTTTTTTCAGTGGGGTGCCTTGATGTCCAGATAACCTTTTTTTGTTAAGGATTTTTTAAAAAAAACAAGCATTTGTTACCTCCTTAGTTATGCCTTTCATGTGTCACACAGTCTCTCCTATCAGCCATCCTATAATCAACTTTCTAGGTATCATGATTTAACCTATAAATAAAAACTTAGGTGACTCAAACTCTATTTGAGCAGCTTTATAATTATCATACTGCAGGACAAATAATATATTTGTGTATTATAAACAGATATGGTTAAAAATGTTTCTTTTACAGTGTGCAGAATGCACTGCTTGTTCCAAGCCAGAAAAGATAAATGAATGAAGATATGATGTCTGATGCAAGTGTTACAGAAGCACAAAATATCCACTTTTTCCTGGCAACAGATTGACTCCTCTAAAAATGATGTTCTGAAGGACATTGGATTCCCTGGGGAAAAGACACCTCTCATTATATCTTCTCTAGAGGCACCTCACATGGTAAACTTCAATAAAAGAAAAATGTTTCTGTCTTTACAGCAACTAAAGCAATGGGTACATGTTATTGAAGACTGTAGGAATTAGATTTTTCACATGAGGCTCCCTTGAGGGTTTTCTTGTTAGAACTGAGATTATCAGAAATAGAAATAGAATTTAAAACAAATAAGATACCTGTAAGTCCTTATAGGAAAAAAAAAGTAGAAAAATGTTTGGGGATGGAAAAGCTAGCATTTGACTTAAAATTTTAAAAACTAATTCTCTTAAATATCAGACAACACACACCTCTAATCCTTAGGGAAAAGCTGCTTCTTAGGAGTGAAAATATACCGGGGGGGGGGGGGAGAGAGAGAGACACCTCCAAACTATCTGTAGTTTATAAAAGTATTATGTCTAGACAGAAAATATTACTAAATTACTCATAGGGCAGGTTTTTTTTTCTTTAAACGTTCTCAAAAGCTTTCTCTAACGTGAGTTACTGCAGATTGTAAAAATATGCTTAAATCTCTTGTGGAGGGTCAATACAACAACATTAGAAACCGCTTTTCCACCAGTCTTCTATAAAGCAGCATTATCTTTGATTCAGCAGATTTCTACAAGAAGCTTAGGATCTTCTAAACGGATTGATTCAGGGCAACTCCTCATTTAACCCATCATATTCTGAAGGCATAAAATGCAAGGAACACAAACAACCCCAGAGTGTCCTTCCATCATACATCATCCCAAATGTATGGAAGTTGATTTCAGAACACTGAATCAGGCCTACCCTTCCCCCCCTTCTTTTGGCAGCAGTTTTTCCCTTTTTAGCTGATGGTCTGGACTCATGTTACCTCACCCTCTCTTTTGTGCTGCCTGCATGATAAGAATAGATGTAGAGTGAGAGAACACATGTGAATCTGTGAGGGGGACAGTGCAGTAAATGCTCTCCTACCAAATGTATACTATTGTTAAGGAGGAACTGGGGAAACCAGTAAGAGCTATAGATCCACCGTCTGTTCCACTGCTTCCTCCCAGTTTACTGGACGTTCTGTGGGATGGTGACATTTTCCTTATTAGCATTCCTAGGCAAGGTAACATCTCTTTGCTCTTTAAATATAATGGAGAATGGTGCCAGAGGATCTAGAGAAAAGGAGACCATCATCCTTAAGAGAACCGCATCGCTGTTTCCACTTCTACCCAGGAGTTGACTTGCATTGAAAGCTGAGATCACGGGATATATTTTTGTTCCCCCACCCCACCCCCTTGTATTTTGCATCTTCTAGCCGAGGAAGAGTTCTAGAAAAACTGAAAATGTGCTCACTGTTTCGTGACATTTTATTGGCCAGCTGTGGATTTACAAATCTATAAACTGAGTATTGATGCCAACTGTTCCAGCATTCCGACAAGTAAAAAAATCTGTAACACCTTTCCCAGCAAAGAAGCAGCTCAGATCTCTGCAACATGCTTAATTTTTAGCTTCCTGTCTCTGTTTCTCTTCCCGTCTCTCTCCCTCTCTACTTCTCATTCTCGAAGTTTATCTATCTCACTTCTCCAAGCTCTTCTTCTTACCACTTGCCTGTACTGTAGTTTATCCCATTCCTTTGGCTTACGGGGTGGGGGGGTGGGGTGGGGTGGGAAGGAGAGTTAATTTGGATGTTAAGATAAACACCTATTTTCAGCAATTAAAATGCCTCTGATGATGTGCCTCAGCAATCAAACATGCACAGAAAGTCCATGTTTACTTCCTGATGATCATCACAAAACAAACTAAACAAAATGCAAAATGCAGAAGTGAGGAAAACACGTGCAATGACAAGTAGATGACTTTTTCATCATCTGAGGGAGAAACATTTGTACAAACAAGTATAAACGTATCATGTCATTTGACCCTAAGTCACCTTCTCTAAAATAACAAAAAATGAAAACAGAAGATTTATTAGCACCTGTCAGAATAAAAAATGTATTTCAGTTTGAAATGGATGTGGATTGAATCTTCTTCTTCAGACACATTAAGTGGATTGAAATAGAGAGAGAAATGAAATAAATAAATGGAATAGTAAATATAATAAATGCACAAGTCTCAACGTTGTCACCTGACTTTTGTTGTTGCTGTTATTGTTGTTGACATAGCTATCGTTCTGAAAATTTATCCATGATAGTTCTCACAAGGTAGTTTTCTAGTCTAATTTTTAATTATTTCCTAGTCTTTCTGGGAGGTTTTTTTCACCCCACAATTCCCTACAGCAAAAGAAATGGCTGTCACCCTTGGCTACTGAACAATACTGAAACAGTCATGCTGGACCTCTCAGTCCTGTAATTTTGCAGATTGATTCTTCAACGCAATCACACTGTGATTATATTCATAATCATCGGTTGTCAAGTCAATCCTGACTTTTGGCAACCCCTTTTCTAGACAGAAATTAGTCAGAAGTGGCTTGCCCTTCCCTTCTTCTGGGGCTGCCCTGGGACTCTGCTGCTTGCTGAAGGCCCCACAAACTGGCTCTAGGTGCAGGAGGAACTGAGTTGCCAACCTTTGCCCCCCCCCCACCAGACACCTAAGCCACTGAGCTACCCAGCCAACTGTCATTATATTACAATAAGGAAAATCCTACAGCTTCAGTGGATTGCTGCATCAGTGAGTATGTTCACCAAGGTATGTTACCCTTTGCTTGTTTGTTTTTTAGAATAAACACAAGTCGTAACGAAATACAGGACCATCCCTATCATAAGGTAGAGTGAAGTGATTCTGCCACTGCCCCACCTCTAGAAAAGGTTCACACTGGAGATCTGCTTGGTAAAGTTCTTCAGACCCAGGAATTTCTCTGAGGGGTCCTGAGAGCTAGACGCTGTGGTAGATTTGATTAGGGAACAGGACACAGAATATTTTCCTCCTTATAACTCCCGTAATGTCTGAAGACTCCTTGCTGCCAGGCACAGAGGCATCTACTGAGTCATACCAGCTACATTTTGCACCCTGTGGAGCTTAGGTACTAACCCTTTCCTCCTCCTCCTCCTCCTCTTCCATGAGATTAGGAGGATGCAACTCTTTGCTTCCCACCCTGGGGGGGGGGGGGTGGAGAGCGATTGGGCCGTTCCCAAGCAAAGTGCTCCAACTATGAAGCAGTTTTGCAAATTAAAAAGCAAATTAAATGTGCCTTTAGAAATTATTCAGGAGGAGTTCTGTACTGCTGTCAGTGAGCCCTACCTAGAAGCTGCCTGTGACATTTGCATAGGAATGTGTTCCAGGGCAACCACAATGGCAGAGGAATCTCTTTCAACTGGGGGGGGGGAGAGAACCCTGTTTTAATCATGACTACAGTTTTATATAGGGCATGTCATGAGAATGGCTGAAGGTCGGATTCCAAAAGATCTCCTGTATGGAGAATTAGTGCAGGGAAATTGCCCCAGAGGGAGACCACGGCTGCGATACAAGGACATCTGCAAGCGGTATCTGAAGGCCTTAGGAATGGACCTCAACAGATGGGAAACCTTGACATCTGAGCGTTCGGCCTGGAGGCAGGTGTTGCATCACAGCCTCTCCCAATTTGAAGAGACCCTTGTCCAGCAGGCCGAGGCCAAGAGGCAGTCACGGAAGCAGAAAAATCAGGGAGCTGGACAGGGGACAGATTGCATTTGTCTTCAGTGTGGAAGGGATTGTCACTCTCGAATTGGCCTTCTCAGCCACGCTAGATGTTGTTTCAAGTCCTCCTTACAGAGCACGTTACCATAGTCTTTCGAGACTGAAGGATGCCTAACTAAAACAGTTTTATATCCTTGCAACAGAATGGCAATCTAGAGGGACAGTATGTACATCCTGTGTGAGGGAAATAAGTGCATGCCCATTTCTTAAAAAAAATAATAATAGAAACATGGCAGTTCCTAAATAAGGTGTTGTCTCTCAGTGGATATGGCTACATAAACCTGACATACTGATAACTGGAGGATACCCACCTTAATCAATTACAGGCAAGAGCCCTTCATGCAAAACTAGAATACTGGCTATAAATTTGTCCTCAGGAAACAGGCAATTGGCCATTGCCACAGATCACTGCACCACACACATTCTCTTTATTACTTTAGGCTGCGCTGAACCTGAAGCACATGTTTTGTAAGGCTGTCCATCTGTATACTTACTTACTTACTTCACTATCCATATCCTGTCCTCCTACACCTCAGTATCCTGAAGGCGACATTGGAAGGACTCATTAACCAAAAAGAAGAAGCTTTAAAAAATACTATGTCCAACCACCACCATCTAAACTAAAAACAAAGAAACCAGCAGCTATATAACAAGTACCAACAAACGGTGCTTAGTAATTTTTTAAAAAAATAAATCTTCTCAAGGCCATAACTGAAAAATGTCCATTGGAATAAAACAGTTTTAAGTCCACATGTTTAAGAGCAGGCAAAAGAGCAGGTCACAAAAGGCTGGCTTGGGAGGCTTTTCTCTCATTAGAATACCAAAGACCATGCCGGCTTGACTTCTCTTGGTAGGAGTAGAACTGGAAAGGTCAGCAAAAATTGCAGATCTTGAGCAATTTCAGCTAGGTGATGGAAATGCCTGACATAAGCTGGTCCCCGAGTATTTACAGCTGCAAAGGATTCAGGCAGCCAATCCTACAGTAGAAACTCCTATGCTTAAAAAGTAAGGAGAAAATACAGAGCCACAGGATGCTGTATTTGGGAAGAAACAGCTCTCTGGCAAGTGGTTTCATGAGGACAATTAGCATTTTGCTTAGAATCTGTTAAGGTTTAAACTTAGCATGAAACGTGCACTCTGTAAACTATCTGGGGAGCTTGAGACAATCCTAAAATGAGCAAGGGCTATACCTTTAGGGAGAACTGGTACATGGGATGGATGGTACTGAGGTCATTCATGATGAAGTACAGAAGAGAAGCACGGGCTGCTGCAGGGCGGTAATGCTCCCTTGCCTCGTTAATCTTCGTTTCTGTCACCTTGGATTCCTGGACCTGGAGGAGAGTAAAGACAGCATCAAGAATGTAAGTTTGCCAATGCTGTTTGTTTACATGGTGACGGCATGACATCAGCTGATCATCTTAGATAAACTAGGCATTCCTGCGTCCTCTTCTGCTTGCTTCTACCTGCCTTTTTGAAACTCCCAGGAATGAAAACTCAAGCAGTGGCAGGTGGAGAGAAAAAGGCATTCATCTTTAAACTTATCATCAAGAAACTGACTTCCATTTGATTTTCGTCTGTTGACAACGGGTTCTACTTCCTTCCTTCAAAAGGACCTTAGGATTAAAGCAGGCACCACATTAGATACAAAGCAAGCAGCAGGGACTTGCTCTTGTTCTCTTTACTCTCTTGCAACTGGTGGTTAAGAGAAACAAAACTCTGTTGGGACCATGGATTTTAGCCTACACATGGCAGGGGTGAGGACGGAGGAATCAGCAGGAAGGAAAGATTTAAACCTATCCTGCCCACATGCTTACCCACGAGCAAAAGAGAAAGGAAATCTCCACTACACACTGAATATTTAATACAGCACGTTATTTAACCCTGAACCATAAAATTCCTGTTCTTCCACCTATATTATATTTTTATGCCTTTTAAAATAGAGATGTGCACCTGACTTTTCTACTAACTTGTGTGATAATGACTCCCAAAAGGAGACATATACGAACTTTAGCACCAGTCTCTGAAAACCTACATTATTTATATCTCAGATAAGCCTGCTCTGCAAGGAGTCTATATTCTGTACAGAAAGACAACTTGGCAGTACATTTTTCCAGAGCTCCACAAAACTTCTTGCATATGAAAGCAGCAGCTGAGGTTTGCTAAGTAAAGGATCTATGTCAGACAGTCATCAAAGGAGATGATTTTAAAAGCCAAATTTTCAGCCAAGAGAGTAGCACCACCACCAGACCACTGAATTCCTGCCAGTTTAATTTGGACCACATAAACACCAGTGGATCCTTAAGGCAGCTTCTGCTAAAATCCTGGATTAACTGAGGAAATTTAATACATTTTGAATTAAATTAAGTTAATTTTTTTAAAAAAACGTTGTATTAAACTGGAATGGTTTAACACATCTTGCTTTATTTCTAAAGTGTTATGGTCTTTACAAACAGTGGAACTTTGCTTTCAATTACCCATTTAACATGCATGCACTTTGAAAAAACAAGCTTTCTAAAGTCCTAGAGTTGGAGGTGTTTGTATTCATATATGAATATCCCCCCCCCCCGCAGGTGGAAATTACAAGGGTTATGGCAGAGAGGCTTGTCATCCCACCTACTGCCAGGAGTGGCTAATCTATTGTAGACAATGACAGGATAGGAAGGCCCCATCGAACTCACATCAGTGGCAAAATCGTGAGTGGCAAAATAACCCTCGTTATTTCCACCTGTGCGGGGGGGATATTTGTATTTGTATACGAATACCCCCCTCTCTAGATGGAATACATGACTTTGAAGAGATTCTAGCCTCCAAGGTGCAAAACAAGACAATCTGGCATAGAACTTAAAATTCATACTCACTCTTAATCTCTTACCACAAATTTCATGCATAAAGATTTGAGCTAACCACCACCCACAACATTCAGTCCTAGTGTTATATTTTTTTTTTACCTTTTCTTCAATTTCTGCAGCTGTCTGCTTGGTGATTTCAAGATTTTCCACTAGAGCTGTGTCCCCTAAGAAGTTCCCTGAGGCAGAAGAAAGGCGGGACAGCAAGTTGTCTTCCAAGGTTTTCAATGTTATTTTGAATCCATTCTGCTGTTTTGTGAGATCAGACTGTAAAGAATTGAGGTCGAGACCCCCAAAACAAATTAAGTCAAAGTTATCTTCATTTTCTCAGCAAACGTTATCTCACTAATCCTTACAGAAACTGAGGGTGTGATTGGACGGGGAAGTCGCTCCCATTTTGGACTGTGGTTTATTTCCCAGCAATCAAAGGCTGTACTGGCAAATAGTGATCTACCCTGACACTGATTCATGCCCAAGCTAGACCCTGGCAGGGCTACTCTTTTTTGGGACTGGAAGCAATTCCCACACAAATGGAAGTGTTGTTTTTAAGGAGATATCTTCCAGCAGAGCAACCTTTCCAGTGTGACCAGACGTAATCCTTTCTCACTATCGGATCGCACCCTGAATATTGAAAGTTCATGCTGGCTTTCCATGTTGCAAATGAGGGAAAGGCTGAAGCTGAGCAAATA
Organism: Pogona vitticeps; assembly: GCF_051106095.1. Classification (NCBI taxonomy): domain Eukaryota; kingdom Metazoa; phylum Chordata; class Lepidosauria; order Squamata; family Agamidae; genus Pogona; species Pogona vitticeps. The sequence goes on along the minus strand of NC_135784.1, from coordinate 125,473,505 downwards.
GGGACTTGCCTATGGCCACTACCAAGCCCCCAGCTGAAGCAAGATTTCAGACTTAGACTCTCCAGCTCAGACACTTAATGCTTAATCCAGTACTTCACAAGCAATCATTTGTTAGTAAGGCAGTACTTTCTTCTCCTCCCTCTCGGCTTGCTGCCCAGAAAACCTGTTCTGGAAGGTTTCCCAGCTCACTTATGTAGGTTTCAGGGCACTCACTGAGGACGTCCCCCACTCCCACCCCACCCCAGTCACATTCCATTGACATTTCCATTACAGCAATAACTCTTCAGGATCCTCATCTCAAGATCAAAACAGGACCATATATGAAATGCATGAATGTATTTTGTGCACTTCTTTTTACTGTTTACTAATAACCACTACAGTTGATTGGGATCAGTACAGCAGTGCCATGGGAACTGGACACCAGCTTATATAATCTTCATCACTCACCAGTGGGCCTTCCAGAGTTTACTGCAGTGTAAAATGGGGCATTGTAAAATGGGGCATTTCAAACTGACTGCAAAACCTTTGCAGAGGTATAGTGTAAAAGGGACAACCTTTGATTGTGGGGTGTTAATCATGATATTTGACCTCTCCGTTGCACCTTTTTGGAGAATGCTGCAAAATGCAGAATTTGCACAGCAAAACACTGGGAGATAGTTGCAAAATTCCGGCATAGGTTTCAGAGGGATTCGCAAATTTTAGGATTCACAGCTGACAGAGATGAATAGCTGTGCCTCACAGATGATTCTAGGCAAGCCCATTCAGTTCATACGGTGTGGACTGTGTCCACAGGGCACCACTGTTCTGTCCTAAAATCCACAGCATTGTCCCCTGCACCTGTAGATTTCAGGCAGCAATCAATAAACTAGGGACAAACTACCTTTCAGAGTAGTATTAGTGAAAGGAAAGGGGAAAGCCTCTAAACAACAATGTATACAATTTTGGAAAGGAAATCTGCAATAAAAATTGTTCAATGGGGTCCCGTGGGTATGGGGTGCACGTTAGAATGTAGTCTAAAACAGCATATTATTTGTATTTTTCTATTTTTCTATTTTTGTTGTTGTAACAGTTTTTTGTTTTAAAATTAATAAAATTTAATTTTTAAAAACTACCTTTCAGAGAATCATGTGCATTTCTGTCATTCTGATCTTTCCATTGAGGAAACACCACCATCACCAACCCTGCAAACTTCCAAAGAATTACAAGCTGTACCAGAACACAGCCTGAGAATTGCAGCCCTGGACAAATAACCTGTCATTTCTTAGGTTTATCTTGTGTCCATCTGAGCTTTGAAATGTCATAGACTACAGACTCCTGCATTTCACTGTTGGCAATGTTTCAATTTGCCCTGTACACCCCTTTATATATTTGCCATCTGAAGGTAACACTTGTATCTAATGAAATGTGCTCAGGTTCACTACAGCTTATGTCAGAATAACTTTGTAGTCTTTAAGAAATGCCACAGGACAGTCTCTCTTTCTCTTTGACCATTTGGAATACTAGAATCCTCAGTGATCCCAGACTCAAGAGGTATCCGCCTCCTCTGAGCATTTTCCAGTCCTACATTCATTCTTCTTGATTTCTCTGCTCCCTTAAGGTTTGCAGAGAGAAGTCTATTATATCATAAGATATAATATGCACATGAAGCATGTTAAGTAAATACTACTTTCTCTCTGTTTCAGTGTTCCCTCAGCACAGTATTTATACAGAGTTGATTCTGCCTACTTGCACACTGTTCTTAATTTGCAAATAAATAAATCAGAAGATCATAGTCACTGGAGATTCAGCTCCTTCCAGTGCTACAGATTTATTTTAATTTGACAAGCTGCCTTTTTAAAAATGATATACACATGGATGTTATTGAGAGATTTTTTTTTTCTGGGCAAGCCAGGAAGATGTAATCATAAAATATATAGTAAGCTTGAAAATTAAGCAACGAATAAGGTCACATTTTTCATTAAGAAACTTTTTTTCCTGTGAGTTTCTGTTCAAATAACTAGTAACCTCTGTGGCGCCTACAATTTGGTGAGAATTCGTGCAGGCGACGAGTGGAAGACGGCTTTTGGGACTCGTTATGGCCAGCACGAATACCTGGTCATACCTTTCGGCTTGACCAATACTCCAGACATATTCCAGTGGTTCATGAACGTCATCTTCCAAGGCCTACTCGATCGTTTTGCATTAATCTATTTGGATGACATTTTTACTTACTCCCGAAACCCCACTCGACACACAGAACACATTCGCCAGGTCTTACAATGACTACATGGCTGGTCTTTGACCATAATAAAGTTTTATCTCTCTATCTATCGACGACTACAAGACCAACGGCTCTATGCCAAGCTGGAGAAGTGTGAGTTCAACCTGCAGGAAGTCGAGTTCCTAGGCCACATCGTGTCAACTCACGGGATCCAGATGGACCCAAAGAAAATAGAAGTGGTTCTAACCTGGCCCAAAGCCCCGAAACCATAAAGATGTGTAATGGTTTCTCGGCTTCGTGAACTATTACTGCCCGTTTATACCAGCCTATGTGGACATAACCACACCTCTGACCCATCTCCTTTGGCCAAAAGAGCCGTTTCTTTGGACTCCAGAGGCAGACCATGCCTTCACCACCCTGAAAACTCACTTTATGACCAAGCCAATCCTGTGTTATCCAGACCCCCAACTACCATTTACCGTGGAGACGGCTGCCTCCAGTGTGGCCTGGGTGCAGGAGTGTCCCTCACAGGCACTGAAGCCCTGCGCTTTTTACTCATGGCAGTTAACACCTTCAGAATGCAACTACACCCTCTGAGAGTGGGAACTCCTGGCCATCAAAACTGCTTTTGATGTCTGGAGGCATTACCTTGAAGGGGCCTGTCACCCTGTCCAAGTTTTGACTGACCACCGGAATCCGGAACAGTTGCAAACAGCCCAACACCTCAATCAAATTCAGATCAGGTGGTGCCTCTTCTACTCCTGGTTTGACTTCCGCATTACCTATATCCCGCAAACCCAGAATCGAAAAGCTGACACCCTTTCCCGCAAACCGGAATATGCTTTATCACCCTCGGAGGAGACTCCAGCTGCACCTATCTTATCACCCTCAGTCTTCCCAGCCACTACAACCCGCTTGTCCCTGGCTGAAGAAATTTGGTGAGACAGGTCCCACGGCCTTGGAAGGCTTGGCTATGGAGGCTAAGAGTCACCGCAGGGCTAAGCTCAGGGTTATAGCTGATAATCTAATGTCTACGTTTGCTGTCCTAGAAGTGGAGCAACAGGCAGAGAAGACATCCAGATGCGAGGCAAATGGGGGAGCAGTAACACCTCTGCAGCAGTGCACCGAGGAAGGGAAATCGACCCTGATCACGGCAGCAGTCGGTACAGCGGCTGGTAGCAGGCAGGGGGCGATGGGCAAGGTTGGTCTGGACTCCATGTACAGCAGTGAGGAGCCAGTTGCAACGATGCCTCTGTCTGGTGAGTCGACTGCTGCACCAGACACTTCTCCACCGTCACCTGCTTGGCCTTGGCTAGGCAGTTTACAATTTAATTCCCCATTTACTCAACATATAATACTCAGTCTTAGGGCTCCAAATACTCCATGGCCCAGTATGAGTGCGCAGTGTGGCGGGTGGACTACTCCAGACCCATTAGTGTCATCTCCAGCCCCAATAAATACGATGCCTGGCGTAGGGGTTTGGCCATACCCATCGGTCCCAGACACGGGTTATAACAAGCCTTGCCATTTGGGGATCACGCTATGCCCCTGGGTGATCACCTCACCTCAGCGTCTAAGGAACAGATTTGGAAAGGTAGGTTTATTTGAATTGCTGAACAGAAATGTGGAAAAGAAGGATTTGGATAAGGAGGGCTAAAAGGACAATGAGAAACACAGGAGGCAAAGACCAGGCAGGACATGGGTAAATTGGCTGCCCGGGTTCTTAATATACACCAAGGTTGTGGTAAATGCCCAGCCTTGGCAGGCTCAACCCTTATTCCAATACTTAGATTTGATCTATAGGGCATATGTGGACTTCACAGGACAGGCATGGCTTGTCTATGACAGATCATTCCGCATGAGGAGGACGATTAACCCAAATTTACATTGGGACAAGCCCCTGTCGGGCCTCTGGCCGCAGTCTATGACCTCAGCCAGGCCCTATCTAGGTGACAGGATCGATATTGAACACCTTACTAGAAATGCTGCCGTGAGTCAGAATCCCCGTGTAAGAGCAGGGCAAGTTATTTACTGGAGAGTTTTTAGGAAAGGCTTTAGGATACAGGCAGTAGGGGAGCGCAAGGCATTCTTTGCCCAAAACCTTAAATCTGTATGCGGCATGGAGGCTGCAGTTGAGAAAAGATGGGTAAAGAAGTACAGGAAGGAGAATGTTGGAACCATCTGCAACAGCTCAATCGGAGACCTTGTGGGTCTAACCACTGGAAGTAGTAACAAAGAAGGCACAAGGTGCGTTTAGATCAATACATCTGTCCTGCCCCAAGGGGGAGTCGGTTATCAATGCCATCCCTCAGGAAATTCTTGAGTGGAAACTTAGGTGTAGAGTGGAATGTACCTACAGCCCTATATTGGGATGCTTATCTTTTTTGTGGTGAAAGGAATATGGGAAGGTATAAATTCATACTGGATACCTTTCGTTCAATGGCAGAAGAGTTAGGTTTACCTCTGGTTGAGGGAAAACGGAGGGATCAACCATGTCCCTGATGCTCTCAGGCATTGAAGCGGACATAGCACAGCAAACATCTAGGCTGCCAGACATTAGGTTGGCTGACCTTGAGGTCAGGGTAGCCTCGATGTTGCATAAGAAAAAAGTGTCCCTGAGGGAGCTTCAGGAGATGATAGGACATTAAAATTTTGTTTGTAGAGTCATGGTGCCGGGTCGCGCCTTTCTACATGGCTTTGCAAGGCAATGAAAGGGCTCCATCGCCTATTTCACGGGACTAGAGTTATGTATGGTATGAGAGAGAATTTGAAGGTTTGGGGTTAGTTCCTAACTGAGGGCAATGACATTTCCTTTTGGAGAGGAGACAAGACGCTTAAGGTCCAGTCGGACACTGCAGGCTCCTTAGGGTTTGGAATTTACTTTAGTGGCAGATGGTGCATAGGAAAATGGCTGCAGAAGTGGCACCATGCAGGAATCACCAGAGATCTGACATTCTTGGAGTTTTTTCCCAATAGTTGGTGCCTTGTGGCTTTGGGCAGAAGAATGTTGTACGTTTTGGTGTGACAATCTGGGGGTGGTCTATAGAAGAAATAATGACATGAATCCGAGGCAAAAGACATCATATATAATGTATATCTCTTCCCTCCAAAAGAGCAAATAAAATGTGTTAAGAGATAAATACTTTGCAACATGGTGCCTTTTGAGTATGCATTCTTGGCATTGGAGGGTCCTCCAAAAAGATATCAGAATAAGCAAAGCCACCATCACACATATTAATTGAGGGAGCAACTCTGCAGTTATCAAGTTTTCTAGCTGCTTTTGTAAAGTGATGTTCTAGCAAATTCTAGGCAACTTTAACTGCCAAGACTGGAAGTACAGTCCAGATGTGTAAGACATTTTCGTCTTCACTGCAGCCTTTCTTCTCATAAATAGGAGCACGCATAAATTATATCAAGGGTAACCCTGCTCACTCCACTGTCAGTGAGAAGAGCCAATCTTTGAGCTTTCCAGCAGTTTCCAAATTAGTGACAGAATGAAGGGCTGCAACAATTTATCTGGAGAAAAGAATCATAGAGGCAAAAGGTTTCTGCAACTCACCTTTAGTTCTTCAAGGTCAGGCCTCTCCATACTAACAACACCTGCCAGCAGCTGGTCTTCTAGGCCGTCCCGAGTCACTGTGAAGTTGATAAGGGTGCACTGTGCCTGCATTTCTGGTTGGTAATGGGGGTTTGCTAGCTTAGTATGAAGAATTAGACGGAATCTGTTGTTGTACTCACATTCTTTATCTCCAATTTTAATGTACCTAAAAGTAAAACACAGTCGTCTTTGTATTATCCACAGGCCAATATAACACCCCTAATTAGATTCCAAAGAGCTTATTGTATTATGTGGGAAGGGAGCACTGCAAATCATCCTACCAATGTTCTACTTGACATTTAGATACAATATACATGAGTACTAAGTTACTATGGAATAATTGCTGCTATGCAATACTATACAAGTGGCATTCAATAGCTCAAGAATGGTTGTTCACTGTCCATCTCAGATTCAACAAGCACAGTTGTTAAGGGAATATGATGTACAGTTAATCTCAAGAACTCTTTTCATGGGCCACTGCAGTGGTGGTGGCGGTCATGGCAGTGGTAGTGGCATAGCTGCCACTGAGAACTGTTGTCATAATGCTCAAAGTAGCACAGTGCACCTTCATGGCTAGCCATATGGACAGGTGGCTAGTTATAGAATACAAGATAGTTTTTAAAGCAGCACAGAACTGTCCAACAATACATAATTTCCAAAACAGCAATGCCAGTGATGAGATGGGCCTCCTAGAAGATGTGAGTTTCTCCCACCATGGTTTGGAACAGATCCGCCTAAAGGTCTTGGGGTCTGGGAAAGTTCACAAAGAACTGGAAATATATACCCAGTAGTGGAGAGTGTAGCAGCTGCCATCAGAAAGCAGACAAACTTTTTCATAACTCCTAGGATAATTACCACAGAAGGGAAGCTCTGTAATCTACCAATCTCTTACCTTCCTTTTTTAATTGTCACTCGACCAAGCAATGGACCTAAGACTGGATCAACAGATTCTTCCAAGTTTTCAATTAGAACAACTTCACCAGCAGCAAGAGCCTGCTCTACTATGTCCAGATACCTAGGAAAGATAATGTGAAAGAGGCAGATACTGTCATAAAAGAGAAAATAGGAGAAGCAGTTCAAGTATAAAAGCAGAGCCACAATTATAACACCGCTGACATATATTAAGGAGGTGGTAATAAGAGTGAAAGAAAGAACACTGTGCTCATTTAGTGCCTTTATTATTATATTCTCAGTATAGGACAGCATTTTGCTTCCTAAAAGCACATTAAGCACACCATGTTTAGCTAAATCCTTAGAGTTCAGATACACCCCAAATTCTTCATTTACAATGTGTTATCCAAGGCCATGAGAATGTATATGCCCACTTTGAATGTCATGCTAACCCAAAGTTTTTGATAACACTCTAGCTCACTGTGTAGGAGTGGCATACTTGCACCAGCTTTCACTTTCGTCAATGAATTGTTTAGCATGGCCTGTGGGATTGTCAGCAGCTGGCACTTTGGCTTGTTGGGAGAGGAACAAAATAGAGCACCAGCTGCTGTCAGGTTTGCCTACCAGGGCCCATAACTACCAGTAATTTATTCACTCCCTCTGCAAGTGGGAACCAGCATGCTGATTTATCCTCAATAAGACAGAATTCCCACAGTCATCTAGTTTACTCTGACATCTGAATGTGCCCTGCAGGTAGGTCTATTCCCGCCCCCTAAAGATTGGCACCAAATTCTACAATGTGTACCCAAGTGACAAATCAGAGTACATCCTTTTGACTTAAATGATTCAAACTAGAAGCATGGTATGATATTCAATCCACGGCTGCTTCAACTGTAACTTTGAAAGAACAGCTCTAATACATCCTGCATCATTCCTGACTTACATCTAAGAAACACATACAGTGGTGCCTCAACTTACGAACTTAATTGGTTCCAGAATTCTGGTCATAACTCAAAATGGTCGTAAGTCGAAGCACCATTTCCCATAGGAACGCACTGAAATGCAATTAATCTGTTCCGCCCGAAGGGAAAAAAATCACCAAAAATAAAAAATAAAAAATCACTGTAAGACCCATCGGAAACATGATTAATCCATTCTGGCCGAAGGTGGAAAGAAAAAGAAAAGCGAGCAAAGCATGCAAGACCCATCGGAAATGCAAAAAAAGCAAAGCAGAAAGCAATTGAAGTGTGAAAGAGCCAACAGAAATGCAAAAAAGCAAGGCAAAAAGCAAGTGAAGTGTGCCAGACCCATCAGAAATGCAAAAAAAGCAAAGCAGAAAGAAACCAAACCCCCCATGATCCAATGTAAATGTAGGGGAAACCCCTAAAAAGCAATCAGACCTCCCAAGACCCATCGGAAATGGGGGAAAACCCAAAAAGCAAACAACCCCCCCCAAAACCCATCGGAAATGGGGGGAAACCAAAAAGCAAACAAACCCCCCAAGACCCATCGGAAATGGGCAAAAACACCAAAAAACAAACCCCCCAAGACCCATTACAGCACAGAAACATAAACACCCCAGCTCAAAACCCACCCAGAACAGTTTTTTTTAAAGAAAAAAGCAGCACCTTACCTCACCAGGCAGTCGAAGCCTGCTCTGATCACAATCACTCTAACCGTTGGGGCAAAAGAGCTACAAAGAAGCAGGCTCTTCGCCTACCAACAGTTAGCAATTTGAATTTCCCACCTTTTTCCACTGTCTTTTTCTGTTCATAACTGGAAGCTCCAGCTGCAAGTTGAAGCAAAATTTGGCGGCCGGAGCTGGTCGTAACTCAAAATGGTCATAAATTGGGATGTTTGTAAGTTGAGGCACCACTGTACCTGGGAAAATCCATTTGTACTTTGCACTGAGTCCACAGCTCCCTTTCATTTCAATCAAACTAGAATGCCACATCAAGGAACAATTCACTGATAAACTGAAGACAAAAAGCAGCTAACAAGACATAGGAAATCTTGATTTCCCTCTTCAGATGTAACTTTTAACTTTTAATATATATATGGGTTTTTTGGAAACATCTGTCTTGCCGAACATTTTTGTCAATTGTGGGGTGGTTTATTCTCAAATTTGCAAGACTTAATTTATTTATGAGAACACACTTCTTTCAAGCTAAAGGATAAAAATAGCTAAAGGGTGAATAGTGTATCAGAGATTAAACTTTCCTGGTAGTATTTAATCTGAAGTATGAAATAGGTTCTATGACATTAATTTTTAGTATATTATGTGTCAGGTGTATATACTTTAACTCTTTTACGTGTGTATTGGTACTTTGAGTCAAACATTGACATTTTATGTGCTGATCTTGTCTCCTGGACCAGTAATTAGAAGTATTCTGGAACTCCTTCCCACGGGGAAGCTGGGCTAGCTTTGTTCTCCTTCCACAAGCAGGCAAAGACCTTTTTATTCAGGCAGGTTTATCCTTAATGGCTGATGCTCTGAGAGGGATTTTTAAATTGATTGTTGTGCTCTGTTGTTTTAAATATGTTGAGGATTGATTTTACTTACTACTTTTAATATAATACTTGTTTAATTTCTTTTTAATATTTTTATAGCTTTTGAATATTATTTTTTAATGATGTAAGCCGCCTTGAGTCCTTTTTAGGAACAATGGCAGGAAATAAATAAATAAATAAATAAATAAATAAATAAATAAATACACACACACACACACACACACACACACACACACACACACCTACCTACCTACCTACCTACCTACCTACCTACCTACCTACCTACCTACCTACCTACCTACGTACATACATACATACATACATACATACATACATACATACATACATACATACATACATACATACATACATAATCTTGAACACACAACCCCAAATCTGCTAAGTTTCTGCCAGTTTAGACTCAGGTTACAATGTAAGATCTAAATTAGCAACATCAATAAAAGTCAGGAAAGTCCGACTTTGAATATTGCTGGATATGGAGTTTAGCTAAAAAGAAAAATGATTATTGTATTTCCAATGGGTGTCTTGAATAATAAATTTCCACATACAGTCATGACCAAAAATATTGGCACCCTTGCAATTCTCTCAGAAAATGCAAGCTTTCTCAGAAAATTGTTGCTGTTGCAATTGTTTTGGTACTCACATGTTAATTTCTTTGGTTTGTGTTGGGACAACATTTTAAAAAGTCAAATCTGATACAATCCTACATGGAAACCCAAAAATGCACTGGCCAAAATTATTGGCACCCTGTCTGAATTGTAAGAAATAATTGATTTTCAAGCATGTGATGCGCCTTTAATTCGTATTTAGACAAACCTGTCACAAGTAAGAGGTGTGGGCAATATAGTAATATAGTAATCACACGTGCAACCAGTTAAGATGGAGAAAAGTTGACTCAACCTTTGTGTTGTGTGTGACACTGAGCATGGAGAAAAGAATGAAGTATAAAGAGTTGTCTGTGGATTTGAGAGAAAAAAATGTAGAAAAACATCGACAACCTCAAGGTTACACGTCCATCTCCAGAGATCTTAATGTTCCTGTGTCCACTGTGTGCAATATCATCAAGAGGCTAACCTCCCTGGACATGGACGGAAGAGCAAAATTACTGAAAAATTACAACAAAGGGTTGTTCGAATGGTGGATACAGAACCCAGATTAACTTCCAAACAAATTCAAGCTGATCTCCAGACATAGGGTACAACAGTGTCAGCTCGCACTATCCATTGCCATCTGAATGAAAATGGATGCTATGGTAGGAGACCAAGGAAGACACCACTGCTGATGCAAAGGAATAAAAGGGCAAGATTGGAATATGCCAAAACATATGTGACAAACCACAATCCTTCTGGGAGAACGTACTGTGGACATATGAGACAAAAGCAGAGCTTTTTGGTAAAGAACATCATGGCATTGTATACAAAAAAAGAAATGAGGCATTCAAAGAAAAGAACATAGTCCCTACAGTCAAACATGTGAAGGTTCAATTTTCTGAGAGTAGAGTTGCATTTTCTAACAGAATTGCAAGGGTGCCCATTATTTTTGGCCATGACTGTATGCAACCTGCTATACAGACCCTGAAACTGCCACGATTCTTTCTCCCACTCAGTTATTAAAAATGGAAGACCCCTGTTTGCGTCTGCAGCCTGTAAGAAGAGGTGAGGTAGCTTCCGTGAAGAGTCTTCTGTGAAGATGTCTTTCTGTGGAAGGACTAAAGCTCAGCGCTGGTACAGCAGCTGCTTTGCATTCATAAGGTTCTAGATTCAATCCCTGGTTCCTCCTTTTAAGAGGATCAGGTAGCAGGAAGGGGAAAGAGCTCTGCTGCTAGACAGAATAGGCAACAGTAGGCTAGACAAGAGCTTTCAAAGTTTTATTTTATTTATTTATTTATTTATTTAATTTATATCCCGCCTATCTAGTCGTGGTTACCATGTTGACCTTCAAGTACAGAATGCCCTAGGCAGCTATGGGTTCTGGGGTATGTGATCCAAAAAGCAACTTTTCAGTGGACATGTTCCACGAACAGGATACTCTGTAAGAAGTCACCTGTCTTCTGTAGGAATAAAATACTGTATTTTTCCATGTATAAAATGACCCTTTTTACTCAAATAATTAGACAAAAAAAATTGAGGGTCGTTTTCTACACAGAAGGCAGCTGCTTTCCCTGCTTTTTGCAAAGCCACAGAGTAAAGCAGCCATGAAAGGGCTTCAAGACCAAAGAGGTGTGATCGTGCAAATTTTCAAATTTTCTAATTTGGGGGTTAGAAAAGGGGGAGTTTTCTTATACATTGGGTTGCCTTATAAACAGAAAAATACGGTATTTATCTAAACCATCGTGAATGGCATATTTTGAAACTTTAAATGCACTTTTTAATCCAGTAGGCAGTTGAATCAGAGACTAGTTCTAATGGAAGATTCATGCTGTATTATCTGACTGAAGGGGCATGTCAGCAACAGAACCCACTCTGCTACTATTTCTATTATTTCAGTTTGTTTCCTATAATATTACATCTTTCCACATAGCTCTCTTTATACATATGTTTGGTAGGATATTTCTTGAGGGATAGTGAGGGCCAGGAAAATTATGAAAGCAGAAGCAGTCCCATCCATTGCAATGCCTGATCTGTGCCACATAATACCCAAAGCATAGATCCAAATGCATATTAACATAATATGTAAACATGCTAAGAGAAGCACAGAAGAGAAATATATGGTAAGTTCCTTGAGGACAATGAAATCATTGAATATCAGCACCGTGAAAACCTGTGGAAAGTCTACTGCCCTAGCCTTCTTCACTGACAGATAACAAGAACTAGGTAAAATCAGCTTCCTGTGTAAGGCTTGCCTGTCTTTGAATTCTCTCCTAAATCCTTCCAAAGACAACTCCTGAAGCCATCTGGAAGCATCTCCATTACTTCCCTGTTCACTAATAAAAGCGCTTTCTTTTGAGGGTTCAAAAAAGCACCACTTTTCAATCCGCTGCCCTTTGGAGGCCTGATTCTTCCTTGCGGCCAAATATGAAGTAGCAGAGCACTTGAAACACTCCGCACTGAAAATGCCATGTGAGGCACAGCAAGTTGGCAGCCAAGAGCAGCCAACCCTCCTTTATTCTCTTCCTCCTCTGTACATTCAGTTTCAGAGAGGTCTCTATGGCAACCATGCCAGGTTCTGCACAGCTCCTCCCCTTTTAATCAGGAATCTGTATAATCTCAGTAATTTAAAAAAAAGCAGGTTAATACACAAAACTTCTGCATAGCTGCCAAATTGGAGAGCTTTACCTCTAAATGCAATTGACTCCTGCAATTTTCGGTTTGCCGCAGGTTATACATCAAATTTGACACTACAATCAACTGTTCAGCTGTTTCCGCTGCTGCTTTGCTCAGTCACAGCTACTTACCCTTTCTGGCCAATCCGGGTCACTTTCAGGTCTTCGCCATACTTGTTTTTGATCCATTTGATGCCTTGGAGCTGAGGGTCAACCATAAGTGGCCAACGTTCACAGTTGGTAAGAATAGTAGCATTTTCAGTGGACATGCGGTCAGCTGGTAGCCCTTCATTCTGCCAACCTGCTATGTCAGCATCATCAGTTAGCATCCTCAGAGGGTCCAATGAAGGAGTGATAGGGATGGCAACCTGGGGCTGTTAAAGACACATACCATCCTGTCAGTGCTTTCAGGTTCCAAGTTCAGGCACAATGAATTCATACTACCTACATTAGTATTATGAACTGTTGTTATGGGTCATCAAGTCAGAACTGACTTATCACAACCCTGAAAGGGTTTTCAAGATAAGTGAGGTATTTAAGAACAGCATGGCAAATACTCATACTTGTGCAGAACATTCAGACCGACCAGAAATGCCATCTGGCTCTTGTTTATGACTTTGGTTCCAAGCCATTATATCTAAGCCATGTTCCAGAGTTGATTTGGTTTTTGTTTGCTTTTCTAGTACTTGAGCTAGTGGGCCAATTACACTTGCATTTTAAAGTTTTAGTTCAAGACTGAGGAAAGTCAAATGTTAGCTGCAATACAGCTAAGCTACCTTTCTCATAACTTTATTACCCAAAGCCCAAAGGCTAAAAAAAGAACTGGCTCACTGGCTCGGTAGGGGCAATGTCTCCTCTCCTGCCTCGGTGTTTCATTATGTCCTTTTGTATACAAAAACCAACCAATGATATCATAGCCTCAAAGCATGAGTCCTGCAGCAGGCTAAGCTGACAGTTTGATAGAACAAGATCAGATTACACCATGTACTTTTTGCAGAATGTAATTAACACATCCACAGGTCTGCTGTTGTGCTGTAAGGCAATGTTTGCGCTTCTCGGTTCTCAAAAGACACATAAGACACACCAGGCCACCCTGGAGCTGACTGTGCTTAGCCAGAAGGCTTGGGGATAGAATCACGAAGGAACATCATATCTTTTCAATCAACAAGATATCTCACTGAAGATATAATAATAAACTATATAGAGATGTATTTTGTGATATGGGCGTTTTGTTTTGTTTGGATTTAAGCCATAAATGTAATGGATGAAAGCAAAATGAAATAAAATATGAAAGGGGAGGACAAGTCAATTATTCAGCACAAGCAACACAAATAAAACATGAAGACATCTGAACTATTAATCCAAAGCCAGTGTGGAGAAGTTAATAAATGTTCCTCAAAGATCTTTATGGTCAGCAACTGGTGAGGCACTTCCTAATGTCAATGCAAAACCTGTTTCCAACACAACTCACACACCACCTAAGGCTTCAAATTCATAGCTGCACAGAATCTTCAAACACAGGAGAGATGCATGTAGAAATGTGACAATTATGCTCACTTTTAGCTGGTTCAAGTATGGTTTCCAGACATTGTTCATCAAATTCTGCCTGTACTTCTTGCTGAAATAACCCAGGTAGGAGACAAAGGCCGTGATCAGCAAGACGTCTCCACACAATGCACTCTCTTGCAGCTTGAAGTCTTTCACCGATTCAGCCCATCTCACCTTTTCGGAAGCTAGGCCTCCAACCTAAAATACCCATCAGAAGAATCATTATACATGTTTATGTATTGATTATATATTTCAAATGGACACACTTTGCCTTAACACTGCACATTCCCACAACGATGGTGTGATTTTATACATGTCTTCTCAGAGGTGCACCTCACTGAGATCAATGGGACTCCCAGATAAGTAGGTAGAGAATGGCAGTCTGATTCCCACCCTGACAAGAATCCCCATGGAGAAATGGCAAGTCCACAACACACACTGTGGAAAATCTATTCTGCTTCCAATGATGTTTGACTCCAGGAAATGCCAGCCTCGAAGGAACAAAATATCCAGCTAAGACACCTACTAAGAAGGTGTGGGTACATCTCCATCACCTGGCCGCATCTCACATCTTCACACAACTGTTGTCAGAGACAAATGATGCTTTGAAGAACAGAGCTTATTTCCACTTTTGCACTGCAATTCACACTGACGTCGTCTAAAGAAACAGGTGTCAGAGAAGAAAGTTTAAAAACATACTTTTACAACATCTTGCCTTTTTGTTTTTCTGTCTCTCTGAACATCTGTTTGTTTCTAGCTGGATTAATGTTCCAAAACGTGGAGTAGACAAAGGGAAACCAGCCACAAACATGTACTTATGCATGCTGATACTCCTAAAATATAGTAAATGGGTATTTCCACATTGGCTATGAAATTATATAGTTGAGTGATAAGCAGCAATGTAAAATATGCTCAGTTCATCTTCAAAGTATCCAAGGGCGGGGGGGAGGGGTCAAACCAGATAAGACATTTAGTTTGAATTTAGAAGCTCTTAACATATTTGCCTTGCCCTCTAGGTAAAGTTTCCCCTTGACATTTAGTCAGTCATGTCCGACTCTAGGGGGCGGTGCTCATCCCCGTTTCCAAACCTTAGAGCCAGCATTTGTCCAAAGACAGTTTCCGAGGTCACATGGCCAGCGCGGCTATACACAGAACGCTGTTTACCTTCCCACCGAGGTGGTCCCTATTTATCTACTCGCATTTGCATGCTTTCGAACCGCTAGATTGGCGAGAAGCTGGGACAAAGCGACGGGAGCTCACTCCGTTGTGCGGATTCGATCTTACGACTGCTGGTCTTCTGACCCTGCAGCACACAAAGGCTTCTGCGGTTTAGCCCGCAGCACCACCACGCCTTGCCCTCTAGCAACAGGATTTCCACACAGCTGCTACCTGAGCAATCAGTCTTGCAAATTAACCCCCTGTTTATCTCCTGATGACCAACCACTGAAACAAAGCAAGCTACATGCAAGATACAGAGATGAGAAAAGCTCATACTAGGACAAACAGACATTTACCACTTCAGGGAACTCTGCTCCCAAATGCAATTTCAGCATCTTGTCTGGTTTAATCCCAGTGCAAGAGGCATTCTAGTTCAGTTAGACTGTTCCTTAGAAAATCACTACCAGTTATAATGACATGCTGTATTGTTTCCATTGAAGGCAGACAGAAGAATTGTTTCTTAAAGCTTTCCATAATCATAATTCTCAGTTTCTGGTCCAATAGAACATGGTTTTATTTTTGATTACTTCAAAACTTGATCATTTAGATACAGTATTAAGAAGAAACGGTCACATTGATGAACTCCCATTCTCTTGGGGTGGGGCCTCTGTGGTCCTCCAGATGCTGACCTACATCTCTCGTCATGCCAGGCCAGTCGTTATGCATGGTGGGGTTATAATGAATTGAAGGGCTATGTGTTTATAACACCTGGACTGGAACTTCAACAATAACAAAATTTCTTTGGAGAAAACAGAATATAATTCACTATCAGGTATATAAGAAAATAAATATAAAGCCAGCATGCCAGCGTAGCTGAAACTGTGGCTCATGTATTTGGAGGTTGAAAGTGTTCATGAAGACAAGATACTTAACTGGAAGAATTATTGAATTATTATTTCACAGTTTGGAAATTTATTTTATTTTATTTATTCAAAGCATGTTCCTCATAATTGGTATATGAAAATCCAAACACCCATTTACTATGACACAAAAGTAGAAACTGATATTATTATGTCTCAGCATAAGGATAAAAAAATACAGCTACCGACAAGGGTTGATTTAACAAATAAAGGAAGATATTCTCTAACAGGAAGTACGTAAAACATACTTTTATAGCCTCTTGCCTGTTTGCTTTTCCGTCTCTTTTCTGTCTCTCTGGCCGCATAGAGAACAACATATAGTCATGCCTGGCTTAATGTTACATTCTATAAAAAAAAAAAAAAGGCTGGGCTTGGGTAAAGAGGAAATCCAAAATTAATACACATATACACAGCACAGTGAACATCATACCCAAGGGAAAAGCAATGCAGGGTATGGTGACACACTGTTGAGATTTATTTAGCTAAATTTGTACCCCACCCATCCAGACTGAAGTCTACTCTGGGCAGCTAACAATAATAAACAAAATAAAAACAATACAGTGGTGCCTCACATAACGGGCTGCCCGTTTAACAACAAATCCGCATAGCGATGAAGTATTTGTGATCACTTTTGCGATCGCATAATGATGTTTCCTATGGGGGAAAATCGCTTTGCGATGACCGGTAAGCTGTTTCGCTTACCAATTTTCGCATAGTGATGATTTTTCCCCAGCTGATTGGCGGCTCCAAAATGGCTGCCGGGTAAAACAGGGACGGATTCCTCGCTTACTGGGCAGCTAAAATGGCCGCCGTATGGAGGATTTTCGCTTAAAAGGTAAGTTTTAAGCCTATAGGAACGCATTGAAGGGGTTTCAATGTATTCCTATGGGCTTTTTAATTTTGCATAGAGACGAATCCACACAGCGATGATTTTTGCTGCACGGATTATCGTCGCTATGTGGGGCACCACTGTATAATAAAATAAAAATTGGTAATATAGTTCAAGATGGGAAAAAAATCTTAGAATCATGAAGTTGGAAAGGACCTATAGAGTCATCAAGTCCAACAAGCTCAGTGCAGGAATACAAATCAAAGGATATATGCCAGGTGATTGTCTAAATTTCTCTTGAATGCCTCCAGTTTTGGAGCACTCACAACGTCTTGAGGTAATTGGTTCCACTGTCTTACTGCTCTAACAGTTAGGACATTTTTCCTGATATTCAGCTCTAATCTGGCTTCCTGTAACTTGAGCCCATTTTCGTGTGTCCTGCACTCTGGGATGATCAAGAACAGATCCTGCCTCCCCCCCCCCCATATGACAGGCTTTCCAATATTTGAAAAGTGTTATCATATCCCCCCTCTCTCTTCTGTTCTGAAGATTAAACATGCCCAATTCTTTCATTCTTTCCTCATAGGGCTTGGTTTCATCATTCTTGTTGCCCTCCTCTGAACTTGTTCCGATTTGACAGCATTCTTCTTGAAGTGTGGTCTCCAGAACTGGACACAATACTCAAGGTGAGGCCTAACCAGAGCTGAATAGAGGGGAACTAGCACCTCATGGGATTTGAAAACTATACTTCAGTTAATGCAGCCTAAAATAGCATTTGCCTTTTTTGTAGCCACATCACGCTGTTCAGTCATATTCACCTTGTGATCTACAACGACTCCTTACAAGGAAAACCCACATTCCAAAACTGACTGCAAGCTCATATAAGCAGTCAGATCAGATCGCAGGTCATTGTATTATCTGGAAAGGGTCAACTCTGGAGCATTTAGCTGTAGGATCTCAGTATATCAAAATGGTGAAGATTTGCATAGTTAAATATAAGCTCGAGGAGTGATGTGTGAGCTTCTTCAGATCACTCCCCTGCCCCAAAAGTAGCACCTAGTGAAAATAGATAGATAGATAGATAGATAGATAGATAGATAGATAGATAGATAGATAGATAGATAGATAGATAGATAGATAGATAGATAGATAGATAGATAGATAGATAGATAGATAGATAGATAGATAGATAGATAGATAGATAGATAAATAAATAAATAAATAAATAAATAAATAAATAAATAAATAAATAAATAAATAAATAAATCCTCTTTTCTTCTTTATCTGCTTCTGGAAACAAAAATAAAACGAGCTTCTACCTCCAATATTTCCCTCTGCCAATCATGCAAAGCTAAGGTGAGAATTTATTTATTTATTTATTTGGCTTTTATCCCGCCCATCTAGATTCAAATGAATCTACTCCAGGCATTTTGACTTTTTATTCTCTGTGGACAAAAGGGAAGTAACTGTAAAGATTTTCTCCTCTGCTCAGGGTGCAAACACTCTCAGTTTTTTTTTACCAGATTAGTTCAAAAGTGCATAAATCATACACAGATGCCAGGCAGGACAATGAGTCGATCTTAAAAATAGAAAGCTTAAGATTGGGGGTAAAAATGCCCTACATCTGGGCGCCAAAACCAAATCTTTCATTTTTACCCGTTTCCATCTTAATTAAGAAATCACCCTCCATGCTAATTAGTTGTTATTGCTCTTTCCCTTCTTTCACTTTTTAATTGGCTCCTCTATGAGTGACTTTTTCCGAAACAGCCTCAAAGCTAAACTCTCATTCCTCACTAAATAAATCCAAGCGGAGTTGTGGAAATTGCTAGCACCACCTGCTGATGAAAGTGCAGAATGGCCCAAGAGTTGTGCTGGAAAATCATGGTGGGAAAGTGCCTTAATATTGTTCCGTGTGGCCTGGACTAATTGCTCCAAGATGCAATGGTTCAACTCTTTGAAACTGTATGTTCAACTTTTAATTTCGTATAGAGTCTAATTTTAAAGCATCATTGGAGGCACACATAAGAAACCTGACCTTTAGTGATAGATTTCTGGCCATTCACAATAACATGTCACCTTGCTTTTGCATGAATAACCTGAACTATTTTAGAAGAAAAGAAGGAAGCAAAGTAATTTCCAAGATGCCTTTAATTCACATACCACAGACAGAATCTTGTTCATGGCTTCACAAGTCAATGGATACTTCATTGTGCACACTTGGAAACTATCTGTGCAAGAGACAACTGTGTGAGTAGAAGGAATAAACAGGATTCTGCCCAGGGATTTGCATAAACAGCTTAAGCCATCATGTCTGTAAAATTATGCTGGCTTAGTTATATTAAAAGCAACTGTGTTCACACTTGCCAAGTGTGAGTGGTTGCAGACCCTAGTAGTATTTTTAAATACTTTTATTTGGAAGATGTGACTCCATAGCAATTATTCAATGTTAGTATTATTGAGGCAGGGGTATACAAAAGTATAGGACTATTTATGTCTCTTAAGACTTGGAAAATGACTCATCAAATTATTTAAACCTAAAGCAAGCAATCTTATTTTTTAGCTTCCTGTTAAATACGCATGGCAGCTCCTTCACCCAAGAATATACTACAGAGCTACACACCTGAATGGAGACTTATTTCAAAGTCAAAGGGGTAGCAGTGCTCGTTAAAATCCCATATGCTCATTAAAACCATAAATTAAGGGGTTGTTTCCATAGCAGCTGGAGTTCGTGAATGGCTGCTGTGCTGACAGCCAAGCAGCACTCACAAAAGCCCACAATGTAGCCGTTCTGTTGCTGTGAATGACCAAATAAGAGAAGGGTGTCTAGGGTGAATTATTATCTCGTGGTTTCAAAGCTGTGTATTGCCTAGTAACACAGTCTATCTGCAGCCACTTGCAACTAAAGCTTGCCCACTCAATACATGTCACAACTGTTAACAAATCTTACGCTCACACTAAATGGATTTACACTTCAGTCTCGAAAGACTATGGTAACGTGCGCTGTATGGATTTACACATACAGTATGTTTAAATGTATGGCATTTAAGCAGCACCCGAATCTTTTTCCACAGAAATTCAACCATTATAGTTATCTCCTGTTCACAAGTCAGCATTTTTTTTCAAGAGGCTCCAAATCCTTGGTTTTAACTATCTCATTTATCCCTAGAAAAATGTGAAAAGGCAAGAGATAGGCACTCCAGCTATATATTTCTACCCTGGATGACTAATCGTACTGCACTGTGGCTCTATTTTACAATGCTTTCTGCATTCATTTAGAACCAGACGAGGAAAAACTTTCCAGGATAAGGAAAATAACCTAAGCACACATGATCTCATCTGACTTTGGAAGGTAGGCACTGTCAGACCTAGTCAGTACTTGGATGAGAAACTCCCAGGCAATTTGAGAGATCTCTAGGTAAGGTTAGGAGAAAAGGCCTGTCTAAAAACCTGAAAAGCTACTGCGAGCCAGAGATGATAATTCTGAACCAGATGGACCAAGAGGACACCTCAGTATAAGACAGAGCCCTAGCTTCTTATGAGTAAAGGCAGGATACAAATACAAATAAGAGTAATGACTTCCAGTTCCCCATTACAATCCTAAACACAGACCAAAACTTCTTCACAAGCTCACCCACAATTTGCTTTTCACGCACAACCACAAGCCCTATCCAGTGATTCTCACCAGGCGATTTGCGAGAGAGATGGTATTCGCTGTGGCTTCAGCTTCTTCTTGACATTTCAACTTCTCTGCCGTGGCCTTCTCAAACTTGGCAGTGAGCCTTGCCAAATTCTCATTGAGGTGCTGTGTCAAGGAGAAAAAAGAAAAGAAAACCAGAGGAGAAATAAAAGATCTTGAAGCAATCCGGACTGTTTATACATCTCATTGTTGAGCTTGGGTAAATATATGCTGATAAATATTTTGCAGAGTGTGTGATTGCATTGGTAATTGGGTGACAAAAATAAAGTAAAAACTTGCAAAAAAATGGTTGAGCTTGGAAAGGTTACTTCTGGAAGGAATCAACGCTCAAGGATCTGCCAGTCACTAGAGGACATCTAGGGCAAGCCAGACATCAGCTCCTGGTTCACAAGAAAATGCACACAACAGAAACTATTCATAACCACCACTGTTAGAGTTGTAAGATCAGCCAATCATACAGCTGAAAAACATAAACACACTGAATCCCCTTTACTCCTTGGGAAATCAGCCAATTCTGGCATACAGATAGTGAAGTAGTTCCCAAATTTGGGATCCCATATGTTCTTGGACTACAACTCCCAGAAATCCTGGCCAGCACAGCTAAGGGTGAAGACCTCTGGGAGTTTTAGTCCAAGAACATTTGGGGACCCATGAGCTAAGGGCGGAGACAGGCTTATTCAATGGATGCAGGAAGTTATCTGGGCTTGCACTGGGGCTTCGTAAAGGAATTCTCTATTTCTCTGACAGCAATGTAATTCTGCTGTTAGCAAATCTTACCTCATATAACACTTTCTCAGTTTTAACTTCACATTAACCAAAAAATTCTTCTCTGCTGACTTAACAAATGCTAACACGTATGAGGTACACCTATACATCTTTTCTGTAAAACCATCTAAGCAGAGTATAACAGTTCAAAAACAATTTTTAAAAAACCAACAAACTACAGTATTAGCCTTGAAAACAATTGGCAAGAAGTGCATATCTTCCAGTTTTGGAATAATGCAGCCCTGATACTGCACACCAGTTAGCCATCCAACTGCCTAGAAATGAAATTTCCAGGTGCGCTTTAAGATAGTCCCAGAAGGGAAAGTATTGCAGGTGTCTATCTTTGATATAAGCAAAACATGGACTGCTATTACAAAATCTGATTGACATAGGACAGCGACAACTGGAACATAAAATGCAACTGTGCACTACACTCTTTCCCATTGCCACCACCAGGAAATCTAGGAGCAGTGCAATTTTCCCCGGATTCACAGACAAGCTACATGATATGCAAAACACATAGCCTGTAGCTTTGTATTCTATTTTCTTCTTTTATGTTGTGTTATGTGCTGTCAAGTCAGAACCGACTGAAAGCAACTCTAATAGGGCTTTCAAGGTAAGTGAGATACTTAAGAAGTTGTTTTACCAGTTCCACTCCCCCAGTTGTGTTTCCATGGCTGAGTGAAGATTCAAACCCCACTATACTACACTGGGTATCTTCTTTACTCTTCTGTAAATGTGCATGCCCTGTCTGGATCAGGACCAGCATGCATGGATGGGAAAGATTTAAACTGCCACTCCCATGTGGTTTTTGTTTCACAATCCCCTCTGCTGACAATGGAATTTCTTCATTTTAAAGCTACCATTCAGTGATTTAGTAAAAATCTCAACCTACATTAGGAGCCCCACTCTTACATTAAAATAATAACACTTTTAAAAAGTGAAGCTACAAGTCATGTACTTATTATAATGTGCAGTTTCACCTGTAGATACAAATGCAATGGGAGTGCATTATAGCTGTAATGGCTTCGTGAAGAAGGAAGTTAGGCAGATGGCTTTGTCAGGTAACTTCCATCAACTGTTAAAGATACAGTACCTCCACTGTCCTGTATATTGGTATAAAACTAATTAAATGAGGGGGACAACTGCTTTTCTCACCTCAGGGTTTCTTCTCTTGAGGTGATTTTTTCCCCAGTCTCAATGCTTCCTGTTTATCGTTACTGTACATAAACTAGGCTATGGAGGAATGCCTATGTAAGAACTATAGAGATGAGCTATTTAGAAGGGTATTTATTAAAGGACTGTGCAGAAAATGTTCTTTTCCATTTTCCTTCAGTTAATCTAGCAACACATTTCACAATCGCCATCTAACCAACATATCATATGTGATCGTTTTTCCATCTCCACTATAAACCAAAAGCAGACTGTTCCAAAGGTATTGCAACATTTTATTTCTAAGAGCTGAGGTTAACAATTGACTTTTGTCTACATCCAGTACAAACAGTTTAAAGCTAAGTGCCTTGTTGCCTCTAAATCATTTTAACAGTGCTTGAACAGTGCACTAGAAATAAACCTGAATATGAAAAAGAGGATTATATTTTTAGTGGTATCTGGAGTTTCTTGCTCAAATATCTCCACAGAATACAATATACATACTATTCACACAAAGGCTGGAATCCAGGTGAAAACCTATGCTGGTACAAATACCTTGACATAAATCTCAGCAGTGAATTGCTGTAAGTTAAGAAGTTAGCATAGGCATATGCTGTTGTGCGCAAAGTCACATGCCTACACCGACTTCTTGATTTTCAGCAATTTGCTGCTGAGATTTCTGTACATGGATTTACCCTGACAAGAGTTAAGTAACAGGATTCTGGCCAATGCTTTTTATTAAATCCCGGAACAAAAACATATCAAAGGATTTCAGTATTTAAAATTAAGAACTATTTACAAATATGCATAATATTATACAAACAAAAAGTCACAATATTGCCATACATCTATGGGAGGAAAACACATACACGGACATAAGTTTAACTTAAAAAATCCAAAGCCTCACTCATCAGTGTTATTACTTAAATTCTAATATCAACTTTCATCTCTCCAGCCTTAACTTTGCCAAATATCCAAGTATGTCATGGGTGGTTTCACTGCTGTCCACAAACCAAATAAAAGCAATCCAAGTATTTATGAACTTGCCTATGCAACATTCCCCACATGCTCCCAAGAGCTTCTCCAACATGTTTCCCAATTGTCTGGAGCCTGGCCTGTCAGGCTATGGTTACAATCATTGACATTAAGATGATATACTGTGCAATGATTATTATTCCTCTTAAATAAAGGCACAGAGCCCTCTGCAGAAAACACCTCATAAAACAGCTACGTGCAAATGGTTAATAGCCTTTTGTTCTTTAAATAACATACAGGATAGATTGATTGGAGTGTGCTCAGTTCACTGATGTTCATACTGCAAGTGGTTTGAAATTCACTAATGGGCTATATGTTTGAAGGGCTTCAAACAAGAGCAAATCTTTTTTAAAGGATGTAAAAATGATTTAGTTACATTCCTACCATTTTCAAGTTAGATTTTAATCACACAAAAAGGATTTAGTTTGGCCCCTTCATTGTGGTCTGTCAGGAAAATATGCTGCCGTACGGATCTGCAGGTCATTCAAATTAAGAGCAACATTTAAATTAGAAATTTCCAACAATTGCTAACTCCATGCTGCATTACATTGTGACATATTAGAGAAGCAAGAGTAATCTTTAATAAAATCTATTAGTGTTTAATGAAATTGGCTTAAAAAGAAGAGATAGTAAATCTGTGAATAGTAACAGAAGAGGAGGAGGAGAAGGATCTAAAATAAGCTTTTCTTTTAGCCATTTATTGGTAACTGGCAATTATTTGTTGGCAATTATGTATATATTATAATTAATAACAATAATGCAAACTATAGTGTACAATAATTAAAGACTGAATTTTCGCCCAATAAACTTGTTTAAAGAGAAATATTTTCAACAGGTAAGGAGATTATTTAAACTCTTAGAACAGTGGTTCCCAATCTTTTTTGAGTCACAGACTCCTTTTATAATAACCAAATAACCTGTGCCCTCCAACATTTGCATAAAAAGGCATTTTTAATAAGGTAAAGACTCAAAACGCAAAGTCTTCTCTCCCCCCTTCCCTGCCGCCAAAGGGCCTGTTTCTAATACATACACACAAACATTAATAATCCACTCTGAAAGGTCAAGAAAAAAGTTATTCAGCAAGGGCTTGTTGTTGTTTAGTCGTTAAGTCATGTCCAACTCTTCGTGATCCCATGGAGCAGAGCACGCCAGGCCCTCCTGTCTTCCACTGCCTCCCGGAGTTTGGTCAAATTCATGTTGGTAGCTTCGATGACACTGTCCAACCATCTCGTCCTCTGTCATCCCCTTCTCCTCTTGCCTCCACTTTTTCCCAAAATCAGGGTCTTTTCCAGGGAGTCTTCTCTTCTTATGAGATGGCTAGACTATTGGACCCTCAGCTTCAGGATCTGTCCTTCCAGTGGGCACTCAATTTCCTTCAAAGTCCAGGGTACTCTAAAGAGTCTCCTCCAGCACCACAATTCAAAAGCATCAATTCGTTGGTGGTCAGCCTTCTTTATGGTCCAGCTCTCACTTCCATACATCGCTACTGGAAAAACCATAGGTTTGACTATGCTTTGTCTATGCAGAGACATCACCTTTGTCAGCAAGGTGATGTCTCTGCTTTTTAAGATGATGTCTAGATTTGTCATCACTTTCCTCCCAAGAAGCAGGCGTCTTTTAATTTTTGTGGCTGCTGTCACCATCTGCAGTGATCATGGCACCCTAGAACGTAAAATCCTTCACTGCCTCCATATCTTCCCCTTCTATTTGCCAGGAGATGATGAGACCAGTCGCCATGATCTTAGTTTTTTTTAAGTTTTTTTTTTTTTTATGTTGAGCTTCAGACCATTTTTTGCACTCTCCTCTTTCACCCTCATTACAAGGTTCTTTAATTCCTCCTCACTTTCTGCCATCAGAGTGGTATCATCTGCATATCGGAGGTTGTTGATATTTCTTCCGGCAATCTTAATTCCGGCTTGAGATTCCTCCAGTCCGGCCTTTCACATGATGTATTCTGCATATATATTAAATAAGCTGGGGGACAATATACAGCCTTGTCGTACTCCTTTCCCAATTTTGAACCAATCAGCCATTCCATATCCAGTTCTAACTGTTGCTTCCTGTCCTGCGTATAGGTTTCTCAGGATATAAATAAGGTGGTCAGGCACTCCCATTTCTTTAAGGACTTGCCATAGTTTGTTGTGGTCCACACAGTCAAAGGCTTTTGCGTAGTCAATGAAGCAGAAAATGTTTTTCTGGAACTCTCTGGCTTTCTCCATAATCCAGTGCATGTTAACAATTTGGTCTCTCATTCCTCTGCCCCTTCAGAATCCAGCTTGTACTTCTGGGAGTTCTCGGTCCACATACTGCTGAAGCCTACCTTGTAGGATTTTGACCATAACCTTGCTAGCATGTGAAATGAGAGCAATTGTATGGTAGTTGGAGCATTCTTTGGCAGGATGTCTGGCTCAAGGTCAGCAACCACACTAGCTGGGTTGTATGGGACATCCAAATTTTTCTGGCATAATTTCTCTGTGTATTCTCACCACCTCTTCTTGATGTCTTCTGCTTCTGTGAGGTCCCTACCATTTTTGTCCTTTATCATGTCCATCTTTGCACAAAATGTTCTGTTAACATCTCAATTTTCTTGAACAGATCTCTATTTTTTCCCTATTATTCTCCTCTATATCTTTCCCCTGTTCATTTAAGAAGGCCCTCTTGTCTCTCCTTGCTATTCTTTGGAAGTCTGCATTCAATTTTCTGTAACTTTCCCTATCTCCCTTGCATTTTGTTTCCCTTCCCTTGTCTCCTATTTGTAAGGCCTCGTTGGACAGCCACTTGGCTTTCTTGCCTTTCCTTTTCTTTGGGATGGTTTTTGTTGCTGCCTCCTGTACAATGTTACGAGCCTCCATCCATAGTTCTTCAGGCACTCTGTCTACCAAATCTAGTTCAGCAAGGGCTACAACTCATATAAAGTGTGATTGGGTTTGGGTTTTACCATGGACAGCTCCTCCTCTTCCATCTTAAGGAAGGAAGAGTCAAAGGGCATATGCAACAAACTTTTATTCAACCACAGCTGTGGTTTCTCAGTGATAACTTCCATGGGCTCTATTTCCTCTACTAACTGGGATAAGCGCATCCAAATGTCTCTTAACAGTTTGTCGGTAGAGTCCTCTAGTACCGGGGGGGGGGGTTTCTACCAAACCTCTCTTGGTCTACAGGTTTCAGCAGAGGTGTACATCCGCTTGCACATAGGGTTCCGCAACATGAATGTCGGGATCGCTCTCTCTCAATCAGTTTCACATGGGTCTGGCTTCTCTGTCAGGGTTCCTCCTTTCTCCAGGGACCACCTTTCCTGGGGCAGATGAGAACTGTCCATTCTATCCAATCTAGTTCTGCAAGCTGGACAGTGACACCCTCTCTCTCTCTCTCTCTCTCTCTCATCTCTGCAACTCCCTCCTCCCTCTTTCAATTTGGGAGGGGGGGGTTACAGGGGGGTTGCTCTTATGACCCCTATCTATCTTCTCCAAGTGGAGTTTCATACAGATCATTTCATGAGTCCATGGATCCTCTAGACCAGTGGTTCTTAACCTTTGTTACTCGGATGTTTTTGAACTGCAACTCCCAGAAGCCCCAGCCAGCACAGTTGGTGGTGAAGGCTTCTGGGAGTTGCAGTCCAAAACTCCCGAGTAACCCAAGGTTAAGAACCAGTGCTCTAGACTGATCCATCCCCAACACAAAGGTAGTTCCTCTGACTCATCTTTCCCTCTTTCTGCTCTCTCCTCCTCCCTCTCTGCTCCTTGTTCTCAGTCTTTTGCCTCTTTTATCACCTCCTCGATTTCTACCTTCCCTTCTTTATTTATTCATTTGATTTATACCCTGCCTATCTGGCCTAATAGACCACTCTAGGCGGCTTCCAGTATAGTATAAACAATAAAATAAAGCAAATTTTTTTACATAAATCATACTATAACATTCTTCCTTTCCCACCACCAGATGCCCCTCTACAATTGGTGTTTCCCCTGTCATTCCCACCTTCCTGCTCCATCTTTCTTCTCCTATCATACCTCTTCCTTTCTCTTCTTCTGTGCCCTCTTTTGGTGAAAGATGCATTTCCTTCATGGATGGTAAAATAGTATAAATGGTTTTGTATCCCTCATTCACGGAAGAGGGAGAAGCCTCACACACCAGCCAGTTGTCTCTGGCATCACTGCCTCACATAAGGCATATAAGGTGAGTCCCTTGAAAATACTTTGAAAGGGGTCACTACCCCCAGGTTAGGAAACACTACCTTAGAAGGAGGCAAAGAGAGAGACCCCTAGTGCTCGGTGTAACCCAAACAATGAGTGCTCCTCTGAAACCCGGGAGGTTGCAACACACCTACTCCCAGAACCTCAGGACAGGGTAATTCAGTAAGAGCCCCTTCCTGCCAAAACTCTGGGGATTGCAGCTGCCCCCTTCCAATCAAGTGACCTTTACAGGAGAAGGGAAAGGGGACATGGGAGGTTGGAAACCAGAAGATGCAAGGGAGGTGTTAGAGCAGGGGTCCCCCTGCATGCAAAGACACATCCCCACATGCACACACACACACACCACCACCACCACACAAACGTACCCCCGCACCTGCACAAACACAGATGCACACACACACACACACACACACACTGATGTCATTCTCCCAGTGTCATTAACCTGGGGAAGCAGAGGAAAAGACACTACGTCAGGGCTAGTGAAGCCAACTAGCCCCAAAGGTGATCTATTGACTAGTTTATGCAATGTTGATTTTCCTTCCCCTGATTTAATAAATTCTTGTTGCTGCTGATGATGATGATATTGTTGTTGACGCCATGGACTTCGGAATGGAGGGTACGCCACCCGGCAACCAAGGAAGGGTCAATGTAGCCCACTGGGCCCTTTTGTCCCTCTTGTGCTTCTTATTTTTTATGGGCTAGAACTGATACTATCAACTTGCCTTAAGTACCCTTCCCCTCATTCACTGAAAGGAAGGGTACTTAAGGCAAGTTCATAGTGTTAGTTCCAGCGTTAGTTCCCATGAGGCTCAGGCTGCCAAAATGGATGCTTTTACTGCTGGGCCTTGGACAGTAGTGGTCTGCTGCATGCCGAGGGGGCTTGCAAGATGTGATGCTGAGCAGCCTGCTCTGAAGCCTGAGAGATTCCCTGCCCCCCCAAGAGGAAGACTGGAGGCATCATTGCTAGTTTTGAAACACTGGCACTGATGGCATTTCTCCACAATGTGGCCCTCTCCGAGACAATATAGACACAAAATGGCTGTCACTATGTGGGATCTTACTACCACATTGAGTGTGCTTGTTAAAAAAAGGCCTTCAAGGCCACTGTGCATGGGAAAGAAGGCAGAATGTTGAGGAACAAGGTCGCGGTTAAAGCTGGAATGAGCCTTGATTGAAGAACAACCAAGCCCACTGAGGAATCCACAGTTGTTCTGGTGTAGATTTGAAGCAAGAGAATTTTAGCAAGAAAAGAAGCATTCGAAGGCAGCTGGTTATGCAGGGGATGGAGATGAACTGAGGGTGAGGCAGGAACTCTGTGTATTTTTTTCCCTATTGGCTGAAGGATGAGAGTCCTTACAAAACTATTAGCTTTAGAAGACTTTGAAACGTCTGTACATATGCAGAAGTAACCCATATGTGTAATGCCAAGAAAAACAAAAACAAAATACCCCAACTATCTTGCCGCTGGCCATGCAAGCCAAAGGATTCTAGAAATCATAGTCCTGAAAAATTAACATTTCTATGTTCTAACATGAAACTAGCCCTGCATCTGTTCAATTTATTATCCTGACTATGCAAATATTTCTGTTTCACAGCCCCTAGACTGCAATAAACATAAGAATCCAAGGTATAACAGCTTCTTTGACCTGGAGGGGACTCTCTCATACCAGGCAACAAGAACAAAAAGCTATTTGCAAGCCTGCTGAACAGTAGGCACTATGGATTACACCACTACAATAGTTGTTTCTGTTTATTTTGTGCATCTAAGAAGGTATAGGCAAACGTATCGAAGTTAGTTAAATGTCAATGCTACACAATGGTTAGTGTGCCAAAATAGAAAAGGGAGAGTCTCACTTCTTCAGCAAAACCTCCCTACCTCACGGGGTTTTTGTGAGGACAAAACAAGGGTTGGTAGAGCCATCTACACCCTTTGTGTTCCTTGGAGGAAAGCTCAAATGTGATGGTAATGAATAAATTACATGCAATAAATGAATAATGTTCTGAGGGTTGTAGCAGAGAGAGGGAGAGTGGAGCTGCAGTTTTGCAAAACTGTGTATGCCTAAATTTAGATAACTGTAGACATTCAAACTGGACAAAAAGGAATTAAATTAGAATTCTTTCAACTGACATGAACAAAAAGAGCCACAAACCTTATAAAATCTCTCCTGTAGGCTGAAATCCTACTGCTCAATCTAATAAATTGCAGCTGCAACAGGACCATTAAACAGTGGGGTTTAGGTGAGTCAACTCCTCCATAAGCTCCATTGATTCAATGGGTCTACTTTAATTGTAATTTACTACACTAAGCAACAGAATTTCAGCCATAGATTATAGGAATTACCAATTTAGGTACTACTGCACGCTAATAATAGATAGGGAATAATGTCACACTGTGAATTTTGGCACTTTTAAAATACATCTTGTTGGAACTTGGAAACATTACTTTTTTGGACTACATCTCCCAGAATACCCCAGGTCTCATGGTCACTCGGGGTTCTTGGCAGTGCACTGAAAAAAAGTAACTTTGCCAAACTCAGGTCTAGTGTGACAGTTCTTCCTATAGCAGCAAGGACCTGGGCTTTATAGCTATTCCAAATTAGTATATCAAATTTCCCATTAATGGCACACTGCAAAATCACCCATCTCCTGGTACAGCGCCTGAGCGACAGAACACATGTTTGGCATGCATAAAGTCCTAGGCTGAAAGTCCCTACCAACTCCCCTGTATAAGGCGACATGAAAGCCCCCTGCTGGAGCCTATAGAGAGTCAGAACAGACAGCAACAGATTAACTAGAAGGACAAAGAGGCTGACCTTCCAGGGTTTCCGATGTTCTACTTAAAGCACCAAGGACCACTACGTACTTATTGAAAGATATGCCCATTTCACAGAACACCCTGTGCTTCTGTGGACTTACAGCAATTTTGGCCTTGATGTTAGCCAGCTTTTCCTGGGCAGCAGTGAGCTCAGCATTTGCCTTGCTGAGAGCCTGTCGCTTGGGCTCCACCTCACAGTAGACTTCGTAAAAGCGCACAATGTTGATGACCCAGGAGCAGAGACCAGCCGCTGCATAGGACTTGGAGGCCACCAGCTCAGGGCTGAACTGCGGATCCTGAAGATAGCTCTGCAGGGCCCGGAGGCAGTTCTCGGGTATGTTCTCCTTGTTGAAGTGGATCAGGGAGTCCAAGAAACTATCCACCTTGGCCATGGCCACCTTGGCTGCCTTCCAAGTCCGATCTTTTGGCACCTTCCCCCCAGGAGCTGTGAGCACCATCACAGCAGCGGTGACATTGCTGACAGCAGAAGGCGGTGATCCAAATGACTTCAATTCTGTCAGATTGGTCTGAAAAAGAAGGAAGGGTGGGGAGGGGGGGGGACAAGGTTGTTAGATGAAAATGAATGGGTTTTCTTTTTTACTTCACTGGTAATGGAGTCAGGCTCCGGAGCTATCAATCTGAGAGAAGAGCTTTGAAGTCAGGAGCAACACTCTGAATTTTAAATATTATGACTCATTCAGGGTAAAGCAATGAATCCCTCTAGTGGCACAGGGACCTTCACTGGCTTGCAAAAACGAGCGCCAGTTGTGTTCCTTCAGCATTTCAACCAACATGCTAAAATGGCACAACTAGATGACAGATTCACCCAGCATGGGGGAAACAAACAACAACAAGAAACAAGATTAACAGGTCCTAAAATCAACAGTGTGTATCTCAAACCACAAGACTGTCTTATAAAACTTTGCCCTGTTTAATGTATGGTGTGTTCAGGGAACACACCTTCTCTGCAGTTTTTCCATTGACACAGGGGAGCCAATTGTTAGCAGCAAAAAATCACTGTGCCCTTAGGAAAAAAAAATCTTTCTCTCCCCTAGATTCCTTTGGGAGCAAGGGCATTAGAAAATTAGCTTTACATTATAGTCGACCACTATGCCCTGACAGGCTCCCCATATGAACGCAGGTGCCCATGTGCCATCTAGATCCACCCACACAATCCTGTTGTTGTTGTTGTTGTTGTTGTTGCTGTTGTTGTTGTTGTTGTTGTTGTTGTTGTTGTTTTCAATTAGCAGGAAGCTGAAATCAGGGAAATAAACATGTTTTTTCTGGGGCCCCGAGAAAGCGTAACCACTGGCTGAGGGACGATGGTAGCTATAGTCCAGAAAACTAAAATGTCCAAGTTCTGGGGCGGTGCTCTTTGAACATGAGCCAGGCAAAGTTAGATCTTTTTCAATCCTACTTACATTTCAGTGGGTGAAGACCACATGTTTAATACTCCCACTAAAACCAATGGGATTTAAATGAACTTAATTTGACTGAGTCATGCTCTGTGTTTGTGCATCTTTTTCTCAGAGAACTGTATTGAGTTTTGCTTTTTCTCTTCTTTCCCAGAATAATCTTAATTATATAACCCCATACACATAAATGCGCACACACATGTACTATAGGCTTCCGTCACATGACACCTAGCTCTCATTAACTGAGAGCACTCATTCACTCAAACCTAAGAAATCAATGACCCTGAGTGACAAATGGGGGTATGCCAAAGGAGAATTCCACCCCACTCATCATGGGGCTGATAGGGTAGTTTGATAAGCAGGCAACTGTCAATGCACTGAGATGCCGCAAAGGAGGGAAGAAGCATAATGAAAGAGGAGCCATCACACCAAAGATCTGTGTCATACTAAACAGCCCTATCATGTTGACATCCTACAAATGTGAAAGCCCTGTCAGAATGAACTGTATTCCACACCATGCATTCCTGCCCTGATGGCCTCTCAGGATGTTTATTCTCTATACATAATCAACTCCATAGACGCTTAAGTCTACAGAGGGAAACTGCTCTGAACTGAAGCCACAAGGCACACAGAAGGCTACGCGCAGCATGAAGCAACCTAGAGATGGCCACTTTGTGAGAATATCCCTAAGGTCTTTCTGGGTTGTGATAGATTGTGTCAGGTGACATGAGCATTTTAGGCATAAAGCCAGATAGCTGTTTTGACAATCCCCCGTCGATCTCCGAGTCTGACCAACGTACACAGTTTAAGTGCATAGAAGAACATTCCCCTGTTTATATTAGACAGACAAGTCTGTCTCCAAGATTGATGTTGGGGCAAAACGGGCAAAAAAAAAAAAAGAAACCCACCGGGCACAAAACTGACGGGGTGGGAAGGGCACCCTCATCAATTCTGCTCCCTGAAAAAAATCCTGAGCAATTTTTCAACAGTTTTCACAGTCCACATGTACAAAGCCCACCTGGAGCACAGCGAAAGGTAAAACTGAAGAGGTTTCAGCAAATCTGCATGAAATGGAGCAGACTCCGTTATCAGTGCTCTGCTCGCAACCTTCCTCTTTCTGAGAATTTGCTTGATGCTGCTGGGAGAGATAGCCTGCCTCCGCTGCCTTCAGTGAGCACGAGAAGCCCCACAGTGAGAGCAGCTTGAGCTGCACTGTCAAATTGCAGCCCCGTACCTGAAAATACTGTGATGGTGGAGCAGAAGGGGTTATAGCTGTGCCGTGTTTTCAGGCTCTCTTCCCCCCCCCCATCCCCGTTAAACCCTTCTGGCAACGCTCCTCTCAAAGAAAGGTTCACGTGATTTGTCTGACAGCAGGCCTACCTGGAGCTGAAATGCTCTCATTTTTTTTCCTAGTTAGGAACAATGACATCTGTTTTAAGGCCATGAAGACAGCCGTCTGCTGTGCTTTGGGTTTTGGATTATTCCTGCAAACGGCTTACAAAAGAGTGTGTACAGCTGCAGAAGACCACCCTACGAGCTTCAGAAGGCAAAGGCTTCATTTTGGAAAAGACCTCTGGGGCTGGATGTGGATATGAGTGTGTGAGAGTGTGTGTGAGTTTGAGTGTGTGTGTGTGTGTGTGTGTGTGTGTGTGTGTGTGTGTGTGTGTGTGCACATGTGCACGTGTGTATCAACTACTGATTTGATATTGTTTTCAAAGTTGCTTGACAGAAGTTGCTCTACAGACCTGCTCACATAACCAGCCATGCACAGCAGCTGCAGCTGGTTGGATGGAAAAGGAACTAACTCCTTGTACATTCAGTTCAGAATACAAGAAAGCACTGAGTGCGTGCTGAGGCACTCGGCTGCAAAGTGCTTCCCTCAACCATCATATTGATTATGAACAGTTTTCTGAAATAGCAGAATGTTTCTTCCTTTCTCCCTGAAATACTTCCCTAATCAGAATTACTGTTCATCTAGCCCTTAAGAGTGAGGATGGGTACTAATTACTTATCTCATTTTATCTTTATGAGTATGCTGAGAGATGGGTAATTATTATTTACAGGCAAAAAAAGAGAAGGTGATGGTCTCAAAATGATCAAGCAAGCTCATGGCAGAGGTGGTGCAAGATCCAAGGTCTAAGCCTAACACTCTGTCTACAATTGTTTGGGTTTGTTTAAAAGGATGGAACAAATTGCTGGAGGAGAGATATAAAATGCTAAATGAAGCTTCTGTCTATGGAGGCAGTATATCTTAGAGCATCAGGAGTTGGTCATAAAGAACAGACCATGGTGTTCCCTTTATTATCCTCTTTGAGAACTTTGAAGGCTATCAGCCTAATATTTTACAAAAAGTAAATATTAGACTAGGATTTTGAATTCATCCTTGCCATCTGTTTCAAGCTATGAAAAGAGGTACTACACCAGCTTACGCAAGGTACCTATTTCCATCAAAACAACGGGGCAATATTGATCAGTGACCAAAAAGGTCCTAATCACCAGCCTCCCTTGCTGAGCAGAGTCATCATGAAAGCCAAATGGCAACTGAGTATGTTTTAAAAAGCCCTATGGTGTTCACGAACACCTGAGCATTAATGGGAAAAATATTCCACATGGGTGGCATTGTTCTAATTGAGCTCTTCATGACTAAAACTGATTAGACAGCAACACAAGTGAAACGCAAAGACAATGCAATCAGTTTTGACATCCACCAATCTTCCACCTCCTCCACCTTTTCCTGACAATCTATAATTTTCCAGTCCTTTCTGCTAAAGAGCTGTGCTTATTGTTCCGCTTGCCTGTGCTCTGCATGAAAAGCACAGTACAGATACATCTGTATTACTGGCTGAAACTTCTTATTAATAAACACACAAATAGAGCCAGTTATTCATGTCAATGGATGGGCTAAACTCTCTGACGCAGGTGAGGAGGAGGATGTGGTTTTTGGTGCTCTATAAATGCTGCCGCCTTTGTCTCCATGGAAGCTCCTGGCTTCCCATTAACCTTGCCTTAATGAGACGTTATACAGTTTCAGCATGAAACCTGAATTGATAGGATCCAAACATTTCCCTGTTTCATTAGTGTTTTGTTCCTGGGCAGACAGTTCCCAGCAGAGAATCACCACAAAACCAAATGTTTCTGTTTGTTCTCACTTACTTGGATTTTATGCATTTTCTATAGCCTGGCTATTACACAAAGAATTGAACATTTCCATCTGTGCATACATTTAAATGAATTTGATCAGTGACATAGTACTGATTCCCTGATCCCCAGTACATATTACACTATAGTAAGCAGATATTTCAAAGCTTACAATTTTGCACAAATAGTTCACTTATTTAAAATTACAGTATTATCTAAACAAGAACGACGTTTACATTGATCAACAACAAAACCCTTTTTTGGATGACTTCGTGAATAGAATCCTAAAGCTTTCCTTAAGTTCTTTCTTATTGACTTGTGACTGCCATACTAAAGTTGATAAGTGTAACACTTCCAGAAAGAGTTCTCAGATTCATAGAATAATTGAGTTGGAAGCACTCTATAAGGCCATTGAGTTCAACACCCTGCTCAACACAGGGATCCAAATCAAAGTAGTCCTGACATACAGTAGTCCAATTTTCTCTAGAAAGCCTTGAGCACTGGAGCACTCACCATCTCCTGAGGTAATTGGTTCCATTGTCATAGAGTGGTCTATCGACTAGATAGGCGGGATATAAATAAAATAAATAAATAAATAAATTAAGAAGTTTTTCCTAATATTCAGCTTAAATTTGGTTTACTGTAACTTGAGCCCATTTATGTGCCCTGCACTCTTGAATGAACAAGAACAGATAGTGCCCTTCTTCTGCATGACTATCTTTCAAGTAGTTGAAAAGTGCTGTCCTATCTCCCCTCAGTCTTCTTTTCTCAAGGCTAAACATGCCCAGTTATTTCTTTCTGTCTTTCCTCATAGAGCTTGATTTCCATCCTTGTTGCCCTCATCATGCATTCATGTGTAATGATTGGACTGCTCTAAAACAAAACCATAAATGTTTATATTTCATAAAACATAGTAATCAGAAGAGGCCAAAAGAAGTAGATTTTATTATTATTTTTGGAGTTGAGGGTTGGGTCATTGTTAAGAGTTTGATTTTCTCACATAGCGATGTTGCCATAAGTCAAAAGAACTATGCAGCTTCATCTTCTGCATGTCTTCTCTGAAGGAAGGCCTAGTTGTGTCCCATGCCGCAACCACCACCAGCCACTTCCTGTCATCATCCCACTTGCTAAAGAGCTGGTACCTTATTGAGCGTGTTCAGGGCTTCCTGGGCAGCAGCAAGGGCGGGCTCCGCTTTTTCAAGATCTTCCTCACAGTCCTTCTGCTTCTGTTGCACCTCTTGTGTGATCAGGGCCACTTTCTGCTCCTCCTCATCAGCGATGGCCTTTTCCTTACTGACTTTTTCCGTCTCTATACCCACCACTTGGATCAGCTTGTCTGCATCTTCATTCTTCTGCTTCAGTTCAACCTCCTGAGCTGCCAGCTTTGCTTTCAGATCATCTACCTGGAAAAGAGAACTTGGAATCAGCCTCACTGGACACTTAAGGCAAAACATATGGGAAGGGAGGGCAAAAGAGAGAGAAAGCACCCAACAGCTTTATAGCCCATGGATTCATCCCAATACAGATGGAAGACAAATTAATCAGTCCATAGTTTCAGGGTTTTAATGAATATTTTACTAGGAACTGAATATGCCAAACTGGAAAGTGAATAGCTACTATTCTGCTGAACTCAGCAACCCAGCAATCATCAGTGTTTTAAAATTATATCTAGTAAATGCTCTTCTTTTTTGTTGCACATGGTAAAATGTATGATGGAATACCAGTCAATAGGTTTCTGTGCCCCAAGCCCTTTCAAGAGTCAGAAAGATATTACACGGTGGCTGTATTCCAAGTCTAGACACATGAACTTTATTTAGTTCATGAGTGGGCATTTTGTGTCCCTTCCCCAGAGACTGTAGAATGACAAGCTCCCTCACCATTGGTAATGTTGGGAGCAGCTCATGGAAGTTGCAGTCCAGCCACATTTGGGAGGGCGCAATTTGTCCATCTCTGATTTAATCCTGCTGCTGTCCCACTGTTTAAGGACAAATCCTCTCTAACTTCAATATAATTCTCCCTTTTGTCCTCCTGCATAATCCTGCCCCTCTATGCCTCAGAAAAGACCACTGTCCTGGAAAATAAGCTTCTGTATGACTAGGATACTCATATAATCTTATTGCTAACCATATGCAGAATATCCTGGCAGTTTAATTCTGTAAAGCAATGGTTCCCTACCTTCGGTCCCCAAATATTTTTGGTCTACAATTCCATGAAGCCTCACCACCATCTGTGGTGGCAAGGGTTTCTGGGAGCTGCAGTCCAAGAATGTCCAGGGACCCAAGGTTGCCTACCGCCACTGTAGAGCGAAAGTGTGTTAAAGCATGCTGCTCATATACTGCCCCATAGTGCCTAAAGCACTCTCTGGGTGGTTTACAAGATAATTGTGCAGGCTATACATTGCCCCTCGAGCTAGCTGGCTACTCATTTTACAGACCTCAGGAGGATAGAACGCTGAGTCAACCTTGAGCCGGCTACCTGGGACTGAACTCTGGGTCAGGAGCACAGTTTTGGCTGAAGTACAGCAGTTTAACCACTGTGCCACGAGGCTCAAGAAGAACCACATTCAGCAAAGCAGTCTCCATTCTATGAAGTATCAACACCCTTCAGATGCATGCCTTCAGGTAGCTCAGGGGTCTTGGAACCATTTTGCTCAGCAAACTCAGGTTTCACCTGCATATCTGTTGCTTCCTCTCATCTCCATCTTGGCCCTCAAGGCTATCCACACGGAATCCAATACATGAACTGTACTATCCTTTACTATGCTGTGAATGACTTTTCTCTCCGTTATCCCATGATGAAAACATACAACTCTCACTGACTTTAAAAGAGATCATTATAGTTCAAGATGCTTTCTAAGTCCAAATTCCCATGCAATCTGAAAGTACTCCTACCCCTGCCACCCCAGTTACAAGCATTCATTCTCTGCCACCTCAAGATTCAAACATACACATTTGTCTCACGTAACTCTCACATACATTTTCTGTATGTTTGTGTGGGACTTAACGGTACATTGCCTGTCGCAGAAAGAATGGTAGGACATGAGATGTCGGCTGAATACATAAAACAATCTCTTTGGAGATTTTCAGTGAAAAAAGAATAAGCTTGTGCATGCTCTGGTACCCATGCTGTTTTTAAAATGAACAGTTCCCTACAGACCCTGTGAAATCACCACCTTCAGTTCCTCTACAAAAACATTAGAGTACTGCATAGAACAACTTCTTTCCATTTAACTTTCAAGTGTAAGCCCTCGATCCCCAGGGCACATCTTTGCCTGTGGGAAAACACAGATGTATAATTGGTCTGGGATTCCATGACAATTTCAGCACAGATTTTAAAACACCCTGTAATTGCCTAAAATAGATGGTGGGCATTTTTACGTGAGGACAGAGTGGAACCCTGCCCTTTGTCTATGCATTTACTCAACCACTAATCCATTTTCATCTCCTGTTGCTCTGCTGGAGCAGACAAAATTACTCTTGGCTTGCTGGGGGTTCATAGGCACTTCAATCAGCAAAACTCAGCATAAATTTTTTTGTTCGTTTAAAAATCTTTAGCGATTGGGGAAAATTGAAGGCAGATATGTTTGCTGGTTTTTGATATGGCTTATCGACTTCAGACTATGGTAAGTAATTGGGTGCTGAGCACATGTATGAATGGGAAGTTTATCGGGTTATAAACGCTGTAATGAAGCAGCCAAGGGATTGACTTGTCAAGCTCAACAGCTACACAAAAGAAAAGGATATAAACGCAATCCAATGGCTCTCATTTAAGATCCAATTGAATTTCCAGACAAAACCTTCTTTTAAAAAGCAGGAGCAGAGATGGTGAGCTTACAACAGAGATTGAAGGCTAGAGACTTAACCACAACAGAACAGAAAAATTTAAAAAGGAGGACCAAGTTATTAAGAACCAGCATTACATTTGAAAGCAGCTAAACCAAATGCATAGGCCATGGAAGAAAGGAAATGCAACCAATTAACAAAATTGTCCCTATGAACAGATCCTCTTGACGGATGAAGAAAAACTTCATAGAATGCAAACGTGGTCACCAACAATGAGCAAATTCTAAAAACCTTAATACTTGGGTCCAAGTGACACTTTATATACAGTGGTGCCTCGCTTAACGATGTTAATTGGTTCCCCAAAAAACATTGCTATGGGAAAACATCGCTAAGCGAAACACCATTTCCCATAGGAATGCATTGAAAACCGGTTAATCCGTTCCAATGGGAACGGATTACCATCCTTAAGCGAAAATCGCCATAGGAAACATCGCTAAGCGAAACAATGTTTCCCCCATTGGAATGCATTGAAGCCTATTCAATGCATTCCAATGGTTTTGCGATGTCCGTTTTTGCTATTTTTAAAGTGTCTTAAAATGTTCAAAAACTGTTTTAAATGCTTGAGATCGTTAGTGCACCTTGTAAAACCTTTGCAAACTTAATTTGGCTTTGTTCTGACTCTTCGTTAATTTTTGGTGAATTCCCCCCCCATTGGAATGCATTGAACTGTAGGTTTGACAGCTGAAACATCCCTAAGCAAAACAGGGGACCTAAACTGTCATCGCTAAGCAAGGCAAGGTCCCGAACATCGCTCTGCGAAATTTCCCCATAGGGAACATCGCTAAACAGAGTGCAAAATCGCTCCAAAAACCTTATCGCTAAGCGAATACATCGTTAAACGAGGCAATCGCTATGTGAGGCACCACTGTACATAAGTTGCTACAGTGGAGGGGAATACGTATATTTCCATGCTCACTCTTTTTCCTTCCTATGGCTTCTCACCCCTTTGTCCAAGGGTTTCAAGAGCATGCTTATCCTTGATAACCTGTGGAGGTGAAGCCATGGAGCAAGAAGCAAATCTGGAAGATAGATGTGATGCAGCCCTGGAATAGGAAATACTGCCTTCTTTCCATCACATTTGCACTTCTAACACTACCACCCGTGTTAGGAGTTTTTCTTTCAAAAGGGTCATCAAGCAAATCCATATTATATGAAGTCTAGACTTCACAGCATTCTTTGCTTGTCAAGCCAACAATACCCACCATTTTAAAAAGTTGCAAGTTTTTAAATGCCAAGTTTGGACACAGAAACCACACTAAGGCAAGCTAACATTGCATAACTAATTAGGGGAAGAGTGAGAAGGAACAAAGAGGGTAAGGAAGAGATGGTTTATGTTTTGACTTCATCTTATCTGTATCTAAATCATGTCTTTTTGAAAGAAAGCAAATGTTTTCCAGGGTTCCTATTCTCCAGAAATGAGGTACACTACTGAAGTCATATCCAGAAACTGCAGAGGAATTGGCTAGAAAATACAGTAATACCTGGCAAGGAAAAAAAAAGCAGAATAAATAATATCTATCAGGTTGGAGATACTGTTACTGGACCCTTGGTTCAGCTGTAGCATCTCTACCTGATTCCTTGCCAGAAAACTGAAACCCAAAACTGGTAACAATACAACGTTGGCTTCCTCTTTCCATTCTGGACAAACCCACAAGTTTGACAGAAGAAAACCAAGGTATTTGCATTCCTACGCACCTGAGTACAAATATTTGGCCCAAAAAATTAGCGTGTGCTGTTTTCACCTCTACTATAAATTTGTAAGTCTATTTAGAATTACAGTATTTAAGGGGGGGGGAGTGATTAGATTAAAAGATTGGTTGAATAAAATGAGATCGAAAGATCAAATGAAACAAATTCTTCAAAATAAGAATATATCATGGTTGAATTATATGCAGTTAGAAAGATGGACTAATGAAGGGGTGATGAAGTACAACAAAGGTAGAGAATGTACAAAATATGAACAATTTCTATTATCATATGAAGATATTCAGATGACTGAGTCAGAGAAGGGTGTAGTAAGTAAAATTTATAGACTCCTGCTAGATTTAGAAGAAGAGATTGAGAATGAAGGATTGAAGTTAGTGTGGGAACAAGATTTGGGAAAAAGAATAAATGATGAAGAATGGATTAAAATATGCAAAATGAGGGTTTTATGATTTATGTCATTGGGAATAAAAGAAATAATAAATTAGGCTTAAGGTGGTATTTGACACCGATAAAATTGAGTAAAATTAACTCTAATTATCTGAATGTCTCTTGGAAATATGAGAAGGAAATTGGTACATACTTTCATATGTGGTGGGAATGTGAAAAAGTACAAAGATTTTGGAAACTAATATTTAAAGAATTAACTGATATATGTGAAAGAGATATAGAATTTAATCCTGAGATAGCTTTGCTATCAATATTCGTAAATGTGGAATATGATATGATGACTAGAGAGTTGATTACCAACAGCAGCCAGATTAACAATAGCCAGGAACTGGAGATCAAAACTTGAATTTCAAATGGAAGAATGGGATAATGAAATATGGAACATTGCTATAAATAATAAATTAACTTGTAATTTAAAGGTTAAGAAAGGAGAGATTAAAAAATAATTTTTATGATATATGGGGCAGATTTCTTGAATATGTGCTAACAAGAGGAAAAGGGAAAGCTCCAAATCGGGAATCAATGCAGTTCTCGAGAAGTGGACAATAAAGGAAGAAGAATAAAGATGATGGAAGAAGAAGATTACTGCAGAGGTCCCGACTAGGGTGGCGGGGAACACAACTGATTTGTATTTTATGTTGTAATTTATTACAAAATTATAATAAATATTATAGAAATAAGAAAGGAAAAAAATTGTAAGATCGGTTTACTTTCTGTGCCTGCTCTGAGAACTATTAGATGGATCTGACATTATTGATGGGAAGAATAATAAAGCAAGCCAAACTTAGGTAAAGCCAGGCCTCTGTGACTCTCAGGGGAGAGAAGTTGGAGGGTGGAGGGAAATCCTGCAGGAAAAAATAGGAGCCATGAGAAAGAAAGAGTGTGCCCACAAGACTCTCAGCAAGCCTTTTTAATCCAGTCTCCTTTACCAAGCTTCAGTACGGCATACACTACATTAAAACGGTC
The DNA here is from genome assembly GCF_051106095.1 of Pogona vitticeps. Classification (NCBI taxonomy): domain Eukaryota; kingdom Metazoa; phylum Chordata; class Lepidosauria; order Squamata; family Agamidae; genus Pogona; species Pogona vitticeps. The sequence continues at coordinate 125,431,398 of NC_135784.1, read as the reverse complement.
AGCAATTAATTGCTAAGCAGAGGAAATTCTAAAATTCAATAAAACATTTTAACAAAGGCAGTGCTAAGAGGTTGTCTCAGATACAGGAAAACAAGTAGTATACAAACCTCTTGTCACTGTGAGAAAGGCTTTGAAAATAAAAGCGAAGCCTGCACAATGCTTCTTGTAAGCATGGGTTAGAGAGAGGGGGCAGGACGCCCTACACCTCTGGAAAGAAGAGTAGAACACCAGCAGCTTCCACAGAACTTTCCCAGAGGGAGGGTCCTTGGAAATGAGCAGCAGCATTTTGACAAACCCAAATCTTTCCAAACATGCATGATTTAAAAAGATGGAAAACGTGATTGATTTTCAAGCTGGAACAGCTGAGAGAGAATTAATGACTTGATGTTTCGGACTAGAGACAGTAGCTACATGTTCTCAAGTTGACACAATATGCTATTCAAGAAAGATCCTATTTACCTGAAGAGCTTGGAAGTGTTACCTTTTTAAATTTTAAGTCCCAGAACCTCCCAGAACCCCAGCAGAGTCTTGGGGTCTAACTTTCCCAAGCTCTGCAGCTTTACATTTAATAGTGCATTACAATAAGAAATTTACCCACAGAGCACCAGAAAATATCCTACTGGGGGACAGTAATCTTGGTTATCTTTTGAGATACCTTGTGTAACAGGCAGCCCTGACCTCACCTGTCCGTCACAGCTGGGCAGTGAATCATCAGCCAATGGGGTGACGAAGGGTGGGGCTGAAGAGGGAGGAGCTGGAGGGAAAAAAAGGTGTGAAGAGAGTGTGGGAAATCAGATCTGGTGTGAGAGAGAGAAAGAGCTTGTTTAGAGGCCTGTGTGCCTACATATTCAGTGAGAGAAAGTCTGTGATTGATTAAATAAGATACGGTGATTGACATCTTGATTAGCTAATTGTGATTTACATATTTTATTTTGTTATTTCAATAAACCTGTTTTGTTTTGAAAGAAACCTTTGTCCTTCTTAAATAGTCATTACAATTGGTGGCAGCAAGTGTGAAGTGGGGTGGTGGGCTTTCTGAGGGACCTGAGTTGGCAGTGACATCAGAGTGGCCTGCTACGTCACACCTTGCATTTTGCAAGACCTGACTTTACAACTGAAAGGCAGAACATAAGTACTCAAAATGAAACAAAACATCCATTTCCAGACAAAATATTCACAGAGCATGGCCCATTTAAAAAAATAAAGAAAACACAGATGTCTTAATAGAAGTGAGTGTCTCTGAAGTAAAGTTCAATAGTTAGCAACCGGTTGTCTTAGGGAACCACTCCAGGAAGATCACAAAGAGCAGTGGGCCGGTACCTCAAAACCCATACTCTTTAAAACTGCTCACTCTCCTAATTTGTTTCTCCAACATCTTTCTGGCCTCTCAGTTGCCAAGTGGAGAACCAAGAAACACATTTCCATAGCGCAGATTTACCCAGTGAGCTTTCTGTTGCTCCCCAAGGTAAAATGTGCATTTGTGTTGCTCTTTTAAAGGGACCAGAATTTTTAAACCAATTCAGGCACCTAGTTTGGGAAGACCCACCTTTTTCCTAAACGATATGCGCAGAACCTCCATGCTCCTGTTCCAATTAAAGCGGTAAGGAAACAAGAAACCTAATTATCACAGCTCATGCTGTGTATTTTTTTTTCACAGCATTTGTAGAACTTCTTAAAAATGGAATTCAAACAAGGCCACAAAGCTACTTTCCGATGTTCATAAATATTTTAAGATTAACCGTAAAACGTCTACTTGTAGGACAATGTGTCATGAAATATGCAAGTTTTCATCATGAAATAAGCAAGTGCTTCTAGGAGCAATAGTGCAGCTCTGAAAAAAAAATTCACCAAAAATAAAAAATTTCCGCTTAGGTCAGATTTCTAGATACAGCTTACAGCTATTCAAGATCAGCTCCCTCCTCGCCACACAGAAACACACATGGGGAAATTCTAGTACATGTTCCAAGATACTAAGTTAGTCTGCTCATTAGAAATGACCACAACTGTCCCAGACCACAACTGTCCTAGACAAATCCTCAGTGTCTCTTTAAGGAACATGGCAGTTGCTCAAGTAGAAAAGTAAAAGATGACATGGGTGAGGATTTTCCTCCATCCCCTATTCTACCATGTCCAGATCAGGCAATAGGTCCAACCACCATCTGCTCCATAAATTAGCTGATACAGTGATTCTTGGGGGCTTGACAATGGCCCCACGAATGTGTCATCCTTGTGTGTACAGAAGGGTTAGTGTATTCACTTCCTGCCTCCTTCTACTGTACTTATAATGCCTGCATAATTTTCAAGCCTCCCTTTGAGTCACAAGTGCTTCTCACCTGTGCAGATGTGCTCCTGAGCTTCTGCAGGCCATTTTCTAGACGTTCCATCTTTGCTTTCAATTCCTTCTCCTTTTTAGACAGCAAATTCTGATAGAGTTTGATTTGCTCCAGGAAAGACTTGGGGGTGGTGTAGTTATAACGACGTTCATTAGTCAGGTAAGAACGGGATATCTCATTAACACTGGTGTGCACGTATGCCATGAATTTGCTTATAGATTCTTTCACAGAAGGCTTAAAAGCAAAATGCAAGAGAAGATACTTCAAGCAAAATAACCAAGCAGTTTGATATATTTCAAGGGAAATAATTGAACAGCTAAATGCCCTATGGATAAAATCTTAAACTCGGGGCATTTTTCACCATGCCTCACCACTATAACAAAACAGTATAAAATGGGGAAAAAAACCAGACCCTTCCTCAATTATCTTCTCAAGAATTTGTTTCGATCCTGACATTTCTACATGGGCTAGGTTGTTTAAAAACATATTTTACAGCTTATTATGATGTGTGTTTGTGTGCATACAGTAGAGATGGATATGAATTAAAAACAAATCACCAAATTCTTTAAAAAATTGCTAACTTGTTAATTCATTTTTGTACAAATCAATGCCCTGATAAATATGGATCAATGAATTTTTAGTGATTTTTAATTCGGTGATTCATTTGACTATAAACACACTATAAAGCACCTAGAGACACCAAAATTGCACGGAGGTTTCCTCTGACTCTCCCCTACAATCCCTCTAAGTTTGTCAAGGTTTGGTTTCCCCAAGTCAACTGCTAAATGACACTTTCCTGGAGAGACCCACTTTGTGAGTGTATAACCTGGGTGTCTGAAACCCAGACCTAGTGAAATGTCTCCTCAGTGTATGTCTACACGGAACAGAACTTAAGAAAGTTACTCTTTTTTTAACTACGATTCCAAGAGATGGCGGTTGTTGGAAGAAAAATCAAGCTCTGATAAAGTTTACCATACATAAATCACAAAGTAAAATTTCCCCTGTCTGGCAATGAACCAAGATGTCAGAGAGAGTAATTATGAGGCAAGCCTCAGTTTATTGTTTACCTCAATGGTTTCTGTCCCTTGCAAGAAGCGCAAGCTGACAGACTCCAGCGCTTCTTGGGGCCATTCATGGAACCAGTCTATTGATGTGCAATTCACAATGGCAGGGAACTTCCGACTGCGAATTCTCAGCTTGCTCCCCACTGGGGAAAAGCAAAGAGCAACCTGGGGAAAGGCAAAACCAGCAATGGGAAATGAAGATAGAAGCATAGGAAGCGGCCTTATTCTGAGTCAGACCATCCATTCATCTAGCTCAGTCCTGTCAACCCAGTCTGGCAGCAGTTTGCTAGGCTTCCAGCTAGCAGGAAGTCCTCCTGCCCTGCTTAGGGATGCTAGAGGCTGAACTCGAGACCAAATGGGTGCTCTGCCACAAAGTGATGGCCCTTCTTTCTAACCAGACAAAGAAAAATACAGAAAGTTGTTGTGGAAGTGTAACTTCATTTTATGGCTTTTAAGTCGTAGCAGAAATGAGCTCAATAAGTCCTCCGAACCTGCATGGCTCAGGACCACAACATGGAAACAGTAAGGCCTAACATCTATGGCTTTCCTAAAGAGTCATTCCTGTCCAGAACCCGAAATAAATGCATGGTTGTTATTCTCATGTTAATGCAGGAACCAGAAGTCTTCCCTGGAGGTACAATTTGTATTGCAGGGATATTACATATTCTCTACAATGAAATGGTAATATTTCACTTCCCTGCATGAACACATTTGGAAGGAAATGATTATAAAATTATTACTTGAAAAGCCCACCACCAGAAATAGCTGCCAGAACCAAAAGAGCATTTCCTTTTGCAAACACAATGGAAAACGAGAAAGCCAATGACAGTAATACCTTGAGCTGCCGTCTAACACGGTCAATGAAAAATTTCCAACAAGCCTCTCTGGTATCCATCAGTCCTTGGGCTTTTACTTCATTCCTCATACTACTGATGATATTCTCAACTTCGTCATCAGGGAAAAGATCAGGGATTTCTCCTGGGGGGAAAAGCATATCAATTTCCAGTGATGCTCTTTGACCCAAGGCAGTTGTAGAATGTCATTAGGTAAGATCCCAAGGAAAACATATTGAACTATGCCAAGAAACTCACTTTCACCATCAAGGGCCTCTGAATAAGCTCACAAAGACCCCAAAGACCCAGCCGCCATCAAGGATTCTGGGAGCTGAAGTCCAATACATTGGTGGTACTAAAGATTGAGAACTATTGCCATAGGGGACATTACAAAAGCTAAATTAACTAAAGAGAGACACCCGGATAAGATTCCTAGAACTAGTACAAGATATATTCTGAGAGTATATGCTGTCAAGGGTGTTCTATACAGCTTAAAAGATGCATTCCAGGAGTGTGAGAAAGGGAATCTAAAGGAATTTTTTTCCTGACAAACAATGGCACCTGAACAAAGGCTGGGATTTCAAAAGGGTAAATGTTTTCTCTAGAGAACATTTCATAATTTTAATCTGTTGTTGCCTACATATGAAACTGAAATTACTGAGATCCATACCAGAAGCCAGTAAGTCGTTGACCAAAACTAGGAACCTCTCATCTGCCACTTGAGCATCTGTCATCAGAAAGACTGTCCCCACATTTTTCATTCCTGCTGTAATGCACTGGGATGCCAGGTCTGCCTGTAGGTCAACGAAAATGTTATATTTCAGCATGGAAGAGTCTGAAAGTATCATTTTCTTTCCTATGTTTCCATGTGCTGTTGTTGTGTGCCCAACAATTAACAACAGGAGTGACGTTGTAGTCAGAAATATATGTACAGTATTCCACCTTGCAGAAATGGCAGTAGATTAGGTTTGATTATGAATTCAGTCATCAACGTGGTTAGAATCTCCCTCACAACAGATGACTATATATAATATAGTGAGGGAGATTCTAACCACGTTGATGACTGAATTCACAATCAAACCTAATCCACTGGCATTTCTGCAAGGTCAAATACATGTGTTTCTGAGTTCGACTACAATGTCATTCCTATTGTTAATTGTTGGGCACACCACAACAGCACATAGGAACATAGGAAATAAGACTATACAGTACTTCCAGATTCTTTCTCAAGAAGTAGAAGAGCACAATTCAAAGTTTATTGTTCAAGCCACTTTAATTGTTGAAGACCTTTGCTAAATCATTCTATTGACCAATGCTAAATGCAAAATGCTATATACAGAACTGAGGAAGATCATATACTGTACTGTGACAAACAGACATTTTTCACCACTTGAGGGAGCACCTCAAAATATGTGAAGTAAGCATATCGTCTAGTGTAAGCAAATGCCCCATCTTGCAGGGTATAAATTAAATATGTTTAGATTTCAGATGAAGTCTTACCTTAAGCATGGATAACAGACAAAAGGAAGTTTGATATTCCCCCTCATTCCTTTGGGTCTTCTCTGAGGAGAAAATCGGGCTATAAATATTTTCAAATAAATAGAAATCTTTATGAGCCTCTTACCTTCAAGTCAGGGATCCCATAGCCTTTCCTCAAGGTGATTTGGAAGACCTCCAATGAGCTAATGAAAGCTGCCAGTCTTGTCAGGCTCTGCTTTCCACTTCCACCCACTCCAACCAGCAACGCATTCCCTCTGGGAGATTCCAGGATACGATTAATTCGGCAGCTAAATAGAAAGATATGCTTCTTGATAAGCATTTTTTTCTTCTGTGGTACATTTTACTTACAGGACACAGAGAGTAAACTGTTAGATTCAGAAGTACGTAGGTGCAAAATATCAGCCCAGAAAAGAAAACATCATCAGCAGTATCAACTTCATGACATTTTGAGTTCCCTTTGGCCATTTCTTCGGTGTGGTTAATGTGTCATCTCTTCAACTAGGACAGAACCTAATTACGCTTCTTTGTAAACGTAAGTAAACTATTTGAGCAATCACAAAAACTTCCTAAGCTATATCTAACCAACAAACCATGCTTTACCAATTCATTTGTTTCAGACATCGTATGGAGTCTGAAATTTATGGAAAATGAAGTTTGCACTTGGTGAATTTTTATGGCTAGGAGAAGATTCTTAAGTGGGTTACATCTTCCCTGTAGAAAAAGAAAGACAGAACTGAAAAGCTTTCTCAGGCAGGAAGTCCTTGGACCTACCTACAAATTCCTAGCTTGTCTTCCCACCTGAGATACAGAATGTTGGTAGTGACTGGGTGCAACATCACACTGAAGATGTACAGTAGGATCCCCATATTCATGGAGGATCAGTTCCACAATCTACCATGAATCCCTGAAACCATGGACACAAAGGAACCCTATATACAACATACAACCAGGACAAAGGCCACAAGGGGTGGGGCACAAGCGAAAAGCAGGCAACCTTATACTGTATGTTGTATATGGGGCTGCAGCAAACTGCAGATAAGTGAAACTACAGATATCAATTCCCACGGACATGGAAGTCCTACTGTACAGCTTTAAATGGTGGGAAGGGAAGGAAGAAAGAGGGACCTTCAAGTCTCCAAGGCTGTAATTTATCTGTTCTTCTTCCTTCAACCCAGATTACTATTCTTAGTGTTGCTAATGTCACTTCCTACTTTTTCAGATTTCCTAATTTCCTACTTTTTCACACTGCTTTCATAAAAAATAATTTCAGCAAATCATGGGCATGCAAAGGAGAGCCTCAAAATTTGTTAGCATTTAGTAAAGGCAGAGTTTGGCTTGTAAGCTAGTAATAGTGCCTCTAATAATGAAATCATTATCTCATGCACAACATTTGTTTCAAGCTTCCTTGCTATGAGAAAAGGAAGTATTTCTTAATAATCAAGGCTGCATTTATGTACAACAATATGCAGAAACAAAAACACAAATGCAAAATAGCATCAAATAACATAAAACATACTATCCAAAAGAAAAATAAAACCCATCTGGGGACTTTTTTTTTTAGTGCCCAAAAACTTTTCTCTGCCTCTATTAAATGTGCTCATTAAAAGCAGGTCGTAATACCTCTGCCTTCCATCACTTACTGCAAATAGAAACAGATGCTAGGATGCAGCAGGTGGTGGTGAGTACGTCTTTATAATGGATGCAGTTTATTGAGAAAGCACCAGCGGCTTTCACCTACAAAAAGGAGTAAGATGGAAACATCTAACCTGTGTGGACCAGTGCACATTCAGCTTGATCAGAAGAGAAAAAAAACATCACCCTGCTTTTTTGTCCAGGTTGAAAGGTAGCCTCCCAAAGGGGTCACGTGAATCAGAACACCGTCACAGCTTTCTGCTTTTCTAGGGAGAACAAGGACCTTTCACCCCAGTTCTGAGTTCAGGCTGCAACTAGATAAAGTAGGCCTGACATCTGGCTAATGCCTGGAGAGTCTCTGAAACATGTCTTGCTTATATAAGGTTCTCACACAAAGTCGCTGTGGGTGCCTGCTTTCTTGCACTGAATGCCAGATCAGAGTACAGCCTGGTCGGCACGACACCAGTGAAGATAAAATGCTCGCTAGTAGCCAAATGGAATAAAAGCACTGTGGCATGCAACAGCACGATGTACTATTGTACTAGACATCAAGGCCCTCTGGTGCAAGAAATGAAAGGACGCTGCACTCCCCAGAACACAAAGGAACACAGCAGCGAGAGCAAAGGATTGTACGGATTGCTCGCTTTTGTGACTGCGATTGAATTTGCTCCCTGAAGTTGCAGAAACAGCCCGCCTGCCCCCCTCTTGCCACTTTCTAATGAAACAAGTTGCACTTTGTAGCACCTGGGAGGGGAGATGGGGGTGATCTGGGTTTCTGAAGCACCTGCATTCAGGTCACTAAACTCGGGCAACCCAAGCAAAGTCTGTTTGGAGCTATAAATTGGTGGCTGCATCTTGGTCCTGGACAAGTTTAAGGAAAAAACTGGAGACACGCCTACCCCACGTATCATCTCAGTTGATTTATTTACACATGCATGTATTGCAATCTGTTGTTTTTATAATGTGGCCTTCCTGATGTTGCAGGGACACCAGATGATAAACGACACAGCTATCTTAATAAATGAGGATTTGAGCTGGTCATCACTCAAGCGGATATATTTGCAAGCAAGGGTTCACCTAAAATTTCCCCTTCCTCTGAAGGACTGAAGAGAGGGTTGTAAGCATCCACAAAAAAGACTCACACACCATGAACAAGAGAGCTCTGATTTTAAATAGCTGATCAATGAGAAACAATAATTTTCGGATCCTTTGCCCAGAGATCTCAGGCCAGAAACAAATTTAAAAATCTTCCATAATGCAAGCTGAAAGCAGGCTAACGTTGCAGAGAGGTGACTGAGACAGTCTTTCTGGATTTGCAAAATAAGACTTCAAATTCTGTACTCCAGTCCTGAACATCAATCACCAATCAAAGCAAGCTAATTTGCATACATTGAAGAGTGACAGAAGCTCCTGCTGTGACACACAGATAATTTCAGCAGTGAAGAATTTTCCTCTCCTAATCACTGGCTATTTCTAACATCTGTTTCTATTTTTAAGAGGCATTGGTCACCCATTGCTCCCTTACTTCAAAGTGGATTTCAAATATGACTTCATACAGTTACCCATCCCAAATTAAGGGAAAGCATACAAGGATTCCAAAATACAAGATTTTCTCCTTACATGTGGCACATGGCATCTTCAAACAGCACCAGGTTCATGGCAGCATTGACTTCATTATAGTTCTCCAAGGCTTCCACTAAGATTTGGTTCAATACTTCCCAGTTCTGGACAGGCATGTACTTGGGCTCCCCAATCCCTTTTGCAAAATGACAAAACACGTTCATCTTCCTTGTCTGTTCCAAGGTCTCTTCTATATCCTAACAGGGACAAAGGGGACAAAGGTGAAACCACAAAGATGAAACCTGCTCAAACACAGCAGAAAAAAAGTCATCAAAAATATCATCAGGCATCAGCTACCTCCTGGCTCTTGAGAAGAGAAACAACAGAATTGCTTGTGTCCAAGCTCCCTTCCACCATCTCTCTTTCATCCAACACAATGCAACATCCTGCTTTTTACTCTCTTTTTTTGCAAAGATGATCCTTTTTAGCTTCTTTCTCTCTCTCTCTCTCTCTCTCTCACACACACACACACACACACACACACACACAGAGAGAGAGAGAGAGAGAGAATATGGTGCTTACTTAAGCCCAAAGACAGTTCTCATAGTGGTGGAGCAGGCAGTAACACATTCTACAGCTACATCTCCTTCTCAAGAACTGCACACGATTTCTAAACTGCCCAGCATTTTCTCACATCAAAGAGGAGAAATGATACAATTCAGGCTTCTGTGCACAACAGCTTCTGAAGTGCCCATGTTACACAATTTGTTTTGGCCAAGAATGTAATGCTCAGAGAGATTACCTGAACTGGTTCTAGATCACTTACATCATAAAATTTCTTTGTAGTCTCTATTTGCATTTTTTCAAATACGGTGAAGTCCTTTTCATCAACCATCTTATCCCGATAAACCCGACTGGATTCATGCAAGTAGAGCTTTACTAAGTCCTGGGGAGTTTTCAGGCATTCAGGAGTTGAAAACAAAATACCCTGGAAGAAAGAGGCATACATGTTGTGATGGTACAGACATAACTCTGTAGATATAACAATGCAACTGAAATGAAATATCCAATGGCAGTCCGTGCTACTATCGCCTTAATGGGAGTGTCATTCATCCCAGTTTATTCTATACTGCACCACTAAAGATTTGCATGACACGGACTATCTTGGAATCCCTCTCATTTCAGGCTGCATTCTGAGGCTACAAGTCCACTAGTGAACAGCTTAGAAAGTAGCATAGTGCTACAGCAATACAACAACCTAGCATAGATATTCCGTTATATCTGAAATAGCACTGTGTCATTTAGGATAGTTTTTTTTAATTTTGAGAAGATGAAAACAGAGGAGAGGGTTTCTCTGCAGTCCTTTCTATTGTAAACCCACTTTAGTTGTCACCAAAGAGAACGTCATCTACAGTTCTGTTTGGGAGTGAATTAAGCATCCACAAAGACTGCAGAAAGGGATAATTAGAAGCACTCCCAATTGCACCAATAAACTTCAGAGCTGTGCCAGAAAGGAACAGAACAGCTTGCAAAAGAGGCAAGATATATCGTTCTTAAAACACATGTGGTCACCAGAAAATAAGGCAAACCAAACCACACCAAAAGTGAACTGAAAAGCAAGCTATATGCTCATCTGATTGCCCCCTTACTGCCATTGTGGCAAGCATATTTATACTACCACTACCACTACCACTACCACTACCACTACCACTACCACTACCACTACCACTACCACTACCACTACTACTACTACTACTACTACTACTACTACTACAATCTCCAGAAGTTCAAATGTAAGACTTCTGGCTGAATTCAAAACAGGGAGAGAGAAAGGGGGAAGCCAAAGGAGTGAGAACATTTCTTACCAGAGTGTCTGAACTAGGATAAACAGCCCCCATTAGCTATGTCATGTAACCCTCATTTCCCCGGCAGTATTGCATGTAAGGTTGCAACATATTCAATATTATCACATGATCTAAGGCTGAGTTACTGAAACAAGCCTCTGGGCTAAGCTCTGATCTGTCTTGTCACTGCATCCTGAATATTATAAAAACCCAAATAAGCCCACTGTCATCCTCATGTCCTGACCGCTAATCTGCAGTGCCCAGCTGGTAAGGGAGCAAATCCAACAGGACTTTCCGGAGGGACCAAATAAAAAATACAAACAACTGTCTTGGGTTGATATACATTGATTATGGAAGAAAGGACTTCAATGGATCAAGCAAAGAAAGGGTCAGATTACAAGCCAAACTACAGTATATTATAAATTGCAGTCCTACTGAGGTATCATTTCAAACAAGGAATAGTTGAAAAAATAGTATGAAAGAATAATCAAAATCAGGTTATCAGGGATCAATCAAGCAGGAAAACACAGGACAAGAGAAAATGGCAGCAGAGACCAAGTGGCTCATGGACTGACAAAACAGGCAGAAGGTTCAAGATGCAAAGCAGAAGTGTCTTCCCTATAATTTCCTCAGCCATCAGCTGAACCTCTTCTAGTGCAGCTAGGCTATAACCCTCTGAGGACTCAACTACATGATTTCTAGCATCACACACACCCCCGAGAGCTTGTACAGTGGTGCCTCGCTAGACGATAATAATCCGTTCCACTCAAATCGCTGTTTGGCGAAATCATTGTCTAGCGAAAAGCATTTCCCCATTGGAATGCATTGAAACCTGTTTAATGCGTTCCAATGCGGAAGAATCGTCGTTGTCTAGCAAAGATTGGTCATAGGAAAGCCGCTTTGCAAACCGCCGATCAGCTGTTTAAATCACTGTCTTGTGAAGCTTAAGTCCCAAAAACACCTGTTTTGTGAGCACGGAGGGAGCTGTCAAAATCATCATCTAGTGAAAATTGGTTTGCGAAGTAGGGACCAAACATTGTCCAGCGAAATTCCCCCACAGGAATCACTGTTTTGCGAATCACTATAGCGATCGCAAAAAGTCAATGTCTAGCGAAAAAACTGTCATGTGGGGTAACTGTCTAGCGAGGCACCACTGTAGTTTGGCACTGTGGGTTTCACAAAGCATCACCAGCCAGAATATAAACCATCAGCCAGACATCTCCACCCTCCAGTTGTCTAGTGACAACAGCTTTCAACAAAAGTTACTTCTTCAGCATTTGAGACATTTAAAATGTAAACATCCAACTCCAAACTGTTCATATGTGGGAAGATTTGTAGAATCTTGGCATCATTCTGTTTTACCTCAATCAGGGAACTTAACCTTTTTTTCCTCATATGAAACCCCACCCCCACCCCAGGTCTTCCACAAAAAAAAGCCTTTGGCAATCTGGCAGAGCTCTGAAGTTGCAAACTGACTTTTAATTCTATTACTCTTTTTGGCGGCGTCGTTTAGTCATTTAGTCGTGTCCGACTCTTCGTGACCCCATGGACCAGAGCATGCCAGGCCCTCCTATCTTTTACTGCCTCCCGGAGTTGTGTCAAATTCATGTTGGTTGCTTCGCAGACACTGTCCAGCCATCTCATCCTCGGTCGTCCCCTTCTCCTCTTGCCATCACACTTTCCCAACATCAGGGTCTTTTCCAGGGAGTCTTTTCTTCTCATTAGATGGCCAAAGTACCGGAGCCTCAGCTTCAGGATCTGTCCTTCCAGTGAGCACTCGGGGTTGATTTCCTTTAGAATTGATAGGTTTGTTCTCCTTGCAGTCCAGGGGATTCTCAAGAGTCTCCTCCAGCACCACAATTCAAAGGCATCAATTCTTCGGCGGTCTGCTTTCTTTATGGTCCAGCTTTCACTTCCATACATCACGACAGGAAAAACCATAGCTTTGACTATTCCGACTTTTGTTGGCAAGGTGATGTCTCTGCTTTTTAAGATGCTGTCAAGATTTGTCATCGCTTTCCTCCCAAGAAGCAGGCGTCTTTTAATTTCGTGGCTGCTGTCTCCATCTGCAGTGATCATGGAGCCCAGGAAAATAAAATATGTCACTGCCTCCATATCTTCCCCTTCTATTTCCCAGGAGGTGATGGGACCAGTGGCCATGATCTTAGTTTTTTTGATGTTGAGTTTCAGACCGTTTTTTGCACTCTCCTCTTTCACCCTCATTACAAGGTTCGTTAATTCCTCCTCACTTTCTGCCATCAGAGTGGTGTCATCTGCTTATCGGAGGTTGTTGATATTTCTTCCGGCAATCTTAATTCCGGCTTGGGATTCCTCCAGTCCAGCCTTCCGCATGATGTATTCTGCATATAAGTTGAATAAGCTGGGGGACAATATACAGCCTTGTCGTACTCCTTTCCCAATTTTGAACCAATCAGTTGTTCCATATCCAGTTCTAACTGTTGCTTCCTGTCCCGCATATAGGTTTCTCAGGAGATAGACAAGGTGGTCAGGCACTCCCATTGCTTTAAGAACTTGCCATAGTTTGTTGTGGTCCACACAGTCAAAGGCTTTTGCATAGTCAATGAAGCAGAAGTAGATATTTTTCTGGAACTTTCTGGCTTTCTCCATAATCCAGCGCAAGTTAGCAATTTGGTCTCGAGTGCCTCTGACTCTTCGGAATCCAGCTTGTACTTCTGGGAGTTCTCGGTCCACATACTGCTGAAGCCTACCTTGGAGGATTTTGAGCATTACCTTGCTAGTGTGTGAAATGAGTGCAATTGTGCAGTAGTTGGAGCATTCTTTGGCACTGCCTTTCTTTGGGATTGGGATGTAGACTGATCTTTTCCAATCCTCTGGCCACTGTTGGGTTTTCCAAACTTGCTGGCATATTGAATGTAGCACCTTAACAGCATCATCTTTCAAGATTTTAAATAGTTCAACTGGAATGCCATCACCTCCACTGGCCTTGTTGTTAGCCAGGCTTTCTAAGGCCCACTTGACTTCACTCTCCAGGATGTCTGGCTCAAGGTCAGCAACTACATTGTCTGGGTTGTCCGAGATATCCACATCTTTCTGATATAATTCCTCTGTGTATTCTTGCCACCTCTTCTTGATGTCTTCTGCTTCTGTTAGGTCCCTCCCATTATTGTCCTTTATCATGTCCATCTTTGCACGAAATGTTTCTCTAATATCTCCAATTTTCCTGAACAGATCTCTGGTTTTTCCTTTTCTGTTATTTTCCTCTATTTCTTTGCATTGTTCATTTAAGAAGGCCCTCTTGTCTCTCCTTGCTATTCTTTGGAAGTCTGCATTCAACTTTCTGTAACTTTCCCTATCTCCCTTGCATTTTGCTTCCCTTCTCCTCTCAGCTATTTCTAAGGCCTCGTTGGACAGCCATTTTGCTTTCTTGCATTTCCTTTTCTTTGGGATGGTTTTTGTTGCTGCCTCCTGGACAATGTTACGAGCCTCTATCCAAAGTTCTTCAGGCACTCTGTCCACCAAATCTAGTTCCTTAAATCTGTTCTTTACTTCCACTGTGTACTCATAGGGGATTTGGTTTAGATTATACCTGAGTGGCCCAGTGGTTTTTCCTACTCTCTTCAGTCTAAGCTTGAATTTTGCTATGAGAAGCTGATGATCAGAGCCGCAGTCAGCTCCAGGTCTTGTTTTTGCTGACTGTATAGAGCTTCTCCATCTTTGGCTGCAGAGAATATAATCAATCTGATTTCGATATTGCCCATCTGGTGATTTCCATGTATAGAGTCGCCTCTTGTGTTGTTGGAAAAGAGTGTTTGTGATGACCAGCTTATTCTCTTGACAAAACTCTATTAGCCTTTGTCCTGCGTCGTTCTGAACTCCAAGGCCAAACTTCCCTGTTGTTCCTTTTATCTCTTGGCTACCTACTTTAGCATTCCAGTCCCCTAGAATGAGAAGAACATCTTTCTTTGGTGTCAGTTCTAGAAGGTGTTGTAAATCTTCATAAAACTGTTCAATTTCAGTCTCCTCAGCAGTGGTGCATAAATTTGGATTATTGTGATGTTGAAAGGTCTGCCTTGGATTCGTATTGACATCATTCTATCATTTTTGAGATTGTATCTCATTACAGCTTTTCCTACTCTTTTGTTGACTATGAGGGCCTGTCCATTCCTTCTACGGGATTCTTGCCCACAATAGTAGATATGATAATCATCTGAGCTGAATTCGCCCATTCCTGTCCATTTTAGTTCACTGATGCCCAGGATGTCGATGTTTATTCTTGCCATCTCCTGTTTGACCACCTCCAGCTTCCCAAGGTTCATAGATCTTACATTCCAGGTTCCTATGCAGTATTTTTCTTTGCAGCATTGGATTTTCCTTTCACTTCCAGGCGCGTCCACAGCTGAGCGTCCTTTCGGCTTTGGCCCAACCACTTCATTAGCTCTGGAGCTACTTGTACGTGTCCTCTGCTCTTCCTCAGTAGCATGTTGGACGCCTTCCGACCTGAGGGTCCCATCTTCCAGCGTCATATCTTTTAGCCTTTTGTTTCTGATCATGGGGCGTTCTTGGCAAAGATACTGGAGTGGCATTGCCAGTTCCTACTCCAGGTGGATTGCGTTTAGTCGGAACTCTCCACTATGTCCTGTCCGTCTTGGGTGTCCCTGCACGGCATAGCCCATAGCTTTTCTGAGTTACTCAAGCCCCTTCGCCACGACAAGGCAGCAATCCATGAAGGAGACTCTTTTTTTTTTTGGCACCCTGACATTATCTATATAGACTTGCCTTATCTGTCCTCAGTCATTAATATTGTTTTTCAGTATTGGTCCTCTTAATAGTTTCACTGCATGTTCAGCAAAATACAACTAAGCTCCCTTTGTGCCATTAAACAGCTATTCTCCATTTGGCAACTGATTTTTCACCCTGGCCAGAGAAAGGTTGTCCAGGAGTGCAATCTCACTTGCAGGAGCTACAAGAGACATTGAAATTCTACTGTGTTGCCTTTCCAGACATAAATGTTGAAGAAAGCTTAAGGCATGACCCTCTGGAGGAGCTGGTCAAACACATACTCACAGCTGGGATAAGGGCTCACTAAAGAGTAAACCAGAACAACTGTCCACTAAGTGACATAGGAATACAGTAATCAGTTCAAGAAACAAAACAGTTTGGGTAGTGACGTTGGGTCATGTACTAATCAGTCACAGTGAGAAATGTCTTTCCCCTTCCTTCAGAGTAACAAAGAAAAGCCAAGACTCTCTATCAAGCTTTATGCTCTAGAAGAGCAAGGATCTGCAACACCTATCGCCTATGTTCTTTTTACATCGATTGAAAGGAAAAGAAAAGAAGAAAGTGCATCTGGGAGTGTGAAAGACTTCCTCCACACCACATGGATTTTGAATGTCATATCTGCTGTGCATTAAGCAATTAAAAAAAATTATTTTGCCTTTGGACACACAAAATAAGACCTTCAAAAACTATTTGATACTATGATTTGATAAAGAACACAACAGTGGTTCACTTCAGGAATTTTAAAATCAAGCAAGCAACACAGCACAATGTAAGAGTTCACTAAAATGCAAGAAAAAGCATAAGAACCAGCATGACTTAAAAACGATGTCCTGGTTGTTAACAGTAGGGTCCATGTAACACTAGCAAATACCTTTACAACTCTATCAGCCCTGGGGTCAAGCATTCCCAAAGCAGCATCTTCCCCTTTAGGTATATTCCCCAACTATGGCATGGGAAGCTTGCTGAGCATTCCACACTCACATGGGTCCCAGTATGTGAGGCCATAAGGAAGGACTTTTCCACTACAGAACCCCAATAGCAAACCAACTTCATTGTGTGTTTCCGTGTTTTTTAATCTCAAAAATCTAAATATGACCTTCTGGTCTCACCAATCTTTCTAGTGTAATGACTGATTAAAACTTCAGTTTGTTAGGATTGCTCATGAAAACTCTAATCTGCAGTTACTTCTGATAATGTCCAATGCTAATCTCCTGTTATTGTTTTATGTCTTCTTTTTAAAAGAAGAATTGTATAGATGTTACAAAAATAAATCTGTGCCATGGTCAAAGTAAAGAAGGACAGTAAGAAAAACAAGAATTAAAAAGAAAGGTATAGTTGGCAACATTATTTTTCATTAAGCGTATATTTCACTAAAGTGGAAGTATCTGCTGACAAAATTATAGCGGGTTTTACCATACCAAAATTGTCAGTCTAAATGTCAGAGGTAAATCACGGTCTACCTGATTTTTCAATGAGGCTTTAAAACAGCCAATCCAAGAATACTAGAACCACAATACACAAGAACATCCATACTTTACATTCACCTTATAATTTCACAAGGTCTAACGCTTCTTTGCTATTCATAAGCAGGCAGATCAGAGGAAAGAGAACTTCCCTCTGGTCCACCTGCTTAGCACTTTTCTTCTAGATGCCCTGCCCTCCTGCCCCATGGTGTCAGCATGGAGGTGTACTTATCAGTTGTTGTCATTGGTTGTTCTACTCCAATTCATTATTTATTAAACAGTCGCAATGTTATGAAGGGCCAGCTGTGGGCACTTGGTTGGATTCAGAGGATGAGGGATACCTGTAGGTGTGTATCTGCCTCTCCTGATGTTGAGAAAACCCTTATGGGGCTGGACAGACTTAGCCTGCAAACTGGAGGCTCAGCCTCACCCTCAGATGATGGCAAACCATATAGTGGTGTGCATCTGTGAGATCTACAGTGAATTGCCATTAACTAGCTTGAAGCAGCTGGGGTTAGGGTAATGTCAGTTGGACACTGCAGATTTCTCCATGCTCAGGATCCAGCTCTAGCGTCAGGCCAATTAGGTTCCCTCACTCTACATTTACAAAGAGGATTCATTCACAAGTAAAGATACATATTTCTGACATTCACATTTACAAAATGAAACTTCATTGAGCAGGTTTCCTTCAGGCATTCATTGGCAGCTATGTGCAATAATTCATAATGTGTCAAGTAAAATAAATATGCCTGGGTGTTGCGTTTAGGTTAGTTTTGTCTGTTGGGGGAGAGCTTTAGGATGGGGATGAAATCTTACACAACAGATTGTAGAGTGTGGTAATAAATGACTGTTGCACAGAAAAAAACCAAGCATCTTTTTTAAAGAAAGGACAGGAATTTCTCACAACAAAAACGTGTGGAACTTGCCAATAATTATTTAAAGGTGTACATACAAGATGAAGAGGTGACACATTAATTCCTTGGGCAGATCGCTGCACTTAGCTGCTTAGGGCAGAATCTATCCACCAGATGATGATTTTCTATCATCTTAAAAAGAACTTGCCACCATCAGGGTTCCATTCCTTTGAATCACTAGTAATACTAATTGTGAAAGAGAAACAGGAAAGAGAGAGAAAGATGAGAGTGAGCTGTCCCCTCAAATAGAAGTCTGTTTAGTGGAGGAAGGAAAAGAGAAAGAGGAGGAGGAGTTAACTCTACCAAGGTGGGAGGAGGACATAAAAGATCAGAGGAGAGGGGGAGTTTTCAGTATATCCAGGGGAGAGAGAAGGAAAGAGGAGAAAAGTAGAGAGAGAGAGAGAAAGGTGAACAGAGATACAAAAAAGAGTGTGTGAGTTATTAGAAGATTTCCCTAATTTGAAGGTAGGATGATTACTACCTGACCCCAACTTGTCAAATGGAAAGGGAACATCGACAGTGGCACTAGAATGAACAGTTGTGGTCTTTCCATGAGGATCAGGTCACTTGAGGAAGGTGATCGAACCAGACCAATCCTTCAGCCGACCATCACCAGAGGGAGATTGGAACAGACACCCCTGTTATGGGACAATTTGCGAGGTTTGGAGTGTTCCGATGAGGAAACCCACCAACTGGGAATGTTCTGGTCCAGCCCCTCAGTGCACCTTGCCAATTTACAGGCAGAGTTCTCGTCTTCACACTTTGGACAATTGCCAGATCTCACTTGTTATGAACCCATATAAGTTGTTGTGGAACCACAAAATGTTAAACCTAATAATTCTGCTAATATTTCAGAAGAGGTTCAGTTGTCATTTCCCGCCAACAGAGAGGAGCTGCTTCAAATTTCTAAAGAATTGATATCTTCCAACTTTTTTTATTTCTTTTTCTTTTTTTCTTTTTTTCTTTTTTTTTTCTTTTTTTTGCTGGAATTGTTTGTAGTTGTGCCTGTAGAACTTCCTTTATAGAAACTCCCACCCATCTTGGACTCCTTTTCCTGTTAGGATCTCCTGTCATCAAACCTTACTTATCATTGTTTATTAAAGTTCATTTTCCTAAAATCCATCATATATGTGTGGCTATACTCTGATTTTGCTTTCTTTGAAATCAAGAACTCAAACAGAACATGGTCACTTTCCCTCAGAATTCCTCTTGCTGCCGCTTCTTCCACCAAGGCATCTCTATTGGTTAGGGTCAAGTCAAGGATAGATACTCCTCTAGTTTCTTCCTCCACATTTTATAGGGAAAATTATCAGCCACACAGCTATCTACAGCTAATGGCCTAATTTTTAGACTTTTTGAACTGTCTAGTTTGATTAACAGTTCTCAAAAACTGAAAGCTTTACACAATCATTTGTGTATTTTCATTATTGGTTATGACCCATAATTGGGCAATAAAGATAAACTCTGGACTTTGGTGGTGGTTGTTTCTCTTCATGGATCAACATGATTATTCTTGTTTCTTAAAAGGAATTCAGGTGGCTCATATTGGCACGGTACTAACTGGACAAAAGAGGTGCGAAAATGCCATACACTGCTTGAAATGAACATGGCAGTGACTATCAAGGGTTTGAATCTGCATGTGTTTTGTGTCACATGTCCTTGAATTGTGACCATCTCAGGCGACCAGAAAATAGCAATGATGAGAGCAGTTGCCAAGCGTCCTTGATACTCAGAATCAATAACATCTTGACTTCCTGCCCAGGACTTACAGGCCTCTTCTCTAAATGTTTTTCTGCATTTGCATCAACTTTAGATATCGCAAAGGCATTCCCAGTGTACAGCATCAAGCCAACAACAAAACAAGTTTCCGCTTCAAACCAATTTTAACATTCATTTCCTGTCAGCAGGAAAATGAGAAACACTTTGTACAACTAGGTGGAAAGACAATCAGAATTCCTTATGATATCAACACATTTATTGTTGATTATTTCTAAAATCTTCTGACTTCCCATCACAAACAACAAGATACAGAATCTTCAGCATTTTCAATAAGGGGACAAATTAAAATGATTAAGAGAAATGGGCCACAAGTTTCCATCAGAGAACATGTCCCTTTGAAGCCCAGCCAGGATAATCAGGATCTCACAGCTCATTCTCCTGTTTCTGCCCCAACAAATTAATCCCTATAAGATACGCAAAGGATGAACTGGACAGGTCATTGCACTTCCTTCCGGTACAGGCAAGAGCCAGGTTTATTTTCCTGGAAGCAGCTGTTCAATCTCCCTTTCCATCAAGAGAAGCAAGTTGCACTAGTACACAAGTAACAGGAAAAGGGATTAAACTCATGCACACAATACAGTATACTGTTTGGTCTCTTATTCTGATGCTCACTGCATCCTGCCATTTTTATTTTCATTTTGCCGTGCTGTGAGGATGGCGCCTGGGGAGAAGATGATTGTAGAACATGAGGCAGCTACCATGGTTCCCTTTAATTTCAAAGCCTGATCTAGCAAAGGGAGCACACACCCACAGGAATGAGCTGTGAGCTCGCAAATAAAAATGTTACTTACTTGGAAGACATTGGAGAAATCTCTTAGGTTGAAGCTGTAATGAAATTTGACAGCTGTGGGAAGGAAGGTTGCTGCCACTTTCAGGTGCAAGGCAAGAGCCAGATTTATTAACTGCAGTGATGATTTCTGTACAGCCCCAGAAAAGTTTCCTCGCTTCAGGTGCTGTGTTAAGATGGTACTGTAAATGGTGGACAGAGCATCTGACCCAGGAAACGAGAGAGCAAATACACTGAAGTGGCGCTGCAAGAAGGAAAACACAATAAAAGGAGGGGGGACACACAGGGCCATGGATAAACGAGAGGAGAGGACTGCAGGCAAAATCATTTTCACTGATACAGCTGCTCTTCTCTCATGGATATGTCAAATGCTTTAGAGTTTCCATACACGTCCCCCTTACAACTTTATCATTCCTACTTTTACCTTACAGACACCTATATAGAGATCATCCAGAAGAAAGGACTCTGTTGTAAAACTCTGAGGCTAAGCTAGACCTACACTTCCCATTCCTACCCCAGGGTTAGCTGGGACCTTTCTTTCTGAAGCCAGGCAGAGCTTGGCCTTGCTCAGCCTCAGAATCTTCTCATTTAGGTCCTTCTCTCAGATGAGCCACATTTAGCGGTTTAGGTCTCTGGTTTCAGTGCCAGAGGTTAGGAGTTCAGTCCCCACACTGTACCTCCTTAACAGGGTCTGGACCCGATGAGCCATAGGGTCCCTTCTAGCTCTGTAGTTCTAAGGTGCTTATTATTTGATCCAGAATTTGGCTACCTAGTACAACTCTGGTGAAGTATATATTAGGTTTCGCAAAATACCCAATCAGAAACAACAAACAGGGAAAACTCTACTCACCGTTCCAACTGGGGGGAAAAACCTGCTGGTTGGAATTCTACTGGTATTCATGTAAGGTTTGTGTAATTTGCGGCTAACTGACAAGGCGCTGGGGTACGTCTTGGGTGTGCAATTGAGTGCATGAGCAGACATGCATCTGATATGTGCACCAGCACCTTGTCAATTAGCCGCAAATCCTCAGCACAAGTTACACATGTGTTATGTGAACACCAATGATTGTAGCCACCATGTTCCTCCTATAAGAGATGTTACCACTGTTCTTGGTGCTGAAGTATGATCATGCTAGAACTGTCTAATGAGATCAAACCCTGACTGGCACAAGAATCAGGGGCTCCTCTGATCTATAGAAAGTCAAGAAGGGGCAAAAGTGATTGCAGTAATTGTGCTCTGCATGGCCAGTGTTCACATCAGAAAAATCTCCAGACTCCTTTTCTAGCAATCTTGTTTAATTAATTCTACCCCATTTTCCCACCTCTGTATAACCGTCCTTCCTCCATGTTTCTATTTGTTACAAACATCACAAATTAATTTTCTTTCCAAGTTTTCAATCCTTGAAGCATCTCTTCATATGTGCATGGGTTTAACCAAGGTTTTAAGGAACCGGGGGGGGGGGGTAGTTTCAGTGTTTCTACAGGTTGAACAAAACCAACAGTGTCCATCTTCTAGCAAGGTGAATCAGCAATACCTGCAAGCGTGGGTTGATAGTGAAGCTGCCAGCCGTTGGATTCATGCATGACACGTACTGCACATTCATGATTTCCTTCAGGGACAGCTTGTTTCTGTCATACCTTCGCCAGAAGAAGAAGAAAAAATGCATCATCATCCTAATCACAGCCTATTAGTGAAAAACAAACAGCAGTGTGTCTACTGGACACAGCCAAGTCTGAAGCAGACTTCAGGACATGTAGTGGACACCTGCTGTATGCCAGCTGTTTCTAGTTAATATTCCAAGGGAGACCGAGCAGTTTGGGGAATGAGGTTGGGAGCCACATATGTCTGCATAAGAGCTGGTACAACAGGGACTTGATCTCAAAGAGAGCCTGACATTTTCACTACCATATTTACATGTAACTGTCTAGGGCAGTAAATATTTGCTGACTTAGATAGTGGAAAATGTAGTACCACTGTTGGAGGGTACCAGGTTGGGAAAAGGTGTTCTAAGGGCTCCTGATGTAGCACTGCCCAGCTACCAAGGGCCGCCACATAGTTCATGGTTATCACTGACAAGATCAAAGTGCTAAAGCTGTTACTACCTGTTCATTTGTCCCACAGCAGTCCCTCTGCAACAGAGGATAAGCACCACAAAGGAAAGGAGAGTGTTCAGGGCTTCAGGGCTCCACCCCAAAAATCAAAGGGGAAACTAGTCCAATGATTGATTAAGGGATGAGTTTGTTATTTCAGGGCCCACTGCCCAGACCACCACCACCACCCCAAAAAAGGCAGCTCATCAACTGCCTTCCTGAATGGAATAATATTTTTCTTCATAATGTCTGATTATGACCAGCTACTGGTGCCTATTATTCCTGTAGAAAGAAGAATTTCTTCCAAAGGCCAACACAGAAAAACCTCAGAGAAATACTCCAAAGGAATTCTTGCAGGTTGGTTATGGGTGCAACAGTATACGGGCTTCTACAAGCAGCCACTGGGACCTCAAGCCCAACAAGGCAATGTGCTGGTAGATACTAGAAAGACACTTTCTTTGTCAACTTAAGAAAGATATTCCAGGATGAAAGAGGTCAATACAGACTTGGAGTGCCATCAAATGGGCCTTTAGCCCACTGTTTGGTCCACTGCAGGGAACAGGTTTGTTACTTTTCTTGGCGATTGCATGACATAATCACTAGAGCAAAGCAGCCCATCTCCAAAGCATTCCTACCTTTTTGCATTCCTATCAGGTGATTCTATTTTTTTAGTGTGGGTAGGAACATTCTGTTTTGGTTTACTTCCAGTGCATGCAATTGCTGGAAACAAAATAAAGCAAACTTGGAGCTGTCAGGGGTCTTTCTTCTGTCAATTTTCTGTATTGTGAAGTGGCTTTAAAAGACAGCCACTTCAGGATATTAACAAATCAAACACTTCCTCTACTCCTCTGTGGAAAAGAAAATACTTCCTCTGCTCCTCCGTGGTGTGTGTGTGTGTGTGTGTGTGTGTGTGTGTGTGTGTGTGTGTGTGTGTGTTTGTGTTTGTGTGTTTGTGTGTGTGTGTGTGTGTGTGTGTGTGTGTGTGTCACTTACATTTTAAAAAAAAGATTCCTCCAAGAAGCAGGAGAAGATATGAGGGGATAACAAGAGGCTTTCCCCCCCCTTTTCTTTGACTTAAGGGATGGATTGAGAACCTGCCTGCAGCCAAATCTATTGCTAGCCATTGGTGTTCTTACCCACACCTTTCTGAGAGCCTGTCAGGAAGTGAATTTGGCTGCAAGTAGGTTCTCGACCCAGCCCTTAAAATACGTCACAAAGAAAATTGAAGTGCCCCTTGTCACCCCCTTCTGTCTCCTCCCACTTCCAGGAGGACGTTTTCTAATTTTAAAAAAATTAATGTATGATGCAGTGCCCTAATAGAGTCAGGGAGAAAGTCACTTCCTCTGTCCCTCCACAGAGCAAAGGAAATATTAATTTGCTGTCTTCTTGAGCCACTTCAACATATGGGAAACTGACATCAGAAACAAACCAAATAGGGATGTTTGAAGTGTGTATGCCCTTTGTGTGAGAGGATTATACCAAATGACATATTGGACCTCTCCACAACCTCTTGCTATCCTATTTAGCTCATTCCAACCCACTCTGATAAGCTTGGGTTGACAAGCCCTTAGACTAAAAGACATTATACCAAACAATGGGAAAATGATAAACTGTGTGGCGTGTAATTCCACAGAGCTCAATAAAGTACAGGACATCTGTCCCATAAGCTCATCACCCAAAAAAAGGAAGCTTATTGCCATAGAGATGCTTGAAGAATGCAACCTTTGATAATTCTATTAAGGAATGACCTCATCTACTCCTCTTCAACTAATGTGCAAATCATAACTCAGCCACCCACCAGATTTCACATTGTTCCAAATGCTATGATGTAATTCTTGACAGCTTAAATGAATCAAAACACACATTCCAGTACATATTTAGATATATATATTTCTAGTGTGTTTTTTTAAAGAGAGAGATATAGAGATTGCAGATTAGTGCAGAAACAAAATGGAACTATACCTAAAACATTGACCAGAAGTTGACTCATCTCTCCATTCTTTGCTTACCAGTGTCCATAGTCCAGATGTTGTCGGATCAATGTATGAGGCTGAACTGTTCCGTAAGCATCGACTTCAGGCATGTTCATGTCATCAATGAAGTAGATGAGTTTCTTATTTCCAGGGGGTCCATAATTCCTTCCAGCCTTTTTCTCCAGTGGCTTCTCAAGAACAGCTGAAAGGAAACAAAGGCTCAGCATTTCATAAGTCACAATTCTATTGTGAATGGTGCAAGATTTCTAAATGGTCAAGGCAGT
Organism: Pogona vitticeps; assembly: GCF_051106095.1. Lineage (NCBI taxonomy): Eukaryota > Metazoa > Chordata > Lepidosauria > Squamata > Agamidae > Pogona > Pogona vitticeps. The sequence continues at coordinate 125,406,580 of NC_135784.1, read as the reverse complement.
ACGAAATGGCAGATAGCAGTCAGGAAGTAGTCATGTCTATGCAAATTGATATATGTGAAAATAAGTTATGTCTCACTTCCCCATTCTCTACAGAAAATAACAAAACAAAGAATAGGAGGGCCAGTTAGAGGCTGCAAGGGCTCATATTGTCAACACTGAAGGAAATAGGAGTTTCAGCAAAGTCTGATGTAGGGAGAGAATAAATATTATCAATATTGAAAAGCTAGGAATCTCTGAGTACAGGAAGAAAATTATAAGGAAGAATCAAATGAATCACCAAAATTGCTATGTTTAGATGAATCAGAAGGGTTATGATCAAGGCAGAAAGCAAAGGAAGGAAATCACGACATTCAGTTTCGGTCCTCCATATCCACTAGAATGCAGGGGGTTAGGATTTCTCCTGAAAACTTTTAAACAATAAGTGGACTGAGAAGCAGAATTTGCTGCTAACAGAAAGCTCCTAACCAGGACTATGGTTACAAATAATACACAGCTGTTGGTCTAATATCTGAGCATCCAGTAATTTTGTGAGACATCACATTTTCACACTTGTTACACTGCAATGATAAAGCTTCCTTTTGAAAGATTTGGAAATCCTGCAAAGTAGGACAAAAGTATTCTACCTAGTGTCATGTAGCTCTCATTGCTCCTGCCACTCGTCTTATTTCCTTCCAAAAACAGCATGAATGTAACTGACTACAAAGTCACTAGCAGTGAGATATTCATTCATTCATTCATTCATTCATTCATTCATTCATTCAATCAATCAATCAATCAATCAATCAATCAATCAATCAATCAATCAATCAATCAGTTTCTAAACCACCCATCTGACGAAAGCTCACTCTGTGCAGTGTACAACAAATGACAAATGATAACACCACAAACATAATTAAAATTGCATTTAAAAAACAGGCAGTGATTATCAATATTATAATCTGTGCAGACTATTCAGATGAAATATTTTGGAAAGCCTGCCAGAATAAAAAAGTTTTCAGATATTTCATAAAAGTGTCCAGAGAAGGGGCCAAACAAATTTCAGGTGGCAACTCATTCCAGAACCTAGTAGCAACCATCAAGAAAGTCCAGTTCTGTGTTTTCTCCTTCCGGGCTTCCCTTAGGTTTAGATTTTTCAGCCATCTAGCTTGGGATGTGGAGGCAGGACAGGAAATCCCTGTTGAAAGTAGGCATTCTGCCATGTACTGTAATCCCAAATCATTTAGGGCTTTATAGGTCAAAACCAGCACCTTCAACCTGATGCGGAAACAGACCAGTAACCAGTGTAAGGCGGCCAGTATTGGGGAAATATACTGACAAGCCCACGGACACTATCTGAATGCCCATCAACAGTGCTGGGTTCAGAAGGAAGCCAAAGGTGCAAACATGATTCTTAACAGAGAGAATGCCCCCCCCCCCGAAAGATGAGAGAGCCTCCCAATCTGCAGGCAGCAGGAACTTCCACCCAGAGGACCTCCATCTTGTCTGTGTTCAGTTTCAGTTTGCTGGCCCCCATCCACTCCAGAACTGTAGCCAGCCAGCACTCAAACAATGGGACAGCATCCACTGCAGTAGGATGGAAGGAGAGATTGAGCTGAGTGACATCTGTGTACCAATGGCATGAAACTCCAAATCTCCAGATGACCTTGTCCAGTGGTCTCAAATAGATATCGAATACAGAGGAAAGATGATCAACCCCTGAGGGGCTCTGCAAATTAGAGTCCAAGGGGTGGAGACCATGCCCCACAACTGCACTTTCTGAGGACAGTCCTTAAGGAAGAACCAGAGCCAGGGTGAGGCCAGGCCTGCAATCCCTCACCCCGAGACCCTTCCCAGGAAGATTCTGTGGTCAATAGTATCAAAGAGAGATCCACAAGGACTAACAGGGACACTTTGTCCTTGTCAGCCTCCCTCAGGAGGTCACCTTGCAGGGTGGGCAATGTGTATCCATGCCATGACATGGCCTGAACCCAGACTGGAATGAATTGAGGGTGTTGGTTTCATCTAAGAGTGCCTGAAGCCAAAGGATAGTTGATGAAGGAAAGCACAGATGTAGCCCGGGGCATCCCTCCGCATTGTTTATTCTTTCATGGATGAAAGCACAATGCTTCCCATCCATGATAGCTTCCATGTTTTAGAATGGAATGCTGATCATGGGTGCACAATCTGTGTCTGATTGCCCCATCTCAATGTATTATGTACAGTACAGGAAAAAATGGAACTGGACATCATCACATGTTTTTCCACCCTCCTTACTATTCAGTTCTAGTCTCTGCAGTAAAATGATACAGTGCATTGATATCCTAAAATGCACTTCCTTTCTGTTAAGAAAAGGAGGAGGAGGAAACTGGACAAAGAATTGCTACTTTAGGGGAAGCATTCTTATGCTTCACATCCGGTATGGTTTCCTCCTTAGGTGTGAATGCTTCAGCATAGCCAATGCCACTTTCCCAGCCTGCATGCCCCTGAGGCTGGAATAAGAAAATGTTACAAGCACCTGCAAAAATGTGAATCACCCTGTTCTGAAGGGCAGGATAAAGATTTTTTTAAAAACGAGATTGAAAGCCCATTTGGAATTAGTCCATAAAACATTTTGGGCAGCACAGTGGTATTTCTTTAGTAGTGCAATGACTCTACAATACACAGAGCATAATTCATCTGAGATATTGATCTCTTTATCCTTGGCCATATTTTGGCCTATCAGAAACAATAAGAAGAGATTGACCCCAAGAAATGCTTTGGCTGGGCTGGCAAGCTACTTAGAGGGCTGCAAGAGGTTATAGATCAGAACTGTCAAGCAGATTTCTTTCAGGGACTTGGAACATAACCCTACTTCCTCCCTTAGATGATGACTGAGCTGGATGATTTGGTATTTGGACATCTGCTCCCATTGCTTATTACCCAGATGGTAACTGACAAGCTGTCCGAGGCTGCGTGGAGACTGTTCAGATTCAAAGCAAGTCAAGTGAATAAATGAGAGATTAACCTGGACAAATATGACACAAAGCTAGTGCCCAGGAATGAGAAGCTAGAAGAAAGGTTTGCTTTGGGCTGAGCAGCATTCATCAAACTGAATCCACGTGTCACCAAAAAGGTACCACTTTGCCTCAAGAGAAACCAGAAAGTGTACAGCACAACCTTTTTGCTAGTTATTGTTCAAAGATGCTGAATCTCACACACAGACAAATGAGAAGGAGGGTGACTTGATGGATGTCAAAGAAAGATGCCACAGGCAATTTAAACTGGAAGGACAGGGGAAAATTATCCAAACAAATGCCATATTTTCTTTTGCACAAAGCAAAATGAGATAAATAATGACTTCCTACAGTCGCTGCAGCTATAGAATCCTGGAGTAAACAATGGCCATGCTTATTTTTTGGTGTGTTAATCGCAGCCAGAAACAATATATTGGGCTCAGATGAACTCACTGAGCAACCCTCCCTGCCCCTCCTGTGTGAATTATCCCTAAATGGAAAAATCCGTGGCTGTTATTAAAGACAGAATGTATAGACTTAAAGGAAGTAGTGCTGACAAGGATAGTCATTGCTTCGGGAAGGATTAAGAAAGGTGTTCTCACCATGTGCCACAATCCTTGTGCTTGGCACAAACTAAGGTCATCTGGATAGTTACGTTTCTCTGACTACCAGCTCTTATAAGAAGGGTGAGAATGACATTCTTAAAGGAGTTAAGGTTTACTTCTATTACTTTTTTGTCTTCAATACACTTATTGCTTAGCTGCTTCAACTATTAATTCTTCAAATGGACTAACCTCTTTCATGAGATTGATCTTTCAAAAGAATTGTAATACACGGATAGCACAAGCATATAATTTGCCAACATTCTGGTACTGTACACATATCTGTGATGAAAAATACAGGTGCATCACCTTATATACATTTAGAGTGCAATCCTATTAACGTCCATTCAGAAGTAAGCCCCCTTTAAGTTCAACGGAGTTAACTGTCAGGTAAGTGTCTACTGATCTGCAGCCTTAATTTGCTAACAGTTGCATTCTTTTTTTTAAAAAAATCTATTTCTTATTAAAACTTTAACATAGGTAGAGAGAGCCTGCACAAATAAAATGCTTTAAAATATGTGTGCCGTGTAATTTACCAAATCTTCCCGATCACATAGTTAAACTATTAAAGAAAGCTTATCATTTTCCCTTGCAGTGATTACATATTTACATGTTATTAAAATGCTTTTTATTTTGCATTTAGCTTTAAGGGCTAAGAATCCATCTGGTTTCCATTTAACAGTTTGCGACACAAAAGAACCTGAAGTACTGCGTGAAAGATAACACCTTCACCCATCACAATCTTTTTCTTTCAACAACCCTCCCCTCCCCATTCAAAAATTCTGGAAGAATGATACAGTCTTTGAAATAGGCATTTAATTAGAGCTTAATTAACATAGGAGACATCCCTTTTATGGGTTTAACAAGTGTACAGGAGATATATCACACTGAAATGCAATTACTGAGGGATCAGATGACATGTTCAGAAAAGCGGCATTTTAATCTGAGAACATTTCCCACAATAATATCAAAAAAGCCACATGCCTCTTGCACAGACACTCAGATCCCAATTATGGCAGAATAAACAGTCACAGTGTCTTAGGGCTCTGAAGTACCTGCTGTGTTTCCCAGAGGCTGATGGGCTAAGAGAGATGCACACGGGGGGAAATTTGCCACATGAAGAAACCTTGCACAAGGCTCAGTAGCTTGAAGTAGAATTTAGATGGCTCAGTGGCCTTTTGCAGAATCTTTTTCAGATTTAACAGCATTATGTTCTACAACTAACAGCATCAGGAAACCTGCTGAGCACCATGACCATGCAGGACAAGACAACCATTGTGTAGAAATGTAAAGCTGTTGGATGCCACATATGGTATTCCATCATACTGGGGACCATGAGGACGAATGGGGCCTTGCCCAGCTCAGCCTCAGACTATCATTCACCAGTTCACCCTGCCTGCCTCCTTAGCAAAGACAAAGGGGCAGAGCCCTGCCTTTGTTCCCTTTCCACTAAACTCCCAGCCTCATTGATCCCTGTACAGGGTAGAGAAAGAAAACAAGGGCCAGCAAGCAAACCAATTGCCTATTTTTGAAGCCAGACACAGAGGGATGCTACAGCAGATAGGAATGTTTATTTTTCGGTGTCAAGGGGTACTTTTCTACTCTTCAGTTGCATTGTGGGGTGAGCAAGAGGCAGTATCTGGGTGACTGAATGCTTCTACACCCATGTGTGAGAGAGATAGGAATGGGAGGATGCCTATCTGCTCATTGAGTGAAGAAATATTGACTTTTGTCTCAGCTCCTCCCACCTGCTTGCCTTCCACACCACCCACTCTAATGGACACTAAAGCAGACACCAACCCTCACTGCCATCATGTTATCTTTCCTAGTGCAATGTTATTTGTGCTGACGTACTAATACTTCTATCTTAGACATACTGTATACTTACATTCTTTCATAAGTATATATCATCCCATTCATTTAAACAGAGGTATTCAATTTGCTCCAAGGGCAGATCAGGTACCATTTTAGCTACAATGAGTAGGAAGTTTTTGCCAGCAGGCAGGACTCCAGAAATGCAACAGAAAATCTGAGTCCATAAACCAGTGGTGGATTGGCTTTCTGACTATTTCCAGCACACATCAAACTACAACTGTACGTCACAAACCAAAATAAATCTCAAGTTCTGCATAGTTTTAGTTACATGATGGCCCTGCTGGAATTCAACACAGAATACTGTACCACTATGTGTGGAATCTTAGTAATGTTCAGTTTTATTTTAAGAGGATAACAGGGCATTAAACTGAGGCTATCCTTCTTTGGATGTATCATGAAAAGATTTACGAGGAAAGACAGGAGAGCTAGGACAGTAAGAAAAGAGGAAAGCTGAACATGAGATGGAGTGCCTCAATGGAGGAAACCACAGGTTTAGTTTGCAGAACTGAGCAGGCCTGCTAATGATAGGGTGTCTTCTGGAGGTCACTAATTCTTTGGGTTGCCATAAACTGGAAACAACTGGATGGCATATAACATCATTATGACTGAAATCCTGTTGTTTAGCATAGTAAGTCACAACTAGAGTAGACCCACTGAATTAATGGAATTTACAGAAGAGTTGACTTACCAGGTCCCCACTGATTCAGTGGGCCTACTCTAATGAGATTTACTATGATGAGCAATAGGATTTCAGTCAACATGATGCAGGAAGAAACAGCATCCCCCAAATGGTTCTTCCACATAATTAAAGAGCTGGAAAAGTTACTTTTTCAGAATTACAATCCCAGAATACCCCAGACAGTATAGCCATTGGACATGCTGACTAAAATACTGTGGGAATATTAATCCAAAATAATCTGCACACTAGCTTCAGAGGAGGCCTATTTTAAGCGGAGACAATTACCAAAAAAATCAGGTAGCAGGTGATGGAAAATATCTCTCTCTGCCTGAGAGGCTGGGGAGCGGTATGTCAGCCACTGACTGCATCCAAAACTGGGCTAGATTCACAAACAACAGGATGATGTGTAAGGCATCTTCCTATGTGATTAATGCCAGCCCCCAACTAACCATAATTTCACTCCACACCAACGCCTCCTCTGCAGCTGCTTCTCCTCCTGTCATTAGTCCCAAACAGGTACTTGCTCAGAATGCAGACATTTGTCAATTTCACTTTATGTCCACCTTGAAACTTTTCCAGCTAAAGTTTGTCTGTCTTGTTTCAGTATGAGTTTGTGGCTTTTCTCAGTAACTCTGGAGGAAAATTGACAGACATCATCAGGCCCAGTTCTCCTATCACAGTCCTTTTGCTTTTTAAATTCTGTTTGCAAGCAACCTTCCCTAATAATGCAATCTTTGTATTATTTTCATTAATATGTACATTATTGTGTGGATGTTCCTCAAATAGTCAGCTTTTTAAAATCAGAGAACTGAATTGCAAAATTCAGAGAAGCACAGATATTGAAAGTTCACTACAGATTGATTGATTGATTGATTGATTGATTGATTGATTGATTGATTGATTGATTGATTGATTGATTGATTGATTGATTGATTGATTGATTTGCATGGAAAATATGAATTTAGTAGTTTTGCATTAGACACACATTTCACAGAACTCTGTCATATTTTTAGCTGGAGAAGCAAAAAAATTATCTGCTGCATTTTGTGTGTGCAAGGGCATATCTGCTCTTAGCCCCATTAAGGTGAGATTTAGAATAAAGAAACCACAGGGACAGGGAGAATTAAATACATGCCTCATGCCATTTTCCCACTGCAAATTCCCCCTCCCAGAGCTTCTCACTTTCTTGTAAAAACAAAACTGTGGTAGAGCTCTATTAGGTATCCTTACTTAAAATACATACTATGTGACATTATAAATGATTACATTGCATGGTTAGAGAGAAAATCCATAATAAATACCATCATCTGTTCGCTTGCTTGTTTGCTATATTTATATTCCACCCTTCCTCCCCGGAGTCTATGGTTTTCCACTTTCCCTCTTTATCCTCCCAGCAACCCTGTCAGGGAGGATAAAGGTAGGTGGGGGAAGAGTGACTGGCCTACGTTTCCTACTCAGTGGAGAACAGACTACGCCATGCTTCATTCCCTTTCTATTCTCCACTGATGCCAGATAAGCGGATGGTGTTTTTCAAACTCCCTGGTAAGACCTTCATTATTTTGGCTTGTGGGAAATTTAAAAGACTGAAGCAAACATCCACTAGAAAAGACTAGAAAATGATAAACTGCAAAATAGACCCAAGTAAATCTCAAGACAGCACCATAAACCATAGTGCAGAGAATATAAATCATGACCGGCACATACCAGCAACCATGTTTGAGGCACATTCTCACACTTATCTACACTACAGAAAACTTATTCCAGTGCCCTGCCCAGCCTCTAGACACAGCTCACATTCCAAGTAAAAATGAAAAAGTTGCTGCTATTTTTCTCTATATATCTTGACAACAAGGGATGGTGTTTCCTGCAGGTACTGAAATAAATATGTGTGGTTAGCTTCTCCTATCCTCCGACCCAGAAATGTTAACGGACCTGGGCTCATTCTGAACTTTCGTAAAGATTACAGGCTTTCAAGCAGAATCTAGCAGGACAGTGTATTAACAATTTAATAATCTACACTCTTTCTACAGTATGTCTCCAGTGAGGATATAAATTTATCCAAAGGCAAAAGGTCAAATATGTTTCTAGGGCTATCAAAGATGAATGGCAAGATTCGCACAGGCATACAACTGACCAAACAGTAAAGTTGTTTATTAAATGGTAAGTCATCAGCTTGGGAGAATCCAAAATGTCCTAGGTGACAATCGATCTGTCCAGATGATACTGTTCACACACACACACACACACACAATATTACATAAAAATGTACACAGGATGTGTGCTGGGCTGAGGCTCAGGGCTGGACACATCATCTTTCCTTTTCCAGTGCAGAATGCAATCTTACTTGGGAGACTGTTTTTAAACCACAGGATCTCCCTGACTCACCAATCCAGATTACAACATACCTGCAGCTTCCAACACATGAATGTTGTCCACACAAATTCTGGTGTTACTTTGAACTTTAAACCATGATACATATCTGAATGACCCTGAATGCACTGGTGTGCAGGATGAAGGGCAGGAGCCTATGAATGTACACACTCGTAAATTATATATGCAACAGACTGAATTAACACAGATAGTGGAAGAGTGATGCACTGATATAATGTATGGATCCTTCTGGGTATTTCATATATAGATGTTCAATCTCAATCCTCATTGTTTATTTACGGTATTTATTAAACTATGACTAGGTGCCTGGAATTATTAAGTGATGGAGGAAGTTGTAAGAAGTGACAATTTGCCTGCCGCATTCGTCTTCACTAAATATATCTGGCTAGAACTGGCTTATTTTATTGTTGTAAAACATACAAACTACTAATATGCCTGGTTTTTAATGTTCAATCAAAACTAAACAAATATGCTAGGAAAAATAAATTTTAAACGATCAATATTTGAGTCTGAGTTCAAACATCTTCAAAGATAAGTTAAACCAGAATTGTTTCTCTCCTCATGAAAAGCTAACTCGTGTGTAGCAGCACACATCCCATTATTTTTTTAACCCCATTTTAACCACATCAGCTCTGAAGAGAATGATGACACAGTGAGAAAATGAACGGCTATTTAGGGCAAAATTGCAGGGAGGGAATAACACTGACATGCACTCAAACTGGACAGGAAACATTAGAAGGACAATTTCTAGGACTCTGGCTCCTGCTGGCGACATGTTGAGTATCAGGTGATGTAGGGAAAGTATTGATGGAACAGCTCTTTCTATTCAGAGCAGTACTACTAAAGGCAGTATTGGGTTATGTTACGATTATCAAGGACTCATACTTTTATATATATTTATCTGGTCCATTTTTTAAACAAAATGGTACTCTCAATTATTACTATACCCTACAACATAGACTACAGCTGTTGAACGGGCCAACTAATTCTCTTGTATTAAAAAAAGCTCAAGACTTTCAACTAGAGTTAGCTAGCTAGCTACAATTTAAAATCACTTCAGCTTTATGCAGAATACAACATGCTGACAAAATTTACTTTCTCCTTTCATTTAGATTACTCTTCCACTTGATAAAGGATTCCATTTTCTCTCTCTTGTAATAATTCTGTTCCATGTGTTCATTTTTTTCTCTAAAATCCTTACAAAAACAAACTAATCATAAATAGGAAAAACAAGAACTTCTATACTTCAATTCAGCTGCACTGGGCTTTGAAAAAAAAAATCTCCTTCTGACCTTTTCAGATTTGGAGCAAGCATTTCTTCTGAGCATTTCATACCACAATTTTGTTTCTATATGTAAGAAAATATCTTTTCAATTTATTCTGTTCCCTGCCATTTCACCTGCTGATTTACCTTGCAGCATGGCAGACGTGGTGTAGTAATTAAAAGGAACATTCTTCACTAGGTATTCCTCAGAATCCAGCAAAGACAGTTTATCACCTACAATCACAGACTTCCCTGTGCCTGCATTTCCCACCAGCATGACAGGTCTCCTTCTTTCCAAGAGCTGATCCATGAAGTAGCGCACCCGAATTGTTTCACTGGTATGTACCAGGCATGCCTGAGGGAAGAATGGAAAGAATTTAGAATAAGCTCAAATCACCCTCACAGGGTGAGCCAGAAATGTGCCACTGATAAGTAGTACTGTGGGGCATCAGACAAAATGTGCCCCTGCAGGCCTCCAATTCACCATAGAAATGAAGCTTATTACGGATGTATTATTGAAGGCTTTCATGGCCAGGATCCAATGGTTGTTTTAGGTTTTTCGGCTGTTTGGCCATGTTCTGGAGGTTTTTTTTCCTAACGTTTCACCAGTCTCTGTGGCCAGCATCTTCAGAGGACAGGAGCCAGAAATCTGTTTGTGTTCTGGTCCCACATACTACACCAGAACACAGACAGAGTTCTAACTCCTGTCCTCTGACGATACCAGCCCCAGAGACTGGCAAAACGTTAGGATGAAAAACCTCCAGAACATGGCCAAACAGCCAAAAAACCTAAAACAACCATTCGTACAGATGGTTTTCCGCAAAATATCCATGCATTATATCTGTTTTAAATACAACTTTTTTCCAACTGTGTGCAAGGAAGGAAACAAAAAAATGGTCAGAGATATCTTTTTTAAACAAATGCAAGAGCAGGTGAGAGTTTTATTAGAGCACTAATAATTATCAAGCAAATAGCAGACCGCTAGCTTCTCATGATAATTCATCTTTCACAGGCTGTGTGGGCACCAAGATCTTGAGAGTAGTTCATTGCTTGATATTTTTCGTGTGTGGTCTAATAAAGGTATCACTTGCTCTTGCATTTGTATTGTTTTTTGGGGGGGGCACATGGCCATTTTCTAATTTTTTCTGAACTATTTTTTTTAATGTGGGAATAGGCAGGCATGATACATGGCAAGGTTGAAAGATACAGACAGAACATATCATTAATGCTTGCTAATAATTCTTCAAGTAAAACTAGTTAGTTTCAAAAAGTTCTCCAATGTGTTCATCCTTAAGGAAGCTCAAGTGGCAGAGCTCACAGGGTTGTTGTTGTTGTTGTTGTTGTTGTTGTTGTTGTTGTTGTTGTTGTTGTTGTTGTTGTGTTTGTTGTTGTTTTTGTTGTTGTTTTTGTTGTTGTGTTTGTTGTTGTGTTTGTTGTTTATTTTTGCCTTAGCAAAATCATGCTACATATATCTATGAGACCCGACACTAATGTGAATCAATTGCAAGGGCTTAGGCAGAAGCAGAGCCATTTGTGAGCCCAGGGTTTCTTTGAAAGAGAAAGATTCTCTGTGTTCAATCATGCACCCACACCCTTTTTTCCTGAAAGCCTCTTTGAGATCAAGAAATGGCATCTCAGAAAGTTAGTGGTTCTCAAAAGGTTTGCTTGCAATAACCCAGTTTGAGCCTTTAATAGTCTTGTGAGTCTAGAACAACAATAAAAAAAATATGTTGTGCACATCAGGAAACACCAGAATAAATGAAAGCTTGCATTTGCCAGTATCCCCAGTAAACATTCTGGCCCAGAAAAATGAGAATTATATTTCCTAAGTTTGTTCCAGAATACCAAAATGTGGCTGGTAAGAATGGAAAGGAACAAAGGACAGAAAAAGAGCAGTGGTATGTTTCACAGACACAGGATGTGGGGGGAGGTCTTGTATTAAGCTTTATTTACATTAATACTAACTGGTTGATCTAGATACACATTCCCTTCAAATTGTACATACTATGATTCCCTTAAGGAGAGATGAAGGAGCTGATGCTGTTTTTTTATTAAACTTTGCCCTAATTGAATTTGCCTACCCACCACTAGATGGAACTTGCGATGGCAGGCATCTTTGCATGTTATTAGACAAAGAGGCCAATACTGTACACAGAAACAATCATCCCACAGAGAGAAAAACAAATTAAGGTCTTTGATCGCAATCTGCTTCCTGTGCAGCCATTTTCCCCTAGGAAAACTGATCAAACTAGAAATAAGTTAGAAAGAAATTTATTATTTATCTATAGGTAAATCTATTTACTTCCTGCCAACCTAGCAGTTCAAAAGCATGTAAATGCAAGTAGATAAATAGGTACCACCACAGTGGGAAGGTAACAGCATTCCGTGTCTAGTCACGATGGCCACGTGACCACAGGAACTGTCTACGGACAAACACTGGCTCTACAGCTTGGAGACGGGGATGAGCACTGCTCCCTAGAGTTGGACGCGACTGGACTAAATGTCAAGGGGAACCTCTACCTTTACCTAAATCTATTTACACATTTATAATGCCATATCGATAGGAAACACATGTGAAATCGGATATGCCAAACTGCCAGTCACAACTGATCAAAACCAAAACACACTAAAATCTATCTGGTGCTTTGAGACATCTACTAAAGGTGCTTTATATGACTGGCATTCTCCTATTTTTCTCCATAACACGAATGGGGTGCCTCTGGTCGTCCAAAGGCTTTCACTGTAACTCCCACCCTTCCTGACAACTGACTGGGGCTTATGGAAACTGCAGTACACCATTTGGAGGATCACACATTCGCTATCCCTGTTTTAAGCAAACAATGGTTAAAATTCTGTTGCTTAGCATAGCTGTAACTAGAGTAGGCTCATTGAATCCATGAAACTTACAGAGATGTTGACTCATTAAATCTCCACTGATTAATGGGCCTACTACACTTGCAATTTACTATGCTAAGCAACAGGATTTCAGCACATAACTCCTCACTGAATATTATCCTCACCCATCATCAGAGAAAAGATAGAGAAAGAAAACCATATAGAATATCATGCAGCAAAGGAGAGAAAATGGCAAAAACAGAAACAACTGGTTGGCCATCGCTGCCATAAAATTAATTGGAAGGCTGTTCTAGTTAACAAAACATAAGTCTTATTCTTATATACAAATAATTGCTTTCACACTCCAGTAATAATAAGCACAAATTAACAGACAATATACTCTTATTTGGCCTCTTTGCTTATCTCTGTCTTTCAAATACATAAAGTGCAATCACTCACCTGTAATGGCATTTCTGGATCAAATTCAAATTTGGGGATGAGCTTGGACCAAGACTCAAATTTCTTTGTCTCAGGATCGATGTAAAAGTCAAATACTGTTCCTTGGGAAGGAAACTTGATAGTCTTGAACTGTGTCACCCACCATTTACTGAATTCAACTCTGTAATCTACAAGCTGCCAAGCAAAACATTGAGGGGGGGGGAATCTTTAGCACAACAGATAACTATTTAGGCATGGTAAGATTTTCAACTTTAAATCAACACCACTCATCATCTTTCACCATTATTATGCCAAGGCAAGTCCTGTTTTTAATTCTTCCAAGAGAAACGTCTACAAGAGAGATTTCCTTCTAAGTTTATGCACAATTTTATCTTAGTACCCTGAACAAACAATTATCCATGATGGAAACTGCCTGATGTGAGATCTATCAGACTTAATTAAACTTGTGTACACAACCAGACAATTCAATTGATTAGCTGAAGCCAGCAGGAGACTTACATTAAGCTACGCACAGTGAACTCTTCCTGTGTCAGTCAATGCAAGCTTCCATTTCAGTGCAACATGTCCTTGTTCCAGAACAGAAAACAGGTGCCTAGATGCAACATTCAACAGACCTTTTGGAAGTGTCAGACTAAACTAGGTACAGGTTTGCTGTCTTAAGCATGGTTTGTAGAGCAAGCCAGTAGTGAAATGTATAACTTGTTGGAGCGCCTTGCCCCTACAAGTGTCAACTGCCCAACCCACTAGGTCATTGCAGCCCATAAACCTTCTGCAAGAGGTAGGGCCTTCTTTGCAGTGGCTTAATCTTTGTGGCATTAGCTCCTAGAGGAGCTCTGCATGGCCTCCTCCCTGGGGACGTTTAAGAGGCAACTAAAGGCATGGCTCTTTAAGGAGGCCTTCCATTCTGACCTTAGTTGAGCTGAGGTACTTTTACATCTCCATTCAGTTATTTGGTGTTTGTATCTTTGTAACTTTTAGCTTTTCCACTCTGGCACTTTAACACTCTGGCACCCTCTGTTTTTACACAGGTAGATATAATGTTTTTAGCGTATTAGCTATTTGTCTAATTTATGTGAACCGCCCAGAGTAGTGCTGTGGCATTAGCGGGTGCAGAATATCAAATTGAAACAATGAATGAATGAATGAATGAATGAATAAATAAATAAATAAATAAATAAATAAAATAAATAAAATAAATAAATAAATAAATAAATATTCCAGCCCACTCATTATCAGCCTGCTTATAGAAGGTGGCCACTTTCTATAGGCATTTCATAGCAAGGCACCCGATAATATTTTCACAAAGGTACACAAGCTGGCTTGCCCGCCGAAGTGGTGGGGAAATGCTGTTGGCTGTGCTACTGCAGCGCAGGACAGTCTGTTCAGTTGTACATCTTGGGAAATATGTTGGGATGCAACTGGTCTAACCCCACTCCTGCCAGCATAATAATAAGACTTACTATGTTGAACAAAACTAGAGAAATCCATGTGTTTTGAAAGCTGTACTTGGGTTTAGGTGGTGAATGGAAGATGCTGGTCCAGAGATTGCTGCTTAGCTAACCTTCAATTCACACTGAGGTTTTTTGCAGGTTATTTTCCACAGATTTATTGGCTTTGGACACTTTTCCAATGCAGCAACTCAACTGAGGCCAGGAGTTCATTTCACTGAAGCTATCCAACACCCACTAAGGATCAGTGGTATTTTAATGACAACTAACCTAGGAATGCTTCAGAGGTTGTCAAGAATTTCATGTGTTTATTCTTCCTTGGGAGTTAATAATAGCTCTTATTCCTAGCTTTTATAAGGCCAAAAAAATGTTTGCATTGGCTGCACAAGAATCTTTTCCTACAACAAACAGGCACAGACTGTCATGTTTCTAGATTTGAAGCTTTTCTATCAAACAACCATTGCTGTTCCAGCTCTTCTCTTATATTCAGCCTTGTCAAGTGTCTCGTCCCTCTTTTTTTACTTTTATCAAAATTTTCAGTGGTTTTACTTTTTAATGGTGATCCATAGAACTCAGACTCACACCTTACCAAGGAGTGAAAAAACACACAAAAGAATAAATAGTATATTGGTAGAAGGGGAGACTGCTGATATAGGAAGAGATAAGAAAGGACTGAGAGCAACTGGTATTCTTTTTGCAGTAAAATAATGTTAAACTGAAGGAATTCAAGCCACCCACATGACTACAGCAGTGATAAATCTGAGCAGCTCATGTAATGGAAGCTTGCTGATTTTAATGCTTTTACCTCCATCCCTCCTTCTTAGTGAGGGACCTTGCTGCCCACCTAACAGCCTCCAATAGTTGGAAGGCATTTATATTGTTTATTCTGACATTTCAGCAGCAAAAGGTCAGAACTAAGGGCAATTTCTATGGCAAGCAATAAACAGATTTTATATTGGATCATTTTTCACCAGATCTTTGCTTGTTCTATTCAGACTACAGCTCTTTGGATTTTTAGCGCTGACATTTACAGAGAAACAGAGAAAGAAACATGAGAGTTCACTGTCAAGAGCAACTTTGTAAAGGGAAAGCTTGCCCGATTGGAACGCCAAACACACCTTGCCCGACAGTCTTGCAGTCAAGATGGATGCTTTCAGACAATTCCAAGCACTGACAGAGCAAAATATCATAGGAGTAATTTGAAAACTCACAGAAAAACCACAAATGTTAGGCACTTCAACCAAAGTCCTAAATGAAAACTACTTCTCATTTAAGCAATAAGAATTAGCCATGGTTTTAAATAAAATAAGAGTCTGATTAAGCATAAAAACCTCAAGGACAATGAGTCTATGAGACATATCCTCAACGTAACTTCAACTCTTGTGATTCTGAATCAGAAATGATTTATATACGTTATATATGCTATTCTGACAGCTTGTTTCATTCTAAGACAACTGATTCTTCCACTTTAGTGGGGAAGCACCTTTTGAGAGGTTGTTCAGAGAAACTGTTTGAAGACCACTAAAAAAAAAGCACAGGAAGAAGAATTCAGTCACAATTTCACTCTAATGCATGCTTCATTCTCAACTGACTACCAGACTATTATATTTAAGATCTCTGTGAGGTGTGATTTTTTTTGAGTGTAAATCTTGGCTTATTTTCTTATCTTTTTTAAAAAAAATATGTAAATTCAAAACAAAAAGAACATAAGAAGTCCCCATGGTTTGATTGTGAATGTAGAATAATTAGAAAGAAGTTCTAATGCAAAAAGTAATGCTGTGCCTGATCAGGATGCACATAACACCATGTTAAGGCTTAGACATGATTACATTCTTGTGTCTGCTAAGGGAAAACAGCTACTCAAACACAAAAACTGAGGAGCTTGCGTCAAAACTGAATAATTGCATACTCTTAAACATTGAACCCACCCCTGGGTGCAAATCCAAGGGTTATACCACACTCAAGCAAATCAGGTACAGCCTTGGTTGAACCACATCTCACTGCCCCGCCCCCCCAGACTTACACAGTCTGCTAAGTAAAGCAATGTGATAGTACATTGAGTATGCAAAGAACTGTGATTAAGAAATTTCCCCTGAAGTGATCTTAATTCTCAACGCTACAAACTAATCTTACAGTGTACACAAAGTCAGAATTTCTTTTCTTATTTCTTTTTCTGGTTAAAGGATAAGCTCTGCAAAGCTCAAAAAACCATTTGTTCTCCCAAGTCAAAAGAGATGAAAATAAAGTTATGTCTTCATCTGCTTTACTGACAGCACACAGCAAGAAAAACTGGTCAACACAGAGTACTACATAAAATACAGGAGTATTTGAAAATTAACTGGTCTTCATCAAGAGTAGTTCAATGCCAGAACATATGAACCTACATGTCCACTTTATAAAGCATGTTCGATGCACATATTTCAAGGAACCAATTGGCTGTTTTTTTTCCTTGGGCCCTTATGGACACTGACCACTATACGTATGCTGCTCACTATCTCACTCTCAGAAAATCGCAGCCCTGAGATAGGCATATCAAGCGTTACATGTTTATTATATGGTCAGGGTTAAAAATGTATTGATCAAAAAAATTAATTATAAAATGTATATCTGTAATTAGACAGGGGAAAAAGGAAAATACTGTAGTCATTAGCTCCTGAAAATCACCAGACTAGTCAGAAGACTGGAATGAATTGAGACATTTTGGATCATCTTAAGAAACAAGAACC
The DNA here is from genome assembly GCF_051106095.1 of Pogona vitticeps. Taxonomy (NCBI): domain Eukaryota; kingdom Metazoa; phylum Chordata; class Lepidosauria; order Squamata; family Agamidae; genus Pogona; species Pogona vitticeps. The sequence goes on along the minus strand of NC_135784.1, from coordinate 125,389,329 downwards.
TGAAACTCTGGAACAGGTGATGGGAAAATAAGGTTTCCTCCTGCAAAAGTATGAAAAGCCTTCTCTATTAGAAATCCCCTCAAACCAAAATAAATGCACTGTGGAGCAACAGACATACCAATTATTACTAAGGCATGTCATCAAAAACTGAGAAAATTAATTCAGAAATGAGGAGAATGCTCCAGGCCTTCATTAATGATGTGAAATACTAAATTAATGACTAAATAAGAGAGGTGAAAAAAACAAGATTAAATAAATAATTGGATAAGACAACTAATTTAGATGCAGAATGATCTGGGAGGGAAAACTCCCTTCATCCCTCATGTCATGGTACCAATCAAAAGTGATGAAGAATAAACTCTGTTTTCTGCATCTAGGAGAATAAGACAGCAGTTCTCCAGGCAAGAAAATCAGCTGAGCTTTAGCAATCTCAGAATAACTATAGCAAAAAAGAAGAAAAGAATAAGTTCCTTGCCTATAACTGTGGTTCTTTGAGTGGTTATCTGTGAATTCACACAGTTGGATAGCTGGGTAGATTCCCATCCAGAATGCTCCAGAGTGCACAGCTGAAAGTTAAAGACCTTTGACCCTCCCCAGTTCGCTATGTGCATGCTTCAAGCCACTCATGGCTTTCCCTCAATCTCTCTCCATTTGCAACCCAAAAAGTTCTAGAAAAGGTGTGTCAGAGAGGGGAGGAAAATTCTCCTCATTTCTGGATTGTATGAATTCATGGATAACCACCTGAAGAACCACAGTTACAGGTAAGCAACTTGTTCTTCCTCGTTGTGGTATCTGTGAATCACACAACTGAGTGACTTACTGGCTTCAAACCATGGTGGAAGGATAGCACACCAGCATATAATTACTGCAACACTGCTTGGCTGAAGGATGCCAAGGTTTGTACATTCAGTCTATAGTGTCTCAGCAAAGTGGATGTCTGGGGCCGTGTTGCTGCTTTACGTGCTGAATCTGGAAGTACTCACTGCCCTAGTTGAATGACTCTTGACTATGGACGGTAAATAAACTTTAGCTAGATCATATGTTAGTTTGATCACAGAAAGCATCCACTTTGACAACAGCTGAGAAGAACAGCTTGATCTGTCTTGTGACCATGGTAGTAAATGAAGAGTTTGACTGTTTTTCTAATGTCTTTTGTTTTAGATAGGTAGAAGGCAAGGGACTTTTTGATATCAAGAGAATGCATCATTCTCTTCAAAGATGACTGTGGAGAGGGAGAGAATGTGGAAGGACAAGAAGGTGAGTACAGTACAGTGAAGAGACAATCCTAGGCAAGAAGTCCATCTCAAAGTCCAATGCATATTTGTCTGGATGGAACTGCACAAACAGAGAATCGCATCTGAGGGCACATAACTCTCTGGCCCTTCTGGATGGTGTAATAGCTACTAAGGACATTGTCTTGGGGATTAAAATCCTGATATCTGCTCTTGCAATGGGCTCAAAAGAAAACCTTGTTAGCTGATTTAAAATTAGAGTTAGGGATCAAGGCATGATTGGTGCACACGCATCTGTGAATGTGTTACTCAATGTTGTGTCAGTTATGAGAGAGAGAGAGAGAGAGAGAGAGAGAGAGAGAGAGAGAGAGAATCCTTAGACAATCTTCTAGATCTTTTTGAAGATCAAAACTGATCATCTCAAAATCAAGGAAGATAATCTTAAAAAGACTGTTAGTCCTATTTGCTCTGGTGCCAGTCAACACCAAGATAACCCATGGAGGCATACAGTAAAATACATTGGCTGAGTGAGGCAAAGGACGTTCTCTTCAGTTCCTGTTATTGACAGACGATGATCAAATGTCCCTGTGTTTACAAGGGGACATAAAAACCAAGGAAAGTCTATCCTGCCAGTATTGTAGAGGAGTACTCTATAGGAGACTTCGCTCCCAAACAATATTGAATAGTGGAATGAGAGCAGAAGCAAGATCTGTCTCTTGAATGGAATTGAGCTGCTATTGGCTTCAGTACCAAAGGTGTACTATCAGTAAGTACAGGTGAATGCAGAGAGCTACACAGTGGTGTGCTTCTTTACTTACTGTCTAAAACTGACACAAGACTTCATTGGTGTTTTGTGGAATTAAAGAGATTGGTTCCATAGACATATGGTATTGACAATAAGGGGCTACATTAGCTGTTAACTGTGCCTTTGACAAGCTCAGTTTCAAAGGAAAGTGATACTGCCCACCTAGCAATCCCTGAATCTCCTTTCTTATGCTTTTCTTTCTGAATATACATGATCTAGTGCTAAACTGATGTGTGGCGGCTGGACCGCCACATATCAATGCAGTGATAAGGCGTTACATTGCAAAACTCAGGAGTCTGCTTTCAAAAAATAGAAACTGATTTACAACAATTAGAGAGAAAGATTGTGAGGGGTGAGTCCCAAAATATCACACTCCAGCATCACTGTCACCATGACAGCACACAGATTTTCAAGTCCTATCCTTTTGTAGAATGAAAATCACATGGAGAAAACACAGTTCAAATTATCTTAAAGTTGAGTCATGGCAACTGGACTTCTTTCTTTCTTTTTTTCTTATCTTCAACATTTTATTAATTTTTCAATCTATCTGCATTCAATTCATGCTTGTTAAACATCGTGTTACATGGGTTGCTTATAATTATCTGGTTTTTGTGTCTTGATGTCTTCTTAGTTGTCTCTTCAAAATCTACACATTTTTTAAACATTTAAACCGTCTGTGTGTGTATTTTAGTATACAATATTGGCTACTATTATAATATTGCTCTCAGAGTATACAATGTTCTCAAAATCCTCTAGAAACATACCTAATAAAAGTAATTCTGGTTCCAAATCTGTATAATTTTGAGGTGATTTAACTGACAAACTTTGTATTTTATACCAATAATAACTAAGCAAGTCCTAACACATAATAAGTGTTATCTAAAGCATTTTATACAGGTTTTCTTTATATAATTGTTTAGCCATTTCTATCTCCACATTTTCTATCATGTCTGTATCAATATCATATGTAATATATATTCATTACTATTTGTTTTGCCCCATCCTTATATCTAGCTTCAATTTACCTTTAAAACCACCGTGTTATGCCTTTACCCTAATTAATGATCCCTCATTTCAGTTTAATTCAATTTTTATAATATATAAGATATGCCCCTTTATAATCCCAGAAGTTAAGTATATACAGTGGTGCCTCGCTAGATGATTGCTTTGTTTAACGACGAATTCGTTTAATGATTAGTTTTCCGGAGCGATCTTGCGCTCTGTTTAACAATGTTTCCTATGGGCGATTTTCACTCTATGATGGTGGGAACCCTGCCTCGCAAGACGGTTAATTTCCGGGTCCCTGTGTTTCGTTTTACGATGGTTTTGACAGCACGGGTTCGCTTCGCTAAACGGGCATTTGAATGGTCGCTGTTTCGTTAGACGGCTGTGTTCGCTTGAGAAACGTGTTTCACTTAACGATGTTTCCTATGGCGATTTTTGCTTTACGATGGCAATCCGTTCCCATTGAACGGATTATCAGGGTTTCAATGCATTTCAATGGAAAAATGTGTTTCACTTAACAATGAAATCGCTTGACAGCGATTTTTGCGGAATGCATTAATCTCGTCTTGTGAGGCACGACTGTACATGCTTTCAATGCTGAGGGCCACCTTAATATTTTTCCCTTTTTCATCTTTCTAAGTAACTCCTTCTGTTATTTGTCTTTTCCCAATTCTTGTTTCTATCTCCCTAAACATTCTGCCGTCCCTTGTGTCATCTGAAAACATTTTATACACTTGATCTATCTTCAGTAGATCTTTATGCACTTGATCTATCTCCAATAGATCTTCCAGGCTGTTTTTAATTAATTCTGCTGATTATCTCCCCTTATCTTCCCTTAATACAGCTAAAATTCTCCTCGGCTATAAGGTTAGAATTAACTCTCCTAAAAATTTTCCTCTGATTTCCTCCAGCCTTTCTTTTGGTTGACATACATCATCCTCCACCCTCACATTTCCTTGTTCACTATTCCCTGTCTCCCGTTGAATATAGCCTTTCTTTAGTTGCTCCTTGGATGATTTCACGTCTTCGTTATGGCATCTCACAATTTGTAAGATTGCTTGAAGGGTAGATTTTGTTTCATCCCAAAATTTCCCTTGTTGTAGTATTATGTCCCAAGATGTCAAGTACTCGTATTTCAAGTACAGTGGTGCCCTGCTAGACGCTTACCCCAGTAGACTATGAAATCGCTTCAGGATGAGTATTTTGCGATCGCTATTGCGATCGCAAAACGGTGTTTAGATGGGGAAAATCCACTTGACAACAATCAGTTCCCTGCTTCGGGAACCGATTTTTCGCTTTACGACGATCAACACAGCTGATTGTCGGGTTTCAAAATGGCTGCCTGCTGTTTCAAAATGGCTTCCCGCTGTGTTTCCTCAGTTTACAGGCACTGGAAAATGGCTGCCCTATGGAGGATCTTCGCTTTACGATGAGGTATTTCACCCATTGGAATGCATTGGTTTTCAATGCATTTCAATGGGCTTTTTACTTTCGCTTGATGACGATTTCGTTGGAACGGATTATAGTCGTCAAGCAAAGCACCGCTGTAAAAGATGTCCATTAGCTTAGAGCAGTTAGTCCAGTTTCAACAATAATTGCTTTAATAAGTCCACTTTAGTGAGTTGATCATCTTTAGGGTTAATTTGAATCCAGTTTCTGACATAAATTGACAGCCCCATTCACTTATTGTTTGTATTAGACTTTCTAAAGTTAATTGTCTATGTTTTAGTCAGTTCTCGAGGGGAGGGGGAGGAAGGAAAGTCAAAACAAAGTTCTGAGTTTGAGTGTCCTAGGTCATGTTCTGGGCTTTTTCCCCAACACTATAGATAGTCATAACAGTTTGACTCCCAGCATTGTTTGGCTAAAATAATTTTAAGAGGAAGATTTCTTGATTTTGACACCGAACTAATACCAAACTTGCTTCCTTGAAGTATAATTAAGTGTTTAATTAATGTCCAATTTATTTTCTTTGCATCTATTTCCCCTTCTCCAGATCCACCGCTGCTCAGTTTAGGGGTGGGGGCTTTTTTTCTGTTAAAGGGATTAATCCATCCAGGGATAGTCATAGAGCAGTATAATCAAGATTTTGTATCTCACCCAATGGTAACGACGATGTTAAATTGGCTGATTTATCACCTCTTCTTTTGCCGGCTGTCGACGACTTGCAAGCAATATAATTCAGCTGCTTATTTCTGCCCACTAGTTGACTGGGGAGTTTCCTGGCTCAAACGTGGGTAACCACTGTGTGTCCCCCTGTGATTAACAGGTTTCTTCCCCCATTTCACCACCTCTTTGGGGTGGTTTTAACCCCCTAGGGGGTTTCCAAACAGGGAATTCAGCCCAGGGGATGGAGCTCCGTCCTCCTGCTGCTCTCTCATCACAGCATCAAGCCAGAAGTGGATTTCTTTCTTGTTAGGGTGAAATGTTTCCCTACTTATCTAAGTAGCTGAATAAGCTACTTGGATGAGTAACAAAACATTTCAACCTAACAAGAAAGGTGCCCAGTTGCCATGACTCAACTTCCAGGTAACCACACTTGAATGACTGAGAATTTTCACAGATATACTGTTAACATTGTTCCACCTTGGGGTGGGGGGGGGAGCCCACAGTGGCAGAGAGAAAAACTCCAAATTAGAAGCAAAAGAAACCAGGCTGATTTGCACTGGTGTTCGCACCATGTGATCATTGAAAAATACTTCGAATTCACCCTTGCTAATTGTGGAGCAAATCCCAAAGTATTTGTCAATGTAATTTCAGCATCAGTTTAGCTGATTTCCGTTACACTGAATTTAAGTCCTACAAATGTACAATAAGAGTGCAAGTTTAGAGTTGCTACCAATTCTCATTTCAATGTGGAAACCTCATGCTAGGATAGAAATACACACAAAGAGAGAGAGAGAGAGAGCGCCAAACTCTGCAGAGTGAATTTCAATAACAGTTCTCCCTAGTGAGTATGTTACAGTTCACTGGCCCCAATAAGCCAGATATCTAATGGGAGCCTCAGTCTGCTTACAAAAAGCAATATGGCAATGCATTCTACCTGGTAAATCCTGTTGGCTGCAGGAGTGGCTAAACAAGCTACGAACATAGCAATATGTGCAAAATTGACAGCAGCTAATACTGTATTCTGGGATGTTTCTACTACAAGAAGTTACAAATATACCCTGGATTCTGAATCGGTGGGAGAGAAACAGGTCAGAATTCCAGCTAAAGGAAACCACAGATTAGTTCATGTCTTAGCTGTTCCCGCTACAAACAACAGCATTTGGGGAAAGAAGAACCAGCACTCTGCCTTGCCCATGATAAGCTGGGGCTCCCACAGAACCTAGGTTTACCATGTTGCAGAAATGTATATAAAAAGTCTCTTCTTTTCTGGGCGATGTTCCTCTGACTAACTAAGGTCTCTCTGATTCCAATTTATCCCACCTTTCAGTATGGGTTACCTTTCACTTCTGGGTTCCTCTAGCACAGTGATGGTGAACTTATGGCAGGCGTGCAACAGCCGTCTCTGTGGGCACACAAGCCATAAGTCACAGGATTGCTACCCCCGGCAGCCAAACCTGAGGAGGTGGTTACAGCCATGGTGCTAGCACCCCGACAGGCACCCACCCAGAGCAGTTGATGCTGGCAGGGGTTGGGAGGCGGAACCAGAGTAGGGGTTTGGACACACCTACATGCCCAGGATTCCCCCTTCCATTGTCACTTTGATTTCTGCCACTGCCGCTTCCACCACCTGCCGGGTTCCCCCCCCCCCCCCAGTTTAGGTACTCAGGCTCAAAACGGTTTGCCATCGCTGCTCTAGCATTACATGGAGCAGCTATGAATCCGTTTCCCATCCCAGATGTCAATATAGATCCTGTTGTTTGCTGCCCTGCCCCCTCCCTTTTGGAGGTGAAGCACAGCCTTCCAGGAAGCTGCTAATTTAAAATGTGAAGCCACATCCATCAGAACTGTCACAGGTATATATTTTCTTACCTGGTCCTGGAACAAAGCACCTCCAAAAGCCCAGACAGCAGCAAACACAAAATAAAGCTCATAGAGCTCCTTGGGGCAATCTGGTGGGGTGTTCTCTTTGGTAAGAAGGCATTCAAGGAGGTAGCACAGCATCTGAACCATGCTCTGCTCAGGAACTGGAATAATCTTCTTAAATCTATAATGGAAGAATTGAAACTTATGAAGTTTAATTGGATTTAGTATGACTGCCATTTAACAATATGAGCAGATAGGCATATAAATCCTCTTTCCGAACATTAACATTTAAAAAACTTCCATTGTGTATATCTTTCTTACCCAGTGGTACAGAGAGGAATAAAATACCATCAGCACGCAGCCAAGTAATAACTGTAATCATAAGTTTGAGCCATTTTAAAACTTTGATCCTCTTGAAAGAAGTGAAATGGAAGCCTTGCTAAGGGCACTGATTTGCCACAAATGAAATGAGTTCAGAAGTGGTCAAATAACAGAGTAATAAAATAAGCCCTTTCATCTCATATTTTACATGGCCTAGGCTACATTTACAGACATGTGAACCCTGAGCAGCCCTACAGTTTGCTAAAAAAAAATATAGTTATCGGAGAGGCTAGCTCTAGAAAATACACTGATTTTGAAACCATCTGCTACCCATCCTGAGAGATCCACATGGAGCATACCCAAGACATCAGGCTGTCTTCCTCTTGCCTCATTCATGGCTCCAAGGCAATCTCACTGATGGTTGGATTTGTGAAAACTACTGGAAGGAAAAAAGGTGGAAGCAAAAAGAAAAGATCCTTTCCCATCTGTCTCACTCATAAATTCAACACCCGTTAGGGTTCTGAGGTGTAAGGATACCGTATTAAGAATTTCTGTCCTTTTTTTAAAAAGACACCCAGAAAATATTTGTTATTTTTCTACCTTTCCCCACAAGAATTCCTCATCTTCCATATTTTTACCCTCCTCGTTTTTATCCCAACAGCAACCCTGTTAGACAGGGGAAGAGTTAACCCGTCAAATTCCCACTGATTCAACAAGCTTATTATAGCTGCATTTTAAATAAATTAAATAAATAAATAAATTTTAGCCTGTGACTTGACCAAGAGCAGCCAGTGAGCTTCACAATGAAGTGGAGATATAAATCTAGGTCTCCCTAGTCCTAGCTCCCCCCCCCCTGCACCAACCAATTCACCAGACAGCTCACTCATCTTTCTAACAATGTAGGAGAAATGGTTTCAGAACTGTTCTGCTCTCTGATATTTGGTGCATGTGCTGCCCTCAGTCACTTTTTTCCCCATCTAAACAGGTCTTCTAATTCTGTCTTCTGATACTCTGACTCTGCTTCTTAGTCATGCTGCTGCCCTCTTAGACTTCTTCAACCTGTGCTATGCTTTCCAGCTGAACTCCTATTATGGTCAATTTGAGAAATCCCAGAGTATTCTAGAAGGACTTGACCTTCTCTTTCAACCTTCTTTTATCAGTTCCCTCATTTTGTAAAAGCTTCCTCTTTTGAAATGAAACATGGCTTTCTTAACACTTTTCCACCTATATATAAACGGATAAATTTCACAGCATTATGGCTACTATTTCTAGCACATTTATGTCTCTCCAAGTCATGTATATTGTTTTAAGATTATGTCCAGGGCATCTCACATCTGGTTATTGGTTACTCTTCTATGACAGCCACTGGAGGTGTCTAAATGTAAATGTGCCGTCAAGTCAATTCTGACTCCAAATGATCTTTTCCAGGGTTTTCTAGGTACACAGTACTCAGGGGTGGTTTGCCATTCCCTTGTTCACTCACCTTGGAGGCAAGGTGAGGAATCAAATACTCAACCCCTTTGTAATAATTATTAACATGCATTTATTCATTCTAGGAGAAGATATAATTAGGACCCCTCTAGGAATGCCAACATCTGACTCAATACGAGTGTGGTTTGATATGCACTTTTCTGGACTTACATCCTGAATAATAAGTTAGATTAGGCATCCTTCAGTCTTGAGAGACTATGGTAACATGCACTGAATAGAGGACTCAGAACAGTATCTAGTGTGGCTGAGAAGGCCAGTTCGAGAGTGACAATCCCGTCCACAATGAAGAAAAATACAATCTGTCCCCTGTCCAGCTCCCTGATTTTGCTGGATTCAGGACTGCCTCTTTGCCTCGGCCTGCTGGACAAGGGTCACTTCAAATTGGGAGAGGCCATGCTGCACCGCCTGCCTCCAGTCTGAATGCTCAGATGTCAAAGTTTCCCATCTGTTGAGGTCCATTCCTAAAGCCTTCAGATCCCGCTTGCAGATGTCCTTGTATTGCAGTTGTGGTCTCCCTCTGGGGCGATTTCCCTGCACTAATTCTCCATACAGGAGATCTTATGGAATCCGACCATCAGCCATTCTCACAACATGCCCAAGCCAACGTAGACATTGCTGTTTCAGTAATGTATACATGCTAAAAAATCCAGCTCGTTCTAGGACTACTCTATTTGGAATTTTGTCCAGCCAGTTGATACCAAAAATCCGTCGGAGGCAACGCATATGGAATGTATTCAGCTTCCTCTCCTCCTGTGCACAAAGGGTCTAGGACTCACTGCAGTACAGGAGTGTGCTCAGGACACAGGCTCTATAGACCTGGATCTTGGTATATGCTGTCAGCTTCTTATTAAGCCATGCTCTCTTTGTGAGTCTAGAGAACATGGTAGCTGCTTTGCCAAGGCATTTATCCAGCTCAACATCTAGGGAGAGAATGTCAGAGATTGTTGAGCCAAGGTACACAAAGTCATGAACAACCTCCAATTCTTGCGTGGAGATGGTTATAGAGGAAGGTGAGTCCCCGCCCTGGCCCATGATTTGTTTTTTCTTCAGGCTGATTGATAATCCAAAGTCTTGGCAGGCCTTGCTAAAACGATTCATGAACTGTTGGAGGTTTTCAGCAGAATGGGCAACAACAGCTGCATTATTGGTGAAGAGGAAATCCCACATGCATTTCAGCTGGACTTTGGTCTTCACTCTCAATCTAAAAGTAAAGCAAAGCATGCTGCTTATATACCGCCCCATAGCGCTTCAAGCACTCTCTGGGCGGTTTACAATTTAATTATGCAGGCTACACATTGCCCCTTCAGCAAGCTAGGTACTCATTTTACCGACCTCCGAAGGATAGAAGGCTGAGTCAACCTTGAGCCGCTACCTGGGATTGAACCCCAGGTCGTGAGCACAGTTTTAGCTGCAGTACATCTGATCTAGTCCGGAAATAGACACCTTCTGTTGCAGTTCCAAAGGCGTGCTTCAGCATGACAGCAAAAAAGATCCCAAACAGGGTCAGCACGAGGACACAGCCCTGTTTCACTCTGCTTCAGATGTCAAAGGGATCTGATGTTGAGCCATCAAAAACTAAGTGTCCTTCAATTCCTCATGAAAGGACCTGATGATGTTAAGGAGTCAAGGTGGACATCCAATCTTGAGAAGTATTTTTAAAAAACCATCCCTGCTAACCAAATCAAAAGCCTTTTCTAAGATCTATGAAGACCACAATGAGTGGCTGTTGTTGTTCCCTACATTTCTCCTGCAACTGTCTGGGGAAAATACCATGTCAGTGGTGGATCTATTAGCTCGAAATCCACACTGTGATTCTGGATAGACTCTGTCTGCAAGCACCTGGAGCCTCTTCAGCACAACACGGGCAAGCAGCTTCCCTACAACGCTGAAAAAAGAGATGTCACGGTAGTTATTGCAATTGCCCCTGTCTCCTTTGTTCTTGTACAATGTGACAATGTTTGCATCCTTCATGTCCTGTGGTACTCCACCTTCCCTCCAGCAAAGATAAAAGATTTCATATAGCTCAGTGGTTATGATCTCTTTACAGTACTTCAGCAGGGCTGTTATCCTTCCCAGGAGCCTTGCCGGAGACGAGGGAATATAAGGCCGCTTTTATTTCTGCTAGTTGATTTGCTGTCCAACTCTTCCAAGACAGGCAGGCACTTGATGTTATTTAATGCCTTTCCAGTTACTACATTCTCTCTGGAATATAGCTCAGAGTAGTGCTGCACCCAGCATTCCATCTGGTGTGCTCAGTCCTGGATGATCATGCCTGTAGCAGACATCAAAGGAGCAGATTTCTTCTGTATTGGACCTAAAGCCTGATTGATACTGTCATGCATTCCCTTGATGTTACCTGTGTCTGCTGCTATCTGTATCTGAGAGCAGAGCTGAAGCCAATAATCATTGGAACATCTCCTGGCAGTCTGTTGGACTTTGCAACAAACACGTCGAATAGCCTGCAAGTTGTACTCACTAGGACAGGCTTTGTATGCTGCTAGAGCTCTCCTCTTTTCCTCAATGGCTCACATCAAGTAAGTAGTATTATGGTAAACTGAGTTCAGATCCATGTCTAAGATAGCTTATAAACTAAGTTCTATTGTACGATCTGCAAATTAAAACCTAAAACTGAACCGACACTCTTCTTCAAAGTTAATATTTTTGCTTATATGTTAGCTAGCTAGATTGGCATGGTAACCTTTGTTAGTGTGGAAGTACATATGAGTTCACCCTTTTCCAAAACTGGAGCTCTTCTTGGTTTCTGGTTGAAATTTATTGCAGCCACTTACAGAGACTATCTGACAAAACTAGATTACTACAGAAGGTCTCCCTAAGCTCTCAGTTTATGATTCAGCACCTCATACTTGCAGAAAGGATTATGCCACCCTTCCCCACACATGGCAGTGTACAGAAACCAGTGGCCATAGGTTGGAGACGGCACACTAGGAATTTTGGGGAGATTATTATTCAATGATTTTTCCATAAGGTGTTATCATACTGTTTCTACAAAGGTAATATCATTAAAGAAGCACCCAATGACATGTTATTAGTTAGTCATGACACATGTATTCTGCTCTTCTTCCAGATAATAGCTTACAACCATACAAAGTGACCTATACTGAGCTCAAACAACTGTATAAGCTGATCAAATATGTTGCAAGAGGAACTTGCAGGCCTGGGTTTTAGCAGAAATTGTTTTTAAAAGCATACCAATATACATTTTCACTGCATCAAAGCAAGATTTCTGCTATTTAACTGTACCTGGTTCTGAGGGTGTCCAGACAAATCGGTAAATACTTGTCAAACAAAATTGTCAGGTTAGCTCGTTCTGACTGGATTTCCCGTCTGTCTATCCAGCTACTTACAGGGGGATTCCAGCCCAGGTCAGCTGGATTGATGTATAGGATCCCTAGAGACATAAAAATATCAAAGCTGGAGTCACTCAGTTCTTTCCACAGTTGAATTACAAGGCACAGGACTGCCGGATCATGCTGTTTGCACAAACATTGCTATTGCACAAGCAGATAATGGGTTTTCTTCAAGGTGTCAACGCTTGCACAGTGGCAATATCTGCACCAGCCTGCCTCAATTGGTGGGGCATCCTGCTCTTGAGGATACTGGCCCAAATATATATTTTTTAAAAAAATAGTAATCTCATGTGATTATGTAAGAACAGCAGCTGGGACATTGGAGCGAGGTGTCTTCCTTTGGTACATCATGCATTTTGGCTCTGAATCTTGCCATTGTTTATTTCTTCATTGTACTTGAGATGAAATTGCCACCATTCATTCTCATGGCAAGTCCACCTCGTCTGCCTTGTTTGAATGAGTGTGATAAAGTGATAAAGCAGACGAGCACATTGATGCCAAATGCAAACATCCTCAAGGAGCAACATGAGCGTGAGCAGGTACTGACATCTAGAAATGTGACAATCATGTGAAATTTGGCAAGCGTCTTTGATTACTGTTACTGTTACACACTTACAAAGTGCCTGACATTTTCTAAGGGCTGTACCAAGCTCATCTAATTGGACATGATACAAAATGAAAATGGGATGAGAAAGGAAGAGGAATACCCCTTACACAGTTCCTTCAGGAGCCTCTGATAAAAGAACTAACTAACTAAATCCTCTTTCTCCCAGGAAGTGCCACCTTCATCCCTCCCCTGCCGTTTACCTGCTCTGGATACAGTGGCCGGGGTGGCAGTCCGCAGGTGACTGATCTCAAACAGCAGCCTCATGGTGGGATTGAGGGGGATCCTTTCATTGCTTGCTAGCGTTAGCACCTGCAAAGAGTAAAGCTGTTCATTTTCAGGATACAAAGAACAATGTGAGCCACAGTGGCCTCCGTGAAACACATCAGCTATAACCTTGAATTGCACTCAGAAATGGAGAGTCAGCCAGTGCAGCTGCTAGAACAAAGGGGCTATGTGGTCCAAGCACTTTGCTGCACTCAACGTTTTGGCAGCAGCTGTCTGTATTCATTGAAGTTTCCAAGTAGTTTTCTGGGGCTGCCCCATATAGAGCGCATAACACTTGTCCCTAAAACATCACCAACCTTTACAGGATGAAAATGTTGCTCTAGCTTTCTCTAGTTTTTTTTTTCAAGCATGAGAATAACATCATCTCACACTTAACCTGTCAATACTCTGCCATTCTTAGAGACCTAACCTTCCACAGTTTAATCCTACTGGTGATAAATAACAGAAGATGTGCTGTTTCTGCTTCCTCTGGGAATCCAGAACGAATATTTATACATTTCAGTACCATCTCTGAAAGTATAAACGGCTCTTCAACTATGTCAAGATATTCATTTAGAAATATGTAAGAAGTAAGATTTTTTGTTTCATTTATTTATTTTGTCCATTTTTAAAACTGACCACCGACCAAAGCACTGTAGCACTAGAGAAAAATATAATAATATATGACATGCATAAAAAAAAAACTGAAGAAGCAGAATAGAAAAACCATGGAAAAACTGGCAGCAGACAATAAAACATATCAGAATTTAAAATCATATTAAAACTAGCAGTAGGATAAAAGAGCAAAGAGGTAAATGCATTAGAGTAGTTCTTAAAACACATCACCTTTTAGTGAAGATGCCAGGTGAGCCTCCTTAGGAAAGGCATTTTTGAGTCAGAGTGGTTGCCTTTCCTGAACTTGAAAATGTTGTGGTTGTATGTGTTTTCTGACCAGTTTGTAAGATTTTCAACAGCTGTTTGATTGCACAATTTACATTTGTTTGCATCTGGAAAAGGAAGCTCGTTCTGCATACACCAGGATACTTACAGTCTTTTCAATTGTATTTCTTACCTTATTATCATCCATGACAGTATTGAGAGATTCAATCCACATTGGATCAATATCACCATCTAACACAATCCATTTGGGGCCATCATGTGTAATGTTGGCTAGGTCTCGCATAATCGATGAGAACAATCCTAAAGAAAGCACAGAAATTCAATGGGACTTTTGAAAGACTGCATGTGCTTTCTGTTTAATATCTTCCAAGGATTTTATTCAGCTTGCATACAAACAAGCAAAGGAAAAACTAAATGCAGTTATGTTAAAGCTGATAATTACACAAACAACAGGAGATGAATGTAATTTCCTTTAGGGAATAATGAACAGATGTAACCAAATAATCTTATTGAAAAATAATTCTACCTTACTTAATAGTGTTAAGCATGATTAAGACCTGGGCTTTCCACTCAAAATAAGCAAGAGGGTGAGGGAAGAATAATGATTGGAGAAGGCATTTTACTATGGATTTTGCTCTTATCCCCCTTTACCCTCAAAACTGCATTATCTGTATAGAATTAATATAGCCATAATCCACCATAGCCCCAATGTAGCTACCAGCATAGCTACAGAGCAGGATTCCAGCCACTTTCATCTGCTTCTGTCTTACCTTTTTCTCCTACATTACACAGACATTACAATACAGAAGCAGATGCACAGCGAACAGTAGTATGTCCATGTCTGGTAAAAATAGAAACTAATGGCCATAATCCTGTTGGTGACTGATTCCCTAAAGGAAGCCACAAGCTTGAGTTTGCAAGAGCTGAGCAGGGCTGTTGAGGACAGGACATTTTGGAGATCGCTCATTCATGATTTTGCCATACATTGGAGATGACTTGATGGCACATAACAAGTCGAACTGCATAATTCATCCTACTGAAGTGCCTAATATGACACTGGTAACATTATAAGCCAAGTGCCTGATTGCACAAGGTGAGTTACACAACTTAACATATCCATCTGTAAATCACCAAGAGGATTTTAGGCAATGTATTAAAATCAGTTATCAATTAAGTTAAAAATTTGGTAATGGAAAGAAAAAAACCTAATCCAATTTAGATTAGATTAGATTAGATTAGATTAGATTAGATTAGATTAGATTAGATTAGATTAGATTAGATTAGATTAGGCATCCTTCAGTCTCGAGAGACTATGGTAACATGCGCTGAATAAAGGACTTGGAACAGCGTCTAGTGTGACTGAGGAGGCCAATTCAAGAGTGACAATCCCTTCCACACTGAGGACAAATCTGTCCCCTGTCCAGCTCCTGATTTTGCTGTTTCCAGGACTGCCTTTTTGCCTCAGCCTGCTGGACAAGGGTCACTTCAAATTGGGAGAGGCCATGCTGCACCACCTGCCTCCAGGCTGAATGCTCAGATGTCAAGGTTTCCCATCTGTTGAGGTCCATTCCTAAGGCCTTCAGATCCCGCTTGCAGATATCCTGGTATCGCAGCTATGGTCTCCCTCTGGGGTGATTTCCCTGCACTAATTCTCCATACAGGAGATCTTTCGGAATCTGACCATCAGCCATTCTCATGACATGCCCAAGCCAACGTAGATGTCGGTTTCAGTAATGTATACATGCTAAAAAAATCCAGCTCATTCTAGGACTACTCTATTTGGAACTTCTAAATAGTTCCAAATAGAATCCAATTTAATTCTTAGAATTTTGATTTTTTTAAATTGAAATTTCCTTTTTTGCACAATATTTCTGTAATATTCTTGTTGTGATGGCGTTCCTTGTTCAGTCATGGAAGCTGTAGGATACTACAAAGCAGGGGAACACTCTTCACTGTTTAAGGAGCACAGCTCAGTTTTTCCCCTTTGTT
Organism: Pogona vitticeps; assembly: GCF_051106095.1. Lineage (NCBI taxonomy): Eukaryota > Metazoa > Chordata > Lepidosauria > Squamata > Agamidae > Pogona > Pogona vitticeps. Next base: position 125,373,378 of record NC_135784.1, on the reverse strand, counting down.
TTTTCTTGAGAAGAGCCAAAACAAGGCAAGGCTTCTGGGGAGAGGGAGAGGCTGTCTCCAGTGATGTCAAGTTCACCTAGGTAGGTTCACTCCCTAATGGTCTAATGTGATGTTGTAGTTAGAGTGTTTGACGGAGAGCCAGATTCTAGTCCCCCCAAAGCCATGAAATTCACGGACCAACCATTATCCAATTCCTTTCCTTCAGCATAATCTTTCTCATAGGGTGGTTATTAGGATAAAATGGGGAGAAGGAGAAACAGGTATCCTGATTTGAGTTGTCCATTGGGGAAAAGACACTGAATGCATGTAGACAAATATATATATACTAGTAATTAAGGAGCAGTCAAATTCCAAGTAAGTAACCAAAGCATTAACCAATATTTAAACTAGGGGTTTGATCTGGAGGTTAATTTGTGAACTAAAAAGGGTAAAATCATGATTAGGATTTTTCAGTTTCATTTTGATAAGGGTTAGAGTGTAGCAATGTAACATAAATTTAAAAGCTAATATAAAAGCATAATTGTTTAAAAGATTCCTCTTTCAATATATGAATACAGTGGACCCTCTACTTAAGGAATTAATCCGTATTGGAATGGTGGCTGCAAGTCGAAAACTCTGTAAGTCGAATCTCCATTGACCTACAATGCACTGAAAATCGATTAATCCCATAACCAGTGGTTTTTATTCTATTTTTATTCCATTTTGGTTTTTTTCTGGTCTGTAAGTCGATTCTCTGGCTGTAAGTCGAATCTAAATTTTGCAGCCAGAGAAGTCTGTAACTCGAAAAGTCTGTAAGTCGAGCCGTCTGTAAGTCGAGGGTCCACTGTAGTCAAATTTAGCTCATTAACCAAATATACTAACTCTTTCACAGTAACTTTCTAATTTATAGTCTGGAGTTAACAAGTAAAGTTATAGCAAACAATAACTATAGCTGCCCAGTGCTATATAATGTGTTTGCCGTCATTGTAGGCTTTCCATATTTTGCCTTTTGCCTTTCTAAGATGAGCAATTCACTTTGAACTGGCCATGAGGAAATTATACATTGGGTATCCTTTCATTCCTCACTATTTTCCTTTCCAACATCAGGAGTGAATTTAATATAAATGTATATCCTCATCACATGGAGAAAGTTGTAAACATGGTCCATACTCTAGTTACCAACCAACCAAGCTGTTCTTTCATTTGTGCTTATACAGATGGCCAAACCCATGGAAGCAGCCAGATTCTAGTCTGCACCAGTTTGTCTCCATGAACAATGATACAGTAGGACAATTAAGCAGTTTTGAGAACACGTAACATTCAGCATCTGCTCCTACAAAGGTAAGGTAAAGGTAAAGGTTCCCCTTGACAATTTTTGTCCAGTCGTGTTCGACTCTAGGGGGCGGTGCTCATCCCTGTTTCAAAGCCATAGAGCCAGCGTTTTGTCTGAAGACAATCTTCCGTGGTCACATGGCCAGTGCGACTTAGACACGGAACGCTGTTACCTTCCCACCAAGGTGGTCCCTATTTATCTACTTGCATTTGCATGCTTTTGAACCGCTAGGTTGGCGGGAGCTGGGACAAGCGACGGGCGCTCACTCCGTCGCGTGGATTCAATCTTATGACTGCTTGGTCTTCTGACCCTGCAGCACAGGCTTCTGCGGTTTAACCCACAGCGCCACCACGTCCCTTTGCTCCTACAAAGAGGTAGGCCAAAGTGGGTAAGGGACAGAGCTGACCGAGGACTTGACATACAGGATCTCCAAAATGCCTTGAGATCCACCAAAGGCCTTGATGCGCCAGAGACGGCCAGGAGCCCTGTAGTTTCAAAGTCTACGTACACAAACAGCTTGTCTGAATTATGGTTAAAGTATTAAGTGGAGCTCTTTCCACTCTGTATTCACACATACAAAGACATTGTGCCAGGAGAGCCTCAAACCTATTTATGTACAGCTGATGAGAAAGACAGATGAAGAAACTTTTACAGCACCAAGGTCTGAATTCAATTTCAAAGACTGCTCTCAGGGGCTTTATTCCAGTGGTGCACACCGCTAAGAGCAAAAGCTTGAGAGCAAAAAATACTAACATATTTTAGATCAACATTTTTATCTCTAATAACTAAGCCTATGGAGAGGATTCAACTTCCTGCAAAGGGAAATATATTTCTACAAAACCTGGGAAGCTGTCAAATGATGATGGCATGTAGGGGTATGCAGCCTTCTGGGGGAAATTAGAGATTAGGCTCATCCCGTAAGGTGCAGAGCTTCTGCAGTCAGGACACTTTCCCTGACCTCCTAGACAATGGCAGTGCAGGTTGATGATGCCACACTCCAGGAGGGGGCTGGGAGACAGAGCCTTTAAAAGGCAGCTTCCCCCATGCCTTTCCTCTCTTTTCAATTGGTCGAGCAAGGGGAAGCTATGAGAAACTGAGCATGCGGTTTTGCTTTGTGTCACGTGGTGCAACTGAGCAGCCTGGAATTTGGGTTGTGCAACAGCGCAATCCCTGATTTGAGGAATTTGGGGGGGGTTCCTGGGGGGCAGGCAGTTGGCTATGGTGCCCTTTAGAAGGTTAATTAATTAAATAAAAACTAAAATTAAAAGATTAAAGAGAGGGAGGGAGGGAGGGAGACTGACTGACTGAATGAATGAATGAATGAATTTTTTTTTTTTAAAAAAAAGGAGAGAAAAGAGGGTAGGAGAAAGAGAGAGAACTGAGTGCGGAGGAAACACCCTTGTGGGCCCAATGTCTACCAGTCAGACACCCACCTACCCAACTGCCCATCCACCTCTCTTAATCACACTCCCACAAGAGCGTGATTTATTTTTTACAAGTGACTATAAAATAAAAAAGGGATGTGGCAGCACTGAGAGTTAAACCACAGAAGCCTCTGTGCTGCAGGGTCAGAAGACCAGCAGTCGTAAGATTGAATCCACGCGATGGAGTGAGCTCCCGTCTCTTGGCCCAGCTCTTGCCAACCTAGCAGCTCGAAAGCATGCAAATGCAAGTAGATAAATAGGTACCACCATGATGGGAAGATCACGGCGTTCCGTGTCTAAGTCACACTGGCCACATGACCACAGAAACTATCTACAGACAAACGCTGGCTCTACGGCTTGGAAACGGGGATCAGCACCGCGCCCTAGAGTCGGACACGACTGGACTAAATGTCAAGGGGAACCTTTACCTTTACATATAAAATAAAAACAATTAGCACTAAATTGAGGTTTTTAAAAAGGGGAAGCAAACAAAGACACAATCACAACAGTGGGGGCCTGGTAGGACTGGGATAGGAGAGGCCAGGGGAATAATTTTGACTATCGTTAGTGGAAAATGGGGACTAAGAAAAGACAAGGTAGCAAGAAAGGCAAGCAACCTGCCAAGTGTAAAGCTCTACCTAGATCACCCCTGGTAATCTCCTCCTCAGAGGATGAGGATTGGCCAGATTATGGCACCATAAATTAAGCAAATTGAAGGGAGAGAGGGCACTAGCCAAGGATACAGCTGGTGCTGCCACCCCAAAGAGGTCACATAGGGAGTCCAAGCCTCTCAGGATGGCAGAATTGAGACACTAACAGACATGGGGGGGTGCAACTGAAATTAACTCTCATGAACGAGGATGGGGCATTCTAATCTCCCTGAATTGTTTTGTTTCTAAATTCACAGAGACTATAATGACAATGTAGTACAAAATTGTCACCTTTGGAATTATAACCAGTGTTCCTAAGTTTCAGCCACTGGACACGTACAGTGTTCTTGCTTTTTAAATGACAAAAAACCCAGTTTAAACAAAAAAAAATGTCCTAGGAGACATACCACATTTTGCCCTTGCGGTAATCTTTTGTCCCAACTAGAGATGAGCACAAATTAAAAACTGAATCACCAAATTCATTCAAAAATCACTAATTTGTCAATTTGTATGCGTCTGAAATGATGCCCTTGATGAATATGAATCAATGAATTGTTAGCATTTTTAATTCATTGGTTTGTTTGGCTATAGAACAGTCCCCAAGGAACCTGTGGTGATTGAGTTTGATTCATGATTTTTCAAGGGCAACAAATCATGAATTATAAATTTATCTTTTCCTGTCATGGTGAAGATTGGGTTTCAGATGTCTGAGTTATATGCCCACAAAGCCTCATCCCAGAAAGTTCTCCTCAGGCACCTAGAGACATGAAAATCACAAAGACATTTCTACTGACTCTCCTCTGCAATCCCTCCAAGTTTGGGGAAGATTGGGTTTGCCAAAGCCAGCTGCTAAAGGACATTTTCGTGGGAGAGACCTACCTTTTGGGTGTATAACCTGGTTGTCTGAAATCCAATCTCTAGGTGCCTTTGTGGGGGGAGGGGATTCTGGGGTGAGGTTCTTTGTGGGCATATAACTCATACATCTGAAACCCAATCTTCACCATGACAGGAAAAAAATGATAAATTTATAATTCATGATTTGTTGCCCTCGAAAAATCATGTATCAAACTCAATCACCATTTTTCTGATTCGTGCCCATCTCTAGTCCCAATCATTACTGCATTTGGTACATAAATATTACTGTGTTTTTGCAAACCATGATACCAATAAATAGAAGCTACAAACTCCAGTAGTCGTTATGTTGACCCTATTCAAGAGAATGACAGAGAGGGACTCTGAAATTCTCTATGGGTTGAAGGAAATCTAGTTGAAACCCAAGCCCTAGCGCTACTGACAATTGCAGTCAGAACCCCCAAGATTAGGATTCTCATGCATTCAGATAATGCTCCAAAAGTCTCTCTATACACATTTAGGTTGGCAGAGGGGAGTGCTTTTACTTCTTGTTTCAATTCTGGTTGATGTAGGTTAAAACACTTCTTTTATTGGTTTTTAAGATGTGATAACAATCTTACCGTCTTTCCATTCTCTTGTAGCTGGATTAATAATGCCAAACAGTTCATCATTTGTAACTGCTTTTGGGTTGAGATCTGTCCAAACAGGCCGCCGTTTCATGATGTGGTAGGTCTTGTTCAGAGATTTCAGCACCTGGGACTTGCCTGTACCTGCATTGCCCACCACAAAGACCGAGTGCCGAACTGCTAAGAGCTCTTCCAGCTGGACCACCTTCACAAAACACCAAGGAGAAAACACCACAGCACTATGAATAAGATCAGCCACACAATGTCCCATTTGACTAACGATGCATAGCTGGTCTCATAATGTACATTCATTCCAAAACGCTATACATATTTCATTGGTAAGCCTAAACTTGAACAGGTTCCTATTGTTAACAATGACAGAATGAAATGACTTCCCTCAAAATATGAAATTTTAATGGTCACATATCATATTGGATGATTTTTATTATTATTGGTGGTGGTGGTGGTGGTGGTGGTGATAATCATCATCATCATCATCATCAGGTCTGCACAGATCACAGTCAAGTAGGAATCCCACAAGAAATGATTCAGAGACAGGACAACCAGTAAAAAATCTAAAAGAATAACAACAATAACCCATCCACCTGCCCCAAATGAGACCTGGGGATGCACAAATGTGGAATAGCTTTGTACAAATTCCTTTTTATGACAGAAAAGTTTTGTTTCATGACAATAAGATACCAAAGCTCAAAATCAGTACAGAAGTTGGACAAGGTAAGATCTCGTTCTTACTTTGAGCACGAAGTTGTCTTCTGCTTGCAACTTAAGTTCCAAAACAGCTTGTTTCACAAAAGATTCAAAATTAAGATCTCGCTTTCTTGGGACATCCAAGGCAGGAAACAGGTCTCCAATCAGACCCATGAACACTGGCATGTCATCAGTTACAATCTTTGGAACATTGAAATCCCTCAGAGAACGCATCAGCACCTGGTCTTCAGGGCGATCTGGGTCTCCTCTCTTGAGGGATCCAGCAACAACAAGGACTGACTTAATTGCACGTAATCCCCAGTCATAATGATCCTAAATGGAGAGGGAGGGAAACCAAGATAATTATCTCATACTTGGCCAACACATCAAACCCTGTAAGAATGTACTCAACTGCATACTATGTGAAGCAGGCAGCATTCAACTGAGCCTCACTTTATTTCAAGTAAGTGTACAGGGTCCAGTATATATGGCTTCTACCCCATGTGGGGACTTGACTATGAAAAAAACTTTTAAATGCCACTGTTTGTCTTCTGTTTAGGAATTAAAAACAGAAAGTTAACACCTTTCCTACCGATGAGTGGTGGTCCCAATCTAAACCAGGAATTTGAAATGGAGAAGAAGAAACTAGGGCTCGGCTGCATGACATGCATTTAAAACAGTGTCTAGTTTAACCTGGTATCTGTGCATCTCAGCATGCTACAAAAGGAAAGGAAGCTAACCTTCATCTTCTTTGTACTCTGATTCTCAATTTTCTGATGGCAGGATCCAAAAGCCAAACCTCCCCAGCAAGCAGGCAGCCAATACAGAATCAAGAAAATAAAGCAAGTGTGGCGATATAGTTTAACAAATCCAACCCAAAATATAATACTTGGAACATGCCAAGTTCTAGAACATCAGGATGCAGAGAGGACCATATCTCCTTGTCCTATGGCTTACTGAGGAAAGTAATCCAGGCAGGGGCAGGAACATCGAAGAGTAAAATTGCTCCCATTTCACTGTCCCAAATATTTTGAGAGGAAAGATATGAACATGTGTAGGATAGTTGTTCTGGGTTTTTCGGGCTCTTTGGCCGTGTTCTGAAGGTTATTCTTCCTGACGTTTCGCCAGTCTCTGTGGCCGGCATCTTCAGAGGTTGCTGTCCTCTGAAGATGCCGGCCACAGAGACTGGCGAAACATCAGGAAGAACAACCTTCAGAACACGGCCAAAGAGCCCGAAAAACCCAGAACAACCATTAGATCCCGGCCATGAAAGCCTTCGCGAATATATGTGCAGGATACTTTGAGAAACTCAACAACAAAGGGCAAAACCCTTTTTAAAAAATATCTCATCCATTACATACATATTTGCTTTTTTCCCAGTATTTGCCCAAGAGCGTATTCACTATCCCCTTGTCTGCAGGGGCCACACTGTTTTCAAAAGGGCAATCTGTGATTCACACAGTTATGAGCTGGAGATCCCACAGAGTACTACATGCACAGGGAGTTATGTTTTCCATTCTCTCAATAGGTTTCTTCCCGAGAATCTTGTGCCACCTTGAGGACCAACAAAAGTTGTAAACATTTGTGGACTCCAGCCAATTTATTGTGGTCTTTATTGCAACAGACTTACATGGCTCTCATCAGCAAGACTGTATGAGTTGTGAATATAACAGAAATTTATCAGTTATGGGTAGCTGACATCTAAAATAATAATACTAACAATAATGCTGGTGGTGTCTAATCAATTCTGGCTCATAGCAATCCTCCCAGGGTTTTATGTAGAGAAAGCACTCGGAAGTGGCATGCCAGCCTTTCCACTTGTGCAACTATGCAGCTTGCCCAGGGCCATACAAGTAACAGGGCGCATAATACCACCAGCCACACACACTCTGGCTGTCTCGGCAGGCCTGTCTCCTAGGAGACACAATGGAGATTCAAGCACCAAGCTCCTATCTCGATAGCCAGGCGCTCTAATCCACTATTACATCTACTTACCTGCTTGGACAACAGTTCTTTGCACAACTGATAAAGGGTGATGAACTTCCTTGCCAGCAGCCGAGCGTCTATGAATCCTTCTGCCACCAGCATGATTTCACAGATCAGTTCAAAGTCTGGTACAACCATTGCACATGGTCTAAAAGAAAAAAATCAGTATCTGTAATCCAAGTAACTACATAAGGAAACCTGTCTTATACAACTTTAAACTACTGCTCCATCTAGTCCAGGACTGCCTTCTCTGACTGATGGTCACCAGGGTCTCAAACATGCATCTTTCACATCAGCTCATACCTGAACTTTTTAATTAAAAGACCTTTAGTTGACCAGGATTGCACACTGGGCAAGGACCTGCTCTGCACAGGGCACATATTGACCTATTGAATTATGCCCCTGTCATAATCACAGACCAGTGGATCCAGCCAGATCAGCAACACAAAATACACATTGCTTGGCCTTCATGTGATAGAGCATCACAGAACTGAGTATAGGTTAATACCATGAGATAGCTAATTAGTGGTGTCTATGATGGCAATGACGATGACTTACAGCTATTTAACTAATCAGAGATCCTTAAACTAGCAACCTGGACAAAGGTGTTTTGCTCTGTTTATTTTATTTTATTTTTGTTCTTTACTTTGGCTGTGGAGTAACTGGGACAGTGGACAAACAGGTCCAAGGTGGAGCTATGGCAAGAGAGCACAAATAACCAGAAGCAGCCTCATGGGTGTGAGTTACTGAGGAAAATAGTTGAATGACAGGTTTTTGTTTGTTTGTTTTCTATTATTGTGCTGGGTACTGAGATGTTTACATATGTTTTCCTCTTTAAGCCATGCCTCAGGAAGAAGCCCTGTGTTAGTATTCTGCCTCAATAGGATCTTTTTATAGTATGTTGCATTATATTTTATATATTTTTATATTATTAAGCTTAACTCCTTATACCCATTCCAGTGATTTTAACTGCTCTGTATGTAAACCAGATTCTCCAGTTAAGAAAGTTGGAAGAAGTCTTCAACATTTTTGTTTATAGAGTCTCTCAGTTACAAGTAAGAAAACAGACACCCCCAAATTAAGGTATTCCCTATTACTGAGTGTAAAGCGGTTCCTTTAGGAAAGTGCTGTCAGCTTTCAGGGTGAACAAGTGGCACCCTCCATCCTCTCGTGAGGAGCAGGGAAAAACTTCTACTCCTCTCCCTTACGTTTCAATGCACTAATCCCAAAGTATTCAACACACAAGGAGCATCATATTCTGGATTCAGGAACAAGAAATCCACTATCTAGTTAAGTAATCTCTTACAACTGTTCTGCACTGTCACAGTAATCATGTAGCCAAAGAAAAGTGTGACACCTTTACCAATCACATTCCCTCTCCTAATTTTTACTTCTCTTGAAGTTGTTATTTTTCCTGACTTTAGGAATGTCATAATATTCACACAAAGTCTTCCTTGGAATGTCCACACAAAAGCAACAACCCTGCACCCTTGCATGGTGAGGAACTGAAGGAAATACACCACCTGCACAAACCGATGCACTTTATCTCAACTGTTGACTCTAGACAAATTCAGAATCAGACACATTCTTTCATACATCCAAACTAAGCTCTGGGTTAAATTTGGAGGAAATAATATTTTGCCTGTTTGTCTTGCTCTTGCCAAGGTCAAAGAAAGACAGTTAGGACATGCAAACGGAGGGATCTATCTTGTGGCTGACTGTAACAGATATGGAACTCAGAAAATCATATCTATTCTCCAGTGCAACTATGGACTTATCAAATAACACATGCACAGATGAATACTTAGCCTCATTTCCCCATCTGTAAAATATACGAGGGGTTGCTGATGAGTATTGAGCCTTACCCAGAAAAAAATGAGCTAGGAAGCTATGAATTGCAGGGTGTATTGGCCAATTTGTCTATATTCAACAGTGCTAAAATCAACTACCTATGATTTTAACTTAACTTTCATTTTTTGGTCCAAATTGAACATGGTGGCACCTCCAGAAAAGTTCAATGTGGAAGAGCATAGGACCATAAACAAGTTCCTGTTTCTCCAAGGGAAAGGTCCAAAGCAGATCCATGATGAAATGTCACAAACTATGGGTGACAGTAGCCCTTCATATGCAACAGTTAAACATTGGGTTGTCAATTTTAAAACTGGCCATTTCAGGGTTGAAAGTGAGAAACCCAGTGAAGGTCTGTCTCTGTGCCTGCAAATGTGAAAGCCACCCATGACATGATCATAGAGGACTGCTGAATATTAGCCAAAGTTATTGCTATATATCTGAGAATATCATGTGAGAGAGTTGCCATTATCCACAATGACATGGGAAATGTGAGAGAGTTGCCATTATCCACAATGACTTGGAAATGAGAAAGCTGGCAGCAAAGTGGATCCCCAAACTTTTTACAACTGAACAAAAGAGGAAACATGTGGAGTCATTGGTGGCTGTTTTGGAACATTTTGCAAGAAATGAGTCAGATTTCCTGGGCAAACTGGTAACTGATGATGAAACATGGATCTATTATTATGATCTTGAGACAAAGGAACAGTCTGAGGAATGGAGGCACAGTGAAGACCAAAGAAGTTCCGAGTGCAAAGATCAGTGCAGAAGCAAATGGCAACAGTTTTTTGAGATAAGACGGGAGTTCTGCTGGTAGACTACCTCCAACAGGGTTCTAATGCAAAATATTACTGTGCTTTATTGAGGAAGTTGAGGCAAAACATCAAGGAAAAACATTGAGGAAAGCTCTCCAAAGGTGTCATCCTGTTGCATGACAATGCCTCATCACACACTGCAGGTGAAACAATGGCAAAACTGATGTCCTTAGGCTTTCAAGTGATGCCCCATCCACCCTATTCTCCCGAATTGACTCGTTCTGACTATTATCTGTTCCCCAAACTCAAAAAAAAAACACCTAAAGGGACAACGATTTGGGAGTGCTCTGGAGGCAACTAATGCTGCAAATGAGTGGTTACAGCAGCAGTCAGAAGAATTTTATTTGCAGGGACTTAAAGAAGCTGCAGGACAGATGTTGCAAGTGCATTGACTTCCTGGGGGAATATGTAGAATTGTGTGGCAGTTACAGCTTCCTAGCTCATTTTTTTCTGGGAAAGGTTCAATACTTATCAGCACCCCCTCGTAACAGTAACTAACTAAATATGACAATTACAAGGAAGAATGAAGCAAACTCCAAAATCAGCTGCTGTCAGAGATTTCCTAAACTTTAGAAGAAATAAAATCTATGTTATACCTGAAAAGAGCTTTCAAATTCTCAGGCAGCTCTGTACGACCAGCGTATCCAGGATTCATGGTAATGAAAATACCAACAGAAGGAACCAATTTAATGTCTTCCCCAAGGAAATTAAAACTTTCCTTTTTGTCTCTGATAGCATCCTGAATGCTCTTCACCTAAAAGTGAGAGAAAACAGAAATGCTCATAAGAACTCCTCCCTACATATAGCCCAGAAACCAACTCAAGTCTGCCAGTTGTTGTTGTTGTTTTGTTTTTAAACAGGAATTATGGTACCTATTAGACCTGAGATCATGCTTCCATGTGTTGGCATCCACAGCCAAGCAAGCAGGGATTTGAACCCTACTCTCCTGAGCCCCAGTCCAGCACTTTTCTACACCACACTGCTTCTCATACTAGGTTTACTGAAGGACCTGAGAGGTTCAGTAAGTGGGTTTGCCTTTGCCATCCAGTTTCCACAATGCAGGAATCTGAACTGAGGTCCCCTGGGTCCTGTCCCAACAATCCATCCACTACATCACACAAGCCCTTTGACCCAGCTTATCCAAATTCTATGGGGCTGATGTCTGTGTGCTTTTAAATGTAGACACTTGCCTAATGACAATTATCTGGGAAGTCAAGTTCCACAGCACATGGTCTGCAATTTACATGTATCTCCCACTCTTCCCCCAGTGAGACCAAAACGACATGCATTAGTGTTTCCCATCTATTTTCTCTTCACATCAACTCTATAAGGTAGATCAAGTTGAGTGAGAATGACTAAGCCAAGGTCATCCAGTGGATTTCATGGCTCAAGGGGTAGCAAGCCACATGTAGGCGTCTAGTGTGAGAAATAGGACACTGGACAAAAATAGATAGACTTACAGCTGCTCGTTTGGAGGGGGAGACCCATAATCCTCCCAGACATAAGTTTCTTCATGGACTATGTAGAATTCTTTCCCATCCATAATTAATCCCTCTTATTCCCTGGTACTAATGAGGGTGAACTCTGTCCCAAAATCAGATGGAATAAGATGTGTTCAGTGTGGTGTTAGATTACTTAACACCATACTGATGACATGAGCTCCTAAGAGGTAAGTCATAACAGCTGAGAGAGAATGACTGAGCCAAGGTTATCCAATGAGCTTCACAGCTCAAGGGGGGGGGGCTAGTCACACATGGGCAGCTCGTGTGGGAAATGGGGTACTGGACAAAACTAGATGGACTTTTGGTCTGTTCAATTGTCACCACTCTTACCATTCTGGCCTAAATTTCTAAATGGAGCCTCCCTGTTTGGGGGCACTGTATCTCAGCACATTGTTTGGTTATAAAAAATTGGGGGTGGGACTAAAAATAAGCTATTCATATTATTTGATCCAGGGTTTACCTTTTTTAAAGCTACCTTGAGTCCCTGAACTGGCAGACTGGATATAAATGAACTGAGACAAGTGGATGGATGGATGGATGGATGGATGGATGGATGGATGGATGGATGGATGGATGGATGGATGGATGGATGGATGGATGGATGGATGGATGGAATCTTAACAAAGCTATCAAGCACTGGATCGCAAAGGAATTAAAAGAGTAAACACACTCATAATGGGATTGAAATACACTTCTGAACTATATAGCCATAATTTATTAGAACAGCAACAAAACCAGTGATCCAAAGCATTTTTTGTTTGTTGAGTCTATTTGTCTCTTCTTTCAAAGGTTAGGTAACTGGCAATCAAGAGAAAGGTATGTCAAGTGATGGTGTCAAATAAGTATCTCTAGAATGAAATTTCCACAAATTTCCATTTATGGAAAATCCATTCCAGAGATACTTATTTGGCACCAACTTTTGCCTTTTAGGGACCAATTTAAGATTATATGTTATTCTGTCCAGAATTTGGTTGCTTGTTTTATTGTTCCTATAATTAAAATGGATTATGTTAATGTTTTGTGGCTATTTCAGTTTAGATTTAAACAATTTTGGCTATTTTGGAAACTGATAAGCAGTAAAGTGAAATAAACACATTGTACATTTATGTTTCCCAAGGTGTGTGGTAAAATCATGTTCCTGATCCATATTTCCTCCATCTAACTTTTTCTTATTAAAGGTATGAGGCACTTTTTACTTACCTGTACAGCCACCACAGACAGCACCTCTACAGAGATTCTGTTAAACTCATCAAAACAGCCCCATGCACCAGTCTGGGAAAGGCCTTTGTAAATGTTACCACAAGACTGCAACAGAGAGAGAGAGAGAGAGAAAAAAACAGTGAAATTACCCATAGAATTTGTTTTAGTGAAACATGTATAACCTACTTTCAACCTCATAAGTAACTTAGAAAGTTTTGTGGGCATTTATTAAAGAGCAGTAGATCTGAAAACAGAAACAAATGACAGTAGTGATGAATCTGAATGAGTTTCTCAGTTTTAGATTTTTATTACACATGTGCTATACTTGTATTTGAAGATTATTGGTGCTTGTCCATTGCAATCTAGTTTCCTACGGTAATTCTGAGCCAAAATATATAAAGGAAGAAATCTAGGGCTGTTCTCCTGAACCCAAATGAGGAAGAATGAAGATTCACCTAGGCAATTCAATAAAGTGCTTGTTCAAACAATGTTTCCAGAGAATAAGACGGGACCACCGGTAAAACTGAGATGCACTGAATGTAGGTCAGACCTCGCAAAGTGGCACACCTTATGGGTCTCTTGGTAACATGCAGTGGATGGGCAAGGTATTCTGACTCCAAATTGTAACACTTCTTAAGTAAGCATTCCTTAATTCCATGGCCAAACCTTTGAACCTGGCTCTAGTGGCTGGCAGAACCTATGTGGTAAAGTAGATTGAATATCAAACTAGGACCCAGGAGATCTTGTTTAAACTCCTACCCAGCCGCAGAAACTAACTGGGAGTGGCAATGGCAAACCACTCCTTGAACATCTCATATGACTTAAAAACCCTATGAGGGTCACCATAAATCAGAAGCAACTTGGTGGCACATGATATAACATAACCTGTTAGTGAATCCCAGAGTTCTACTTAAATACTAAAGCAGGCCCCTTAAGTCTGAAGTCTTTCCCCCCCCTGATATATGTCTCTTGAGTTGCTGGCACTGTGTCTTGGCAGCAAAATAGCAAAAGCAGGTCAGAGAAAGTTTAATTTCCAGGCCAGTCTCTAAAACAACTTCTCTATATCACACTTCCACTAATGGATCCTGAAAATGCTTTACTGGGTAGTTTCTGAACCACTTCTTTAAAAAAAAAAAAAGAGGACTCACAGTTAAACTTGCTTCCAAGATGGAAAGTAAGTTAGCATTTGGGAGAGAGAACAAAAGGGAGCATGGAGAATAAATCTGCCAGAGAGAGCTGAAGAGTGTAAGTGAATTTTATCAGAAACAGCAACAGAGCACTATTATATTTTTCTGCAGCTCCCATTCATTTCATGGCATGTTGTGCAGAAGAAATTCCCAATGGGATTATTGGATGAAAGAGAAAAAATACAAAGGACCCGTAGGCAAATTGTCAAATCTTACCTCATATACTGTTCCTCCCTCCCCCGTAAAAAAAATAGCTATAATTATATTTATTCATATTTTTGTAATTTCACATACTCTATCTACCCATATCAGATTAGTACTTTTGCAGAGAAATTGTTACATTTTCCCTGTGTGTCTAAATAAAATTAGCCCGCCTCTCTCCTTAAAAAGAACTCAACGTACCTCACATTGTTAAAAAGACTACTGCATTTAAAAGCTAAAAACAGTAGGTATATAAATATATTTGTCTATGTAGAAACAGTCCAAGGGACATGCCACATTCAGACTGACTTCTAGATAACCTACTGCACTTTCTCTCCCATTAGATTCATCCTGGCATGTCTCCCACGGTTCTTAAACGGTTTCTGAACCAATACCGTACCTTGTAGTCCATTTGTTCTGAACAGTTGAAAACGTACACCATGATCCCGAGAGCTCGTCCCAGGTCCTTCGTGGTCTCCGTCTTCCCCGTACCCGCTGGACCTGCAGGAGCTCCACTCATAGTTAGGTGCAAGGATTGAGTGAGAGTGATATAGCATCTTTCATGTTCAAAGAGGAAAGAAAGCAGAAACAAGCAAAACTGATGGTATGCATAGTTTGTCCTAAAAACAATAAGTAAGCAAATAATAAGAAATTTTCTGAGAACCCATCTTTGTCCTCCTACATATCTTTATATTGGGATAATTCAGATTTCATGCTAAACACAGGAGGCTGGGAGTAAGACTAAGAGAGAATGTGTTGGATACAAGATCCTGCATCACATATAGCCACTCAGAACCAAGTGCAGAGTGCCGTTCTCTCTCTCTCCCTCCCCCCCCTCTCTCTCTAGTAATATGGGTAGATTTTGGAGATTCTGAAACATTTTTTTTACAATATAGGCATCTCTAGGAGTGACCTCTTTGAACAGATTGGCTTTTTAGTATCTACAAATACCACCATCAGGTATCATAGCATGGAAGCTCTCATTCAGTCTTTCTGTTTTCCTGCTGCCTTCAACTTTTCTCAGTATTATTGCCTTTTCCAGATACAGTAATCTTGCCTTCTCATATGCCCAGAGTAGGACAGCCTTATATTCATCAGTTTTTTCCTCCAGAGACAGTTCAGGCTTGATTTTATCTAGGACTCACTTGTTTGTCTTTCTGGTAGTCCGGGGTACCCACAAAGCTATCCTCCAGTACCATATCACAAATGATTTTTTTTCCTGTCAACTCTCTTCACTGTCCAGCTTTCACAGCCATACATAGTGGTCAAGAATACAATAGTGTGGATGATCTTTGTCTTGGTCTCCAATGATACATCCTTACACTTGATTATCTTCTCTGCTTCCTTCATTGTTGCCCTTCCTAGTCTGTCTTCTGATTTCTTGCCTGCAATTTCCATTTGGATTGATGATTGAACCAAGGTATACAAAATCTCTATTTCAACTTTTTCATTCTCCACATTAAAGTTGTGTAGATTTTCGGTAGTCATTATTTTTGTCTTCTTAATGTTCAACTGCAGTCCTGCTTTGGCACCTTCTTCTTTCATTTCCATTAAAAGTATAAAATCATTGCTGCTTTCTGCCAGTACAATGGTGTCATCTCCATATCTTAAATTATTGATGGTTCTCCCCACCAATTTTCACTCCTTCTTCATCTGAATTTAGTCCTGCTTTCTGTATGACATACTCTGTATACAAATGGAAAAGGTAAGGGGATAAAATGCACCCTAATCTTTACCTATAGGAAACCATTCTGTCTCTCTGTATTCAATCCTAACAGTATTTTCTTGTCCACAATACAGGTTATGTATCAGTACAATCAAGTGCTGAGGTACGCCCATGTCTTTCAGAAAAATCCTTAGCTTCTCATGATCTACAGAGTCAAAGGCTTTACTGTAGTCTATAAAGCACAGACTGATCTTCTCCTGAAATTCTTTGATGCACTTCAGTGGTCAGCGGATATTTGCAATAGGATCTTTAAAGCCTCTCCTTTTTTGGAATCCAGTTTGAGCACTTCTTGTTCCATGTAAGGTAAAAGTCTTTGTTACAATACCTTTGGCATCATTTTGCTTGCACAGGAAAATAGAGCAATTGTTCTATCATTACTGCACTCCTTGACGTCTCCTTTTTTGGGATTGGAATGTATATTGCACATTTCCAGACTGTGAGCCATTGTTTTGTTTTCCATATTTCCTGGCATATTCTTATTCAGATTTTGACAGATCTGTTTTGACAGAAACAGTTCTATTGATATACCATCTACCCCTGGTGATATATTTCAGAATGACTTCCTCTTCATTTTCTAGAACTGCATATTCTTTACCACAGGATTCCTCTTCAAAGCAATCTGTCATCGTGGTTGTTGTGGGTTTTTCAGGCTCTGTCATCATTTTATCACTTCTCTATAGGCTGTCAATATACCGTTTCCACCTTCTCTTTATTTTGTCCTGGTCAGACAGTGTGTTTCTCTGTTGGTCATTCAGTATTTCTCATCTAGGTTTAAATTTCCCTTTGATTTATTGGCTCTTCTGGAAAAGAACTCTTATTTTTCCCTTTTTGTTGTTCTATTTTTCTTTGCACTGATTATTGTAATAGGGTAATTCTCATTGTCTTTACACTGAAAAGCTGCATACAGGATTCTGACCCTTTTTCTGCCACTTTCTGCTTCTCATCTGTCCTTTGCAATTTAAAGTGTTTCCTTCATCATCCAAAGAGGTTTTCCTTTTCTTTTTACTACAGGAAAAAGAAGCACATTTCTGGTCCCATGATCAGTTGAGTGTACTAATGCAAATCTATTCTTCATGTACACAATAAATTTATCAGGAGTGTTGTTTAAATTATATTTTGACTTTAGGATTCTTTTAGTGGCTCTTTCTTAGCTTTATTCTAATGTTGGATATTAACTGTTCATGATCAATATCATAATCTATGGCTGGTCTTGTTCTGGCTGAAAGAACACAGCGTCTCCATCTCCTGCTTGCAACTGCATAGTCTATTTGATTTCTATATTGGCCATCTGGTGATGTTAACATATACAGTTACTTCTTTAATTGTTTGAAGCATGTATTTGCAATAAGCAGACTGTTGGCTTCACAACTTTCTCTCATTCTCCTGCTTTGTGTCTGACCCCTGGAACAATTTTTATAAACTTTAATTCAGCTTATTCCCTGCTTTTGCATTCCAATCACCTATGATTAAACATCAATTGTTTTGATGTGTGATAAATTTCCTCCTGGATGCTTCCATAAAGGCCTTCAGTTTCATCTGCTGCAGCATCTGTAGATGAAGCATAAACTTGAATGATGGTTATGTTGATAGGTTTTTCTGAATGACATTATTTGGTCAAACTTTGCATTATTGCTCCCAACTGTCTGGACTATATCTTGCCTCAGTATTAGAGCTATTCCACTTCTTTTGTCATTTCCAGAGAAGACCATTCTGTAGTTGTCCAACTGAAAATATCCCATTCCAATCCACTTTAGTTCACTGACATCGAGAGCTTGAATGTTTTATATTTTGCTTTATGGTTTCCAGTTTACCTTGATTCATACTTTTCATGTTCCATTTTCCACTTGTATGTTTTATTTATTATCGAATTTTTCTTTCACTGCTGTGCACGTCAGCCACTAGACATCCTTTCAGCTTTAATCCAGTTGCATCTCCAGTGACAGCACTATCTGTATTTGTCCTATGATCTTCCCCAGTAACTGATAGAGTGCTTTCCAATCTGGGAATTTCCTCTTCCAGCACCATCTTTTGTTTCATTTTGGACTGTAACCTCATAGGGTTTTCACAATAAGGAAAGTTCAACATGACTCTCCACCACCACCTTCTGCACAGTACAAACAAACTTTAGTTTGAGCATCTCCTTCATTGCCTCCTCTGCCAGTGTCAGTTACTGCTTCTGCCCAGTAGCAGCTGCCCCCATCACCACTGGAACTATCCACTCACTTCTGCTGATGTGGCCTTGAAGAGGGTGGGTGCATCTTAGTCTGGTGTCTCAGGTGTGACTATTTTGCCTTGGGTGACTCTGCAAGGAGTCCAGTCTAGCCTCAGTTTCACTGACACACTTAAATTCCTTCACCATCTTGTGCATCCAAGAAAAAGTTTCCAACCTTTCTAAACAGAAAAGGTGTTCGAACGGAAAGGTAACTGGATTCGAATTGAAAGCTTTATCTATAGATTACATCTGAAAACCTACTGTGTACCAAAAACAGCATATTACGACAAAAAAGTAAAAGCAGATTCTCCCATCATCTGCTAGGCCATGTTGCTTACTGAATGCTACTTTTTCCTCATGTGAAGCCTTCTTACCTGTCTGTCAGAGGAGTGATGACCAGGCGTGGTGTGTTCCCAAGGTATTCATAGGAATAGATGAACTGGGCATCACAAATGTTTGCATAACAGTGCTTCTCCTCATCTGCCCACCTGTGCCGAAGTTGCGACAACCAGAGGAACACCTGTGCATTGTCCACCTTCAAGAGCAGAATGGAAAATAAATAGGGGGCACCACAGAAAAGTACAATCTAATCCCAGATATTTATATAGCCCTAGCGCCATCTCCATCAACAACTGTACTGAACGGAGACCATGGGAGTTCTCTCCTAAAGTTGCTGTTTTCGACCATCCTCCCCTCATATAGAGTTTGAACTGTCCAGACTAGACAAGGTGACTGGCCAAGGATATGGGGCTACTGAATGAAGAGGTGAAGTGGATTAGAACCAAAGCCAAAAATAAAAATAAAATAAAATAAAATAAAAATAAAAATAAAGGCCCAAACAAAAATAAAGGGGTTCTGAACTTCTATTTCTCAAGTAGCAGTCCATTGCACTTTGAGACAAAATGGTTTTGAAACAGAAGACTTTCAAAAGTATGTACTGAAATATAGAGGTGAGCTCGAGGAGGGAAACATCAGCTGTTCAAGCAAATGCAGTCAGATAGGATGCTCTGCCTGGAAAATGCTTTTCAGATCTTGGCCTTCAGATGTTGTTTCCTCCCAGAAAAATCTCCATTTGATAAGGGTAAATGACTTTCAGAAAGCTATGACACTTTTTTGCAGGCTCGTGACAGATAGGGTCACAGATGAGAGATAGTTTTAATTTCTATATCATTTATGAGGAAGAGGTGGTGGTGGTGGTGGTGGTGGTGGTGGTGGTGGTGGTGGTGGTGGTGGTGTGTGTGTGTGTGTGTGTGTGTGTGTGTGTGTGTGTGTGTGTGTGTGTGTGTGTGTGTGTGTGTGTGTGTGTGTGTGTGTGTGTGTGTGTGTTCTGTGCTGTCAAGACAGAAACAATTTTATAGCAACCCTAATAAGGCTTTCAAGGAAAGTGAAAAAAGGAATGGTTTTACAAGTTTCACTCCCCAAATGAGTTTCCATGGATTCAAACTCTGTTTTCCAGAGTCCTAGACTGTCGTTCTATCTACTACACCAGGCTGGGAAGCAGGAGGAAGAGGACAAGAAGACTAAAATTAGAAGAATTGGAACATGAGGAAAAAAGTTAGGGCTGTTAAATTTATATCCTTCCTTTCTGCCAAATGGGGCTAAAAGCAGTTAAAATGCATGCATAATAAAATAAAAAGTAAAACATTTTTAAAAGATAAAAATCACAGCAGGTAAAATATAAAGAATAACAAAAACCAAAACAGGAACAACCAGTTGAAACCAATTTCAACATATATACAAGTCAACTTATAAATCAAAGCCCTGTCTACACAAAGAGGTCTTTCCCTGATAGCAGTAAGTCATCTGATATTCCACTTCATTTGTCAAGTTCCAATCAAATGTGTTCCAAATTGTGTGACACCAACAGGTTCATATGGGAAAACACATTCTTTTATACAACCTGATCCCATGTCATAAAAGGACCTGTGTGTCAAATGCCACTCTTTACATTGGTCCTGGAAATGATCCAGTAGAACAGGGCAGCTGTGGTGGTCCCTGGAGGAAGGCCATGTTCTTTATAATCGGTCCCCATCCTTAGCCTGTCTCCTGCATTCTGAACCAGCTCTTAGAGTTAAATGGAAACCATTTTCTAAACACTCTTCAACAACAACAACAGCAACAACAGCAACAGCAACAACATACCATTGAGTGGATTATGACTTAGGGTGACCCTTTAGGTGCATTCAGTACAGTGGGGTCTTGACTTAAGAACGGCTCAAGTTAAGAACATTTTGACTTAAGAACCACTCTCATAGGAAAATATTGACTTGACTTAAGTACTTAGATTTGAGTTAAGAACTGAAAAAAACCCACGTGGGAGGCAGGGAAAGTGCAAAATGTGAACTTTCAGTTAACTGTTGGCCAGTGTAAAGGGTGCCTGTCTGCTTCCTCACTCCTCCCAGGGTTTAGAGAGTGGATTGGGAGACAGTCTTCAGACTGCTTGGTACTTGTACTGCCTGGACTGTATTTTCCCTGCCTTCCCTGAACCTTTCTTGACCTAATAAAAAAAGAAACAAAATATCCCCCTCTAGTGGTCGAAGGCGGAATAGCAGCTTCCCATTAGTTTCTATGGACGGAAAAGAGCAGATACAGATCAAATGGTTCTCAATGCATTCCTATGGGAAATGCAGATTTGACCTGAGAACTTTTTGACTTGAGAACCGCCTTCCAATACGGATTAAGTTCTCAAGTCAAGACCCCACTGTAGTCTAAATGAGGTGCAACTAAAGGGCCTGTCATCATGGCCTGATCCAACTTCTAAAGGAGCAGTCATAGTTGGGTGTGCAAAAAACACTCCCAGCTATAGAAGGATCTTGATCATTCAGATTCAGAGCTGAAAGCAGAAGTAGGTGGTGAGTCTTTAAAGCAAATGCAATCCCAACCAAGACAGGCTTGAACCTTTATTCCTTAAACTGCCTTGCTACTCACCAGGACTGGTCCTAAATTAAGTTTCAATTAGTTTTCCCTCATCCAATCCGTTAGCAACACCAAGCACAGATTCAGAACTTGAACAACATTGCTGGATTTAAAAAGAAAGAAGAGAGACAGAAAAAGAGACAGGGGAAAGAGAGATGGAATTTAGATGGAAAGAAGAAGTAGAATTGGCTGTTGTTGGCATATCGGTGACTGGGAACCCCCAAAATCCCAGATAACTTTTCTTGACAGTTTCACACCGGCAACACGCAAACTCTGTTTTCTAAAATAATTCTTATTTTCTTTTAGCCTTGGGGAAGATGTGAAATGGTCTTCAAACCATTTAAAATAAAATAGGATTAGATTTTAAAAAAAATAAAGAGGTAGGTGCGTGGAAGCAGGTCCATACAGGAGGTGGAAATCTGGGCCTAAATCCAAATGGGAGACATTGATGAAACTGCTTCTCTCAGCAGAATCAGAAGGTGGAAGACCTCACCACTGCAGCCGCCCTGCCCCCATGCATACCAAGCCAAGAGGCCCTCTGGAGCCAGTTTCACTAGATATCAAAGGCTGCAGAGGGGAGAAGGAGAAAGGGGAAGAATGTTCTGATATCTTGATATTACAGTGCCAGTGCTTTCACTGGAAACATTGCTCCCACCTTTTCCAAAACACAATCAGCCCACTGTGACTTCAACAGTTTTAGAACTGATCATATTGGTCTCAGGCAATTCCTATTGGGGACAGATTTAGGGGACAGTATCCTTGGGAACAATCTCATGGGTAGTTAATATGTGACAAACCTTCTGGGCAATCATCTTGGCCACCACATCTCGAGCATGGACATCAATGGTGCAGATGGTCATGATCTTCTGCCTGTCACCCTTGGAGAGATGCCCAATGAGCATGGTGATGAGGGTGTTCAGTTGAGTCACCTGCTTCTTATGGTACTCTTTCATGGCATTCTCATAGCCTTCTTCCAGCCTGGCAAAGGCAATCCCAACCTCTGTGGTCCACCAAATCTGAGTGCAGGTGAGTGCCACCTTCAAAAGGGAAAGCTAGTCAGCATCCTTCATCAGATTAACAAGAACAGATTTGTTTCTAGGCTACTCTGAGTATCTGCACTTGCTCAACCACAGAAGAAAATCCACAAAGAAATACATGGAAAATGCAGTGTCAGAAACCAACACAACAACCGACTGCTGGACACTGGGCTGGATAGATGCTTTGACTATGATCCTACAAAGTTCTTGTTAGAGTCTGGATGTTTGAGGGAATTATCTTTAAGTGGGTAACCAGATGCCTGCAAGTTCCTGTTCACATAAAACCTACATGGATTTTACATAGTACGTAAAATTTTAGTCATTAATTGCTACATGAATATTCCGTTACCATGAGGAAAATATCACAGCTGAGTAAGTCCAAAGATACTTCAGGAAGTTTTCTTTTCTGGTGTTGTAACACCCTCTCTTTACCCAGCATTGCAATCTCTCCACCAATGAGCAGTTTTTCTAATTTAATCAGCAACTCATGTCAGGGAAAGCAAATTATCAAATAAAACCCTTGTCATGGGAGGTCAAATTACCAAATATAAAAAAATGCAGGGGAGGGGGAGGAGAGGAGACTGAAGATTAATAGCAATTATCTCAAAGTGAAAGATATTTCAACGATCATGTATTGTACTAGATTATAGTCACAAAAGTTCATACAGGCTATAAAATAAAAGCTGGGATTTAAAGATTTCTAACCCCAAAGACGTTCCCCCACTGGCTACCTGTGTCTACCTATAATCTATGAGAAGCCTTTAAAAATGTGCATAAGAGATGTGAGATACAGAATTATTGCTACTTGAATGTCAAAGGATGAAAAGGGAAGGCTAACAAATACGGCACAGTGCGGAGTAAATCATCCGAAGGGTATAATTATTTATCAATGAGAAAGGGAGGAAAGGCCTGTGCCAAGCAGCTATGCAAATTATTCTGAAGCTAAAAAAAATCTTCCAGAGCTCTAAAAACTCAGGTGAAAACCCTTTCAGATTTTTTTGTGTCAGACTTCTAAATCAAATTTATATTGCCAGACCGGAAAAAACAGCTTTGATTTAACATTTTTTTTTTTTGCAAAAAAGAAAAACTCATTTCCTCAGTCTTTATTTATTAGAGGAAATAGCTTAGCTGATTCTTTTTTAAACTGAAACACAACCTCTCAAAGCTGTAAGACCATAATCTTTAGTCACTGTCAACCTGATTCTTAAAGCACTGACCTGATTCAAGAACTATTAAGCTAAAGTCAGTACTCATAGAGGAACAATATACCAGAAAATCTAGCTTCATTTAACTACATTTGGTCTTCATCTCTTCCAAGGCTTGGACTGCATTTCCTACTCCCTTTTGAAAGCTCAAAGGTGCACAAGCCTTTTGCTTTCCTCAACTTTACCACCCAGCAAAAGTCATGTGCTAGTTATTTCGGCATACAACAACAAAAGCTTAAGTGTGATCGGATTGAGATATAGCTTCCATTTTGAAAAACTTGTGGCACAGTCCGGCACAAGGTGTTTTCATCAGGAAACACACAGGAGATCACAAACCAGCCTGACTCTGCTCCATGCCCGTTCTAGACCTTTTTGGTCCAGCAACACAGCTATTCTTTACTGAAGCTGGGGCAGAATAATTCCTATATGCATGGGTGGATCACTTTATGGAAGATCACCCCCCCCCACAAAGCTACTCTTTCTAGTTAAATCAAATGTGATCCCTCCTTACAACTTGATCTGCCTCTTAATCTGCCCTTCTATTCAGAGGCCAAGATCCGGCAGGGTACTTCAGCACCTGCAGAACGGAGCCCTTCTTCTATCTTCCTCTCCATCCCTCCTTGCCAGCAAGAACCTATTCCAGACCTCCAGTACAAGCTTTCAGCATGTATGAGAGATTATGATGATGATGATGATGCTCATCATCATCATCTTAGAACTGCAGAGCTGGAAGGGACCCTATGGATCATAGAGGCCAGCTCCTGTCAAGGAGGCCCAGTGGGGAATTGAACTCCCAAAGTCTGGCTCTACAGCCAGAGATCTAAACCACTGAGCTATCCAGCAGTCCCTAGATCAAACAAATCTGTCAGGAGCAACATCCTATGGCTCTAGTGCTGCAATCGATCCTGGCCACAGGATTCTACATCACAACCATCCATTGAGCTGTTCTTCATCTCCAAACACCAGTGTATTCAACACCAGCTTCAGGCAACAGCAACTGACATGTACAACTAAAGGTGCAGAAGATATGATGATGTAAGGGGAACGCGTCTGCCATCCCTGGTGAGTTGACTGCCTCCTTCCCAACCCTCCTTGAAGGGCTATCTTGAGCCCCCAGGCAGTGCTAGACCAGCCTGAGAAGGCAGCCAGCAGGAAAGGAAACATGGGTGGGAATGAGAGGAGGAAAAACACTACCGTGTTTCCCCAAAAATAAGATAGGGTCTTATATTAATTTTTGCTCCAAAAAAAACGCAGTAGAGCTTATTTTCTGGGGATGTTTTTTTTTTCATCTACAACAATCCACGTCTATTCAAATACAGCCATGTCATCTTCTTCTGGTTGCTGCACAATGGTAGAGGGTGGGGGTTATTTTGGAGTTAGGGCTTATATTACAAGCATCCTGAAAAATCCTACTAGGGCTTATTTTCATGCTAGGTCTTATTTTCGGGGAAACAGGGTAGCAGCAGGGAGAGAACACAGGCAGAGCTGGGTGTTGGGAAGAAGGTTTCAGAGAGGAGGAGGTGCTTCATCATGATCAGAACCATGGGAAGAGATATGGGGAGAGGAGCCCCTGGTCTTCTGCACCCTTGGGGGGGATCTGCCCATGGATCCTCCAGGACAAGTCAGAAGGAGAGCGGGTCAGCCTTACACCAAGGTGGGAGAACACCCGTCTTCCCCTACAAGGGCCCTTGCGGAGTGTCATATAACCACCCGGGGGAACCTCACTCTGGGAGACTGATGCCAACCCAGCACTAGAAGTGCCTCATCCAACTGGCCCAGCTGTGAGTGCCACAACTCTGCCAGTAAGGCCCACATTGGCCAGACATCACCAGGCTTCACCGAAAGGCACTGGATTGCTGGAACTAGTGCTGCTACACACATAGACCCAGCTACAGGTACTGGACGGCAAGGGGCCAGTGCACAGAACTGATCCCCTGAGGGAACTGACAGACAGGGCAAACAAGGGGATGTGGGACCTGCCAGGGCCTAAGGATAGCTCTGAGCCCACACAGGGACTGGGATGCGAGACCACTGATGTATCCAGTTTCTACATCCCAATAAAGCCTAACTGGACCCTACGTATACAAGCCCGTGGAGCCTATGTCGGAAGAGGCACTTCCTGCCTCCTTCCCCTTCATCAGGGGCAGCAGAGTGCACAGATGACATCACCCTTTAATAATCAGCCTGTCCCAGTGTTCTCCAGAAATTGCCTGCTGGTGGCCATTCTCCCAGGAGACTACCTGAAGTAAGTGCAACAGAGGTGGCTGACCTTCATGACCAAAAAGTAAGCATGATTTCCCTCAGAAGCTCCCAACACACATAGACTTATTCAAGACAAGAGGCAAAGAGGCTGTACCTGTGCAGGGTAATCAAAAAGCCACTGCTCTCTTGCCTTTTCCTCATACGCCGTCACTGCTTCTGTCATCTCGTGTCTCACTGTGGCCCGCATGTGGTCCAGCACACGGTTCAGCCAGTTCTCCACCTAGAACAGAAGAACGCCATTTCACCATCTGTGCTTCCCCTCATAGGGATGGTTCTTCTCTGAAACCACAGAGGGAGTCTGCTGCCCTGTATTACTGGGCAACAGGCCAGGCTTTGCTCCAGCTTGGACAACCCCACTTGCAGTTAAAATGACACAAGCAAATATCCACCTACTATTATCACCTGTGGGGAATAGTTAAGAGTTACCGTAGCTATGGATACCATTAAGCAATCACTATATCTTTTTTTCCTAAGGGAAGCACTATATCAATGACAGACTTATGCAGAATAAAAAAAAACTAAACACTAAACAGTCCTTAAGGATGTGCAAGCCTCTGGTGCTGGCACGTTATCAGCATACATGCCAATGGTGCACAGAGCCAGCCCTACCTTTAGATGCCTTTAGATGCACTGAAACAGTTGCCTCAGAAAGCATGATGCTAAAAAGGGCAGGGGGCTCCTCTCCCCCGCCTCTTGTCACTGCCCTAGCAGACCACAACAGAACAGCTCCAATGACCAGAATGGCCTCTTTAGTGCATTGTTCTAATGGGACAGTAAGTAAGTAAGTAAGTAAGTAAGTAAGTAAGTAAGTAAGTAAGTAAGTAAGTAAGTAAGTAAGTAAGTAAGTAAGTAAGTAAGTAAGTAAGTGAGTGAGTGAGTGAGTGAGTGAGTGAGTGAGTGCCTGCGTGCGTGCGTGCGTGCGTGCGTGCGTACATAAATTTCAGCCAGCTTTACTGCTAACAATGGTAGTGAAAACAAAGATGGTAGCACCAGTTTTCTTCTTGAACTAAGAGGAACAGAAGGAATCAGCAGTGGCATCAAAATGGGGTTTGCAGCACAAAACAGCTCCAGGTCGACAACAGATGGAACCACTGACTTAGACCAGCTGAATGCAGGTCAAATATATGTTCAGCAGAAAAAAAGAGGGGGGGGACATAGTTTTCCTCTCATCTTGTGACTTCCGTCTCTTCTACCATGGAGCCAAGCATTCAAGAAAAATTGAAAAATGGACAGAGCAGGTCTCTAAGCTGCAAACATTTCTTTCTGGTGTCATTGCTTTCCCAGTTGGAGCGCCTGCATCTCCTCAGTGATGGGGGGGGTAGTTTGAGATGGGATGGCAGATGGACCTTGTTGGAGGCCCAGTATCCAGCCACAAGTAGTGCTAAAGCTTGGGCCAACCATTGCAGTGGGTCACTGTAGATAGTACTCTGCACCAATGAATCATTTATTTGCCAGATTCTGGGCCCAAATCAAAGCTATCAATAGATTATAATTTGGAAAAAATAAATGTGCACTTTGTTCTTCAAAAAGGATGTTGTTTCTTATCTTAGTCTGTTCACTATCCCCCCCAAAAAAAAAATTCTATTGTACTTATTTTAAAGTTTGCATATATTTCATGATCTCTTTAACCATCCAGGCCACAATATCCAGCTTATCTCATGCATAGAAGCGGTCCAGTAAGTGGTTACTTGACATCCCCTCACCTGCCCACAGCAGTCACATGGTTCACTGAAATCAACATATTCTTCCTCTTTGCTGTACATCCCTAAGGCCATCTTAGTTGGTTTTTGGTCAGAGTCCACCCCGAATTTCATCTTGGCCATATTGTCAAACAGCTTGGAAAGGTGGCGTTGAACCTACAAAATGAATTTGGACAGAAGCACAAGGGTGTTGGGTCATACACAACTTCACCATGCAGCTGTGTGGCAGAGGAGGTACTACTAGGGACTTGGGGGATGCCAGCTGTGAGATCCCATCCTCTGATATTCTCTGAAACAAAAGCGTTAATGTTGGACTCTCAGTTTAAAAAACAAAACAAAAAAAGGATAACAACTCATATTTATGCCTATTATTCTTAGTTAATGCTCTTTCTCCTTTGTCAAAAGCCCAGTATCCCAAACTGACATTCAGTAGCTTCCAGAACCAGCCCTCCGCAATCCCAAAATAAAGCTTCCTTTATGTACAAAACATCCTTCCCTCCATTTGATAAATTGTATATAAAGCATTCTCTTTCTTCACCAACTGGTCCCCTAAAGCTTTCAATTGCACTTAAATCACAGCAAGTTCAATGCAGGGCCCACTAAGATAAAATTGTTGTGTATTTAATCCTCCTCCTGGAATCAGCAGATGGAGCTCAGAGACAACAATGGAAAGGCCACAGGTTTATCCATATTTGATTCTACTTGACATTTATTTTGATTTTGCAGCAAATCGCTTTAAACAGGAATAACAGACAGCGCTCAAAGAAGGCATTCTTATACCACAGAGC
Organism: Pogona vitticeps; assembly: GCF_051106095.1. Classification (NCBI taxonomy): domain Eukaryota; kingdom Metazoa; phylum Chordata; class Lepidosauria; order Squamata; family Agamidae; genus Pogona; species Pogona vitticeps. The sequence goes on along the minus strand of NC_135784.1, from coordinate 125,345,221 downwards.
CTTTAAAGGGAATATTTCTCTTTTGAGTTGCCGTGTCTTCCACTGTGTTTTGAAGCATTGATCAAAACTGACATCTGGAGCCCAGTAAGTAGCTGACAAACATCCTGCACTAGAGGAAGTCAGTGTCTTTTCGTTCGCTCATTCATTCATTCGTTCATTTGTTTGTTTACTTGCTGTGTGCAAACCCAATTAATTACATAAAGCTGGGCTGAATTCAAGAAACTAAACAGGTAAATATCTCTGCACAGATTATTTTAAATATGTACGCCTCTGTGATTTGAGTGGGTAAATGTAAAATAGAAATAGCTGCATCTAACTCTGCTCTTCCACCCATCACAATACAATTTTTTTTTCAAAGACACATTGACAAGCTTCTCAACATAAATAAATAAATAAATTATATTTAAATAGATTATAGCAGATGACACATTGAACTTGACATTATACTCAGGGATTTGAATCCTATGGCCCTCCGGATGTGGTTGGATTCCGACTCCCATCATCTCTACCAATAGTATGCTGGCCAAGGCTGATGGGAGTTGGGAACTTAACAGTATCGGAAGGACCACTGGCTCTCCTATTCCAATTCTTACCAGAAGTAACTCAGTTCAGATCATCTTGTGAACAAACAAGAAACATCCTTGGGACTCTAACCTATATGAACATAGCAGAAGCAATATTTGTCCTGCTGGGAGAAAGTTGACTTTTGATTCCTCCCACCTGAAGATTTGTCCAACCTGAATTCCAAAAGACAGTGAAAGACATTGCTCACCCTAAGGCAAGCAGATTTGACCTTACTGTTAGAATTTTTTTTTCTGATAGCTATCAACACCAGCATGAAACACGTATCGGGATATGAGACCTCCTACTATTTGTGATTTCCACTACATCTGCCAGCATAGGAATATATTTGCATAATCTGCCTATTATTGCAAAAATGAAAACTAAGAGAAGCACTTGATGAAGTACTGTAGAAACGTTTGAAGAAGGGAACGTTTGGATTCAGTAGTTATAGAAGAAGAATTATAAGAAGAGGAAAAATGGGATTCCTCCCTTAAAAAGAGGAGCGAGGAACCTGTGAACCTTACAGATGTTTGGGATTTTACATTTCCAAACAGCCCTAACCAGCATGGCTAATGGTAAGGAATAATAGGAGCGATAGTCCAGAATATTTGGAGGGTCAACATTTCTCCTGACTTGAAAAGACTTCTCAGTTTAAGAGGTGACGAACAAGTTTGACTGAAAAAGGGTCATCCTGTGGACCCTATCTACACAAAAGCTTTTCTGAACCTCAGCACTAACCCCAATGGCATGGAAGAAAGCGCCATAACAGAGAGATATCAAAAAGGGAGAAGAGAGCTAGAAAAGAGTCACACTATTTCAGACTATGCTACATAGATCTGGTACATTGGGTTAAGAGCAATAAGGAGGCAGGATCAGCATAGCAGGAATGGCCTGGGCAAATGAGAGAATTTCCTAGGCATAATTTTGTCATATCCTCGTCTACGCAACTATTAAAGGTGAAGAAGCCCTTGCCCCTTCTGCATCTTGCCTCTTTATATGCCAATATGCCAGCCCCTGTGTGGTTTTCATGCTGCTGAATCTTAAGACCCTACAAAGAAAAAAAATGCTTATCTGTAAGCCACCCTTATACCAACTAAGCCCTTTGTTTTTCCATTTTGTGAAAACTATGTGCTGACTAGACTTAATGACATTCTATGGAAACGGGAGCACAGGCTGCCATCTAGTGCTTTTTCAGAGATGTACATAATGTTTCCTGAAAGGAAAGATTTATGGTCAGTGTCATAGCATGGCAAGCCGAGTGCCTTCTTTCCACAGCAACTGTCTCAGAGCTGAATCAAACACATTCCACCAGAAGGCATGTCGGTCGGTAGCCCAGAAATAAATGGAGGTCTCTTACCAGCTGTGGATTTGTGCCATTGGAAAGAATATCCAGTAAGTCAGCAGAGGAAATAAAGTAAAACCTGGGGAAGGCCAACCGCTTTGTGTCTAAATACTCAGCCAAAGCTTTTTCACACAAAGACAGTCTAGAAAAAATGAAGCACAGAATAAAGATATGTTTAAAATGAAGAAAACAAAACATGTATTTTCCCCAAGTACATCCTTTCCAAATTCTTCTTTTATGAGGTAATTATTTTGGGAGTTTGTTAAAAAGCCAATTGTTGGATCCAAGGACATATATGTACAGTATGATATATGTATGTAGAGCACATATGCAATATACATTTGTGGCACAAAAACTGCATTTTTTAAAGTACACAAAAAGGCTTTCGGTATGCAAGAACGTAAAAGTTAAATAGAATTAAATCTAGAGTAGATCCTCTGAATGAATGGAAATTGTTAAACACTTATGCAAGTTCAATTCGATTCAGTTGAATCTATTCTAATCGGAACTAACAATTGTATTTAGCCCATAATGTATGAAATAGGGAATGTTTTTAAATGTTCCTTAAAGAGATGCGGCATATGTATAATTATTTAAAACCAGACTTAACTTCAGGTAGAGAGAGAGCTAGAAAGAATGTAAGACCAAACCCTGTAAATAAAAGCAGCCTAACAAATTTACCCTGACTGTTTCTTATGTACCTGTTTTGGATATCTTCTAGTTGTTCGTAAAGACCAGGTTTGTTGGTTGCTTCTACCACATTTGGTGTTTTTTCAGCAGCACAAGTCAGCTCTTTAAAGTCAGCATCAATTCCTTCAAAGCGTTTAGAATCCTATAAGATGATAAGACAGAAGTCCTGCTGGTTGGTTACAGTTATCATATTCCCCTTTGTAGGAGTGCTACAATACAACTATTGACACTATATACTGGTTCAAGAGTCTCTTTTAAGTGTCAAGGTTTCTTCCCAGAGAATTGAATTCCTGGAAATTAAAGGCTAGTGGGATGCTGAGATGTCTGCCATACAGATCTACGAATGCCAGAATTCCCTCGTAAACCAGTTTAAGTCTATAGTATAGATCTCCCTTAATTAAACAATAAGAGCAAGCCATGTTGGCTCAGGATTATGGAAGACACACTCTAATTCAACAGTATTGGAGAAACATGATGGAAGGTTGTTCTAGAAAAAGCAATTCTGTAACTCTGGTTTTTTGGGGATTGCTTTGGGTGTCAGTGCCATGAGGCTTCTTGAATAATTACAGAATTGAAGAAGCAGGACTCAAAGAATAGCACCCAACTTTATGTAACTGCCCTCTGAAAGAAGGGGAATCACCTCAGTGTTTCCCGCCAAAAGGAAACAGGGTTTTTACCTCAGGAAGCTGTGCCCGGATATCTTCTGATCCAATGAATATACTTTCCAAATGAGACCATGTCCGCTGAACCTCAAACCAGATGGAAATAACAGAGTCTGCCGTAGACAGCTTCCTCTGCCAGAAAGACACTTCCTCCAGGAAGAAAGCAATGTACTTGGAAGTCATCATGTTCTGCAGCTGGACTTGGTTGTCTTCAAGGACCTCAATGAGTTCTTCATCAGATTTCAAGAGTGAGACATTCGTGCGGGAGTGAGGTTCATATTGGAATTCCATGCTGGACCAGGTTGTGTTCAGTTCTTTCACAACCTTTTCCATGCTCATTTCTTTAACAGCTTTGTCCACTATGCTCCGAACCTCATCTTCGAAGTTATGCAAGTTGAGTTTGAGCAAGTCAGCCAAGGTGGTGTCTGCATCCATTATGAACTGCACACCCGTGGCTTGCATCAGTTGGTTCCAGTGCCTCTCCCGGATGGCAGGATTCTGCAGTTCTGACACGGCCCTCAGCGATGTCAGGATGTTTTTCACTCTGTTGTCCAGCCCACTGAAAGCATCCCAGGCCCTCATTTCTTTATCCAGGTTCCGAATGTCTTTAGCAAACTTCTTGCACTCCTGTTCCATGTTTTCAATATTAATATCTCTCCATTTTGTAGTCTCCCAGTCATTCATGCTAGAGGTCACGATGGAGACCATATCCCAGAGTTCTTTAAGAAGGCACACTTCCTTTCTGCACTGCTTGATCTGCTTGTAGTCTGGAACACTGATTTCAAACAATTCGGCTGATTCATAAATCGAGGCCATGGTGACTTCCATTTGCTTAAGCTCAGTGTGGGATGCATCCAACATTTCGTAGGGATTTATTGCATCAAACCTAAAAGGCAGGTTTTAAACTTGCTTTCATCATGAGAATATTTTCTTCCTTATAAGATACTAGGCCCCCAAATAGTAATAAGGTATGCAATGAAATGGAAGTAAAAAATGAGATGCCTCTAACTACAAATTTTAAGGGGAGAATATACTGTAATAATCTCTGAAGTTAATCCTTCTCAAGATTTCCAGCCCTGACTTACCTGCCCATCCCACTCCTAGGGAGTTTCTAGATGAGGCTTTTATTGTGCAAGTACATCACCTCCTTCAGAGAAGTTAATGAGAAATCCAGGTGACAACAAATCCATCTCCAGCCCTCCCCCCCCCCGCCCCATTTTCTCATTTTTCTCAATCTCTTCTTCCTCACCAGAGAAATCTGTTAAGGAAAAAATGTGGAATTACTTTTAAGTTGTGAACTCTTTGTCTGGAAGGGCCCCTGCTCCTCCTCATGTGCACAAAGTCAAAATAATATCTCAACCATAAACTTTGAACATTATTTCTCAATCCTTAGACTGAGCAATAATCAGGGACAAAGAACTTTCGGTGGTTTCAAGGACTGCAGACTGATCTGATCTGTTCATCTGATGAGTAAGCTATAGTCTTCAAAAGCTTATAGCAAATAAGATGCTTAGTCTTTGAGGCACTCCAAGATGCTTTGCTGTTTTTTTCAATGAAACTGACATACTGTAGAGATAGATTTTTTTCAGCATTTAAACTACCTTAAGGAAACTGACCGATGTGCAGGTCAATGTAGAAAAAATATTTGAAAGAAAAGAAGAAGAAAAAACCTGATTGAAGAAAGGGATATACAATGTCACCACGTTAGCAATTTTTGGCCAAAGCCAAAGAAAAATAAAAAAGAAGGAAGACGTAAGCATTGAGATACCTTAAACACTAACTGCTATATTTTAAAGTGTGCTTTTGTTGACAAGTCCACTTCCTCAGACATAAGACTGGGACTATATGGCAAATTTCCCCTTCATGGATTGCTGCCTTGTCGTGGTGAAGGGGCTTGATTAATTCAGAGAAGCTATGGGCTATGCCATGCAGGGACACCCAAGACGGACAGGACATAGTGGAGAGTTCTGACTCAACGTGACCCACCTGGAGCAGGAACTGGCAAACCACTCCAGTATCTTTGCCAAGAAAACTCCATAGACAGAAAGAAAAGGCTAAAAGATATGATGCTGGAAGATGAGCCCCTCAGGTCAGAAGGCGTCCAACATGCTACCGAGGAAGAGCGGAGGACAAGTACAAGTAGCTCCAGAGCTAATGAAGTGTTTGGGCCAAAGCCAAAAGGACATTCAGCTGCGGACGTGCATGGAAGTGAAAGGAAAGTTTGATGCTGCAAAGAAAAATACTGCATAGGAACCTGGAATGTAAGATCTATGAACCCTAGTAAGCTGGATGTGATCAAACAGGAGATGGCAAGAATAAACATTGACATCTTGGGCGTCAGTTAACTAAAATGGATGGGAGTGGGCGAATTCAATTCAGATCATTATCATATCTACTATTGTGGGCAAGAATCCCTTAGAAGAAATGGAGTAGCCCTCATAAATAAATAAATAGTCAACAAAAGAATGGGAAAAGCTGTAATGGGATACAATCTCAAAAATGATAGAATGATTTCAATATGAATCCAAGGCAGACCTTTCAACATCACAATAATCCAAGTTTATTCACCAACCACCAATGCTGAAGAGGCTGAAATTGACCAATTCTATGAAGACTTACAACACCTTTTAGAACTGACACCAAAGAAAGATGTTCTTCTCATTATAGAGAACTGGAATGCTAAAGTAGAGAGTCAAGAGATAAAAGGAACAACAAGTAAGTTTGGCCTTGGAGTTCAAAACAAAGCAGGGCAAATAGAGAACAAGCTGGTCATCACAGATGCTCTTTTCCAACAACCCAAGAGGCGACTCTATACATGGGCATCATCAGATGGGCAATACTGAAATCAGATTGATTATGTTCTGTGCAGCCAAAGATGGAGAAGCTCTATACAGTCAGCAAAAACAAGACCTGGAGCTGATTGTGGCTCTGATCATCAGCTTCTTATAGCAAAACACAAGCTTAAACTGAAAAAAGTAGGAAAAACCACTGGGCTAGTCAGGTATAATCTAAACCAAATCATGGTTTTCAACTTTGAAAATCATGACTCAAGGAACAACAAAAGCTCAGGTGCACACATGTATTGTGTGGAGAAAGACACACCTTCAGTCCCTGGAATTCTCATATAGAACTGGAAATGAGAGGTTTGTGAGAGTTGCTGCTGCTGCCAGCCTGCTGAGACCAGCAACAAACAATGTGTGGTGAAGGAAGTTAATATCAGTCTTAGCCAGTACAGCGAATGAAGGATGGGAGTGGACGTTGTAGCTCAGCAACATTTGAAGGAACACTAGTAGATCAACTCTGGTTGAGGTAACAATGAACTAGATGGACGAGAAATATGACCTGGTATAAGGTAATGTTGCAGTTCCTAGAACCTGCCGAATATCAGACTTGGGGTAACAACGAGAAAGCCAATTATGCCTATGAGGTCAAAACACACATATAAGCCAATATTCACTCTTCAGTGAGTCATCTCGAAAGATGCCTCAGAAGGAGGATTGTTTCTAAAACTTAAGAATTTTGGGGGGGAGCAGCGATTACAACTCCCAGACTCCCTGAACTAACATGATCGGTAACCATGCGAGGGGGTGTGTGTCTGATTCTGTGATTTGTAGCACAAAAATGTAACTGTCCCTAGGAGGGCACCAAAGGTTATTACAATAGGTACTGGAGTCTACAGTACAGGGAACAGACATGTCTGACTGGGTGGCCTTTCTTATTATGCTGGCTCTATCTCGCCTCACCAGCCAAGGCGAAAAGGGAAGGAAATGCTTCTACAAAGTGAACATGCAAGCTTTCTTTCTTCTCTGGAAAAACAACTTCCCCAACCTGAATGGTGCCTCTTTGCGAAACCTTTCTCTAAATCTGTGCTGCTCCACATCAAACGCAGCACACTTTTTGCGAAGCATTGCCACTTCGTTTGCCTGCAATGGCGCCACATGCTGCTTCACAGTTATTGCTAACTTCTTCACATTGTTCCATTTTTCTGGCAGCTCCTGGAAGCAAAACAAGAAACAAAAAAGCAGAGACGATGGCGAAGAGTCCCCACGCGACCCAACATGTCTCAAACCTATCTCTGTGTGGCGTACAAGAAGAGGAAAGGCCAGGTTTTCAACCAACCACAGCTTAAATGTAAACATTTTATATTCTAGAATAGAGAATTGGCACATTATTTAATTAAATACAATAAAATATTGAGCCTGGTCTAAAATCCAAGCAGCACATACACAATCATAAAAAGCAACTTTAAAAACAAGCTTAAACAGGAGCAGTCAATCCTGAAATGCAACAAAATTAAATCGCCATTAAGTATAAATTGAAAAGCTGACTTGCCACAAATTCCCAGCTGTTTCTGAGAAGCAATCCCACTGATTTCAATAGCACTTAATTAGAGGTAAGTCTACTTTTGGATTCCAGCTTTTTGGAGCAAATCTCAAAACTGTTTACTGCAGAATATTTCCCCAGATTTTAGAGGAGTTGGGACACTTCTAGATTATAGAATCATATAATGATTATGCTGGAAGGGACCTACAAGGTCATCAAGTCCAACCCCCTGGTCAATGCAAGAATCCAAAACAAAGCATATCTGAGAGACGGTTACCCAATTTTGGGCATTAGACGGGACACTGCCATATTTTTCCGTGTATAAGATGCCCCCATGTGTAAGACGCCCCCCACTTTTCTAACCCAAAATTAAGAAATCTAAGTGGAGCTTAGCAAATGCAGGGTAAAAAGTATCAAAGTGCTGCAGGACGGTTTTGATCCCTGCTTTTTAAGTCTCACGTGGGCTTAGCAAAAGGAGGGGGAAAGGGATCAAAGCAATTCCATGACTGCACAATCATTTTAATCCCTTTCCCCTTTATACAGCCATGGGATTGCTTTGATTCTTCCCTCCTCCTTTTGCTAAGCCCCATGGGACTTAGCAAGCAGAAGGGAAAGCAGGGATCAAAGCGATCCTGCAGCACTTTGATCCCTGCTTTCCTTTTGCTAAGGCTTAGCAAGTGGAGGGGAAAGCAGGGATCAAAGCCCTGCAGGATCACTTTGATCCCTGCTTTCCCCTCCACTTGTTTTTTTTCTCCTCAGCTTACTTCTGTGTATAAGACAACCCTCAATTTTTAGTCTAAAAATTTTAGACAAAATTATAGTCTTATACATGGAAAAAATGGTAATTCTGCAATTGCCCTCTGACATGCAAGGAATTTTGCAGAGATGGGGCTGGAAGACATTTTGTACTTTCATTTGTGTTCCTACTGTTGTTTTCCCACTGCTGCTTCTGTCTTTTCTCATACTAAACAAAAGCAATAGAGGGAACAAAGATGGGAAAGCTGTGCAAATTCTTTTGAGGAACTCTCTGTATCTGAAAGCCTCTCTATTCACTGCTGTGATCCCTTTGAGGTATGGAAGCGTAATTTATACCCAGTCTCATCCATCTGTCCTAAAAAGAGAACCTGTAGATCTTTAGACATTGATGAATTCCCACCTCTCCTTCAGCCAGGTTGGCTAGAGCAAGAGGCCACCGTTTCCTCAGCCTTGCTCCATCCCATTCTCTTTTAGGTTTACATAGACCTCCCAACAGACTTGCCACCCAAGCATTAATCAGTTCCACACCTCCTTTAGTTTCACCTATGATTCAGGGTTAAATATAGTAGGACTCCCATATCCGCACGGGATCAGTTCCAACTCCCCCCAGTGGCCGCTGAAAAGTGTGCATTAGAGCAAATGCTATTATAATAGCTAATGCTATAAATATCATGGTCTCTGGCTCCCTCAAGTGGCCTTTTCTGCTAATGACATCATAGGAATATATTTCTCTGTTTAGAAAACCCGATAGATAGCACAGTTTCTGGCTCTCTCTAGTGGCCAGTTCTGGAAACTTCAAGATTAGAAATGTATATATTGGGAATTCTTCTTTTATTATTTTTAATATTTTCAGACCATGAATAATTGAATCAGCAGATACTGATCCCATGGATAAGGGGGCCTACTGTAATCCCTTAAACTGCTAGATCCATTTACAGAAAAATACAGTATATCTCAGTTAAACATTGAAAAACAGAATTAGAGTAGTGCCTCCACTAATCTCTTGCATCTGCCACTTATCAAAGCTATGGCCTTTCTGTGCTATATAAAAAATATGGAAGTGTTCTGGGCATAGCTGTATTTGTAGATGACTGCTATATAATTTCTTTAATCTGTTCATACTGGTGATATGTTTCTACACACCTCCAGCTGGCTATGGACTTCTGGTGGCAATTCTTGCTCATAAACCTTCAGCAGTTCAATCGTTTGTTTCAAGGGCTCAAACATCTCATTCGTGCTGGTCTGTCTATCTTTAACAGCCATCAGGTGACCCATGACATCCACCAAGCCTTCATAATCTCCTGTTTCCACTTTCTTGCTCAAACCTCTTTCCGTGATTTTTATGAATTCTTCCAGGTCAGCCAAACTAGAAAGAGAGGAAGAAAAAAAGAAACTCAGGAAGAAGATTTTCAGAATGATAGTTATTAACCTATTCTATCAAGCCGCATAGGCAAACACACAAAATAAACAAAGTAAGAACATAATTTCTAATCCTCTCCAGTCCACCACCTCTTCATATACCAAAAGCGGGGACTGGAATCATGGGACTCACTCTCAAGTCAGACTCAAGTCGCACTGGCAACTCCACTCCGGGTTTTTTTCCCCCCCAATGACTCAGATTCAACTTAGAACACAACCACTCCCTCTTTTTTTCTGGGGAAAAAGCTTGGACTTGGGGCTTGAACCCAAAGACTTGCCAACTTCCCTGATTTACACAGAGAGACACAAGGATTATGAGAATCAGTTTTGGAACTGGATTCTGAGTTCTAAATTGAAAAACAAAAACAGCCAGATAGACCCAAAACAAAATATCTTTGGTATGCCTTCTTTTACAATTATAGATGAAAGCACATTAAGTGTTTTCAGACAAGACCTGACTGAGGAAGTCTTTTGTATTTGAGAAATAAGTGTTGAAAAGAATCTTGTGCTGAAGTCCTGAAGACTCACCACAAAACAAACTAATTTCCAAACTGAAACGTCTGTTTCTGTCCTTAGAAACAGAACTCACTTCTCTAAATAATCTTCTTAAGTGTCTACATAATATATCATCTAAGTAAGAATTGTGCCTTTGTATGACATTTTCTCTTGTTGCTACTAAACAGGAAAGGAACAAACTTACAGAGAACAAATATATTGGTTGTTGTGGGGGTTTTCTGGCTCTTTGGATGTGTTCAGAACATGGCCAAAGAGCCTGAAAAACCCACAGCAACCATTAGATCCCAGCCGTGAAAGCCTTTGCGAATACAACAAATATATTATTATTTGCCATAGTACTGAAAAGGAAGTGCCACATTTAGAGGCAGAATGCCATCGACCGAGTTCAGAACAGTACATGTGAAAGAGAAATCTTTGCATTATTCATTACTTCATAGCCCGGTTGCCATTATCATTGCTCTGATTCATTGCATGCCACATTATTATGTTGCAAAGCCATTACTAATGGGCCAGATAAATATAGGAAATAGTCTTAAGCTCTCCCTAGTGGCCAATTTTGTTACTGAACCTTGGAAATATTTCTAAAAATACAGAAAACATAATTAAATACACTTTCCTTGTCACTTCCAATTTTTATGCAAAAAAATCCTTTAAAATGGCTTAATGGGCTTTTTCAGAAGCAACATCAAAGAAACTAGAAAACATTACTTGTTATACCTAATTAGTAGCTGTGTATACTGACCCTTAGCTCAGCCCATGTTCAAACATGGGCATATATTATATTCTATATATCAGGACACACTTCACCTTGTGACTTACTGAAGACACTCCTACTTGATCTGTGTCCATGTCAGTACTGGTGTACTGATAGCTCTCAGGAGGGGAGGGCATTTCTGCAAATGGGGAAACGCAAATGGCTATAACTTGGAGGTGGTGGTTACACAGCACCATCAAAATTATTTTTGACAGAATCATTTGCCCACCACCATCACACAAGAAAAAAAAAGAAACAGTGGACAGCTATTATGAACTTTGGCAGTGACATCACAACATCAGCACTAAGCACTTAAAACCCAAAACCCATGAAGGAATGCAGACATTCATCCACATCCACAAGCACACTCAGTCTAGCAGTACTGTATAAGTAATAATAACTTTTAAAAGAAAGAAAACAATTCAAGGGTGCAAAGCTAACATGCTGCAGAAATGCAAGTTCTTTGCTTTGAAGTGCTGTTAAGCAAAATGCCACCGAAAGCAGCTGCAAAGGAATATATGATCCTACAACCTCAGGCAAAGACTCTCCCAAGTCCCTCCATGGTTGGAATCTGCAGGAGAGGTCTTAGGCTTCGTTGGGTGAATGAAAATACTGATGTGTCTATCTCACTGGGCGCCGTATTAGCATCTTCCCCACAAAGCACCTAAGTTCCTCTTTACACCTTTCCTTCTTTCAATAATGCTGTGTCTTTTTAATTTTGATATTTGTGTTGATCTTTTGTGTTTAGTATGAGAGATCTATGAAAAGTGCCACTCCATCCAGGGAATGCCAGCACCCCTCAGGTCTTCCCTCCAAACACTGGTGACTCCTATGATACACAAATATCCCTGATTCAGTTAGGGCTTGGGCACTGCATTAAATACAGTTCACATGCAAACTAAAAAGTAATTTTGTGCTTCCTTGTTACATTACTTTTAGTGCAATATGGTAACTACTGGTTAGACTACTCACTACCCTAAAAGTAACTAGTAATAAGCAATGTTACTCAAAACTATTTACTTTCAAGCGCTGGCTGCAGAAAGTCAGCTGCTGGGAAGCCCTGGCAGGAGAGAGCCATTGCTTTATAGCCCTGCTTCGGGGCTTTCCAGAGACATCTGGTTAGCCCCTGCAGGAAATTGGATACCATAGTAGATGGACTATGGTTTGATCCAGCAGCCTCTTATGTTCTGAAGAAATAAAATATGAATTAATCAAATATTCTCAACATCCTTCTGAAGCACAGCAGTGAGCCAGCACCCTTTATCTTTTCAGTACTGAAGAAACAATATAAATTTTTTATCTGTCAAAACATACCCTTTCTGCTCTCAGAAAACTGAAAAAGATCACTCTTTTTCAAAATGTTATCTATGGCTCAAAATTATGCAAATGGACATTTAACTTTTATGGATTGCTTCCTAACATTTCTTGAGAGTATTTAATTATATCTTTTATTTCTTAGAACTGTTCATATGCGCAATTCAGAACCTAAATGGGATCCGCAACAATGTCATTAAATACTTCCATTGCTAGTTTGAAACTGCTTTCTTTCTTGCCAACACTCACAACCGTGCTTTGAAGTGCCAGGACTAATTATTGCACCAAAACTAAAGCCAGTGACTAATCATTTAATCACCGTCAACATGATTAGAGAAAATGCAGCATAGCCTTAAGGGCAACAGTTGGAAATACCTTATAGCCTTTTTTTTTCAGTTTCATTTTGGATAAAGTCAGAAATATTTATTTATTACATTCAGAATTATGGGCATAACCCCCTGCCTGAAAGGATGTGAAAACAAAACATGCAAGACAGCCAGGCAGGAGCAATTCCTGGATGGGTGGAAGGACTGCTTTAAGAGAGATCATTCCCCATGAAGTGACTCTCTTCAGCACAGTCAGACAAGATCCTTTCTCACTGTCTTGACGACACTCTCAATTTTCTTTGAGATGGTGTCACTAGAGATTTGTTGGCATTTTCCAATATATGTGTCCAACATACAGGCTGGACATGAGGGAGGCTGAGAGCTTAACATTCCATGTTTCGGTGCTTCCTCTGTTGGCTCTCCAGGGCACAGATTCCGGTGGAGAGTAAAGCCAATTCTGCCTTTCCTTTTTTTTTCCAGCCCAGCTGGATGAGTCTTCCAGTGACAATGACCCAGACATTCCCCAAACCTGAGAAGGGAGAGGACTTGCTGGATCCTCAGACTCTGGATAACCCCCCCCCCCAAAAAAGGCCAAAGAGGATAAACTCCTGGAAGAAGGTGGCTCCATCCTTCAGCTTGTGAAGGAATCTGGATGTCTTGCCAGACTACGAGGATGTTACTTGATGAAGGCATGACCCCAAGCAGAGTGCCAAATCCTGCCTGTCTTGTATACTGCCCTTTGCTGCTGACTCCTTTCTATGTAAGGCTTTCAGAGTCCTTGCCCCAGTCTACACAGGGCGGCTTTTCTTTTAAAAGCATATTGTCTACTTGCTGTTTTTAGCTTTCGAATATTTTCTAATGATGTGAGCCACCTTGGCTCCCTTTTGCGAGAAAGGGGGGGGGTAGAGATATTTTAAATAAATAAACAATAAGCACAGCAAGAAATCAAACTCCCAACCCAGGCATCTAACTCACTGAGCTATCTAGCCCAAAGTACAATAAAGACAAAGCCAGGGAAAAAACGGTGAAGCCCACTCTCAGCTATCAATAAAGTGCTCCTGTGTTTTAGGTAGTCAGCATACTTTTCCATAGTTCAGTTGGAGGAAAGTAGAGCGGGTGGGAAAGGAAGGTGGGAGGGTGCTCATCTCCCACACATGCTCCTTTTTATATGAAACATATTCCCAAACTCAGCATCACGCATGAACAAGGATGATTCCCTATCGTAGAGTTTAGCCCTTAAGAACTTTTTAACTATGTGAAAACTATCAAATGGTGTATCCTCTTTGCTTTTAAACGACCTTTCCTCAGAGATAAAAGTATCCAATTTCTTTGGCCTGTTCTGTTAGGTCGTCCATTTCTTGAACCACTATCATTTTCACAAACCTCATGGAAACCTGTCTAACCCTTTTACTGTACGATGCTGTTTAGAAAAAGGAATGAAGTATTCCAAGTGCAGTCTCTGGAACAAATCACTGTTATTAATTTCCAAACATCTTTGACAAAAGGCATGGTGTCCAAGAAGCCCCTCATAATTAAATTGACACACAAACAAAAACTGCATTCTGCTAAAGCCCAGTTAATTAGTAGCCTGCTTAACAAGCTAGATCAGAAGAGAATGTGACACCTTCAAGGAATTTTGAACCAAGCATAGAAAAGAGCCCATGCAGTAGGACTTTATTGAAAAAGAAAAGCTGTCCAGGATTCATGGTACAATTACCTGAACTGTGTCCTGGAATCAGTGAGGACTGGTCAATTTGGACAGCTACCTCTGTGTTGAATAGGAAGGGTAACAGAGAGACAAGATTTCTTCCCCTAGTGCAGGATCAAATTGGTAGCGGGGAAGTCAACCGAACCAAGATAAATAAATATTTTCAGTTTGTTTAGATGTTCCTTGGTCTCCCTTCCGTTGGCCATCCTTCTCCTCCTAATCCTGGTGGGCACTAACTGCAACTGCCTATGACTCAAGTCACATCCAGACGTCTAGCCACGTAAAACCTTTGGGAGTATATAAGTAATGCAGCAGAGATACAGTGGTACCTGTGAGTCACATGATCAATGAGGTGTTGTTTGAACATCAAGCTCCACCTCTTAATTATACTCAGAAGAGATGCTTTGAAAGGGCGGGCATCAATTTTCATCCAGCTGTCAAACACATTGACTGGCTCCAGGTGACTCACTTCCTCGTAGATCTTCTCATAAGAGTCTATTTGTTCTCTGAATTGTTGAAGTGTAGGAGGGGTCTCTGGGACACCATCCTCAACATGGGCCTCTATTTCATCTGCTGTGAGGACATGACCATACAAAAGGAACTGATGCATGAATTCCTTCCTGTCATCCACATAGAGATAGGAGTAATGGTCAAAGGAGCTCTGATAGTTAGAACAGGCTGATATCATCTTCTGAACCCGTTCCAACAAGGTATGGCGCATATCAGCAAGCTCGGCCATTTCCTCCATGTCATCCTGAAGAGAGGAGAAAAATGAAATGTTTTGCTAATTAGCAGGGCTGAAATAGGAAAGTGCTCAGAGTCAGCATAGGGGAATGGTTGACAAAAGGCAAGACCTGATAATGAGGAACAGTGCTGTGTCCTGCAAGTCTGGGCACCAGGGAAGAGACTCTGAATATATCATTGATAATCGCTTCAACTATATCATAGAAACCATCACTGGCACCAGTATCCAAAGAAGGATGGAATATCATCTTAGGAACCAATAGATCAAGCTGCAATTTGAAGAGGGGAGCAAGGCCTAGTCTGGAATCTGAAACACAAGAAGAGAAGTGACTGGGTTTTAGACAGTGGCTATTAGACAACCCAATGGAAAACACCAGTCAATACAGACATCAGCATAATTTCAAAGATTACCTTTTTGAAACTTTTTTTCACTTAAACGTCTTGTTTTTGCCTGTAGCAAAAGTACATTGAGTTGTAGGGAACAGTAAAGTGTTTCCATGGGCAAGAGTGATCCTTAACTTTGTTGAGTGACCCAATATACATCCATTGTATATACATTGTTTAATGGCCTATCAACCCTGGCCATTTTACTGTCCCCACAACACATAATGACAGCAACAGGAAACCCATCAAAATAAATGAAAAAGTAACTTGATTGAAGAAGAGCAAGTTCCTTCACCTGTATTTTCCAGCAGGTACTTCAGTGAACATTCAATGGCATTAAAGAATCCATCCAGGACAATCTCATCCACATGCTCCAGATAGGCTCTCCAAGCATCAGAAGCTGGATCTGCTGCAAAAAGTCTCAAGTTTTCCTAAGCATGAAGAAGTCACAGACAAAAAAAACAGTTGGTTGGAATACATCTCAGCACCACACAAAAGCTCTGGTGGTTATACCAGCCAATATGGTCATCACAACAGACAGCTCTGCAGGAGGCATTTAAAGAGATATGAACTAGGCCACAGCCATCACTTCACAAATTTTTAAAAAAATCTTGGGACCTTCTGTGGACCTACAGTCCATAGAATTCAAAGAGGGTGTACTTTCTTTTTCATATGACTGTATGTTCTGCCGCAGAACTACAATCTCTGTTTTTTCTCCCATCCCTCTCAAGTTGGGAACTTTCCAGATAAAACACCTTCTATTACTGCACCAGCAAAGCTTCTGCATCACCTGGTATACTTTACATCAGGAGCGAAACTGAAAAAGTCCTGAGGATAAATTTACTGCTAACCTTCGCAAACAGTAGCCATAAAAGTTGTTTTGCATTTTTCAGGATGTTATAGAACCCTGGTTCCCAACCCTAGATCCCTAAGATATTCTTGGACTGCAGCTCCCAGGAGGCTTCACCACTAGCTGGGCCAGCAAAGGGCTTCTGGAAATTGCAGTCCAAGGATGTCTGGGAGCCCAAGATTGAGAACCACCACTATAGATGTAACTTGGTTGCAATGAGGGTCTGAGCATGCAAAGGACCAAGCCAAATATATTACATTAGAAACTGAATTCTGTTAGTGTTCTGAAGGCAGACACTCATGACACAGCATCATATGTGCAAATGAAACCTGCGCTTAACTCAGTGACCAATCACAAAGACGAAAGAAGTCAATTTGCAAACAGAGGATGTGAAAAGCTCCAGCTGTGACAGTTACACATTTTTAGCACTTCAGGACTCTCTCTTTCTAATTCCATCCTAACTGTAACATACAGTTCTCCCTCACTAGTTAGGTACTATTGAGCTGTCCAGAAGGCTGGTCTCTTCCCAGAGCTTACTGTCCAGTCAAGAGCCAAAACCAAACTGACTATGCTGCATATTGCTTTAGTATGGGTACCAGAAATAATTCATTAAGCACAGCTTGATTCTGCCACGAGACATCTGGAGTTTTTACCTCGCCAATTGTTTCTCACACTTGTAAGTTCTTTGGAGGCATGCGAGCTACTCAGAACAGAGCTGCCTCACAGCAAAGAGAGTAGTGTAGCTTCTTTGGTGTACTGCATACAACCCCCAGGTATTCTAACCCTCTTTTATCCCTTTATAGGTTCCCACAATGCATTTGTCACTACAGTCTAAGCAATATGTACAGATTAACATATTTTTCTTTAAAGTGGTTGAATCTTATCCAAACTTTTAACTACATAAAGAAAGAACAGTTATCTTTCAAAGCACAGTACCAGTATTCTTCTGTTTAATGTCAATAATATTAATGTATCAGTGTGACGTTTCATACACATGCCACATTCCTGCAACAGATGCAAGAAAGCATGTCTGGTGAAAACTGTTCTTTCATTTCTGACTCACTGTTACTCCATCCTTTGTTCATAAATGCAGATGTAAATGTACATTAAAGTGGCAACATACCCAAGGTACTTCAGGTGTGTACTTCCCATGTGAATGTTTACATGTGAGATTACCCTGACTTTGCCATGAATCTAGGAAAAAGCAGTGGCATTACACAAATTTGGCTAGGTTTTTGCAGGGAGGGAGAGGACAAATACTTGCAGATAGCATTTTTCAACAGCATAAGTTACTGCTGGTAGAATTGCTTCATTATAACTCATTTATGTCAAAACATACACTTACTACCTTGATTAAAAAATGAATCTTCTGCCCAGAATCTGTAATGAGTTGGTAGTGTTTGTTCAGTCTCTCATGTTGATCATCTAAGTACAGCAAAGATTCCTTTTTCCCATCTTTTCTTTCATAAACCGGGGAAACCCAAGACTTCATGATATTCTGAATTTCCTCAATGTTATTTTTGGCTTTCTGGAAATTTTGCTCAAGATCTCGAACACTGTCAACCATGGATGAAACACGATCCAAAAGACCTTCCAACAACAGAAAAAATGGAGGATAAATCAAGAAGAATTTAACAAGTCACACCCAGTCTAGAGAATGTTAAAAGTTCATTGATGCCTGAGTTATTATATACAGTATATCACAGTAGTACACCCCCTCACATTTCATAAATGTTTTAGTATATCTTTTCATGTGACAACACTGAAGAAATGATGCAACACACAGCCATTAATGTCTAAACCGCTGGCAACAAAAGTGAGTACACCCCTAAGTGACAATGTCCAAATTGGGCCCAACTAGCCATTTTCCCTCCCTGGTGTCATGAGACCCGTTAGTGTCACAAGTCTCAGGTGTGAAGGGGGAGCAGGTGTTCTCACTCTCACTCTCTCAGACTGGTCACTGGAAGTTCCACATGGCACTTGATGGTAACGAACTATCTTAAGATCTGAAAAAATGAATTGTTGCTCTGCAGAAAGATGGCCTAGGCTATAAGATTGCCAAAACCCTGAAACTAAGGGGCAGCACGGTGGCCAAGACCATACAGCAGTTTAACAGGACAGGTTCCACTCAGAACAGGCCTCGCCATGATCAACCAAAGAAGTTGAATGCCCGTGCTCAGCATCATATCCAGAAGTTGGCTTTGGGAAATAGATGTATGAATGCTGCCAGCATTGCTGAAGAGGTTGAAGGGGTGGGAAGTCAGCCTGTCAGTGCTCAGACCAGACGCCTCACACTGCATCAAATTGGCCTCCAGGGCTGTCGTCCCAGAAGGAAGCCTCTTCTAAAGATGATGCACAATAAAGCCTGCATACGGTTTGCTGCAGACAAGCAGACTAAGAACATGGATTTCTTGAAATATGTCCTGTGGTCTGATGAGAGCAAGATAAACTCATTTGGTTCAGATGGCATCAAGCATGTGTGGTGGCAACCAGGTGAGGAGTACAAAGATAAGTGTGTCATGCCTACAGTCAAGCATGGTGGTGTGAGTGTCATGCTCTGGGGCTGCATGAGTGCTGCCAACCCTGGGGAGCTACAGTTCATTGAGGGAACCATGAATGCCAATGTGTACTGTGACATACTGAAGCAGAGCATGATCCCCTCCCTTTGGAGACTGGGCCAAAGGGCAGTATTACAACACAACAACCCCAAATACACCTCCAAAACGACCACTGTCTTGCTAACAAAGCTGAGGGTAAAGGTGATGGACTGGCCAAGCATGTCTCCAGACCTAAACCCTATTGAGCATCTGTGGGCATCCTGAAACGGAAAGTGGAGGTGTGCATGGTCTCTAACATCCACTAGCTCTGTGATATTGTCATGGAGGAGTGGAAGAGGACTCCAGTGGCAACCTGAGAAGCTCTGGTGAACTCTATGCCCAAGAGGGTTAAGGCAGTTCCGGAAAACAATGGTGGCCACACAAAATATTGACACTTTGTGCCCAATTTGTGCATTGTAGGGGTGTACTCACTTTTGTTGTCAGTGGCTTAGACATCAATGGCTGTGTATTGTGTTATTTTGAAGGGACAGCACATTTACACTGTTATACAACCTGTATACTCACTGCTTTACATTGTAGCCAAGTGTCATTTCTTCAGTGTTGTCACATGAAAAGATATACTAAAATATTTTCGAAACGCGAGGGGGTGTACTCACTTCTGTGATATACTGTACAATCCACTGATGTCACCAATATGCAGACGACACCCAAAACTATCTTTTCTTTCCATTTAAATCTGAGGAAGCTGTTTCAGCTCTAGATCAGTGCCTGGTGTCAGTAATGAATTGGATGATGGCAAATAAACTGAAACTTAATCCAGACAAGGCAGAGGTGCTCCTGGTCAACTGAAAGGCAGATCAAGGAATAGGGTTGCAGCCGGTGCTGGATGGGGTTACACTGCCTCTGGAAACAGAGGTGTGCAGCTTGGTGGTGCCCCTGGATTCATCTCTAAGCCCAGGTTTCAGCTGTGGCCAGGAGTACCTATGCATAGTTAAAACTAGTGCCCTAGCTGTGCCTCTTTCTTGAGAGCTCTGATTTGGCCATGGTGACACATACCCTAATTACATCTCATCTGGATTACTCTATGTGAGGCTGCCTCTGGAAAGTGTCAGGAAATTTCAGAGGGTCCAACATGCCGCAGCCAGATTGTTAATTGGATCTGTTTGAAGGGAACTTATCACTCCCCTGTTACAGCAGCTCCACTGGCTTCCAATCCATTTCTGGACACAATTCAAAGGGTTGGTTTTAACCAATAAAGCCCCAAATGTCTTGGGTCCAAGCTATCTAAAAAGATTGCTTCTCCCTGTATGAGCCTGCCTGGGTATTAAGATCATCAGGTGGAACTCACTCCCACAGGAGGCCAGGCTGGCCTCATCTTTGCTCTCCATCCACAGGCAGGCTTCAAACAGGCTTTTCCTTAGTGACTGGCAGTCCGAGAGGGGTTTTGTGCTCTGCTGCTTTTTAAACATGTTTTAGTATTGATTTTATTTTTAATATGATACTTATTTAATTCTTTTTAAATATTTGTACACTTACTGTTTTTTCATTTTTCTATACAGTATTGATATGAGCCTCCTTCGCACTTTTCAAGGAGAAAGGCACAGTAAAAAAATTTAAATGGATAAAAACAGTCCAGATGGCACTCCAACTATGAGCATATCCACTGCGGGGAAACTAGGTGTGAACTACTCCTCCTAATCCTTGCACAGGTGTTGCATGAGTGCACTGTGGTTTTGCAAAGGTACCTAGTGTGTGTTGCCTGCAGTATTTGAACTATGATAAAGCAAGGCAAGTCCTCCCCTCCATCCCATAACAATATAGTACACTGTTTCTCTCCATTGTGTTAGGACAAAGGTAACCCCATAACCATTGGCTGATTTTGTTGCAAATAAAATGACTAGGGGTGAACAGGAGGAAAAAGGTTTTTTAAATTATTATTTGGAAAGCCCCTTATTCACCCTAAAAAGGAAAGACAAGTAAGAAGAAGAGCACAGAGCTCCTTGAAGGGAAGAAAAGTGGCCAAAGCTGAAAATATCAAACTCGGAAACTAGCCTTGTCTGCTTCGTGGGCTCTGCTTTTTGCCTCTTTTCATAGGCCCTATTCCAGAGACAGAACTTACCTTCTGATTTCCAGTTTAATGTTTCTTCTGCCTCTCTCAGCTGAGCATCAATCTCTTGCAGCTGTCTCTGCACAAGGGGATATTCCACTTCCAAGACTGTGCGCAAGATCTTGTTGTACCAAGTGACCATCAGCTCCAGGTTGGCTACCAGCTTCCGGAAGGACTCTCTAGAAGAATAGATTTCTGCTGCTGTCTCAGGGATATTTTGAATCTGATCTCCTTCAAGGTAACTCACTTCTCTTAGAACCGATGCCAGCTACAAAAGAACACATTCAGATAAATCTTTGAAATCTCCTTTTTAAAAAAACATGTTTCCCTGTCTAGAATTTCTCAGACCTCAGAATCAGAGAATGGAGGTAAAGAGAGAAGACATTCCTCCCCCATTACTAAATATGTTAAACACAGTCTGTCTTTCTGTTTCAGAGCCTACCAACATGGAGGACATCTATGTCTGCTTCAGGCCTTTGCATACTATACCAGCTTTGATCACTCATATGTAAATCTGAGTCACTAAGGCATGAAATCAGGTTGTGGTTGGGGACAAGTAAGTTAATGGAGAATCATGGAGGTATAAAAGAAACACAGTCATTATGAGATTCCATATGTTGAGAGACAGCAAGCTTCTGAACACAAGGTGGTGGGTAAAAACTGTAGGGAAAGGTTGTTGGGCTTCGACATCTATTTGTGGGCTTCCTCAAGACATTGGGATGTGTACTGATGGAAACACAACACCAGAGCCCCTTGGTGTGATCCAGCAATGCTTATTGAACATTTTTACAGCCTAACGTTTCTCCACGTTGCATTGAATGTCTGAGTTTTTAATCACTTAAAAGGCTGCATCTTAGCTCTGCCCTCCAAAGACATCTTCTTCCTATAACTTGATATTATAGATGGCAATTGTTGCAACTCATGACTTAGCAAGAAAGCATCTTCAATTGGCTTACGCTGATATAAAAGGGAATAAACCTCCTGGAAAGGGGGATATTCTTTCAACTTACCTGAGGGTCAAAATTGACTGCAATCAGTTTGCTCTCTGAGTCTCGCTGGATAAGTGGTTGAGCGAGATTATATTGTGATTTTTCAGATACTGTTTGGAACCACTCCTTATAAAGCTTCTCTTGATACCTTTCAGGAAACACAACCAGCATGTAAGACTCTGCAAACCATTACACAACTGTCTAAAACACTCCTCTTCTAATAAATGCCTCAATTTGTTTGAAGCAGATCTTAAGAAATCAGTGGGCTCCCAAAGCAATGTAGCATGGAACTCTTGTTGTTCTTTCCCCATTCAAATGGAACATCATTTTTAACTACAGAGAAGCAGGTATTTCTTCTTCCTAAAAACACAGGCAATCCCTCAAGCTCTCAGTTACCCCAGAAGATTCAAAGGGAGCTGCTCAAGCCACTTTCAGCAACTTTGCTCTCACGTAATAAACGTGGGATGAGGTCTGCACTAGGCCTCACAATGGACAACTAGGTGCCTGATTCACAGCCTGTGAATTTTGCCAGGGACTATTCAGGCCAGAGTCTCACTGCGGCAATATTTTGCTATGTTGATGCAGCTATGTCTCTGTATCTGGGAGCTTCAACCACACTGGTGTTGCTCCATTTGGTCAGTTTTTCATGGGAGCAGTTTCATGAAAATATCTGAGTAGCCCGCAACTGATGCTGCCCACAAATAACGCTTTCCATTTGTCTGGCAGAACTCAGGTCAGACTCTCCTTCACGCTATCCAATAACCATGAGCAGCTCCCGACAAGCTGTGAGTCCCTGGTGGGCACTTCACTGCTTGAAGAAGATACAGAAAGAGGCCTGATAACCCTCAAAAACAGGTGGCCAAAAATCCCAACACTTTCAGCAAAGCTGTTTAATTTGTAGACAGACACATACTGTACATAAAGAACAAACACATTGCAGCCTTCTTTCTAGGAATAGCTTAATACAAAAAAAATAGCTTTTGATGTCCATGTTCAAAATCATGGAAACTGCTTTCCAGAAACAGACTACTCATGGTCAAAAACTCTTAACTTTTTCAAAGAAACACTAAGAAGGGGACAGAGAGACAAAAGAAGGAAAACCCAGTCCTCTGAAGATGCCAGCCACAGAGACTGGTGAAAGGTTAGGAAGAACAACCTTCAGAACATGGCCAAACAGCCCGAAAAACCCACAACAACCATTAGATCCCGGCCATGAAAGCCTTCGTGAATACATAAAACACAGAAAGCTGTATTGCACGGAGAAACTGCTGGACAAGCAGATGCTGTATGGCCAGAAAAAGATGGACAAGAAGATTCATCCCCACCACCATGGACCATGATGTCCCAGCCATTTTTCAGCAGTGCAGGGCTCTCTCCACTCCCTTTCAATCCGCTTTTAAATGAATGGAGAATTTATCCACTTGAATTGTGAGAGGTGTTCTGATACAAAGCATATGGACAACGTCCTAGGTGAGAGTGTCAAAGTCCCCACCAGCCATTTTAAAAAGTAGGTTCACACTCTCGTTATTCTTGTGAATTAAGAACCACTCCCTTTTACTTGAGGGTACGGACATATGATGCTTAGAGAGTCCTTGGCAGGAGTGGAATTCCCCTTCCAATGTTTAAATCTATAGGAATGAAATTCCCACCCCACTCCCAAGATGTAACATGTCTCTGTTACTCAAATAGGAGAGGAAAGCTGCCAAATGCAAAAAAATATACATGGCTGGCCAAGGAGCAGAAGCCCACCACCCACCAAGAGCCCAAGAGGCAACAGAATGGGTTATGTGAGGTGAACTTCTGTTCTCCTCCAGGACAATTGCTTCCCTTTGAATGCAAAGAGAAAAGTAAAGAGTTTTTTTTGGGGGGGGGACCTAAGCACAGACCCATGAATACATGGGTACGTGAGAGTGCTGCATTGGGGATCCCAGTCCTAAGGAACCAGACTTACTTTTCTATCAACTGCATGAGATCTTCATATTTTTGCACCATGATTTTGCCTTCAGGAGAATCCAGGCAACTGTCACTAGGACACAACAAAATAAATGTCATTATTTACTGATAGATATTATACTTATGCCAAGATTTTAAACATACCCTCTTGTTTTTAACCGTACACTGTGCTTCTCTAGACTGAAAGGCACAACTATAAACTGTTCTGTCAAACAAGTATCTGTCTGAGAGCCAAACTATACATGAGGTTTTTCACACTGTTTATGTTCACAAACATTTTCTTTCATGAATTGTCAACAAGGGGAATGAATCTAGTCATGTTTGCCTTGGACCTGACCTTTCTACATCTCTCCGTCTTCCTGTAACATACTGAGGTCCAAAGCAGCAGTATTCTGGTTCATTAATTGCCTCTCCCTTTTGTTCTAATGTCTGAAGTCAGTATAAATCTTTTTTAAAAAGTATAAACTTAATGTACTTATATTATCATCATCATCTTAGAATTACAGAGCTGGAAGGGACTCTATGGATTATCAAGTCCTGCCCCTGTCAAGGAAGCTCATCTATTTAAAATATTCATTATCTAATTTGAGCTCAGATATGCACCAGCTGGGGTAGGATATCAGGTAATGTTTCTCACAACCTGAAAAACCCATAAATTGAAATTAATCACACAAGGCTTTAAATTATATTGTTGAAGTACATGGAAATCTATATACACTTTACAGCTGTACCTCATTAATTTCAGTTTATACCATTTTTTTATCCTGCAAAACAATTAAAGAAACCTTCTTTATTTTTCCTCCTTCCATGCTTCCCACTCAACTTAGGGGTTGACTACAGTACAAAATACCATGCATGTTGTGGTGGATTATGTACAATTAAATTCAACATATTTTCTGTTGACAACAAAACATACAGTTAATTGCAAATAAGCCCAGCTTTTTTTTTCTGGTTCTTGTCTTGCACTATCAGCAGAACCTGCTTTTTATGGGTTTGGTTTCATTTTTGCAGCAATTCCATTTTGCATTGCTTTCTGGCATGAGCAATCATTTGTGCCTGTGGAAAATAGTAATGGCAGGCCTGAGGTGGTGTTGAAGGTGTTGTCTTCAGTGCAGTGTGTTATGCTAGTGTACTGGGAACACTCCTCCTCCCTTCCCACAATCTCAGAAAAATACTTAATAGTTATTATTATTTACGACACTTTTCTTTATTACACTAACACTATGCTGCACAATCACTTTGCTGCTTTCTTAGCTTTCTTGTGTTTCTGCCTCTGATTACCATATTTTTCTGTGTATAAGACTATACTTTTGTCCAAACTCTTTAAGCTAAAAATTGAGGGTCATCTTATACATGGAAGTAAGCTGAGGAAAGAACAAAAATAACTGGAGGGGAAAAGCAAGGATCAAAGTGATCCTGCAGGGCTTTGATCCCTGCTTTCCCCTCCACTTGCTAAGCCCCACTTAGATTTCTTAATTTTGGGTTAGAAAAGTGGGGGTGTCTTATACATGGGGTGTCTTATATACGAAAAAAATACATTATTTGATTACTTAATGTAACTGCATTATATTTTTTTAAAAGGGAAATAATGGTTAGGTTTCCATTACAGACTGGTGAGGAACAAAAGTCTGAGAAAACTTTCTGTGGTTGTGAGAGGCTGACAGGTTGCTAGAGCACTTGCTCAATTTTTTTAATCTCAGAGAATAAAACTAGATGTATACATGGGGACGAATATAAAAATGAATTGTGATATTCATTGAATATTGTTGAGTCAATATACATTTCTTCCTATTCATGAGCTCTGGAGACCCCCATGAATACAAAGGGATAAATATATACCTTTTATATCTCCCCCCCCCAACTGTCATTGCAAATGGGAGGGGATTCCCTTTGGTCAGGCTTCCACTGTCTGCCTATGCCCGCATGGGATCTGTGTGGGCATAGGGAAGCCTGACCAAAGGGAAACACCACCACCACCCTGTTTGCAATGGAACAGAAGCTAGGCTGCTAGAATGGAAACAGCCTAGTTTCCATTCTGGTGGAGGTGGCAACAGAGATAGGTGGACCAGGAGGAGGCAGCAGAACAAGGTAGGGAAGCAACATGCCAGTGAGAAGAGGGTGAGGGCAGGCTGTTGAGGCGGGGGGGCAGTGAAAAAAAGACCCAACAAACCGATTCGTGGTTCATCGGATCACTTGATGATCCACAAACCAAGATGAACCACTATTTTGGCAGTTCATCCCCATCTCTTAACAGAAAACAATCTATGAGTGCCTCATGGAGAATTGGAAGTAATTATCCCACATCAGCATAGGTGTTTCTAGCCTCAATGGCTGACAGCAGAAGGTGAAAGAAAGAGCAAGGAAAGACAGGGAAGAGGGCATATCAACAACAGAGGAGGGAAGGTCGTTTGTGGCCCCAGTGATAACTGCAGTGAGTGATCTGAGGTGTGGTGTATATTCTTGCCCCAATACTAACCAGAGTAATTAAACATATGTGTCTGGACTGCAACAATGATTTAAATGCTTTGAATGAACCCAGCTGAAACTCAATTCAAAGCAATAAAGCTCCAAAGTGTAGGCACAGTCTGATGTATTTTATGAGTGTATTCCATACAGAATACTCACAGTGTATTTTGTACACTTTGTGTATACAGACATAGTGTGTTTCCCTTTGGTCATTTTTATATGCTTCTTCCACTTGCAGCCTTCAGCAGCGCAAGATGCTCAACATGCAGTTGATGGTAACATAGCCCTACCTTTGCAAGGTAAGACTGTTCTCCTATCTGAATGCACAAGCTCTAAAAGTTTGCTGTTCGCATGCAACATGAACACTGTAAAACCTCCAGTGTACTACGGAGATCTGGATGGCTGTATCAAAAAAGAATACTTTTTCTAAGCTCTGTCAGATGATATCACTAGGTCGCCCAAAGAAATACCTTTCAAGTTGACCTTGTGATATTGAACACATGGAGACCAATAAGGTCACAGAATGTAATGACAAAATAATTTTATGTGATGGCAGATGCAGATTACAGATACTCACAGGTGGCTGATATGTTTAAAGTCACTAAACGGAACCTGGATCCTGCCTCTTAGTTCTTGAGCCCAACAAATTCCTCCAGCAACCAATGGCATATTCTTGTGCACCAGTGGATAGCCTAAGAAAAGCAAGTTTTACTTCAGGCAGGAACTGCAAACAAGCCCATTGCCAAAATTGTATCAAGACTGACTCACCAATAGAGCGACAATGTAAATCTGCCAATTAAAAATATACAAATACAGCCATGTTGGGTTATAGTCTGTAGGAGAATAATATTATAGAATGTGACTATGTAGTGCAATTAAAAAAAACATGTGCATTGAGAATGTTAGTTGGCTGGATGTGATTTAACCTAGATTGTTAGGTGATATGCTTTCAGAGTGCATGTTGCACATCTGTCAGAGAACTCAGAGTCAGTTTAGTAAAGCACCTTAATGCAGATTGGGCCCACTAAGTCACATTCACACAGCTATTCAACAACAGAGTTGTGTTGGGCATGCAAGAATTAAACTGTATGCAATGATTACATCAGGGAATAAGGAAGTCTGTAGAGCTGCATACATGAAAACAAGAACTAAATTAAGCAAATAACCAGATATTGAAATATATTTGCTACATAAATATTAGGGGAAACATCACCCTGAAAAAAGGAAACTTGTAAGGCTGAAAGGGTTCTAAGATCCAAGTTGGTATTGAAAGGTTTGAGGGAGCTGTAAAATGTTTGCTCCATATTGCTGGAGGTGACAAAGTTTGGAACTAAGTCAATTGGAGTCCAGAGGATGCTACAAGACATAAGGGGAAAGTTGTTGTTGTTATTTAGTCATTAAGTTGTGTCCGGCTCTTCGTGATCCCATGGACCAGAGCACGCCAGGCCCTCCTGTCTTCCACTTCCTCCCGGAGTTGGGTCAAATTCATGTTGGTAGCTTCAGTGACACTGTCCAACCATCTCGTCCTCTGTCATCCCCTTCTCATCTTGCCCTCACACTTTCCCAAAATCAGAGTCTTTTCCAGGGAGTCTTCTCTTCTCATGAGATAACCAAAGTATTGGAGCCTCAGGTTCAGGATCTGTCCTTCCAGTGAGCACTCAGGGTTGATTTCCTTCAAAATGGATAGGTTTGTTCTCCTTGCAGTCCAGGGGACTTTCAAGAGTCTCCTCCAGCACCACAATTCAAAAGCATCCATTCTTTGGCAGTCAGCCTTCTTTATGGTCCAGCTCTCACTTCCATACATCACTACTGGAAAAACCATAACTTTGACTATGCAGACCTTTGTTGGCAAAGTAATGTCTCTGCTTTTTAAGGTGCTGTCTAGGGGAAAGAAAGAAGCCCAAAACAGGCAAGGACAATGGGAAAGACATTTCCCTAAACCCAGCCCAGCCCAGCACATCCTCCACACAAAGAAAGAAACAAGGAGAAAAAGATATAGGGATGGTAAAGATCACATCCTCTGGACTCTGAGGGATGATCATCTTGGAGTGTGGGACAAGCTGATTTGGCAAGGCAAAGAAGAGCCATGCCAGACTTAGGCATGAACTTAACACCTTTCTTGCCAAGCCTAGCACACCAAGAAGGCTTATACAAGAGCAAGATGGATTCATACACTCCCATTTCTCACCCAGGTGCCTAGACATCTGTTGGCCTGCTCCCACATAATCACATGTGAAAGACTGTCTCATGTCACTAGTTGGTCCCTTTTTCCAGTTGTCCTGAAATTCTTACCTCCTCTATATCTCCGGTTTGTTTTTAGTAAGAACTTAAAAAATGTAAACACTTCTCCACCAGTTCAGTGGAAAGAGAGAGAAAACAGATAGGAGCGAAAAAGAAACTGACAGATTTGTCCACCTCTTTGTAATCCTTCCCAGTCCCTCTAAGTACTCCTGTCAAAATCCTAAACTCAAACAGGCTCCGTACATCTAAAATGTACCAATTAAATGCTATTTTCACAATTGCTAATTGCATGAATGGCATCACATCTAGTTCAACTCTCGTACATGCAAACTATCATTTGATCTTATCTTGAATAACAATAATGCTCTGGGACAGTTTTTTCAAACAACATGTAGAAGGTTTCTATTGTCTTAGTTTAAAAATTGTTTGTTAGAAATAGACTTTAGCCTATTAAAATCCATGTCACAAAAGAAGTGATTCTTGCAATCCAATAAAGATGTGCTCTTTCACGTTGTCCCAGAATTCTCAAAGAATTTTCTATGCAGAATTCTGAATGCAGCCCACAAGCATCAATCTGGAGATCTCTAAAGGGAAAGGCCTTCCATTTATTTACCTCCGATGTTGCCACATTATCTCCTGTTGTGAATTTAAAAGAAAAGAAGAAGAAAAAGATTCTGTGGTGCTTCCTGGGAATTGTAACTCTTCAGGAGGTCTTCCCCATAGAGCTTGACAGGCAAGCAAGACTGTGACTCCCAGTGTCCTCCATGCCCAGAAGGTCCCGGCCCCTGATGGTCAGTCAATCACCCCTGCTGTCCTGTACAGTCTTTCTGTACACTACACTCTGTAGAGGGCACCTTCTGAAGAACAACAACTTCCAGGAAGCATCACAGCAGCGTTCTTTTAAAAAAAGAGAGAAAGAAAAAGTTAATAACAGAAGGAAGCACAGCAGCATCAGAGGCAAATAAGCCAAAAGCCCTTCTCAGGGTATGGGGCAAAATCCAGAGGTCTGCAGATTTGTATTTGTGAGCTGCAGACCTCTAGATTCCAAACTTCTGCTTGAAGAATTATTGGAAAATTCTGGGGCTTGCATTCTAAAACCACAAAGGAGCACACTTCCAAAATCCAGTAATAGACAATACACCTTGAGGTGTGTGTATATATTATATAATACTATATATCTTAGACTGGAGAACATCTTAGAAAACCACAAACTACACAGTTTGTGTGGGTTTTTTAACATGTTCTCCAGTCTAAGATATATAATATTATATATTATATAATATATTATAATATTAGTTACAACCTTTGCAAAAAAAAATCCTAACAGCTTAAAAACATCTTACATCTCCTCACTTTTTGCATGTATTTTATTAAATTTGGAAATTAAAACATGTTGAAATGACTAACATGTGCTGACTGGCTAGACATCTCAATTAACTGGAGCACTTGCCCACAGAGCCAGTGGTTACCATGTTTCCCCGAAAATAGACTGGGTCTTATATTAATTTTTGGTCCAAAAAAAACGCATTAGGGCTTATTTTCAGTGGATGTTTACTTTTTTTCCATGTACAACAATCTGCATGTATTCAAATACAGTCCTGCCATCTTCTTCTGGTTGCTACACAATGGTGGAGGGTGGGGCTTCATTTAACTAGGCCTTATTTTTGGGGTAGGGCTTATATTACGAGCATCCTGAAAAATCATACTAGGGCTTATTTTCAGATTAGGTCTCATTTTTCGGGAAACAGGGTAGAAGCTTCATTCCTCAAGGTGCGTCCCAAAAGAAAAGCCAGCCTATGAGGCCTTGGGCAAGCTTGATTCCAGCGCACCCGCAAAAGAAGGGACTAGTGAATAATTTCCAAGAATTTTATGAGTCAGATTCAAATTGATAACACCTAATGGTAATTATTACAAACATGTACCTAGTTCCACTTCATCCTGTATATGTTTCAGATAGATCAGTTTAGCATCATCCAGGTCTTTATCAAACATTGTAATGAGAAGATGATATTTAGCACACGCATCTGCTGCTATCAATGGCCGTTCCAAGAGACTCCCAAATATATCTATCAGCTGTCACACAAAAAGAAATAGGAACATTAACGACATACTTCCTTTTATTACACCTATTGAGAAATTTATCTAATTAATTTAGAAACACTTGGGTTGTAACAGTCAACAACTCAATGGGCAAATCCCTGTTGCATATGGGTGCACTCAATGTTGCATTTATTATCATTATGACAGCATCAAAGTATAAGTGCTATCCATGAAGCACTTTGGCTAGTGCATTATACAATTGGTTGAATTGTGTAACTTGTTATCAGGTGTAATGCCCAGCACAATTACACTGGTGTAATTTTATGTTATGCAGCAGCGAACAGAATTTCGTTCAATAAATACTATTGTTCTAGGGCTTTTTAAAAAAAGACAGCATCGCACTAACTTCCCCATATTTAGGGACAAGAGGTAGGATGTCCAGTATTGTTGGCAGTGAATGCATCCTTTGATAAATTATTGTAAAAACTTGCTTCCTTTTCCCAACTAAATATTTAGATAATTGTTCTTCTTTTTCAAACTATTCCACCCCCAGCCCTTATACTCAATAACTAATCATATCTTTTAGTGCCTTTGCTGGTGAAATAACATGAATGCAAGAAGAAAAATGGTATTCACTGCAATGTAGAAATCTGAAATTTCAAGCTATGTGGAATTTTCTTCATCAGCTAAAACTAGCACAACACTCCACTTAACCATAATTTCTAAGACAAGATAGTCAAAAATGTAGTGTCAGAACCCCAAATCAAATGTCTCTCTCTTTCTTTGAGAAGCAGCTCTGGAGAGAAAACAGCCACCTTTGTGCACATCTTGAGTTGTCTCCTGGGCTAACATTTTCTGGTAGATTTTTGACAAGTTCTCCTCCTTTCAGGACACCCGGTTCCACAAGGAGAAAATCTAAATGTCCATTTTCCTATTTTACTAAAGACTGTGAAGGGGACACTTGTCATGTTATAAATCCCCTAGCATAAGTTACAAGAACATATAGATCAGCTGCATGAAATTCATGCTGATTATAGATATAGTAGGACATCATATATCAAAGTTCATGTAATGTATCAATCATCAGCTGTAAACATCTTCAAAAGCCATAACTTATGGACAATGCTTATACAGGAAATCCACACAATTTCTTCCATCAGATGCATTTTTCATAGGATTGGGCTTTGTTTGTTTAGTATTTTTGATTTATTTTAGTAGTAACTCGTCTCTAAACCCTGCACTGAAATTTGATCTTATGCAGAATATAGCCATGAAAGCCTACGTCCAACTCAAAAGTTCAGTCATATGATACACAACTCTGTAAGGGTCAAACTAGACAAAATGCTCAGCTCACATATTAAAGCAGAGCTCACTCCCAATAGTAAAAGACAATCTGTTTTTCGTAACAAGAGCTTTTCTCAGTGTTGCATCTTACAAAATAGCTTGATTTGTTTTGTGACAAAGATGAACACCAGATCCAAGGAACTTGGGGAGAAACATGCTATGAACTTTTAAAGGTGAACAAAGTATCTAGTTTTAATTTGATCCTTAATACTTCATTACATTCTGCTGAAGCACAAATAAACAGGCACTTTTCAGATCATTTCTAAAAGAGAAAAACTGCATGTAAAGATAAGTATGATACATTTGGTACACAATGTACAGTTGTAGCACAACAAACCTTAAATGCATGTTCCACACTTGCTGCATCATCAAAAGCCTGGATAAATATGGCCCCCAGCCTTCGATCCATATCTTCTATTTTCCCCTTAAAGTTATACACATCATCTTCAAACTCCTAAAAGAACCAAGGGAACAACCATGTAAATCAGTGTCATAGCGCTAATTCAGCAGGTCTTTGAAACAACTTTGTCTGAGCACCAGACCCCCCTCAGTGTTAAGATTCTAAAACTCCATATTAACAGAAACATGTATTGTGAACATGGGACTAGGTCTCCTGGAGTCTTGAGACACCTACCATGTTGGCTACATCCAGGCAATCATATGTACGATCTGAAAATAATTTATATATCTCTTGGAATTCTTCATGCATGCTCAGAACCTGCTGACTCAGAGATTTCCCTTGTAAGCCACCAAATTCCAATTTTTCCAGCTTCTCTATGTCCAAAGAGGTCATCAGAAGATCCTAGAGAGAGCAGCAACTCACAGTTATTTCCAAAAGTGAAACCAACAGTATCAGTCCGTTAGAGATGGAGAAATCCTCAAAAGTTTTGTTATGCCTGGACAAAGATTTATTTGCCAGAGCATTCATGACCTCTAGTCCACTTTTTCAGGTGCATAACACAGAGTTCATATCCAAAGTTTAGGTAACTGTTTCCCAACAGTTGGACTAGGTATGGCCTTTCCTTTCTTCATATACTATCTATCTATCTATCTATCTATCTATCTATCTATCTATCTATCTATCTATCTATCTATCTATCTATCTATCTATCTGTCTGTCTGTCTGTCTGTCTGTCTGTCTGTCTGTCTGTCTGTCTGTCTGTTCTTATTTTAATCACAGTACATAGAGCTATAATCTTTTTTTTTCTTTTTCAGGTTTTTATGTCAACTCCAGCTACATCATGTTAATTGCCTTTCCTAATTTTGTAATCCCTCCCACAAAACAGATTAAGAGGTTTTTTTAAAATATTGTAACAGAAGCTGCAAAGCACGGGCATAACCTTATCTGTTTCCGATTTACTGATTCACTCATTTTAGATCAAAACTGTGGCCCCTAGTTCTACATTCAGAACAGTGAAGATCTGAACCACAATGAACCCAATACACAAAAATGAGAATATGGGACAGAAATTTTCCAAAACCTTTTCTTTTTTCTATTAACTACACTTCACACCACTCTGCAATCTAGTTCCATAGGCTCTTATTTCACATAGAAAGCAAGAAAATACCCAACTAAAAAACAAAAGGAAAAAACAACAACTTTTAACATAGTATCAAAGGAATAACTGAACGAATTCCACTTGCCCTTATGTCCCACCAAGTCAATAGATCCTGTAGTTAACAACCTTCCCCAGCTCTTGCAAACTCAAGGCTGTGTCTTTCTTCTATACATCTCATATTGGGTCTTCCCCTTTTCCTCTTGGGTTCAAGTTCTGCAACCATTATTCTACTCCCATCATATGTGTTTTGTGTTAGCATATCTGTAACACATCACCTGTGCACACTCTGCGGGATTTTCAGTTCTGTGAAGAAATGCTTACACATATTGGTAGCTGTAAAATTAAGGATTTCTGTTTGGCTTTCTACATATGCATGAATTAACTGGTTGGATTGTTTGTTTCTTACAGTGGGTGCCATCAAGTCAGAACCAATTTTAGCAACCTTAATGGAGCTTTTAAGATAAGTGAGATATTTAAAGGGTGGTTTTACCAGTTCTACGTATTCCCCTACTGAGTTTCCATGGCTGAGTGGGGATTTGAACCCAAGCCTCCTGAGCCCTAGTCTGTCAGTCTATTCACTATACCACACTGAGTATACTGGCTGGTTAGTGCAAGTTGTCAATGCCCTCTTCCTAGAAAAAAATTATTCTTGGCCACTTTGAAAACCACCCTAAGGAAACTCCATGGCCTGAAAAAATTTACTCTTCTTGGGCAAGATGGATCATGGCTATGTAACTCCAGAACAGTTTGCCCAAGACTGATAATCTGATTTGATTTCACTTTCTTTTCAGGCCTGGTTTTGGCATGCAGATAGCATTGATAACTCTGATGAATGAAAGCAGGGTTCAGCTTTACTAATTATCTGCACCTTTCAAAATCTTACAGTACCATTGACCCAGCAGCATATGGAGTTTCAAGGAAATGCTTTGATTTAGTCTTAGTGGTTGCTATGCTATGGTCTTCATGGGCAACATTTGGCCAATATTTGTCTATTTTTGCATGTCCCTCCCTCTCTAATGGCCTCTACCCTCTGCTACTGAAATCACTGTGGTGTTTGTTCAGAGCGAAAACTAACCTTTCCTCCATTCCTACCATCTTTTACTTCCTTGAAAGGCTAATAGTACTTTCTAGCTACATGAATAAGCTTGCAAACAATGTGAAGGACAGGTGGGCCAGAACGCTGTCTGGGATCAATAGCGAGAGTCAAAGAACTAAACGCTATCTAAACAAGATGAAGAGCCTATACATTGAAAGTGTGTATTATTCAGCCTATTCAAGATAGGGTTACACACCTATAAGGGAATGCCTATTCATCCAAGTGTGTCAGAGAGCCCGAAATGGAATTCTAATGAAACTACCATGTCAGGTATAATGCTTGAAGAGAGACTATTCAGCCACAGCTCTCTATGCCCTTGTAATATGCAGGCTAGACTATCACAATGCATTTTATGCAAGGCCCATTACATAACTGTATCTGACATCACTGTTTGCATTCCTCTTATTAGATCAGTTACTGCATAGGATGCAGCAATTTAGCTCACTTCCTAACATGACTTTTTGGAAAATAACAATGTGGCTTTAAAAGAGCATTGCTAATTGCTGCATTTTTTTCAAGGTTAATTAAAGAGGTGTATAAAAAGGCAGCAAGCTCCAATCAATACTACTTAGCATTCAACTGAAAATTTGTGTTTTGAGAGGGAAACCAAGAAGTGCTAATTGAAGCTATTTTTCAGGTGAACTGGTGAATGTGCCAGCATCTTTTAATAAGTTTCTGCCGCCTTTAGATTTTGGCACAAACGTAACAACAGAGATATTTCTTCCTGAAGTAATCCAAAAACTGACTCAATATGAACTCACTTGTCAAATCCAACGCCGTGGTGGCTACAACCAAGCTAAGAAAAAAACTTGGCAACAGAAAAATCAATTACTGTTGAAAACGTATACAAAGAATTTTATAAACTGAGGAAATCTAGAGTAGGGATTCTTTCCTTGGCCTTTGCAAAACAAAACAGAGCGAGAATACGCCAAACTGCCCCACTTGTCAAGACTGCACTTTTCCACCAGTATCCCTCCAGCTGCAGTTATACAGTGTATCACATTTCTGTGAATCACATACAATTGTGCTAACTCTTATCAGTCTATACAGCACACTAGTAGAATTGCACCAGCAGAAATGACACATTCCACTCTGTTGCAGAGTTTTGGTTTCTCATTTTTTGCAAGAAGACATATCTAGTTTAGCATTAAAGTACATCCACTTGGACAAAGCAGTCTAGATTACAGTTCTAAAGGAAGGCATCTATTTAAAATCTATGGACTAGTGTCTAATATTCTGCTATACATTACATTGATTTTAACACATATTGTCTAGAATATAAATATAGTGTTGTCTGCAAAGATTATTATTTGTCATATTTCATATCTGAATACTTACATCTATAACATTAAGCCTTTCTAGAAAGCTATCCAGTTGTGCAAAAACCATTATGGAGGGAAAATCCCACTCTTTTGTTTCTTGACCTGACTGAAAATAAGTACTAATATTCTCTCTTCTTTCTTCAAAAGTCTTCTTGAAGTAGTTGAAAATATCAAACGTTTTCTGTACTTTGCTCAGACTTTCTTCTGTTTCCCCTTTAAGCAGATCTTCTGCATTGAGGTAATTTCTGGCCTAGTTGGGCAGAGGAGGAAGACAAAATAAAACTGTGTGGTTTTGGTGAGATGTGCATTTTGGTAAGAGAAGAAATAGACAAATGGACAACCCACTCAATGTGAGAAAAGAAAAAAGAGCTTGGAATCAGAGAATTGAGACAAAGAAACCTTGTCAAATTCAACCAACCACAAACACAGTGGCTGGAGAGTTGTGATTTTAACCTGGAAACTATGGGCTCAAATCCCAGCTCCACTACAAAGTTCCTTCAGTGACCTCAGAAAAAGTCTTTTACGTATATGACCCTAACCTAGCCTCACAGGGTACATTATCTATTCTGCGTTCCTTGAAGAAAGGGTAGAATAAAAACACAGGAACAAACAGGTTATGAATGGTGTTCCAGACAGATCACAGTTCTTGCACAACTGTTACCAAAACGTTGCTTTGCTCATTGAGGAATCAGAGGAAGTTTTGGTGATGGGATTGCCATCTAAGGAAAACACAATACAGTATTCTATACTAAGGCCTCCAGAACTTGTTGAGATTCACAGAGAAACAAGGTATCTCTTTGCATGATCTTTAAACAGACCCATTTCACACTTCCATTCATGTGCAATGGTGTTGACATGAGATTCTTCAAGGTCACACAGACTGTTATTTATTTTCTTTCTCCTAATTCCCGCTGCACCAAAACAGCATTAGTGAAAGGTTCAGACAGCAGCTGAGAATAAGCAAAACCTGAGGCTGAAGAGATCGCTGTAATTTATAGACCCAAACTCTTGTTCTCCACCTTCACAAGGCCTCATATACTCCATTTCCTTTCTGAGGCAACACC
The DNA here is from genome assembly GCF_051106095.1 of Pogona vitticeps. Taxonomy (NCBI): domain Eukaryota; kingdom Metazoa; phylum Chordata; class Lepidosauria; order Squamata; family Agamidae; genus Pogona; species Pogona vitticeps. The sequence goes on along the minus strand of NC_135784.1, from coordinate 125,308,130 downwards.
TCTACATGTTGTTAAATGGAGGAGAAAAATCCAGCCAGTCCAGGTTCTCTAATGTGCTGGTCTGTTTCCCCCCCACTTGTAAACATTATCCCTGATGTGACTGTAGCTCTATTCAATCATCCTGGAATCATCAATGTTGTTACAGGAGGGAACCTAAGCCTGACCCCTCTCTCACCACCTTGATCATGCAAGCAGTGACATGTCTTGAAGAGGATAAGGATCCCTTTTACTGTTCGTAGGCACCACATTTGACCAAGAACCCTCATCTTCCAAAGTTTTTGCTCACATGTAGAGCTTACATATGAGAAGGAACTTCTCTTCTTCAGACTTGTTGCTGTTTATGTGAACAAAGCAACAAGGGAACGATTGTTGCTTTGCAACCATGTTGATTATTCCAGATTACACAATAATTAAAGAGGGCTAAAATCTGCAGGGATTCCATAGGATGAAACTATCAGCATCGTGACTATATCTCATCCTCTCAGGGCCTTCAAGTGTGTTCAGCTCCAACTCCTACCATGTTTCCCCAAAAATAAGACAGGGTCTTATATTAATTATTGCTTCAAAAATGCATTAGGGATTATTTTCAGGGGATGTCAATCTACATCTATTCAAATACAATCATGTCATCTTCTGGTTGCTGCACAAGAGTGGAGGGCGGGGTTTCACTTAAATAGGGCTTATTTTGGGGGACAAGGCTTATATTATGAGCATCCTGAAAAATCCTACTAGGACTTATTTTCAGGTTAGGTCTTATTTTCAGGGAAACAGGGTAGGTGACTGGAGGATTATGGAAGTTGTAGTACAGTAGGAAGTTTTAGTGCAGTATATCTAGAGGGCCGCAGGTTGATAGAGGCTGTCAAACCCGATATAATAATTGTTGAGATTTTGATCTCAAAATGTATTAAATATAAATGTTGTATCGTAAGATGTTGAAAGTAAAATGGCTGATTTTACTGTACCTGAGTCATGTACTGAATGTGTTCAGGTGTGGGTATTAAGGTTTAAGACTTGATGTTGTACAGCTGTTGTACATTATGTAACCTTACGTAAGTAGAAAATGAAGTAATGTATTTTCTGATTGGTCCCAAGAATGTATATAACTCATGTGTAAAGGGGACATTTTATCTGCTGTTAAGTCAGATCGCTTTTTTCTATGCTATGTATTGTATCATGTTATGTTACGATGCCGGCTGAATGTCTATTCTTTCTGTATACAGTGGTGCCTTGCTTAACGAGCGCACTGTAGAACGACGAATCCGCATAGCAAGGGGGTTTTAGCGATCGCAAATGCAATCGCATACCGATGGCCCCTATGGCCGAAAATCACTTTGCGATGATCGGTAAGCGGTTCGCTCAACTTTCGCTTTGCGCCCCACAGATCAACTGTTCGGTGGCTCCAAAATGGCCGCCGGAAGCCCTGAAATGGCCGCGCGCAGCGTTTTCGCGCCCTCAGTAAGCGAGGGGAGGGCGCGAAAATGGCTGCCGGCCATAGGAAAACTTCGCTGAACGGTGAGTTTTGGAGCCTATTGGAACTTTCCCCATTCCGTTCAGCGATGTTTTCACATAGCAAGGGTTAATCCTGAACGGATTAACCTCGCTATGCGGGGCACCACTGTATGTTAATAGACTAACTTGGTATTTTACTCTCTCAGTGTTATAGTGTCTATGCAACCTGATATCTCCTAACTTTGCCTATGTCCTGAGAACACATATTTAACCAAAATTATCAACAATAATAATGTGTCATCAAGTCAATTCTGACTTATGGTGACTCTTCAGGTTTTCCAGGTAAATAATACTCAGAAGTGGTTTGCCATCCCCTTTTTCTGGTGGCACTCTGGGACATTGCAGCTTGCTCAAGGCTACATAGCCTGGATCTACTCTCAAGAGGCATAATGGGGAATCAAACTCCCAACCTCTGGCTCCTGATATAGCTGTCTCTAAGATGATGTTTCCCATGAAAAGCCCCAGCTTCTTGCAAGATGCGATATACAGTGATCAACTAGGGCATCTGTAGATTACTTTCTCCACTTCCCAGAAAGGTTGTAGGGTAATGTAGCATTCAGCCCTGCCCTCACCTGTCCGTCACAGCTGGGCAGTGGAACATCAGCCAATGAGGGGACGGAAGATGGTGCAGAAGGGAGAGGAGCTGGAATATATAAAGGGGTGTATGATGGAAAGAGGGGGAGATTTGGGGAGTGTGAGTGATGAGTGTGTCTATGGGCCTGTGAGCCGAATAGTCAGTGAGGGAAGAGTCTGTGTGTGTCAGTGAGTGAGAGACCTTGATTAACATCTTGTGATTTACTTTATTTTGTTAAACCAATAAACAAGTTTTTTGTTTTGACACAACACTTGTCTTTTTTTAAATATTGAATAAAATTTGGTGGCAGCAACTGAAGAAGAAGAGTGAGCAGTCCTAGAGGCCTGAGTTAGTAGAGGCTTCAGCGTGCTCGCTACAGGTAAAGGTTTGAAATACTATGTGACCTACCTGCTTGATAAGGAGACTACAGACTTCCTGAAGCAGCACAATTATCCGTGCAGGTGTGCTGTAATATTTGGATGTGGCCCAGATAAAGCACAGTATGTGAAGCAAGTGGTTTAGCAACGGTTTCACTTCATTAAATTCCACATTCTCTATTTCTTCTAGAGGGTGCTGGAGGGGCTTCAGATGCATATCTATATCCTGTGCCTCAACCAGAGCTGAGATGTTTAAGCACAAAGAAAAGAGTTTCATACAAGAGATGCAAGAGCCTGTAGGGTCACACTTAACACACAGCAGTAGAAACACCATTTGATGCAATAGAACTTATTTCCAGGTATGCACATTTTGAATTACTTTGGGTTTTCAGTTACACATCACAGGGTAATTACATCAAATCTATTATTATGCATCTGGGATTTCTTTTTAGAAGTGATGATGAAGAAAAGAGGAAATAAAGAATACAGTATCAAAATGGAACTAACTATGGTCCAGTTTCCCAATGAGAGGTTTTAAAGACGTTCAAAAAGCTCCTTGTATCTTTATTGCACCATTCTTTTCTTATCCATGTAGGAATATCACACTTAGTCTAAAGCATGCAGTGTAACTTTTAAAAATAACTAACATATCACAGGTAGGTCCAAAGATCCACTTGATTAATTTTTCTATAAATAAGATCCCTGCAGACCACAGCCATATTTTTTTCCAATTGGGAAAAAATTAAAAATTCTTCAGTAAACAATAAAGAACAACAGAACTCAAGAATTCCATGGAGACATTACAGTGACTGACACATAAATGCTTCAACTTGATTTTTCAAAAATTTACCAGCTTCTACATCTCTGAACACTGATTGGAAAGCTGGAAAGTAGGTGCTCTGCACTCTCTCCAGAAGTTCCATCATAGTCGAAACCTTCTTGGCCTTCAGCTGTCTGTAGATGCATTGTAGGTCCTCACATCTAAAACAAACACAAGATGAAGCTGTGAGTATTTTGCATTCTGTGCAAAATAACCAGACAAGATTCTCACTGTTGCAGCAAAAGACTTTCCAACTAACTCTTAGATTCAGGCTTAGAAATGAACTCTAGTCTGCAGCCCACAAAGCTGTTCCATCAGGCTTATGTCTGAATAAACACACATGTAATGTAGTTTGTATGATTGGCTGGAAAATGTTCAAATGGTGTGAGCAGAAGATCCGAAGTGTGCCGTCCTCAGTAGAACATCCTGTGGAAGAGAATGAAGGCTGTGTAGTGGGAGAGCTAATTAAGTTAGATGATGAAGGGGCCGGAACCACTAAAGCTGTGGAAGTGTTTCTGGCTGAGAGCAGATCAAAGGATTGGGGGGAGGAGCTAGATGACTGGAGATGGGAGGATATAAAAGAGGAGGGGAGAAAGGAGAGGAGAGAGTCTTCATGGGAAGAGAAAAGCATGCAGACAGATGAGACAGGGGAAGAAAGAGAAATAATTGCCAAACTGGTAAAGGACTTCCCTAATCTGATGAAAGAGGATGGACTGTTGCCCGTGCCACCGGAACTGAGAAAAAGGAATCAGGGTGAGCTGAAGGAGGGATGGAGTCGGGAAGTGGGTTCGATTATTCGAGTGTCAGAAGTCAGCGAGATCCCATGTGGGGCCAGCCCTTATCTGCCCAGATTGGAGGGTTCGGTTGTGAAACACCCATGTTGCGGGACCACCTGCGCGGTGTTGAGCGCTCCAATACAGAATATTATGCCAACCTTCCCCCCTGGGGTGAAGAGAATATAAGAATTGAGAAACTGGTTGACGTTGTGAAACCAAAGAAATACAACTTGTTATCAGAAGCTGAATTGTTAGACCCGTTTGGTCTAGAGTTACCCAATGTTAATTGTAATAAAACTAAGTTGTTTGGGACAGTAACGTCTACGCCTTCTGTCATTCCCGCCAAAACCCCGGGCCCGCCTACACTAGTCAAAGAACCCAATCACAAATGGGTAAGAATTATTCAATTCACATGGAAAGGGATTGCTGTATCAGTAACAAAGTTGGAGTGAAAACAAAAAAGCAGCAGCTCCAATGCATTACTCAAAAAAGTTTTTCTTTTTCCTGCTTTCTCAAGGAAAAACTTCCAAAACCATGTGCATATTTCTAGCACCTCCAAATTATTCCACCTACCTGCCTGGAGTATTCTAAGAGCTGTAGCCCAAAACTCTCATCCACACACCTGTAGTTCAAAACTGTTCTCATCCATGAGCAACCACATTTGAAGAGGCAAGAAATACTCACATTGTTTTTGGGGAAAAGAAAAAGGGGGAGGGAGGGAGAAGTAATTTCTTGTGCCAGACAGAAGATTAATAGGTATACAACTCATTGGAGTTTTATTTACAACCTCACATGCTGCCTGTACTTTGTGTAACTGGAAGGGACTTTTCTGGGCTGGGGTGATTGTCTATTTATCCAGCACTAACCAATTGTTCTCTCCAGCCTTGGAATTCGAAGAGAGCCCCACCTCTCTACTGAGCCTTCTTTCCCTCTCTTTAGTTTGTTGGTGACTGTTGTTTGTTTACTGTTGATCTGGTTGGTTGGTTGGTTGCTAAGTATATGTGCAGTGAAGAAAACAGCATACACAAGTTTGTACTTTCAAACAACTGTAACTAGCTATTCTCCTCTGTAAGTCTCTGTACTTCTACTGTGTTGTAAAAAGAATGTTACCAGAAAATCAAAAGTCTGCAAAACAACTAAGTGCCCCCACTGCCGTCAATACCAATGGCTCAATATACCTGTTTTTCCAAAAATCCAATTCCACCTTTGGATAAGGATTTTGACCTTGCAAAAGAGGCTCTGATGATTCTTTCTTCAGAACACACTGAATCTGGTGAGTCCATTCAATAACAGCTGATTCAATTGCATGCACAATTGATTTGTCCACTAGCTCAGTACTGCATAAAGCAAAAATATCAGCATATTAGTTTGTATTATATTTGAAAATGATAGCTATGGGGGTAAATCTAGAAACATATCATTCTGAAGGAAAGTTCTTATTCCAGAGAAGCAAAAGGAGACTTATGTTGAAAAAGTAAAACCTCATGCTCAAACTAGATGATGCAATTAGCGTGTCATCACAGGTATCCATAGAGGTAAGTAAGGGTAGGTGTTCTCACCCTGGAATATTACATTTACTCATTATTTTAATGTGCACAGACAAAATGACGAAAAGCCTCTTGAACCATTATGTGGTTGTAAAGCAAATCATCCAACTTGAAGTTAAGAAGTTACCATAGACTTCATCTGTCCCCTTTAGTCATAAAATTCAGTACACATCAAATAATTTCAACAGCAATTTCCCAGCCTGAGGCAATTTGCCTCTGAACATTGCCCTATTTCTGTTACATCAAAATAACTATGCTTATGTAAAAGGATTTTGTCCACTGTGTTGTAATATTATGTATTATGGGCATGAAATATGCTAAAAAAATTCTACTGTGCAGTTTCCTTCTCTTCAAAAATGTTTTTGCAGACACTTGAATGTTATTAGAAGCAGAATTCCCTTAAAAGGTAAAAAATAAAAATTACATGCCATCAAGTCTGTTTTTACTTATGAGGACTGAACTCAGGGTTTTCTAGGTATAAAATACCTGTACTCAGAAATGGTTTGCCATTCTCTTCTTCTGGGTGGGGGTGGGTGGTCTGGAACTGTACAGCTTGCCCAAGGCTGCACAGGCTGGATCTTCTCCTGAGATGCACAGTGAGGAATTGAACTCCCAACCACTGGTGCTTTAACCTAGCATGAGATTTTCCCCTTCACTTTTTGCAAATCAGTTCATGTTTTGTGACCAATCACTGGTTGGTAAAAACAAGGCTGATTGCTCAGGCACAGAACCTTATTTTTTTTTTTTAATGTACAACCTTTATTTATCTTGGCATACTGCATAAACAATATAATAGGGAACTGGAAAATACTAGAAGTCTGACTAAATAATTAATTGTGCATATTCTGAAACATGTATAAAGACCGCCCTTCCCCAAATGTTGCCTAGAGTTAATTAATGAACTTTTCTTGTTAACAGGCCTTCCATTTATGCTGTGGCAAAATAAAAATAAATGGAATTACAATAAAAAGACATAACACTCCTACAGGGTGAATGTTGTAACAGCAAAAAAAAAAAAGTCTTATTCTTATGAATGCAGTACTGTACTTTTTACATTTCTTTTCCTCATAGTTACTACATGAAGAAACTTTAAAAGAAACCATTGGAGCACTCTGATGCACCATCACTTTATCAATATAAAAAGAGTCAGGACAAGAGTGAAAGTTTATTTGCTGGATAGCTCAGTGATTTAGACATCTGTCTGCAGAGCCAGAAACGGGGAGTCTGATTCCCCACTGTACCTCCTTGAGAGGGGCTGGAATTGATGACCCATAGGGTTCTTTCCAGCTCTGCAGTTCTAAAATGATTAGATTAGATTAGATTAGATTAGTCCAGCATTCTGTCCCTGCAGTGGCCATCTGGATGTCAACGAGGAGCTCACAGACAGAATATAAGTTCAACAGCAACCTCTGGTTCATTTTTCTCAGCAGCTGGTATGAAGGCAAATGCTGCTTCTGATGCCAGAAATAATATATAGGCCACCATGACAAATAGCCATGGGTAGCATTATTTCTTCATATCCATCAGAGCCTTAACAGGGAACAGGGGAAGCATGCTGCTGTGCTCTGAAGAAGGAAAAAATCAAGCATAAATGTCAGATTCTGAAACTGCAAAGCAGTTGGTACTGGTGAAAAGAGAGCTAGATAGATTCAAATTCATTCAGTTTGTTCACCAAAAGCAACATCCCTGTGCAAAATGATTCAGGATGATGAATTCTAACTATTAAAATACGTACAACCTCCCACCGACCCAACAAAACACACACTGTACTTTTTATCAACAAAAAAGCGCACTTTGCTATAGCAAAAGGATCCACCAAGTAAGGGAGCTCATCTACAATTTCCTATTACAAACGAAATGAAAAAGAGTGTCCTAGTATCATTCAATTCCTGGGGGCAAAAAAAAGGAGGAGAGGAAAGAAAAAAAGGAAGAAAAACACTTATTTCAAGATTGCTACTTACATTTTCTCTGTGTCAAAATCTATGTACTTGTCACTTTCAGGACCAGAAGGAAGAGGCAACAAAGTTTTCCCTTTAACTTGACCAATCACAATAAAAACACCACTTTTCAGAGTGGTAACATGGTGGATGACATCCTGTGAGATCACATGCGGCCAGCTGTGATGGTTTTTCTGGTTTGCCAAGACTGGCGCCACTACCTAGAACAGGGACCATTGAAACCTATTAGCACGAAAAGCTTTTCTAGAAAAAAAGTAGAAGAGACAAAAAAATTAAGGTTTTCCCTTTGCTAGGCTCTCACTTTAACCAACTAGATCGCAGCAGGACTGAATAGAAGCCCTTATTTGGGTCATTTGTGAAAGGAAGATCACGTGCTAAAGGCCAGATAACCAAAATAATATGTAGCTTGGTTCTAAGCCCAGTGTTGTTTGTTCTGGCTATCAGTGATTCTCCAGAATCAGGAAAAGGTGCTTCCCATTACCTGGTGGCAGAGCTTGTTTACCCTAAAGGTCCAGCGATTGGACTGATATCTGTCCTTACCCTGCAGTTTTGCAATTGAAAACCCTGGGCTTTCAATTCTTGTACCTCAGCAACTTTCTAAATAACAAAAAAAAAAAAAAAAGGATTCAACTCCTCCTAAAGATTTATTTTTGAAACAATTGTAGGGCTTAAGACAACCCGCCACAGGAAACCCAGTTATACCGATTATTTCCATACCTCTGTTGTACCGGTACATTTATTTCTGCAGTCATGTGGTATATATTCCAACAGGAGCATTCCCATTGTTTTTAACTGTTTTGATTCATTTCTTCCCATTTGAACCATTACAGCAGGCTACACTGCTCTTAATTTTGTATCACTTCATTTTCTCTACTCTTTCTTGGGGCCATCAGCCCCCACTTGTCCTTTAAATATAAATATATTAAGAACAAAAGTGATACATCAGTGGTACAATAAGAGAGATCTGAGCCTTCTCTTCTCCCCCTTTCCCTTCTCTCTTTTACAACTTTACATGATCCATATGTTCTGATCAAGACACTACACCATCATCATCACACAAGTACATTTATTTATCTGGAAGTGTTTTAAAGTTGTGTGTATTGTACACCCTGGTACTGTATCATTAGATACAGAATTCATACATATTTTGATAATAAATAATAAATGCATGTGTATATTGGTCAATAGATTATCCTCATCCATCCTACAGAAGCCACTGTATCTCTGTTCTAGAAGAACTGGAGAAAATGGAGAAAGAGTCGAAGTGTGGACATCTGTCCAGTCCTGGCAAGGATATGGCATTTTTGGAGACCACAGGTTCATCAGGGTGGCATGGGAGCAAGAAATTTTTGCATTAGGTGAGTTTGCTGCTTAAAAGACTCAAACTGTATCATTCATTACCTCTTTGTTTCAAACTGATAATTTATTTAATGCTGTAATTTATTGGATATTTTCAGTAGAAACATTTTTTCAAAATCTATGTTTAGGGAGCCACAAAAGAGAAAGGGTTGTGGGATATAAATGAACTGAGGTTGTAAACCATCAAACAATTGTTGCTCCTTTTTAGAGACACTCTAAAAGCGCTGCTTGCAGGCCCACTCTCACTTTGACAAAGAGCAGCAGTAGCTCAGGATTAGAATGCAAGTTCTTTGCTACGGGGGGGGGGGGGGGGAGAGAGACAACATCATCACATTTACTCTATTTTACCCATATTCCTCCTTCATTTTACCACTTCTTATATGTGAAGGGGAAAAAACCACGGTCAAAAAAGAGAGGTTACTTATCTGTAGCTTTTGTTCTTCGAGTGGTCCTCTGTGAATTCACACTAATGGGTTAAATCTGCGCCTGCGCAGAGGCCTCAGAATATTCTAGAGCTTAAAGTAACACTTTTGGCTCCGCCCCCTAGGACCTCACGGTCCGCCCGCCCTAACAGTTAGCTCAGTTTTCCAAATTCCGCTGCTGCTCTAAAAGCGAGACAGCCGTGACAGAAAGTGGGGAGGACGGGCGGGCCGTGTGAATTCACAGAGGACCACTCGAAGAACCAAAGTTACAGGTAAGTAACCTCTCTTTCTTCTTTGTGGCCTCTGTGAAATCACACTAATGGGTGACTAGCAAGCTTACCTTTGAAAGGTGGAGGGACGCGACATCACGGCATCACCGCAGACAGGACAGCCCAACCAAACCGCGCATCCTCCTTTGCTCGTAGATCGAGTCTGTAGTGGGATGCAAACGTGGATGGAGTAGACCACGTAGCGGCTTTACAAACATCCTGCAGAGGGACACCACAGAGAAAAGCAGTAGAGGCTGCAATAGCCCTGGCAGAATGGGCTTTGACAGATGACGGAAGAGGTTTCTTTGCCAGCTCATAGGCAAGGCGTATAGTCTGTACTATCCATCTTGATATAGTCTGTGGCGACACCTGCTGTCCTTTATGAGGCTGGTGATGGGAGACAAATAAACGCTTGGACACCCTAAACATTGAAGTTCGTTGAACATAGAAGGCCAATACCTGGCGAACATCGAGCAAATGGAGAGACTTCTCCACAGGAGAAGAAGGATGAGGAAAAAATGTGGGTAACACAATAGGTTGTCGAACGTGGAAGTCAGTAGTGACCTTAGGTAAAAAAAGACACATCGGGATATAACACAACCTTGTCCTGGAATAACTGCAGGAAAGGGGGATCAACTCTTAAGGCAGATAGCTCGGAAGCCCTCCTCGCCGAAGTTATCGCCACCAAAAACACAACCTTCAGGGTAAGTAATCGTTCAGAGATGGTCACTAACGGTTCAAACGGTGGACGGGTAAGACAGTTCAACACCGTATGAAGGGACCATTGTGGTACAGGATTGATCCGTGGGGGGTGGAGGTTAAGGGCCCCCCGCAGAAAACGTTTCACCTTAGTGTGTCTGAAGAGGAGAGCACTGTCAGAGTCAAGAGGCTGATGCACCACAATGGCAGAGAAATACACCTTGAGAGTAGAGTGCGAAAGGTTCATCTCAAATAAGTATGCCAAAAATTGCAAAACGGCATGAACCGAGGTCGGTGATACTGGAGGTCCACGAGGTGTAGCAAACTTTAGAAAAGCCACCCATTTATTGTTGTAAAGGGCATCTATAGATGCCTTACGACAGTGCGAGAGAACGTGGGCTACCTCGGGAGCATCCTCCAGGCCGTGAGGTGGAGTGACTGCACGTCCAGATGGAAAGTTGTTCCTTCGTTCTGTGTCAGAAGATGTGGCAGGTAAGGCAGTCTCATGTACTCTTTTGCTCTTGTCATGAGCTTTGCAAACCACGGATCGCGTGGCCAGAAGGGCGCTATTAGGATGGCGTTTGTGTTGTCCCTGCATATCTTGACTATTACCTCAGTAACAGTGGGAACGGCGGGAACATGCAGAGCAGGTGGTCGCTCCACGACACCATCAATGCGTCACCCTGCGAGTCTAGTCCTTGACCGCCTCTTGAGAGATAAGTTGGACACTTCGCATTGAGGTGAGCGGTGAAGGCATCTATCATGAGAACACCCCACTTCGAGCAAAGCACTAGGAACACATCCTGGTCCAGAATCCACTCGTGCATTGTGGCAGCAGTTCTGCTGAGATGATCCGCGAGATCGTTCTCGTGAGTGGAGATGTAAACTGCAGATGGAAAGATATGATGCTCCAGGCACCACTCCCAAAGCTGGACAGCAAGATACAGAAGAGATCGTGAATGGGTGCCGCCCTGCTTGTTGATATATGCGGCGGCCGTCGTGTTGTCCGTGACAACCTGGAGAGCCGTGCCTCAAATGATTGGTAGGAAAGCACGACAAGCCTTGAATATGGCAAGTAACTCTAGGTTGTTGATATGAAGGGTCTGCTCCTTGAGAGACCACCGGTCGTGGATTTGTCGACCATTGCAGTGCGCACCCCAGCCCGTGTTGCTGGCATCGGTTGTGATTCTGATTTTCAACACTATGGGAGCAAACAGGCAACCCAAAAAGATGTTGGCCGGGTTGGTCCACCACCTCAGCTGGTGGGCAAGTTCCCCCATCACTCGTAGTCGCTTCCTGGGTGAGTCTGTCAATGGGTCGAAAACAGTGGTGGGATTCAAATAAATTAACAACAGGTTCTATGTCCTAATGATAGATAGATAGATAGATAGATAGATAGATAGATAGATAGATAGATAGATAGATAGATAGATAGATAGATAGATAGATAGATAGATAGATAGATAGATAAATAAATAAATAAATGTCCAGGACATTTTTTTAAAAAGTTACCACATAAGCAACAGTCTTCTATGGTACCTTTAACTTGAAAAAAATCATAGTAAAATGAGGACGGTTGGGTGTTTGACTGAAGCGGTCTCACCCCAAAACTTTTTCCCTCTGTGTCCTGCCCTCATGCCTTGTCAATCACCCCCCCCCTCTGTGCCTCGAGGCCATGAGCTCTCCTCCAGTGACGTCAAGGACTCATCCTCCCCCCCTTTCCCCCATTGACACCTCTGCTCTTTCCAGGGCTTTATCTCTCTCACCCACACCCCACCTCAGACGGCTCATTGTGGCGCAGGAAGAGAGGCAGCTAATTGCGCCCCCCTCCCCCCGCTCGTCGCTGGTCACCTGGCCCCTCTTCCTTCATTCATCTCAGGCCAGCAAATGGTTCTAAGAACCAATAGTACATTTAGGAATCGGTTCTATAGAATAGGTGCGAACCTGCTGAATCCCACCTCTGGTCAAAAAGCGAGAGAAGCCAGACCTGTAGCGATCGGAGTTTCAACCTCGCATGGGGGATGACAGATGTTGTAGAAGCCGTAAGACCCAATAGCTTCTGAGCAGAGTGTGCCGTGACTCGATGTCATTTTGTCCGCCCTCTCTTGGGGCATAAAGACTCTCGCTACCCAAGCGTCAAGAATGGCACCGATATAAGATGCGACCCGAGACGGAGTAAGGACTGACTTTTTGTAGTTCACCTCCAGTCCCAGAGTTTTGAGGAGGCGCAGAACTGTAAGAGTGTGCCGCTCTGCTTGATGTCTGGAATGTGCTACCAAAAGCCAGTCGTCTATGTATGGAAACACGGCGATTCCCTTCGTCCAGAGGAAAGCTGCCACCGGTGCCATACACTTTGTAAAGACTCTTGGCACGATGGAAAGTCCAAAAGGCAGAGCGGAGAATTCGTAGTATTTTGAACCCAGCGAAAAACGCAAGTAACGACGATGATCCTGTCTTATATTTATATGAAAGTAGGCGTCGCTGAGGTCTATGACCACGAACCAGTCGCCGCGTTGAAGGAGCGGTAGAATTCTCTCTAGGGTCACCATCCTGAAGTGACGATAGACAATGAACTTGTTGAGGTGTCTGACGAAAGGAGTTGTCCCCTTTTGGGCGATGATGGCTATGCAATAGAATTTTTGGAGAAGCCCCCTGAAGTGATTAGCGACCAATTTGCTAGGAAGGGCGATAAACAGGTACCGTAGGAAGAGATAGAAGTGGTGAATAAAGAGTCAAAGTCCCTGCTTGGATTTGCGGTCGGACTTCTTATAGGAGGGACGTGACTTTTGTCGTTGGTCATGTCTAGTGGTGTAGCTAGTGGGAGCAGCATAATATTTCTGCTTGGTTGGGTAGAGTTTCCCAGACTGGGAAGGGGCTAGAGAAGCTTGGCACTTCCACGGATATCGTTGCTTGTAGTACGGTTGCGGGACATAAGACCTCGCAGTTTTCTTCGCCTTGTGGATACCTTTGAGGATCTCATCAGTCTTAGGATCGAACAGACCTGACCCGTCAAAGGGCAAATCCAAAATGCGCGACTTGGAGTCATCCGATATAGCCGCAGATTTCAGCCACGCTTGACGTCTCATGGTGATGCTAGTCATAAGATTGCGAGATGCGATGTCCAAAATGTGTCTGAGGGAAATCCGTTCCTGACGTATGAGCTGCATAGCTTCTTGATGCAACGAGAGGCCTCTTGGTTGCAACTCATCAGGAGAAGCTTGCAAAGATGGTAGTGCCCTGTTCCACAGGTGCTGGTGGTATGCGGCCATGGCTGCCACATAATTTACGGCCCTGACTACTAGAGAGGCGAAAGCATAGGACCGACGTCCAAAAATGTCCATTTTCCTTCCATCCTTGTTGTTAGGTGTAGCAGTCGAAGTGGGTCTCAGTTTAGACTGGGCCACATCTACTATTAAGGAGTTTGGGACGGGATGCTTGATCAGAAAGTCCAACTCAGAACCGTGAATACGATAAAGGTTCTCAATCCTCCTAGACATTTGGGGGGTAGAACAGGGCTTGTCCCAGTGTTGTTTTAAAGTTCTCAGCAACAACGGGATAAAGGACAACCGCATTGGCAGGTTCTGGTCTTCATCGATGTCCCCATAGACCTTGTCTGACACCATCTCGGGAGGCCTTTCCACAGGAAGTTCGAGTGTGGTGGTGATCCGATGGATCATTTGTGAATAGAAGGGAAAGTCCGCAGCCAGTGAAACTGGATGCTTGTCAATGACTGCCGAATTGGGGGTGTTATCACTGGGCGCTGAAGCGTCAGAAAAACTGTTCTCCATATCGGAGTCATCCGAGTCATCGGGATGATCCGGTAAAGGCATCTGCGGGATCGGATGCCTCGGTAAGGAAGGTTTAGGAAGTGCTTTCTTATGTCCATGCCCTGGAAGAGGATCGGTACTGTGATCCTCTCTGCCATCGGTATCGGGAGGGTTACCGGTACCGGGGTCTTCATCGGTATTGGAATCCCGATCGGTACCGATCTGATCCAACTGGAAAGAATCAGAGTCAGAGGAAGTGCGATGATGCTTCTTCTTCTTTGGGTGCGGCATCACGGGCATTTCTCCGTGGACACGTTTTCATTTGGGTGGCACGGTACCGGTAGGGTCGGTACCAGGCGGTACGGTATCGACCCGGGTTAATCAGGTAGGGTAGGTCATTCTTCGCTGGTACCGGCGCCTGCGGTCGCATTGGAAAAGGGAGTGGTTCGCCGTGTTTTGACCTCTTCGGTACCAGAACATCCATCGGTACCGTACAGTGTCTCTTTTTCCCGGTATAGGGGAAAGGCGATATCGTAGGGGAGGAGATCTCGTCGGACGAATCTGAGGAAGATGAGGCGGAATCTGAAGAAGAGTCCTTAGCAGCAAGGCTGTATAGGAGGCATGGATCATACAGCTTTTGCATCTGCTTCCTCCACTTCTTAAGGTAGAAAGTTTAAGAGGCGGCGCATCCTCCTTAGGCACATGCTTTTTGGCCTTTTTGGGGAGAGAATGTCGAGCCCCGGGGGAGGAGACCTTCAGTCCCGAGAGTCTCGGAGGCCGGAAATCTCCAGGAGATGGTGCCAAATGCTTCATTTTCGCCTTCTTTCTAGGAGAGGAAGGTTTCAATGGCAACTCCGGGGTAGGTGGAAGTGGAGCTGGCGATGGAGGGGAAGATGGCGGCGAAGAGCCCTGGGATTGAATTTCAATAGGAGTCAACACCGGCAACAATGGAGATGTCTGTGGTTGTAGGCTGGGAGTACGCTGAGGAGATGAAGGCGGCTGCGGGGGAGGCAGCAAAACTATGGCCCTGGATTTAGATGATTTAGATGACGGTTTGGGGGCTTTAGCCTTGCTTTTTGAGGTTCTGCCCTTGCCCTTAGACTTTATGTCCAGTAAGGAATCGGGTCCCGCAGCAGAAGTGGCTACCTCCATGTCAGGAGGGCACAGAGATTTCTCCCAAAGGGCAGCGCGAAGACACTGCTCCCTAAGTCTCAGCCCTTGCTTCGTAAAACTCTCGCAATGGCGATAGGATTGAGGAACGTGCGCCTCCCCAAGGCAAAATAAACACGAACGATGGCCGTCTGTGGAGGGAATCTTTTTCCCACAGTCAGCACAACTCTTAAAAGTGACCTTGGGAGATCTAGGAGCCCTGGAGGCCATACAAAAAAAGGCGGGAACAGTCCAGGGAAAAAAGGAGGGAAGGGAGGGAAGGGGTAAAAGTCCAACACAACGGGTAAAAAAACACCTCTCCTCCAAAGAAATAATGTATTTTACTTTCCTTATTTACTTGTAGATGAAACAGAGCCAAAGAAGACAATTTTTCAAATAAATTCCAACAACTAGAGTGGTCTTAATTGGCTAGATAGGCGGGATATAAATAAATAAATAAATAAATAAATAAATAAATAAATAAATAAATAAATAAATAAATAAATAAATAAATAAATAAATAAATAAATAAATAAATAAATAAATAAATAAATAAAATTTCCCGGAGCTCTAGGTAGGAGACCTAACTGCAGCAGCAGAAAAAAATGGAACTGAGCTAACTGTTAGGGCGGGCGGACCATGAGGTCCTAGGGGGCGGAGCCAAAAGTGTTACTTTAAGCTCTAGAATATTCCGAGGCCTCTGCGCAGGTGCAGATTTAACCCATTAGTGTGATTTCACAGAGGCCACAAAGAAGAACAAAAACATACAAAGTTGCTCTAATCAGAAAGTAACCTCTTACTGTTATTATGTGCCATCAAGCCACGTCAGACTTGTAGCAATCCTAATAGAGCCCATAGTTCCCAAATTTGGGTCCTCACATGTTCTTGGACTACGACTCCCAGAAATCCTGACGGCACAGCTAGTGGTAAAGGCTACTGGGAGTTTTAGTACAAGAACTGCTTTGAATGTGTTTTGATGTTGCTTCTGTTTACCATCTGTTACTGTGGCATCTGTTTGATCCTTTTAAGTATTTGGATAGGTAAAGGTAAAGGTTCCCCTTGACATTTTTAGTCCAGTCATGTCCAACTCTAGGGGGCAATGCTCATCCCCATTTCCAAGCCATAGAGCCAGCGTTTTTTGTCCAAAGACAGTTTTCATGGTCACGTGGCCGGTGTGACTAGACACAGAACGCCATTACCTTCCCACCATGGTGCTTTCAAACTGCTAGGTTGGCGGGATTTGGGAGCTCACTCCATTGCATGGATTTGATCTTACGACTGTTGGTCTTCTGACCTTGCAGCACCGAGGGTTCTGCGGTTTAAACCACAGCGCCACCATGTCCCTTTGAAGTATTCGGATAGGTATTGTTTTTAGCTTTAAATATTGACTTTGAATGAGGTAAACCACTTTGGGTCCCTTTTAACGAGAAAGATGAGGTAAAAGTGTTTTAAATAGAAAGAAAGAAAAACTTCTGGGAACCCAGGGTTGGGAACCACTGTGAGGGAGAGTTCAAAGGATGTGAGGGGTTTTACACTGTCACCACACAGTCTTTCCTGATGTAGCGAGGATTTGAATCCAGGTCCCCTAAGTGCTAGACCATCACTCGATCCATGATCATAGATAATGGCTCTGGAAACTGACTTCAATCCCTCCAAATGTCTCCTACTGCCCATTAGCCCCTGTATGTTATTCCCACGGCGGTAGTCCGTATTCAGGACCTCGGACAGAGACGCCTTTCCCCGTCGGGTCACCTGGGATCCGCTCAACAGAAACTCCCCTGGAGCGCTTCTGTTTGCGGAGCCCTCGCCACCGCAGGGATCTGGCGCGGATCCCTCCCTCTCCCGGCCCCAGAGGTCCTCCTTGCTCGCTTTCTCCTCCTGGGGAACCGGACCGCAGCCTCGACCCTTAACCGTGCGCGTTTCAGAGACAAGCTGCTGCCTCAGCTTCCGAGGACCGGCCAGCTGGGTGGGGGGTGTTGGTGCCTTTGGCAGCGGCCAGCCCGTCGGAGGCCCGTGACTGGGCCAAGAAGAAGGTGGGCGTCGTTCCCCTGCCTCCCCCCCCCCGCCGTTTAGAGACACACGCGCAGCCTGAGGAGGGGGGGGAGGCTGTGGCTGGGGAAGGGCAGATCCCGCCTCCAGCACGAGAGGCAGTAAGGAAAGACCAGCTTTTGGGGGGGGGTGTTCTCTCCTCCCCGCCCCCTCCTGCAGGCCAAGCACGTGCCGGCCACGACCCTGGGGACCGCGTTTTGACGACCTGCCCTCCCCTCCCCTCTTCGGGGTCCGGGTCCTACCTCCTCCACGAGGGCGGCCAGGTGCTCCAGGGGTGCCGCCGCCGCCAAGTCTCCCCACAGCAGCTGCCCCGGAGCGGCGGGGGAGCCCAGAGGCCCCGGCGCCAGGCGCAAGAGGAAGACCCCCTTGCCGGGCCGAGGGGCGGCGGACGGCCAAGGCAGCCCCTCGGCGACCGCCAGCTGCCCCCCCGCGCCCGCCGTGACCACCAGCAGCCTCCTGGCCGGGTCCCCCGCTAGGAAGGCGCGCAGCAGCGGGCGCGCCTCCGGGCTGGCCACGCACCGCGCCCAGCGCTCCGGCTCCACCTTCAGACTGCGGGCCACTCGCTCCCCCAGCAGCCGGGCGCCGGGCTCCGACTCCGGGGGGCTCCCGCCTTCTGCTTCGGGCTCCTGCTCGGCGACCCCCATGCGCTTCGCGGCGGCGGCGGCGGCGGCCTCCTCCAGTGTTTGGGGCGGAGCCGCCGTTGCTGCGGGGACGAAGGACGCCGTCCCGCCCTCGGCCCGAAGGCGGGACCGAGGAGCTCGCCGGCGACCAGGCACGAAGCGAGGCCTGGCAGGTGGGGCTGCGGGGGCAGGCGTTGCCTCTGGGCTGCTTCGCCCGGCGTGGGCAGCGAGGGCATCGCGGAGAACACACGGCGCGCATTGGATGTAGAAACATCCCGAGCGTTTTATCTAAAAGGGATCCCACGGAGTCCCTGGCATGTTGAACTCGCGGGGAAAAAAACTGCACTGCGAGGAAAGGTGGGAAGCTGCGGGACAAGGAGAGGATCTCGCCTGAGGTGGGTTGACTCAAGCAAGGAGCCCACGGGCTTGACTCTGAGCAGGAGTGGTCGTGCGGCGACCTTCCGGAGGTCACTAAGACATAGGGGGTCGCCTTAAGTCACTAACTACGGGACCGGCCACCGGCGAGAAAGGAGACACGAAGTCTGCCTGCCCTGCACACTTCTTTGCTCCCCTCTAGAGGAAGCAGGCGATCGGTATGACCATTAGCACTGCTAATGATCGTTTCGTAGGGAAAACTAGTTGGAATGAAGGGGGAAATGGGTCCTTTCGGGAAAACGTAGGAGTCAGACAGGCTTCATAGGAATGGTGATAGGGAATTCTTTTTTATCACCAGCGGGCTACAGTTTTTCCAGATCTCGATCTCATCTTTGACAGATCAGGAACCACCTTTCACATACACTTCCACTTC